>NC_141263.1:14280000-15627500 GCF_054856545.1 Hippocampus guttulatus
TAGTAACCGTTGGGCTGCAGGAACATCTCTATTTCAGACACTCCCGAGTTCTGTAGAAATAGTGGGTTCTTTAGGAGGTCTTCATCCTGTTCTGACTGACTCACAGAAGGAATAAAAAGCTCACATGTTACATGTGAGAGAGGCGCACCTTTGTCCCCATCCTTTGAATATCAGTGACTCTACAAGTTAATATTTGCTTCTGCCTGCTCATAAATTTGCATCGCATTAGTACCTGACCTAAATGCATTTTTATAAACCCACGTAATTAGCGGAACATCAGCTGTGGGAGAGAATACTACGAGGCTGAATTGCTCCCTGCGTATTCTGGCGGATAGGCTTGGAGTGTAAAAGCAGTGCCGGGCCCACCTGATGAAAGAGGAAGTGAACGGGGCCATATTGCTGGCCTTTATAATCTACTACATTAACTCGAGCACCACAAGGGGAGGAGCTAGCATGCGAGCAAACAGCCCCGCCACACCAAAAAGGGGCGTGTCAATGAGGAGGTCATGAGGAAAGACAATGAGTAAACAAGCAGGGGAAGTCGGGGCCGGCGTTCGCAAACTGCCAGCTTCTGACAGCCTGGCACCCACAAAGGCCCAACAGTAATTAGCCATCCCAATAGGTTGTTCCTCATTTGCATATAAATGCCCTCACAGCTAACAGTAAACACGCTGACACAAGCCATGCCCAAAACAGACAATTGCCACACCTCTTCCCCTTCTAGCAGGTCTCAGGGGTCCACTTAGACTACACAGCGGTGCCTTGAGATATAAGTATAATTTGTTCAGTAAAAAGACACTTGTATCTCAAATTACCCTTTGCCACTGAAATGAAAATGTCATTAATCTGTTCCAGCCTCCCCCCCAAAACAACAAATATTTTTGTAATGTGTATTTCACTGAGGAAAAATAGCACTCCATAATATTGTAGTCAATGAAAACATGAAGTAATGGCAATATTGACTAATGTTAAACTAAACGGAACTGTTTTTTTCACACTGCATCAATGGAACAGTCAATGTGCTGCTTTTTCTGATGGACCCACCTTGGGTACCTGGCGGTGATTTAAAACGGAGAAACAGACATACTTTTCATTGACGCCTCAACTTCTCTCTGCTCATCAGTACATCACTAATATTCGTCGTTCTGCTTTAACTTTGGAAAATAGTGATCAACCTTCTTGCCTATTTTCTGACATGTTACAGACCAAATCAGTGACTGAATCATAATTAATGCTTGTGCATTTTCAACACTGTCAATTTGAAAAAATGCCCTGTTTTTTTGTGTTTTTTTAAAATAAAGAGGTCAAAATTATATCAATGAACAGATTGTTTGACAAAATAATTGCCACATTAATTGATGATTAAAATAATGATTAGTTGGAGCCAGACCATGAGCATTGTTGTTATTGTCTGCATAAATGAGTTGCTGCACTATTTGTGTTCAATCTGTTGCTGAAAGAGTTAGTGTTAGCTGAAAGGCTAAGCTATGTGTAATACGCAAAGTGTAATTCTCAAAGTGTTTTGTGTGTAGTTTGACAGTAGACCTCGACTGGGAGTGGCAATTAACGGTTCAAAGCCTTGTTTTTGAAGAACTGTTCCCTATTTGCTCATTGTGAAGTTATTTGAGCTGAGTTCACTTCCACCATAGAGCGTTCATATATCATTGCATTCTCAAGTCAAAGCGGAAAAAAAAAAAAAATCCCCGGAATGACGGTTGAGGCGAATCCATCTTATCACAAAGCACCACAGTACTCATCTTGGGGATCCACTGCAAAACTGGCATGCATCACACCAAGTGAATCACACACACCATAGCGGGTGTACTACATGCTTCTTGTTTCTAGAAAGATTGTGAAACAGTGGGGGCCCTGCTTCCTGTTAAAGACCCACAGAGCCGCCTGACACGAGAGAGTAGCTTTCACCCTGACCGCAGGACACTACGGGACACAAGGGGTGCAGGTGTCGCCCACTGTTTGCTTCCACACTATTTGGGAAAAGAGGAAACAACGCATACAGATATAGCACGGAGGACAAACATGCATGCGGGCATACGCGCACGTGACCATGCGCAAAGATGTCTTCAGGAAGCAGCAGGTCGGCAACGTGTGAGAAATGTCTGTTCTCTCCTGATCAGGGTCAAAACATACAGCCTTGTTTTAGGTTGCCTGTCACATGGTGAGATGAGAACTGCAGTTTTGGCAAAACAAACGGAACTGATTAGTCAGATAGGCCACATTTACACAAGGTTAGCAGGGCTTGATAACAGACGGGCTGTCACGTTTTATGCACTCTGTAGTTTTAAGGGCTTTTAAATTTTTTTTTAATAAACTGTTTTGATGGAAATTCATCCTCAGTCCTACACTTCCCTTTCTGCCTAATGTTATTTTGACAATCATGATTCATAAAAAAAAGAAAAAAAAGAAAAAAAGACCAATATAAAGGAAGGAAGTGATGGGACTTGTGTCTGCAACCCCCCTTTCCTGTCCCTGACCAATGCCTCGCTCTCTGCAGCACTTCCTCTAAAGTAATATTTTTCTAGAGTGTAAACAAAGCTTGATAGACAAAAGTATCGGGACCGCTTGCCAATACACCCAAAGGAAGCGATTTGCAGCTCTCCATTCTCTTTGGGGAAAACTTTCAAAATAATTCTGGAGTTTGTCTATGGAAACACTACAGGTCAGAGGTCACACATTTTGACCACAATCTGTTCTCGTTTCTTGAAGTTGTTTGTGATCAAGTTCTTCCCCGCAAAATGCATCTAAGGATGCCTGGCTATGTGCACTGGGGAGTAGTCAGTCAAAAGGGGCTTTCCTGAAATTTAGGAACGGTCTAATAGAAAACTCAAGGGTAACTGCAGGGTCTAATCCTAACCCTAAACGAGGACAAACCATTTCAAAATGTGGATGTTTAAGATACTTCGGATTCCTATCTCCTATTCAGACGGTGCATACTACCCCTGAAAGGCTACAAAAATGTTCAAACTAGTAGTCGAAATACATCTCTCACCATGACATGTGACATCGGGGCAAGATCCGACAAGAGGAAACACCTGGCCGCAACACAAAGCAAGCAGTGGGAGAGTGAGAGGGGCCCATTTCGCTGCTCTTCTCCGCATGCAGAATGGATCTGTACTGATGCATGCCAAAACCAACTTTTTTTAAGCATACGATTCAAGTGAGTTTTTCGGTGTGTGTGTGCGTGTGTGTGTGTGTGTGTAGAGGAAACGGTGTGTGTTAGAATGGTGTAAAAATCTATATCTGTTTAGATTCTATCTGTTTGCACAAGTTGACTTCCTACATGGCCTGGCTGTTTTCTTTCACAGCCTAAGAAAACAATTTGAGCTTACGAGTGATATCAAGCACTCTCAGACCGATCTGAAATAACGTGGCTATTCACATTCTCCAAAATGTGTGCCCCTGCATTGGGAATAGCGGAATAAACTAGCCTCCCTCTCCATCTTCCTTCATTAAGGCAAATTGATGCCATGGCGACCAGACGAGGTAAACGACATCAGAAGGCCGAGGTCACCTGTCTGTCACGGTCGTCTGGCTCCGCTTTCCCCCCCCGGGAGACCAGACCCATTCCCCGTGGGCCACCTCAGCCCAATTTCTGCTCTATGCCATTGCACATCTGAATGAAAAGCAAGCAGTCACAGAGGTTCTCCATGTTAAATATGTAAATCACACAGCAATGTCGCTGCTAGGAGCTTCTGAACACAAAAGAGCAAAGGTGATCATTTGCTGCGAGAGAAGGCGAAGAATGAGGGCCACATGCACAAAACCGCTCTGAAACTGTACACACATACAGGAAAAGATTATGCTGGGTGGCAGACAGTGTATTTCTCCATTTTTATTCTTTGCGGGAGCCTTCACTTAATCAATTTATTATGAGACACCAAGCTCCCTATGTTTGCTCATTTACAAGAGGGAAAACCAGACACCGCATTTGTTTTGGGTACAGTGAGACCCATGGTGAGAAGCACATATTTGGGGAGAGGTGTGAGGCTGAAAACACTGTACATTGATGCCTTAAGATACATGTGACCCCATTTGAGATAAGAATCTGCATTTAGCTAACACGTTGCTTTGATTTTCAAGCACAAAGTGACTTCAAGCTGATTTTTGCCAGTCCCACTTGAAGTTTACTGTTAAATTAAACACAACAGAGACTTACCAGTACTCGTTGTGAATTTAAAAGAACCTCATCACTTTGCCTTCGTAAAACTTTAGCTTTGTTAGCTTAATGCTAACAACAATGCAAAATGCCAAAGGCGAGCGAATGCATAGCATTGGTGTCGCTTGCATTATAACTCTTTCAACAGTTAATATTTGAACACAAACGGTTGAGTGACACATGTTGATGGTATAAAAACACTGGCAGGGATATATTTTTTATCCTCTGCAAAGAACGACTAACACCGCAGCTCACTGAAAAGCTATAACCATTTTAGTATGTATTTATGATACTGCCCCCAGGTGGCCAAGGTCACACACCAGAAGGAGCAGCAGAATATGTATTGAACTGATGCAAAACAAATTACAAAAGTGGTTTAATTACTTAGATTCTGTTATTTTATTACTGTACATTTTTTTTTGTACGACACATTGCAAAATGTTGTTGCTTTTGGGAGGGGTGGCTAGAATTGATTAAGGGTGTTTCTGTAAAATTATTTGAGATGCTAATATTATATAATATGGTAGAATTTGGGGTATGCCATACTTCTATCCATCAAAGGACAATCTACACAAACGTATCCATATCCATGGCACTTGAATGTAACTGTCTTCACCTTTTACAAGGCCAGAAATATATCGCAACGGAATCTTTCCAAAATGTGAATGTCAAACGTAAAGAGGACACACGCTGCACCTTTCTGTGGACAACCCCGCTGAAGCCGATGGCAATAATTTCCCTAGATTGCACTGCGGCATTGTAGGTGAAAGTTGGTTTGATTGTGGCCTCGTGTAACATTTAACACATGCTTTGCTGCACCTGGCAAAAAAAAAAAAAAAAAGTTTGCACACTGAGACAGTGCCATTTATAATTCTGAAATCTTTCATAAATCCAGCGACACGATATAGTCATTTGACAAGATGGCATGGCGGCAGACACGCTGAGTATATCTTCTTTTTTTTTAATTACGACGTCTGCGACGGTGGGCTATGAACAATCATCTCTGCAATCAAACGCGGCGCCGTCGACATGGTGTATTGTACATTCTCAAAGCTGAAGAACTAAATTATTCATGATCTTTGCATCATTATTGTCACAAAAATCAAGTGAACACAGGTGTAAAATAATATAACAGCTGCCAGATAGAAATGTAATGCTGGAGTATGCAGCAACCTTAAGATTTGCATTGCGTTTGGAAAACAACCCGTCTGTCGAATGCAAATTTATGTAAAGAATTATCTTGGAGTTCAATAATTTGCCCAGTGGGGTACATTAATGGAGCCTTGATATCTACTATACCAATCTTTCGGATAGTGTGTACCAAAAAGAAAAAAAAGGCATTTACAATCACAATTCTGACTATTGCATGTGTCTGAAAACTGCCAGTTGTCTACTCCACCCAACAGTGCAGATGCAAACAGCCCCTTCACTGAGCCATTCTGTGTTGCCTATTTGCATGCAGGAAAACTGGCCGCACGTGGCAGAACAACCTACAGTCTATCAGATGGAAAAGGTGTGAAAATAGTGAAAACATGCATGGACTCCCAAAGACCTTAAACGCAAGTGTACGTGAATGTGTCAGTGCAATCAAAAGAGAACTACAGCTGGGTAGCGACAGAATACAGCTGACACGAGCGGAGCATAAGTAGGCTACAGCACTTAGAAGCCATTTTATTGCTTGTGCTGTGGTCAAGTGAGGTGCACCAAGCTCAAATCCACCACAACAATGGCAAGAGGGCCGCAGAGACAAAACAGGGCTAGCCCTGCTCTTTAACCCCTTTACTGCTGGCCTGACAGTCACCTGGGGCACTGGAGATGACAAATGGGACATTTTAGACACCGAGCATATGGTGGCTCTTATATATGTAAGATTTGTTTAAAACACACAGACACACACACACACAACAATAGACATGTACCAAGCTGCCATGAATCTACCAAGGGGCGGATGGAGTTTTGTCTCGTGACAAGAGGCAGCGGGTAGCTTCACCTCAGCCTCCTCTTCTCTCAGTGGAATACGCCGCCGTGTGTTCTTAATGTCTTTGCATCCCGGCCCCTCCCTCCCTGTCTCCGTCGCTCGCTTACCTCCCCCCGCTCCCCCCGCCTCACATGCAGCATGGACATGGCCACCGCACATTTGCAAGTGAATTACACTTTTTGTCTGGATTTTATTGTGCGCGTGAATTGCGAAAAATGAGGAAAAGGGTGAGAGAGCGAGAGGGCGCTCCAGCATTGGCTCTTTTCTTTTCTTCTTGCCGTAATCCCAAGGAGGATAAATTGTAAAGTACACAGAGAGGAAGTGCCACAGACCTCGGGTCCGTCACATCCGAACAGTGCATTCCAACATCTTAGCCATCACAAGCATAAACGGAGAGAAATAAATTAGAGTAATTTAAAAAAAAAAAGACAGTGAGTATATAGCTCACAATGAAGTGAAACATTTACTGTAAATTAAGGAATGGTAGACTACTTGCAAAAGCATTTTATTCAAATTATGTTCTCAATTATGACACAATCTGCCTAAATCACTTAAGATGCTATTTTGTAGTAAAATGCAGTGTGTACAGTATATGACAGTGCATTGGTTACATCTCTTTCATATTCATCCAACCCTCTCAGGCAGCGCTCTACACGCAAGAGATAAACACACACATTGCATTTGCTCCTAATGGCATGGGATGCTCGGTGACCTCCCTGTGAATTACTGATGAGGTGAAATATAAAAAAGAAAAATTAAAATGGCACCATGAAGCCACATTTAGCTATTTAAGTCCACAAAAAAAAAAACAACAACAAAACTGTCAGGTCAGTAAAGGGCTGTGTTAACAGTATTATTGACGCTTTGGTAAGGACAATATTTTTAAACACAGTGGATAAAAATATGTCATACAGTAGCAGGTACAGTATGTAGTGTGTATGAAATATTTCTCGTACAGTTTGGTTGCACAACACAGATTTCCCTGGCACTGATAAACAATGGCCGTGCGGTTATCATTCTGCAGAGAACAGTCACATAAAGGAAGAGGAAGAGGATGACAAAGGAATAGGGGAGGATAAAAAGACGGCGTATGTGTCGTCAGAGTCACAGGCCAGAGGGGCCCATGTATTGTTCCAGGGCTCACCACGGCGAGAGAAAGCCGACCTGTCTAAGCGTCCTCCATATTTTATGCATTCTGTCCTTTGTGATGATAAGCGCCAGCGTGGAGGGTGGAATGCTGGCCTCCAGGGTCCAAGAAAGGGGTGGGCTTATGCGGTGTGCCTGTGGTCCGTTTTATTTTGTTTTTAATGCAACCCTCGGAGCTGGTTCTTAGCCTAGTGTGTAATTGCGTCGTCTAATGATGCCAATCTGTCCTATCTCCCATCCCGAGACACTCCATGCTAGCTCCTGCGGCCCGAAATACGATGTAGCCGTTGTGCCCCACACACACACACGCTCACATGCACTCTCTCTCTCTCTCTCTCTCTTGTACTATGCTGCCACTTCTGAACAGGTATGGATCACACGGGGCTTCTCCTGACAGTCAAAGCTATTTAGTATAAAATTGATAAAGCAGTATTAAGATTCCAGTCCCTTCCATAGCCAGATTTTTTGCATTAATTGGAAAAGAGATGTGCAAAAATTCATGAGATATATCATGGTGTCCTCGTCGGTGAGGGTATATCAAATTTGCAATCACGACACATTGTTGAATGGAAAAAAAATAAAAATCCCGTCTCGCAGACAGTGACTTGTGAATAATGTGAGTGTGCAGCGTCATTGTAGCTCGACTGATTCATATGCACAGAAACGCAAATTTATATTTTGGGGGGAATCAATTGGAAAAATAAATATATAAATAGGGGGAAAGTGCGAACAAGGCATCATGAGGCATTGTCGAAAATGTGTTTCATGTTTAAAATTAATACAGACCAGTCTTAATGCAGCTGCACAAACACTCTACTTTTGGGTCGTAAATCTAGGTGTCCTGTGGTGATTTAACCATGATTGTTAACATGATAACATATTGAGAAAAGCAAACCACAGAAAAACCCTGCCAGAGTTGCTTCTACAAGGATGTCACTGACAAAGTAGGGGGGGGGGGGGGGGTCTGTGAGGAATTTGGGAGAAAAGTGGAGGGGGAAGTGGATCCTGTTGGGAGACTGGCATTGAGGATCCAGCAGAGCGCACGCACACGCGTACACACACACACACCTGAGTGCACGGCAGTCATGTCATCCTACCCTCCTTTTCCCTCCTCCTGCTTCAACCCGACTGCTAAGCCGAGGTCCTGCCCACCGCCGTCTCTCTTTCTGATAATATGACGCGTCGCTCTGCCCTTAGCTACAGCACAACTGGAAGAACTGGTCTTTATACCGCGGATGGTCTTGCATATTCAAAACCGCGGCTGAGATTCAAATGGCTGTCGGCGTCCACGGCGCCCTGATCTCTCTCACACACACATTTGCCTTTATTGAGGAAACAGCCACACAACAGGCGACATTAGTGATACGACAAAGAAGATCCTATTTGACATTATTGCCAGTTTCACATATCGGTAATGTGTATATCTTGTTCTTTACGGGGGCCTTAGCCTTGCGTTCAACCAAAGAGGACTCCATTTGACAGGGGACATGTCAGCGAGCTCCCCTGCTGGGCCAATACCCGCCAAACCGGAAGGTGGGAGGTAAGGAGTGAGCTACAGTATTTGGAGACACACTGAGGAGCAGAAAGCCAGTGAGAGAGGGAGGGAAAAGGGAGAGAAAGGGAGGGAAGGGGTTACGACTGCCAGGAGCGGCGACCTCCCTTGGCTCGGTGCTACCGCCATATGATGAAACTCGCCTATCGACAATCTCCACTTGTGCTCGTACGCTCGCCAAATACACAAACATGACAAGATGTGAAAGAAGGGGAAAAAAAGAAAAGCTTTATCGCTGTTATTGTGTCCACTCACATCAAAATGCTCAAAACTGACAAATGATCACAAGAGCAAAGGCACACAGACAGCATGTGCTCTCACTTTAATCATCACAAGTCATTTTTATTCAGAAAATGCAAAAATGGCTCTTTTAAATATATATTCATCTTTCCTGAGAAATATTTTATTCATGATCCGTCCAACATATTAAGATAACATATTGACAATTTAGTTTTTGGAAGAAGGCAACATGATATTTGTGAAAATAAATCAGATTCAATTCAAATTGAATTTAGGTTTACCAAAATTATTAGAATGGAAATTTCCATATGGCATAAAAAAAGAAAATATATTTTAATTCTAGGTAAAGGCAAACCATATTGTAAACATAACATGTCTAATGTGAATATCTCTTTACCACTAGCTCATGAGTGGAAAATTAAAATTGCACCTTTTCAATTATTTTTTCACAAATGTCATCTTCTTCAGCCACAGTGTCATATTTAACTCCTTGCAACCCGGCGAGTGGCAAAAACACACCACCCGCATGCACACACACGAACACGCATGCACGCACGCACACACACACACACACACAAACACGCATGCACACACACACACACACACACACAACCCATCATGCTCCAACGCTAGACTGGTAGATTTGATTGGGTTTATAATCTACTGACAATATGACAAAGATGCAAGACAGAAAATACGGCTGAGGTAAATATTTCCGTGTCTGTTTTGTAACAGAAAAAGGGAGACAAGGAGGACGAGGAGGAGGAGCAGAAAGAGGAGGAAGAGTGCTGGTGTGACAGGGGAGGAAGGCTGATCACTCGAAATCTACCTGTGTGCTTTTCATGCTCGCATCACTGCCGTGCAAATGTACAAAAAAAATCTGCAGACATGCAAAAATTGGAGGCTTACGTGAGCATGACTGATTTCAACTAATGATAAGAATAAAAATAAGAATCAGAAACATGCCTTCCAAATCTCAACGTGGCTGATTCTGGCCATTCTGAGAGGAAAGGATGTGTTTATCTGACCTCTTCCCCCGATTCCTCCTCTCTGGCCCATGGCTATCTGACCCCTACAACTCCTAAAACACCCTTTGAGCACCAACCAACCACTTTTTTTTCTCCTCAGCGCAATGTACATATTAACACCTTTTTACAGCACTACTATTTTCCTCTCTTACCCCAACTACATACCAAGTCTTATATCTTGCTACTGCAAAGCATGAGGGTCTTTTGCTTGGTCCCCCCCCCCCACCCCAAAACATCACCCTGTTCCTCCGTGAAAAAAAACCCACCCCCACCACCCCAAGCCCTGACATAGTCCCACGGTTGTTTGGCGAGGGGGTTTCCTCTCCTTGCTTTTTTATCTGTGCACTCGCTCCGTGACCCTTGTTCCCCTTGTTTCTTGCTGTCTGACCTACAACCACCCTCCCACCCCCACGCCAAACACACCATCCTCACTCCCTCTGTGTAAAATAGACAAGCCGCTGCTGACAAATTCTCCTCGTGCCTCGACATCTCCCAAAAGCGACCTCGGCCCCCCACGACTGCACATTTATGGGATTTTAAGATACTGTTATTTTATTTTTATTTTTTTGTAACTCATTGGACGTTTCCTCCAAAAAGTGTAATCTCGACATCGTGCGTTGTTAAGTGTGTTTAAAAATGGATCCGCACAATGTCAGGTTTCCACTCCTGATGCTTTTAAGATCGTAGGAACGGGGCAATGTTTTCCTTCCAGTTCCTGCTGTAGGTTTGCAGCCAGGTGATTGTCGTGCATGCACGAGAACCAGCCACGGCCCCATGTTGCCTGAGAGGCAGCGTGCACTTTGCAGGGCTGCTTGGCTGGCGGTCCCGCCTGATCCGCTGCTGTCACGAAGGAGAACTCGGGGCTCCCTTTTTTTTTTTTTCATAGCCCGCACGCACGCCCTCACACGTCACGTGCACGCGCGAACCGCTCACGCACGCACGCACACACACGCGGGATCGATTTGCACGGGACTTGGTCTGGGAACCGCTGAGAATCGACTTTAAAAAAAAATACAAGGCACGAAAGAAGCAAAGAGCTGGGGCCGAGTTAGGGAGATGAGCTGAGCCGAGGTGGGATGAAGCCGAGGGGGGGAAAGAGTGGCCGCGAGTCGGTGCGGAGGTCTCGCACACAAAAAAAAACAAAAAAGAAAAAAAGATTCCAGGAAAAAGGATCTCTTAAACCCCCATACCGAAGCCCTGCCATCGGACAGTCATGCTTTGAATTTTTTTCGTTTGTTTGTTTGCACAAAATGCGAGAAGCGAGAGCTGTGAGAGATCCGCGAAAGAGTCGCCGAAACCACGCTGAGCCAACAGGCTGGACTTGGAGCTCCTTCCCCGGGCTGCGCTCTGTGACCAGCCGCCGCTGCCCGACCCCGGCGAATCCCGTCGAAACACCTCTCTCGACACCCGCGACCCCCCCCCCCCCCCCCCCCCCCACACGCACGTCCCGTCCCCAGCAAAAAGCCCGAATCTGCATTCAAAGCGCTTCTTTTTTCCACGTCTCGAAGGATCCGCTTGTTCTCGCACGTAGACCAAGAGGAGAGGACGAGCGCTGATGTGAACACAGGTAACGACACAACGCCTCCAAGGCAGCCCAATAATCTCGAATAAAGCTCGAAACTTGCATGAAAAGAGCCTTTCTTGCCCCCCGGAAGGTGAGTTTTGAAACGGGGGACCAGCTCCGCTACAAGTCCACCGCCACGGAGAAGGAAAGACGCTGCGAGAGAGAATAGGATCGCGCAGCGACAACAACACACACAAAAAAAGGAGACAAAGTTGAAACTTACAATTAGCCGCTTTGTGATGTTCGCTTTTTAATCCAGTAGCGAGACGATGGAACTAAAGATCCCATCAAGGCGAGAAGAGTCCCCTTTCGGTCAATTTGCGCTCGAGGGTGGGCGAAAAAAAAGAAAGATCATTGTTGTTGCCGAGTGCTTGGCTGGAAAAAGGGGCGCAAGTAGGTAGCTATTAGTTGTTAAAGGCGATATCAAAAATAATTTGGATGCAAAGCAGCCGAGTCCGGAGTTGGAGCCGCGCGAGGAAGAGGTGAAAGTGAGATCTGATGATTGGGGGGAGAAAAAAAACTCTTTGGATCTTTATTCCTGCTAATTAGTTTCCTGCGAGAAAAAAATGGCTGTGATTAATTCAGTGCGCATGTGCTTCATTACACAGGCACGAAGGGAAGGGCTAATTAGCCGCCTTGTGGATCAATAAGATTCAGCAGAGGAGAGCCGGCGGAGGGAGGGCGAGGAGGAGGGAGGAAGAGGAGGGAGGGAGGATGGATAGATACAAGGAAGGGCGAGAAAAAGAGGAAAGTAATGATCAGGAATAGAAAATATGGAATTAAGAGAGGCGGGAAGTAAGAGTTTGATTAGTGAAAGTGAACGCTGGCTGGCCGCCGAGCTCCACGCTGCGAGCGAGGCTTCGCTTCCCACTCGGCTTGCTGTTGTCCCCCGACACACTTTTTTCTCGTCTTTCCAAAACACTTGTAACATATATTTAAATGCTTCGCACATTTAAATGCGATGTAGGTTTTAGGTTGGTGTTTTGTTTCTTTTGCTTCTCTTCCCTGCATGCGTTCGCGGATACAGTATTTGTCACTGGACAGTCGAACAACTTGAAAAGTAAAAAAACGGTCGGGAAAGAATATTAGTGTTTAATTCAATACAAATGTTATGATTTTTAATTCTTTTTTTTTTATGAAGAACTATCAATTGCACACACTGTCACAGAACACATCCAACAAGAGTAATTTTGCGTGTGGATGCGAAAGTGAATCCGTAAAAAAAAAAAAAAAAAAAAAAAGCTATGATGTGAATAAATAAATACACAATCGATGTTAAATTATCACTCAATGATGTACTCGTAGGAAACACGGTTAGCCATGTTTAAATCACACGACTCGGTCTATGGGAATGTTACTCGATATGAACATATTTTAAAGTAACAATAATGTAAGGTGTAATTAAGCTTCTATAGGATCAACTTGCATAATAAATACCAACATACGCTTTGACAAAAGTGAATGCATTTGTGTTTCGCTACATATAGAGACACGTAAATATGTGTCCAACGGTCATTTAAAATACATTACGTCACTGAACCAGGGGCAAACACTTTCAAATATTTTAGGGTGAAATGGAGAGTCATGAGAGGATGCGTTTTTTATTTTATTTTATTTTTATTTTGGGGGCACTAATGCACTTTGGTTTATTTTTGTTGTGTGTAAATGCAGTGAGATTTTCACTTGTTAAAAAAACAAATCCTTTCAATGGGCGTGGGGGGGGGGGGGGTACCTAACTATTTGGGGCAAGTGTCAGACACATGGAAGAGATGGATCTGATATACTGCGGAAAACAAAACAAAGCACGCCGTCGTGTCACCTAATGTGAACGATACGGTCAATACATGATTTTTTTTTTTTACGAAATAACAAAAGAAGTGATCGAGAATGAGATGCATGGCTCTTCCCTTAATTTCATGACGCTAAGCTTGCCTTGTGGAAATGTCAAAAACTCGCTTGTATAAGTATTATATACCGTATACCCCCCTCTCTCTTGTATAATAAACCATTTAATATTTATACCCACTGTCCTCTGTGTCTATATTGCACAAACACGTACTGAATGCATTGTGATGATGCTGTGCTTGATTATTTGCTCTGTATGCGTCCAGTCCAGAAAGTCCAGGAGGCAGCTTGAAGTGATCACATAAGGTGCCATGTTTATGGAAACAATGTGGATTGGATATTCATCGCTGTAATGCATTCCAGCACAGATCAGATCATAGATATAGAACGCCTAGGGTTAGTCTAAACATGACTTACATGACAGCGAAATAATTGTTTTAAATATAACAAGTGTAAAGCAGCGCAGGACTCGATCTTATATTTACTTTATAAGATTATCGACGTGAAAGCGCTCGATGTAATCTTTCACGCACACACCCCTACTGCTAAAGTATATGTTGCGTTGCATCCTGGCATTTCCGGCACACTTGCCATCCACAAGTTGAGGCATGTAATGATACCTGGGTTTTTGTTTTTTTTAAAAGAGGAAAACACGTAGACACTGTGCACGAGTGCGTGATTCTGGCACAGTGCAGGAATCTGGAGGATTTGCGACATGTCTGCTCTCTCGAGAAGATTGTAATAAAAAAAAAAGGTTGAAAATAGCGTGCGAGGGGCTTGGAGATAATAAAAAAAGAGGCCGTTGTAATTTGAGGCTCGTATGGAGGCAGTCCTGCAAAGCCCGGTAGTGCAAAAACGGAGTTTACCAGAGTGTATGCAAAAAGGCCCGAGTGACATTAGTCCATCATCATCAGGTAGGGGGTGGGGGGGGGGGCGTCTAGGGGGACGGGACCCTTCATGCTTTTAGGGCCTCTCTGAAACGGGGTTTTTAAAAAAAAGTGGGTGGGGGAGTGCTTTTGTGTGAGCATCATTCAATTGCGCCTCTCTGTGGGAAGGGTAAGCGTCCACGTGCCAGCTTCAATAGGCGGCACATCCACCAGTGGCATTGCACATTGAACACAACCTGTGGCCAAAGGACAGTTCGTGGATGTGACGAAGGCACAAAGAGTGGTTTCAGGTGCACAAATATGTACATGCAATTTTTTTTAAAATACACAAACATTTGTAGAAAGTTTATCATTTATCATGTTATTATTTTTTTCATTATGCGGGTGCGTGCGTCTGACAGGCGCGTGCACAAGTCGAACCCCAAACAAAGCACAAAGGGAAACTGAGGAAATGATCAGGGGTGAGTATTTAGGGATCAAAGATTCTATCGAGACAGCCAGAACTTTCTTTCCGGGATGATGCGGTGATTTACTTATTTTTTTCTCCCGCTCGTATAGGCTGTAATATTGACGAGGGACGTGATTGTTAGATGTGCAATCATTTCATGGGTGGGTATTAAAAAACGGATCAAATCGACGTACATTTGTCAGATGAATGTATTAATTTAAATCAGTTTCAAAATAGAAACATACAATTGGATGGTCTTAACATGAAAAACCAAACAATATCTTTTAAATATATTCCAAATGTAAGTTTTCCATTTGATGCATGAACTTGATTAAAATACAGCCTGAATGGTGCTTTTAGAAATGCAGGTTGAGAGAATTCAATCTGCCAGGTGACGCAATCGTATCTTAATTCATTATGACATTGAAATATTATTTGTAAATTGTTGTGATTTTATACGAATGTGTTATTAGATACACTGTGCAACGTTTACTCCGTGTTTTATTTGTTTGTGGACGAAAAAGTAGTGTTTGAGTGCGTGCACCATGACCACGCTGGCCCATGTGAGGGGTCGTGCTTTCTCCACTTGCACTTGGGCAGCCGGGCCAGGTGCAATGGGAGCGCCCTCTTATGTTCAACCGGACCACAGGGACCGTGCACCATGACTGCAGCTCCACGGGAGACAAGCCCACGGACCTGCGCACTTGGGTCTCGCAGAGGAGCGAGTCGGACTGGTGGTTTATGGACAACACAACACAACAACAACGTGGGGTGGAGAAAGCGTGCATGAATGACGTATGTGGCGAAAAGAAATGATCGCAGCACTCCCATTGTCACCTATTAACGGAAGAACTTTGTAATTGACATTTTGTGAGGAGATACATTTGCAAAAGCAATTTGAAATAATTGGAAAATAATTTGCAGTCTGTTGGGTAAAATGCAAATATAACTTTTCAACGATTCTGAGCAAATTAACCTTAAGAAAATGTGCTTCTTTAGCCTTTTGGTGGGTGGGTGGGATTTATAAATAGATACATTTTTTAAAAAGTGCATCCAATACCTGCTCTTTTGTTCTTTTCCTGTCTTTTGTTTTCTCGCGGTTGGTACAATACGCCAGAGTTGAATACAGCAGTGTCTTTTTCAAATAATGCAGACTTTGCAATCGTCATCACTTCTTGTTTCCAAGTAATTTTGAGGAAAGGATGCGTTAAGCATTTCTTTAAAACGACTTAGTTGTTTCTTTTAGGCGAGGATGCATTCGGTATTACGTGATTGTGGAAATCTGGAGAGTGACGTGAATGGGGGGGGGGGGGTTATTCTGATGCTTTGTCCAGCCATATTTTAAATATGCCTTTTGGAGCCCCACGTTTTGCATGTTATAATTTACATCATTTCACGATGCATGTAATGCTCGTTCGATTTTCCATTATTGTAAGGAAAGAGAAAGTTATTCATTCTCGATTGATAATTTTTTTTTATCGTGAATGCTAATGTGGATAATCTATGAATATCGAAATGACGGTTGGACAAAGAGTTTATCACTTTTTTTCACCGCCCCCCCCCCTCCTCCGACCACTCCACCGAAATGAGACCTTGAAATGTTTCCAGCATAAAAACGATTTGGATGCATGACAACATGTACACACGGGTGTAGCTTGAGGTGAGAAATGAGGATGCGTGTCCTGCTGTTGTGATGTTAAGAGTTAAAAAAAAAAACAAAAAAAACAAGTGACCGTCTGGTCAGTCTGTCTCATTTACATAAGAAACAAGGGGCCATATCAATTAATCTCTCACATCTATTTGTCCCGCCACCCTATTAATGACCGCATGCATAATTCAATATCATTTTGAACGTTGGACTAACATAATATATGTTTTTTTTTCTCTCAGACTTAGTCCTTCCGAAAGTCACTTTAAATAATATATGTAAATATTTTCAAACAAAAAAAAAAAAGCATAATTTACAGCGAAGTGATGATGCGCCGATTGCGGTAATTATTTATTTTGTCTTAAATCATAAAGCCGAAAATAAAAACGAAATTAAGCAAAGTACAAAAAAAATACAGTCATTCGGCCAGCTTCATATGTGTTTGCACGCGCGCGTGCGTGTGCGTGGGCGTTATATGTTTGCTGATTTTAAATAAGAAACCCTATTTTAATCATTTCGATTGTATTAATTTTTTTGTTGTTCCATGAAATAACACACACAAAACACGAAGTGTGTGTGCGCGTGTGCGTGAGTAGGCGTGTTATGTGTGTGTGTGCGTGTGTGTGTGTGCGCGCGCGCGTGTACCTACAGTATATTCAACGTCATCACACGTCCCCACTGCTTCCATGTCAGAACATTGTGAGAAAACCGTCTGAAAAATCTCCGTGTTTGTACCTTATATCGACGGCCTTTGATGTTTCGCCAACTGGGAACCGTCAGATTTCAGTTTTTGGTGCGCACACATTTATTAAAACAAAAAATGTCACACAATATGGACAGGGAAAAAACGAAATATTATTCGACTTTTAAATTAATTACATATGAATATTGAACTATAAGTCAGTCGAAATGAAATGAAATAATCATTTTAACAGTTTTAGATACGTGAAGGTGAAGAAGCCCTGCAAGACTCAGATCTGGTCGAGACACGGACTTGACTCGTGTAGTTGATATGTGCTTGGGAGAGGTTCACTGAAAAGGAGGGATCCCAAATCAGAGCCATATGAGCCCTCTAGGCAGGAACAACACGAGCTGCTGGTAAGTCGACCCAAACAGAAGAGAGGATAATCACTGCGCCACAATGCCAAAGCCATTAAAATGCCTCTTTGCTCTTGAATATACAAACTTAAAGCAAGTAATTTTCCTTCATGTCAAGAAGCCTCACCCCCACCCCCCACCACCAAAAAAAAAGCATGATGAGATGAAAGATGACATGTGGAAAAGATGCATGAGACAAATACAGAACAAGGATTATTGCCAGGGGTCAAATCCACATTTTGCATCTCAGCTTGGAGAGGCTCGAAATGATCTCACCATTATGTGTCTTGGGTTAAATTTTAAAGAAACATTATCTTGAATAAGATTGAAATGTCGCTTTACGAAATTTATCCACTGAGTTTTGTACAATTAATAAATTTTGGGGTTAAAATGACTCGGTAATCCACTGGTTAGCACGTCCATCTCACAGTGAAGAGGCCCAGGTTTTGAGTCCGTGCGCCGGCATATTCCAAAAACATGCATGGTACATTGGAACATTCTAAATTGTCCCTAGGTGTAATTGTGAGTGTGAATGGTTGTTTGTCTGTGTGTGCCCTGCGATTGGCTGGCAAACAGTTCAGGGTGTACCCTGCCTACTGCTCGAAGATTGCTGGGATAGGCTCCAGCCAACAACGCTCATGAGAAGAAGCGGTTCGGATAAATGATGCATGGTTGCGATAAGTTGTTTTTAATGTATAATTAAGAAAATGTGTATTTAAAATGGTTGAACAAAAGCCTATTTAAAAGAGGTGGAAATTCCGTCTGCACTGACAGAAACACCCGTTTTGCTGGCAAATGATAGGAAACTTAGAAAAACTGACATACTAAGCAGCGACGAAAGCTGGGTTTCGTCCGGCAATGTAATCATAACTAACCGGGTCATTTCCGAGAGACCTTCACAGTTCGTCACTGATAGACCTGGACTCCCATTTCGCAGATGACTGACAGAAACACGCACTGCGTGACTCGTGTGTGTTTGCTCGCGGGGATAAATACACCGGGTTGCTTCTAGCTGAGCTCGTCGTCTGACAGGAAAAAAGTTTGAACATTGCTCATCAGTCTGCTTTCACAAATCACCACGCTGTGTGAACGTGTGTGTGTGTGTGTTTTAAACTTTATTTGGCTGTATGTTTCATTATAGCTGGCAGTTGTCTTACTTTTGATTGGTTGTCATGATAGAAATCTACAATTTCTGAGGATAATATTTAATATACTGTATGTGTTTGTTGGTGAAATTATTTATGTCAAGAATATTTTGCGAACAATTATGCCCAGTTTAGGCCACATATGATTATTGGCATCAGAGTCCAAGGTGAGAAGGTAATATCACGTCATGGACTTTTATTAATTTTCGATTTATCTATGACTGATTTCCAAGGCGCGCGCACACACAGTGTGTTTTTTTTAATGAATGTTTGAGTCGAAGAGATGATTGTAACTATTGATTGTAAATACTATGCAATATTTTTGTTTTTGCTGTGTTCCATAATAGACAAGTAATAAAATGATATTGGACATCAGTACAAGGTGTGGTTCTTTTCCGCAGTACATACACCGCTTGGGCTGCGAATGCATGTAACGTTGTATTACGATCTTGATGCCGACTGGCTGTTGCGGCCGAGCCGCCGCCCAAGAAGAAGAAGAAGATCTGACCGATGTAAAATAGTGGTGATGAACTGTCCTTTGGTGATGATGGAAGCAAGGTTAAAATAATGATGAACTGCAAAAACTAATAAACAAATAAATAAATAAATAACCTGTCATCATCAATCCATTGACAGTTTTGGTGACTGACAATGACGGACAGGTGTGCCATCCAATGGCAAATGGCAAATTACGGCCTGGCAAAATGTAGTGACACACCCACCACTCTGCGAATTAAGAAGGTCAGGCAGACATGTAGATGGATAGATAGATCGATCGATCGATAGATAGATAGATAGATAGCATGCAAGCGAGTTGGCTGGATAGCTAGACAGACAGTTAACGCTCGAACAAGTTTTTTGTGTTGTGTGCAGGCAGGTGAGCCCACCCAAACAGTGCTTGGTGGACAGGGTCACTGGGAGCCGCTGTCCTTCAAGTGGTTTGCTTTCAGTCAGGAGGCCCCCCCCCACTTATAGCCCCCTACATTTCCAAGGACCCATAAAACCTTGTGATTAGTGGAGCTGTTCCATTTTTAGGTGCTAGCTCGTTAAAGGAGTTAATAGAGAAGGTGTTTACTTTCGCACGACGCACCCGCACATGCGCACATGCACAAACACGCACACACACACACAAACACTCAATGACACTTGAAAACTCGAGGACACTGGATAACAATGCTCGTATTATGTTGATGTTTATAGAATTGCACAGCACCAGTGTGGACATCTCAGAACTGGATTTCAGTAGCCTTATAGCAAAATTAGTTGAGTCATTTTCAAGCATTTTTGGAAAACAAGACAAAACACAACAAATTCAACAAACGAGTACAGTTCAGTTGCTTCTATTCAACATATTTGGACGTTTCCAACAGCAACGATATGGAGTACGCTATGCATTTACTGTACATGACGATAAAATGTAAACAATGGCGGGTAAGTGTTTAAATGTTTACGAAGGTAAAAGTAGAACTATAGCACATTCTGTTTCCGCTCAACTGTTGTTTCAAAAAAACAAAACAAAAAAAAAACCACCACAACCAATCGAAGGTCAAACAGCTTCATGGAAGCACTGTATGTCAGCACTCAGAAGCTACCTCCGCATCCCAGCTAAAAAGAAAATGCTGTTCTCTAGCCATCAACCACTGACCCAGTTCCTGTGGTGGAAATTCAAGTAGCCCGTACATTGTGTTTGGTTGTGTCAAACAGGAGGCACAAGTGTTTTGGGGTTATCAAAACATAGCTCGGTGGTAGCAAGCCTGCCATGTAGGTTTCTTTCTGCTCGGCTTCACAGTGTCAACACGCATTCACAAACGTGTGACGGACAGACATTCGGGGTAGCGCACGAGCACTTTTAATTCTGTCAGATGGAATGCGTGCTGAATAATTTGCGACGTTTACGCGGCAACCAGCACAGTCTCAACAAGCCGAGCCGCCACATTGTTTTGATGCTCGTACGGGCAAAAATATATCAACATGAAAAATTGTCTTTGGATTCTGAAAAGGTCACATACACTCCCTGGTCAAATGACAGCGATGTGATATTCTCCTTCATAGCTCAGAGGATAAAACCACAGGCAGAAGATCACACAAAACACATGGCACTTAAGAATCTGAAGACTATCTTTTTTGTGTTGGGACTTAAAATCAATGAAACAACTAGTATGCAAATGATGTCTAAATATACAGCTGTTTCTGATTTGATTTGAATGAGGTAATCATTTGAAAATGTTATGGAAACATTGGACAGTACTGTAACGCACACAAAAGTATTTTTATTATTTTTTTGCATTCTATCCGTAATAACATTTCTAAATTGTCAAGTCTCTCTAGTTATCCGGGATAAAGCGGTGGTATTGTTTCTGCAGTGCATCGATCTTTAAATGTCATTGTGACTCGCCACATAAGACAGAGCATGTTACTTTTTCTTGATCGGATCATTCAATATAATGTAAAGAAGTATACTGTTTGTGTAACGATGAAAGTCAAATAAACTGGGCCATATAAAGATTAAATAAACGCCTTTCTGAACATAATATGCTTTGCAGGGATGACGGATGTGGAAGAAAAATGATTCACAACATGATTCTTATTCGCATAGTAGTGAAGTATAGGACTTACTTAATAATTATAGATGTTCTAACTTCCGTGCTCCTCAGCAGCGCGCTTATGTGGGGAAGACGCTATCCCCAAAGTTGTAACGTTATACATATCACGTTATACCTCATTTGTTGTTCATAAAATGTAAGCGTAGCAACCTAATGCTCTCTTGTAGTGCATAGATTACAGTTGACCATTTGTATTAGGACTACTTCATCTTTTTGACTGGCTCCTTATGTCATAGGACATTTTTTGCTTGACTTATAAAGTGTGATGCTGAGACAGTAGGAGCTGGTTAACAGTGGAGCGAACAAGATTTTCACTTCTACGTCATGTAGCCATTCGAAGTTGTTTGTATGCGCAATGTAATCTTATTGCAAGAGTTGCACTGAGGCGACTGGTCCTTTATGCTAAAAAAGATGCGGTTAAGCCACACTTCCATTCGGCATATGTCTGCCCCATACACACACACGCTCACACGTGCAGTTCTTTGAAGGTTCGGCATGTCTTCTTCGCTGGTCAAAAACGGTTGTTGTGCACTCAAATCATGCTTTTGTGTCCCAAATTTTTCCTCTTAGGTGCTTGTAATGGCGGCACAAATCTAACATCCTCCTGTAGCCCCAACCTACACCACACAGAATACCGGTCCTGGGGTTTGCGTCCAGATTTTTCTTTTTAATGGATATATATTGAGCGCAATTTTTATTGATATTGATCAGGCGTCTATTGCGATGTATATTGATATTGTAAAACTGCCAAGCCCGATGATCATAACTGGGCAATTTTATAGCAACATTGTATGATTTTTATTTTTTTAAAGGTATGTTGGATTGTACTTGATATTCTTTTTACTAAAATCGACAAAATATTTGTCAGACCATGCTGAGGGAATGCAAGGTTAATACATGATAATGAGTCTTCTCGTGAAGCTGTCACTTTGCCGTGTACGTGTACATTTTAAGAAGCATGAAAGAAGAAGAATAACACGTTCTGTCTGTGCGTGCTTTTTTTGTACAGTAAGTATTCTTAGTATCGTATGCATATACAGTAGATATGCACAAATACATGTGCTTGTGAAGAACGATGGAGGGTTGGGTCACAGGAAACTGGCTTCACCGTGGTCTGTTTAGAATTGTAAATGCATTGCATCGGCCATGATGTCAAATTATATATACTCTTTCACTGACAAAGTCATGCATGTCTTTTCCTCTCAAAAGGGGAGGGGCGCCACAAAGGGCGCAAACCCTCATGCAGGAGAACAGCATGCAGCCCTCATGAAAAATAAGCAAGTGTCGAAGCCCTGGGCGCAGAGCGTGGCTCCATCAGCACACAGGCCAGGGAGGGGAGACACAACCCCCCCCCCCCCCCCACACACACACACACAACACACTCACACAGGAGCTTCCAAACTCCTGCTGTCTAACCACTGTCCAGTTGTGACACTGCTCACCCCAACTGAGACAAAATAAATACCCATGTCGATGATGTTAATTAGCTCCACCACAACTGCTCCGTTTTCCAAGATTTCAAGCATCTTATTTTTCACCTCATCAAAATGTCTCGTCTATAAACGCACAGCAAAAAACAGAAGCCTCTTTAGTCAATACCTCAGCTCATTCCAGTTCGCCAAATTTTGTCCAATGACTTTGAGTGGCTCAGAGCACAAAAGAACAAAGCTTTAACTCATATTGAAGAGATAAATCAAGTCACGTCACTGCCAAACAACAATCATAAGTTCATTTTAGAAAGTAGAACAATTCAATATACAGTACTATAGTTCAGATTACCTACAGTATTTTAGGCTCAAAAGTTAACATGTGCTGCCAACCTATAAAATTATTTGGAAATCGGATGCTAATAAAAGTCGAATTGTAAAACCGAGTTAAAAGAATTTAGCTGGTCACCCGGAATTAAAATACTCATTTCAGACCTTTGTGCTATACGATTTGGGGATTTCATTCGATTTCTACCATTATGTGTCACATTAATGATGGAAAAGGTTTTGAAGTGATTTGTCTTTTTTTAATCACAAAAACCTGGCATTTAAACAGGGGTGTGTAGACTTTTTACATCCACTAAAGGTAAAAAAGACACTGTGCAATGCCACTGTAAACCACATTCGCATTGAGAAACACACTGTTAAATAATTCCACCTGACAGTGGCAGTCGGTGTCAGTCATCGCACCCAATGTTTACCTTTGTGATGGCAGAATTTCGATACGTCTTTCGGACTGGATCTCATTAGATTGTGCAGGTGCTGTGAATCTATGATCTGTATTTCAATGTTCCGACAGCGTGACACTGACAAGATCTGGAAGCGCATCTACT
The DNA here is from genome assembly GCF_054856545.1 of Hippocampus guttulatus. Lineage (NCBI taxonomy): Eukaryota > Metazoa > Chordata > Actinopteri > Syngnathiformes > Syngnathidae > Hippocampus > Hippocampus guttulatus. The sequence goes on from NC_141263.1 coordinate 14,303,677, forward strand.
CCCGCAACCAACTTGGCTTTTGATAGGCAGAAACTGCAAGGGTCCAGTACAGACCTCAGAGAGGTGAGCTATTAGGCAAACAATGTCCACATATTGAAAAGTCTAGTAACAAAAGGAACAAACAAGTGAGCGGTACATGAAAGCTGGACATTTATCAGCCAGTCGTGTGTATGTGAACACAGAAGGGGAGCTAGCAATGAGGAAGACAGTAAGCGGGGATAAATGCTTTCAAAGCCCAGCAGACGGCAAAGGGCTCAGACTTTGGACAGCAGGGAAAGCGGATGGGCATCGCCTTACCTGACGGGGTTTTTGGTCTCGCTTCCTCCCACACCGACTCCTCTCTGGCAGCGCCGTCTTTTCAAGTGACTGTTTGAAGCCAGCAGGCAGAAAGGTCAGGTCCTTCTGGTCTCAGTAGGCTCGTCCAAACAACGGTGACCAACGGTGGATGGCCTGCAGCTATTGCCTCTGTCCTCACTTTGTTGATCTTTGTTGGGTTGTCAAAGTAATTCACTCGAATGTAAAGCTATTGATTCGATGCCTGGGCACCTGAAAACATTTTGGCCATGTACTCCTAGAATTCCAGCTATCTCCAGGGTTTTCCAAACCTATACTGGTATTTTACGGAGTCCGGGTCCGAGAAGAGCACATCAGGATGAAGGCATGACCTGCAATGAGAAACAAAATTTAGTTGATTACACATTTCAATCCGGGTCTGTAAGGAGTGACATTTCTGTAAAAAAAACCAACCAAAAACCTCAGAGCTCATCAGCTGTTGCTAAAACTACAAAATGAATGTCTATTCATTGGTGAACAACTACGGGAAGACGGATTCTCATGATTATACTTTGTATTTAATTTCTCCCCTCATACCACCGCCGAGTTTGAAAAGGAAGAATGACAAATATTTCCGGTGAAACTTAATTTTCTCGTAAGCAGAGCAAGACATATTCCTGTAATAGCATACATAATTGCCTGCTCTGCACAGGATCTGTCGCACATGACAACAAAGTCTCAGAGACAATACGTATTTATTCCGCTGTCAATTCCGGGAGAGGATTTTTTTTTTTTTAAACGGCTTTGAATTCCACATTGGGTCTGGTTTGTGAAGCAGGGTAAATATGCTTGTCATGTGTTCCAATAGTTCCTCAGCCACAGATTTAGTGGGGGAATACAGGAGGGAGAGGCACACACTTTGTGATAAGTGAATCGCTCTTTTGAAGTCACTTCCATTTGGAAACAGTGCGTGATTATTTTTACCTCTGTGGTTGTTACTCAAGTTAAAACCCCCGTTTAATTGTTCCCAAGAGTTCTTATTGCGTCGCTGATAAGGAGCTCAGGGAGCCGCGTTTAAAATTGCCTCAAAAATAACTTGACTTTGTGCTCATCGGCCACAGGTCGGAAAGAGTGACAAAGAAAGACGAGACTCGGATTGAGTTTCTGTGATTGCAATGTGCGTTCAGCGTTTCTTAATGCTCTTTGTTTGAAATATCAATGCCAACGACGACCCCGAGCCATCGTAAATAAAGGTGGCGCAGTGCATTAGCTTTGAATCAATAGAAGAAATAGTTTTATGAGTGTTTCGTCAGCAGTTTGCAGCTGACAGACAAAGTATCAAGAATAATTTGTCGTCTTCCCCCCTTTTGGCCTATGTCGGCTTACAAAGCCACCACTTCAAAGTTGGTCAATGCGACCTGTGGAAGCATGTTTGTCGGATCAATAGCCCACCCACAGCAGCGCCGCGGGCCATCCCTGACCCGGCCCATTGATTAGGCCTCGCTCAGCTGCCAATGGCAATGTGCTGCATGTGACACCAGGCAAAGGAGTACTGAGGAAGGGGGGATGCTGGATTGCCAGTGGCAGCCCCACAGCACACCACAGATAAAAGTCAACTCCACTTAAGCAAATCATTGACAATTAAATAGTTAGGGAGCAGAAAAATTCAGAGAGTCTCTGACGGTGGCAGCTGGATGGCTTTGGGGATTTCCGCGACTATGACCCCCCGTGTCAACGGGACACGAGCGCTACTTCAATTTGTGCAGGTAGCATGACCCCAGCCTCCGATTAGTTCATTTAGACACCTCACTGTCAACATATATGCAAAGTCATCCAGTCAATGCCTAGGTGTAGCTGGAACCAAAAGCCATTTTTGACAAAGAAAATGCAAAGAAAACTATCGTAGATGTATTAATTTAGCCCAAAAAAAGTTGCTTATTACAGTTGCAGTTTGCAGAAGTGGAGAACGGTATTGCGTCATACTGAGAACCGATTGTAACGTTTTGCCCCTCAAATGGATCAAAATAAGTCAACAACATGCAGGTACATTCACCACCCGCACGTTCAGGAGGGGTTTTTTTTGTTTGTTTTTTTAAAGCACCTTATCCTTCCCAAGGCCAAATCAAAAACAGTACTGTGCCATCCGGTGGCATCTTAGTGTCAAGGGTGTTAAAGTGAGTTGAGGAGTTTCATTTTGACATACGTAGGACCTTGCCACCAACTTCAGGAATCTGCAGGCAATTAGGAACGTTACGAACGGCGCTGAATGAACTGGTTTGTGCAGTCGTGTAAACACACTTTGTCATGTAGCAAACGAAAGCATGCTCATTTACTGTTGTGCTGGCCGTTGATTATCACAGTACATCTATGGCCTAAAAGTGTTTTCTACAAATAATGATTGTAATTATGACTTCACGATTGTATTAGCATAGGATAGCGACAATGGAGGGTTTCGACTGATGTACAAATTTGAGATACGTCAGCGCTGTAGGAAAGGCTGTATGTCATAAACCAAGGACCACCTGTATTCTAATCTCATTGTACTCTGCTGGTGAAGCTCATGTCGTGCCTGTCATCAATACATCTTTACATCACTCTCTTAGCCCACCAGGGTGGCAAAGCACAGATGTGAAGCAGAAAATTACCCAATTCGGAAAATGGTTATTTAGGCACTCTGTTTGTGCCTTCAAATCTAAACATATCAGCTTCATGTTGAACAGGCTCGAATTTCAAATTGAGCAATTACAAAAGGAACTCAAACCTCTTCAACTCATGATGTATTCTTTTTTGAGACTTGTTTTGTTTGGCTCCAAAAAAGCAAGTTGCTAAATGCTGTTGCTGCTTGCTAATTTGTGTAAATGACGTCATATATGGCTTTTTATATGAGAGGGTGAACACAGGTAATTGCTGCACCATGCACATGCCGTTCCATTGAAGTTGTCACACTCCTTTTCATCCATCTTGCTCACAGCCATTAGCGCTCCATATTAGAGTAGTTTATATGTCATTTTATTGCTCCTTTCACTTGTGAATGTAATTCTGTGGCCACTACCTCTTTGTGCATTCACCTCCTATCTACGGCTCCATATCTCTTGCGGTAATTGCTGAGTGACAGAAAGGCAATAGTGACCACTTCATTATAAAGACAACCATCGCTGACTGGATGCCGGCCTATTGGCTTTAGGTCACGGTGGTCACGCTGACTTTATCTGCCCGGGTTGTCGGAGGTTAGACCCCCAGAATCTATAAGGAACTTTACTGGATGTGCCGTGGCTGCTGTACAGGAGGGTCTCCTGACCTTGGTGGGCTGCTTCTATCCACTATTGATTGCACTTTGTCTCCTTCAGTGGAGGGTGGAGTCACATCTCAACATTAGCCCCACAACTTCGGTGTTTTAACAACAAATACTATAAGAACAATGACAAAGACATCTGTAACTGCTTCAGACAACAAAGCGTATGCAGGAAAGTGGTTAAGAGTGCACGATTGTCTGTCTCATGTGTTGTTTTGTATTATTTTGTCATTTTTTTGTTAACTTTTCTTTTGATGGCGGGGCTGACACCCGCAGCGGCTCCTCTTGTTTTGTGTTGAGAGGGAAGAAATTTCATCTGTGCTGTATGTTTCACATACAGTAAATTTGACAATAAAGTTTAATCCAATCCAATCCAATCGTGTGAAGTTATTTGATGCACCAGGGATTTTATCTTTCGAGTATTAAATTGGTCTGTCTGGCAAATGTTCCTTGGGTCAGAACCATGAGTTAGTCAGGCATTTTGACAAATTAAATTATAAGTGAAGTCATAATTCTACCATAACTGGCAGAAATGAATAAAACCAGAGTTTGAGCTGTGTTTTACTGGGCTACTAAAAGAGAATTTGCAAACATTTGCATGAGATTTACATGAGAAGTTTTGCCCTGTATGGAGAACAATCAACCATAATGTTGTTTACTAAGGAGTTTTAAATGTTTTTTTTTGTTTATTTGGGGTTTTTTTTGGCGGGTATTAAAACTCCCTCAGGTGGCTAAAGTGTACATACCAGAAGGAGCGGCAAAGTTTCCATTGAACTGACGCATATTATGTAATTATGTCACCGCTGTATACATCTGTAAATGCATTCCCAACCTTTATAGAATTCTTTCAAAACCATGAACATGCCGTTGAAAGGATACAACTAATTTGTCTTTGCATAAACTAGATAGCGTGTTCTTGCACTTCAATTTTGAGCAAAAAAGGCATTTATGGGATTGTGATTTTTCCTAATACACGGTACCATTGTGCCAAGTGCTTAAAAATACGGTAACATACAGCATACAGAACTTGAACTTCCTCATCAGCACAACATCGTGCTTAACTTTTTGTCCAACGCCCCAAATTCTCATGAGAGATCTAAGACACGGATGTTGCTCAATCGCTTGCATTACTCGCTCAAGAACGTCACCAGCTCTCCCATGAAAAACGAAGGAGTCAAGTTGCTCATGTTTACCATCGTTAGCGTCGTCATATGGATGGAGGTGTGTGTAATTGTTTGTGCGACACTAAATGCGTATCCGGCTTGCGTTCATCGCAGCTTGTGTCTGTGCGCAACCATTTATGTACACACTAAAGCATTCGTGATGCTCGTTAGATCTTGTCTCTCTGCAACTGCGTGGCAGCGTTCATATTAAATCACAACAATGGCAGATGAGCTCTAGCACTAGACAGACAAGCATCTATTTGAAACTGCACTTTATTACACTTTGTTCCTTTTAATACAAAAAAAAGTATGGGAAAAGATAACCCGGTTTTAAGGATCCCGGATAAACAGCAACGATTGCATCTTTAAATAATAGATGACCCCCGCCTGTTACAGACGAGAATATAACTGAAAATAATTGAAGACAACAATGTCCTATAAGAGCACGACTGCAGCAGTGCTGATTCGGAATGTGTTACAACTTCAAACAGTCAGTCATAAACTATGGATAATCTGTACAAGAAAGGCAGGCGCCCGTTTACAATTTCCTTCTAATTAAGGCTACAGGATGAGTTCTACCTTTCTTCAAGTTGATGTGCGGTTGCTTGATTTACTGCAGATTGGGGGGTTGGCGGGGTTTGGGGAACTGTACCGATGGCAAATTAGGGTTGGGAAACAAAATGAAACAAACAATAACACTAATATAAACTGCAGTCAAAGGGATAAATATTTAACTATCTGTCTACATTTGACACACTTTAGGTGGAGAACAAATAGATCCTGAACAACAACATCCAAAACTTGCTACAATAACTCCTTTGACCACATTGTTATTTAGAATTCTGCTTGTACTGTGATTGCAATCCGTCCTCATTATTTTGGTAGAGACGATGCCTCTGTGTTAATTCCGTCTCTAAAGGAATGACACCGATCTAACACAAATCAAAACAAATCATGATGTTACAGCAGCAAAAACATGAGTTCATTTGGGGAAGTGTTGAGAGGAAGTATTGAGTTGTAGAAGTATTACTGGTGAATCTAAAACTGCCATTTAAAAGCACAATACACTAATGTGGTACAGTGTATGTAGGCTGCTGCTGATCTGCCAGCTATTCCGGATTATTCATATTTTGTTCCGGAAATCTCTGAACGCAACCTTATCATGGATGGAAAATGTGGTATTCTGGATATTTAAAAAAAAAAAAAAAGAAGTCATTCGCAAACACTGCTTCCGCTGATGGCTTCAATGATGCAAGCGTCACTCACGGAAGCAACATGAACGCTAGCAGTCGAATGTTAGCTGAAAGCCAACGACTTGACGAGACATCAGTCGCCGCTAGTTTTTATGGGTTCATACCAGCGGAAAGAAACAAGTAAAGCCGTACAAAACCAAGCATCATCGGCAATTCATTTTGTCCATTAATGTGACAAGAACTGTGTGCTAACGGTAACTTTATCCATCATTAAATAACAAAGCCATCAAGCTGCACTGTGCAACTTGCAATACTGTCAGTGTCATTACAATAATTGTTGGAATATGCCAAACGGTCATAGCTGAGTGAAGCGTAGCTAATGGGGAGGGACATTTTTTAAATCATTTTGTTTGCATTTTGGTCCTTGGAAGTATGAAAGTGAATATAAGTGGTTCGGAAAATGGATCAATGGATGGATGAATTATTGTTGCATTACAATAAATTCCATGTGAAAGAAAAATAATTTAGTCTATAATTTTATATGCCTGCATTCTGATCTTTACATGGCAGATGCAATTACTAAAATAAATGATGCATATAGAGTCATGATTATGTTGTGTAATTGAACGATTTTCAGATTTTTTATGATACTTTTTCAAATTATACTGCAATAACGGAGTTCTGCTGTAATGCCAAAAGTTAAGAATATTTAAATTCAGACAAACTGTTCTGGATGTGAATTTCAAAAGGTTGGCAGCTCTGATGCCGGCTTAATTACACTTAGTAAAACAAGTGCGCTCCTATACATTTTTCATGTTTTTTTTTTTTTTTTAAATTGTAGTTTTTTTTCCCCCAGTGTAGTGCTACTTTTCTTCATGAAAAACGTGGTGGTTTTATTTTTTGGGGAGGGGGTGGGGGGTTGGGGGTGCTGGACTGGATTAAGAACATTTCCATACATTTCAATGGGGAGAGTGGATTTGAGATTGGAATGATTTGTTAAAACTGTAACCACAGGTCAAATTACACTTGTGACTCAAGGCACCACTGTAAAATGATACTCTTAATACTAATTGTGCGGTTTGAGAGTTGATTTTGCCCTTTTGCCTTCTAGTATCATGACTGCGTAGAAGCTCCTTCCGTATTCTGTGTGTGCAGCCGGGTAGCATTGTGAGGAGCAGGAGGTGGGATAAAGCAGTATTTGATGATTAATCACTGGACATAATAAAGCTTCTCACCATGAGTCCAGAGTCCAGCTGATTCCAAGATACGATCGGAGGCGATTAGAAAGAGAAAAAAAAAAATCATTTCTTACAGTGCATCGGTAGCAGACTCTAATGATGTGTTCTGATTGGACCGTGTGGCGAAGATAATAAAGGACCTTCTTCAGAATGGAATTGGAGATTATTTCTTTGCTCAACTTTTATGAAACAGGGCAATGAGCCTGGATGCTGCCGATTTGAGGATTAAGATAAGATGACCTTTCGCATTATGTCGGCATGTATAAAAGATGAAGTTTACAGTCTCTCGTCACATTAGACCTTATCAATGGCGAGAGCCTCTGTGACATCCCTTTGAACATCACAATGTTTTTCAGTGCTGCAATACAACAGGCCGTTACCCCCCAGTGTGGGATTATTGTTCCAGAGTGTGTATGTGTGTGTAGTACAGCAGTAGCGGGGAGAGGCACGCTTGCTTTGTTTGGACGTTGCCGTATTGCTTCTCCAGTTCATTGAAAAGAAAAAAAATTAATCTATTGAATGAAATGCTTATTTTCATGATCATGTGAGTCATATCACAATGAGAATGTAGATCAAGACGGGAGAGTGTTTTATTAAACAGCAGAATTTGTAGCATGCAATCATATGATCAGGCCGCCCCCCACCCAAAAATGGAACATATGGCTTCGTATTGAACAGCAGCAGAGCAGGTTGGTCTACTCTGCATACTAGATAGTAGAACATTTTCCCCAGAAGATGGTTGTCATAGGTTTAAAAAAAAGCACAAACAACCCCCCCCCCAAGGAAATAAATCAATATTAACAGTTGTCTTAAAAAAGAGTAAGTAAAAATAACCGTCAAATAGAAGGCCAAGTATCAGCTGTTTCAAATGCAAACCAGCATGTTTGTTGGATCAAGTTTAAGATGTGCTGTTCAAGCTGAAGGAGTAGCTGTCACTTACAGATCCTGTCACTTGTTTCAGCGTCACAGTCAGTGAAACGATATTTGAAACCAGTCAAGCGATCTCACCTCAGTGGCACATCAGTTTTGTTTGGAGCTAGAACAAAACTCAATTACGGGTGCTAGGAAAGAGACGCGCTTGCATTAGAACCGGCAGCTCTCTCCGCCGGCTGTGGGGTGAAAGCGAGTCAGTGTTTTACAGGCATCAGACAACTGGCCACCATCACTCCGCTCCTTTGATATGGGAGTTATTGTTTAGCCCTATAACTTACGCCGCGGCTTTGCAAGGACTTATTTCTATAACCTCTATTATTTTCTGTCATAAATATTCAAATCCAAATCAAAAAACCTCAAGCTTAGTGAGGAGAATAGCCAAAAACAACATGCCCCCACCATCCCAGCTCTCAGTCTTCTATAGAAAATCATTAAGAAGATGAATAAAGAAATCAGACGGAATGCTGAGACGAGCGCATACAAGGCCTGGTAAAAAGCACTCATGTGAAAGAGTCGGGATAGAATTTTTGGGGGGGGCCAAGGATCCTCAGTTCTTTTGTTCTTTATTTGTCGGAGCGTTTCGTCACGTTTTGCATTTCCTCCTTTTAGACAGTGAATTAATATTTGCGCTCGGAATATTAATCCTGATTCTTCTGTGGATTAGTTTTCTATTGTCCCCTCGGCGCTGAGCCATAAATAAAGGCGCTGACATGGAGAGGAAATCTATACCTCGCTGGCCTGCAAACAAAGACCTCTGCACCCCGAGATAACACATGTCCCTGCAACACGGACCCCCCTCTGTCGCCCACATGCCGGATCCCCCTCTCCCCTCACCCCGACTTCCCCCTTCCACTCATCATCCTCTCTCGCTCTCCTTCAGACAAACTTTGCCATGGTAGATTTGCAAGGCAATTGTGCCCTTAAAGCGTGCCTCTTCCTCAGCTTATACTGTGCGTTTTCCAGAGTTTATCAAAGAATACAATGGGGTTATGCTTTCGCCATTATTCTCCAGGCAAGAACGGTAATTCAACTGCGCAGCGCTAGTACTGAGGCAGCCATGATGTCTCATTCCGGAACACAGAGAGTGAGAGAGAAACGCAATGCATTACTTTGTTGACCTTTCCTGTTCCCATAGTTTACAAACAGCTGTGAAGCTCATTCCTCTGGGCTCTTTGTACATCAGAGGCTGGGAGTGATGGAGGCACGCCAGACTTAAATGAAGGGCTTTTTTTTTTCAAGCTCGCCTCCATCGTGGCTGACAAACACAACCTAACAAACGTGCATGGGCTTTATCTCCACCGCCAAAGCCAGTGCGGGCGCGCGGGAAGAAATACACAGCAAACAGATAGCATGACATCCTTTCATGTAAGTATATATTTTAACAGACAATCTGTTCAACAAAAGAAGAAGGAATCTAAATACGTCCACATATCAGCAGAGTCACCCACATGCGCAGTAAGAAGTTGGGTTTGTTCATCCGGGACATCTGAAACTAAAACGCATGTGACTCTCCTCAGTGGAAGTCATCCTCAAAGCTGTGAAACAGATGCTGAGAAATAGTTGGTACATGGTCCAATGACATTTGGCTACGATGTCAAGCAGTCAGTATACAGCTTGTAAAACAAAATTTACTGCCCCCCTCAAAATAACAACATAAAGCTATTAATGTCTAAACCACGGCCCAAAAAAAAAGTGAAGCTATCCGAATTGGGCCCTGTTAGCCATTTTCCCTCTACAATGTGATGTGATTCATTAGCGTTGCAATATGTCAGGTGTGATTGGGAAGGTGTGTTAGATTCAATGTTACCTCACTCACATGGGTCACTTCCAGTTCAATATGGTACTACCTGACGATCTGAGAAATAAACCCAACCCCCCCCCCAAAAAATAAATATATATATATATATATAATTGTTCTACATAAAGATGGCCGAGTCTAGAAGAAGATCGATTGTGGGTGTACTCACTTTTGTGAAGGCAAATAAGAACATTGATCACCATTCCAGTCATGCCATCATGACACTTTCATTTCATTGTCAAATTGCTTTGACAATGAAACAAGTGTCAGGTACTCCTCCAATTTGAAGAGACCACCATATTGAACTTGATCCAACATACATGTTGGCTTCAACAGTGGCTACCTTATTTTTTATGTGCCAGTTACTTGTATTTACCATTTTAAAGATGATCCAGTAACTCCTTAATCCTTGTGTCATCCCTCTCGAAAGTTTAATGAAATTATAATATGCGGCTCTTGTGTATTCCTGATTAACCACGGCTAATTAATTTAGTCTAACTCAATCTCAGAACAAGAAGGCATGCTTTGAACTAGATTTGAGTAAAAATAATTTGTATGTGCAGTTTCTGGAAATGGTGACAATGGTGGCTTTAAAGGAAAGGATTCTTTGTCCAAAGGCTGAGGCATCTTTTGGAACTATACACTCTTCCCCACTGTTCCTTTGCTACCAATACACAAAATGTAGTCTAGTAATGCAATTTTAAATACCCTCTAAATTTAAATCAGAGATTTCTTACCAACTACATTCAATATACTGTACTTGAAGATAATGGATACATGTCAAGACTGAACTTTGGAGATATATCGTTAAAGTGGTTGTCACCATTTCAGCTTTTCAGATTTTTGGGGGTGTGGCTTTACAGGTCCCTATTGACACCCTTTGGGTGCATTTGGAAATTCACTCTGACACCCTTGCATTACTCTGAGTGTGCGTATGTCCGGGGGGTGGGGGGAAGCGCCCCCCTCCCATTAATTTCTGATTGCCGCCTACGATCTCAACCAATCAGAAGCCTGTGCTTCAACTGTTTCAATCAGATTTACTTTGCTACTGTATAGATGTGTTATTATGTTAGTTTTCAAATTTTTTTTTGATAAACTCCAAAGGGTTGCTGTTTCAAGTCAACAACCAATAAGCTTGTTTTCTACAAATTCCATATTCCCTTCAGAACAGGTTGGAGAATGCAAAGCCCGATGAGTAACAGTACAGCGCAAGAAACAGTTGATGCTAACCATGCTACAAACAAGAACTGGCAGCCACGCCGATGCCATCGCATGCTTAATCAATCTAGTTGTGTCTGCGCGTCTGGGTGGGGAGTCGCTCACAGATTGGAAGGGGTTAATGGGAAATCAATAAGGGGATGTGCTTATGAGCAGGACATGGGGAAGGAGGGGCACTGGGGTCTGAGTGAGAGGAGACAGAGGGGAGGGGGAGATAGTACCATTGTTTCCTGTGATAGCGGCACACTTCCCAGATGTTATCTGTCACTCAGAGGACAACACTGGTGACCAGATGTTTGGGCTCTGAGTGGTTGACTGGCTGTACATCTTTTTGGTGGATCAATACAGGTCAAGTGCAAGGCAATATTTACCACAAGTCTGCAAACAGAAGACACTGATGCATGTGAAAGACTGAAATGAACTTGGGGCAATATGCATCTGTGCATTATTTGAAGGGCTCCTTTCCAAAATTCTAGAAATCAATTTCCAAAATGGATATCATGTACAGTATGTGTATATATTAGCAATGTCTCTGTCACATTTTTTGCATGCGAGTCCGAGTCCAAGTCTCTTGATTTTTGCCAATCCAAAACCTCTGCAAAGCAACGAAGAAGACTAAGCCAGTCCTTGTAGGCGATGCAATAACAATTCTCAACTAGGGCTGTCACAAATGACGATTTTGCTCGTTGAGTAGTCACCAATAGTAGAGGCAGTTAGTTGACCACTCGTTGGTACACTGTATTTAAATCGCAGCCCCAGCAAGAACATAATCATCATTGGTTTACATCCTGAATCCTTGAAGGTGAGAGCAAACTAAAATGAAAGACAATAATGATAATAGCACATGTTCCACTTTTATTAAAGCCTTTGCTGTATTGGCTTGATTGTTTTCTCATTGATATGTATCATAATATGTCCTCAATGTTTCCTTTTTTGTCCATCCATTGCTGGTAACAAAGGCCAATACTGATTTGAAAGGAAAGGTAAAAATAAATAAATAAATAAAATACACAAGAAGCAGGCGAAGCAGTCCTCCAAAGGCCCCGGGGGCCATATGGGGAGGTGGGTTGGTGCTTGGAAAGGGGGAACCCGGATCACGTCCCAGTGCAGTGAGGCTCTTTGTAGTTTGAGCAAGCTGAACTTGCCAGAGGCTCTCTGCTCTAACCCGTACCACTCACACTGTTTGGGGAAATTATACCACCGAGTAATAATTAATCAAGTAAATGTTGAGTCGCTTTGATTTGGATTACATTAACATATGATCAATAATGTATTAATCAAATACAAGTAACCACCTCTGTATAATAGCATACTTAACAGCATACATATACAGTATTTGTCAACTGAGGATGACGTCAACTATGGCCACAGAGTGTTACGTGCATCTTTGCACTTCAAACAACATTATGTCGCGATTGCACTGTACTTTATCAGCATTAAAGTCATCTTCGTGCGACGCTGGATTTCATAAGAGAGGAACTCGGTTTTTATGGTTAGCAAGACAGCAACCCGGATCACTTTAGCAGTCGGTAATATATGTGGGCGTCATTAGCGAAGGCTGAATTCACTTTTTATTGTTACAACTCGGTACTCTGGTCCGACCGAACCACTTGGTATGGCTGGGAACAGGGACACTTAGAGTTGACACAGCTATTTTATTAGTTGTATGCAGAAATATGCAGAAAGCCCCAGCCTAATTAAAAAGCATGAAGACATCATCTGGCGAAACTCAAAACTCTGTTTTGAGTTACATATGCGTTTTATTTCATTTGGTGATGTTTTTACGTGCTGAAATGAAAGCTTCTAAACGTTTTATTACAAGAGAAATGAGAAATGAGTGGCTCACACATTGACATACAGATGGAGTTTGTGAGATGGAAGGTGTCAATCTTTGCTTTTATGTAATCGTGATTTGGTTGGAATAAAGTGGGAAACAAATCAGCTTTCTTAAGGTAACGTGTCCTTGTCTGTTTCTGTTGACAGATGAATTCTTGCAGTCCAATTGCATTCGCCACAGAAGATTAAAAGTTAACGGTATTTCACTAGAGGGAGAGCCCTGAAGCAAAACAGTACAATTATTCCATAGTGTTATTCCAACATTGTCCGCTTGATTTGATCGCTGCTTCAGCCATTCAAATTGCTCACGCGAGAAGATAAAAATACAAAGTATGACAAATTCAAAGTGTGACTGCATCCGATAGAAAAAAAATAAAAACAGCGCTAATGAAGAGTGGGGAACGTAATGCGTGCAATTTATGCAAAGCTACTCCAAAAGTAGCCAAGTGGATTGAAGCAAATTGTTCGTTACCGCTATCATTTGCAGAGCAGTCGAATCAGCACTGCTTTTGTATTTTTATATTTTCACTGAAATGCATCTTCTGTTTCCCCAAGATAAAGTTGTGCTGTTTAAATAAAAGCATCCGTTTGCGCCTTACACTTTGCTCATCGGGGGAACTTCATGCCCAGGGATTTTCTAAACACAATTCATCAAAGTGGAACAGCACTTTATATATATATTTTTTGCATTCCTAATCCTTTTTGCTGCAGATGAGAGATTTGCTGTTCAGACTCATTAAGATTAAAGCGTTTTGCCAGAGTTATTTAAGAATGCAAAGTTCCATGTGAAACCGTTCAGAGTTCAGAACAGAGGAAAATCCTATCAACATGCTTGGTGCACTGGGGGCAGATCTTAGCCTATATTGCTATATTTGGTGTCAGTGATTGGATGAGATATATATATATATCTATATATATATCTATAGATATATATATAGATAGATATAGATTTTTTTTTCACAATCCATTATGGCTCCAATCAGTTTGTCTGCCTCAATATCAGGAATGTAGGATGGTGATTTTTCCCTTTGCCTTCACTATGTGAAAATAGATTTATTTTTATTTTAAATTAGATACAGCTCAGCATATAATGTTTACCTGCATGGTTTCCAGCAAGGTATTTCACTTTCTCATGTCACTCCGCCAACACATCATGGTTGAATGCATGCACATAAATATTTGGTTTGCCCAGGAAGTCTTTTGTGTATCTTGTACCAAAAAGAAAGAATCAATCATCCAAAGATACGTGTGTTGTCCATCTGCTTGAAAATGATTAACCTTATTTTTTCAGCCAATGGCTAAACTCCACAGCTCCAGTCTCAGCACCTCTCCGAAACTTTCCAACTCCAAGTGTCACAATCTGGTTCCATTTTACAGCTGGCCTTGGGATTGTAACAGAGCTCCTTTCTCTCCCCTCTGAACCGCATATTTAATCTCTACGCTTATGTCAAACTTAATTACAGGACCTTGTACGAAAAAATAACAAGTGAGCCTTGTAGGAGTGGGCGAAAGGAAAGGAAAGTATTAAGAGAGTGAGAGAAAACGAGACCTAAAGAGAATGCTAAGAAGTCCGGGGGGGGTGGGGGGGGGGGGGGTAAAGGAACAACAGAGACATTTAATCTGTTGACTCAGTATGTCTAATAGCCCAATGCAAAACTTTGATGTTGTTTTTTCATTTTTCCTCCGTGAAAATGACACTATATATATGTAAAAATTACCAAGGATTTGCTGAATCCATATTAATGGCCTTGAACATGTACTTGGGCTGACATACAGCGCAGAGATGTCATCTGTGCAACAAGAAGCCACCAAAAATCTTAGGAGGTGTCTTAAGAGGCCCTTAGCGCCATCTTTTTCACTTACAAATCCCCCTGAAACCGCACGAGCCCAAAATAAATAGTCATTAAACCCTATTTGTGCCCGTAAAACTATTTACTTTGTGGAAGTGGAAGAGTCAGGAAGCGAGATGTTTAGTCTGTCAGTTTAAAACTATTATCTCGAACTCTGAAAACATCAGCTAAGTCTGTTGTGCACCGACAAGGGAAGACATCACTGTGAAGAACAAACCTTTGAAAAGTCAAAACCATTTTGTTTGTGTGTGTGTGTGTGTGTGTGTGTGTGTGTGTGTGTGGGTATCATCAACACTTGACTGCAGTGCGGAAAAGCAGAGTTTGAAAAGATCTTATTCATACATTCTTCTTAAGACAAAACCGCATAAATGCTGTAGACATGGAGTCTTTTGAAAAGGGAGATGGTGGGGAGGGAGAGCAAGAGGAGCAGACAAAACACATCCCAAGACCACCGTGGCCATATTTCCTTGCACTCGCCAAAACATTTTCCCTTCCATGTTCTTCCGCCCACATTGAACACTCTTACCCTCTTCTCCTTTTGGCCAGCCTGGAGGCTAAATCCTTCCCATACTGGCCTTGAGTGGCTAAGCAGTGGACCACAGGAGGTTCCCATGCCACTGGTGCTGCAACAGGCGCGCCACCCGGAGGTATTTATAGCAGGCCAGCACCAAAGGGCAGCGAGAGAGGGCACGCTTGTTTTCCTTTCCGTTCCCTAGGCACTCTCCCTGGCCTCACATGTGGGTGTTAAATATATACCCAAATACTGGGAGCAACATACAAGGCTTTGGGTTCCTTGAAAACAGAAGTTAGTTTGGGATGAACAGGGAGCGAAGATGGAATCTGAACCAGGAAGCATGC
Organism: Hippocampus guttulatus; assembly: GCF_054856545.1. Lineage (NCBI taxonomy): Eukaryota > Metazoa > Chordata > Actinopteri > Syngnathiformes > Syngnathidae > Hippocampus > Hippocampus guttulatus. The sequence goes on from NC_141263.1 coordinate 14,319,329, forward strand.
AGACTTGACTTGTTGTGAAAGCAAAGAATAGGAGGTGAAGGAAGGGCAAAGTCTGGACTTTGCCCTTCCTTCACCAAAAGAGGAGGTGGTGCAGCAACCCGGTTGTTGTCCTCGCCAACATCAAATACTATCCGGATCCAAAAACTTGCCTGACTGTCTCCATGTGCTTCTGTCTTTACGCTCTGTGATGTAGCGTTCTCTCTCTCCAACTCTTTGCACGAGAATCCCAGAGTGGCTTTATTACTATGATGAAACCAGACCCTATAAATACGGAGCACTGTGATGAATATAACAGCAATTATGGGAGATGCGATAATTAGATCAGGACAGAAAGAAAATCTCATTGAAGTTGGCACTGTTTTGTATTTTTTTTTGTATTTGGGAATTCCTTTCAACCTTGGGTCTTAATGTATGAAGAATTACAGCAGCAACGGCGGTGTGGTAATCACGAGGGTCTCCACAGGGGCCTCGCGGGACCCCCTCAGTGATTCTCTCCACTGCTTTCATGCTCGATTCCGTCTTGCATATTCTATTTTAATGATGCCTGCCCAACAAACAATTAATAAGGTGACCCTCAAAAATTAACATGCTGCAGGGGTGTGCGCTGCTCCCAAAGAGGCCCACGGACCAGCTTGGTTTATCAACTTTTAACCTCGTCAGCCGCTTGCCAGCTCGCTCAAGTCCTCAGACTTGCAGCTTCACCGTACAGGGGCCTTCCCGCTGCATGATTGCGTCAGAAAGATTCCATAGCCACAAGCCTCTGTTTTTTCATACTTGTGGGAAAATCGCAGTTCATGTTTCCTTGAACGCTTCGCACATTCCTCACCCTGTTTTCACATTGCAGGGCCCCCGAGACTGGGCAGGGCCAAAGGCACTCAGAGGGAGGTGCTTGGAAGATGAAAGGTGGAGCCAAATGAAAAATAAGAGATATTTTTGAAAAGGTTTATTTAGGAGCATGTTGCTGTGCGATGTGAACTCAACAAAGGCACTAATTAGGTTTCCCAAAGTTTGCTAAGTTTAACAGAGCTTGGTCAGAATTTTTCCAGCTCATTTGACATCTCCGGACACAGGTGGGAATCATAGATAACAGAACATCTGGAAGCCACAAAAAGAAATCTGTAGGGTGTAATTTGTCATACAACCGATGCAAAAGTCACCACCACATCCGACAGTGAATGACAACTCAAAGTCACAGATTTTGTCTTTAAAAGGAGGAGCCATCCTTGAACACCATTCCAGATATTTGAGCAAAGGTTCATCAGGCATATAAAACAGTCTGCTTAGTATTCCAAAAGTAGACTGAATCAGTGCTCGTGCAAAAGCCACCTAAAGCAAAGATTCATCTTCATTTACCTGTGGTCACACGCACACACACACACACACACACACACACACACACACACACACACACACACACACACACACACACACACACACACACACACACACACACACACACACAACTCAGATGAACTTGGCCACGTTCAAGTTTGGTCTCCTCCCAAATTCCTGACTTCCAAATTTCAAGACAAAGGTGATTAAGTCTGATTTATTCATGCGTCAGTGTAGGATGAAGGGAGCAGGACAGAGGAGCAAAGCAATTAATTCTGATGCTGAAAACATTATTAATGGTAATGTTTAAAACATCAAAGCACAGACTTGCAGAGACAAGACATCCCGACTCTGACAAGATGGAACAGATGAGCTCACTTGAGTCAGTCAAGGTGAGGCACGGGAGAAAATGTAATTTGTCTCTCCACTGATTTTCATTTAGACTTTTTGGAGAAGCTGTTGTTCAAGCCGAAGGGTGAATTCAAGAATGGCCTCGCTTCACCCTCATTGGTGATGAACGGGATGTATCCTTGATCAATTAAACAAGCAATCAGACGTGAAACCCATCAAATTGGCATTGAGCCTATATCTTCCGTTTACTGACTGTTGGAGAATTCTATGCTTCTGAGGCCCGTTTCTATTCCAGGTCCACAAATGCATGATGGATGAGTTTAGTGTGGAAGAACAGTACATCACCCGGATTTCAACCCCATCAAAAACCTTTGGTATGAAGTCGGTGATGGTGGAGTGATTTCAGAATCACAACGGTAGCAGATTTTGGCAGAGAAGAAAAACAATAGAAAAGATTGAGCAAACAATAATACATTTGGCTCGACCAATCACAGAGTGGGCACATCGATGGATGTGATGGGGATCACCACCACGCTGAGTATACCAGGTTGGAAGAAAGTGTTACAAATGTGATTTTAGCATTTCTAAAAATATAACCGTTAGCATCATATAAAATCTACTGTAGAATGGCCATGCATGATTCAGTTGTGTCACTGTTCCCATTGTTAACAAAGCCAGGGATTTCCATTTTAACGACTTTACATCCAAACAAGTGGGAAAAGGCACCAGGCTACACCATTTGGTAGCTGAGCAACAGATGCCAAATATGGACATGCTTACTATTAGCCTCTATTTTTCTTGCGCTTTCCAAAGCCCGTCCCCCACGGTGAACACCATGAAAACCAAGTGCGATGGATAAAGGGTTGAAGAGGATTGACACCTTCGGACGCATCCCTGAAAGTGCATCAACACTTCGGGCATCTTTACCCAATAACTACGTATTTAGCATTATGAAGACCGAAAGAGAAAAAAAATATCATAGTGGGTCGCCATTTCTGCAATAGCTGCAACCAAAACAACCAATAGGAACATTGCAAAACTTCCCACAGATTCCACTCTCCGTCGGAGTTGCAAAGGGGATTACGAGGGTCTTCCATTTCTACTTCCTGCATGAGTCATGGCCAGGTTTCCCAATAGCTTTGTTGACGGTGTAGTTTGATCAAACTGCATTAATTTTTTTGATTGGCAGATGGATGTCGTGATAATTTGAGGCTATTCCGATGAGAGACGTCAGGCATTCGGCACTAAAGTTAATGCAGAGGACACAACAACGACTAATGGAGTAAACGAAGAGCCCCTTCCCCTGTCTGTGTGGACTCTTCAGTTCTTTCGGTAGCTTTGGGCAAAGGTATAACGCTCCTCTCACTTTGGCATATTCATTTACCCCCTACCATCATACCAATTGAACCAGCAAGTCTGGGGGACGCCACATTGATATTCACAACACATCTCCATCCCCCAGCCACAACCATCCCACTGGAAAAATTATTTCATTACATATATTATGCAGTCAGTGTGAAGGAACTGGTGGACACGCAGCTTGCAGGCGCGTGGGTGAACTCAGATGCTCCACGATGTATATACATGTCTGTGGCAAGTGTGTAAAAGCAGAGTTTCTAAGAGTGCGTAGAAGGATATATAATGCTTCAGGGGCTAACCGTTAATGGTACTTACTTTACTTTGTTAGCGGGAGTGAAGAGAAAATATTTATTTCCTAATGCTTTGTGTCAATGTTATAAAAGTGATGTCGACGTGTTTTTAGTTTACGGTTGAAGTTTCCAACAGAGTTCTCTTCACATGCTGTGTACGATGTGTCATGTAGAGCAGAAAATGAATAATATGCCATTCATCACATGTCAGTGGCCGTGCATAGTTGAGCGGCTCAACACTAGACGCTCTTGTTTGATTTGAACTGGAATCAATTTGGAAAACGAAACCATTTCACCTCCGATTAAGCACTGCACGCTCTGTGCTGTGGCATGCTGACCTTTCCAGTCCGTCTTACGCTGCCAGGAGGGGCCGGCCAGCTGGGTGATATGCTCTGCTAATTAGGCTGACTGACGTGAGTAGGTGGAGCTTGAGAGTGGCTTGAAGTTGAACCCTGAGCCATTTGATGAGTCCCGACCATATCTCTGCAAAAATGCCAGAAAAAAATCCCCCAAAATCTGATTTTAATGGCTAGTTATACATTTAAAAAAAAAAAAAAAAAAAAAAAAAAAACATGTTTCACAAGAAAGTGCATTCTTTGCAGGGTTCATGACCCCTGTCCAAAAGTCAAGTTCAAACAGTTTCAAGAATGACTGTGTAGATTCTCTGTCATTCAGGTCATGGTAAAGGTTGAATTGAGGCAACTGGACTATTTTTGCTTGTTCAGGATGTTTCATTTTTCATCGGAAAAGGGTTCTCCACTTCTAAATCGTAAAGTGTGGAGTCTCCGGAGGGTGTGCCACCGTGGTCACATCCGATTTGTTGTTGTTTTTGTTGCGTGACTGATGACCGTCTACCTGTCGGCTAAACTGCTCTTGAATGACCATCATTTGGGGAAGGAATTCAGGACACCGTCATAAGGAGGTGATAGATGATGCCGCAATGCTCTCCCATACTGCTCCGTTCACACCTCTTTCAAACCAGCGGTGCTCCCCTTCCAAAGTGTGGACACGGTGGTACTCAAAGGAATGCCCCTTCATTCTGAGGTGCAAATGAACTGCTGATTCTGGACCCATAGAAACTGCTCTTCGATAGGTATGTTGTGCCATGTGTCTGTGTAAAGCAAGCTTGGTGTCTCCGATGAAGAAGTCATTGGACTGCTCACGACTGTACTGCACAGCATGAACATTGTTGAGTTTGCTGTTCCATGAATCTTTTTGCTTAAGTTGATTGAGTGGCTTCTTTAACATGAAAATGACAAAGAATTTCAATACAACAACGGTCTCAAACACAGTGCCTTCACAAAGGTAATTCTCACTTTCAATGGATGGGTTATGTTTTAGTCTGCTCCCTCTCTCTTAGACCACAATGAGCTTCTTTTATCTCAAATTGCAAGCCCATTTGAAACTCTTAATGCAGTAGAAAGCATAACTAATGCAGAAATAAAATAACAAAATATTGAATGCAACAGGGCGGCCCGGTGGGCCAGTGGTTAGCGCGTCGACCTCACAGTGCAGCGGTACCGGGTTCAATTCAAGCCCGGGCCTGCGTGGGTTTTCTCCGGGTACTCTGGTTTCCTCCCACATTCTAAAAGGATGCATGGCAGGCTGATTGAACACTCAAAATCGTCCCTAGGTGTGAGTGCGAGCGCGGATGGTTGTTCGTCTCTGTGTGCCCTGCGATTGGCTGGCAACCGGTTCAGTGTGTCCCCCGCCTACTGCCCGAAGACGGCTGGGATAGGCTCCAGTACCCCCCCCCCCCCCGCGACCCTTGGCGGATCGGAAAATGAATGGATGAATGAATGAATGCAACGGTACTTGAACCACCTTGACTTCTGCCCCAGTGCTTTCGGTTGCCAGATGATTGACATGCTGATATGATTCTGTTTATATGATTTTCATGGTCTTCATCCTACGAGAAGCAAACACTAACATTCTCATTTTCACTTAAAATGAATAAATGATAAATGAAATGTCGTGATTTGGCGCTCTCATGCATACTCCCAGAGAGTTCCGGTTGAACCAAACCTAACCTGCAGATCAAGTGGATTCCTCTCCTCTTCTATTTGCACTCGTTTGGCTGCAAGGGGGGAACATGCTCCACTCTGACCCCGGGGCACTCATCCAATCAGCTCTCTATCTGCTGCAAGGGCCTCCATAATAGTGACATTTTTCCACCTTGTCAATAAAGTGGTGAAAGCCACCCACTACCCGCTACTTGACCGTTTAACTTCCCCGTGAAATGGCTCTTTCTTTGCGTCCATCTCCATGTCTGGCTGAAATCAATAACAGCAGAGCAAAGCAAAGAGGACGATCCAGAGGCTGTGTTAACTGCTGCACGGCCTCCACTGATGGTACAAAGAGAAGCTAGCGGTCTGTCTGATTCAAACTGCCGGGGGAGGACCCCACCTCTTGTTTACACACACACTCACACACACACACACACACACACACACACACACACACACACACACACACACGGTGGTGACAAAAGTGACACATACATTAACAGATGCAAACCGTCTACTTTTTAACGATCAATCTTGCCGAGATCCATTTAGCCGCGGCAGTCACACATCAGCACACGTCTGTAGTGACTGACATAATGGCATCAGAGTGAGAACAAAATGTCTTCCGATGACGGCAGAATGAGAGAGATGGGTTACACCGAGGCCCACGATGAAATGAGCTCGGAGCTTTGTTTGGTTATGCTGTCTGAGCTGAAATTGATTTCTGCCGGAAGCATGCACCAAAGAGTCCCTGAATTCATATGAAATGAATAGCACACACTCGCACAGATGCGAAGGGCAGGTGTAGAAAGGAGCGGGAAGGTGGGGGGGGGGGGGGGTGAAGGGGAAAATGATGGCTGAATTTCAAAATGAACATACAAATAAAAAAATAGGTGCATGGGGAATAGATGAAAGGCATGGCAATGAATGCCATGTACGGTATGTCAATATGGCATTAAAAAAAACATGGACGAGTGACAGCTAAGACACTGGGTAGAAGAGGAGAATGACAGAAAGCCACACAACACTCCTCAACCACAAACAACATGACAAGATGTGCTTCTTGACCAGATGTTATGGTATTGAATGCCCCTACGGGCTAATTCAAGATCTACTGTTTGTAGGACAGCGCTTATTGAGTTGTCCATCATAGTCTGGTGTTTGTTAACAAGAGAGTGCCTATTCTCGGTCCTCTAATCTGCAGATACTAACAATCCAACGCTCCTCATGATACACATTCAACAATGTGTTAAACAACGAGATCTACGATGGACTGGGCATTGGTGTGGATGGAAGGCAGAGAGGGAGGGTGGAACAAGCGTGTGCAGACACGGCTATCGTTGGTCTTATGGCGGACAGATGTTGACCGTGTTCAACAAGATCTGAGACGTGAGAACAAGTTACATCACGCAGAGTTACACTGTAATGACCTCCTCTGTGTAAAGAATCATATTACACCGCATATCACAGGACCTGCTGAGACAGTTCTACACAGCAGTCATCGAATCAGTCCTGTGTTCCTCTATCATAGTTGGGTTTGGGGCCGCCACAAAAAAAAAAGGACAAAAGCCGACTGCAACGGACAGTTAGGACTGCAGAAAAAAAAAATCATTGGCACCGCCCTATTCATTTCTCGAGGACTTGCACACAGCAAGTACCAAGACAAGGGCACAGAAAATCCTACTGGACCCCCCACACCCTGCCCACCACCTTTTCCAGCTACTCCCTTCAGGTAAGCGCTACCAAACCAGCAGACATTCAAACAGCTTCTTCCCTCTCATCATGAACTCCCTAAACAGTAACTCAAATCTATAGAGGCTCTTTGCATTTCTGCACACCCCTTTGGAACAGTATTACCGCAATGATCATTGTAGCTCCAGTTCTCTACATACTTAAACAATTGACATTACGGAATGTCTTTCAATACTTATATGACATGTCTTTGTTTATTGTAGTTGCTTGTTATTGCAATACGAGTGCAGCCTGTACTACCAGAGACAAATTCCTTGTGTGCTCTACATACTTGGCCAATAAAGATGATTCTGATTCTGATCATCACTGAAAAAGTTATAGGCACCTTCACTCTTGATAACATGTTTTCCCAGTTCAGCAGCATAAGGAGAAAGGCTGTTATTGATGAAAATTATTGCTTATCACTTCAGTTTAACTTCGTGTGACAGGTGAAAGACAAGAGGGAGAGCATAGTTAATCAACACAAATTCAATGTTCAAATGGAGTCCCTTATCAATAAACTGCATATTTCAACCTACAATATTCAGCAAAAGGTGGTGATAGTGCATGTTCACGTGACATATTAGACGATACCTAAAATCTTTTCCAGATGAGCTTAATTTGACCTTCTCTAAACTTTTGAACACATATATCCAATGATTCAATGTCAAGGAGGTGAACGGCAAAATACACAACACATTTGGTCCATAAATCAAACAGTAAATTTTCAAGTTCAATTAGAATTGGTATTTCAACAGTCCTCACATAATGCAGTCCACATTTTGATATCCATGTGACCAAGACAAGGCCTAACAATTGAACAACAGTACTTTTCAGCAAACAGGAGAGTTGCTGAGTGGAGAGTGTCATCTTAGAGACTGGGAGAGCCACAGAAAGACAGAAAGCTATAGAAGTTTGCATTGTGGATCAAATCCCTGCTCTGAATTTTGCCATTCAGCTCCTTGTTGAAGAATAGCAAGAAATACAAAAAGAAAACACTGAGAAGTTCGATGACTGAAAACATTTAGAAAAGGTCAAATGAAGTTCACCTGTAAAGGTTATAGCCCAAAGTGCTGCCAAGATCAGAGTATAAGTATGCAGTAAATTGTCCAACAGCCTCATGTACAGCTTGTATGGTTTGCGTACGGTCAGATCCAGAAACCATTGCACACACACAAACAAAACAAAACAAAACAAAAATGCAGATGCATGAATCGCTGTGTACGCATCCGAGTACATTCCTTACACACATCTCAATCACGCCGCAAATGTGTGCAAATGAGTACCAGACTCCTCCCTCTCCACCCCCCAAAATAAATATGCAAATTAGTACCTGCCGGTGGGAATAGTCACTGCATGATCAAGTAATCAGATTATCATGACATGAGTCACCAATGAAAAAAAACAAAAATTGGGAACCTCACAAAATGTGAGCTGGTTTATGAAGACGTGGGCCAAAATATAGCAACATTAGTAATCGCGAGGGCTTACACTCATTGAATACGGTGTTAAATTGACACAGTGGCCTGGGGTTTTAGGTCAGCGTCAACTCCCAAACCATAGACATGGTCCTGGTTCAGGCGTGCTGCCCGAGATGGGCGGACACTTCCAGAGTAAAAAGGCCCCAGCTGTCGACAAAAAAACCCCCAAAAGTTTTCCAGGACGTCAAAAACAACTGCTCGCCCCGGTCATCACCTGTACACTCCCACTCCCCAGCTTCATCTCTGTGATTCGCCAACGTGGAGCGCCGCACATTTGTACGGCCATTTCACTCTTGATACCATGTTTTTGTGCGTACGCACCCATTGTACATGAGGCCAATGGGGACTGAATAAATTCAGTTTTCACACGTTGTCTGCTGTCCATTCACATCCAAGGATAATGACAGTCTCTCCGTTCTTATTGTGCAAATATCACACACAAAGACCTCAGTGTGCGCTGTCATTCTTCTAATTTTGCTCACGATACCCAAGGAGTCATTTTCTTTTGCAGTAAAGTGCGAGAAGAGATGATGGATTGACCCCTCCTGAGAACAGGGACATGATGGGTTGAGGCTTCTCCTATGTGCCCATTCTGATATTCATGGTATTCGGGAGATTATATTGGACGACACGTGTAGGCAAGCTCTGGGGTGTTTTCCCGTTAAGGGAGGCAAGTCAGTGGGAATGAAAGCATCGTTAAGGGTCTCCCGCAGGGTTGCTAATTTATGCAGATTAATTTACCAGAGTGAAGTGAAAGGAGAGGGAGTGGGTGCCAAAGCTTGGCCTGCAGTCAACATCGGGCAGAGCCCCACTTTGGAGGTCCGGGAAGTTTCGCAAAGTGAGCCAGGGACGACTGCCAAGCCACAGTGACGAAGCCTCCACACAGTGTAGCAGCCCTCTTTTTGGCAAGGCTGGCGGCCAATCAGGTCGGCGGTGGCTTTCTCGCCAAAGAATAACATGGCACGCTGGCCCTCTCGCCGCCCCACCTCCTTTCGCTGCTGCACCACAGCTGCCCAGAAGGATTTTCTAAACATTTTGCCAGGAGATCAATACCTGTATTGATCAACCATTGTGAGAGTGATCCGTCTAAAACCCCGAGCTGCCTGGGAGCTGGGAGGAGCGAAAGAGAGAGGCTGTGGAGAGGATGGAGAAAGAGAGAGTCTGCAGCCACAGTGAAAAGGAGAAGAGGTACAAGGGAGGAGAGGGGCAATCCGAGCGAGCGGCAGACGCAGAGCCCAGCAGGTTGTGAAACGGGTTTCGGACTATGCTGCCAGGCCACTGGGATTGGGCCGAAGCCTATGGTAATTGCTTTCTCATTAAGCGCGGGCGAGTGAGGGTGACTAATGACGACTGCGCAAAGTACGTGGCTAAGTGATAGATGAAGCAATAATGCAAAGAAATTCACGGTTGTGTAAGAATGGAGGTCCACTCCATACCTGAGGTCGCTAACACCTCGAATACTCCCGGCCTGTTGTGACGCACTCTCAGGTATATTGCTGCATGTGTGTGGTGAGCATGACTGCATGAGGCTATGGGGAGATGAGTCTGAAAGAGGCAAGGTCAGGAGACATTTATAGTTCCTAACGAAACCATGGAAATTGATTGAGCCACTGTTCTTCTAACACTGTTTTTGTTGTTTCTAGAGAGAAACTCTCTCCGCCTCTGAAACACAATTTGGACACAAGAGGCCAAACATGTACCGAGCTCACATGTTCAACTGCAAATATAACACCTAAACCTGAAATGTTGGAGATAATCACGGATCTGGTGGAAATGATCAGACCGCGTCCTGGATATCAACACCAGGAAGGAACAAAAATGTTTTTATCAATGTGTCAACTCTAATCTAGTTCTTTCAAACTGAAGCAAGCAAGTCACAGTGTTTTGGGACTTTTTTGGCCGCGTTCAACATGGAATACAGGGATTTTTTTTCACTTCCTGGTTTGTGGGAATATAGCTGGCTTTTTTTGTTTGTTTGTTTGTTTTTTTTCGCTGGATTGACCAACAAACGCAATGAGCGGTCAATGAAAGGCCTTGAGCTGTGCTGGACCTGAAAGAGGATTTCCAAAACCCTCTGGGATTCCCTCTCTCCTACTCACCCCAAATGCTAAACCGAAATCAAGATTATATTGACTGGCTTTAAATGTGATGTCCTTGTGCATAATTGAGGCTTTGAGGGAGACAACATTCCAAGCTGCCCATGCTTTGTTGGAAGATCTTGCTGCCAATGCCACTGGAGCTGTGCTATAGGAAAGCACTTGTGTAAAACTTTTTTTTTTCTGTTTTTACTTTGGAATCCAAATAAAGAATAATGTCCATTATAGACATTTGAAAAATACTGTAAAGTGGGTCATTTAAACAGGAAGCTCATGTAATAACAGGCAATGATGGCAGGTGGCCAGCTGTTTAGTTTTTTTTTTTACTTAGTTCCGGATCATCGCATCACATTCTCACTCATGCAGCTATAAATATATGTATGTATGTATGTATGTATATATACATACAGTATATATGTGTGTGTGTGTGTGTGTGTGTGCGCATATATATATATATATATATATATATATATATATATATATATATATATATATATATATATGTATGTGTGTGTGTGTTAATGTTCATTTCAAAATTTCAATTTTTTTCACAAATCAGTACTATCCTCCCATGTTGTCTATAATTTTCGCATATTATTATCAAACCCACATACATTGTGTGTGAGTATTGGTAATAAATTGCGTTGAAATTTCAAAAGGAAAAATCATTTCGTATGAATTCCACAGGCAGCACATGACAGTTTTCATCGAAAGGACAGTCATCATGTTCTAACATTCTCCATTAGGACAATGTGCCAAAAGCTGCTCAGTACAAAACACTCACGCTACAATCCCAATTTTTTTTCCCATTTGCATCAGTGCCTCGCCACATAATAACATGCTTCATTTCAAGGAGACAAATGTTATCACCTTGTACATTTCATTCATGCGCTTTCAAAGCAGGCTTTTCCTGTTTACTTTCATCCTTTCCCTTTGATTCTGCTCTTGAGTCAAAGCTAACTCTTGGACGGGTGCCAAACAATAAATGAATATCTTCATTAGACACATCACATCCAAATTAGCATTCAATTAACAGGCCAGTCAACCTCATCTAATCAAGCAATTAGGCCTTCCGTGTTGACAGAAACGCTAACAAAAGCACACAAGTCCCGTGGGAAAATGCTGAAATGCTGCAGAGGAGACACAGTGAGAATGAGATGCTCGTTCCAGCAAGACTTGGGGAAAATGGGAAACTGGAAAAGACCTCTCGAAAGGAAACTTGAATGTTTGTGTTGAACTTTTTTTTAAAAGCGGGAGTTAGTATTTTCATAAAAATCATGCTTTGTCTCATTTCTTCAAGCGGTCATTACGACTTGCCAGTTGAACACAATCAATATGAATAAAGTCAGCTGTCTCTCCCATTTAGTGCCTCTAATTTCATAAAATACAATTGCATGCGAGCAATAGATTAGGCTCAAATCACCTTATTATCTGTGCCAAAGAGACCTGAACTAACGAGACAGAAGGCGTGACTTGTCGGGTGTCAATCACAACCATCACAGCCTCACAAAAAATACAACTTCAAACCGATAACATTTCGTGTTGGAATAACACAACATCATGAATCAGGAGTATTATCGAAAAAGTAGAAAATTGGAAACTCTGATTCTAAGGGTGTATAGCGCTCACACAGGTGCACTGATCCACATTTTAATTGCAAAAAGTCCAGTTTTGAGACAATACAGTGCTTTACTTTTCATTCTAAATGCTCGCTTGAGTCTGCTACTAAATGGCACGTACCTTTGTGATCACAGTTGTTTGCAGGCTATTCAAACGATTCCCTCACCGAAGGCCAAACCTACGAGAGAAACAAACGCTGCATGTCAGAAGGTAACAGACAGACGAAATATTTTCCCAGCATAGACATCTCGTCTGATGTTCGTCGTTACATTTTAAGCTCACCAATGACCTCTTTTTCTTTCAACTCTCGCCGTCTTATCATCTAAAGGTCTGGTGTCCAGTCCAGAACGCAGCGGAGAATCCCGTTAATGCAAAACATAAATGTCGGAACGAGGCCATCTAATTGCGTCATTACTAATTCATGTTTATTAATGTGGGGATGTAAGATGGCTTCTGAAAGTGAATGGACAAGGCTTGTCTGAAGTTGTCATGTAAGGCTAATTTTTGGCCGATGAGGCCTGCAGGCAATATGGTCCGCATATGGTGGATGCGGGGCATCTGGTGTGTGTCGTGACAGTGCCAAGTGGTGTGTGAGTTAAACATGAGGGCAGTGGCAGTGACTGATGGTGCTGGTGTCTTCCATTGGCCCCGTGCCAGTCCCCCGCCGCCCCCTTACCCCGAGTCCCCAGTGCCCCAGCCCCTCACTACTCCAGAGCCTCTGGGCAAGTGCTCTGTTATTGTTTTCACTGGTAAGCAATTAGCAGCACTTAAGATTTATTTAGTCATGCTCTAATGTGCGCTGATTAGCTGGGGGCCCAAACAAGCCCCCTTGACTGTGTCGCCTTGTCGCCCACATTGGCGGCAGACTGTGAGGGAATGCAAGGGAGTCTAAGGGAGGGGTGCCGGGATGGAGGGAAGAGAGAAAGATTACATGAGCGCGAGTGCATCAGCACTTTTTTTTTTTTTTTTAAGAGATCTTTAGGGGCCTGTTGGCTGAACACAGAACAAGAGGAAAGGGCAAATACAGCCCAGTTACACTTTTATGGAATGCTTTGTGGAAAAACACCCCAGACGCCCTCCGTGTCCTGCCAGCTCCGTTTGTCATTTGGCCCGGGGGCTTCCGGTGGCCAATCACATGACCGCCAAAATGACCTTCAAGGGCAGCTGGAAGCCACTCCTACAAGCTGGACTGCTCTTCAGAGGAGGCTGTTTGGGTGAGTGCATAATGCGAGATACATATGGCCCTCAGGGTGCCATCAAGAGAAAAGTGGGGTGGGTGGGTGGGGGGGGGTAGAAGAAACCAGGTCAAAGAGATTATTCACAAGCTTCTAAGCAAAGAAATGAAAAACAAAGAAAATGATAAATGACCTCATGTTGTTGGATTGTAATGCTTTGGGGGATTTTCACACAATATCCACTAATATGAATTATTTTTAAGTCACAGATTTGTTATACATGTCAGAGCATCCTTTATTAAGACAGAGGGATTTTGTGATTGGAGTCACATTAACTTTGTGTCTGATGCTTTCAGCAATTTACAGTGCAATTTGCTTCGGTTGTTTGGTTTTATTGCCTCTTTCTGTTCGACATGTTGGAAACGTGTATTATTTGTATTTTTTTTTAATTAGTGTACTATCCAACAATTAAAACTATTTAAGATATTTATTGACATTTCCAGTTAACGTTACAATGAAAATACCTTCGGTACATAGCCTCCAAGAAGAGTGACTAATCATGACGTGCTTTTCCATTACAGGTTCCAAAATGGCCTATCGCAGCCCTAGCCCGGCTTTGATTGGCAAGTTGCTTCTCCATTCCAACTAGCACCAATCTATTGGGGACAGGCTCAACTGTGCGAGACTCTCCTGCGCACCCGTACTATGTGGGGTTCTGCCACAAGATTTCATGAGTGGCTCAGTCCAGGCCACTGGTTTTGCGGTGATTCAAAATACGTGTCACAGGTGCACGAAGTGGTGATGTTGCAAACTGCAGCTCATCAAATGCACAGAGGCTTTTACAGACAAAAAAAAAATCTATTTCCAAGTGCAAGTGAGACAAACGCCTGCGACCAAGACATTAAAATACAGTATCTACAGCATTTTGTATTTTACAACGATACTTACCCATATTTACAATTTCATGTGTACCTGCGAAGCTTGTGGTAAATATTTTTGCGAGCAGCGCACACATCGCCGAACCCAATGTCGAATGAATAACCCAAAAATTTGGTTGTTTGGGAAAAAAAACACACCAGAAAATGGTTTGTTGTTTTTTATAAAACAACACTAACATTTGTGTTTGTATTTCATTGTTAGTTTATGTACAGTATCATTTGTGGTTAAATGACGCCCACAAAGTCTAGTTGGTCCATTTCAGACCAACTTGGATGATTTTTCAGTAATTTAACTAATTTAACAGTAATACACTGTTTTAAGAGTGTATTACTGTAAAATATGTTTACTGTAAACTTGGTACTTGGCCGGCTGTATAGCTTGCATAAAGCCACAAAATGAGCATGTGCAGTAGAGTTCCTTTCTGTGATTCAAGAAACACTTTTGTCAGCCAATCAGATGACAGTGATGTCACGGGCCTCCTCGGCCTGCGTTCTAGGACCAGGGTGGAAGAGGTTCTAAGGAACAGTTCCATTGCAATAACACGGCCTTAAAAAAGTCTAATGGAGACATGACATGACATGAGACATGGAAACAACTGGGTGCCCAGTTGTTTCGGGTTACAGTGGTAAAGCCCCGCAAGTGCAGCCTACGGAATGAAGATTGAGGTGTTGCTATGTATTTCTGCAAGTCTGTTTTATACTGCCCTCAGATGGCCAAGGCGTGCAAATCAGAAGGAGCATCACAAATTAATGGAAGTGTGACAAAAACAGTTTCATTCTTTCTTTCCATTCAATTTAATTTCGTTGCTGTATGTTTTTAATACAATACAATATTATTGAGTGCCATTTTTCTCATTAAAAACATTACAATTTTTGGGGGGGAGACTGGACAGATTAATGGCATTTCCATTCATTTCAATTGGGAAAGGTGATTTGAGATAATTGATTTTCACTGAACAACTTAAACTCACTGTAGAATAGAGTAGATTTAGTACATGCTGCATTATAATTTACATTGTCTACGAGAAGTCGAAATACATTTTCTTGTGGAAAATGTTACAGTAGCTGTGAGCAGATGGAGGTCAAACGCAGGTTCAACTGCATGTGCACAGCCTATGTGCATATAGAAAAGCCATCAATCTTTGTAAATCGGAGTGGTATGGAGAGAATTGAACAGCTAAAAAGCAAAGAGAAAAAAAAATGCTGAGGCAAGATTCTATCTGCGGCATTTTTTGTGTCGAGTGCTGACTGTTAGACGCTCTCTAATCATTTCACGACTACACACCTCCTCACTGAACTGTTGCCTAAAATTGCTGTGCAGTCTCGATGAGCGGAGCTGTAAAAGAAATATCCCTGTCCATTTTATCTCAGGGAAGGGGCGCGTGATGCTCAAAAGCAATCAGAATCTTACAGGCTAACCCTTGACCTTTTTTCCATCTCAATATGACAAGCATTATCTTGCAGAATATTAGAAGCGTCTTGCTATTGTTCACAGGCAGGAGCAGGTGCAGCTTATTTCAAGATAATACGCCTTGGCGTTCGCTACAAAGGCCCACCACGTACCAAAGAAAAATATTCCTCCTTAAATCATGTGACTGCATTCATGTACATACGTGTAAAGCGAATCATCTCGATTATTCCCGACTCCTGTATCTCTCATATCGTGAACCGGTGAACCTTTTGCTGGGCAAGCAGGTTTCACTGAATGCTTTTGTTGAGTATAATGACATGAGCACTGCTTTAATGCACATTTTCAAGCACATGTTTAGGTAGGTGATTATATGACGTTAATTGTGTTGGTCTCCGCAGGCAACTGTCTCATTGCTGGCATTCTGAACACGGGTAGTGAGAATGATAACACCCCAGTGGTAAACAAAGCCAATTTGGCGATGAACGTGAATGGGACTCGCGCAGGGATGAAGTGGCAGGGCAGCTGAGCGAACATCTGTTAGCCTGTTGCACACCAAAAAATAGCACTTTGTTACCTCAATTAATCCAATTATGTTCCAGTCGTCATTAATTTTCGTCAGTTCATGACCAGAAGTTGGCCCTAATTACATAACCGATTTTGTCGAGGAGTAGTGCATGGGTCAAGGAAGAATCGTAACATTTTAACGCAGATCCAGAGAATGTCGAGTCATTAACATTCACCCTGCAAAATCATGTTGCTTAATTGTAACAAAGAAATGCACTTTGGTCTTTGATCAGCTCTGAGGAGGGTCTGCCCTCTACTCCATTTGTGTTTTTCTTTTTTGTTCCAATAGCAATATTATTCGTGAAGTATGTTTCTGTCCAGCGGCCCGGTAGTCCAGTGGTTAGCACGTCGGCTTCACAATGCAGAGGTACTGGGTTTGATTCCAGCTCCGGCCTCCCTGTGTGGAGTTTGCATGTTCTCCCCGGGCCTGTGTGGGTTTTCTCCGGGTGCTCCGGTTTCCTCCCACATTCCAAAAACATGCATGGCAGGCTGATTGGACGCTCTACATTGTCCCTAGGTGTGAGTGTGGGCGTGGATGGTTGTTCGTCTCTGTGTGCCCTGCGATTGGCTGGCAACCGGTTCAGTGTGTCCCCCGCCTACTGCCCGGAGACGGCTGGGATAGGCTCCAGCACCCCCCGCGACCCTAGTGAGGATCAAGCGGTTCGGAAAATGGATGGATGGATATTTCTGTCCAAAAACTTCCAGGACTGGTGTCTCAAAAGATACATTTCAAACCCCCACTACGAGTTTTCTCCTTCAAAGAAAATCTCCCTGGAGTCTAACATACTTTCCCAGCCTTCTGCAATACCTTCAAGCACTTCTTCTTGATGGAAAGGAGGAAAAAAAATTACACAGCACCAGGTCGCGTAAGGTTGGAGGTTGCTCCATCAACGGCCAGGAACTGTCAGATGCTCAGATGCAAATGGGACATTTTGAGCTGGCATGTGAAGTAGCTGTATGGTACGTCTTGCCACCAATCTCGCCTCAGGCCCACATTGAAGTGGAAAACTCATAGTTTGGGTTTGAATTCCTGTATAACTTTGGTAACACCATTCTTGGAACCTATCCGACACACCTAAAAGTACTGTCGTATAATTATCTGAAGGTTTTTAAAAACAAGTAAAATCCATAGGTAGTAGTCACGAAAAAGTCAGTGCTATTTTAAATCATCAATATTTTAAAATATACTGTATTATATCCTAAAAAAAAGCATACATTTTCAACAAAACCAAAAACTTCTTATCCATTTAACTTGACCGACATTATCATCTTTCTAAAATAGGTCATGCATACTCCGATAAGCAGGAATGTATACACGCGCATAGTAAATAAACAAAATGCAATCACTGACTGCAACAATGGTTACATCTAATTATTAATCATCTAAAACTACTCATTTCAAATTGACACCATCAGTGGCATACTAATTTAACACCGTGGAGTAAATCGCCGTGGCTGTTATATGCAGAGGTGGAAAACTGCAGTTCATCATACTAAGAATCTCTAATATACTTTCCCTCTCAGCTCATGTTGCTGAATACGTTGAATGAATAAATGAAATGATAAATAAACTAAATATGAAGAAGCACCTTTCAAAATGATGGGGTGCAGTTCAACACCACTGCAAACCACAACCAGGCTATGTTAATAAATGTAATGTTCATATCTCTCTGTCAAAACTCAGAATTAATATCAACATAAGGGCAGAATTATGTGCTACTGCTCTTGTGTTGAAAAATAGTATGAGTTAAAGGGGGGTTATTTAATGCGAAAAATGTGCATCTGGATCACGAACATGTATGTGAAATATATATTCAGACTGTTAATGTGGACCACCGAAGCACAGAAACTGACCATGAATTTGAAGTAGCTAACAGCCATGCAAATTTCTGTCTGTCCTCATACAGCAGGAACTCGGTGGTTCTATCCAAAGACGTCAACGGTGGGCCACGCTTCCAAAATAAGTGAATGTGTTAACATTTTTGTTCTCTTTCTGCACCTTTCGCACATGTTATTATCTATTCTGCTGCATGTGTAATATGATGGAGGGTCACAGGCTCGTACTGTTTTAAATGTTATATTTCCATGATTGGTTCATTTTCTCCATTTCCTGTTCATTGTGGGAGAGCCAGGTTCATTGTCTGAGGCTGGATTCTGCCGGGCCCTCGGAGGGACCATCCCCAGGGAGCACTGCATCTTTTATTAATCAGGGGCGCTGTGCTTCAGCCCTGCTTATCTAATTTAGCAGCCCGCCTCAGCTTCGGCTATGTCGCGCTCAGTCTGGAAAGGAGGAGATGGGGTGCGGGTTGCCGTTGGCTGGAGATTGGATGGGGGTTGGGGTGCCACCGTTATTTATTTATTTCCATATTGAGGGTGATGCTCCGGTATGGGTGCGGGGATTGCAGTGGGGGGCCAGTGACTTATCAGACACCTCGTCGCGAAGTTTTAGAAGTGAATCACAATACAGCAAATTACTTTCTGCTGACAAGGAAAAATGAACACAAGCCCCATAAGGGGGGAAAAAAATAGGATTGTCAGGAAGAGGTGACACATCGATTGCTTAGTATGCACATGTACAAGGCTGGGGTTCACAGGCAGCCTCCCTCTATTTCTGTAGAAGTGGTTCACGAGCGCGCATGGTGAAGTAGTGGGTGAAACATTGAAACGCCATGTGAGATGGGAGCCCCTTTCTTACTCCGTGATATTGTCGCGTGGCTGTCTGTCTGTGCTGAACGTCCGTGGATCTGCCAATGAACAGAAGGCAGTTTGGAGTTCACTTCCCCATGTACTGATCGTAAACAGAACATGCGCATGCACCCTGCCCCATCCACCCTCCCCCACCCTTTCTCATCTGTGTCATAGCGCAGATGAATCAGTGTCGCCGGTGTTGAGAGCACTTACTGTCAACCCTGGCGCCCCGGGCTATGCCACTGATGGACACAAACTATAAAATATCAGCCCCCTGGGGAGACATCGCTCAAATGCTGCCCCACAGCCCCGAGGGGGTGCGAGCTGGTCAGTGTGTGCATTTGTGTGAGTGTGTTGGCCGAGCAATAGTACGACGTGTTTGACTGCGCTTTGGTTGTTATTCCCTAAAAATGGTCATGCATGTCCACCCATGTGAAGCATTTACATCGAGACCACTTAGAGAAATGCAGGCCCCCGTTAAGACCAAAGCGGTCGTTTCCTCCCGCCCGACTTATCGGTTAGTGTTCGACCATGATGAAAGAAAAAAATTCCACCTGAAAAGCGCTTCTCAACAACCACATTTTTGATGATGTTCTGAATCAGTATTTTGAGCTATGCTAGTAACAAATACGATATTCCCTCAGATTTGGTGGAGGAAGAGGAAAACAAACCCGTGAAAAACATATTCATACACAAGCTGCCGATGGCCACCACTCTCGGCGAGTCTTTCAACATGCAGACGGTCACCCACATCACTCACCAGGCCAGGCCCTCTCTTTTAAAGCCATACACACCCAGTTACAGATACGACAGTCGGACATGAGTGGGCAAATGGTGACCCCAACTCGTAACTGTGTTTCATCATGAAAAATATTAGGGTTTTTTTTCTGATTACTCAAATAATCATTGGGATCTAAAAGTATTCATTTGCTGCAGTTTATAATCATAATGCCAACTTTGCTCTACATTGAGTATAGATTACTGCTGTTTCACGCATGCGTCTGCACATCCAACATCCAATCTTATAAAGTTTGTTGTAATGCATTTTGTTCCAACTGCATCAGTGTAAACTACAAAACCACATATGTGCCAATTAAAAAGGGTGGAAAAAGGATTAAAAAAATACCAATTCAGCAGCTTTCTATTCGGGCCAAAAATCTCTCTTCTCTTCAAGTGTTCTAGAGAGGCTCAAGACATTTATTTGCCATTTCCATGCCACAGCACAGTTATCCATGGGGACTTAGTGACAAATTCCATGAGTGTTTATAAGCTTAGACCAAAACTGCAAGCATCCAAGTGGAATCAATCAATACAATCAATAGCGCTGTCTGTCATGTCCTATTTTTGTGGTTACATCTTTCAGCTTCTTTTTTTCAATTAGTCTGAGTTTGCATGGTTTAAAAATAAGACTGGGACATATTAAAACGCAAACGAACAGCAGACGGGCACACAAAGCTTCTGCCTCCAAAGTTCACCGGCTGGAAGGTCACTTATTTACACATCACTGAACGTATTCATGCATGAAGTCAACCAAATAATTATTAAGAATGCACCAAAGGCTCAGATTGTGGGAGATGAAAGATTCTTGAGAGCCGAGGCGAGGTAAACTTTATTCACACAAATATAGATGTCTCTAAACATTGCTCACGATTCTTCCAGGTATTGACTATTCAATTAGACTGTCTGCAGCTGCTTGATTGGCCTAATATAAGTATATTAGCTAGGATCCTTTGGGATTCAAGGACAAAGGCACTGATAGAAACATAACACTGTACTGCAAGAAGACACGACGGTATTACACCTCCGGTCAAAGATGTATATACGTACAAAAGCCGTTCAGCCAAGGAAAACTAGATGAAGTATAAGAAATAATGATGCTTTTCCTTCCATAACCTGTGAGCTGAGGGAGTTTGGTTGTTGGCAAAATTATTAGCAAACAGTTATTGCAATTGCGTGGAGAACAGGAAAAGCTATATTTTATTTTTAGTGCAAATACCTTTCCAAAGTAAACTAATTTGATGCACCCGAAGCTCAACCGGAGGTGAATTGATTATATTTTTCATTATACATGTCCAACAATGTGAATGATTGTGTTTGTAGAGTAGAACTGCCCTGTATTCTACCGAGAGATATTCTAATATTTTGGTTAAGGCTGACAAGAACCAGGACTGATGAACATGAACTTGGACCAGCCTCACACAAGTTCTCGCTGCTGTAGTTTAGGCAACGAAATCTTTTTTTTTTCCTTGCTCCATAAACAATACGTCTTTGGGAGTGCATGTTCACGCTCACTGTTCTTCCATTTGAAGGCTGAAGCGGTATTGCAGACCCTGAGAGTCACTTAAGTGAAGCACTCGCCTGCCAGGCCTGCCACCACACACTAAAATTCATCGATAATTTGAGACGAGTGTAATGCCATCTCCACTTTATGATGATATGATATTCTTCACCTCCGCCACAGCCAGTGAGGCCAAGAGCCTGGCAGTCTTATAATGAGGTGCCTTAAGAGTTCAGCTTAGGGGAACGCAAGGGAGAGAGAAGATGGCTGATGATCCCCAAGCGAACATAAAGTGGATCTAAAAAAATTGACACGCCCCTGATCAAATGCCAGGTTATGTGTTTAAAAAAAGTCCCCACCCCCAAAAAAAAGCCTTTTTTCACAATCAGTGTGACCTATGACCTGTACAACTCACCATGCTTTAGGGTAGCTAGAACTGGGGCATTTAATAAGATGAAAAGAATTACGAACAGTTCGAAATAGAAGCCAGTGCTGGTACAAAACCTTAAGCTTTCTGCAAGCTAACAACAAAAAGAAAAATGTCAGGAAAAGCCTACTAGAAGAGCTGAACTTTCTTCGGGGTTTACCGGTGGCACTTTAAATCGGGTTAGGTGTGAACTGGCTCCCATTTAACACAATTTGGCCATGATTGTGTTATTCTGAACACAGTGATATACCAGTTAGAACAGGGTGTGCACACTTGCGCAATCCCACTAGTTCAATTGTTTGTGTTTACTTCCCCTCTTCAAGAGTTATTTTTTTTCCAAATGAGTTGCACAGGTTATAGGCCACAATGGTGTCAACAGCTTTTGAAATTATTTGTCTTGCTATCGTTTATCTCATCTTCTACTTCCATCCATCCATCCATTTTCCGAACCGCTTGATCCTCACTAGGGTCGCGGGGGGTGCTGGAGCCTATCCCAGCCATCTCCGGGCAGTAGGCGGGGGACACCCTGAATCAGTTGCCAGCCAATCGCAGGGCACACAGAGACGAACAACCATCCACGCCCACACTCACACCTAGGGACAATTCAGAGCGTCCAATCAGCCTGACATGCATGTTTTTGGAATGTGGGAGGAAACCGGAGCACCCGGAGAAAACCCACGCAGGCCCGGGGAGAACATGCAAACTCCACACAGGGAGGCCGGAGCTGGAATCGAACCTGGTACCTCTGCACTGTGAAGCCGACGTGCTAACCACTGGACTACCGGGTCGCCCATCTTCTACTTCTCCCTTTCATAATTTTGCTGCTGTAAATTGGGAATTTCTCCATTGCGAGACAAATAAAGGTTTTCTTATCTTATCACAAAAACATGAAATTTGAACAGGGTGTGTGAATTTTACACATCAAAGTTTCAACCAAGCCGTGGGCTTGTTTTGTTACATCCATCCATCCATTTTCCGATCCGCGTATCCTCACAAGGGTTGCGGGGATGCTGGAGTTTATCCCAGCCATCTTCGCGCGGTAGGCGGGGTTTTTTGTTAATTGTCCCTGCACCGGTTGCCAGCCAATCGCAGGCCACACAGAGTCAAACAACCATCCTCGCTTCCACACCCAGGGACAATTTAGAGTGTTAAATCAACCTGCCATTCATGTTTTTGGAATGTGGGAGGAAACTGGAGTACCTGGAGAAAACCCACACGGGCCCAGGGAGAACATGCAAACTCCACTCAGGGAGGCCGGAGCTGGAATTGAACCTGGTACCGCTTCACTGTGACGTCAACGCGCTAACCACTGGAACACCGGGTCACCCTGTTTTACCACAGTCGTAGCTAATTACGATGATGCACACAAAGATATGCCTTGCTACTGACTTTAGAATCACTATGTATCATTCAACCGGACAATACTTTAGACACAGTACGTCACTTCCTGAGAAGTGCTGTCACTATAAATTGTCATGGTAACTGTCAGGTCAAATCCACCCATGGGACTAAATGTTGAACCATTGTGAAAGAACATTTTCCACCTTGTAAGATGAAAGTTAAATCAAAGCATTACTCATGCTCCACGCCCAGCCTTGCTGGCATTTTTTCAGTCATTATATTATATTATGTTATATTATATTTTATTATATTATATTTGTTGTTGTTGTTGTTGCAGTGTAATATATCATCGGTTAATATTTCCCAAGATGGAGGACTGAGCAAAAGTTTTAACAAATCATGATATTATTTTGACAACGCTATGAAATGAATGTCACTATTTAAAGTGCAGAAGTCTGCCGATGTCTAACTATTTACTCATTCACTGCCATGGATATCTATATTTATTGGTCCATTTACCACCGCCAAGTATATTTGTCAAGTTCATTTTTCAATGAGGAGGCATGGAAAATGTCTCGCCCAGCTTGTCTGTGAAATGCAGGTTTGTAAATCACTAGCATGACAAACAAGTCCCTGTTGATGGCGACAGGACGGCATGGAAAAAGGCCACAGACGTTTAACTTGGACAATGCCAAAATTGTTCACTGTCCGTTTCTTAGTTGTGTATCGGTTAATAAACTACTAGGCTTTTCTCAGTATTGTTTTTGTTGTTTGATACTTTGTTATCACCAAAGCAAGACATATTGTCGCATCAGAATGCATCTGAACGGCTCTTCCTTTTCACAAAATGCTCATTTTTGTCACTTTTTTGGCCAAAAGTGAAACCAACCAGCCATGATCTTGGCAAAATGTTTTTTTTTTTGGGGGGGGGGGGGGGTAATTCCTCAATGATATGACACTATGTTCTCAGTTTAATGAGACCTCGTCAAAATGAAAACAGCAAGCCATTAGATGCCTGCCCCCGCCCCCACCCCCGCCCAAAAATGATAAAGGAAAGATGGCATCCGGGTTTTTCTGAGGATTATGTCCACCAGGGAGCTCTCGCAAGGAAAACCTAATTAGCTGTGTGCATTCCTTTGCGCTTAAGTTTGTATGTTATGAATAAATAAATAACACTTTTCCGGCCATTTAATCTCCGAAGCACCGCAATTAGTAAGTCTGTAGTTTGTGCTGCCTTTTTATCTGCACTTATTATTATTGTTATTGAAATATCACACTTATTTAGTTGAAGGATGAATAATAAATAAGCTATAATTACCAACTTCAATGAGCTGATGGCTTGACTGGGCCATTGGTGTGGGGAGACCCCTCCCCATCTCACTCCACCCCCCCCCCCCCCCCCCACTGCTCCCCCATCCTCTTTCTCGCTTTAATTTGATCTTTGTAATTAGTTTCTCTGATGGAGCTGGGAGGTCTGTGGCATCCTATGCCATGTTCATTAGTGTTCTTGTAGGATGGTGCAATTTAAGAAAAAAAAATCCCACTCTGTCCTTCAGATGCCATAACACTCTGCATGTGATCTGAAATGTGATCTGTTCAAAAGCAGCAAAATCTCAACCATCTTTCCCCGTTGAAATTAATGGAAATACTCTTGCCCCTCTCCAAACCGGTTTGTAATGTGTTTTAATAGGGAAAAGGGGACTGAGGTTTATTTCACAAAACACACAGTTCAGGAATAACATCAGTGAATAAAGTGTCAAGAATGAAACAGTCTGTGCATCGTGATTCATATATCGTGACACCTTCTGGTATGTGCAACTGGTCCACTGGGGGGGACAGTAGAATACAATTATGAAGACATACAAAAAAAGACTTTCAATCACTGCGGTCAGTGCTTCATTAAACTGCATTTAAAGTGTTATTCTTGCAGAGGATAAAGAAAATATAACACTGAGTATTGTTATATTGTCTGTCGACATCTGCTGATGCACCTTTTCTGTTCAAATATGTGTTGCTTAATTCATTTTTTGTATTATTGCAACCACCGATGTTCTTTGTTCGACGTCTTGGGTGTTTTGCATCGTGTGCTCACTTTGGGATAATGGAAAACAAAGTTGTGCGGTTCTTTTAAATATATGACGTGTAATTCTCTTGATCTGATGTTGACTTTGACAGTAAACTTCAACTGGGAGTGACATTAAACAGCTTGGGGCCTCATTTGAAGAACTGTTTGCTATCTGCCAAACTTGACGACGCTGGATCGGTCATATCTCACAATAATCAAAATAAAATCAAGAAAGAAAGAAAGAAATAATCACAGTATTTTTGTCATTTAAAAATAAGGACAACCCTGGAAGACTGGAAATGGATGCAGTTGATCAGAAGTGACCATTTTTTTTAGATGCAAGCATGCACCATACACACACATACACCAAACACAATATGCAGCTCTATAATATTCAATCCCCCTCCAGCACCCCGACACCCCCCCCCCCTCTTTCTTTTCCTCCCCTCCCTCCACTGGCCAGGCTATACTAGACATCTCTCCCTAATCAGCAGCCTTGTCTCGCTCAGACCGGTTGCCATAGTAATATGCTGGCTGGTCGACATGGCAACCACACCGAGGTCCACTATTAAATGGAAAAAAAAAAAAAAAAGAAGGAGGGGGAGAAAAGGAGAAACAGCAGGGCCAGAGAGAGGTGGTCCAAGATGGGGGAAGGGGTATTTTGGGGGTTAGGGGGGAAAATGAAAAAGGGGGGATGAGCAAAGAAATATGAGGAACGCAACAGAGAGAAGGAGGGGCGAGTGCTACACTGGTGGTTCAGCATGCTGTACCTATTGCATTGTGTACTATTAAAAGCTAAGGCTATCCGCAACAATGCCATTAAGCTAATGCATGACGTCAGCTGCTAAATGCCTTACATTTATACATGAAACTTGCGTGGGCCCCATCCAATCCGGATAAAGGATCATAAACGAATAGCATGTTTTAAGAGCTACTTATGTGCTCATCGTCATTCCACATCAGACAGGTCGAAAAATATGTAATAGAAAATGAATATTTATAAAGTATGACGGTTTTATGGACTGCAGACCCATCATTATAATCAGGGAAGGAATGTAAAAGCGACGTCCAAAAAATAATAAATATGGTTGATTTTACGACAGGACCAAATGAAGGAGCACCAGTGTTATTTTTCCAAGGGTCTCGTAGGTGGCAGCGTCCCACACGGTTCCACTTGATATGTCACTTTAGGTGAAATATGTAAAATGGGTGCAATTCCCAGATCCAGCGCATGCTGGATGCTTCCTGGAGACGTATTGTCATCGCCGCGGCACTCGTTCACAACTAAAGTGACATTTTGCCGGGGCTCACACATACGTCTCCGCCGTGATCTCCCTCAATCACTCTTAGCTTGCTGCCTCCGTCTTCATTTCTTATTTGCGCCTCACCTCTATCTCGACGTCGTCTACGGCTTTTTATCACAGCCGCTAGCTCCCTTTGACCGCTTCTCTCTGTCTTGCCTTCCGCCAATGGATGACTCTTTAATGAATAAAATGTCAGTCCATCAAGATGCCACCACAAAATAGCATTTGTTTCCTCGCGTGTCAAATTCCTCCATGAATTGGAGCCCTCGCTTGCATTTTCACAGCAATCCCTCCCCAAAGCAGCTTAGGAACGATAGCTAATTGCATGTCCACATTGTGCCTTCAGTCCCCGCTTCCCTGGTGCACCATTCACAGGCAATTAAAGTGAGCTTAAACAGAGTACGAAAGTGCGTCATCCTCTTAATGCAATTAAGAAAGCGTGCACACCAACATTGCAGTTATTCTCTGAAGGACAAAAACAGCAACGCACAGATGGAACACATGGGAGGGCAGCTTCATTTGTCGACAACCCAACTTGCATTCATCCGAAGGTAATTTCAATTGTTTTCAATCATTTTTTTTTTTCCAAAGTGATTTTCACAGCGATGAAAAGCTTCTCAACCCTCCAGTATACTGTACGGTGTCATGGATTGTGATATGAGTGTTTTAAAAGTTTTATTGTATTATTATTATTTTTTTTTTTTTGGAAAAACATATTACCGGGAGGCAGCCCGGCGGTTCAGTGGTTAGCGCGTCAACCTCACAGTGCAGAGGTACCGGGTTCAATTCCAGCTCCGGCTTCCCGGTGTGGAGTTTGCATGTTCTCCCTGGGCCTGCGTGGGTTTTCTCCGGGTACTCCGGTTTCCTCCCACATTCCAAAAACATGCATGGCAGGCTGATTGAACACTCTAAATTGTCCCTAGGTGTGGGTGTGAGCGTGGATGGTTGTTCGTCTGTGTGTGCCCTGCGATTGGCTGGCAGCCGGTTCAGGGTGTCCCCCACCTATTGCCAGAAGACGGCTGAGATAGGCTCCAGCGAACCTTGTGAGGATAAGCGGATCGGAAAATGGATGGATGGATATTACCGGCCATACAATGCTACCAAAACTTTGGGGAACATTTGCTAACATCGCTTATTAAATCTTTGCTACGGTCGAGGCTATTATTCCGATTTTAATTTTTAATAAATTTTCAATCACAGTGTAGAAGCGACAATCTAAGAACATATTAAATGCAATACTGCAATGCAATACTACAACACACTGACATTATTCAGAAGATGCACACTAGTACCGTTTCTTAATAAAAGTCCATTCTCGATTATTTATCATAATTTTAAACGCAAATCTTCTAAAAATAAAATCTTCTGAGTAATTTTCAATGCACCTCAAAAAATACAGGACCTGATTCACTCACATTTGTAACAATTTTCTTGATCGGGTTTGATGTGGTATTTACAAATAATTCTTAAATTTTCCTCATAATATTTCATATAGAATGGTTTATAAAATACCCCAGTATACCACGATAGAACCACAGAAACCGAAATCATTATTTTTGCTCAATCTTGACACTTGTTATCTGTGACATTCTTGAGAAAAAAAAGTACATTGATGACTGTGATATTAAAAAAATGAGACCATTGAACGAAGTGAAACAAAACAAATGAATCGTTTTAAGTAGGGAAGTAAAAATAAACAACTGAGATGTGGTTGCACAAGTGTATACACCCTCTTCTAACTGGGATTTGCCTGTGTTGCGATCTTTTTGAAGATTATATGACATAGGAATCAGCACATTCCGGCCACCATTGATAATGCTTCTGATTCATCCCAAATAAAGTTCAGCTGTTCGAATAGGTTTCCCTAATCTTAATTTTTGCCTCATAGCAGCAGTAGCCGGAATCTACTTTTTCAAACTGTTCATAATTCCCTCCCCCTAACCACGGTTCCAGTTCCAAGAAAAACAGCCCCAAAGCATGATGCTACCACCAGCATGTTTTACTGTAGGTATTGTATTGTTTCAGTGATGAGCAGCGTTGTGTTTACGCCAAACATACCTGTACCTTTTGGGAATATGGCCAAAAAGTTGGATCCCAACAAAATATCCGAAACACATGTATGGGAAAAGTGTGAAGGAATGAACCCATAGAATTTGAACAGGGGTGTGTAGATGTAGATATTCTATGTTTGTGTTCCTAATTGCACAATTCAAAATTTATTTCTGGTCCTACGTTTCAACAACAACATTGCACAAAACACAATATTGACCCACCATGCTTGTAAAAGAGCCACCGATTGCAATGCATTGAGAAAGGAACAAATTTGAGGGCAATGTTTGTACTGTCTGTCCCTTAGCAAAAGCAACTGACCGCATCAATCACGTGAAGTTGTTATTTTTTTCTTGACTCTCTTCAGTAAGTAACCAACTGCCACAGTTCAGCCCAGAATTTCAAAACTAGTAAATTTATTACCCACCAGGGACTCATTTGCAAATATTAAAGACAACAGCAGGGTTTGAATTTAAACATAAAAGCAATTTGTGCCGCGTTTATTCTGCAAAGCTGAACAAGCAGATAGTTACGCTCACTGGTCAAAAATTAGAGACTGTATACCTGCACAATATACCTGTGTCAATAATTGTGACTCGACAAAGATAAAAATGCATGATGCAAACATTTAAAGTGACACTGTCAGAGGGATTAATCTAACATTATCGTTATTATTGATTATGATGGACTTCATTTGTGCTTTATCTTATGAAGAGGTTAATTACATATCACTGCAAAATATTAGAAAAAGCTTTGGATATTTGATTGGGTTGTTGTCTGGGCTACATTTGAATGAATATCAAAAAGAGGCATGATTTGAAATGGTAACTTTGTTGCGGGTGTATTTATGATTTAGATCCAGGTGTAATATATGATTAAAGACACCGCAAATTTTTCTTACAAATGATTTCCCCTTTCATTGGGTGCGTACAAATACTCTATGGTATCTTACAGTGCATAATGCAGAAAATTACACAGTCTTTGCAAGAAGAGACAGTGACAGCTTGAAAATGAGATAAAAATGAGGATGTAAAAAAAATAAGCCTTAAAAAGGGATATTAAATGTGGCACTTGCAAGTGACTACACCCTACATCGGGTTCTAAATCATGTCCTTTTTCTCACAACGCGTGAACCACTTGTGTTGATTTTCATTGTTGCAAGAACATACATGCGGACTACTCACAGAAGCATTATGATGGATGACTTGATTTAAATGGAGGCTTTTGCCACCTATGTTGCCCCCTCCCCTTCCTCAGCCCAAACACGGCCACAACCATTTCCGACACCAAATGTAAAGTCCAACTGCCCTCCAAATCCCTCCCAATTATAAAAGGTCCTTGAGTTGCTGTTTTGCCCCCTCTCCAGCTCCTGTCTGATTACTGAGTGCGGGGCATGCGCCGCAGGCAATCAGCCCCCAAAGCACGCAGGACCAAGAGATCTGGCGGCGTGTTGCCGTTGGTGGGGAGAATCAAATCCAAAACATTACAAAAAAAAAAAAAAAAAAAAAAGCTAAAAAGGGACTTGCGGACGGCAATTACAGGCCATCGAGCCAGGCCTCGGCTCGAGCACTCAAGAGTGGCCGTGATTTCCGACAGAAAAGCTCATTAGTTTTTATTGGAGGAAATAGAAGCTAGGTGACTTAAAATGGCAAAGTAATGTTTTGGGGAGGAGGACTGAAAGGAGGCCTCCCTCACCGAGGTCTCCCATGGCCCCCATTGTGCTGTCAGAGGTACACACCGATGTCATAGTCCATACTATGGCTGAACAATTTCTGGAAAAAATTTGAATTGCAATGTTGCTGACAGATTTCAATTGGATTAAACAAAAAAAATGTACAGTATATGAACTGTAATTTCTTGTCTCGGGTAATACTTGCCAGTGGCTGTCATGAAGAGAGCCATTCAAGAGAGTTGACTCGGAGTGGAGGCGCCGCGTGACGAGAGTACGATAGGATCCACCATATTTTTACGACCATACGGCGCACCGTATTAAAATGTGTCGTGTCAGCTACGGGTGCTATGTCAGTATTTAACACATACACAAGATGCGTTTTTTATTGGATGCAGGCATGGTAAAATGTAGGCTAGCTTATAAAATACGGTACATACATTCATGCATGCATGCTAGCATATGTTTTTAAAAAGGCAGCAGGAACAAAACTGAGTTCAGTTGTACTTTATTGAAGTGTTTAACTCAGTATTTACTCACATTATTTTCTGATCAATTCTCATCCTCAAATCCATCAAAGTGCTCATCTTCTGTATCCGAAATGAACAGCTGGGCAAGTTCTCCATCAAACATGCCAGGTTCCCTCGCGTCATTTTCAGAGTCACTGTTGTTGCCGTGCCTTTTGCGAAAGCTCGAACAACAGTGCAAGCACATACTGTACGTAAGCCCAAGCATCCACAATCCACTCACAAATTGTGGCTGAACCCGCTCGGCACTGCCTCCCAGTCTTAGTAAAGCTGTTCGCTGAGTTCACCATCGCTCCCACGCCCATCGCAATTTTAATTTGGCCATTTCTGTCTATTACCATGGCAACCAAGCACAACAGTAAAAACGAGCATTTTTAGTGGTAAAGTCACAGATTTGTTTGCGTGATTGTTAAAATCTGATTTCTGACTTAGTGACTTCTAAATACGCCACACTTGGTTGAGGGAACTTTGTAAGGTTGTTGTATTGAAACCTTCAAAGACAGCGAGCCAAAGTGTTTAATAAGTTAACAACTCTGAAGTTGATAAATGAACTGTACTACCTTTATTTTAGTGTATGCGTTAGACCAAAACATTTCTGCATAATAAATCTGGTATTGTGTATTGTAATAGAGATACATTTTATTGAAGAAAAAAAACAGGAAAAGGGGACCTTGAAAAAAATAATTGCAGATATAAATTGCAATATTGAAGGGGGGTGTGAGGGAGAGCAGTTAGATTATTTTTGAAATTCGTTCAGCCCTAGTAAGCATAGCCGGCGTTCTGTTGAATGGATACATTTTATCCTTGTGTCTGTATGCTTGTCAGCGCACGCATGCATCAACACAACAGTCGGGCCTGCGAAAACATTGTGAGCGGGCACGGCGGCGCTGTGTTTGCTCGACTCGCTGTAATGACTGCCTGCAGATTTCTCGTCACGACTGTGTGGGTCCGAGGCTGCGAGAGGACGAGCGAGGTAGGCCGCCATGTTTGCTTTTGTGCGCGGCCGCCAGTGTGTGTGTGTGTGTGTGTGTACCGCGCCGAGTCTGACGTTATTGCAGATTGTGTAAGCGATGATCTGCCGCCAACCGGCGGATGAAGTACTCGCATGTCTGTGTGCTTTTCACAACCGGAGGAAATATTTTAAATCAACAATTATTTTGTGGCTCGGATGCGGCATCTCCATCACTTAGGTGTACACAATACAATTATTCTGTTTAGGAGGGCGTAATAAATGAAATCAGATATTAATTTTATCAGTTCTGAGTGTGTGTTTGTCTTCATTGTGTTTGCAGCTGATACTCTCCTAATCTGTATTCAGGGCAGGTGGGCTCCACCACAGACCCACGGCTCGGTAACTAATGGAGGGGCTGATCGGAGCCTGATGATGACCACATGGCCATTTATACGCACGCGCACGCACACACGCACTGTTTACAGTCCCACAAACACGATGGTCATTTGACTCATTTCCAAGCACATCCCTACCTATCATACAGCAAGCCAGATAAGTTAATTACATTGACCATTTAATATTTGGTGGGCATGTTTGTTTGTTTGTGTGTGTGTGTGTGTGTGTGTGTGTGTGTGCGTGTGCGTGTGTGCGTGTGTGTGTGTGTGTGTGTGTGTGTGTGTGAGTGCGTGTGTGTGTGTGTGTGTGTGTGTGCGTGAGATGCATTCTCATTCTGAGCTTGTCAAATAGAGACACCTTCGGTTCAGCGAGTGTGAACGGTCAAGTTGAGTTCTAGTGTCATTTAGACACAAATACCACTTGGTTAAGGCAAAATGGTGTCTTTATCTTTTTCCCCGCCTTGGGTTGCTTGAGTTTCCTTTTCATGTAAATATCAGGAGATGTGTTCAAATTCGCAACCGTATATTAAACTGTGGTTTTTAATTCATGGAGGCGAACAGAATTATGAACTTGATGTAGTGAGTCTTCAACATGAGACTGTTCTCTTGCATATGCTGTTGAAACGGTGTCGCCCAATGGCCAATGAAAACATGTTTTATTCAGACATGCCAACCGCTATTATCACCTCTCAGGAATATCCAGAATGTTTTGTCAGGAACACTGGGCCTCACTCACTCATAAATGTGTTGGAATGTTCGTACAAATTCAGCGTATACGCAAAATCACAGTCGGATTCACGACACCCGCTACAGGCCTATTTTCTTTTCACCATTGTGCGTATGTTGATGAATCAGAATTTATTCTAAATGACAGCGTGTGCCTCCGGCGCCCTAATTTGCAAATCCCACGCCCATTTCTCTCCCCGAAAGGGCATCCGTTTGATGCATGTCCAAAAAAACAGACGCGGCCGATGACACCGAAACATCTATAACTTTCTTTATCCTATTTTCAAAAGGTTTTTCTCATCGGGAAGCTTGCAGAGCACAGAACCTGACAACAACTAATAATGTCAGCTGTTTTTAATTAAGTCCACAATTAAAGTGCAGAATGCTGAAGACAAAACATGGATAAAAAAATTATAATAATAATCACAGCTCCAATTCACAATTGCTTCACAAGTTGTTAAAAATAGGAAGGAATAAATATAGCACAGTCGAGAGACATCTGAAGCAAACAGAAATTACGAAATGTATTGTGCTTGGCATACTCACAGACTCTGCTTGTTGGCTAATAATTGCGGACACGCAGTACATAAGTGATGAGAATTGTCCTTCGCAGTTATTCACAACATTTGTCACCTCGTTAGCAAACGGTTGATTTCAGTTACTGTCGTTAAAATTATGTTTTATTGATTTCAGAAATGACTGCAGTTTCAATATGTCATATATCTCGGGCTGAGGAGGTGTGTGTACTTGAGATTTGTTTTGAAAGCTGATTATTTGTGCATTGTCTGAGGATGTTTTAAATACAAAAAAAAAGTATTAAATTACCTTAAATTATATACAGATGGTGATGTTTGTTTTTGGGGATTACACCTTTCAGTCTCCTCTTAAAAAGGTTAAAAAAAAACAACAACAACAACAACACATGCTCAATAGGGTTTGAATCTGGATATTGACTTGTCCAGCATGATGAACTACTTTGTTGCTTTGGCAGCATTATCTAACTCTCTAAAGTCGATGCACATTTTTTGATTGGCAAACTAAATTTTACTGTGGACCTCTGAGTTAATTTTTCCGCTGCGATAATTTCTGTTCATCAATGAAGATTAATGAGCCCGTCCGTCCCAGAAGAAGCCATGCAAGCCCAAGCTGTGACATTGCCTCCAAGGAGTAGACCATTTTCTCCCTCAAAGTTTTAGTCTTAAACTTAAAGGAGACATGTATTGCATTTTTTTATTCAATCTACCTACACCCCCCATAATTAAAAACAATTTTAAAAAATCAATGACTGTGGTACATTTCACACATACAATTTTTTGCTTGCCAAATTAGCCTGTTTTGCGTCGGGTAGTTCTGTCGAATGCGAGTACAGTAAATATTCCCATCCCCAGAATTCTATGGAAAGGAATATTCTTCACCCGGAATAAAAACCTATGCATTAACATTTTCACTACGATATTACGTGTTAGCGGAAGTTTCGTAAGCGGAAATTCCACTACCCGTAACCCGGATGGAGGTGTAATGCCGCGGGAGCTTAAATACACGCAACGCCCACCCGATGCGACGGAAAATACACAACGCTGAAACAAGTTTTCACTTTGCGTTTTTCGATCATCAGATTCTAAACGACGACGTGTAAGTGAGTTTTTATTGCCGCGCGTTTTACTGTAATTGTGAATGATTTTAACTTTATTCACTTACGTCCTGGAGAACGCGGCACTAGCTTAAAAGCAGCACCCACTCGACAT
Source organism: Hippocampus guttulatus (assembly GCF_054856545.1). Taxonomy (NCBI): domain Eukaryota; kingdom Metazoa; phylum Chordata; class Actinopteri; order Syngnathiformes; family Syngnathidae; genus Hippocampus; species Hippocampus guttulatus. Next base: position 14,353,849 of record NC_141263.1, read on the forward strand.
GACCGAAGAAACGTGTTCGCTTCGCCGTTTTCATTCATCAGATTAGAAACGAAGATGTGTAAGCGACTTTTTATTGGCGTGCGTTTTACTGTAATTGCGAAAGATTTTAACTTTATTCACTTACGTCGTGTAGATCATCGCATCGAAACGTAGAAGAACTGTAACGACTGGAGCGGAGCGGGTGAAATGCATCCGTTTGAGCGAGGCTGGACACAAAGTTAAAAAGATCCAGCAGACACTTGGAGTCGGAAAGACGCAAATCTACGAAACTTTAAAAAACAAGGCATCGATTCAACTCCTGATGACAAGCCACCATCCAGCAAGGAAGCAATGCAAATGGCAACAAAAATCCTTCAGTATGCACAAGAATTACCAGACATCGGTGATCAACGGGACAGTTACTTGCAACTAGCAAGAAAACTGTAGGACACGCAGGCAAACATTGTCATAAACCAAAGAATGCATCCAACAAAACAATCCAAAATACACATTTTTTTCCCAAGACAGAAAAAAATAAACATTAAAATACTGTACGTATTTTACTGTTGTGATTTTTTGGGGATACACCTGTATTGCAGTTTTTGTTTATATAAACAGTTTTCGGACAGTATATTTTTGTATTTTATTGATTGTGTTGTTACACGTGCATTTTGTCAACATACTTGCAGGTTCATAAAGGACATGTACCATGCTCATTTCCCAAATGAAGAATTTCTGTTATCAGGACAAATTGGACAGCGCAAACACGAGTCCGTACTGGAGAATATTTACTGTAATGGTGAGTACAGATTTCCGTATTTGACAACCAATAGTGTCAGAATTAAGGGTGCCTACATTTTGAGCCCTGAGTGGAAAAAAAGCAAGTTCGAACTGTGACACATATTGCATGTTACCTCATGTAGTCAACACTTCATTACACAGCATTCATGGAAGGTGAGTTTGTTTTGAATAATCGCTGTTGAATTATTGTGGATTCCCCCGTCTATGAATTTATATATGATTCTTCATCTTTGACGATAGAAACATCATTGTAATTGCTGTGTCAGGCAAAACTGTCCTAACATCCAGTGCGCAGATCTCGCCAAATCATATTTTGTCATTTGCTTTCTCCTGGTTTCCTTTCCTGCTGCTTTGCTTTCCCTTTCTTCCTCCTCCTCCGCTGATCTCAGTCCAGTGAGCTGACTGCGTGTGTGACCTAGTGGCCTCCGAGGCTCTCAGGGAGAAAGGTAATGGGCCCAACCCCGGAACACAATCTCACTCTGGGTGCAACTCGGGGCTGCCGGCGGCTTTGATCCAGTAGCCCTTGCTTAGGTCTCCTGACGCCTGCTGAGGAAATTCATAGGAACAACTGGAAGAGGCCTGTGTTTATTCAGCTCCTTTAATGAGGAGGGAGACGGATTATCAGGGGCTACAATCTCCCCCCACAAAAACAACACACCGAAGGAAAACTGCTGCTCCTTCCAGATGTTGCTCTATCACTGGTCACTCCAAGAGAAGCAGAGCGGGGGAGAGAGAGAGTGCGAGAGAGAGAGAGAGAGAGAGCCATGGGGAAGTTTCACTGTGCAGTAAGGTGAACTAGTGGTTGGAAAAGGGATTCCCCTGCATTGTCTGGACACATGTGGAAGCTATTTGCTCTTAATTTAAAGCACTCTACAGATAAAAGTTTCCACTTAATTTAGAAACGTGTTTTTTCAACGTCACAAGAATTTAGCGAAAAATAAAAGAAACACGACTGTATTTTCCTGTAACTGCAGCCACAGAAGAATCATCACAGCTCCTGCCTGACTTATCAATGCTGCTTAGAAGTACAACAGTAGACACGAGATTTATTGGCGACGACGACAATTGCTTTCAACGCAAATGGACGTGGCTGCGAGTCTCAGCTGTAAACCTCAACATTCTCTTGGCACACTGTCAGCCTCTGTCACGCGTCAGATACCACGTCACAAGGCCAAAAATTGAAGGGTTAACCTAAGTTCCCCCTTATTCAACAGCGGTACTTTACACAGGACAACAGATTGGTAAAAAGGCAGGGGGGGGGGGGGGGGGGTGACGGGTTTTTGGAAGACAATGAATTAAGGATTTATAAATACAGTCAAACGTCTGTGCTGATGCACAAACACATGATAAAATAAGTCCTCTTGAAACAAACTGGTGTCAAATATATAAGGTGCACATCTTGATTAGTTTATTTCCAAAAACATTGTGGTGGTGTAGAAGGGAAAAATATTCTACAAATTATCAGAAATGATCATGCGGTAGTCAGATATATCGTCTCATAGGACTGCTTTTGCGATATTTTACCTGCAGACCGAACACTGATGTTGGCTGCGTGTCACACTCTTGACCCTATTGCCTGTAGCTTGACCTGATCAATACATTGCTCTATTGTCAAGTCGTTTAGAAGAGGATGATGGCTCAGCCGCCGGTCACAAATCGACACACGGGCTATAGGTCAGTCTGGGTGTCTCATTTACATCTCATTGGCATACCGTTTACATACATCAGTTCCTGTGGAAACAGGTTGCGTTGGATGTCCGGCCCAACGGAAACGCTAATGAAGTTATATAATATGCGACGGTTGAAAACATTTCTCAGCTATGTTTAGTAACATCTCAGAAATTTTATTTGGTCCACTCAGAGAGACAAGAAATCCATTGAGAGGCATCTCGGAAAATGTTCTGTGCTTTGTTAAACGTTAATGCCGTCTGCCTTGGCTCATGTTGCAAAGCTCGGCCAACTTTCATGCGTCCCCTAGTTTCTAATTCATATATAGTTGTCCTGGTGGAGGACGCGTAACGCTGTTTAGATTGGATTTAGCATCACTGCGTAATAGGCTATAGCCATTGTATGACAGATATTAGCTTTTTATATTTAAATAAGTTATTCCCTGTTTTGTAGTTTAGCTCAAATTGGTCTCATTTTAAGTTAATGTGTGGCATTCACTTTCCTTCGCCACATTGTTTTATGATTAGAACTGGCAACACTACCGAACATTAGGACATTGTGGAGATTATTCTGCAGCACAGAGGGGAAATATACTGCTCCAAAAAAATAAAGGGAACACTTAAACAACACAATGTAACTCCAAGTGTTCCCTTAATTTTTTGGAGCTGTTTTATATTATCACCTTCCTAAATAAATGCGGAGGTACCGGGTTCAATTCCAGCTCCGGCCTCCCTGTGTGGAGTTTGCATGTTCTCCCCGGGGCTGCGTGGGTTTTCTGCGGGTACTCCGGTCTCCTCCCACATTCCAAAAACATGCATGGCCGTCTGATTGAACACTCAAAATTGTCCCTCGGTGTGGGTGGGCGGATCGGAAAACAAATGAATGAATATTTTCTACTTTTAGTTGGGTCATTTTTCAGTGTGAAGAAGAAATGCAATTTCCATGCAGCAATTAAAGATGACAAAATCTTGCAATCATGTATGTCTTTTCCTTGTTTGTCTGCCTACAAATGTTGACATTTGAGCCGACAAGAAATTCTACTTTGAGCTTGAGAAAACAGCAGTTTTCTATGTAATCTCTGCCTGGTGAGCAGAGTGTGCTGTTTCAAATTAATTTTTATTTCATATTGTTGTGTTGAAAAGTGACGTTGGGCAATACCTGCAGTTGCACATTCCAATGTTATATTTTTGTCTATTTGGTGTTGAACGATCTGATTAATAATAAGATCAGAAGTTCCTCAACAGTTACTCATCGCTTGAGTAGCTTTTTCACCAATTACTTTTACTCAAGTACATAATTATTTGGAGGACAACATTACTTTTACTTGAGTGATATTATTCTACGGATAAAGTTTTATGATGTGTGTAGCTTGTGACCATGTGTTGGAATCACAGGGAGACTTCGGTCTAACTTGAACAGGATGTCTTTATTCAGGCTAGAGACTGGATTGACTGCAAAAATGTTCATAAAACAAGATTGTCATTGTATTATGCACATTGCGAGGTAAAGCGCGGGCAGAGTAGAAAGAATGGAAGAACTATATGAATTACTGTAGGCCATATCCGAAACAATGTGTATTTTCGGGAGAAATTACACAACATAGGAACTTTGTACAAAACAAACGTATTCCAGAGCAAAAAAAATAACACGTTTTAAGTAAGCACTTACCAATTGTGAAGCAGAGGAGCGCTTCCTTCACAGTCCTATGCCTGCAACACATAAAAGAAGTGCATCACTGTTGACATGCGGCCTTAGATCTCATATCCTTGACTGTATGCAAGAAAAAAAATAACAGTGAACCACAGGTCTTACTGCTCATTTTAGTTTCCTAACATTCCAATTCCTAAAACCTCATGCCAACATCCATCTTACAGTCCAATAACATTTGCCTCAAAGCTGAACTTAGCCCGCAAAAACAGTCTTACGTTAAAATGGATATAATCTGAATAATAGAACAAATCATTGAGAGACATTTTCATCATTATTATTCTTATCATCATTATTATTATTTTGCATTCCACTCAAACTGTGAGGGGCATGCTGTTTGTTGTTAAGTTATATTGCAACTCGAGGGCAGGAAAAAGACAGCAGTAATATTCCTGAAATACCTTGTACAGAAGAGCCACAAAAATAGAGGAAATAAAAAAAAAACTACAGCTTTCTAGACTCCTATTTCATTCTGAATCTCATTCCCAATACATAGAGTGGATATAAAAAGTCTAGACACCACCGTTCAAATTCCAGGTTTTTGTGACATAAAAAATGAGGCCAAGATTACTTTTTTCACCATTAATGTGACCAACAATCATTTCAACTTAAAAAAGTCTTTTTGGGAAGGGAAGTAAAAATAAACAAGTGAGATCATGTGATCGCCTAAGTTTGCAAGCCCTCTTAACTGTGGCTGTGGTTAGAATTCACCAATCGCATCCTAACACGTAAAATGGGAGTCAGCACGCACACACACACAACTTAAAGTACCCCTCATGAACCCCAAATGAAGTTCAGTTGTTCTAGTCAACTTTTCCTGGCATTTCTTTGCTTTTTAGCAGAAGCCTGAAGGCTTCATGCTATTTGGAATTAGTGTTGGCAGCTGTTCATGCAGTAGTTCCCTGGACCCAAAGTAAGACCTGAGTTCCAGGTGAAGAAAAACAGTCCCAGAGTCTGATGCTTCCACCTGACATACCTTTTCAAACTATGGACAAAAAGTTCAACCTTGTTCAACGGGAGTATAACACATTTTCCCAAATGTATTTGCTGTAATTTGTCTTTTTTTTTGCAAAATATTGATAGGTGTGCATACTTTTCTTTGAAAGAAAGGGCATCCATCTTGCTATCCTACCCTATAGTCCAGACAAATGCAGAAGACGGGAGATGGTTGTCACATGGACTGGACACACAGTACTTGCCCAAACATTTCTGCACTTGGTGATGACTGTCTTCACCGTGCTCCTGCGATATTTATTTCGTCAGAAATCATATTATCCCCTTGGCCTTTATGAGAGGGTGTGAACACTTCTGCAACCACATCATATCAGTTGTTTATTTTTACTTCTCCATTCGAAAGATTTTTTTTTCCTCAAAGGAGTTGTACAGTGTATAGGTCAATGGCATTTGAATAGGGGTGTGTAGAGTTTTTATATTCACTCTATTGACGACAGTTCGGCCCAAAGTGGAGAGCGCATATTATTCCTCCTCCGAACTCATTTGGGTCACAGCACGTAAAACTCGGACTTTGTAAACATGGTAAAAAGTAGAAATAACTTGATGTATGCTACTACTAAATGCCAGCTTTCAAAGTTGCACCTCAAAGACATTCTGTTATGGCCATTGCAGAGACTTCTGGGATCTATATTAAAACATAATCACCATTTTTTGAGATGGAGATCCAAACCTTGGAAACATGACCTTGAAAATAATTTCCTTTCTTCTTTCATTTGTGAAGAAATAATTACAGACGTCATTCCAGACTCCCTCGGTGAGCAATACATTATAGTTTCATTTTAGTCACTAATCTTCAGTTCGGGGAACTGCAAACCTTACATTGCACTGGAATACTCCATCTCAAGAGCTGATGAATTAAAGACAAAGTAAACTAGTGAGTACTAGTATTAATGGAGAGTAGACCTGTGCCAAGGTCACGGTGTTGTTAGTGTTGCAGATGGCTATGATGCTTTGGAGGTGGTCTTAGTATTCCAAAGATAGATATAGATACCTCCGAAAGGCCCCTGGAATTACCATAATATGCATTACTCAGTGAATACCAACATCCAGAGGTACTAAACCCTTTTTTTTTTTAATCTGATGGGCTTGTCTTGCTTGGACTGTTTGACGGGGCCAATTACATCATGAGATGGCTAACATAACTCAAATAATCTTTTCCAATTGAAAAGAAGGGAAATGCTATTAATCCTTCCCAATCTTCCCGGCAAAAAAAAAAAAGTTGTAATTTGTATTTTGAACGAGGAAAAGACAATAATGTACTTTACAAAAACATACTGTAATGATATATTTGACTAAAATTAAAAAGAATTAAACCATGCAGCACTGCATCAATTCAAAGGCTGTGCTGCTCTTTCTCATGTGCCGCCTGGGGACAGTATAAAACATACAGACTGATATAGTGTTCAGTGAGACTATCTACTTCTCTCTGTTCATCAGTACAGCACTAATATTAATCACTCTTTGCAGAGCAAAAATTTTATGACTGGAATTTGTCGAACATGTGTTACTACATTGCCTATGGTAATTCTAGTGCATAAAGTGTTAATAGTGCCACAGAATAGATGCTATTTAGCGTTAGTATCAAGCTAGTGGACTTTAAATCTAAATTATGTGGTTAATTTAAATACAAAAGGTGTAATGCTATGCATTCAACATAGAGACAATATATCGTAAACAGGAATGACATTGTAACATCAAGCCTTGCAAATACGTAACTCAAAGCCACACTTTGTCTCACTTTGCAGTGCGCCTTGCAAAGGGATGCTGAAACCTCAATCAGTCCTTAACCCGCTGCCCTAAGACAAGATAAAGCCATTCATTCCCTTGACTCCAGGTCAGTAAGTAAGCTTGTATTTTGGGATGGCTGCTGCCGATTGCGTATGCACTTTAATAATCAGCCTGCAGGTCCGGCAGATTTATTGGCCCGTGGTGGGGTGGGGGGACCGGACTCCCTTGGCCTCCAGCTTCCCTCGGTGCCATTACGCCAGAGTGAGATATAGTGGGATATTGATCCCAATGCCACTTCATTTTGCAATAACTATTACACGATATTCTCCCGGGCGGCGCACGGGCGCCTGATTTATGCCGCCTTGCTATTTACATTAACAGTAAGTGTTTTTCTATACCGGCTGGGGAGGGTCTTCCGGGCACACGAGTGGATATGTGGACATTCACATTCCATCCCATACCCGTGAGCCTTTTTGTAGTGTTTGAATCCTTTATGCGCAGGCAGAGGTCCTGAGCGTTTTGCAGTCTGCCACGTGGGTAATGAAAGGTATAGACGTAAACATATTGCTGAGTACATCCCAGCCGTCATTACAGATGCACAGTTGTCCTTGAGGCAATGTTACCCACTCTTATTAAATTGTATTTAGAGCATATGCTCTAAAATAAGTGACACGTGCCAATATAAATTCCTTCACACTGCAGTGGGCATAAAATTCTACACACCCCTAATAATGAGACCAATATAAATTATTTAAACCATTGGCGTGACCTATACAAATCAATTCACTTTTTTAAAAATATACTGTATATTTTCACTGCGATTGGCTGGCAACTGATTCAGGGTGTCCCCCGCCTACTGCCCGAAGACGGCTGGGATAGGCTCCAGCACCCCCCGCGACCCGAGTGAGGATCAAGCGGTTCGGGAAATGGATGGATATATATTTTCAAAAGGGGAAGTAACAAGGAATTGATCGAATGTGGTTGCATCCTCTTTTCACTTCAGTGCCTTTGTTCAGAATGATTTCAAACTCATGTAAAATGAGAGTCAGCACAAACCTGCTACGATTTGAACTGCCTCTGATTAACCCTACCCCGCCCCACCCCCAAAAAATGTAATGTTCTCGGAGGCTTGCTAGTTTAGCCAGAAGGTTTTGTACTAACACTGACTGCTATTTCAAAGTGTTCGTAAGAAAGAAAGTGAAATACAACTGTAACTATGGTGTTCTTTTGAGTGGTACCGTGTTTGCAGCAAACACACTTTGGAATTATGGCCTAAAAGTTCAACCTTGTTTCCATAGAACAATAACAAAAATCTCCCAAACATCTGTGTGAAAACGTGTTATGGTGTGTTATGAAATCCAGGTTGAATCTTCTGGCAATAATTCCAAAAAAGTGAGTTTGCGCACTAAAAGAACACCGTAGCTAAAGTGAATCATGGTAATGTTTTGATGCTATTTTTCTTCAGGTAGAACTGGGGCCTTTGACAATATGGCAGATCTTATAAACAGCAGCCAATAGCCACATGGAAGAAGAAAAACAACACTCAAGCACTCATGTATGTAAAGAGCACATCATTTGAATCAAGTAGCGTTTTCTCCTGCCCCTCCAATAGATTTAAATCAGCACATCCACCATTATGTTGCATTTATTTGCTCTTGAATGTTTAATTGAATGCTGCCAGTTGGCAAAGCCTCTCATTTGAAAGACAACGATGAGGTTAATTAGGATAAGCAGACAGGGGCACGGTTACCCGGCATGTGCTGCAACCAGCTGCACACTCCAAAGCCGGGGCCTTTGCCAAAGTGCTTTCTCATGCAGTGCCAGCCTGGTGTTGAGTGTTTGTTTACATGCGGGCGCACACTGTGTCAATGGCAGCTGTGAATGAGGAGGCGGGGGCAGGAGCTCCACGTCGTATAGTGCCGACATTCCCACAGGCAATCCCCAGAGGGGTCACAGCGCCCCAGATGCTGTCACTGTTACACGGTGCCACGAGACCAAAACAAAAGGACTAATGACCCTTAATTGCTTTGCCGCTGTTTAGAATCAGATGAGTGTTGCCTAAGCGGCAGTATGTAAATCAAATCCCCCCCTCCTCGCTCCACTTCCGAACCAATCCCCAAGCGCTCTCCCCTGGCACAATCAAGTCTTTCTCTGATAAGGGGGCGGGCAGCTTAGCAGGCGCGCTGCCAAGTGACGGGAACTGGCAAGCGTGGTAATGTGCGCACACTTGTTGCTACAATGGCTGCCTGTTACGCCGCTACATTGTGGCCACGGGTCGACGTGTGCAAGGAGCAGATGGGCATCCGAAAGCCTCCACTTAGTTCCACCTTCACCATGGCGGAAGAAAAGAAGTGTGCCCCGCGCTGTGTGTGCATGTCCCGTTCATTAATAGGTCCATTCATATGCAACACTTAGTTTGATTGTAGACAAATGTCCCACTTGGGAGGAAGGGAGTGCCAGTGAATTGAAATTAGTGTGTGTGAGTTTGTTTATCTATGAGGGCTTATTTGCATTTGCTTTGCATATATTTCAGTTTGAGTTTGCAAAGAAAATACTTGAATATATTGCTTGTTGTAAGAGGTCAAGGACATTTTAAAGTAAGACCATTGAAATTAATTCCACTCTATAAATGTATGTTAGACAGTCCGCACTTGCAAAACAAATTCCAGTATTAGATCCAATAGAAGAATGAAACCAAAGAGAAAATGATTGACGCACAAGCTAGCTTGGTCCCCCTCTCTCTCTTTTTATTTTTTAAAATTTTTCGAATTTTTTTTGGCTAATGTGCATTTTTCTTTGACTGTCACCGTTTACCAGCAATTTAAATTTTGTATTGCAACAAAACCATCGGCAACTCATTAAAGTACCGTAGTTGCCGAGCCCCACGAGTTGCATGACAGTTCAATTTGTGACAGGGCTTCGGGATATTCGGCCTCAGGATAAATCTAATATGCACTAGAACCTTTACGGGTGAACTTAATTTGACATCAGTGAAACTTTTAAATGCCAAGTCCAACTTTTCGGTATTTCTGAACTTTTTGCACAACTTTTTGGTCTCCAACAGGGAGCGGAACAGGAAAAAAGGCCACAGGTTTTTCATCCATGGATATTTCCAAGGCCATCCACTTAGATGCTTTTCTGTGACTCTTCAAGTCTCTCAATGTCTCTGTCGCAACCTGCTGATGACACTGAGCTCAGTGGCTACTTCCCGCTGAGAACATCCTGTCTGAAACCTCTCTGTACTATTGATCAATTGTTGGGTGATGTCACGGTTTCATGTCAAAATGTGATCAACATGATGACGGGGACTTGAGGTTCACCCTAAAATTGAACCCAATTTCCGAATACAACTATGTTATTAGTGAACATTATAAAGAGTATTTGAAATCCCCAGTGTGATAGAGTGCAGTTCTACGTCACTGAAAACTGCACAATAATGAACCCATTGTTAAAATCGACACATTACTGACAGTGCCAACCGCAAGTAACCATGATTGTCTTTTTAGTTATGCCGAGCGAGTCACTGTCGTGCTAAGATTAAGGTCTGTCCGTGGGGGCTGTGTCGAGCCGGTGGCCCAGTGAGATGTGAGCGATGTGCCCCCGGGTGTCCCCCATCTGCCGCCACACCCATTAACATCAAGCCTTAATGCATTTCTCATACCTGCATGCTTTTCCACGATATGGACCTCGTTGATGATTTAAAGACAGCAACAAACCTGTCCCATTTTCATAGCGATATTATTGATAGACTGTCACTTCAAATTGTAGGTAAGTGCTAATGGTTATTTTATGGCGCCCGTGTCAGCGCTGATGTATACATGTTTTTCGCCTCCGCCCCTTTCCACATATGACTCTGTTTTATTTGAATGTAGTGATTGCCTTGAGATCACTGTCCCAATTTTACTAGAGCAAATATGACTTCCCATACAATGGACCAACATTACCAAATGTAACCTTTTAAAAAACAAAATACATACCATGTGCCAACATAGACTATCAATTTGAATCATTCCATCATTCAGAACAGCAAATTTGCACCCACCACCCCAACCCAAAAGAGAGAGAAAATGCAACAAAATACAGTTAGTTCATGAAAGGAGTCGTCGGGTCTGTCTGGTTTGACTCCCAGGCTCCACCTAGAGTTGTACTATCAATACTGTTTGTGTCTGAATGATTGGACTACAATTTCGACATAATGTCCAATAACTAACTGACTTCACCTTTAAATGTAAACATGCAGTCAGTAGCCAAAGAGACAACACAAATTACTATCAACCAAGAAAGAGCTGTTTTGTGAGCTACTGCATACTGACTGCGACTACAACTGACACATTTCTTAAGGCAAGGCAGTGCATTTCACATAATTTGGTTCGCATAATTATAAGTACACCATAAAAAAGCACTGACGAAGAACGGAAGCATTTACACGAGTTTGCTGACTTCATTTCTAGTGCCAGTTTATTCCAGTTACAGAACGCTGGGTTCCAGTAGTTGACCTCACAGCCCTACTGGGTTTATATTCCATTAGGATTTCCTCAATGAAATCAGGATCAACCCCATTCAGTGTAAATAAAGCCTTTAGGACTGGAGTAATATGTTTTGACCTCTTTGTTCTAGTCAGAACCCAAGCTGCAACGTTCCGAATGAGCTGCAGCTGTTTGATGCTCTCCTGAAGGAGTCCCGTCAGAAAACCTTGACAATAATCAAGTCAACTGGAGATAAAGGCATAAAATAAGCTTCTCCTGGTCTGTTGGGAGCATTCAACCCTTCGATTTGGATGTTTTTTTCGCTTGTAAAAGGATTGATATGACTGCTGAAAATTAGATTTATAATCAGCAGCCCAACATTTCGGACTTGGACTTTGGCTTTGAAAGACGGTGACTCCAAGTGTTTACTAACCGCAATTATTTTTTCTCTGTTGCTAAAAACAAGTACCTCCGTTTGGTTTTGGGTTAGTTGAAAGAAATCTTGTTTCAACTTGTCATTCATTTGTTTTAGACAGAAACACGAAGTCCAATTTCCAACACATTATCCAATAAATGGTAAAGGAATACAAAATGTTTTTTGGTTTGTTTTTTTGTTTTCCCCCCGCAGATAAGGCAAGCAGTAGGCACACATTTGTATAGTGATTATTTAGAAAGAGACAGAGCCACTTACTTGTCTGGCATACATATTACAGCGTTTCAGTCATTGTTGCAGGCCTGAATGATAAGCAGTTGTCTTGATAATGCTCTCGTCTTGACATGAAAACTTTCAAAATCACCAAAGTAGTAACTTTATTTTTACTTTCAACAAGTTATTAAACATTAACATTGCATTTGCAGGACGTCAGCATTTGCAAGCCATCGCCATTTCGAGTTTTCAGGTTAAATAACTGCTCGGTATGGGCCAGTCCACTGAATCATTGGCAGAACCACATTAGAAAATGTATGAATGCAGAATAAAATTATTTGTAAAATCCATATTTTACTTTGCAAAATGTCCTGCACATCGTTTATTCTTTATTAGGACCCCTCATTAGCTTCTACAAAGTTGAGTCTTCCTGAGGTCTTCAAATGAATATGACAAAAGCATACAACGGTTGAAATAACTAATAAATTGTGAATATGAAAAAGAAACAATAATCTACAGTTACTACAAGTAAAGTCAAGCAAACAACTATCGAAAAAAAAAGAAAAAAACGGATGAAATTACAGGTACACAGATTAGTAATAAATACAATTAAATTGCATCCGTGTCTCAACATGTGAGAAGCATGAAGATCATGTGGCTACATGGAATATATTTGCAATGCTATGCTTAAAAACTTGCTCCTGTTATTTTCAGCACAAAAAACTAAAACCAAAAAAACATCAGTTGCTCTCATTGGGTCGTAGTTCAGTCATTATGTCTACTATAAGAAAAGGAGAGTTGAAAAAAAACTTTATTAAATTCAAATTTATCTTTCGAATTATAACATAGCAAGCGAATGGCATCGATTTGGTGGATTGGCCTACATCGTGTTGCTTCAAGGCAATCAAACAGGAGTCTTGCTTAATATGCTCATCAAGTTGCTCTTTATCCACTCCAGTGTTTTCTCCCAGCAAACGTCCCCCCCCCCCCCCTTCCCCGGCACCCCACTCTTGTCATGGATTAGCTTCTATACTTGCCTGAACAAAGACGCCTGGGCTTGTGTTTACGTACTGGTCCATGCGTCGTGTGAAGAGGAGATACGTCGCTCGCTTAAGTCCATATCTTAGAGGACCCCAATTTGCGAGTCATTAATCAGAACACCTGCTCTGAGAGAACCCGGCGCTTTTCCGACTTTTGGCTCCGCCACTTGAGTCATCAGTGTCATTTGAATTACATGTAATGATTGTGCCCGAGACTAATTTGAGTATGCAAATGCTTTGCTGGGAAAAGGGTGCTCTGCATTACCTGGAGATTAAACAGCAGTATGTAATTCGATTGTTGGTCCAGCAAGCACGTATAAACATAGGCCACATTTAAATAAAGTTGAATTTGGCTTACAGCATTGACAGGCTTTATGGGGGGGACAAAGCATGCAAGAGAACAATACCGGTGGGGAAGGGGGTGGGGGGTGTAAAATACTGTGACAGGACAAGGAAGACAAGGCCCGGGGAAGAAAGGGCGTCTCTGAAAAGAGGTAGCAGAGGAAACAAATGAATAAATTCATGGGGCACAAAATGAAAGTGAAGATGGAGGGGAGCGGAGTGGAGAACAGGGGTCGGAGTCATCAGTGGAAGATTTTTTTATTGTTCGGACACAGGAGATGCACACAAAAGCACCGGGAAGATTCAATTAAGTATCATATGCAGTGACCTTATTTCCATGGTTACGGAACAGTGGAAAATATTAATCAAGTCTGCACTCTCGACAGGGAGAAAGAGGGCGCAAGGAAAAGACGGAAAGAAAAAGGAAACGATCGCTTGGTAGCGGGGAGAGAAAGCCACATGGCACAATTAGCATCCAGTGCTCACGATGAAAAGCGTGTTCGTGACAATGGAATTCTGAACAATTCTCATGTTGGAATTAAACTCAGTTAGCTCAACAAAATAAATCACCAACCTTTATGTGCAGTGCTGAACTTCCTGACTCACAAAATAATTGTTTTAAATCTGGTTGGATTTTTATATTGTGATGCCTTTGTGGAGAAAAAAAATGGAATATCATCCTCACAAATGTTCGCAACACAACAATGTTTTTATCCATGAATGAGTTTCCTTCCTATTTAAGGGTGCACTTACACTGAGCGGAGGGGGGTGGGGGTGGGGGGGACTTCTAAAAAAAACAGTGCTTGCATATTGTTAGAGACACAGACAGTAAGAATTATAACAATGGTTTCCAATCATATTCTATTACAATGTTTCTCTCTGTCACATTTCCCTGCACGCAGCAGAGGGGGAAAGTTGAAGATAGTTGTGTTTGATGAAGCTGTAGAGTGTTTGCTCGCTGTCTGCAGGGACTGTCTTGAAAACAATCTATCTGAAACTCCCCCGCTGTGCAAAATGTTAAATAAACAAAAGGCGAGGATAAACAAAATCACTCCATTTCAATGTCACCGAGAAGAAAGCCGACATTTCAATGTTGCCAGAGCGAAAAGAAGGTGGCAGCCCTAACGTTTAAACTTTGGACACATGGTGAAATGTTTTTGAGTGTTTTTTTTCCCCCACAGAGAATGTTTATTTATAAATATACTGGCAACACAGATGCGGGGGTTTTTTTTCTACTTTGCGGTGCTTAAAAAAAACAAGATGAAGAAAAATAGTCAATTGAAAGTTTTTCCCATCTGCTTTGGGAAATGAGCACTCTTGGACTTACTGTGTAATGGTTCGAAATACAGTACACAGTACGTGAAGAGCAGTATCACAGGTTTAAGGACAAAACACAAATTTAAAACTTTAGTCAAGTTGCTGATGTAATTTATTTACCGCAACGTCATCAAAATGACTTCTATGAGCATTAAACTGTATAAACACAGCCACATGCCACAACATTACACCCACCTACACATTGTTAGGTATTTTGAATGCTTAGTTTTGACTGAGACAGTCAGAGAAGTATTCATTGAACAATATATTTTGTATTACTGTTATTATGATTATGGTTTTAGTAGGCGGGCGGCACAGTGGTCGACTGGTTAGCATGTCGGCCACACAGTGCAGTGGTGCAGGGTTTGTTATTTGCTCAGACCTGCCTGTGTGGTGTTTGCATGGTCTCCCCGTGCCTGCGTGGGTTTTCTCCGGGTACTTCGGTTTCCTCCCACATTCCAAAAAAACCCCCCAAAAACATGCGGGTTAATGGAACACTCTAAATCAGGGGTGTCAAACTCATTTCACATGGTGGGCCACATACGGCCTCGGTAGATGTCAAGTGGGCCCGACCATTAAAATGATACCATACTCTGCTATAAATAACCAAAATAATATGTCTTTCCTTTGTTTTGGTCTAAAGAAGCACGAAAACATCAGGAAAATGTCGAAATGTAATGAGCATATCTTTTACAAAACATTTCATGAAGCACCTTAGATTTCATTCATATATATGGATTGCAACTGATCCCACTGATTGTACCAAGGCACAGAACTTTAAGAAGCGATTGGTATTGAAAAATAATAGGAATGCATTTTAAGATTAAACGAGATTTATAAAGAAAGGAATTTTTAAACCATCTACACACGTGCATATAAAATCTCAATTTAATCCCTGCCTACACTTTAGAAACTAAGCAGTGTTATTAAATATGTAAAGAATAAAGTAATCGCATGACCTTGATAGCGTCTGCTGTGTTGGGTCTGTCTCAGTGACAGACTGAGGCTGCTGTTGTCTTCTTCCCTGATCAAAACAATGTTGTCTTCTACTCTGATCAAAACGGTGTGTCCCCTAGTGGATACTCCATGAATCACACCTTATTAAAACGATTCCTTGTCTTTTATGCATTTTTTCACTTTTAAATGATCCTGCGGGCCTGATCGAACCTCCTTGGGGGGCCGGTTCTGGCCCGCGGGCCGCATGTTTGACACCCCTGCTCTAAATTGTCCCAAGGTGTGATTGTGACCGCGAGTGGTTGTTTGTCTATGAGTGCACTATGATTGGCTGGCAACCAGTTCCGGGTGCACCCAGTCTAGTGCTCGAAAACAGCTGGGATAGGCTCCAGCACGCCCGCGACCCCTGTGAGGATAAGCGGATTAGAAAATGAAGTGTAATTGAATCGAGACCACTGGACTCTTATTTTAAGTGTGGGGTCACCCTGTTTGTTTTTGGTGAGTGTGTCCCCTGCGGATGGTCACAATAGTGTTGTTGCTGTTGCCAGGCCTGGTTTGTGCGTACCAACTGGTCGTTCAGCTGCCTGGTGGCAAGACAGCTCGATCACGGCCACTCTTCAGGTGGTATGAGACAGTCTTTGGATGCCAGGACATTTTTGTCAGCAACGATAGGCAGAAGTAGCTAGTAATGTGTTACATGTACTCTGCTATTAACCAGGCTTATTGTACCATTTTGATAAATTGTTCATTCCCATGAATCATGGCAGAAATAACGGATCAAAGAAATAACAGCATGCAACCTTCTCCCGTGTTAAGAGAGAACCTTGCGTTTGAGATGACTTCAGGCCTGCCTCTCCACAATTTGGACATTTTTGTCCTCAAAATGTCTCTTCTGAATCCAAAGAAACTTTGCAGATTGGCTAGGACAAATGTTATGGTTGTACAACTTAAAGGTACGGCACGGCGCCAAGTTTAAGTTGCCAGATGTGGTGTGTGGCCGAACATGGGACAAAATTGTAACTGACCAGACAAACCCTGACTTACAACCAATTGTCTGAACAATGACAAATGTGCTTAAATGAGCGCACTAAGCGTTCTTGACTTCAGTTTGTCACAGGTGCATCGAAGGTAATGGTTTCTATCAAAGTATGTCAACCGATCTCGATGGTGGGCACGACAGGACCAGTGGGGCAGGCGTCCACAAAGGCGTAACCAGAGAGGGCCCAAGCTGAGTGGCTCTTCAAGTGCCTGATGTGACCATGACCACTTCCAGAAACAATTTAATTCCAGCGCTTCAGCCATCTCCAGCTGATCTACTCCTCCAAGGTCATTAAGTGTGTCACTGAAGGTCACGTGATTAATGAGTGACAGACCCTCCGGTGCAATAACGTGTATGAATGTGGCCCATTAATTAGACAGTGGGTGCCAGAGAGAATGAATGGCCAGGGACAGCTTGGCCCCCTCATGACCTCATCTGTCCCACACACCATTTTTCATTTTCATCTGTACAAACACACACAGACACATGCTTCTATTAGTCCCCAAATCTGAAAATAAATAAAAATGTGAAGAATCATGAACAAAGCACACCTGCGAAGGTCATGCTGACAAAAGACAGTATATGAGCAACGGACAACCTGTTTTCTTAAAATTAAAAAAAAAAAAATACTGGGAAAAATGTATAGTCATAAGACAGACATTAAGAACACTTGCAAAAATGGATGCACTACGATTACTTGAAAAGCAATTTGACAGATTTTAGGAAGGCATTTTTTTTCCTTAAAACGTATTAATGAATTTCAACTTTATTAAATATGTTTGAACACCTCTTTTTGCTAATAACTAATTACAATCTTAAAAAAAAAAATTATATATATATATATATATATATATATATATAGTATACATAACAAATCCCTTTGTTATATATATACAGTATATATATGTTTGTGTACCAGTGGATTTCTTGCAATTTTCATGTGTTTCGTACAACATTGAATCTGTTAAATTATGATCTAATATTGCCTAGTAATACACAATTGTGTGAAATTAGTTTGGAATCATATGTAATGTTTCATTAAGGATTCAATTGAATACAACAGTGATTCAAGTGGCATTTCGGAATATCTACCATTTAACTCGCATTTTAGCAACACTAATTTGTCATTAACAGCACTCTTTTTTTTTAACTGTTATTTTTTTTCTACATATTCAAACATTGATCAAACATAAAGGTCAAGTACCAGTATAACAATCAGTATAAATGGAGCCATCATTCGAGATGACGATCAACAAATACAGAGGAAAGGAAACCAAAGGAGGAAATAAAGAAAAACAAAAACACAATACAATCACTACATTATGCATAATACAAAGGAAGAGGCAATGTTGCCTCATGCTCGGGGCATGAGGGTTTATATAAATACAATTACATCAACACATTGTTTTTAAAGCCTTTTGTTCGTCTGAATAAAAGCTGAATTTACTATGAAAGGCATTAAAGCATGGCCAGGAAATTTACAACAATTAATTAATGTGATATATCAACATATTGTGGTGAATCAGAATGAACACTGAGGGGCACTATGTAATTATGTACATGACTTAATAAGAAGAAAGAACGAATAAGGTATTCGGAATCCGGTAGTACTGTGCGCCGAGCTGTAAATGAAGTTTTAAAAAAAAAAGATTGCTGAGAATACTTCAGCGAATGTCCGATACAAGACCAGACAGGAAGCCCCGCCCATTTCGAAAGCCTTTGCGTGATCGAAGGCTTTCACGACAGGTGGTCGGTGGGGTATCGAAGCTAGCTGCTAATGCTAATGCGAACAGTCGTGAATCACTTTCTATCAAGTCAATGTTCAACAAGCTATTATCTTGTTACAAAAGCACGAGCACTGCAACCCTCGGAGGCATCGCCTGTGCATTGAAAACAAAGTCATAACTTGCTCATTGCTCAACCAATTTTCATGAAGCTTACTTTTTTTTGTCCATGCCAAAGCATGTGCCATCAATAGAGAATAATCATGGTTGATATTTGGAACCGGGACACTTTTCCAGTACTAGCTTTAATGTCGCCGTAGGCACAGGTGATGACTACGTTTTGTTCATATCTATGGTAATGACAGTCAAGCCACTGGGTTCCCAAAATGCATTGCATGGCACAATGCATTTAATACTTGAAGTATTAGAGACATTAATCCTTGTCATGTGTTTGTTACGAGGAGTGTGCTGAATGTGCATCTTGTTTAACTATCACATTTACACGATGTTTGATTTATGTTAGACAATGTTTTTGTTTTTAATCGGACGACTTATTTAGCAGGCAGAGCAATCGGTCGGCCCTGAATATTTTCAAATGTAATGTCTGTATAAAAGAGTACAGGGTCTCAAGTGATCAAAGGAAAAAAAATGGCACGTCATATTTTAATTTGCCTTTTACATGCACTGCAAATAAATTACACAAGTAAAGGTAAATGTGAAAAGGGGTATGCTGTAGTGCTTAAAGTCGGGGGTGGGGTTATGATAAATACATTGTGTGAGGAAAAAGATATCTTCTGGTCCTGGCCCCCATTTTGTGCCTTGAAATTAATATACAAGAAACCACAGCGCCCAAGAAATACAACCAAGTAATATTGTAATATTCATTAATAAATAAGGCGGTTTTCGAGGATAACAAAGTAACGGGTCGGCGTGAGGTTGTCATCGGCAGGTGCACACAAGAAGTCTGCGACACCTCATAAGTCAAGACTTCTGCTTCTAGTTGTTTTTTGTTTGTTTGTTTGTTTGTTTTTTAAATAACAGACAGGCGTGGTGGTTTCTTGCATATCAAATGAAAGGCACAAGAAGATACAGTCACAAAACTTATCATGTACTACCGGCAAGTCATAATGACCGCACAAATGAATGCACATACAAATGGGACGAAAAAACGATTTTCTCTGAAAATTGCAAAATCTCCCTTCACATTTGCGTATGAAACATCGCACAGGACTGTTCAAGCGCGTGTCCGCATGACCCACGGTTCCCCTCCCCGAATCAGAGCAACTGTTTATGTGATCCACTATTGGCACGGCCCTCAGGTTGATCTGGTTATCAAAGATCACATTGTTGGCTTTGTGCAGAGCTATAAGCCCTCTGCATTACTGAGGACAATCTCCAGGAGGAAATGAAACATTCTGCTGCCACGGAGCGACTTTACTAGAAAACACAAAGGATGTAACGTTTACAGATGAGGGCATTTAAATGACCGAGTGTTGACGCAGTGTTGAACGATGCATTCGTGCGGGAGACTAATCAACGTAATGCAACGCCAACAAGAGTGGTCATGCTGATGCGAAACCTTGCTCTGCTTTTATTATCACAAATATACAGCTTGCTAAGTATATTGGGCAATATCAGAATACTGTGCATCTTATGTATGCATTTCAATTTTCTCACCAAGTCATAGCATTACGGACACACCCCAGTGGGGTCATTAATCAAAAAAAAAAAAAAATGCATGCACAATATGTAATAACAACCGGTAGGGAGACAAAGACTCCAGACGAGGTCGTGCGCAATATCAGGTAACACATTGGCTATCTATGTACACAATCTGATCAGTTCACACTCTGCACCTGGGTCACTTCTCTACAACGCCCCAAACGCACCGTCAGCAGCGAGTAAACGAAGCAAAACCACATTTTCAATTGTCCCAGTAACACAACACGCAGTGACAGAGTGAGCCCAATACAACAAAACAAAAAAAGGGAAGCATTGAGAAATGTGCATGTTTGAGAAATAACCCTAAAATGAATTCTAGGTCACAGAGATTTATTTGTGTTATATGAATATGGAGGAGAAATTATTTACGAGGCACGGTGACAATCACAATGAAATTGAAAGGTGCGCCTGATGCTATTTACCACTGCGGGCGTTTTTTTCTTTTTGAAAGAACGAACAATCCAAATGACGATATTAAAAATATTCTTTCATACATCAGACACAAAGTGGACCCGTTGACCCTTCTGAATAAAGCCTCCCTCAAGAGATTTGACACACATCTTTCAGCACACATCTGAAGAAAGACATGGATGTTGTTTGCCCTCTGATATATTTTTAATATTCAGATCATATCAAACGTGTCCTCTTTCAATTATTGATCCATCTATCCACTCGCAACATAACACATGCTGAGCCCTGGCACGTGATTTCCACGGCCCAGCCAGTCGATCTTCTTATTCGACATGATAAGCGGAGGTGGAGCCGCATCCCGCCTGCGACGCGCTTGGCCGGGGGAACTACGGACGCACGCTCCATCAAACACCATCAACCGGCTTCACCGTCAGCCCGTCACACACGTGACAGAGGCTACCTTTGCTGTGTCTAAGTCGCCATCTACGTGCGCTGACAGCAACGCTTGAAGACGAGACTATGACTAATATTTCTGACCTCCTTTTCATCAATATTCTACTTAAAACATTATTATATAAAAAAAATACACCGTTTTGATTCAGAGATGGACTGGTTCTAATAAGTGTGTGGCTCAGTTTTCAGTGATGCAGTGCAGAACTAGGCCTGTACATAATACATTTTTTGCCCATTTCATCTAGTTTATATATATATATATATATATACATACATACATACACAGCAAACTGTAATGGATATGGCATATAACAGGAAATTAAACATCATTCACTGGTGCAAATCTATTGTTTTAGCAAAAAACAACAACATACACAGCAGTGGGGATGCACGATTATGGCCAATTTAATAATTGCATTTATTTGAATCAATATTGTAATTACAATTACTCATCATGTTACTTTTCAAGAACAGTATGTAAAATGGATGTATTATACTTTTAGTTTTTTTTTAATTACCTAATACATACCAAGGCCTAACGTGTGAATATGCTATTATCTTAGCTGTTAGCATAACATAACCTGCCCTAAATCCGAAACAAGTCCAGACAACATCTCTTAATCTCGTTCCAAGCACTAGCGCTTCTCCATGATGCTCCTCAGCTCCAATTTTTGCTGTGCTTTCTTCTCTTGCCATAACCCAGCAGGGTGTGCTCGCTTATTATTTAGGAAGCTTGCTGAAACCTTAACCATGCGGGTTTTTTTTTACCCTGGTGGGTTGGCTGACCGCTGGTAGAGAAAGTGCTTGAGTAGATATGCAGCAGAGGCAACATTTCAAATGTGAACATTTCTGACAATCAGGTGAATTAAATTGTGGCAGCAAAAATCATGTTCACAATTAAAATTTGAGAAACTGGACAACAATGTTTCTTAAAGTGTGGGGTAAGAAGAATCACTGAATGGAATTTTCAAACTGCACCATCTGGTACAGGGAAATTCTGAAGTACAGTTCAGTTTATTGACCATTCAAAAATATGTTTTTATTTTGTTCCTGCACTGAGTAACACTGCCGTTTTCTATTTTTTAGATATTAATATGTGTCAGAATGTGAATGAAATTTGTTTGCGTTATTATTTTATGCAGCGCCACCTATATGCAATGATTTTTTTGGGGTTGTTGAATTGCAGCTATATTGAATAGATATACACTGTAGATAACAACTGAATAGATAACAGCTATCCATTCATCCATCCATTTACTAATGTGCTGATCCTCATGAGGGTCGCGGGTATGCTGGAGCCTATCCCAGCTGTCTTCGGGCAGTAGGCGGGGGACACTCCAAACTGGTTGCTAGCCAATCGCAGGATACAACAGCTATCGTATTTGTATTCAAGTTAATCAAATAGAGAATTTAGATTTTATTTATTTATTTATTTCGGGGGGGGGGGGGTCAGGACTCAGTATCGGCAGATAGTCACAATAAAGTGACTGAGTTGTGTGAAAAAAAATCTTTTTTTTTATTCAACTTGAATGCACAATAAATGTTAATTCTAATAAAGTAACTACATAGTAGTTGAAGTAGTAGAGTATTTCTGCACAGTGTCAATGTTCAAATTGTACATAATGCAACGGTGGCTGACACTAATATTAAATGTTCTTTATGAAAAAAAATCGCTCTGGAATGAACATGCGATTTGAGATAATACATAAACAAAACTATATTGCGTGTTTGAATTTTTCCAGATGCTTATCTGAAAAAGGCTAAACAGCAGTTGTAGATTTATATATTTATCACATCAGATTATCTGACAAGAGTCAATTTTCCAAAGGAATAACAAGCAACATAATGATGTTTAATGGAGCGAGTGTTTTTCATGCCGTCTTTTGACCAACAGCATCTCCTGCGGTGGCTCATTTTTGTGCATGGTGCTCAGACCCTCCATGTCCGGCTTCAGGGGGGCACGCTGTAGCAAAAGGCAGACGGAGGGAAGGAGCAAAGTAGAGGAAGGACACCATGCTGGGTGAAGGGAAACCTTCCATGCGCGAGAGCCCAAGTGGCTAGAGGACATTTCACGCTAATGGCGGCCGGGCCAATTGAAATGACTGCAACGCTGCATGATTTGAAGGTCAGGAGACAGCGGATTATATTCCAGTGATGGCGGAAGGGGGATTGGTGGAGTAAAATGGTGCTTCCCCCCTTCACCCCACCCCTTCTTGCACGCTCCTGAATTATTGCAGAAGAGCCAAGATTGAATCAACATAGCACCAAACGCCACCACCATTACTCTTACAGATAGCATGCAATGAAACATGGGGCAGGACCAGTACATCAAAATGAGAAATTCTATTCAGGGAAATGTGAAAATTGCATTTTTCATACCTTAAAACAAACACGGTGATGTTTTTTTTTGTTTTTGTTTTGTTTTTTACACAACAATTAATATTTACTCTTGACTGTAGTTCATTCTTTTGCATGCACATTATTAAAGATATTAGGTATTAAAAAAAATTTCATGCACATTTTTTTGCTGACCGATTGGGATTGCTCAATTTGCATTTCTGATGACTTTTTACATTAGACACCGCACTGATAAAAAAAATCTATATATATATATATATATATGTATATATATATATATATATATATAGATAGATAGATAGATTTCTTCTCATAGACACAGGCGACAACCCGGATAAAGAAGCAGGCCTGAAAAAGCACAATCATTTGTCAGGATTGCAGCTGGGGGTGCAAAAGTTAGTCACACATAACAAAAGCGTGGGGTGATTATGCACATGACTGCGGTAATAAGCTGTAATAAGATGAGGAATGACCATACGTATTTAGTCCAGACATTGTTCAAGAGGGCCTAATGTGATTATGTCGCATTTCCATGTTGCAGATTTCAGGAAGCCACAGGCCAGCACGGACACCGATTTGAAAACAACAACAACAACGAGGCAGCAATGAGGATGTCAAGAGGCGTTTTGTGAAATAGCCGACATGACTGTAATTAAAGCGATTCTGCGGATGCACTAAAGTCAGTTTGCATGCTTGACAAACTTGTTCAGGATGAGCATGGGTTGACTCTACCCTGCATTTACTTACACGCTGTGCAAGTTGGGACTTCTGATCTCAACATGAACCTAGCGAATGTCACCACTAACTAATGAAGCCGCTTCCCTCACACAAGAGCAATTAACATTTGATGAGCATATGAACTTCTTTCAAACAAAATGCTTGCATGATAGAGATTAAAAGATGAGACCTAAATGGAAACTGCGGGAAAAATATCACCTTGCACTTTCATGTGCTTTCAAACTCCCGCTCCCTGAAAGGTCTTTGACTAAAGTACCTTGACTCCACTTTAGGTAAATGACCAATGAATCTATTCATCCTCAACTATTTTCAGGAGGTAGAAAGATTTCTGATTAGCTCGGACCAAAATGCTGGCATGCACTGCAGCTTGATTTCACATAGTTGACGTAATGCTCTTCTTATATACCATAACCTCACAACGTAGTGCGCTCCAGGTTGCTCCAAGACACAATCAATTGTGAAATCCCCCAATCCGAAAATTCTGCAGAAAAGAAATTAGGCGTTATGGCCGGGGAAAATTTTATGACTTTTGATTGCTGTGTTGGTAAATTGTTTTTTTTGTTAGTTTTTTTTTTTAAATACAAAATCACACTAATGATTTCCACCATGTCAGAACAGATGAGTGTTGTCTCCAGGAAAGTGTCGACACTGATGACTACCCCTTATTCTTGTCAGTTGTCAGGCTAACAAGCAGCAAAGTCAATCCAGCGCATGTTTAAATGGCCGAGCATGTTAAACCCTTAAAGCAGCCGTTAATCCAGGATTTTTAAAGAATGCATAACTTTGGCACATTATCATGGCCAAGCCCAGACCTTCGTCTGAGTTAAATCGCTATGACCAGCAGCACTCAAAAGTCTCACACAGACCTTAAACTTGAGCGGGACTCTTAAGAGGGGATGTCACCAGTATTGTCATGCTCCAAAACTGCACTGAAGTGGCTGACCGTTGTCTGCTTCGATCCATGATTCGAAAACTTTGTACACCAACTACCACCTCAAAAAAAACCATTGTGGAAGATCAATTTTTTTTAATGATATTTGAGGCCAAGGTTAAATTCTGAAAAAAATATGCTGAAAATTATTGGCAGCCTATTCAACATTATGCACACTTTCAATACAAGGAAAAAAAGTTGATAACTTTATGATTTAATTAAAATGTATTGTACATCAGAGTTGAATACAAAAGTGTGCCGAAGTAAATGTTTCAAAACTGTTTCAAAAGACAATGCTTAAAATGTAGTTTCACTGCCGTAACATGGTTCACATTTTTCATTCAGTAATTCTCTCTCATAACTCCCAAATCTATTGATTAATTCCAAATAATTTGGACAAGTTTGACTTCCATTTTTTTTCAATAATTCAAATATCTGTAAATGCCGTCCAAATCAGGATATACACCTACTATGTTGATCCAAGCCTGAGAAACTGCTGATTTGCTCAACTAGTGACAAAAATGCACTTAAAACAGTGGGCGATTACAAAATCCGTCATGCATTAAATCTCAGTCCTGCGATTACTGATGGCTGAAGCAAGCGCACTGCAAATACATTGGCTCTCGCGGCACCCGAGTGACCTCTGCGGCCACTTGGCCAGTCTCCTCTTCAGACTGGCCTGAGCCGCCCGACGTGCGCAGGCCGCAGCAGACGGATGCATCTCGGGCGCCCTTGACTCCAGCTGCACACACAGGCCAGACAGGCGCACATCGAACAAAGCAAGGCAGACAAACTAACGCGCTAAGAGCTGACAGCTCCGGCTCCGAAGCATGCATCTGCATGACAGCCATCAGCCAGATCTGGCAGAATTCATGAGGAAATGCTCACGTGACTGGACACGAGCCGAGGGAGCGATCTTGAGCTCGGGTCAAGGTTTAGAACTAGAGCGGGGGGGCTTTGCTAGTAGCTGCACGGAGGATATTAGTCGCAGCGGACAGACTGATAAATCTGCTTGCATAGCGACTAGGACGTGACTTATCATGGAACATATGAAAAAATACCACAGAAGCTGTGGAGAAAAAAGGAGGAAATGAAATGAAGAAGGGGAGCAAGCCTGCTTTCCTGTATGCTTTTTTTTTCCCCTCGTAGTCCAACACTCAACACACACACCTTAGTGTTGAGTTTTCCATGCGGGCTGATGCATTCACTTGTGATGCACAATGCACAGAAGCAGATGAAAAGCCACGTGGATAACACTAGGATTGAACAATTAATTCAAACTGACATGATGTAGAACACGATTTTCACATCATTTTGGGGGAAAAAAAATTATATATATATATATATATATATATATATATATAAATATATACTGTATATAATTATTATTATTTATTTTTTGGGGGGGTTGGTCGGTAAGCTTTATTTTTCCTACATATTTCATTCGTTTATTTATATAGTGTCTAGATTAATTGATCGCTTCATTCGAGCTGTCCACATGTTTACACATTGGTTTGAAGTTTCTTTTTTTTTTTAAACAGACAAATGAAGACAAGAGGCACACAATCATGCTACAGATCACTGTTTCAAGAACCATTTGAGGTAATAAAGCTACAAGATTATGATCGTGATTTATGATTGACTGATTTGTGCTCATGCCACACTTGTTTGGTAGCATTTTGTGTTGTTGTCATAGTGAACGCTTAAAAGACTGCAAGTCAAAACTGTTGAGTAAGTTAGTGACAAATTGAAGTGCATAAATAAACTGTGTTTTGTACTGATTAATGCTTCATTTGCAATGATTCGAATGTACGCCGAACCTAAAAGACCACATTATTCATGTGTAACGAAACTGATATTGTTTATTTGTTGTGCTTGTTTGAAAAAATAATCACCTGTTAAATCGCAATATTCCGGGAAAGAAAATCGCAATGGCATTATTTCTCTAAATCATTCATCCCTAGCTCAAACATGTGAAAAGCAGACTAGCACGATAACGTGCTCTGTCGTGGGAGGGATGCGCGACTCTGGATCATCACTGAGGTACATCAATCAAAGACAACACTTAAAGAAGTGCCACTTACTTTGCTTTGAGTTAAAATATGACAGGGGCAATGAAGTCAAAATTTACTTTCCCAAGAGGGTCAAATATATTGTTAGACACCTGCCATGGAAGCACAGAAAATTCACAATTAATATTTGTTAACTTTAAATACTCGTTTATTAATATTGTCTGAGAATCACTATATAGTGGTGGGGGCTTTGTGTGTGTGCGTGTGTGTGTGCGTGTGTGTGTGCGTGTGAGACAGTGAATGTGAGGAGGTGAGTGAGTTAGCCAGGGAGTCCAAATGGATTTCAGCCCGGGAATAAATCACTGTCGCCACAGAAACCCGCCGACAGTTGTGATGGATGGCTGAAATTTTTGTGTTGATGTCTTTAGTATTGCTGACAATTTGGTCATAGTGGCTTTTTCACTTTTTGCGTGATGCATTTAAATGCCGGCACGTATAGCGAGAGCGTATTTCTCCCACCCCTGTGAGCACAAATCTGCTATTATGCCCTTTTTTTTTCTACTTCACAGCATCAAATAAAAAGGGAAAGCTGTACACTGAACCAATGCGTGAAATCATTTTGTGTCATGCTTATTTGTGGCAAATACCGGAGCCACCTGAAATAAAACCAAAATGAAACTCACTCGGAAGATAAGAATGGACGCCATCTTGAGTGTGTGTGTGTGTCTGTGCGTGTGTGTGTGTCTGTGTGTGTGTGTTTGTCTCTGCGACAGTCACGTGGACGCACTGACCCTTCTCATTGGGTAACTTCACCGCGTGACACACTGACAGTTTGCTGCGTTTGCCAAATACACACTCTGTGAATGGTGGGCACTTCTTAGGAGGAAATAGATCATTTTTTTTACTTTTTTTTTAAAATCTGATATAACTAACTTTGGAAGTGCTGCTTACTAAATCTATTTTTGATGTACTGTAAACTCATTTTTATCATGTCCAAAATGTCAACAATTTAAATGCAGTTGCGGTTTGTGTGTAGGATATTTATAATCTACCATACGCAGTCTTTTTGTACTTTTGCATTAAATTATGCAAATACATAGCAACACTCACCATTACTGCATAGATTCCAAATATTAAACACAGGGATTAAAAAAAATATATATATATATTTTTTTTTTCCCAGCTTGGCATCAAGTTATGCAAATATCACTCTTTAGAACTTAACATGTCAGTTTGACTTTGCTGTACACGATCTGAAGGTCCAAAGCCTAACACCATAATTTCTGTCATTTTGATCTGAACTGTCAAAATATCAATCAAAAATAGCAACGTGCTTGCTAAAAGGCACATTCTGAGCGATCCAGGTCATGGTAAAAGGTTGAATTGAATCTTTTCCAAAAATGTTCATAAATGACAGAGAGTTATGCTAAAATGCTACCGCAAGTTTACTTTAAAAACAATGTCCACACAAATTTGCACCACGTGCATACTATAAGAAGAAGTATGCATCCTTGCGCACACAGACTCACGCGCACACAAAACTTCAGAGTTGGGCCACTCCACGTTAACCCCCACCCCCCAAACACACACACACTTCTCCCCCACCCTCCCTGGGAGCACGTCGGTCCAGTGTTACCATGTGCTCCCAGCTGGCAGCCTCAAATCAGAGCACGTTTGCCACAAACTTTAACAATCAATACTTCCAAAGTCTCAGTCACAGCTCCCAAGTAGAATGACTTCACCACCACACAGCACATATTACAAAAGGTTTTACTGACCTGACTGTCTTTTTCCCCCTCTATGTGGTTACAGTCCCCTCTCTGCTGGTCCTCTACACCTCTTGCCTCAGTAAGTCATGCAGGAGCCGCCTCGTGCTCCTGTTCAAGCCCCACGCATCTGTATGAGTCTGATTTCACAGTCCTGAAGGGGGCGGGTGTGTGTGTGTATGTGTGTGGGTGGGGGGGCCTTGAACGTGCTGCTTATTTAGAAGCCGGCGCGCAATACCTGGGCTTGTAGGCAGCTGTTTAAAGCACGAGGCAACATTCAGAGTGCATAATACCCCCTCTTCCTTACACTCACACACACACACACACACACACACACACACACACACACACAGTCTGTCTCTCTCTCTCTTTCTCTCTCTCTTCCACTCGCTCCAACACATGTGCACACACTCACAAGCTGGCTGGTTGGCGCACAACACTGCATGCGCGCACACACACACACACACACACACACAAGTGAAATAGACACACACAAGAGGCAGTCAGTCAGAGGTCTCTCTACCTGAGCTGGGACAGCGGGCAGAAACACTGGCCATTCCGTCCCGTCTTCTTGTCCTTCTCTAAAGAGTTTAGAAGACAATTCCAACACGGGATTGCTCCCAATCTACCAGGGTGATCCACATGGATGTGTTGAAATATGTTTGCCACTCTCTCCCTCATCATCTTCTTCAACTCCCTCGCTCTTCTCTTTTCTCACTCTTTGGCGCTCGAGCCTGTCATCAAGCAGTCGCTGGACTCCGCTCCCCCTGTCCCCTATTCAATATTTTCCTTTTCCTCCCCTGGACGTGCGAGTGATGGGGCCAAAGATTGCTTTCACCTGAATGTGTGTTTGTGAAATGCATTATTTATTGCAAAACCTGCATTCATTTTTTTCCTTTTTTTTTAACACCAGTGGACATTAAGTGGGAATGGGGTGGGGAGGGATATGTCAAGTTGGAAGGGGGGATGAGGGGTCAGGATTTGGCACAATGAGGGTCTGAGGGGAGGAGGAGAAAAAAATACAGGGAATATGATTTTAATTTATTTATTTATGCAGCAACTGGGATTGCCTTATCATCCAGGGTGATACTTGAGGGCATCGTTCTCCAAGCCATTTTGAATCACAAGGCCACTCATTTTTGTCATCAAAATGGCTTCAATTTATTACACTTTGTGTCTGCAATATATGTGTGTGTGGGGCTGGGTGGGGGGGTAGTGTTGGGAGATCGGGTTGGGGGTTAGGGTTGGGGTAACAGAAAGGGGTTATGGTTAGGTGTTAGGATTAGGGTTGGGGGTTGAGGTTTGAGAGTTAGGGTTCGGAGTTAGACCTTGGGTTGGAGGTTAAGGGTTGGGGTTATGGATGCGATTAGGGTTAGGGTTGGGGGTTAAGGTTAGGTCTGGGGTTAAGGTTATGGTTTGGATTAGGGTTGGGGTTAGGGTTGGTGTTCACGCTTGGGAGTTAGGATTAGGACAAGGGTTGGAGGTTAGAGTTAGGGTTAAGGTAGGGAGTTAGGTTTGGGGTTTTGGGTTGAGGGTTAGGGGTTAGATTGTAGGATTAAGGCTGGGGGTTAAGGGTTGGTGTAAGGGGTTAGGGTTAGGGTTGGGGGTTAGGTTTGTGGTTTCGATTTAGGGTCGCGGTTAGGGTTGGTGGTTAGGGTAGGAGTTTGTGTTTCGGTTTGAGTTTGGGTGGTTCGGTTGGGGTTGCAAACTCCACACATGAAGGCCGGAGGCAGAATCGAAGGCATCACCTCTGCAATGTCAGGCCAACGCCCTAACCAGTCGACCACCAGGCCACCCGAATAAAGCAACATTCGCAGTTAAAAAACAGTGTTTAAACAAAACCAGAACACACTCCCTAAAATGGCCGTAGAAACTGTACTTGTATGTGAAAGTGTCGCAAGCATAGCTCCCCTGCATCCGAATGCCTCCAATCATTTCCTGGGAGGAACAAGGATGGCCATCCAGCGTATGATGTGGATCAGGGGTCGGCGGGCCTCGTCTCTCACTACCATTAGTCCAACTGGTATCATCAGTTTGTCTCCATTATTTTAATACTAACATCATGATGTGCATTTGTGATCTTATTTTTAAAAGCCCCTGAGTAAAGGAAAAAAAACGAACTTTCATTTCCTACACTGAACAATCTTAAAATGAGAGGAACATGAACAGAGAGTAAAGTACAATGAGCGCGTGTACACTGGTGGTGTGAAATTAAACATCCACCATGGCCAACACTCCTGCCAAGTTGCGTCCACCACATTCCCGACACCACCCATTGTCATTAAACATAACAGTAGAAACAATCCTCCTTTTCTTTCATTTTTTTTCTGCACCGACTTTAGATGTTCCTGAACGGCATTATTATGTTTTATTAATATCTTTGAATTATTACTCATTTTCCCTCTTAAAATTGAGTGCTTTAATCCACATCTGAAGTACTCATCAAGGCTGTTGAGGGGAATCAGTGTGGAAGGACACATTATATTTGCAAAAATGCAAAGGATGAATTAAAAATATATGGTTTTACTGAAATATTAACTTTTAATTTTAAAAGGCTAATTTACCCAGAAGATTTTATTCTTTCTTTTTTTTTTTTAGCTGATTATTATATTTCCACTCTGCAATTTGACCATGTGTTCATTTTTTTAATTTTACATGCACTATCAAAAATATGATTACAGCAGATGGTTTGCATTTGATATTGGGAGGAGGAGAGGAAAAAAAAAGCAAATCTAAATGCGTCCAAGCGTGATAGTTTCAGCTATCCTGCCTTCATGTTCACTCTTCATGTGCCCCCCCCCTCCCCACAATAGTGAACTGTAATTCCCATGATCACCCTTGAAAGCATGACCTTGTGCTGTGTGACGGGGAGATAGGTCCAGCATGAAGACAGGACGCCACTTATCATCAAGGGATGAAGTGGCTGTTTAATTTCACACCACCAGTGGCTAAAACCCCTGTTAGTGTTGAGCATCACAATAGCGGCTACGCTGGGGGAGCAGATGTCCCGGCGAGGGGGTGCAAAGAGGAGGGGGGTGCAGGGGGAGGCCAGGCAGTGGGGGGGTCTTGTGAGTGGTGGTAAAAAAAAAAGTGTGCGGTAGAGTGGTTGCACTGTCACCGTGTATTGTACTCAGAGCTGGCCGACCCCTGTGGGCATAGGCCAGAAAAAAAAAAAAAAATAACAGCACCTCTCTCTTTATGATGCACAATAAACACACAAATAGCCATCCGGGTGTAGTGGCTTATAACTGAAAGTAGTGGGATGCACCCACGGGGGACATGAACCGGATCGGGAGGAGCCTCAGCGCTGAGCAAAGGTGGCTCGAATGCCTTTTAACGATGGCGCTACAGCGCAGAGGCCGACATTAGCGAGCGGCCGATTGCTTTGTGAAGAGCTTCTCATTGTCTGCTGTGATGAACTTGAGCTCTGGCCTCCAACCCAGGGGCCTTTTTGTCTCATCCCGTGTGCCGCTGGCTCCGCTTTTGCTGCCCCTCCCTCATGCATCTCTCTCACTCACAAACACACACACACACACACACACACACACACACACACACACACACACACACACACACACACACACACACACGCACACACACACGCACACACACACGAGCTTCCAGGGCTAGACATAACACAACCCGCTTCATGTGATGCCTTCAGGGTCGAGCGGTGACCAGCACCCCCCCTGCGCAGCCCAATATCAAATACAGTAATGAGCCATCCCAAGAAAATAGCAGCCCTCTCAAACACGGCGGCTTGCTGATGGTTGCATGCAAACCAGGGAAGAAGGTCACTTCTCTCATCTTTTAACACCCCAGCCACCACCTGCCATCTAGCCTTTCTCTTCTTTTTTCTTGTATCTCTCGCAAATGTCTTCTTTTAGCCATTTTTCCCCACCTAATTTAGTATGCAGATGTAAAGGCTTATTATTTAAGAGACAAATGATGGGGGAGATGAGAAGAGACATGCGGCTGCGTCTGAGTGATGAGAAAATTAGGAGAGTGAACGCCGGCTCCCTGAGAGCTCCCCCCTTTTCATGGAAGGTAATAAAAATATAAAAATAGGAAAATCCAAATAACGGTGACCCTGCCCCTCTATTGTGCAGCTCAGCAAGAAAAGGCAAAGCTGACTGTGATTCTTCCGCAGCACCATATCCCCTCTGAGTGCTCCAGCCCAGTCATACATATTCACCTCGCTAACACACACACACACACACACACACACACACACACACACACACACACACACACACACACACACACACACACATGTGTGCGCGCGCACACACACTCGCTCCCTCGTATCATTTTTCTATATTTTCTCCATCAGGGGTTGATATGCACAACATTCCAAATTAATTTAGACTGCTCGATTTCTATTTTTATAGTATCAGAACATCAAGTTAAAGAAAATAAATGTTTATTCAGCAGAGTGGCGAGCGCTGGTCCAAAGGGTGGGGGCTCATGCGAAATCAGTAAATCACTCCATCTGGAAGATGAACGGCATGTTTGGGAGTTCATTGCCTTTCGTCTCAGCCGAGTGGCCAGTCTGGCGGCTGCAGTAGCGGGCCCGAAAGTGGGGCGGGTGGGGATGACGCGGAGGGTTCCGGAGGGAAATAATGAAGCGCGGGGCCAGCCATAGGCTGACCGCGCATTCACCATGTTGCCAAACATGTTTCGCTGTGTGTTTTCACGCCTTCTCTCTGACCAGTTGCCACAGTTGACTTGAAAAGTAAGCCGATGACCGATTACTCTTTTAATCAGCAAGCAAGTTACTTTACAAATTACTTGATTTTAAAAGTAACTAAGTTAGATTTCAAGTTACTTTATTAGTTACATTCAGCAGCTTCATATGGCACATTAATCAGGTAAGGTGGGCGCAATCTCATCATATGAGCCCGATTTACGGACATAAATCGTAGCACTCACTAAACTAATGCTGTGCTTACACCTCACGATTTTCACAGTCTCAGACTAAAAATTTAAAGTCGGAAGGAAGTTTCAGCGATTGTAGCATGCCCCTGCAAAATTCAGTCTTGGTAAAATTTCAGTCCGGGACTTGGCTGTCACGGAAAAAAAACGAAAAAACCCCACTATAACTTGTCTTGAGAAACGAGCAGGTGTGAGATGACAGTTTTGCATGCGTCTTTTCAAAATCTTCTCAAAGTCTCTTGATGTGCAGGTAGCTAAACACGGCATCGTATTAAGAATCCCATGCCAACATAGCACTTAACATGTCAGATTGTACAATCACAAATGTCACGTAATGTCAGTATTATTATAAACTGTATATTGTATAATAAAATTGCATGTAACAAATATAAGAGTTTATAACTACGCACAACCCCCACTCACCCATTTTAAATAGCACCGTCATTTTTGCTGGTGTATTTTATTTTCATTCTGTACTGTGTACAGTTCTTTTTTAAAATTTATTTTTGTGCTTGCAAATACTTTTTATTTGTCTACTTTCTTCCTTTCAAATTTTGCTGCTGTAAATTGCGCATTTCTCCATTGTGAGACAAATAAAGGTTTTCTTACCTTATATACAGAGATAATTAAACTTAGGATGTCTGTAATAATAGCTGCATGAATTTTAAAAAAGTACTGCTAAATCATTCAACTAAGGCAGAGGTTCGCAAACCTTTTACAGTACCATCTAAAAACATGCTTTACAAGTGCCACCATAGTGACCATCATCAAAATACAGTAACATAGTGGGCCTAAGTTCATGATCGTAGAAAATAAAAATACTGCAATGATTACATTGAAATGGTTGAAAAAAATGTTGAGTAAAAACCAAACAAAAAAAGACGAAAAAGCAAACAAATCTTAAACATTAAGGACGTTTTTTTCCTAATACTTAGGTGTGGCTAGAGACATTTTTATTGTTTAGCCACATTGGCTAAGAGCGTTTATAACAGTGCCATCCCCGAGTTTAATACTGAATGTATCTACATTTGACAAAACCTTCAGCTTCCCCGTCATTAGTAACAGGATAAAACGAGTGGACACATCAATACAGTATTTCACAAAATGTGCTACTTCAAAAATTACTGAAGAAAGAGACACCAACCAGTTACCAAACCAAGATATGAATGTGATCCAAGTAAAACCACGACTGGTGTCCAAGATACAAGGACGGATGAGTCCATTGCACCCCCCAGTGGGATACAATTATTCCGGAGCAAGTAGCTCTGTCCATAAAAATTGGCTCTGGGAACTTATCTGGGAGACTGGAGGCTCACAGATCTGATACCAACACTTAAGGAATAGAAATATGATAAATGGGACATTTGGCTGCAGAGAAGCCAGGACAAATCCTAAGCTTGACGCAAAGTTCAACCCCGATTTGCTCAACAGCACAACAACATTGGCCCTTAAGCTATTGCTAGATGATGCAACTTCTTCCACCGGTTATTCTACTGGCTAATGTGCCTCAAAGTACCATAAGAAACACAGTTTGAGAGATCAACAATAGTGGCTTTCTGCCTGCCTGAAAATAAAGGAAGAATCGTTAAAATAAGTTGATCAATATGATGGACCATGGCTTTACATGCTAAATAAGAGCCATTTGAGAGGCACAGGCGAGACACACGTTAGTGAAGAGTATGTTCTAGAGCTCCTTGCTTGTGGACAGCGCTAAATTAAATACCCTCGGAAGCCATTAGGCTAAACAGCCCGCGGAAAGAATTTGTCTCCACACAGAAAAATGACATTAAACGCAGGCAATCGTGATTCAATCAATTATGTATGAATTATATTTTTCTGTGTAAAATGTCTTCAGTTAATTCCCCTTTGTGTACAATGTCCATTACATTAGAGGGATGCAGCTGGATGGTCGAAATGAGCGTTTGGCCGACAATTCGTCAGGCTCATGCTGCCAGCAGGAATGAAAACACTGGCCATTCAAAAAAAAAAAAAAAACACTGCAAGGGCTAAAAGTAAAGCGAACACATTCTCAGGGCTGATATAGCAGTAAATCTCTCCAAGAAACTCTTCAGTGTGTGTTCAAGAGAAAAAAGCATTTCAAGCTCAAGCTTGAAAATATTGCTTGTATCAGTGGCTATTGGTCGTGTCGTGACACACATAAGTGACATTCGAACAGCAGACACGGGATGGATTTGGCATTACTGCTTCATTCTTTTCTTGTGCTACGACTGAAGGGCAAACAGTCCAGGTTGTAGTCTACCTTTGAACAAGAAAAATAATGACAAAAATATGAAATGTATACAAAGTGTGTGGCTGAGTGAGACGCTGCTTCACTTTTCTTTTTTTTTTTCTTGTCTCTCTGTGTGACCCGCTCACAGACTTGAACCAATGGTCTAGACCAGCGTTCCCCAGCCCCCTGGTCCGTGGGTCATTTGGTACCGGGCCACACAGAAGGAATAAATAACTTACATTACTTCAGTTTTATTCATTTCAGAACTTGAAATCTGTTTTATTTTGAAAACTTACCGGATTCTCTGTTACATTCATCTACAGTATGTCACTCGTGACTCAGACCAAGGTGCGCTTCTCAGTTACGTGATAAGGTTACTGCTAAAATAAAACCCAAGAGCTAGCAAAATGAATAAAACACATCATAAAACACCCTTGGAAAATTTCTTTGGGAAGGGGAAAAGGCCGAGCCCGGAGACAAAAGAGGAGCCTACGACTTTCAAGAAAAAGAAGGCTACATTTAATAGACAGTATCAGGAGTCCTTCTTAAAATACGGATTTATCTCAATGGGAGATTCCCGCGCACCAAGCCCACATTGCATAATATGTAGCGATGGTGAGTCATAATTTTCATGCACTTTGTATTTGTGGCGTATCTTATTTTGAAGGCACGTTTAAACATTGTCATAGCAACCAGAGAGTGTTGCGGCTAGATTGGACGTTCCATGTGTCATGATTCTTGTTTATCATTGTGTTTAGAAAAATACCACCATTTTCATGCATGTCGTATCATATTATTTTGTTGTATTTATCCGGCCTTCCTTGAAAATATTGTCTGACATGAAACCGGTCAGTGGGGCAAAAAAGGTTCGGGACCGCTGGTCTAGACCCCTTGAACAACCGTTGTCCTTGAAATGAGAATGATATACAGTACGTTGAATGATAAGTAAGTAAGTGGCCTCTTACACTAACTGCACACTAGCAACAACCTAAGAAAAACTTGCAAAGATCAAAATCCAGCTCAATTTATAACGGGGTTTAAACGATATGGATGCTCTTCAATTTTAGTTGAACAAAATGTTTATCATTGTGGTTGTACATGTGCTTTTTAGTCACGAAGAATGGCACTGCTTGACACCGAGAAGTGTTTTTAATATAGTCTGCCTGTCAAAGTGTTTTTAAAAAAAAAGGACAGCAAGCCATTCAGAGGACCCCTCGGTATTATCTGCTATGGTTCCGCTCAACAGTAAAATACACAACATTAAAGACAGATCATTTGAAAAAAATGTGAGCATTTCACTCCTACTCACTGCTTTCTAGCGTCCCGGAAATCCAACTGACGCCCATCCATGTATTTAATGCTGCACATTTGTCCCTTGTGCACTAATGTGTCTTCTTTCTTTGTTTTCTTGATGCTGTGTAGGTGACACTCAAATATTCAAATTTATAGAGCTAATTGAATCCTTATCAAATTCAGATCAGGATAAATATAGCCCCGGTGCAAAGAGAAGACAGCAGTATTGAAATACAACACTGGTTGCGTTCGTTTGTTCATTCTTCCGTCTACAAATGGTGCTTTGCTGCCATCAGACATGAGTTACCAGACAGGAGCATTACAGCTAATAAGACAGTGGCAAAACAGCTTTTATTAATGCATGAGGCCATGTTGGGCCTCGAGAAAATTTCACAGAGAAAGGAGTCATCAGTATACTTGAGAAGACGCAACTAGATGATTACCAATTCAAAGCTGGAAACAGTTACTACATCAGAACAATGAAGCCACTGCAAGTATGATGCGGTTCTGGCTGGAATACAAATCACAAATGCGTGAATTACCATTACTGAGTTTTGATTGACGCTGTCAGAGGTGTATTTATTTTGAAAAGTATTCATTACTGTGATTGTACATTCCAGTGGTGTAGAATTGCACTGCACCAGGGTGACTTTCCTTCATTTGGAGGTCTAACTTAATTCTTTTTGTGCAAGCAAAGTGGTAACCAGCATCAGGCGTATTCTTCGTGGGGTTGCGGGAAGCGGGAGCCAATCCCATAGCCTTCATTTTTTTTTTAAATTTACTTGGATAATGTCGGCAAATGTTTCCTCGTCTGCGAGGAATCGACGATAGTCTAACGGCACACCTATGATCCAAGGGAGACATTTTCAGTTTCTCTATTTTTGGGGGATTTTGACAGAACCTGTCATACTATGATGTGTGAACATAGTTCGAGAAATCGAGAGTGATACGTGTGACTGAGCTTACGTGAAGTGGCCAGAGCGTAGTCGGAATAGTAGTTCCGCACGGAAGGTGGACAGCTAGAACAGCTTTGCTGCATCTCACTTCATAGCGAGGTGAGGTGGAAGACCCCCGTGTGAGTGATGGAGGGGCCACTACAAATTCATGAGCTATTTCAGGTCAGTGTGATGTATTCCCTGCATTTAGTCTGGATCCGATCCGATGTCGATTGCTCTATCCTCATAATAAAGTTCATACTCATAAACTCTATCTGGACTTTTCGGTCCGGTGTACCTCATTAAATGGGGATAAACGTGAACGGAAAAATCCCGTGAGGGGTATTTTGTCTTTTTCAAAAGCATGGTGAAGAAAATTACATAAATACATTTGAAATCCAATATTGTAATGACTGTACTTTTCGAACAATAAATCTGCTCTGAGCATGTGAGAATTGCAAGAGCATGCAAATCAACCTCAAGGGTCAAAGTTCACAAGTGGACAGAGACGGCATCCCAAACTGGCCCAAACAAATGCAGAGGAACATCTGCTCTGCGTGCGTCACACAAAGCTGTCCCTTCAGAGACCCTCGCAACCCCCAAGAGCCTGGGAACGGCTCAAAGTCAAGGACGGCCTCCACAGTGATTGAGCCCTGAGTGGACACAGCGGCATGCTTTCAATGTGAAAGGGAACGAGTTAAAAATCAGTGCGAGAGACGTTTGTTTAACTGGCATCTGTTTGGAAAGTGTCATACTAGGTAAGATTATCACAAGAATGTATTATTTCGGGCAATGGAATCTGACCACAGGTGTTTGAGAGGTTTTGTTATTTTGATACGTTTGGGGCAAACACAATGCTACTCATCACCAAAAGAACACTAAACCTACAGTGAAGCGATGCGGTGGCGGCACCATGCCTTGGGGCTGTTTTTCTTCAGCTGAAACTCTTATCGTGGTGGAGCGAATCACAAACAGTTCCGAATAAGAGCCGGTGTTAGCACAAAATCTTCAGG
Organism: Hippocampus guttulatus; assembly: GCF_054856545.1. Taxonomy (NCBI): domain Eukaryota; kingdom Metazoa; phylum Chordata; class Actinopteri; order Syngnathiformes; family Syngnathidae; genus Hippocampus; species Hippocampus guttulatus. Next base: position 14,393,071 of record NC_141263.1, read on the forward strand.
CTTAAACTTGAATGTGAAAAAATAAATAGATTTCAAAAAATTGCTTAGAGCCGCCGACCTTCATTTGAGGTTAATCACTTGAAATCGTTTTAAGAGGGTGGGCACACTTAAGCACTCACATTATTTAAGTTACTTTTATGTACTCTCTCAAAAAGATTAAAAAAACAATTGCTCTCGATTTTGGAAATACATTTGAACAGGGGTGTGCAGAATTTTTTAGAATAAGATCTACTGATGAAAGTAAAGCTCGGTCAGCAGTTTATTTTTACATCCCCACTTACACAGAGATTGAAAAAATATGTGAGGTTGGGCAGATTTTAAGCCACATTAACGGCGGATGTACATTTGAAATGATTTATCTCAGTCTTGTTTTTTACAACATAAAAAAAGAAAGTTTGAACTGGGGTATACTGTACAGACTTTTCATATCCACTGTATATTTGGTAACATGAAAACACAATGCAGATTAAAAAATATATAAACCAGAAGTAGGGCGGCCCGGTAGTCCAGTGGTTAGCACGTCGGCTTCACAGTGCAGAGGTACCGGGTTCGATTCCAGCTCCGGCCTCCCTGTGTGGAGTTTGCATGTTCTCCCCGGGCCTGCGTGGGTTTTCTCCGGGTGCTCCGGTTTCCTCCCACATTCCAAAAACATGCATGGCAGGCTTATTGGACGCTATAAATTGTCCCGAGGCGTGAGTGTGAGCGCGGATGGTTGTTCGTCTCTGTGTGCCCTGCGATTGGCTGGCAACTGATTCAGGGTGTCCCCCGCCTACTGCCCGGAGATGGCTGGGATAGGCTCCAGCACCCCCCGCGACCCTAGTGAGGATCAAGCGGTTCGGAAAATGGATGGATGGATGGATGGATAAACCAGAAGTTCAGTCACTGTCATTGTTTTTAAAAAGAATTGAAGTTAAGGTTGTTGTCATGATTTGTTGTTTTTGGACTTTATTATTTCAAAGAGTTGATGGCTTTAACCCTTTCATGCACCCTGTAACCTGATAACATAAGCTGCCCACTATAGTAACCACTGTCCCTGAAAGGGTTGTATAGCAAAAGCTCTTCTTTTTTCTTTTTTTTCATTGGATGAACAACAACAACAAACAAGTGAGTGAGATGCAAATGACATCTGCAACCTAGTATGTCTTAGTTAATTTGATTCTGGTTAGTTGAAGACTATTTTTTTTCAAACCAATTGGAATTAATAATAGTTTCATTCATGAGAAGGGATTGATGATTTTATTTCAACTATTTTTGATGTCTATTGACATCCCAACCAATCTGAGGTGACTTAGTATCTCAGAGATTGCGGGTTCCAAGTAACATAATGTTTACGAGGTAGGCATTTGAATTTCATAACATCTGTTACCAAATTCCAAAACACAACCATGTCTTGTAGGCAAAGCGACTTAAACAGTAAGCCTTGGGGGATCTGCCTCACCTCAACCAGCTCTTAAACACAGGTTGTGGACAGGATTTAGTCAATCTCTTAACACGAGACTAATCACGTAGCACATTAAACATGAGAGGCCCCGACCACCCCTAAACACTTTCATTTGGCAGCCTGACACTATGCTTGAAAGGAAACATCAAATGAAGTCAATAGATGGATCAATAGCCATGGATGCCTGAGCTTGCCCTGCAGCCAAAAACCAGCATTGTACAGATCCTCCTGGCCTTAGCTCTGGTCTTCATTGTGTACTGCCAGCGCTGAGGGACAGTTGATGTACGTCTTCTTCTGCCAGACATCGCCCCTCGCATGCCACAGTTGCTCGGTCTTTCTAATGCGGAGCTGATGTGCACCTGCTGGGACCGGGGGTTGCATGGGTGCACTCTCCTCAATGGCGGCATCAATCACTCAGTTGGACTTTTTATGGCCGTTTAAACATGCATTTCACCGCTGTTACTCTTCCGCATAGCAAGTGCGCGATGATAGCGACTGCAGCCAGCTTCTCTCGTTGTCTATTCTGTCAGAATTAGGAGGCATGATTTGATTTTTTTTCAGAGATAAGGCCAAGGATCTTCTCAGAGCTTTTTCTTAAAATATTTGGGTTTTAAAAACATCACGGTCAGTCAGAAATGTGGCACATTTTTAGTTAGTTGAAAAGTTGTAGTTTGTTTTCTAAGTCAAGAATATAACCATGGAACTGCTTAGTATGGTCTTGTATGTTCGACAAGTTTGGGAGGTTGTGACGGGACATGCGGTGGTTTTGTACCCCTACGTATTAATAGAATACAATGCCCAACTTTCTATTTGTACTTTTCCATCCTGTTGTTATAATTTTGCATTTGTGCATCTTGCTAAACAGTTTGCACTATTTACAAGGGTTTTTTTTTTGGTTGTTGTGACATTTTGGGGGGGGGGGGTCGGGGATATCAGCGCTTGTTGTTATGTGTGCCTATGAGTCAGCAGCCCATCACAAAGAGCTCCTTTAACTTTCTCCTTTATTTGTACTTTTCAACACTCATTCTTGTTGCAAATTTGAGTCATGGTAAACCATTTTAACTTTTTTTTTTTAATGTGTGTGTGTAAGTGGAAAAAAAACAAAAATATTGGCAGTCTTTTTTCACCGTTTGTTAATGATGATACAACTGTGAGAAGCCAGCCGGCATCCCCTGAGTGAGGAATGCAGCCTAGAGGAGAGATGGAGAGGGAGGAGAGACGGTACTATTGTGAAATCAAGTAAAGCAAAAGAGATGACGAAACGAAGACTTGAAATGCAAAAGTAAATGTTTCCATTTATCATAAATTTTGTGGGGAAAAAAGTCTTCCAGTTTAAACGAAGAATTTTATTGAGGAGATTTTAAGTTTCGTTAAATTAAGCAAGTGAGAAGCTAATGTGGAAAAAAAAAATTAAAAATCATGATAAACTTTCTTCTTTGAGTCCCCTTCCATTCACACCAAAAATTGAAAGCTGACAAATGTAACGTTAATTACATTCTTCCCAATCACAGCTTAAAGGTAACCTTGTGGTTACTTGTGGCACTCTCTTCAGGTCTATATTTCACCGGAGGCAGTAAATGCATCGAAAGGACACAAGATGGATACATTATGTATATAGGACACACAAGTATGCGATTTAAGGAGCAGGATGCTGCGTCAGCACTGAAAATGCAAGCAGATCAAGGAACAAACAGGGAAGCGGAGCCCTCCTTATATAGAACCAGGCATGGTCTATTGACCCAAATGTAATTATTTTACACACTCTCTGTTCACCTCCAATCTATTCTTGGTTTCAAGATGGCAGACTTAGCCCACATTTATATTTTAGATGTACAGCTAGGCCCAAAAATGATTCATCACCTGACTAAGAAATTACTTTCAAGATGCTGTAAAGTGAATTCGGAGCTTTGTTTCTAAATACATGAAACATGTTGGAAGATAACTGCTGAAAACATAGGACTGAATTATGAAGATAAGGTATAGTTTTTAAATATTTATCCCCATGTCAATTGTCCTGATTTTTTTGGACGTGTGGCTAAAATGGCGCCCAATGACACGTGCCGGCAGTTACATATTCAAGAATGAAACATTCACTTTCATTCAGAGTATGGATAATTGTAGTCTTGACTCTGGATCAAAATTCAACATGCACTAAAAACTGCCAGATTGAAATCTTCACATTTTACTTTTATTATTATTCTAATATTTTTTATGATTTTATTAATAATTTGCAGTCCAATAAAACTACAGTGTATCATGTAATATTGGTAATAGGTTGGTTTCTTTATTTTTCAATACATGAGTGGCAAAATATACAAAATATATATTTTTTTAAACAGTATTTAGTGGATATTAGACTAAAGAATAGATCATTAGACTGAACAAATGCACCTACTGTTCGGCCACTTAGTGCAGACGGCTTATGATGTGTTCAAATACCGAATAATACACCAACATTCCAACGTCTTAGGTATTTTTTTTTCCAGGGAAAAATTCTTTTCCTGGGCCTGTTTTGTCACTGCTTTTCTAAATGGTGATTTTAAATGTAGTTCATGAATCAAGCATATCATATAAAAGTATGTATACAAGCATCATGTGGAGGAAAAAAAACAAGGAATGAAGAAAATGTCGCTGTGTTTGTCCTTCTGCCTGACACCGGTGCCGTCTTGAAAGGCCCCTGCTCTCGGCGGAGAGACAAACACGGGGGAAGTCCGGAGGTAGCTGCCATCCACGCACTGCTATTTTCCATCCCTTTTAATCATGTGATCAGGGTGACGGCATCATGTCGTCGCAGCGGAGGGAGGGGCTTTGCCGTGTGCAGCTCGCCACCATTTTGTGTGGCTACCTGACGCATTTGTTCACCACGAGCATTTTGTTGTGGCGTGATGTCTACACCAAATGATGCTAAAAGGAGCACAGCCATGGGGTGCACAATATCACGCTGGATCTCGCTTTTGGATTTCATGTCATGCGTTTCCCTCCGTGGGCTGTCCTGGTGACTGAGCCCATCTCCGCCTCACCATTGGCCATGTGAGAGCCTCATATGGTGCAGTCAAATTGCTGTCTGCCGGATCATGGCTCTGAATGTCCAGACTTGATCAAAAGGATTAAAGAATGGGATCGGGGAGGGCGATAGTGGAATAGTTTCAAGTCCTTGCCGTGCATCATACAATTACAAATGCACAATGGCAGCGATGCAATGGAGAGCGGCAGTGACCAGACGGCTTTTGACAAAGAAACAGGAAATTAGTCTATTTTCTAGTGCGATACCCCGAAAAAGATTCAATCATTTACGGCCCACCTCAAGAGAAAATAAATGTCTGCATTTGATACGTCACAGAGATATCCAAAAGTCAAAGAATTTAAAACAATAAATCAATCCAAAATAAATCACCAACTATGTCAAATGAACTATAACTAATTAAGTAACTCACTATAAGTAACTAAGTCCCCAAATTGATAGGTAGGCTCACTCACCAGTGTAACCACAGTGCAGTACAGAACCATAAAGCTCAATCCCTCTGCATCGCGGGTGCCCCGATTAGGTCACCATTATGTGTTTGTAACATTATTAATTAAGGAATATATCGATATTTTTAGAGTACAAAAATAGAGTTAACGCCTCATGTACAGTACTTCAAACGAATTGTCAACGGTTCTTCTATGTGTGTGTGTGTGTGGGGGGGGGGGGGGTCAAATCATTGAAGATAAAGCATACGACGCTTACTATTTTACTTGAAAGACGTTTTCTTGACCTAATGAAGTCCTGACTTATGGCCCGAAACTGTTCTCTGTTCTTCCCTGATGGGAAATAGAATCTTGGGTATGGAGATGCTCAAGTGATGTTTGCCAACTAGTGGTGAATGCTCCGCTACAGGAAGCATTTTATTTTCAGATTTACCCCAAGCGCCACTCCGAGTGTGCCCAAGGGCCACCAGTTGGCCATACCTTGGACAGTCATTTTTGCTCTGCCCCCCCCCCCCCCAAAAAAAGCTGTAAAACTAAATATGTGAAAAAGAGTTGAATGCTAAATGTCCACATTTGATTCCGGCATGGTTCTGAGTTTTCCGCACTTATCTTTAAACATCGTGTGAATAAAACATTTGGAAAAAATTCTATTCTATTCCAAATTCTAAAAGGCTCTCATAAAGGTGACCAGTGGTCTTATGATCCCTACTCTGATTTATTATATCTTTTTTTTTCTATTTAAAGAAATACAAAATGCGTCACAGCAGGCAGGAGGGAGCGGTGCAAATGTGCTTGCCGAGGCAGGTTGTTAGAGAGTCTGAGATTTTGGGAGCAAATGATTGCGGCATATTAAGGAGTAATGGAAGTCACAGCAGGCCCCTGTGACACATTCCCATATGCTTTCATCATGACACTGATCAAGGCACCAAGAAAGGTCCATTACTTTCTCTAGTAGCGCTGATGTTATATCACGGAGAAAGTCATCCTGAAAGACGGTACATTGGAGGGCAAAATGTTAATACTGATGATGGGCAATATCACGTACATTGTCATAAATGAGAAACAAACGAAGGAAGGACGTAATACATGAAATGAAATAACACAAAATCCAAACAATAGCACAAGAGTTCAGCATCAAGATCAGTTCTCTATGAGTGCATGAGGATGAGATTTTTTGTAACGATCCTCCTAAATTCGAGTAAATAAGTCTATATTTTGTGCTTTATTCTGGGATTTGCCAGACACGAGGTCTGGCCCTGCATTTGAGACAACAAAAGGCAGTCTTGACATCTTGCCCAGCCAGCAGATAATATTTGCTGTTCAGAGACTGGCTTTCTTTTGTTGCAGGTTCTTATAAGCCCAAGACACTGAAATTTAAACTCAGTTCAAAAAATATTATTTGCCACAGGGCAAGGTAAATCTCTTGGCAGGACCTTTCAAAGGCTTGCCCTGGGTTTGTTTACAATTGATCTTATTTAAAAGTGGATTTTTGTTGTTTTGTTTTTGGTTTTTTTTACTTTTCAAAGACATACTTTCTGCCATGCACGGGTCAAAAGGAAGAATGAATGTGTTTTTATTCATTTAATAAGTAAAGATATGCAAAGTTAGATTTTCAGCAGATAATTTAATTGTTCCACCGCTTGTCTCGTAATTTTCAAATTAAAAACGCAATGCAAGATAACATTTGCCACTGGAGCAAACGGGAAAAATAACTAGAGTGAGCAAGCAAATCAATTCAACTGCCACAAATAATAATAATAATTAAAAAGCCCTCAGATACACCTGCATAATCTTGAGAGAATATCAAAAATTCTACTTTCACAAAAATAATAATGCTCAGTTTTCAAAGACATATTGATTTAAAATTACATATATTATTATGATGTAGAACCACACTGGTGTTTCCAGAACTGTGCCCCTCTCATCTCGACTAAATAATGTAGCCAATATAGTAGGGAAAAATAAAAAGCCATTGTCCATCCCTGAAAATGTGTTCAAATAATAAAATAAAATACATTCAAGTGAACAAATGCAGTCAGCGTGAAGCAAAATGTTGTACTATTAACCGCTTCACACCACATACTCTGTGTTGACAGTCTTTCAAATGAAGGCATTATCGCAAAAATAGTGGCAAAAAAAAGCACTCTCTCACCAAAAAGTCAACATCACGCCAAAATATTTTTTTCTAATTATGCAAACAAAGTAGTCGTAAAAATATTACTAAATGAGGAATAAAATAGCCTTTTATAAATAATACTTTGGTACCTTGACTTCTAAGTTTCATTTGTTCTGTGACCATGTTGGTAACACAACTCATCTCAATTGAAGTGAAACAAAATGGCATTAATTTGTTCCAGACCCCAAATAAAAACCAACAACAAGGTTTCAAAAAAGCACAAAATTTGTATTTTATAAAAACATTTAGATAAATTTTCAGAGAGAGAGAGAGAGAGAAATACAATTTAAAGGTTTGAGTGCATTTTGTCCATAGGGGTGAGGTGTTGGAGGGCAGTGTAACATGCGCATATGGTTTAAAAAGAAAAAAAATGTTTTGTAACTACACAAGAAACTGCTGTTGCATTCGTCAGTTTTTGCAAAGGATAAAGAATATATGCCCTGGAGTGTTGTTATGTTGTTATTTTCACTGTCTATATGTGTTGCTGGACTATTTGTGTGTTTGGGTAATAACGTGACACTGATACTTGTTTCATTAGCCTCTGCATGGCGTTTTGCATTATGTGTTAGCATGAAGAAAGTAGACAATCGCAGAAGGAAAAGTTGTGAGTTTGGTTCAAATAAAAGAGTAATTCTCTTTGTATTACTTGTTGTCAACTTTAACTGGGAACATCAATACACAATGTGAACCCTCTTTTTTTGTTGAATTGTTCACTATCTGCCAAACTACTGCTTGTCATGAAGTGAGTTGAGTTCTCAATTTTTTTTAAAAGTCAGAGCAAAAATATCATCCGAAAAACACCATGCACCTTGGAAAGACACGCAAGTCGCTCGTAAATTGAGGTACTGCAGAAAAATATTTTGGGCTCCATAGAGGTGAATGTGCAGGGAGCCCCCCGAGATAGCTGGGGACACTCTTATCAGCCCCGCAGGTTTCCTGGGCAGATTGAGACCACATGAGGAGGTAAAAAGCCACAGAGCTGCTTTAACACTCCTGGGAGACGAGAAGAGCAAGGCGAGGCCACGAAAAATACGCCACAATACACATTACGCACGCACACACTCATTATGCACCTGCAAGGTTCCTACAGCTTTAGCCAAGTTAAACTCAACATTTCTTAATTCCTTTTGGAATAAAATGTAAGACTAAGTTCCAAGTGTTCTCCACATGTTCACTGTGAGTGTTTTCAACTTGTTCGTGTGTTTTATCGTTTGCTTGAAAATTAAAACAAATGTGCGCATTTCATAACAGATTCATTCCTCTGCAGAAACGACAATGTTTCAATCAAGAACGCTATGAGAAGCGTGCTGCACTTTAAGTTATCTGCAACCACCGCCACTAACATTCTAGAGTGCCTCTGTATCTCTCGTGGCTTACTTAAGCTCGAAAGAAGTTCCCCGGGGGCACCTTCATTTCCCCACAAACTCCTGTCCAGGCCGTGCAGGTTAACGTGTCCAGTTTGACTACCTGATCAATAGCTGTAAAGGTATTCATTGTGCCAGAGAGACAATTTTGATCCTGCAGTTGCAAGACGCAGGTAGAATCCAGCCAAAAATCGAACGACCCGTGCTGAAATTTTACATCCCACAGTGTTGTTGTTTTGGCTTTTTTTTTTCCAAGCCCTTTCACATAGCTGCTTGAGAAGGCGAAGTCTGCCGCAAACAAGTGCCAAGTGGCCTCTCTGTACCTCCTTTGTTCTTTCGGGAATGAGGTGAATCGAGTCCACTCGCATGCATCCCCAAAATGCCCCCCCGAACGCTTCTTCGTGGGCCCTGAGTGGCAGTGTGTAATCGGTCCTGGCAGAGTGCTGGCTAATGGGGAGGGGGGGGGGGGGGGCTGACCACGCCTTTGAGATGTATTCATGTGCGTGGCGTGGCCGTCCGGACCCAGGGTGACACTCCTTCATCCGTGCCGCCTCAGGCCAAGATTAGGCGAGTGGGCAGCCTGGCGAAGCTGGCCGTAATGCGGCATCATTTTCATATTAAGCTCATCTCTTCTCCACGGGCCTGACGGTGGACAGGCCTCCTCTCTTTGCTGCTCAAATTATCCTCAATTACTGGGGAAAGGCCAGGCCAGGGGACGTCACCTAACCTTCACCATCTGTTAGGTTCAAAGACGCAGCACTCGGCCAGCCCGCCTGTCTCCTGCCCCCCCCCCCCTCCTCCCCGCCTCGACCTTTCCGCCTCGGCCTGCTCCGACTCTATACGCCTCAGCACAGACACACCCCTCCGCCGCCCCAACTATCTCCCCCTGATTGGCCAGTCAGCCCGCTCTGGACACAGCTGGGAAGTGCATTTGCACAAGGCGCATTAAGGGAGAAAAGGTTATGTCACGCTCCTTCAACAAGATGTGAATATTCAAAAGTACACACGCGCGGGGGTTAAGTCCATGTCCTCGGGACAACAGCATAAATTCAACTGCTGCCTTTTTTAAAAGTATAATTACATTGAGGGGAACATTTTTTTTAAAAATGCGTCTCCAGGACGGAGCTTCAGTTTGATATGTTTTAATCTTAACTTTTTACAACAAGCAACCACGTATGAATGTAGCAATACTTACAATGCTATTTGAAGTGTGGTTTGTAGCGTAGAACTGCACTGATATGCAAACAAAACTTCCGACTATCATTATGACGCAATACAGCTCAACCCACCTGAAGTACAACCACAGTCATAAAAATATTGTTCAGTTCGTGTTACACTAAGTGGGAACTGAAAAACACAATACACTCGTGACCAACATTACAATACAGTGGCATGGTAGGCCGAAGCGTTTATCAAAAACAAGACGGACATTCTTCCCCAGAAATAGTATTTAATATTATTGTAAGCCGCACTGCACTTACATACTATAGGAAAATGAAAATAAATTAACAATTCAATTAAAATGTGCCTAAAAGTTATGTAAAATTGTAACTGAGTAAATGTATTTAAAAAAAAACACTTCTGGAAGATTAAATGCAAATGTATCCGTATAAATATTGTAAAAAGTCCAATTTAACTGAAAGGTTAAACAAATTCAGCTGAACTTTACACAGGCAACGAACGATTCTCTTTTGAGGACCTCTCCCACCACCACTCAATTATGAACTCGCTGATGGTGTCAATCAAAATGCAACAATATTTTCATTTGATTCATTTTTTTATATTGAATTTCAATTGCTTAAGCAAAATGTCATTATGTTGTGACTGGTCGGTGTATTTATTAAATGCTGATTGGACTTTTAAAAGCATTTTCAATGTTATACAATAGGCACCCTGATCAATTATTTTTTTCTAAATAAGGGTAATCTGTTGTTATTTTTGGCCATCCTATGACAATTATTATAATATAATATCACTATTAGGTTTCAATTTGTCAGGATATCCAACATATTTTTGGGAGGCTTTGGGCATGGAAATATTTTTTTCATTTCCCTTAATTGTTTTATTTGTTCAATTTCAAACGATCGAATTCCAAGCCTTTGTTTTGTGTTTGTGCAAGAAGAAGTGATCTGGTGTTGATGGTTGGGCCTCCGCTCTACTGAGTGCCATTTTAGGCTTTAATAAAAGATACCTATGTGAGAGATCCTTTTAGTGTTGACGTGAAATATAGGGTTTTTTTGTTTTTTTTGTCTTTGCTTACCTGTGCAGGCTAACTTGTCGTTAATTAAACATTCATCTATATTTGAAACTGTGCTCCTGAAATATTCACGAGTTCTTATTTCTGCAATGGCGAATGCGCCTCTTAATAATGCAGGCGCTGTTTTCTGTTTGTTTCCAGCCTGTGTGTTTTAGCGGCTCCACTGTGTCCATTTGGGCTTTGCAGCTTGTCTGCCCACTCAGAGGCCCCCGATGGCAGGTCATCTGGCTTTGAAAATAACTTTTAATAAGGCTGCTGAATAATAGATGCGCTGCTGGCTAAAATCAAGCGGGGAGGAGCGGGGCTGAGGACAGCAGGTTGCGGAGACAGACAGCGAGCAGGGCTCAGACGCTTCCCTCTCCATCATCATCAACAACCTACCTCAGCCCCTCGCCAGACTCCATCAGGTCAGAGGTCATGGACTTGACCTTGTGGTCCCAGCAGAGAATGCTCACTTGATTCAAGGTTTAATTTGGTTTTTATTCTGTGAGAGAAGATCCCATCTCGGGCTGCTCTATGCCTCATTATCCCAGACTCCTTTTTGGTCTCATCACCTTTTAGGCGTGGAGTTAAAAAGTGGTCCTCTGGTTTGTCCATTTTGACATGAAGATCATTCAAATATAATCATTGCACCTTTCTTCCCATCACAACAGACATAAACATGTGCTTTTTCTTCTTACATTTTTTTTTCTGACTATAGAGCAGACTAGTTACTTTCGAGAACCCAATACGGAGGATAGAAAAAATGGATTGCAATGTTTCATGTGCATTCAGTGTCTGCCTTTTTATTTTCGAAACACACACACACACACGGATAGATAGATAGATAGATAGATAGATAGATAGATAGATAGATAGATAGATAGATAGATAGATAGAAATACATCAATATGACCATATGTAAATTTAGTTTTATATTTTTATTTTCAAGGCCACCATGTGATTTTCTTTATTCTACCACTCTCTCTCTTTCAAAATAAATATAGAAGTCAATTTACATACGGTCATATTTACCTATTAATAGCTAGACACGCAATTATTCTGCTCTTCCTTAGTTCCTTCAAAATGTACTCTGAAATGACAATTGGGCATGTATTTATGCGTAGCAACGATTTTTATTATTTATTTTTTTAATGAATTGTTTTCAAGGATTATTTTATTTCAAAAATACATGGTTCGGTTTGGGTCATGATTAAAAAGGTGGGTCCATTGTTTTTATCTAGGCAATAAAATAGTTAATTGTTCTATTTCCTGCAATAAAAAATAGGATACATAAATGCTAACGTGGTATTTCTTTTAATGAATGACCATTTGAATGAACCAAGAAACAACACCTCCCAAATGACGTGCATAGATTTCTATCTCCCATTTTCCCGTTTTTTCCCCCTGCAGTAGAAGGGAGTAGAAGGAAACGTAGCATTCTAATTTTCGACAAGATGTTTTCAAAGAGAACACGCTGGCAGCCTATATAGCAGCTAAACTTTTCAAATGCAAGTCACTTACAGTATAAAGTGGAGTGATGGCTTTCATATGCCAGCTAAAAAGACTGATCATTGCTATATGCGCCTCCCACTAAGTGGGTCCCTGTGGAGGACAATTTTGGAGAGATTTTCGCCTGATATGAAGCGAGCCCTGCATGCATTAATATTACATTACAAGGCAGACTATCACAGATCGCCTTCGTGCATGCAGGTGTAGAAGAGCTTCTCATCGACATGAATGTTACTCTCATCAAAGAAACTGCGAGGAAACGAGTGAAATTAGGAGGGGGGGTTTTGGTTTGTTTGTTGTTGTATTGAGCTTTTATTTAGGAGATGATTCAAATTGGCAGCACGGGCAATAAAATGTGTATTTAGGTCACACAAGAAAGGAGACAAATGCCGCAGGAAAGGCGCCTCAAATGTGACACGCATGGCCAGCTAGGCGCGTGCACGCATGCACACACACACAAACACGCGCACACACACAAACACGCGCACACACACAAACACTCGTACACGCGCTCGCACACACACGGGAACGCACGCACGCACGCACCAGGACGCACAAGCGCGAGGCTCTGCTCCACTCGTACGGAAGTTGTGCACGCGTATAGGTTTCTATTCTGCTAGGAAATGTAAAAAAAAATCAAAGAAAAAAAATAGGAGCCTATTTTAATTGTACTGTAATTTTTCCCATGCAGTGGGCAACGTGCGGAAAATAAGCACACGCACACACACACACACACACACGCGCGCGCATACACACACAAATATATCCACGCGTGTCACAAAAGGCGCCTCCGGGAGGTCGACGCGTGCGTCCCTGCCAAAATGTGTCCCCTCTCATTTGAATGTGAATGCTCCCTGCATTCAGGCAGAGCTTGCAACCTTCACAGGGCCGTAACACACACACACACACACACACACACACATTTACACTGCGGCGTGTTTTTTTTTTCTTTCAATTAGTGCCACCCCCCTTCCCTTTCCAAACCTCCGCCCACCCTTCAGCAGCTAATGGAGGCTAATTGGGCATCATTGCGGATTAATAGGCTGCGTTAATTGGCTCTCTGCAGAGAGGGGCTTCAGTGGAGGAATTTGGCAAGCGATCCGATTGGGAGTGACATGTTTGTTCGGTCTCTTTAGCATTCATCATATTCTAATAGGACACTTGTTTGCTTGGATGGGATAATTAGGGTCATTAAGGCAACAGGTTGCCAGCTGAAAATAGCAGGGGAAAATGCATTTAAACAGCATGCCGTTATTCATTTCTTATGACAACATTCCAAGAAAAATATCTTTGTTTTTTATCTAGATTTTTTTTGTAATACAAAAGTGTGTTAGTGGAGAGGCCTTGTTGTTGTTTTTTTACTAATATGCAATTTGCACTCTTTCATAGTGTAGCAATGCTAATAATTGTTTCAATAAATAAAACACAAACATATCAATTTTTGGCAACAAGAAATTAAGCATTTTATCAATGTGTTTGTCTTCATGTGTCTTTATGTTGACGTTGTTAGCATTGCATGTAAATGACATTTAATTTAAGGTATTGTTGACAGTAATCACAGCATTATATTAATAATAATAATACTTTTCAATAATTAAACGCACAGGCTACACTTATTTTTTCTTCAATGACCAGCCATGACATCATTGGAAGAGCGACATTTAATCTGGAGGCCTTATGCAGGCAAAAGTGATCCATGCACCAACGCAAATAGAAACATCGATGCAGGATGTTCGTGCATATTACCGCAATGAAGCCCATTTGATCAACAATCAATCAGCATTTGTGAAACCAAAACCAGTACTGGCAAACTTATCACGAACAACTACAAATACACTCTGACGAGAAATGGGCCCAAACATGCTCCTGTACACGTCACTCGTATAGAGAACGATGCGCTGCATACAAGGCAAATTACATGATGATGTTACTTTTGAAATCATACTGCAAAATGTCAGAAGAGGTCAAACGAATAAATAAGTCAATAAATAAATCACGAAATGAATGAATATGAAAACAAAAACCAATGAGACACTAGCACCCTTATACCAGAACTAGAATGACAGCAACGTTGCTGCTGCAGTACGTGAAGGCATATGGCTCTCAGCTGAATCCCCCCCCTCCCAACACCAAACCCCTACCTTCCTAAACCCCTTCTCAACCCCCACCCCCCAACCCACCCTGGTGAAGTTCAAGGTCACTGCAGTCAAATGGCCCAAACACAAGAAGCAGCCCCATTTTTGACAGCATTTTAAAAATCATTTGGACATTTACTATTTAGATTTGAAAGATTTTATGATTAAATTACTGTAATCATAATTGATCTCAAATTGCTAGATTCCTTGCAGAAGGTGATAAGTCCTGGCAATTATTTACGATTTATACAAAATATGCATATAATATAAATAATGTGTATACCCACACTTGTGAATGAAGTACAACACATCACTATCAAGCAACTTTTGTGGTAAAAGGCCCCTCAGTCTCATTAGCATGACTTAATGAATTAAGTGTTCCCAATTACTTTTTGATCAGGCATAGCAAATCTTTAGCCCAACAGCATCATTGCTGAAACGTCATTTTGGAACATTAGTGGAAAATATGGAAAAAAGAATACAACAAATTCAACAAACAACAATTGTCCCGTTACCTGGATTTAATCTTTGCGGATAACCATGAATTGGATGATTGACAATCTATGCGGAGATTAAAATACACACACACACACACATACCTTTTTGTACTATTTGTTAATATTGTGACCATTATGATTAATTGTGATTTGGGCAATTATGTTTTTGGCTGACAAAATTTGCTAAAAGTCATCTCAGTATTAGTATGAATGGCAACAATGCAACAATTTTCAGACATAAACATTAATTTAAATAACCATGACACTTTTTGCTCAAATTTCCCTCTGAAAAACAAAAAAAACCCCCCAAAAAATAACGCTTTTTGCCCTAAACTCTGATGACGCTGTGGTCTGCTAAAATCATGCACCCTTAGTTAAATTGATCATTCAGTTCTGGCCCTCAAATGAAATTATTAACAACAATGATAACGATAATATAATCACTATTTCATTCCGTTTTTTTGGTGTCTTGGTCCATGATTTTAGAAAGGGGACAAATTTAAGTCCATATAAAACACATTGTAAACTATAACAATTCACACCATTTATTTTTAGGAACGTTTAATGAAATTCTACAAGACCTGTGAAATGATGTTACTTATATCAAAACAAAAATGTTGATTTCTAATAAAGATCCACTCATTAAATCTATTTCACTCCTTCATTGATTTACAGATTCCACCTTATCCTTATTCCACCGTTTGTGTGCATGGCAATTTGTGAGAAATCAAGTAATGTGACATTAAAATGAAAGCAAATTAGGCACACGCTTACTTGGAATCACAGTATGCAACTACAAAAAAAAAAAACCTGGAAAAAAAGGGTTAGCTTGTACTATGAAATAATAATTCACATATTCTATTGCACGTATTTGAATGGTGAAATGATGATTTGTGATGCAAGACAAACATTTGTGTGTGCATGTACGAGACGGAAGGACGTTAAAGAGGCCGATCGAGTTCAAATGTGATTTTTTTTGTCACCGTTGGATGAGGACGGGCAAGACAAGAAAGCGAAAAGGGTGAGGCACCGATGGGGGAAGCGAGAGGATGCTAGGTGGTCCCAGGTGTGTGTAATGACATCAGAGGGGCGAGACATCCCGCATGTGCACACTGGAGGAAGAGATCCAGTTTCTTTTCCGAGGTCTCTTCATGAGAGGCAGGTCACGGCCAGCCGCCTCCTCCTGACACGTAATTGCTGATATTGATTATAGGTTATCATATGCTGCGGGCCATTTGGAAGATAATGCTGCAGGGGTTAATTTGTCAGCCATTAACATCCTGCTTGGCTTCATATGAACATGTAAATTAAGTTTAGAACAACTTGGTAATAGGCCACTTAGCCTCATCTAATAAAAGGAAATGGCTTTAAGTGCTATAACACCTCACAATGACGACAGTTGAAGCGCATTTGGAAAAGGTTGGGATTTCAAAAAAAAATCTGCCATTTTGTCTCCAAATCAAAGCCCCTTCTGACGTGTGCTACAGGGCAGCGCTTACCATAAAATTGCAGTGCTAACCATTGCCAAAAATGTCCTCCACAAAATTGAGACTGGCATTTCCAGGAAACGCCTTTTCCCTTTTCACCGTTCTGTAAAAAAGCCGCACGCAGGCAGCGTACAAGTCTGTCAGAGCGATGAAGTGACCGCTTCAAAACCGTGAGACACTTTGCAGCTGTTTGCTTGTATTCCATGTCTTTCGAGTTGGCTCTCGAGACAGATGCAGTATAGTTGTACGCCGCTGCAAACTACAACCACCGCGATAAACATGAAATTGACCGTTTCAATCAAAAGTGATCGTTATTGTCTACCGTAAAAGCTTAGATTGTGTACCTAAAAAGCACCCGGTGCATTTCAGCACACATTCAAGCTGCATATGTGCGATAAATGCATTCGAGTCAGTAATAAATAGAGTATATTCAAATTATAAGTCAGTAGCACAATTGCCTGAGTCATTTGTAATTCAATTTTACACATAATCAATAAGAAATGTCAATGTACTTGCAAAAAATGTGTCTTCCTTATCTCTGCATAGATTCTTCTAAGTCGAATTGAGGTAAACAGACTCATTGCTGGTCACACGTGGTAGTTCCTTTTTTTTCCAAAAATGTTCTAAAATAATTTGGGCAATTGCACCCAAAAGGCAGTCATTAGCATTACTGAAATGAACATTGGCATTTGTGGCCCTTGCGCCGGGTCAACATGCATTGTCAAAACATGTTTGCAAATGTTCAAACTTCAGCAATCCCCTCAGGGTATATAATGCAACAAAATGTTGAAAAGCCGTCAGACAGATTTAACTGCCTCACAATCATCACACTTGTTCACTCATTCCGCACCCCCCCCCCCCCCTTTCTTTTCTCAGCAAGGAATCGCACATCAAATATACAAAAATCACAGAAGAGAGAAACGCGGTAACCTTTGAGAGAGTCGATCAGAGGTGCGCAAGCACCTGGTACAGCCCAGAGCGGTAAAGACAACCCACTTGAACTTCAAAAACATGACATTTGCCACCTCAGAGCACCAAACATGTCTCTCTAAGTCTACACCTGTAAACCTGCAAACCCACACAATGTAGATCAAGAGCTTTCCTCGCTCAAGCAAACGCTATTAAAAGTTACACAGTAGCCTACCTTGGCCAGTGTGTGTGTGTGTGTGTGTGTGTGTGTGCGTGCAATCCTTATTTTAATAAACAATATCAGATGTATTAGAAATAATGACTACTTCAATGAGAGTTGTTAACTTCCTACGTTCCGCCTTTGAAGCAACAACTTCGCAAAATGCCACTAAACAAGTGTGGCATCGTCAGAAGTCAGTCAGAAGTCAGATTCGAACAATAATTCCAACAAATCTTTGGCTTGAGCACTTCAAATGTCCACGTTTCTTGAAACAACATGTGAACGGCACTGAACCTTTCTCAACACTATATGAAGAAAATAAAATATAGAGATACAGGAAAATAAAGCCTAACATCTGACCAAGATGAAGCATTTTTTCAAAAATTCTATTTGAAAATTGCTTTCTAGTACATTACGATGTCAATTTGAATTTGATTGAAGAGAGAGAGAGAGCGAGAGAGAGAGAGAGCGAGGAAGTGAGGAAGGGGAGTGGAAAAATTGTGAGTAGGTGCTGGTCAGTCAGTGAAACACAGTTGCTGGGTATCACCGGAGGGGGAAAAAATGGAAGGCCCGCATACCTGTTTGCAGCAAAGCGACAGCGGGGCAAGACCTCCATGCGGCCTTGTGGTCTATTGCATTAATTATCCTCCCGGAAAGATGCTCGCATCGACGTCATCTCTCCTGAGGTGGTACTCCTACTATCCCGTGGTCGGAGGATGGAGGTGAGCGGGACGAGAGAGGAGGAAAAAGAGCGAGTCAGAACCAGCGGCAGGCCCATGCACACCATGACTGGCCTATGTGAGATTGATCGCGCACACTGAGGCCTCTGCGGCGAAGGTGGGGGGGGGGGGGGACTGTCGGGAGAGCGGCGCACTTTGTGTAGCCCGGGGATACGGCGAGTCTCACGCACCGTCACGCGCACACGCTTACATGTCACACGAGCTCTGTTAGCATTTGCGCTAACACAAAAAGAGTCATGAAAAGTGGGACGTGTGTCATCATCCATGCTGACGGAGGGCCTCATTAGCATTCACTGACAACCGCCTGCACATCTGCTCTCTATAATGTATGTGTTCGCTCATGGGGCAGCTGAAACTGGACAGGAAAATAAAAAAGGTCAAAAGTCTGGCAGGGAGAAGGGGAGAGGATGGTGATCATAAACAATGGACGATAAAAGACATGCATATGAGTGGCGGGAGTGCGCTTACATGGCCTCTGAACCTGTGGGAGGACTGGCTGCAGTTAATCTCTTGAATATCTTGTATGCATAGACACACAACTTATACAATGGCAAAAAAAACAAAAAAAAACCAATAGTCATAAAGTATTAAAATTACATTGGCAACAGCGGTGTAGTGTATGGTGGCAATGTAGGGGATGGAAGATAGTCAACAATTCTTCGAATAAAAAAATACTTCAAACTGTTTTAAAGCCACTCCCAGTTGACCTTCACTGTTAAACTAAACAAAGAAAAAAAATACATAGTGTGTTGTAAACAACATCATTTCTTTGCCTTACCAATGTCTGTTTAGCTTAATGCTAACAAACCATGCAAGACGCCACAGACAAAAAAAAACAAAACAAATAGCATCGCTGGTTCAGTGTTATAACCTGTTCGGCAACTAATATTTTAACCGAGTCATACGACACATGTAATGTACTGGTCAACAGATAATTTAACGATACTCATAGACACATTCTTTACCCCCCTGTGAAAACTAACTAACAACTGGAACGAGACAGACTTTTTGAGGTGTTCTCTGTGCGCTTACGAACGGACTTGGTGCGGTTCGCTACAGATCTGACTACAAACCACTGCTGATCTTCACCAAATATAAGATATGAGCGGCTTTTTGGGCTTAATAAGCCACCGTAGCCTGACATTATGGGAAATATCCGCCCGTAGACAATGTTGATAATACGTGATCCTTCATCTTTTAACAAAACGCCGCTGCCAGCATGTTGTGGGTCAAAGCACTCAGCGGACACGCTCCGGTGGGTTACTGCACGCATTCGGCGACACTGTTCCAGATTCCTGAAAAATAATCTCTCAAAATATACGTGGAATGAGCTGCTCTTGATGCTCCGTTATTTTGCAGCTCTAATAACAGCACAAATATGGAGAGCTAAAATGCAGCATAAAGAAATTGCATGTTTTCCCTGGAACTAACTACAGGCCAAAAATGAATACACCCTTCGTTGTGAAACGGTTTTTATGCTTGCATGTCTGTATTACAGTGGACCCCAGCCTTATTGCAGTTTTCCATTCACATATTCATCTATTCAGGGGTTTTATTTGTGGTGAGGGAATTATCGTATGTATTTTTTTTTTGCGCTGTATTCTGCCTCAAGGTGGCAAAGGAACACACAGCAAAAGGAGCATCACAATGTGCACTGAATTGAAGTAACAAATGTGGCCACAATTATTTAATTCTTGACATTCTGTTTAATTATGTCATTACATGCTTCTATAAAATCAAATTTTATTGAGTGCTATTTTATTTGTTGAAATAAAATAAAACCAACACTTTTGTTTGAAAACCCCACAACTTCCCGGTGGCTTTCTGGGATTTCCATTCATTTTACTGGTCGTAGATGATATGAGAAATGTTTTCAGTAACAAGTTGAATTGGTTTCGTGACCACATAAATATTTCAGGACACCACTGCGTATGCATTTGAGCTTCCTAGATTTGCCATCACTTATTTCAGCCTAATTCTCTTATTTTAATGAATTATTTGACTGCAACCGTCCATTACGAGTCAAATAAACATGAGACTGGGGAAATATAGGCAGCAGTGATGATGTTGAAAATCAATTTGCATTGCATTAAGCAATATAAAGGCCAGCGGTTGAGTTCTCTACAGCTTAGAGAAATCACATTTCCCAAATCAAGCATCCCATTCAGGCATCGTTTCCAGTTTGTCTCAGTCTGCCTGGCCAAGTATGTAGATTGATCCAGATGGACACGCCGCCTAGACCTCCACTCATTCCCAATAGACCCTCTGGCTGAACTTGACTCCCAGTACTACAGATGGGAAGGAGGAACCTTCACCTTTGGTGAACCCTGGGCTATGACACCCTCACCCCCTCTGCACAATCCACAATCTTTTCGTAGCAAATCATTGAATTCAGGTTGCATTCCCAGCAGCCATCATCGTGGATACCTGATCAATACTGGGGAATTATCACAGAAGGCTTCCTCAAGCACAGTGTCAACACGCAAGCGTCGACCACAGAGCGTGTGTCTGATCAATGGGGTGGAACGTAGCCGTGACCGAGTGGTCGAGCCTTCGAAGACACGGAGCCCCTTGCAGAGCCTTAGGGGGGTTGGTTTGCGGCTTTGGTCAGCTGTGTTGCTGAGCATGCTGGGCCAAAACTTTAAAGGCCATCAGAGGGATGTTAAACCTCAGACAAGCAAATCCCTCTTGCTTCTGTCTTCACAATTCACATTCTGTGCACTCTTCATACATATACATATACATATACATAAACAAAATAGATTTTTATTCCCCAAATGCATAGATCTCTCCACGCTTGTTGTCTCCATGTACTCCGGCTTCCTCCCACATTGCCAAAACGTGCATGTTTGGCTAATAAAAGTCTCCAAACTTTGCATAGTTGTAATGTTTGTCTGCGGCCTGTGGTTGACTGGCGACCAGCCAATTGCGCATCCTGTCCCCCTGGCACAAATTAGCTGTGCTTGACTCCAGATCACCGAAGACCCCGATGAGAACAGGTGCACTAGAAAACGGATGAAGAGATAAATAATAGTATTACCTCTGTGATGTGTCATTGCATCTATTCACTGTGTTAACAAAATTATCCTTCCCAAGAATTCCCATCATTGAAGCATACAATTGCCAAAATGCTTTAGGACATCTACGAGAAAAACCACTGCTGGCTCCGGCATTCACGAGCGACGTGGTGACGGTTTGAGTCGTATTTGAAAGAGATCTACGCATCTGACGAGGACTGACGAACTATACAGTGACTTGATGCGTATTTGTCAAATGAGTGGTTCCCTTCGAGATCATTATCTCTAATTGCCCCACGGGGATAAATAAAGTTATCTGAAAAATAAGGCATTAGCCATGTACATTCCAAGGCCAACGGCTTCTGAATGGTGGATGCAATGCTGAAAAATGATGTGTTTTTACGATATTCTTTCTGTGTGCTCCAAAGAGGCCTTCAACCTGTGATATCATCTTGTTCGCTTCTTCATTGTATTCAATCATCGGGGTAAAAATAAATAAATAAATATTACAGGAGACAAACAATTTTTCTTAGAGCAGCGTTGTTTTGATAAATGCAATAAGATAGGCTGTCAATCAAAAAAAACACAATGCCTAATTTCACAAAGCTGTCAGGTGAACAAAATTGCAAAATGAAGTTCAAACAAGACCTCTCTGAAAGTGCGTGCAAGATGTTTAAATCATTCAGTGAGCTGTAACTGTTGTCTTCTCTGAAGACCCATCATAACTATAGCATAAGGTCAAAGGTCTCTAGGACCCACAGGTGGCATCAAGAGCCCTAAAATAATCCAAGGTCTCCATGGAGGTCGCTCATCCTGGTTCTGAGTGAGCGAATCGCATTGTACCAGGCAGCTGCACCCGCGTTCCAATCTCACGTGCAGCTTGCGGTTACTGGCTTGCTTATTTGTGATGCAGATATGATCCATGCGGCTCACGGTGTGGTCATACATCCTAAGTAGTGTGTGTTAAAATGTGCTCTTAATAAAATATTTCTGGGGCAGCGCCGAGTCGTGCTCCCCACGCTCGTTAGAGGTCTCCGACCAGCTTGATAAGTGCAGCTCTCCTCCGTGATGATTTATTAAGGCTGGGAAAAGGGTGGGCTACCCGGTCCAAAGCGCCTCAGGACACTCCAACCTCAGAGACATTTGAGGGTAAAGGCTCGGAATAGGGGGTGCCTCCGAACAGATTTACATCATCCAGGATGCATTTCCAAATGAATTATGTAAGGCCAAATTGAAATACATCAGAGTCTCACAAATCTTGCTTCGTTTGGTAGGCCCGGATCTTTTAACTACTCACGCTTCCTTCTGATGCGCTCGCCTGCATTGCAGTGAACCCAACTTGTGGCCATTTGGTTCTAACAGCAAGCCGCTAATGGATGGATAGGAGGATATAAGCGATGGCGTTTAAAAATAAATACAACAGTAATGGTCAGATGTGAGTAGGTTCAAGACGGAACAAGATGAGCAAGTATAGAGTCTCGATAGCTCAGGATGTCTATGGTGGATCCTTTTGAGGTCTGCAGCAAGACTGTTGTGAAAAGGACGACTTAAAAAGCTTTTCCACTGTACTGTACAGACTTGACTCAGGTCAGCTCGGTGTGGGACGATTGGTTGTACAATTTAAAATAAATACAGTGGTGTCTTGACTTATATGGACACAACTTGCAAAATATCGACTGTCGCTCAGCCCATTCTTTTGCTGTGACTTGTGAGCAAAAATTTGAGGAGTGCTGAATGGTGGCAGTGAAATCAACTCAATTCATTTCACAACAAGCAGAATTTGGCAGATAGTGTACAATTCTTATAAAACAAGAGCCTTCAATGTGTTTGATTCAGTGTCTACCTGAAGTTTACTGTCAAACCAAACGAAACAAAGACAATTACACGTGTATTTAAAACAATCAAATACCGCTGAGCTTCATGCTAACAAACAATGCAAAAAGTCATTAAAGGATGAATAAAGAGCATCATCTATGTTTATTGTATCACACTTTAAGCCACTGATATTTGAACACAAACAGTGCAGCAATACATATAGACAGACAATGAAAAAAACCTCCAAGGCATATATTATTTATCCTCTGTGAGGAACAACTAAAACTACTGCAGCTTACTGAGTCAAAATCATGAAACTCTTCTTCATGTGTGTCGTCATGACTGTATGACTCCTTCATGAAGCAGAAACGGTTAGATTCTTCCATTCTTTATAATATGGAGGTCGGAGCAGAAAATTGTGTTTTATTCATGTCAACTGTGAAAGATGATTTATGACATGACTGCTTTGAGATACAAGCATGATCATTCCAGTATTTAAACTCATATTTCAAGGCACCACTGTACAAACTTGAAATTGTTCAAATTCCACCCCTTCATTCCTTGATTATGAGGACTTTAGGAGTAAATCTAGAGAACTGACAGTAAGATGTAAAGAACTGGTATCAATTCATTTGAGAATTTAATGTTGATAAAGATTCATTGCTCGTCAACTTAAATGGTAACATACTGTGTGTTATTCTCGTTTTACAGGCTACAGCGTACAATAACATTCGGACATCTGCAATTAACACTGAGTGTTGCGTTCGGTGCTATTACATTTCTTCGGTTAGGATGCAACAATTTGTGGCAGTGTGTGGACAAGTGTGAGCTGCAGTGCTCAGCAGACATCATGAGAGAAGTGAGTCTTGAAGACGACTCCACAGAGAAACGCTTTGAGAGGAAACAGGCTTAGTGGTTGGAGGATATATCGTTTTTTTCCCCCTTGCCACAGTTAATTTTCAAATCTCCAACATCCTATAGCTGTCTGTTTTTCTTCTTACGTGTGTGTTTTTTTTTTTTTTTGCTTTCATTCTTTTCTTTTAAAATGAAACTGGAGCTGGGGCGTGATAGTGATAGATGGCTCAGCGCTCTAACACTTTATCCAATCCGGCACAGATTTCATCCAATAAAGAATCACTTGTGCACTCTCAAACTAAATGGAAGTCAGGCAGCGGAGAGAAAGGGACTGCCATGTGTTTCTGTGCTGCGAAAATCAAATTTTCGTAAAGCTGCCGCAGCGGTGGCTGGCGGACAAGGCAGCAGCAGCCATGACTGGCCGGGGCCACAATGTCTGCACACACCATTTAATCCATCACAGAGCACCTGACAGCATATCAATCAACCTTTCATCAGCATGCCACTCCCCGAAAAATAAATAAATAAATAAAACATTGAATATTTATATTTTGTCACCTCTGACTGAGCTGAACTTACAGTCAACTGACCAACGAAGGGAGACGTGAATGTGAGCATTAACTAAAGCTATGTTCATCAGGAATAAAAGTTCAGTTTACGTACAGTAGGTGCAACATGGTAAGTGCACAATACTCTTTGATTATCAGTTTAATGATTAAGCAACGACATAATCCCCTGCATTTGCAAACCTCTTTCAAAACCTAATGAAGTGTAATAGGTGCTTTGTATTTACTTGCCAAGGCTCCCTCTGGATCTGTTTCATTTACCTTGCAGTTAACTACAGAATATTCTACAGATGAAATAAAAATGATTAAAACATTCATGCGCATTGTTAAGGCTCGTGATAGCCGTGGGCCCGCCATTGCACGGGAAATAACGAACTGACAGATGATGAGCCATCATTTCTTCCTGAAGTGTTTAAAGTTCTTTCCCATTCAACACGTTGCTTCTGTAAGCTTGTCTGCATTTGTAAAAGTGCTGTCACATAACGAAATAATACGGGGCAGCAGGGCAGAAAAGAAACACAAGAAATGTCTTACCACTATTATTGAATGAAAGCATAGTAGAGCCTGTGCAGTAAATGTTCTTTTTTTTAAAACTTTTGCTGTATGACTTCCCCCAGCCCCCGCCCCACCAACCCTCATTATCAACTCTCTGTCTCACCCCCTCCTATGGCAGCCCTTTGTTCCGGGAATACAGTCCCTTTTACCCCGTCTGCATCCCACAGGCTGTGGCTCCGGTGGCCTATGATTTATAATTCATAGGGGCCGCTTTTATATGGGACCTTAGTGTACCTGATACTCTGCCATTGGGCCCGTCCTGGGACAGTGCAAGGGGGGGCTCTTCGTTACGCCTGGCACCGGAATACTAACATGACACCCGTTTCTTTGAAGCATAGCATCTATATGTAAATTGGACGTCATCTATTTTTTCCCAGATAATACCCGGAGATGTCTTATTTTTTTCTTTTAGTCTTGATTACTATAACTGCAGAGCTCCAATTCGCTTTCTTTTGGACAATTGCTTAAGCATGAAATGTTTCTCAGTCCGGTGAAGTGAAGCTTCTTTTTCCATACAAGCGCAGATCTTGTTCACAGACATGGGGATGATGTTCTCCTACCTGGCCCCTGTAAAGATCTGCTCTTATGTGGTCCTTTTCCACCACGCTTGTGGTAGGGCTCATTCCGGGCCAGTGCTAAGGTTAGCACCAGTTCTCTTTCCACCACCGAAATTGGTTCGAGCTCTAGTGCTTAAAGAGGTGCTTAAGATGGCCTCAATTATTTGTTGGGCCAGACTCTGGCACCAATTACATCAGAGGGCGGAGTTATCATGACGATCGTAGAGGTAGAGGAATGACACCCTGGACACACGGATGTTTTGCACAAACTGTTGAGTGCTGAACTCCGGCACAATTGTGTCCCACTAGAAGAGCGATCGCGGATGTGCCCAGATAGCATGCAATCTCGGACTCGCAGTCAGCTTCGTGATCATCTACACTGATTAAGAAAGAGTTAAGCGTTTGCTGATTGCATGTCCCTGACTGTTATATACTACATATAAGTATCATCGATGCTATGTTAAGTTGCCTCACAGATGCTTACAGCGCATTCTTATATTCAAAATAAAACCTCTCCTCTCACATGAACACTTTGAGATGGTAATTCATGCCTTTGTCACATCCCGGCTCGATTACTGCAATGCCCTTTACTTTGGAGTCAGCCAGTCCTCCATTAAGCGCCTTCAGCTGGTCCAGAATGCCGCCGCTCGCCTCTTGACTGGTACTCGTAAGAGGGAGCACACAACTCCTACTCTGGCATCCCTTCACTGGCTCCCCATTCATTTTAGAGTTATTTTCAAGATCCTCTTATTTGTTTTCAAATCTCTGAATAATCTCGCGCCACCTTACCTCTCTGAGCTCATCCGCCCCTACACACCTGCCCGGCGCCTCAGGTCTGTGGACCAGACTTTATTAGAAGTACCAAGAACTAAACTGAGGCTCAGAGGGGATCGAGCCTTTTCTGTTGCTGGTCCCTCTCTCTGGAATGACCTCCCACTAAACATTCGGCAAGCCTCCTCGCTGCCCATCTTCAAAACCCTCCTCAAAACTCACTTGTATTCTTTGGCATTCGACTCAGCATGACTTAGATTTGTTCTTGGTTTTACTGTTTGGTGCTTTCTACCGCCTTTATTACCGATTTGTCTTACTGTTTATTGTGCATGTTAAATTGCTCCATGTACAGCACTTTGTATGCAGCGATGGCTGTTTGAAAGTGCTCTATAAATACTGTTGACTTGACTTGACTTGACTTATTCTTATTCTAAAACATAATAATAATAATAATAATTGTTATTATTATTATTATTATTATTATTAGCGCAGGCGCTCTTGGGTAAACATCGACGTAAGCTGTAACATGTGGACACTTTATGATGGCGTAATGGCTCCTACTTGGCTCTTTGCCAGTGGAAAACCAAATACGTTCTTCATAAGAACTTGTGAAGCACCAATTTAGCACAGCACTGGCCCTGACACCGAATGATTACCAAGTTTTTTGTTTTTATTTTTTTTGGTAGAAAAGGGGTATGGGTGATCCACGTTCCCAGTCGGCCTCACTTCCTGCTCTGACCTCACCACGCGGCTCGGAGGTCTGCGCTCTTGGCCCTGGGCTGTGCTGGCTGCTTAAAACCCTGTTGAGACTCCAAAAGGCCAAACACTCTGCTTGTTGTGGATGCCTCACCACCCACCAGTGTCTATGTTGCTACACAGGGAAGGTGAATGGGCCTTGTCTGATTGCCAGCAGCGGCTTACATGACAAACAGCCCGGCACAGATCAGACGTGTGTATGGGTTGTTTTTTCAAAGTGCTCCTGACTAATTATTCCTCCCTCATTTGCAAGCAGGGCTGCTGCTCATTTAAATTTCAATGGAGGACAAGCATAGGGTATGATGTCAAGGAGTTAAGCGTGTGGCTAAGCTCGGGGAGCTCAGAGGCTGTCATCCCCAAACACCCCCCCACCCCCCAATCTACGTCCAGTAACCACATCACCACAATGACACGACACCTCCTGCTGAGTTAGCCTAATCAGCAGCCAAAACAGAATGGAAGATGTGCTGTTGTTTGTGCAAAGGACGGCTAAGGGCGCTATGTGTGGGGGTTTGGTGGGGGGGGGGGGGGCGCGGCGGTTAGATTGACATAGCAAAGAGCTCTCAGTCAAGTCAGCGAGTTGCCCCTGGATTAGTTCAGTTGTAGCACAACTCGACGCTCCGTGGAGATCATTTATGCAATTATCAAGAACAAGGCCGGCCGCAGCGCAGTACAGCTCACTTCAAAGACGGACACCAGATGAACGGTTACAGCGCGCTGGTCTATTTCCATACAAGCTGGCCCATCCCTTCTTGTTCGCCTTCACTCTCTATGCCTACAGGCGTTTTGACTGTGCTAATGAACATTGGGCCCATTCCCCAGCCAAACACACACTCGCAACTACTGTATGATTAGAGGTCTGTGTTGCACACTTTGCAGGCCCACCGCGACACAAAGAAACGCGCGCCCCAGTGCAGGACAACTGGGCCTGTCACGCTCCCGGCTCCTGACATTAGCTTCCTTGCTTGTAAGAAACTGACTGGCTTTCGGGTTTCTAAACGTGATGCTTCTGTAGTCTCTAAAGTCGTTTGTGTGTTGCTGATTTGTAGTGCAGACCGGCAGTGCATGGATCACATTTTATGATTGCCACGTTGAATGATCGGCTGTACTTTAAGGCTGGTAGTCAATGCTTGATTTTCTGATTTGGGATTGATATTTGTTCCAAAAATGTGCAAAACTCAAGAGCACATGACTGGGATCTCAACTGTGGATTGAGAAGCGATGAACTGCCATGAGACAATTCATGAGAGCTGCAGGTGGGGATAATGCGAATCAAGTCAAGACGTTGATAAAAAACAATTCATGCCCAATCTTGTATTGGATCATATTAATTGCACAAGTCTGTCTAATGTCGGGAAGAAAATAGCCTTAATTTGCCAGCTTTACTATCAGTTTAAATGTTTTGTCGATGCCGCTGTGCAATGCTTACTTTGGCAAACTTGCAAAACCAGACATTTCACCGCAACCGTGCTGATGACCACTGAGGAGATGCCCAGATAAAAACTTAGGTACCATCACAATCTGAAAATTTAAATCCACAGGGAACTGATAAAAAACTACAGATTTATTTGCATGACTAGGATGTCTGAAACGTCTCCCTGAGCAGTGACAACATCATTTAGTGATGAACTGCACTCTTAGTGGATCAGTTAGGTCTATGAAAACAAAACACATTCATAGACGCCCACCACTTGCATATGCCTGGATTTTAGTAATAAGGGAACGGGCACTCCCTTGACATACACCCACCCTCAACAAACTCTGGGCCATGTGACTTTCTAATCAGATGGAGCCATGTTGGATTGTAAAGAAAGATTCAAGACAAACATACAAGCAATAAGATCCACCTCTTGGGTAGAGTTTCTAAGCAGCATTATAAATTATTCAGCTTCAAAAGACCAGCCTTCTCAAACTGTTTATTGATGTAGGATGGACAGTGTCAGCACGCCGACATAGATATGGATGATGCCAGCAAAGTTCTGAGGACAACACAGGGTGAGGTGAGAGTTGGCCCGGGTCACGAAGACAAGGAGAGACAGCCAGTAAGTCGCATGAAAAGCCTGTACATCAGCAGTGAAGCTAATCGATCGACTGCGAGGATGCGGACACGCATGCAGACGGATCATTTAAATGTAGTGAATGTAGGGGCACCAGACTTCAATCAATAGAATTATAGCACAACTCTGATTTCCATGGAGTCATTTCAAGAGTTCAAATTAACTGCCCCTGTGGCTTTTTGATACTTATTTAGTCAAGAAATCTACTTACATTTATTAAGTTTCATCAATTCAAGTTTTTTCCCAAATTTGGGGGTTTTACAAAGGTTAAGTAGAATAGAAAAATTAGCGGAGCCATTCATGGTTCATGAGAAAATCACCACTCGTGCATCTGTGCGTGAATGATGAGTCTCTCCACACCTTTGTGGGTTTATTTACTTTAACTGTAGCTAATTAGTTTGCTTATCCGCCTTCCCGATTAAAACCATACCTTGAATAAAGAAAACTTGGTTGTAGAAACAAAAGAAAATGAAGCAAGCAAGCATTATAGGTTTGCTGGAATGAAGAAAGTTTAGTGATAAAACACCACCTTTCACCTGACTAGCATCCAGTGATGTAATGAGTATACTCATACAAATCATGCACATTTTTACTACTTTTATTTTTTTTATCAGAAATGAAAGTCAACTTTTGTTGATGATTTTTTTGTGTGTGTGTGCTGATTTGGAATCTGCCCTGTTTTTTTTTTTGTCCTCTCGCACTTGATAACAATAACGTTGACAATATAATAAGAATATTATATCTAATATTGTAATATATATTTATGAATTAAGGGTTGGCTCAGCAACAGGTTAAATAAATATCATTAAGATGTCAAACTGTTAAAATTAAGACAGATGTTTTTGTATGTCTGCGATGTTTGTATGGTGAACCTTTGTAAGTCTTATTGATAAAGCAGGATTGTGACTGAGAAAGGCTGCACTACAATTTCATGACATTTGTGAATTGACGCAAACATATGACTGAGGTTCTGATTTCATCAACGCACTCTCATTTGCCTATATTTCAATACTTTAACAAACCTTGCAATCTGAAAATTAGACATCAAATGTTGGCCTTCTCTATGTCATTTACTGACAAGTGAAAAGCATGATCTCCCACAATCCTGACAC
This sequence comes from Hippocampus guttulatus, assembly GCF_054856545.1. Classification (NCBI taxonomy): domain Eukaryota; kingdom Metazoa; phylum Chordata; class Actinopteri; order Syngnathiformes; family Syngnathidae; genus Hippocampus; species Hippocampus guttulatus. Next base: position 14,423,317 of record NC_141263.1, read on the forward strand.
CACCGAGCAGGTTCATGCATTTCACCCGACGGGTTCGTCCATCCCCGCAGGAGCACTCTGACCCTCTCATCTAAATCTTGCATAAATTACAAGAGATGAGTTTCTCACTACCTCTTAAACACTGCTGATCAAGACAGATGCTCATCTCATCATTTCTGTTTAGGGACGTGCTAAATGTAGCTATTCCCAGATGGGTTCCCTGTGATATACAGTGATGTAGAGAACACAAATGCGGAGGCTGTGGGCAGCAGCAAGTTTGAAGTCATCGAGCAGGAAATGGCATCACACTCTAATTCCTTCACTTCTCTAGCGCTTGCAAGACACAAGGTGGGTGGGCGAGCCAACAATTATCTGCAGAGAGTGTTTTATAATGCTGACATAAAGATATCAACTAAGACCATGTGATCAGGACCCATTAGATGTATTGCCTGGAAGCAACCCCCGACGCTGAAAGTTTAATCCTGCTGATCTCTATGAGTAATTGTGGTGCATTACTTCTAATTATGGCAGAAGCAGTGATAATCCCCTTAATACCAATCAGATAGACGGTGCAACGAGAGTCAAGGAAGGCACGCAGGAAGATGGGAGGAGGGGGATGCAGCAAGAGGAGTTTGATCAGTGGAAAAAAAAAAGCATAGGAGTAAACTACTCAACTCAACTGTACTTACAGAGCACTTAAAACAACCGCCGCTCTATAGAGTGCTGTACATGGAGCAAAAATAATTAATATGACAATCAATCAAACAAATTCATAACAAAGACCGTAGAAAGCACAAAAACAGTCAAACTAAAACTCATGTCTCATGCTCGGTCAAAAGCCACAAAGAAAAAAAAAAAAAGAGTTTTAAGACCAGTTTTAAAGATGGGCAGCGAGGAGGCTTGCCGAACCTCCGATGGAAGGTCATTCCATAGAGAGGGACCAGCAACAGAAAAGGCTAGCTCCCTCTCCAGTATTGTACTTTGTAAAAACAGACAGTAAAGACATCATTTAACAGAATGTAAAGAGTTAAACCGTTTTTGCCACTTTTTTTTTTTTTTTTTTTTTTGCTTTACTTCAATTGACATTGTGCTGCCCCAGCTGGTGTGTGCATCATGGCCATTTGGAGGCTTCTGAGTAAGCTGCAGTTATATTAGTTGCTCTTTGCAGAGGATAAAGAATGCATGTCTGTTAGTATTGTTTTATTACCCATTTAAATGTGTTGCTCCACCCTTTCTGTCCAAATATCCGTTGCATAAACATCGCAAAATTGATGCTTTGTGTGAACCTCTCGATAGCATTTTGCATTGTGGTCAAGCTTTTTGCCTACAAGTCAAAATCAGCCAAATGGCGGCTCCAAACTTGAAAATCACGTCACATACACTCATATCTCAAGGAACCACTGCATTTCTATGATCGAACAAAAAAATAAGTACAAGCTGATACGACCATAAAAACAGATTCTTGTTTGATATGTAACAGTTCAGCAGAACAAGCCATGACCGCATTCACACTAGTCCTTGTTCGGATAAAGACATTCACGTTAATCTTTTTAAAACATCAAATGCACATTTTCAACAGACGGCGATGGCTGTGAAAAGATTTGTATCGGTATCATATTGGTACTAAAATCTGTCTGATAGTCATTTGTGGTGTTTTTATGATGAGATGCGTTGCTCTTTTAGTGCTCCTGCAAAAAACAGTAACGCCAAATACCATACACTGTTGTCATCGAACAGCAATGATATGTTTCTTTTAATAATCTTCTTCGTGTTTTTGTTGGTGTCTCCAACTATTGAAGTCAGATGTAGATGATGGACACTGTCCTTGCCCGATCCACATTGTTGTTCCCTCTTGTCCTCTAACTGCCGGTTGCACATTTCCAATCTACTGTATTCCATAACCTCCCCCATCTCACACTGCCCAGCAGGGACATGCTGCAAGGAACGGAGGGGTGGGAGGGAGATGATTTTAAACATGAGGCTGTGTGACATCTGATGGCAGGCTAGTGATAAAAAACCAACAAAAAAAAAGGCTGAAAGGCAAGGAAAATAGATGCAGATCAGCAGTGGAGGCAAATCCCCTCCCGTCTCCATCTCAATAAGTCAGAAGGGGTCAAAACAAAATGGCCTCCATTTACAATTCAAGTAGCACACAGTGTGATATTAAAACATTTAGATATTGGAGGTACCCTAAATTAGAGCGGTGCAGCGGGATCAACATCGGGGAAAACAATGAATGTAAGGAGGAAATGCTTTACAATGAGAAAAAAAAGTTAACTTTCTCCTGTTTTCTTCCCCCGTTTGCCTGGGGAACATTGTTGGTGGAAGTGCGAAGAAAAGTCATGTGACGCTTCAGCTCCTTCCCCCTGTTTATTACAGTGCCGGCCCCGGCCAGCTCTGGCCTCAAGCCTCTCTGCTCAACACTATTTAACTACACCTGTCATTTGCGCTCCAGTCATTTTTACCTCTCTTCTCGCCTCTCTTTCCCCTGCTCGCAGGGAACGTTAACTGGGCCTGTCTGTCATGCCCAGGGCTCAGGTTTGGGTTAGATTTAGGCTCGCGTGAGTGGCAAGAGTCAGAAAGGTGGGGACGGAAGAGATTTTTTGGAGGGGAGGGTGACTCAGCTCGCGATGGGAGCCCCGCATGGTTATTTTGACTACTGTGAGGTAGCCGCCTTAAAACATCCAAGACAATCAACATTAAATAAATGGGTACAACAAAAAGTGGGGCTGGGCGATGATGGAAACAATTCTAAACACATTTTTATTAATTTATCTTGAAATGATTAATGAACATTATTATTCATTCTTTTTTGTACATGGATTTTTAAAAATGCTTTAAAAGAAAGAGCAAAAAAGCACAGTTTTTAACTTGGTACCTTGACTTACAGGATTAATTCATTCCTCATTGATTCATTCAAAAACATTTGAAGATTTTTGATTTCCATCTCTATTTAAAAATGAGATATTATTTCAGATTGACAATGCTGAAAATGCACAAACATAACATCATTATGATTCAGTAACCGGTTTAGCCCATAAAATGTCAGAAAATAGGCACGAATGACGATCACCTGAGCCCTGCACAACTGTGACGTCATTTGCAGTTGACAGCAAGTGACAAAATGGCCGGCGCTTGAGATGGAAAAAGCTGATGGATTTTGCTGCCGATTTCATATTCCAGAAGAGCAATCACAGTACAATGTTTAGACTAATGGGCCCGCATAGAACCTATCATTGTAAAGAAAATTGTTGGGTTGACTTCCCTGTAAATTGCACTTAAATAACAAACCGTAAAGCAAGTACAGTAAAGCATAGACTGACATTGTAAATACAAATTTCGACATATGCTGATGGAGGACTGAGACAGACTATAAACTGAACCTCAAGTGTAACGTAACTAACGTTTTCCACATCACTAAGCAATCAAGAAAGAATGAATTTTAACTTTCCTTTGCCAAGATAATGCCCCAAAAGCCTGCATTAGCTCTGAACAGATGCTGAAAGAGCAGTGTCTGCTTGTCTCTTTCTCCACTTCCTGCCACATGTACCTCACTATTGTTGCTGTATACAATACAAAACAATACATCCTGATTTATATAGCGCTTTCACAACAGTCGCAGCCCTAACAAAGCGCTTTGTAAAACAGTTAACATAAAGTAAATAACAAACACAACACATAACATAAAAACACGGACAGTCGTGCAATCGTAACCACTTTTCCCTCATTCGCTTTGTCGTTTGCAGCAGTCGTATATGAAGTATTAGTAGTTTATACATTCAGTGTAAATCCTTTCTGTGCCATTTTGCCCCAGCTTGGTCCAGTTCTGCCACTCCACCCTCGGTAGGTTAAATTTTAATTAAATTACCATGCCTTAGCTGCATAAGCTGCTTGGGAGCAGTTGCCCCGCAGAATAATTTGAAAAGAGTGGGTCTTCCCCTCATGATCCACCGGAGCCCAGCCCCCTGGAGGCCCACTTCAATATCCCACCTAATTATCTCTGTTAAATCAGGCACCTTTTACACAGAAATATCAGTAATTAAGTTGGAAGTAACGGGGCGGGGAGATATTCCTTGAGAATTCCTTTTAGGATCCCCCCCCCCCCCCCGCCGCCCCCGAGAGAGCAGGCTAAGAGTGGCCTGAAGAAATGTTGTTCCAGAATTTACTGTTCAGGCAGTACAATTCTGTTCCGTTTGATTCACATTTCCGTGTTTGCTGGACAGCCAGGACAGACTGGATAAACGAAATGCATTACTTAATCAGTTCTTATACATGGTCAAATTTTCAAAAATAGCAGTGAGGAGGAATAATTGGGTTTGTCTGCACCAGGGCTCCCCCTACAGTGGTGATGCCGTCTTTTCTTTTGAGGCACAGGAGTAAATTGACAAATTGAAATAAATTACGTTACGTTAAATACACGGACCCACAGTCAAACTAAGGAACAACCCTTTTCCTTCATGTTACGATCGCGATTTAATGTGGAATGCTTTAAGGCCCTCTTCCCATGTAGTTTCTTTTTAAACAAACAATTAAAACATTCTTTTGTATTACAATAAACACGATCAATTTTATCAAGCCAAAAAAAACCCGACTGGTTTTATAGGTTAGAGTTACATTTAAAAAAAAGGCAAATGAGCAATGAATTCATATGAAAGACATTTTTTCTTCCTCAATTAGAGTTGCTAACTGACTAAAAACTTTTAAGCACCGAAATAGCCCCTGTCCATGGTGCTTTACTTGTAAAACTAAAGATGGCCACTAGTGAACTAGTGTGGTTATCAGTGTAAACAGCAACACCAACTAAGCCATTTCTAACCCGGAGAGAACCTCATGTATTGTTATATGGCAAAGATAGTAGAACTTCACCGTGTATCTGCAAGTGTGAGTGACATCATGTCAAATTGTCAGATGGTGGTGGGAGGGGGTGGGGAGAACAAAAAACAAAGCTGTAAATCAGCGTCGATAGGCTTTGAGGGGGACAATGACAACAATGTTTTCCTGTGTGGCAAACATCTTTTCAAATGAGCGTCTCTCGTCTGCATTTATTTGAATGTAAATACGACTGGGCGAGCACTGGTTTATTATTCCTTGTCAGATGATCTTTCACCAAGAATAAATCATTTATGAGGAGATTTATTTTCAAAGAGAAACAAAACTGTAAACTCCTACAGTATGGCGCATATGCCGTATTATACAATTGGTGTGTCCCCCGAAAAAGGAATAATTGTCTTTTCCGTTAATATAAGCTGGGGAAAATTGGACATTTCAGAGAAATAAGAGATTTTTTTTTAAATTACGTTGACTCAATTTAATCAATAAGATTTTATTTGTTGTTTCTGTATTTTCTGGACTGGCTTGTGTCTGTTATTGCAAATGATTTTGAATAACTCTGTTTTATTAGACAAGCAATGAAGAGATGAAAGTAATCATTTGCTTTTTCCTACTGCTTTCAGAACATAACTACAGGTTGAGTTTAACTCAACCGTGAATTTCGGTTAGGAACCCCGCAGCATCCTTTTAACACGTCTTGCTCCCTGTGAGAAGCACGCACAGCCCAAGTAAATAAGGAGGAGATAATGAAGAGACAAGAAAATGAGCATTACTGCTCTGCGCTATTCAATCTGCGGCCACAATTGCAGTATTTTAGATAAAATTGCTTGCACCCACCACACCCCCATCACACATATGGACACTACACCGACACACACACACACACACACACACACATACACACCCTCAGCCTTTTTCATCCTATAATACTCCAACCAAAGTCCCCTGTCAGTCCATGCAGACCCCCCACAAAGATGGACCCTGCCATGGCAAATTAGAGTGGGGTTGGGAAGGAGGGGGGTACGTAGTTCTTTTGTTTTGCAGCACTCAGCAAAACACAGAAAAAGAACTTAACTTTACAGGAAAAAAAATCCAAATTATGTCTTGAACTGGAGCAATTTGGCATGCTGTGATAACCGCTCTGTCAGAAAACTTCTTTGGCATCACTAAAAGAGAAAACGTTCAACCTCAGAAGCGCTCCTCCCTTGTGTCATCAAAAGAGCCGACCACGCATTAGGCTGCTTAATTGCAGCTTGTCCACGTCTTTGGCCGTCATCCTTGTCAAAATAGAGGTGAAAACAAACTGTCCACATCAGTAGAAGTCCAGATTTCATCTTTTGTCCAGCCCACACAACCCTGGCTTGTCACAATAGCTTGTCTCTCTTTTACCTTTTCTCGCCTCCTTTGTACTTGGCCTTATTTTTACAAGTGGAAGATGGATCACCTTAAGCTCAATCTATCACTGTCCTTTGTGTTCCCCTCCAAACTAGTTCGTCGAATCGTAGGCGAGGTTCTGTGGCGGTAAGCCTCTCGTCTTTTTTTTAAGAATGTCATTGTTTTGTTTGTCCTACCTTGCACGACTTGCCAATAGTTACTTCTGAAATCAAAAGTTGGCAACACTGGCTGTACAATGGCAGGTACAAAGCACAAAAGCAGTCATACTGACTGACGGGGTAACACAATGCGTCTTCGCAAATGAAAACATTTGTGGCCACAAAGAACATAAATGCAGTTGAGGTGAGGTCACATTTTCACATGCAGGAATATGTTCCACGCAGGTTTTTATGGGTAAAGTAATCAGCGCACGTGAATTCTCAGTAGTAGAGTGCTGACAACAAAATCTAGCCAGTAAACCAAACTGACTTTCAGACATATTCAAAGCTGTTGCTTTGACTATGAGTAATGTAAAAATAAACATTTCCACATCACGCTTCATTAAAAAGGTGAAGACATACTGTGTCGAAAATAAAGTCGAAAGCTTGAAGACAACGCAGCATGAGGGTACTGTATACCACTGATTGACTTCAGGCTAGCATTTGAAGGAGACGTGACTAGAAGCAGCCAGGTAGACAAGCACTCAAGCTTGGATTCTGAAGGCCAATGTTTGTTCTGTTTATTCGGATATGGGCCATTCCGCCAAATCATGCGCATTTGCGTCCCTGGGAAATAAAATGCATGAATGCTTGTTAAATTAACTGTAGAATGCAGTTTGTTTGTTTATTTAGCAAACAGTCCTGCACAATGATCTCTTTGTATGTTTCATAAATGCAGTTTAAATGAATTATTTAAACTAGCTTGCATACTGGCAAACTAGCACTTATTGTATGTCCCAAAAAATAGACTTATTTCATGGAATTTACAGTATATATATTTTTAGAAAAGGTACATTTTTATGCCTTCGTGTTATTTCTTCTCCCAGCAATACTTTAAGTATGTTTATTTTAAGTAGGTAAAATAAATTATTTAGTTCAAATTCACACTTTAGTTTAATTTGGGCCTTTCAACTGGACAATGGTTTTGGCATTTTTGGGTAGAATTGGGTGTAACTGGACATTAATGCCTTTGTGTTCCGTTGTGGGTTGAAAGTAGTCTTTTCCCGGCCAATTCTACCGCCATCTCTGATTTGCATCAAAATCAGGGCGTTACGAGTGCCGTTTCAGCGGAAGGGCCAATATGTTATTAATAATTTGTTTAGTGTGATTGAGACACAATCCTTCAGTGCTGAGAACACTACACATAAGGTCTGTGTATATGGTAAAAAAAAACATACTTAAAACAAAATTTTATTCAATTGTCGTGTTGGTAAATAGTAGTTTCAACATTATTTCCATCTATTTCACTGTGTAATTTGATGCACTTTGCAAAATTCAGGTGAGCTCAATGGAATAGGTCTGCATTGCTGTCGATTTCTGTTCGATTTGACTGGTAATGTGTTCTCTCATGTGGTTCATCGAGTACACTTTCTCTTTCAGCATGCCCCAGGAAAAAAGGTACTTGTACCTATCAATCTAGCTCAAAATGAATAGGAACCTACAAACTGTAGAGGACCTTTTGTAGTCCAGTCATGTCACAAGGATCCCAACAAGTATTTCTCACTAACTCATGTTTAAATGACCTCGTATTAAAAAAAAAAACTGTCCAAGATACTGTATATTGTATGTTTCTATCCGAACATGTTCCCCACCCGATTAGATCAATGTCTTTTACATTCTTCTGCTCTGTCTGTCAATATCAATGATGGAAGCGCATCAATAAGACAGCCCCGTTTGTATGTGTATCATTTCAAAAGTGGAATCTATTCCTCTCCTGCCCTCTAGTCCATTGTCTTCATCCGCTTGCAACTACACGGTTCATGCTCAACCAGGCGCACAGGATATTAGTGTCTCCACCAGCAAATTTGCTTTTCACATCTATTTCTTTCTTCTTCTAACCACTTCTTGGATGGCTTGTTATTGAGCTCAGTGTCCACAAATGCCATTGATCCGAGCCACAACTGAGATCCATACTCAGGCACTTTAACACTCTCTCAGCGTGTTAGTAATACTAATCCTGCTCCTGCGGCAGGCCCATTGATTTTATAGATTTTCCCCCAAACTTGTGATAATGATATATGATTGTTAAATTTCGTAGCACAAACTGCTTTGCCGATTTATCGATGCATGTTAGCGGCTGTGTTTCAAAAGACGGCCCACGGGTACCACGGTACCTCCATAGCTATGTCTTATGTTTAACTCTATGGCGAAATTTCTGACTTGCAAAGAGACCTACAAGGTAAAGTAAGTCATCAATATGTATAACGGAATCATAGCACTTCCTTATAATGTAAGAGGAAAGATTTAATTGGTATTTTTTTTTCAAAGGTGTGTTTTGTTGTTAACATACCAAGACAACTTCAGCTCTGTTAATGGAAGTAAATGCATACATTTTGGGAAGCAGAAAACAAGTGTCGGAATCTGCTGAGATATATTTAATGAAAATAAAAAAGGCTCGCTCTTGAAATTAATTGAGATTAATTGAGATTGAGATTAATTTGTGGTCTTGCAAAGAGTTTTAAAAATCCTTATCCTCAGCAGCTTTTTGAGTTTGGTCATTGCCAGCTGAGCCAGGATTGGTCATTACTTGAGCCCTGATTAACTGTGATGTCATTTTCAGCCGACGGCAAATGGCAAAATGGCCGCCCCCTGAGATGAACAAAAATGAGGGTGTGGGGGGGGGGGGGGGGTAATTCATATTCCACAAGTGCAATATTAATCAGAATACTGTAGTTGCATAAAACTGTTTAAAAAAAAAACAAATAAACGAACAAAACACTTTACAGACTTCTGTCCCTAGCTTTATCGTCAGTCTTCCATTACTTCAAAATTAATTTTGGCGGCATGGCTCAGTGGCAGAGTAGTCGTCTCCCAAATGAGAGGTTGGGTGTTCATTCCCCGGCCATTGCAACCAGTTGAAGTGTCCTTGAGCAAGATGCTCAAATCTTAGTTGCACCTAATGCTTTGCTGGCCTAGAATAATCATACAAGTAACCGAAACAGGAATGGATAATTTGGGGGAAAACCTAGAAATAATTCAAGGTAGTGTATCAATATCTAAATATCCAACTGCATTTTAAATTATTACAATTTCAAATGGGCTTGTGATAAAAAGAATAATGTCTGTAATTAGCATAGTTATCTAATATTTAGCTCATATGTTGCATCTGAAATTCACACTCAGTTGTTGATCAGAGTTGGATGCATAATACGGCCATATAGCATGTCAACAAATTAATCAATTGACCAAAGTGGCATCTGTAACATCCATTTCTAACACTTCACAAGTACCGGGGTAAACTTGGAGCAAGAAGGGGAAAAAAAGGTTCCCTTCTACTGCATTTAAGTTGGACAGAGTAGGAAAAGAGCACCTGGAGGTGAAAGAATTTTGGCAAGACTAGGTGGCTGTGAGGCAGTCCAAGGTAGAAGCGCGGGGAATAGTGAGGCCTGTAGAGACAACTAATGGGCAGAACAGTAAATGCTCAAACCCAAGGTACAGCAAGGCAGCAGTGGCCTAACACAGCCGAAGGTCTCAAAGGAGAGGCAGGCCTATTAAAGCAAGATAAGGGTCTGTTTGGAGAAGGCATTCTCTTAAGGGTGTAGCGAGTAGCATTACAGACACGGACATCAATTAAAGAGAGAAAATATGACACCGGAGTAGCAGAGCATTAAATAAAAACAACAAACTGCCAGGACTACTTCCCTCCCCACTGAAAAGGCGAGGGATGGGCATGGAGCATCAGAGCTGAAATATGGTCGATTTATTCTCTGCAGAATTGTTGAGAGGGGGTGGATATGATGAGGTGTGATGTAAAGGGGGAGAAAAGAAATGAGGCTGGATGCCTTCTGGACACACAACTGCACAAGTAGATGAAAGATGAGACTCACCTGAAAACTTACAATCCTTTAAAAAGAAAAGAAGATGCAAGTAGATGGCTCCAATGATTCCTAATTTAGCGTTACCGTCACCTTTGCCTTTAGGCAGAAGGGGAGGCGCCCTGCTGCAGTGGCCTAGATTCTATCTCAGTCTGGACACTGACATCAAACCACCTGAGCCGTTTGAAAAGCCAAAGCGAATTGACAGCAGGTTCTTTAAATTACACCGCTACTATTAACGTTATTGAGCGTCTGAGTAGGTCAAGCACCCATCATTGCCCGCAGTCCTTTTGAAACCTCATCAGCCCGAGGAGGTGTGAGTGCCAGAAGGCACCCCCACGAACGGCGGTAAACAACGATGAGCCAGACTGACACGTACGGCCGACGAAGGGGAGAAATGCGAAGATTCTCCTGTTGTTTTGTTTAGAGTGAATGCGCGAGAGTACGTGGGCTTTGCTTTCGGTTCGGGCCGGGTTAATGTGATTTCCGTTCCGCTTGTCGGTTCCGGAGAGCCGGCTTTGTGAGCGGTGGTCAGGTGAATCTCGGACTCAGCCCCCTATGGCCATTAGTGTGGAAAGAAGACAACCCAATAAACAGAGGGAAGCTTGATGTGCACAGGTCACTGCACAACTAGCAGTCAAAAAGCATTTGGCCCAGGAGATTTTTCTTTAAAGCAATAACATGCATCATAGGAATCTGAGGACCTTCATTACCGGTCCCTCGCTCACTGAGAAAGAGGCAACAGAGACTGGAACACACCCAAAGAAGTGGTGTTGATGCTGATCTGTAGAAACGTGGTAAAGCAACAGGCACGGGAAGTCATTTTGCGACTTTCAAGTTAAATATTATTCCCTTGACAATTATTTTGTGGTTCTGTTTGTATTTACCCAACTTCCATTTTCACTCCGTGTTGTCTTGCCCTTTTAAAAAACACTGAGAGCAAAGTCAGCAGTAAATCTTTAAGGATTTGACTTGCAAAAAGCACCTCATATATTGTTTATGGAGGGGGGAAAAAAGCAGATGTTCCCATCGCTCCACCTGCCTGTGAGCATGTTAGATTTATTCTCCTTATTTTTAGACGTGCACTAGCTAAAGAGGAGAGGCACACTTGTCTGACTGCATCTATACAAATAAAGACAGGCGGTGTCCTCATCTGTCATTTCTCATAAGGGGAGTCAAAACAATTCTGTTCATATTTAAGTTTCTTGGGCTGCATCTTGATTTGAGTCGGAAAAAGACATTTTGAAGTTGTATTACCCCTTAAGAAAGAACACAAACGAGAGCTCAGTTTAATAGAAATGCAGAAAGTGCCATCATCACAATGAAATATTACGAGGTGGGGGCAAAGGATTTCCAAAAAGAATCTGTCAACATGTGTCAACTTGATCCATCCTACAGCAACCTTCTTTTGTTTCGGGCTCTATGAGGAAAGAGGCAGATGACAAAAATGACTCTGTCTAATTAGCATACTGATCAAGGCAGTCATGGAAGCGGAACAATACGACATTTAAATTATCTGCAGTCTTTATGAGCAACCACTGTAAGATAAACCAAGACAACAGGGAATGATTTGGTTCCTCCTCTATGTTTTCAAGGGTGCCTGGAGATACAAAGGACCCAACGCTGGACTTTTTTGAGATATGGTTCATCTACAGCCAATTTTTTTTTTCTTTAACTTGCAAGCACCAACCTGAGATGCAAGTGATGGAATTGCCTCATCTTACATCACAATTAGCAGCACTTTAGCAAACAGTGATCAATTCTTCTTCTTCTTCAAAAAAGGCTTCAAGCTGTTTATTATCACTCTCAGATCATATGTCGAGCGAAACACAAAACAAAAGAGAGTTGAACATTGTGTGGTTAAAACAACCACATAACTCAGACTTCAGTCTGCTACCTTAATGCTAATGCTAACACGTAGTTGGAAACTGATAGCCCCACTGACAGTCTTATGTCTTATAACCCAAACGGTGTAGCAATACATGTAGATAGACAACATAACATTACTGACTAATATAGTCTTTATCCTATGTAAAGAATGAGTAATATTAGTGCTAAAGACTTAGGGTAAGAGAGTGACGTCTCCTATCTCCATGTGCATCCATATAGCTGTATTATACCTCTGCCAGGTGACCAAGACATACACATCAGAATGAGCAATAATGTGTTTTGAATTGAACGACAATGCGTCAACAAAACTGCTTCAATTTTATTTAATTATGACAGGACTGTTTTCATGTAGACAATTATTATCAAGTGGTATTTGTCTTTCAAACTAAATAATGACATATTCCACTCATTTCCATGTGGTAAGATGATTTGTGTTTTGAGTTACGAACATGGTCACGGAACAAATTACACTTGCATCTCAAGGCACCAACGTATTTGCCTGATTTTCTTAATCACACATTCTCTTAATAATAACCTTGCCACAATAGCCACCGCACCAGATTATGTAGTAAGGGCGCTTTGACTATTACAGTAAGGGCACAGCAAAAAGTGAGCTGTCAGATTGGTACAGTATTCCACGCTTTAACATGTGTGAATTCATTAGGAAAAGCCACCCTGTCCACAGCGCAATGGGCAGATAACAGCTGAGTCGTCAAACTTTGGCATCAGTAGTTGATGGCGTGGAGCGACACGAGAAGGCCCTTTTGGCCCCATTATTTATCTGAGCACATGATCCTTTTTGAGAGTCAGCAAAATGCAACACATTAACCGCACATTGACAAACAACATTGTGTGCAAAATAGGTATGTGTGAATGAGGGTGAGGTGATACAGTATGGAGTGTGGAGTATGGAGTGTGATTCAGCCAGGGGGAGCCAGTGGGACGCATTATGTTTTGTGATGTTGGTTTCGTTAAATCAAAAGTTAAACCTTTAATAACATGTCAACCTTTAATAAGAATGTCAAATTAAATATTGTACTGCTGTTAGCAAGTTGTTTGGCAGCAAATAAGTTCCTGAATTTATTCATTGCAGTCAGATTTTTTTCATTTATCAAGGCACAAAAAAAAATCCTAAAGTAGCTGTCGCTACGTGAAAAAGTAATCCTCGCGTTAAAGCTCAAAGTAACTGTGACTAACGACACTTATGATAACACCCGAGCACCACATTTGTTTAATCAAGACAGCACATTTGACAATAAAGTTCTATTCAATTCAATTCAATCAATTCAATATCACATATTAAGAATCTGTCAAAGTGAAGTTTCGCAAGTTGTCAAGAAACCAGCGCATCATGCCATGATCCAAGGAAATTCAACAAGAAATTAGAAAAAAAGTTATTGAAATCTATCATTCTGTTAAGAGTTACAAAGCCAACACTCTGGGGCTTCAGCGAACCACTGTCATGGCCATTAGGAGGAAACTGGGAACAGAGGCAAACATTCCCAGGAGTGGTCGACCAGCTACAATTACTCCAGAGTGTGATGACGAATTCAGGGAGTTGCAAAAGAACTTAGAGCAACACCCAAAGATCTCCAGACCCCACTGGCCTCAGTTCAGGTCAGTGTTCACGACTCTACCAAAAGAAAGAAAATGAGCAAAAATGGCATGAATGGGAGAGTTCCCAGGAGAAAACCACTGCTGTCCAAAAAGAACACGAAGCCTCATCATTTGCCAAAAGACATCTTGATGATCATCCAGACTTCAGGAAAAACATTCTGTGGACTGATGAGTCCAAAATCTAACTTTTTGGAAGCTGTGCGGCCTGTTACGTCTGGGGTAAAAATGGCACAGCATTTAATAAAAAGAACATTATGTCAACAGTGAACCATGGTGGTGGTAGTGTGATTGTCTGTTTCACGGCCTCAGGACCAGGACAATTGTAATTAATGGGACAACGAATCCTGCTGTCTACCAGAAAAATCCTGAAAGAGAACGTCAGAAAATCAGTTTGCGCCCTCAAACTCAAACACTCTTGGATCATGCAGCATGACAACGATCCGAAACACACCAACACCACCACCTCTGAATGGCTACAAAATGTATAATAATAATTTAGGTTTTGCAGTGGACAAGTCAAAGTCATTGTAGTTTATCTTTAACCTATTTAATACTTTTTCCACATTAGGTAATATTTAAATCTATATATACGTATATATATAAAGTAGATAGATAGATAGATAGATAGATAGATAGATAGATAGATAGATAGATAGATAGATAGATAGATAGATAGATAGATAGATAGATAGATAGATAGATAGATAGATAGATATAGATATATATAGAGAGAGAGATTTTTTTAATGTGTGTGATACACTTTCAACTATAACGTCCAGCCATAATAGCGATGGATTATTATCTGAAATTATTATTATCATCATCTAATAATATATTATACTAATAATATTGTTGTCTGATATATTATACAATACCGTTACCACATCCGATCACATAATTGTTCAGTCATCGATACGTTGGGGGGGAACATTCAAGTACCATGTCACAAGTACCCTTTGTTGCTGTAACTGCAAAGGGGAAATGAAAAGTAACAGACATCTTGCACATTAATACATAAGTAAAAGTGAAAATCACATAGGTAACTGAAAAAGGAACAATGAGAAAGGATTCCTTCAACACAAGCATTTTCTTCCAAATTTTTGTTCAATTAACACCACATATCGAAGTCCCTTCAGAACTTCTCACCTTGAAAATGAGCCACGGGTACATTGACCATGTACAAGGTAAAATGGTCACCCACACGGGCACAGCAACTGGAGGGGTAATATACTTCTTGTAAAGGATCAAATTGTCTTGAACACTCCTTTCCCGTTATTACCCAGAACACTCCATTGGAGGTGGTGAGTGGATTCTTTGTGCAGGTGATGGTGCATCTCTCATTAGTTCCCAGTGCGCTGCTAAGGGGGCGCAAGGAGGTGTTTTATGGTTAATTTGATATATGGCCCTGAGGAGACGGTAGTCTGGCCCCTGACAAGAGTAGAAGACAGAGGTCACCGAGGTCCAGGTCAGAAAATTTGTAGTAGTAGAGTAGCCATACACATGAAGTACTGTGCTCACACACAGCACGAGCCCCAATTGCACAGACGTTCCCATCAGAAGCTTTTTAGTATTAAAAATAGTATTTTTTTGAAATCTATTACAGAAGGAGAACTGCCACCGTCCATTTCATATAATTTCACTATTTGGTTTCAAAAATTGCATTTACTCTTGTATTACACACGAACCGAAGCTATTTAGAGGTGCGGAGGTCACTAATCATGCTTCGTGGCCTATTGCAGTCATTTGCACCTCCACACATGAGCCCCTTCAAATCGTCCCACTGTCAACTCCACCACCACCCACACCCACACACCCTTGCACATTTCAAGGACAAAGTGCAGTGGTGACTGACACTCAATGCAGGAGCTCATTATCACCTTCCACCGGCTGCAAATGGCTGCCTGTCTCGGGTACGACGCAGGTTCATGGGAGACGGGACACTGTAGCAGGTCACGCGAAAGAAGCTTTGCCTCTGGGCTACCGCAGGCTAAAATACAGTGATGTCTTGAGATACAAGCGACTCTGCTTCAGATTTTTTGCTTTGACTTGTGAGAAAAATGTGAGCTACTTGTAATCGATGGTGGCAGTGTACTAATTTCACCAATATCGTTGGCAAATAATGAACGATTCGTCTCAAGAAAGAGGCTTCAGGCTGTTTATTGCCACTCCCATCTGAAGGTTAGTCTTATATTAAACACAAAACAGACAATTACAGCTTCTTGTCTTTTTTTTTTTAAGAAAACAGCACATAGCTGTTGCACTTTCAGAAAACGATTGAAGACAAATGGTGCAAAGAGATACAGCAGTCACAGCCATATTTTTTGTTCTCTGCAAAGAACAACTAATATCAATGCTGCACTGATGAGCTAAGAGAAACTGAAACGTCTCGAAAAACAGTATATCAGTCTGTCTTATACAAGCCCCAGATGGCCACGGTGGACAGCACAATGGTCTACAATCTATTCAGCGAGACTAAATTGTTTATTTTTATTTATGTCATCATTGTATGTTTTTATAAAGTGCAATATTCATGGACTGATCATCCTCATCAAAAGACACATCACAACATTTTTTGTTGTCGGGGGGGGGGGGGGGTAGCCTTATGGCATTTTTAGTCACTTCAACAGGAAAAGCCGATATGAGATGCAACTGCAACTTTGTTTCAGCATGAAGACGTGCTGGGAAGAGGGCAACTTTTTGTCAAAGAAGACAGGAATAATGGCACTGAAAATCACTCTAAATCTGCTCCTTAAGGATCCCAGGGCACTGGACGTGTCAGAGCCAGTCCCGAGACAGGAAATGTGTTAGAGATGGAGTCTAGTTTTACACTTCACTCCAACTGCATACACACAAACTCACACACTTAAAGCATTTATGTGCATAGATACTGTAGGCATACATCTACCGGAGGGACAATAGATAAGATGTAGGGCTGACTCTGCAGGTTTTCCTCGTGGCGTCGAGTCCACTCAACTGAGAAGACACTTCCTCATTAGCCAACCTCAGCTTCAGACAGCACGGGGGCTCAGAGAACATTCGTGACAACATCTGGGAGTCAAGTGCGAGTGTGAGACGGAGCATGGATCATCGACTTCTGTATTAGTAAGTGTGCACAACTGAATAGAAATGAAGAATGCCCTACTCTTGCCGAAAATACCACATAAGAAAAAGAATAACTGAAAAAAATGTGGTAAACCAGTTTTTATACTTTCATGGTGCTCAGTTTGACCTTTTCTCCAAAATCTTTGACCCATCATTGCTAAATTGACAACCCTGACCCCCCGGAGGTGCAGGGCTTTTGCAACCTATGCTTACCAATCCAGACTAGGTTATGTTCCTAGACACAGCCGGAGAGTCAAGGCCAGGGCAAGAGTCTGAGAAAGGTGCAGCTGCATGTATTTTAGCATGCCTTGCCCGGGCAGAGTGCGAGAGAGATGAGAGGATATGTGAGAGATAAATCACTAAGTGCCTCATCGTGGGTCACCAATCACACCAAAGGCCACAGGCCAATCTCTATTTGAGACTCTGAATTTGCTGCTTGGGGGCTTTGAACTCTGGCCTTACGATAAATCAACATGCGGCATCGAACCCCACTGGTCCAGCTTCACCGGGCAATCCACGCTCACTTAAATTGCAAATTACAGTCTAGACTTTCTTTGCTAAAAATCCTGCGCAATAAGAGAAGGAAATGAAATTACTCAAATGAATTTAGATACTGTACATCATTTGACTCTAAAAAAAAATGCAGTCCATGAAAGTCTATATGCCCATCGATAACGAAAACGTAGAAGCAATAACAAAGGCCAAGTGCTTGATTCTCCATCAAATCTGCAAGTGAAAGCCTCATGTACTCCTGGACAACACGAGATGTTATAAATGTCTGAGGTTTTCATCAAGAGCCATGCAATATTTCCTGAGAAATGAATGAAAATGTCACATCGTGCCATTTCTGCCAATGTACAAGATCATTCAATCTGTCTCTCAATCCAGATCGAATTGGAGTTTTCCCTCTAGTCATCAGATTTCATATTTGTTCTGTTGAATTCTGTTGCGTATTTGGCCAGAATTAAAAATCTGACTAATCAAAAAATAAATAATGCATTGAAGGCTGAGAACGTATTTATAAATTAAAAAGAAAGGGAAATAAGAGTGAAGTTACGTTTCCAAGCAATTTATTCAGGTGACCCTTGACAAAAAAAATATGAACTTGTTGTCTCTGGCACACTAGTGAGCTGTAATGTGCGTGGTGACTGCTATTTCGTGGAACTCATAGGCGTAGGCACTTGAGAAATGTCATACGGAAACCTTAAATCTCAGAATCTCCAAAACCATCACTTTTCAGAAAATCACCCCTCCACCCCCCCCCCCCCCCAAAAAAAGAAATGACACATTGTGTATTGTCAAAGAGACCAAGCTATAATCAACTCTTCTGACTCATCTGAACTTTAAAAAAACAAAACAAAAAAACATTCACATTCTCAGACACACACACACACACAAAGTAAAGATTTCGGCCCAACACCAGCTAATTCACAATACTTCCCATTTTCTATTCATCCCCCCACCCCACCCCACAGCTGAGACATCCTCGATGTTGCAATACATTCAAAGACCCTTAAACATCACCACGCTCTGAGCCAATAAATCAATTCCTAAAATTACACATTCAAAACACTTTTTTTTCTGATTGATCCATTATGCAGAGCAGTATTATTACAGAGTGATTTATATGCGAATAGGTGCAAATGTGCAAAACCTGCATACTGATATGTGAAATACTTCATCTAAACAACATGCAAGCTTTATACTGTTTGAAGCCACCACAGATACGAAACACATACCTCCGATTTAATCTACAAAATGGTTCCACCCAAAACTAAGTATGAATATTATTAGTCTTCACTGTGCATCTTTTCAACTCAGATTACAACTATGGAATTTAAAAGGCTGCATTTCTGTGTGAATTGCTGTCCATTCGAAGAGAAATCATACTTCTGGAGTTGGCTGTCTCCGAGTGTTATTTGTCCCCACCCTACCAGAAGGAAAGTCGGTCAAGCTTGTATATCCGTAAGGGTGACTGTTCTCCTCCTTTTCTCTCCCCCATTCTCTCCTTAGGTGCCATAATGTCAGCAGACCAAGCCTTGATGGACGCGAGACGGGAGTAATAAAGAATGATCCGCGGGGAGCAATGCGGGGGGGGGGGGGGGGGGGGGTCACACGTACAGCCATATTGTCGTCGAGAGCAGCAGGCCTCAATGCATCAGGAGAATGCTTTTACTCTGAAGGAATGCTGCAGGTGTTACAGGCAATTACATGACATCGAGAACTCTGACAGGCCATGTTTTGCGTTTGTGTGTGCAGGAGAAGCAGAAGAAGAGAAGAAACAAAGAATGTGAAGCAGTGTTTCCCCCCAAAATTCAGCATCCTATTAAGAGTGGAAAATTAGTTCTCGCAAAAGGATCTGCATCAGCCATGCGGCATGAATCCTATTATTATTAAAAGCACTCGGGGAAAGAATAAAGAATTTAAGGCGATAAGAAACACTAGTGCGCCATTTGCCTTCAAATACACCCGTGATTGAGGAAAAAAGAGGTATGGATAAGAATAAGAGTCTGTCAAAGGGGGGGAAGAAAGGAATATTACTCCCTCTATTAACCTGCCGTGATTACAAAAGCCTGATGGGCTGCCTCATTTCATGGAATATTAATTTCAAATGTGACTGAGAAGAAAGGACACTATCCTCTCAATGAAACCTCAGGAAAAGGCAACAGGCCAGCAGCCATCTTCTGGTTAGTTTCTTTTTTTATTTTCACTTGCATGCTTTCTCGACTCTCACACCTTCTCGAGCATCAATCACATGTTAAAAAAAAAAAACAACAACAAGTGCGTAGTATTCTGTTACAATGCAACAACTCTTTACTGTCCTTGATTTGGTATGTTGATGGAGATAAATGCTGAGAATAAGCATCTGAACGAAGGTGGGGGAAAAAAAGACAGTTTTCCATTCATCTAAAGTAGACACTTGATGTTAACTGTGAAAGGCAATTGATTTTTCAGGCATAAGGTCATTGTTAATGGAAGGGTGGTTGCAAACGGTGAAAACAGTTGTCTCACTTTAGAAACAACGGAAAAGCTCTCGATCGAAACACATTTCATGGCTGGAGACTTTGCCTTGTTAGCCCAAAGTATTTAGAAAAAACACACTCCACCTTTTTGTTGGTGTCACAACAAAAAAAAAAAGATACCGTACATACAGTGGTGCCTTGACATAAAAACGGAATCCCTTCCATGACCACACTTGCAACTTGATAGATAGATAGATGGATAGATGGATAGAAACTGGTTTTGCTTCAATCCATTAATTGAATAGCCGGTGTTTTGCTCCCTCTGGTGCACCCGCCTTGGTCAAATCGGGCTAGTATAAGACAGACAGATGGACATAGTGTTCATTGAGACATCTCAACTTAGACACTCTTGGTGGAGGATTTATGATATGACTGAGTACTGTGACATCGTATGACTACAAGTCTTGCTGCACCATTTCTGTTCAATCCGTTGATTAAAGGGTTATAGTATCGAAACATACACGCTATTTAGCTTAAGCATTATGATAGCAGACGGAAAGGCTAAGCTATGTGGTCGTTTAAAATGCACAAGATGTAATTCTCTGAGTTTTTTTGGGGGGGGGGGGACAGTAAACATTAACAGGGTGGGGCATTAAACAGCTTGGAGCCTCCTTTGCCTCTGGGCCTCCTTTTTTCGATATTTGCCAAAGTTCTGCTTGTTGTGACTTGAGCTCACTGCCTCCAACAATTTATCTTTGCATATATAATGCCAACTAAGCCATGAGAACTGATTGACCAAAAGGGAAAAAAAATGCCCTCAATCCATACTATATGAATCCCGACAAAAATGGAATGTATTCTTTGGCTGATTCAAATTTTGTGGATTAACCAAACAACCAACCTAACCTCTTGTAAGTGGTGGTTAGATTACAATGCAAAACACAACAAAAACTATTCTCACTTCAAAAATACAATGCAGCATTTTTTTTTTCAGAACAGTATAGTTTTTTATGTAACTGGTTGCATTCATAACAGTACTGAGACGACTCACCCTGCCATTAGCAACAATGTCTTAGTCGAGGCAAGAGGCGAAATAACGAACAGCGAGGGTGCGGGGGGGACACTTGAGTTACACTCAACATCTTATTTTAACAATTCATTCAATCGTCTGGAAAAACTGGACTTAGGCCGCCTCATTTCACAAATGTACCTCAGACATTTGGTCCTCTATTTTAACACTTCATCACTGGGAAAAACACGGCTATAATGTAATGTTGAGAGGAAATGAAGTTAGAAGGCAAAGTGATCATTAGTCTGCAGATGAAATCAGACGAGAGTGGGTGTTCAAGCATCATTATACGGCCTGGGCATTTATGAGCAAACATACAGTAGTGCTTTCATACGGGATGCAAAATAAGCACCTCAATCTCACGTCTATCAGATTGAATCTGCACTTTTGGCTCTGGGAGTGTAATGCCGCAACAAGACCTTCATCTTCCTGTTGGAAAAAAAATATATCCCTCTTGTGAAAACGTGCATGTAAACACGTTTCTCAACTCATTCACTTCGGTAGACGCTCAAAATCAGCAACTGGAATCCAACCATTTAGTACCATCGACGTATGCATTAGTCAAATACATTTTTTTTAAACGGTAAAGGTGGACGAGACTCTCTTTCAAAATGCAGATTTTTAAACCACTTTTCTGACTAACAGATCCCTGTAGATGGCAGCGTTACATAGCTTTCAAATTGAGATCAGCACAGCTTTTGAGTGTAAGCTATAGAATAGGGAATCTCAACTTGTCTCATCAATTATAAGGGTTAGAAATGTAAAAAAAAAAACCTCAAGCCATGTGGTGAATCAGCATCGCTCACTTTATTTTCTTGTGAAGAGAACGTCTACTTGCCAGGTTCAGTGCTTATACCAAATTCTCGGAGAACACAATATTCTGTGAGTCTTGAAAGATCAGTCAAAAACGACTGTAAAAGATTCGCAATAAGGGGAGCCTAGCTTTGAAAACTGAAAAGAAATAAAGTGAAGGAGTTCATAAAATCATATTTCATTTGTTGTATTTCACAATGTGCAGTTGTACAGGTAGGACAAGGTGATCTTGGCAAAATATTTGGGCCTTGGAACCCCATACCTCAGGTCAAACGTTTCCAGCATGTGCATAAATCACTGCTTTTGCACCACATCTGGCATTGTTCAATGCAAACTGTGTAACTGAATTCCATCAGCTTGCCATAAGGAAAACTGAAAATTATTTTGACTGAACTGAAAATCATCTGTTTCTTAGGGGCATTTAATTGGCCAGATTGATTTTTATTTTATTATCAAGGAAGATCAGAAGAGTCACATTTGACTCGTCCGTGGTGACATAAAGGCAAAAAGGCACGATAGCATTTCTTGATTTCCCCGAGTGGCACACCTCTATCCAAACTGATGCAAACTTGAAGACAATGTTCATTTACTCTATGCACAATACACGGTGAGCTGATCTATTTTTCTGGGGTAAAAATCCGTAGAAAAAAAAATGAAACTGCATAATCCTTAACTCTGATTCAGCACCATCTTCCAAACAGGAAGTATCACACATTGCTATTCTGACCAGTGTTTCATAAACCCCCCAAAAGTATGTTTAGAATTTTGTTAAGCTGAGAGGCAAATCTTTCACAATTTCATTATACCGCACCAAATGACACGCTGAATAAGTATTGGAGAGGCTTTTGTATAGATCACGACAAACAAAAAGTCGAATTCCCGGGGTTCAGCAAAAAGCGAATTACAACGCAACCTCCTGATGCAAACAAAACCAAATTCAGGGAAGCTCTTTTTTTTTCTTTGAATACAAATCTTAACCCTTCCACAAAACAAAAAAAATAATAATCCCAGCATACAGTTACTTCGGAATTAAGTGAAATCCTTGCATCAAATAGAGAAGAATTCTGTGAATTGAGCTGTTTGCACTCTATTCGTACAACATACTAAATGGAATAACAAGATGATTTGTTTATGGGATTTAACCCTTTCATGCACCCTGTAACCTGATAACATAAGATGTCCTCTGGAGTAACCGCTGTTTCTGAAAGGGTTAAAGCCAGCACAAACTTTTTCTCAACAACCAGAATATTTCATGCTTCTCTGCAGCTGGCACGTACAATCGTGGCTCTTATTTGCACGGCCGCTGTGATATATTGATTAAGATTATATTCAAAATAACATGCCATTTAAGATTATGTATCACATAGCTCACCAGGCTGATTATAATTGCATACCCTTTTTAAACACAGCAGCTAAAAGGGCAAACAAAATTGTGATGTGCTAAACCGAAGAATACTATTTAAATACCACCAAAGGTGTGATTGATAAGGATTTATGGTTTGAAGATTCTGCGTTGTGGAATATTCTCTGACATTTATAAATGCTCATGCTCAAGGGCAAACTTACATTTCAACTTACACAACATCAGGATGCAGATACAAGCGCTTTAAGGATCCCGTTCATTTTTATTCAAGATATCACTTTGGTACACATTAGTACAACTGTTCTGCGGCATACAAGCTGTGTGACGGCTCTCACACACTACACACTGTTTTTGTGGCGCCCACTTCGGGGTAGGAGAAAGCACCCATCCATCCATTTTCTGACCCACTTCATCCTCGCAAGGGGGGTGCTGGAGTCTATCCCAGCTGTCTTCAGGCAGTAGGCGGGGTACACCCTGAACCGGTTGCCAGCCAATCGCAGGGTACACAGAGACGAACAAGCATCCGCACTCACACTCACACCCAGGGACAATTTAGAGTGCCCCATTAACCTGCCATGCATGTTTTCGGAATGTGGGAGGAAACGGGACTGCCCCGGAGAAAATCCACGCAGGCACGGGGAGAACATGCAAACTCCACACAGGAAGACTGGAGCTGGAATCGAACCCTGCACCTCTGCACTGTGAGGTCGGCGCGCTAACCACTGGATCACCGGGCCGCCGGTACCAAAGCACATTACACATTAAAATAAGAATAAGACAATAACCAAATAAAGTGAAAACAATCAATTAAAACACAAAAATGATAGAAACACATACAGTCGACACTAGAAAACAATAGAACAGTGTCAGTCTCCAGTCGGTCCAAAGCCAAGGAATTCGGTCTTCAATCGGTCTTCAAACGAGTTTTAAAAATGGACATGGAGGGGGCTTGCCTAACATTTTAACGGAAGGTCATTCTAGAGGGAAGGACCAACAACAGAAAAGGCCCTGATCCCCTCTGAGGCTCCACTTCGTCCTCTGCACCTCCGGTAGACCTGAGGCACCTGGCAGGGTGGGAGAAGCCCATTTACTAATCTGAAAACAATCTTAAAATGAACTCCAAAATGTACTCTCGGCAAAGACAACCATTAATACGACAGCACCCCCCCCCCCCACCTCCAAATGCACCCAAACAATTCTATTCAACTATTTCTTTTCCCAAACACAAATTAGTCAAATGCAAATCCATATGGCAGATGCTTGCCTCATGGTGTTCCCTTCTCTTTCGTATGTCACGAATATTCCTACCAGTACATAACACATGTGAACATCCATACTGAAGCCCGAATTCGAATCAAATATTGCAAGGCAGAGAGCTTTCGACTTTAGCATCCGTCCCCCTTTATGGCTCTCTTCCCGCTGATTAACTTTTTGCTTCTCATCTGATTCTTTCATCATTTGATGATCTGCTAAGTGTTCATGGTTGAGCTGGAGTTAATCGGAATCAAAGTGAACATGTCGGTGGAGTTGAAAGGGGGCAAGGAAGAAAACTCCATTCACAAGTAACCTTTATGTAACGCGGTCATTAACAGCTCCATTACGAGCCATTCTTGATGAGCAGCTAGTCATTCGGAGCCCACGCTTGTCTCCGAGACAAACGCACGTATTTTGAAGAAAACGTCAGGAAACAAAATCTACAGAAATGTTCCTACCGATTCATTTGAACGGTTCGACGCAGAAAACCGATGAAAATCGTCTACTTTCGAGCTGCTCTTTTAATATTAGAATTGAGAAGGACTTTCTCTATTCACCGTACTAGAAGTCCTGCCTGTTTGTAACCTAGTTTATAGATTCCTTGATAACTATGTTTTCAAAGTGCACCATTTTCCCAATGTTAATGCATTCCATAATCAATTTCTTTTAAGCATTCCTAAAATGAACAACAGTCTTTTTTTGCCCCCCTTAGCATGGGTATGGGTCAGTCACTAAAAAAAAGATTCGGAGTCATCAACACCTTTACTCGGTGTAATGAAAAAAAGTCATTAATTTGAAGTCTGAAAATAGTTCTTTCTTCCCCGAATTACAGGTTGGAAGGACATAAAGACATTATCTCACAGGTGTGGTTGTAAAAGTGGCGTGTGCGTCGTGCTCAGTAGGCCCACAGAAACTGCAATGGAAAAGACTGAACTCCTAATTAAAAAAGTGCATATTAGAACGGATCAACTTGCGATCTGCCCCAACATGAATGACATAGGAGAGGGACTGACAGTTATTCCAGACATTTTCTCAGGACGCACGCAATTACAAAGCAAGCTTTCTTTCACTGTAAAGTGACACAATGTTTAGCACATTTCGAAATCCCCCGCTGATATACTACAGCTTCCGAAACTTCCTCAGAATCAATAGACAATTTTGAAATGTGGTCTCTGCCCAGCCAGGATCCGAAAACATACACATTGCCAAAATACATACGGAAACGTATACACGAATGACAAATGATAAAACAGTCATGTACTTAACTGAAAATAAATGAAGATAAAAGTTTTGTGTGCCTGCCTGACACGCACAACATTTTCACAATGAGCTGTTACTTATGTATACATTTATAATTTCACAAAGCCTTTTTTATGTTGGCATAAACACTATCAGAAGCACCGATCTTCATTCGCAACCTTCTTGTATGTTGGATGAAATTGTATTAATTTATGACGAACACTTTATTCTCTCTTTTTTTTTCTCCCTAACAGTATACAGCACTACAATCGAACAAGAAGATCTTTCCTGTCCCTCTCGCGCATGACGCTGCACTGAGGTGAGATGGGTTGCCTCCGATTGCGAAATAATGTGTCCGTAGATTAACATAATAAATTCATTGCTAGTTACAAACAAGATCAGGAAGGTAGGAGGTGCAAAATTCATCCATCCATCCATTATAAGAACCATTTATCCTCACGAGCATCGCGAATGTGGTGGAGCCTATCCCAGCCGTCTTTGGGCATTGGGCGGGGCACACCCGAAACTTGTTTCCAGCCAATCGCAAGACGAACAACCATCCACGCTCACAATTACACCAAGGGACAATTTAGAGTGTTCAATCAGCCTGCCATGCATGTTTTTAGATTGTGGGAGGAAACCGGAGTACCCGGAGAAAACACACGCAGCCCCAGCGAGAGCATGCAAACCCCACACAAGAAGGCCAGAGCCTGAAATCGAACCTAAAACTTCTGCACTGTGAGGCCGACATGCTAACCAGTTGACCAAGGTGCCGCCCCAAAACGTGCAGGATCATGCTCATAAAACCTATCAACATCGAAAATTATTTGGAGTAATTCTGCCCCGACCGTTAACAGAACCTTGAATAATTCAGCCCGGAGGCCAGTTTAATGCACAAATTGTTTGTTCATATGATTCAAGTTTATGTGATTATTACGAAGCATTTTATTTTAAATAACCTCAGTGTCTTCAGAAAATACTGGAAAGAAACCTGAATGATTCGTAAACTCGGAGCGACATCATATGCTAATGTTTTAATTTTTTTTTTTTACACACTTCATTTAAAAAAGTTTATATATATTTTTTTTTTTCGTATGTCTTGAGTAAAACAAGGGATTTTTAAGATTAAGATTAAGATATCCTTTATTTGTCCCACACTGGGGAAATTTACAGTCTACAGCAGCAAGATTGTGGGTAGAAAGAAGAAAGAAAAAAAAAAAAACACCGTTCAATTAAGTGCAATATAAATACAAATATGGATAAGGTCGCAGTGCTATTTACAATTGTTTTTCACATCATTTATTTATTTTTTTATTCAGCAGCCTGAATAAATTTTTTCCCTTATTTGAATTAAACATACATTTTAATAATAATAACAGGAATAATAATTGCAGTGATAAATGTCATTTTGACTACCCGTGAAATAAATTGTACTGTATATTTGTACACAGGCGTATGGGATCCCAAATCAACCCATCGTTTTATGAAAGGCACATACTGCAGTGTAATTTACAACACAAACACGGCGCTCGACTGACTGGAACACAAGAGCATACACCACACCTAAAATCAAAATCTTTTGCAAATACCGCCAGAGTCAATTTCAGATGAGGTCGTGCATGGTGATGCACTCTCAGATATTGTAGTGGTCACGGTCTGCGTCTGTGCGGTGGACGAGAATGGATCCTGCCAGAGGAGTTAGTACCGGGGTGGAGATGGGATGGGAGGGGGATGCCGGATGGGCTGAAGGTTCCTTTGAAGTCTGGATTCCAATTAAACCCCTGACTGAGTTCTAAGCGCACAAGAAAAATGGCTGAGGTACATGACATGGCCGGGTCCCCTCGTCCAGCAAAGCCTTTCCATTTTAGCCCTTTTGTCTCCCTGTAGCTCCTGATATTTATGATCACCCCCCGACATAACCCCCACATTGGGTCTACCGCCCCCTCCCAGCACCCCAATAAAGTAAAGTCAAACCGACTTATTTATAGAGCATGTTTTACGGCAAAGGAAAGCTCGAACAAATGGGAGATGACTTGAAGGCCAGAAGAGAAACCCATCCTCATATATATATATATATATATATATATATATACACACACACACATATATATATATATATATATATATATATATATATACACACACTGTATATACATACATACATACATACATACACACACACACACACACACACACACACACACACACATAATTTCTTGGATTTTCATTAAGCTATTATTTAAAAAAAAACAAAGTTGCCGCATACAACTAAAGCATTTAACAGGTGGATGTCAAACAAAAAGCTAGACAATGGCTATGATTTGTAGTCCACAGCTATCCCCTTGCAAAGAACACTGTGTGGGTGGTGACTCAAGCAGAAGGCACCTTACAAACATGTATCAGACTGCTACTTCTTGTAGTTTTTGTCTACTTTGAAGAAAGTAATGGCGGAAACAGGGAAGGTGCACCTTAGCCGGGTGGCGTACTTCTCTTGAAAGGGAATGTTGAGAAATGGTAAAAATCCGAATATTCAGCGCTGCAAGGCAACTGCAGGCGATTCATACAGTACCCGAAAAGCCACTGCAGTTTTTCTGTTTTATTTTGGCACATGAATTACATTCACTCACACACTCACTCACGCAGGCGGAAAAACACACAGGAGGCAAGGATATATTCTCCATAATTCATTCGGCATTGAATTTTATTTCCTTTTCTCTTAAAAGTAAACACAGCCGCAGTCTACACCGCTCAGACGTACAAAGAGCAAAAGTATCTGCATGCATTTCTACTCTTGGAGCCGAGAACACAACACGACAGTGGGACTTCACACACTAAATACACAAACATGCTACTGAAAAGTGCCGCAGACACCTGGTCAAATGCTCATATGATTTCCAAAGAAGCCACCCGGCATAAATGGCTTCCTTGGGGAGAAACGGATGCAGCTAACAGGATTTGGGCAGGTTTATATTTCTTCTGTTCCTGGCGGAGACAGAGCTGGAGGTGGGATGAAGGAGGAAAGGGTTAAGACGGGGAGCAAGAAACATTTTATCACACCGGAGGGGGACAGGGAGCTGCGGGGCGAGGAACGGTAAATATTTCAAGATGATAGGTGACACGAACAAAAGGTTTCTTCTCATCCTCACTTTTTAAGGTGCAAAATTTGGACTCCCTAATCCATAACAGCAGTCCTGGCTGACACGCGGATATGGCACTGAGGAATACATATATAGACTCTGCATCACAACCCCTAACCCTCCCTCACTAAAAATGTTGCTCTTACCATCGAAGACAGAGCAAAGTAAAAAAACAAAAAACATCAAGAATCCAAGATGAGGAACATTGTAGCCCTCTCCCTTCTTTCCTGGTGGAAAGTGCAGTTTGGGGTTTTCAAGGCACTCATCAGTGATGTCTACCATCTAGTGATGAACACTATTATTGCAACTTCAAACTGCTTCGTTAGAGTGAAGATTTTTCTTTTCAAAACTAAATCGAGGGCCACTCTGAGTATAGGCTGCCAGTTGCCCGTCCTAGGCATGAATTAAGCTTCTTTGACTTTTACTACCTTCAAAATGTACGACACCATCTCCTACTTTCCCAAATGTAAACTTCTTTGAGTAAACTTTTAGGATGTTTTTTTGTTGGGGGAGGGGGGCGTCTTTTAATAAATAAATGGACTTCTTGGCTGTCAAAGACACAGCACTCGCTCCCTGTTCAGAGTCACAGAGCGGTCTGTCACTGTGCCTGTGAAAGCCAGATAACCCTTTGATGGAGAGTACGGGCGCTTATTGTTGTCTGCAGCCTCCACCTTGCCTCAAACACATATGAAGATTTATTGAAGGAGAAGGCCCCGGCAACGGGGGCCTGCAGAAACGTGACTGACTACGACAGGAACAGGAAAGGGGGACAAGGAGGAATAGAAGGGGAGAAGCACAAGTTTGGGGTGGGGGGGCGGAACTCCTGTGACCTGCCTGTGGAGGACACAATGCTCCTGGTAGAGATGACCGCGATTATCTGACTATTAAACGGGAGACAAATAATGGTAGACATGCTCTTGCTGCTTGTCCTCCTCCGCAACAAAGGAGCAGAAAGTATCACACAAGTCGGAGGAGAAGAAAGTGACGCACTGAGGATCACCAAAAACAAAAAAAAGAAGTTGAAGAGTAAAGTTACTTTCAAGGCAAAGCAAGAGATTTTTGCAAGACAAGAAACTAATTTGTCACTCTTAAGCAACAGAAACAGTTTTGTTATGTTTTTTTTTTTAAAGGATTTATCGCGGACTTAAGCAGGATGAAAACACATGGAAACAAATTCATAATTCTACAAGACTAAGCATTATGAGAAAAAAGACTAAAGGAAAATTATTAAGTCCAATTATTATTTGAAAATTCTATGAATATTAATTTATATGAATAAATTATGATATGGGAAAAAAGGTTAATGAGGATAATGTCGTAATAATACAACATATGTCAAATTTACAGGAGTCAGTATTACTAAAAGGTGCCTTTAAAGTTTTCCCATTTCCCTACCCAAATGAAACTTCATATCTAGCGTAGATATGCAGATGAAATGCATTTGAAATATGAGTCTGGCGACAGGGTGGACATTTTTGGTCTTATGTTAGAATTTAATGAGCACATTGTGGGCCTTTGTAGCGACACGATTCACTTAGCGAGCTGACTTTTCACTATTTAACAATTTGGAATTCCTGAAATGTTTATTTCTTTTTTTTTTTAAATACAGTGTTTTTCACTGTGACAAAGGAGACATGTTAAGATTGACAACATAAAGCTACACAAATAGTGCAATGAATATTATAAGTTGTAAGTGTAAATATTTATTTTACAACTGTCCATTGTTTCAGTCTATATTGAAAAAAGTCAAAATGCTGGTCGTAATTTCAAGTTACCTCCGAAACACAAGGTGGACAGCAATTTCAGGGACATGTGAAAAATGTTCAATGTCATCATGAAAATAGAATATAGATAAAAATAATGACTTTTTTTTAATCAAATCGTGTTTTGTGCACTTAGAGCCAAGTAAAATTGTTTGGTCTTTTTTTTTTCTAAATTTAGTATCATTTAACCACTCCTGTTATATATATAGTGCAGCATGTGGAACATGCCAAAATCATGTGACTCCAAAGGTGAAAAAAAATGTTACAAAATGAAAAAAATACTGCAGTTGTATGTGTGAAAATGTTTGGCCGAATTGTATTATTTTGTAAAACAAAAGTGAAACAGATAAGGACACCAAAGGCACTTTACAGTGATATTAACCCATAGTCTGGTTTCTAATACAGTATTCAATATTTCTAGAATGAACTCATAATATTTTGCCCATAAATGTATTCCTATTTTTTTCACATGACACATGACACATAAAAATGTGCAAACCCATACATTGCGCAAGTAAAATCCACATGAATCAACTCGATATGAATAAAAGAATAATGACGGTTACATATAGAAATCAGGTGTCGGCTGAATATTAAATGTACCTGTCTACGACTAAGTGAAGCCAAGTATCGAGTATCTACATTTACACAACTATGCATATTTTCAGTGGCCAACTGTGTATTCTTTCCCATGACAGATTTCTTTTGGGTATGGAAAGAAAAATCAGTTTTAAGTGAGTGAACAAAAGTGTGTGAGAGCAAGCAGACAGGAAAGAAAAGAAATTGCAGAGAAAGCTGATCAGCGACTCATAGTGCCCTCTTCTGATCACACGCTGCATGATGCACAATCATGTGAAGCGCCTAAAACAATCAACGACTAAGTTCCCCGTTTCATAACAGCGCAGAATACATTTTTACAACAGAATACACAGAAAAAATAATTGCACAAAAAAGTATTGGAGAGGTGGTTAAAAGGACAGCATAAACAAGAAAATGCATTGTTGTCTTTTCAAGTCCAGCTGTGGAATAATGCGCAAAACCAGAGCATGTTGTAGAAAGACCAACTCAACCAAAATAAGATTACAACAGTCTTCTGTTTGTTTTCAATGTGATCTGATGCCGTGAGTCGGGTGCGTCACTCCGTTTTCTGCACAGCGCCCAGGGGATGCGCAGCATGTGAGCGAGTGCAGCATGCGAGCAAAAAAAATGTCACAAGCAACTAACGAAGACTGATAATACTGTGTAAAAGATTTAAGTCCACATTAGATTTGTGGGTTTATTTCAGTCTGATTTTCAATACAGTACACTAACACCAGAAGGATGTGTGCCACCAAAAAATATGTACACATTGTTACAATGCATGCAAAACAAAAAGTTTGCCATGTTGTCACAAAGTAAGCAAAGTCCATCGGTTTCAAGAAACAAAAAGTACAGAGAAAAGTTTCTCTTCAAGGAGTTCATAATGTAATGAAAGTCAAATTAACATCTACAACACAGCTCTTTGTGCGACCCAGATGCTCATATAGGCTTGTCGTGTTGGACCACTTGAAGCTTGGTCGCAAAGCAAACATGGAGTTTCAGTAATAACGTCGCTCTCAGTAGGATTAAGTTGAACGTATTGAATAACCAACCACACACAACAAGTGCCATCCTGAATACAACGGGAAAAACAGATTTTCGTTCATATTTCAGTGAATTATGCTGATCATTTTCTTGACATGTTGTATTTAACTTGTTGGTACGTTTTTGTGAAAAAAAAATCAATATTAAAAGTAAGAATAAAAAAAAAAAAAAAGGATGCATTTTAAAAATGCAACGACCAGGCTTTGCCCCCCGCCCCCCTGCCAAAACACCATATTTTCATGACCTTAATTGCACACCGTATTAAAAGGTGTAGTGTCAGTTATGAGTGCTATTGCTGTATTTAACACAGACAATGTGATGTAGTTCGTATTTTCTCTTCAGACACTTATTAAATTGCCTGGTATTTTGCAATTCAAAGTTGGATACCCTCGGCTGAAACGCGGTTCCAGCCAGACTTGTGTGAAAAGTGTACTCAATCACCCAAACTGTTAACTGGTTACAGGTCATTCGTAGGTTACCTTAGCAATTAGCAGGACTTCTCCATCTTCCCATGAGAGTGATACCGAACAGAAGTGAATCTTATCCTTCTTATCAGTAACGTGTAAGGCAAGGCTGTAGTGCTTGATTCAGACTCCCTGGCATTTGACTCAAACTTATCAACTGAGTCAAATTATGCTTTTATTCCTGAGAAGTAATGTCCTCCTCCAAAAGAAACTTGAAATGAAATTGTTCACATTATCAAAATAGCCGTCAGATTGGTTAACCCGAGCGCAAGGGAATCAGGGACAACAAACCCTGTCGCAGCTTCGCATTCATGTTCAGTCATTAGCTTTGAGTTCCGCACTGTTTTGTCGCTGCCTCTCACTGCTCGGTGCCCAATCTCCGACTCATCTCTCCTTTTCTGTTTATCGGCACACACCGTTAAATAAGCAAAAGGTTCCATGCCATCTATTTTGCAAGAAGAGTGTTGAGCATAATGAAATTGCTACGATTTTGTGGTTGAGAAAATTGCTTCTTTTTTTTTTTTTTGTCTTAAGGTTCACTCTTGATTTCATCTGAACTTGGACTTGGACTCGGACCTTTTGGACTTCAACTTGATAAAGGTGGACTTGCCTGCAGATCATTTGCTAGCTACCTGGTGCGGTGTAAATAGTACAGAGCTTGCCTCAACCTACTCGTGCGGAGGTGAAATGAGAGCTTTAAGCCCAGCGTCGCTTTTTGGGACCATCTCGGCAGTGTAGTTATTGGGAAAACTTGATTAAAAGTCTGTGATTCTCAGTTTTGCTCTTCGGTGTGCTTTGATAAGGCACAAAATGCAAATTTTGATTCGAAAACTGCAATGCGAACCCACTCATGGGTCGCATTGCAGACATCTCGTCGAAAAAAATGAATGGCTATCAGACATTGAGCTTTATACCGATTACCCATTTTTAAATCCACCTTCGATTACCTGGTTTTATTAAAATTGGATCTAAAGAGACCCGTTCCCCATTTGAATTTAATGAAGGCTGCTCCGTCTGTCTGAAAGGAGGCTTTTGATTTATACATTGCTATTAAATTCAACAAGAGTGGCAGCCAGGTAAGCAGCAGAGAGAAGGAGAAAGCGAGACCAAGGATCTTGGTCCCACACCAGGTACATATCGCCTTCCTACGAACCCCCCAATCCCCATCTGCTCCTCTCACTCGGAGGAGCTCAGCAGCCGACAAGAGCCAAGGACACATGCTGCGTGGCACCCCTCTCTCATGCCTCTTCCTCCTCCTCCTCCGCCTCTCATACCTCTTCCATTATTCATACTAAAATACAAGCAATGTAAAGATGAATAATAAATGCAGTCAACACAAAACCAAAGTTGGCAGGCCGGTGCTGTCAAAATGGTCACTCTATAGAAATAAAGACAAATATATCATTAGCCTAATAGAATAATTGCAAAGTCATTTTCGGAAAAGCCCCCCAAAAATTGCAACAAATTTAACAAAGAGTCCACAAATTTTTTTAGAAAGCAAATCAGTATTTTTTTTTTTTGTTAGACAGTAGATTAAAAAAACGACTCGGGCAATTATGCTATTAGGTTAACAATGTTTAATTCGTTTAATCGCAAAATTGCTCAAGTCATTTTTGATCGTTTTCAGAAAATGAGAATAAAAACAGCAAAAGTGTTATCAAACTAGAGGAGTCCAGTTTCCTCGATGCAACCTTTGTGGTTTATCATGACCTGGATGTCTGAAAATCTACACAGACAGAAGGGAAAAATAGCACCGTTTTGAGCAAGAAACACTGGGACAGTAAGTTAAAAATGAATTGTGTCAATTCTGCTGCTCGACTATGCTGTTGTTACCTAAGCCTCTTTTTTTTTTTAAACAAATTTTGCTGTTTCCCTATATTAGGAGATGGAAAGAACTTGCCCAAATGCAGTTTAGAAGCGCTAACTCAATCCATATTAATGTATACAGTCAAAGAGCTGACGTACCAAGGCACAAGTCCAAAAATTACAATCTTTCACTCAAGAAAAAGACGCTGACCAGAAGAGCCTTAGACAACTTGAAAGAACAAAGAATCACTGCTGTATCTCAAGACGGTCAGGTGGAAGGGAGGGGTGATTGCATTTTTTTCTTTTTTTTTCTTTTGCTAAAATGCTGCTCTTGTTTGAGAAGCCAGTGGAAGGGACAGCCACACGCCGAAGCTCAAAGCAAAGAGGAAGAAGAGCAGAAGAGCATATTTTCCTCATGCCGTGCAGACAAAAAAAAAAAAAACAACAACAACAAAAACTGAGAAAACTGATTTCAGTGCCTCTTTTGCGCTGATTAGATCAGTGTCTCTTTTCTTCAAATGGGTTGTGTATAAATGCTGTCATTTATTGCGAGCATTTCAGACATCATGAATAAAAATGTCCTTGATGTTTGTTTTACGATTAATATTGTGTATATTGTCATGTGTGGCGTCTCGCAATTAATATGGGATCCGTGTGCCGAATGTCTGCCTGAATATCTAATATAAGAGAAAAATGGGTGAGGATTGCATTTTGTTTTTAATGTTTTGCCTGAGCGGAGCACTGCTGTCATGCCTGCCTTTTTTTTTCAGGATGTCAGACAAAAAGAAAGGCGAGATAGACATGGAGGGATCTGGAGAAGGAGAGGGGGTGGAGGGGAACGGAGGGGCTACTGACATGCACTTGTCTCCAATCTCTTCGAATCCATTGCACAATTCATCTGCTTTGTCTCTAATGCCACGACTGAGGACAATCAGACCAGACGCCCATTAGATTCCTCATACTGCCCCCCCCACCATGCAGACCCCTCCCTCACCATCTTCCAACACCTTTTTTTTTCTCCATGTGACATGCCGACTGAACGAGAGGTAAAGCAATTCACCAAAGCGCCAGACCAAAAATCACCCCCTCTCCCAACCCCCCAAAACAGGGGGATGTCAGAGAGACCGCCACATCCAAACCATGTTGTCATGGTGATATACTACGGTCAACAAATCACACCCCACGCAAAGGGATACACAAAATACAGTAAATATGCACGCACACACAAGCTTTTGTGTTGATACGCTGAGAAAAAAAAGAGAGAGAAAAAGTGAACATTTGGAGCAGAGGGATATTTGCTCATTTGTAAAAATATAGTGACAAAGCAATGTTAACCTTTCCCTCCCAAACACACCCACACCCACACACTCACAAAGGGTATATTTGCCATTGCTAAGAGGGTGAATTAAAACAGTTTTAGTTTGTGTGAGAATAGCATTTTCTTGCATTACATTAGATTACCGCAATACGGGGCACTTGATTGCTTTACGATTCTCTGCATTTTTGCATTTAGGTCCTAAATGTATGTTTTGTGATAGTGGCTTGTCTGATGGGGTCTGATACCGGGGAGACAAAAAAATCCTTGAGTTTTAACATACTTACAACATACTACCAAAAATATGATTCAGACTAAAGAAATCAAGAAAGTTTTCGATTGATTCAATATTGCTCTAAAAATAGAGCATAATGCTTGTGGATGCTCAACAAAGATGCCAAAATGCTTCCTCTTTCAAGGTCATGTGACAGCATCCACAGAAGCCATTCGTCAGCCAAATAGCATTAACGGGCAGGAAGAGAAGAAGTCTTCCTGGAACGTTTGGCATTTCGATGATTTCGCAAAAAAAAAAAAAAAAGGGAGCAGTGAGAACAAGTGAAGGGAGGAGGAAAAAAAAAGATCTGAAATGTGCTCCTTCACCTCACTTGTTCAGGACGCTGGCAGCACTTGACTTCAGCTTTTGAGCAGAACTACGCCAGAGCTCTAGCCTGGAACAAGAGGATCCTCCATCCCAACATCTCGCTGGGGTCACTTTATTGCAGTTACTGTGCTGTGCACTACATAAAAAGGGGGCGGGGTGGGGGGGATTGAAGGATATTAATGGTAAATGTGGCATAGCTACAGCATTAAAACTGCTTCTTTGTCCTCCCTTTTTCTTTGTTTGGCCAGAAGAGCTGAAGGCTTAGGGATCAAGGTAGCGCTGGAATCATGAGACAGGGATAAAAGACAAGGAGAGAGAGTGAGCTCGGACCAAACGACAGCGCAGTGGTTAATTAAAACACCCAGGGCCCCCGAAGTTCCCCCATCCATCCGTCTCCTCTTTCCCCTCCTAAAAACACGCATTCTTAACATGCTCACATAGAAAAAAAAACACGCGGGCCGACACATATGCACACTCTCATGCAGTTCTAACAATGGCTCCCCGCTTTAAAGAAAAGGCCACAGAAGCGGAAGTGCGCATATCTCCCACTGCTGGCTTCTGTTTATTTTTCATTTGTACATTTTTAAGGATCATGAAAGACTATTATTTTTATCTGATTACTCCCAGACTGCCTGCCTCCACTGCCTCAAACTGGACCGCAACCATGAACCATATGGACTTTTTCATTTAGCAAATGCACCTTTGCTTTTTCATATAATGTGTTTACTTCAGATTACATTATTTTTCACCATATTCACTCCAACAAAGATGCAAACCAAATAGAATTATAACGTACAAGTAATTAGAAATCGGATGCCCTAAAATAGCAGGACATTGAGTTGAACTGCAGAAATTGAGTGTTTTATTTTTTATTTTAAAAAAATAATCTTTTACATTACATAGGAGACGTGTGTTTTTGTCTGTCTGTGATTAAGCCCCAACTCCAGCTATCAGGCCACACTGCCCTCTGTTGGTGGCCCTGCATCAAAGCATGTTAAATCATTAACAGTTCACATTTTGACTCGAAACTATGATTTGGACAATATGACAGCCAATCTAAAAAAATTTTTTTAAAAACTTCTACATACGCCTGTCCATGGTCCTATTTCCAGTTGTACTTGATGAGGTGTGAGTGACTAGCTGGCTTCGTATGTCGCTGGTGTGGTCAATGACCTCGCGTGGGAGAGCGGCGCAGCGCCATATGAAAAGCCGGTGAATAAGGATGTGTTAAAGCAGCATGTTGACGGGGGGATAGCAGCTAAAAGGACCTCCGCACTTTGCCCACACTGAAGTCATTACCAGTGGGCCTTTGATTTTCACATGCAAAAAGCTCAGGTTGTGAGGCCCCCATGTGCGGCTCGGGAGGAGTGTTTTCGACGCCCGTCTTCATGTGGTGTTCATGTCTGCGCTAGTCAGGGCCAGCTCGGGGAGGAAAAAAAAGGAGGGAAAAGGGCTTGCTCAGATCTTTGTTTAAATTAATTTGAAGATGATTAAAAGATCCGATGGCCTTCGCACCCTGGTGGCTTTCTGATCGCTCACCGTCTTCACACTGTAATGTATATCGTGATTCTTCTGATAGAAAGGATATGGTTAACAAGTGTTCAGAGTGCATGTGCCGACAGTCAAGGGACAATCGGTGTCTGCGTTCTGCATGATTAAGATTTTGTTGGCGACAGCCAAAAGGAGGGTAGGGAGAGGTCAGGGGGCGTGAGAAAAACAATCACCTGCTGTTCACTTAACTGCTTGGTCAACACCAAGCGTGGCCGACTCCTTGGCTTTATGCATACGTGCTACGTGTCAGTTAGGTGGTTGGAAACAGATGGCAACGACTAGTGTGTAAGCTCTCGACATATCTCGAACATATATTATAATAAAAAACTATATATATTTACTTCTTTCTCCACTTAGCTGCTTTAACACGTTAACTGAATTTGTAATTGTTCTGATATGATAAGTGGCATGCATATTGTTAGGCAAATAGTACACTGGCCTAGGTCATTGGAACAGCTACGGAAAATAACTTTTTCAACCAAGTTTTAATTTATATTTTAACAGTTTAAAAATAAGTATAAATAAATATATACCGGTACATATATATACATATATATATATATATATATATATATATATATATATATATACAGTATATATATAAAAAAGTACATACATAACATATATATACATATATATACACACACACACACACACACACACACACTTAGTTTGTTCATCAACTTGTGATGCATCAGATTCAAATAAATTGTTGAAGAATCGGTAGCGTTGCTCCCTTCACACCTGACTTCGACAGAGGGTTAATGTCAGCGAGACCAGATCCGACAGCTTTAGTCTCCAGAACAGCCAGCTTACACAGATAAGTGGGCCAGGCTGGATAAGCCTCACTCAAGTATTCTATTACAGTGCCAATTACCCCTCGGTAAATAATATAACTATGTGGAATGGAATGTTCAAATAGTTAAATTGATATATCTATAAAATTGGTTTAAAAAAAATTTTTTAAACGATTCCAGGTATTTTAATTCAAAGTTTATTTGAAAGCATCCCTACCCGTATTTGCTTCATGATCTACACTCTACAGCCCTTCGGTGGCCACCAAGTACATGGTCACTTGGCTGCTCGCTGTCCAGGCCTCTCACAGCAGACACCTGCAAAGCTGGTTCTCTAATGGGGACAAATTGGCAATGTCTGTATGGGCTGGTGCTGTGTGCTAGGAGCTGTGAATTGATAGTGATGCCTAATGATCCCCCTGGGTATAGATCAATACCAATAATCCCCTTCCCCACCTATCCTCCTCATTGATGATAGTGAAACTGGAGGAGCAGTATGGGGGAAAAGTGCTACTCACAGTGGTGGGGTAGGAGTTCAAGGGCCACAACTCTCACTCGTGTTTTTAGGCAAGCAGGGAGATGAAAGCAAAAGCAAAGTCAGTCATCTCATACTCGGTAAGCATTCCTCCATACATTCACAATGTAGAAGAGACAGTGAAAGACAGGCTTGTGGACAGGTGCACTGAAACAGACACTCAGCAGGACACAGCAGGGGACAGAATGAAAACAAACAGTACGGAGAGAAAAAGAAAAAAATTAAAGTTGCTTGTATATTACGTGTTCAATACGAGTTTTTGGACTTTTTTTTCCAGTTACTGGTATATTCAATTTCAGAAACCAGCAGGGTTGAATTTCTACCCAGTGTTGCAAATTACAGAGGCGCCGACCTTCGAAAATTTCTATTGAGATTTAGAGGATGATATAAGAGAGAGAGAGAAACCTTTATTAGTCTCGCAATGGAGAAATTCCCAATTCACAGCAGCAAAGTTATCAAAGGAAGAAGTAGAACAACATAAGAGCCAAAGTAATTATTCATGTAGAGACGCGAATTACATCCACCTATCTTACACATTGCACAGTTGCCACGTACAGTATACTGTACTGCTGTTGCAAATATGTACAGGTATCTTATTTGTTATTCTCATTTGTGTATGCTGCAACTATCGATTTTTTTGCTATTGAACCAGAAATTCCCCAATGTAGTACTCCTAAAAAGGGCTCATTCATGTGATGTTATATTCTCCGAGTGTCACTATTAAAAAAAGGAATGAGTTGTTTTAGCCAAATATATTTTAATTTGTGTCACTGCATAATATTAAGCAAAAATCGAATTTATTTGTTATCCACATTTTCAATTATTAAATGAATTCTCTTTTTGACTTTCCTCGTATCAGAGTCATTTATTTGGAAGACTATAATTTTGAGAGTAAAAAGGACAATCAAAGTGAAAAAAAGCTCAAGACGTATTCACCAGTCCAAGAGTGAGATGGAGCGTGGAGTCCCTACGGAACTTAGTGTGCGTGTGAACGTGTTGTGTGCGTGTCCGTGAGCTCTGCAGTCATAAAGCCTCACATCACCCCCCTTGAACCCCGTGGTCAGCAGCTGATTACTCCCACCAAACGCATCCGTACACTTTATCCCAGCTGTCATAGTGCATACTCATTAAGGGCTGCACCAGCCAGCTGACTCCACACGGGCCACACCCGCCCGGATCCGGCCGCGGGGCCAAGGTGGGGAAGGGGGGCAGCCACAAATCAGAAAGCGGGAGAATAAATGAATGCATTTGCTTTCCAAATTCATCATTAGGACCGCATGCCATTTTAGTGTCTATCCTTGTTTTGTGGGGTCACACCACACCTGTATATGTTGACATTAGTTTTATGTTGGTGCTCTATGAATTCATAATTACTCTCCATTCAATTACACTAGTGCAATATGGTGTCATTAACTATTAATATGAGAGTCCCAGGGTTGGTTCGCCCATCACGACAACTCAAACAAGGAGAACAGGAGGAAAGTTTAAAGAAATCCATCTCCTCAACTCGTCTTATTGATGCCCACATGGCGTGTGTGTGTGTGTGTGTGTGTGTGTGTGTGTGTGTGTGTGTGTGTGCGTGTGTGAAGTGAGAGAGAAAAAGAGAGAGAGAGAGAGAGAGAGAGAGAGCAGGAGGGGTCCTATCAAAGGGAGGGTGCTGCAATGACAAGGGTGCCACACTCCAGGTCCTGTCACGCAGTAGGTGTGTTTCTCCATAGCAACTCAGATGTAGCGTCTCACATCTTTTTCGCTTCATAAAAAACAATGTTTTCGCCGGCGCGTCAATCAATCGATGTTCCCTACACTCTTATCCACACCGCACACAGTCACCATTTGTCCTTCGGGTCTAGTGGCCAGGACAACGTGAAAGAAAATCCATGCACACGTTTGGAAATACTTTTTCAAAACAGATTTGAATTGTTATCATTTAAAGTTCAAGAAATTTCATCTGTGCTGTACAGCACATTTGACAAAGTTGTATCCAATCCAATCCAAGAAAAAAAACAGACCAAATGAGAAAGTCTACAATCACTGAAAATGAACATTCCACCCATTTGTACATTGTTGTTGATCTTATTTTAAAATGTTTGAAGAGTGAGAATGAACTACCGTCATTTTTAAAAATAATTCAACTGCCTAATTTACACTGCAAGTTGTCAATGATACATCTTCAGTCGTACAATTGATGACGATGGTAATCAAAAGGATGATTATGGCGAAAAAAACAGCTCAAATATGTAAATACAATTAAACTAGCTGCAAACTCATTTGTAATATAATCAAATCAAGAGGGAAAGGTTATTTCAATCAGCATTTCAGAGATGAATGTAAAAGAAAACATGCTATGCACCAACCCCCCCCCCCCCCCACCTCCCAAAAGCCCCATCCTTGCCTCCCAGGACAGCAAAGTGCAGAGCTTAAACAGGAGCTTTTAATTCATTACATCATTATGTCATCTCATCCTAATCTGTGCAGTGGCCTCCACTGCTTTGACATGCAAATGGCTTGGAAAAACGTCTGGGGAGGTAAAGAGGGCGGAGGCAAAACACAAAATAGCAATCATCACATCTTGTCAGGGAGTTGAAAATATGCCCTGAAGCACATCTGCCATTTTTTTTTCAACCCTCCTCCCTCTGCCACTGTGAGATTATTCCTTTCGCTTTCTGGCCAGCGTTCATCTTCGGCCATTTTTGTCCGAGAAAGACCTAAACAAAGTGGCGGCAAGATCACACAGGGAGGCGGCAATTTGTTGAGGATCAGGCTCCCAACGGAGAGCGTATAAACAGTAGTACGCGTGGCCCACGCGCACACGTCCAGCCCCCTCCCGCTTACACGTGCCCCTCATCTGCATATTCACAAAAAAGGCCCCTCTGGCTTCCCCCCTCATCGGGTAAAGCCCTCCGCGCAACCTCATCAGTACACGCCGCCTTCACTCAGGAAAGCCGGCTGACAAAGTGAGCCGAATTGGACCCCACACACGCATAAAGATTATGCAAAAACACACACGTGTACATTTTTACCACACGCACAGAACATACAAAAAAAAAAAAAGCACTGGCATTGGCAACATAGAAATCAGAGAGCGACTTAGTTCGAGGTGGTGATGCGAGTATTGGCCGCGCTCATCTAATTTCCATCCCGCCTAGCCCCCCCCCCTCAATCTTCCTCCTCCCCCTCTCCTTCCTCACCCATCTGCCCCTCCTCTCATCATCAGGTACCTGGTGACGAGCGGCCCGTGATAATCCACAGCCTCTAACCAATCAATCAGGAGCATCGTAATCAGCGGCAGTAGAGAGGGAGAGGAAAAAGGGACAGGGAGAGAAAAGAAGCTCATAACTTACCGCGGCTCGCCTCCAGTCTGAGTACAAGTGGAGAGTTCTGCTTGGGGCTTTTGGATGCAGCTAGCTGGACGGGTTCACCACAAATATGACACCTTTGGGTGATTCTTAAATAAATTGATAGTTTTCACTGCATTATAAACATGTAGCCAACATATAAAAGCACTCCCCCTCCCTTTTCCTATTTCAACACTCTACCTTTCTCCCCCTCTCTCTTTTGCTCGCTCTCTCTCGCTCTTTCCCCCCCCCCCCCCCATTTGCCTCTCTCCTCCCTCAGTGTGTGCCTGTTGCAATAGTGTGGCCATATATAAGCCATACAGTGGAGATATTAGGAAGCATGGGCAGATCATACAACAACAACAAAAAAAGCCTAGCTGGTGTGATAGCCTGCAGATCAGCTGGACCTTGTGAGTCTGTTGGTGGGAGGGAGTAAAGGAGGCAAGGGAGGGTCAAAGCTAAATGTTCTACAAAGAACACAGCGACCAAATTCTTTGAATCAACCCACCTCCCTCCCGTTGGCTTCTACTCACTAACCCCCCCCCCCCCACACACACACACACACCCTCCCATCACCCTCAACCCCATTCCACACCGACCTTCTCCTTCCCCATTTCTGCTCACAGGCATTCCCTCTGCAGACATCCTTTGAGGGGGTTAGTTGTCTGAAGGAAGAGGTAATGCCGCCAAGCAGCCCCATACATTTTGCCTTGAGGGCGAGATAGCTGAAAAGCCATGCCTGCTATCAACCTTTTTTTTTTTTTCGCAAAGACAAGAAAACCGTACTGGTTTTACACACCTCCCCAAAAAGATCTGATGCCGAATTTAGCATAGGATTACACAAAACCTCTCCTGTGCACCTCTGAACAGAGCTCAGGTTTCTCCAAACTGTGATTTCTCTCCTCCCCCTCACCAAAGGCGGCACACAAGCAGCAGCTGGGGCACGATGCCTAAGTTTAGTTCGACAACAGAGAGCTGTGGCATGAATGAAATGGAGTGTTCGAGCAGCCTCTCCGTGGAGATATTCCTAGAAGAGAACAACACTCGGTATATTTGTTTCCCTGGTTGGCCATCCTGTGGTGCTGGGATGTCAATACTTCAGACTACGTGGTGAGGGGCCTCATGCAGTCAGAAACAAGGTGCTGGCTAAGTACTATTGTGACGAGAGGGAAAGCACAGCCTAAATGCAAACTGAATAATTAGGGGTGAAAAAAGAAAACAACTAAATTGTTCCACTTCATCATCTCATGGGGATCCACCCCATGGCATTTCCTCCTCCGTCTTCCTCCCAGCATTAGATCTCCTCAGGGGTGTACGCTAAGCCCCCCTTTTCCTCAATATGATGACTCTTTCTGACTGTGCATCTTAAAAACCAAACGGTCACATTAGACGACATGTTAAGTGTGCAATGAGGTCGTTGGAACACCTGAAGGCAACGTCATCTGCATCATTGGTAAAAAGACGAAGGATGTTGATCATGTACTTTCATATTGTCCTCCCACCATGGAGAAGCTGTGACAGTGGTCACCATCGTCAAGACCTGCATCTCCAAATCAACCAAGACCTCAAATGGGAACAAAAACACCTTCGGTCCCATTAGAAAGGCATGCTGGCGCCCACCAAAGAAAAATAAGCCCTGCCACATACCACACAATGTGGCTAAAACCAAATAAAATGGACCATAACAAAAAATACTACTAATAAAAAACTATACTTGGCAGCTCATACCAACACAATGAGCGAATGAGACTTACCGACAGACCGTGATGGAAACCTGCAGCCATGTGCCGGCTTTTGACTAACATCTTCGCTTCTACAACCAGGGTGAGGGTCACTTGCATCAGCAAGAACTCCACACATCCATCACCCAGACTACTTGCCCCACTTCCATCAGGAAGAATCCTGCGAGGCATCAAGAGCAGGAAATGCGCCTGAGGAATAGACGGCAAACAACACATTCACAGCCAATAGCACAGATGCACAGAATCATATTTTATACTGCTTATTTTATGCAAAACAGGATTTTATTCATG
Source organism: Hippocampus guttulatus (assembly GCF_054856545.1). Lineage (NCBI taxonomy): Eukaryota > Metazoa > Chordata > Actinopteri > Syngnathiformes > Syngnathidae > Hippocampus > Hippocampus guttulatus. The sequence continues at coordinate 14,467,800 of NC_141263.1, forward strand.
TACGAGTGTATGCATATACACATAATTTAGCGGGTGTATTTTTTAATACTAAAAATCATCCAATATCTTCTCTCTTTCTCATGAATTAAACGCTCCTGTTTAAGCTCTACACTTTGCTGATGGATGCACCATGCCGAACGTGACTTTACCTATAACCCACTATTCCTGTTCATAATTTTGCTAATTAGACAATTCTATAATCGATTGCCGGTTTCTACAGACCGTTTCAGGAACCAATTTTATTCCTCGCATTGACATGTTTTGATTGAAATGACAAGGACCTTGTAATCCTTGTTTATGTTGACGTAACACTAAACAGAAAAAACATGGGACAGTGAGACGGTATACCTGCCACCCCCCTCCCCACCCCCACATACACACACCTTTAACCCACAAAAATGAGTGATAGTTCACCCTGCGCACTCTACTGAAGAACTAATGCCATGTATGGCTTTATGACCATGTTGACGAGGGGTGGAGAGAGGGGCTTGGACAAGGAAAGCGGCTACTACGAGTAGGAGAGCTCAGGGGGTGGTGGGGGAAAAAAGTGTGTCGTGTGAAGTATGAGAGCACGCAGTCCAATTGTAGCTTGACAGGAGTGGCTGGCCGAGTTGCCAAGTCATGTGCAAGACAAATTGTGATGTCACAATTCAGCAAAAGACAGATAGAGTAGAAACGACTTATTAGTATACTTGCGAGTGCATCAATGGGGGTCTGCCCAAAGTCAGCTGGGTGAGGCTCCAGCACGCCGGCAACACTCGTGCGGATAAAGCGGTTCAGATAATGAATGGATGGCTGGATGTTTTTTTTTTTGTTTTGTTTTTTTAAAAAGATCCTCTGAAATTTATAGAATTTGAATATTTTGACTCAAAAGTGACAGACCTTTAACTACCCTAACAATAGCGGGTAACAGGATTTTTTTTTCTCAAATCCCCCCTGTTTCACCAGTGTAATTCATAATTTATTTTTATTTTTTTATTTAGAAGAAACCTCGCCCCCAAACCACTGGTGCGGCAAAGGGAGTTTCTGAGTTATTGTGTGCACAACAGCGCACACTTCCTCAATATCATTTTATGTCGGTGTATCGATTCTGCAATGAGATGTATTTGTCCTGAGCATATTTGGTCCCACTCCAAGCGCCCACCCACCTGTGAGCGGACTGCACCTGCAGGACGTCTCAGACTGCACAGACGTCCACAGTAAACGCCTCCGAGAACAATGTGATACTGGACGCGCTCAGAACAGATGGCGAAAGGAAACACAGGAGACGCCGCCGTCCCCATCAAAATGGATGACTAGCCGACATCTGAATGTCATTAGAAAACTCCAGAGATGAATGTACGCAGGGCAGGGAAGTTAAAGTGCACTGGTGTCTTGCTACATGAGAAACCTCCATGTTCTGAATGAGGAGAGACAGAATTTACGCAACATGGCAGCTCTGTGTTGTAATGCATCAAGCCTACTGAGAGCGGCACTGTCACTACCACTCTTCATCATCAGCAGGAGCAAAACAACCGCCATGCATTGTCTTTTGGGCAAGAAAAATGTGTGTGTGTTTGCAAGTGTGCCTGACTACAAGTGTGTTTGCGTGGCGGCGTTTGGGTTTATGAATATATATATATATATACATATATATACACACACACACACACACGTCCGCCTCCACTGCATCCATATTAAACAGTTTTGGAGGTGAATGTGCTTCCCTGGGTGTCATGAATATAAGAGAAAGCATCCATCTTGCAGAATACAATTTCACAGGTAGTGACAGTAAAACCGACTCTGACTCTCGGACACACTCCAACACACGCGCGCACACGCAGAGGCACACGCGCGCAAAATGGAGAAGGGCAAGATATGGACGGAAGCTGCCTGCCACCTTCTGCTTTGAGAACCGCGATCGCTCTTGCAGCGGCAGCATCCCGTATTCAGCGTATTATCTGCTCAATGGCTAAATTCCAATAAGGGCAAACCCTGCTGATTGATTCAAGTCGATTCAACCCATGCCGACCTCATTCATGCGACAGTTCCTGTGAAACCGAACTAATACCTGTTCCAATCTGATCAGGGAGCAATATCATGGTCACTTTAAAAATTCTGCTCCATGCTAAATGAGTCAATTTCAGGGGTGAAGAGCACATAAATGCCAGGAGAAAAAAAACGTCCATTACTGTACAGAAACTATTTCTTTTAAATAATGTAAAGACATATCGATTCAAATTTAGAAAAAGTACGGCCCCCCCCCCTTACAATTTAAGTAGCAATAAAGAAACATTCCCTTTGCATGCCACCTTCTTCTGTCAATTACCTATTAAGCCATCTTTTGCTGTGATCTTTCATGAATGAAGAGGAAGTGGAATTGCAGGTGGGAATTACACCTTGGTTATAATCGTGCATAATTAATTTCATTAACTAATGAAGGGGAATCCTTCATGACTTGCAGTGCAGTATTTAACACTGGGTTAATTATCTTAATCATGAACTTGATAACGAAGAAATTCAGGCAATTAAATCCCAATTAAAGACTGGCATATGTGATTATGTCTATATAGAGACAGAGATTGCTTTTGTAGAACGACCAAAAAATAAAAAAAAGAAATAAGGGCCGACGGCGGCAAAATACACTAAAAGTCAAAGATGTGAGAAATACAATCATGTAATGTACGGTTAATGGTAGCTGTCTGAGGTCACAACTCTTGACATAAAATATCCAAGTTCAAGTTCAAAAACAAAACAATGCATTAAAAAGTAAAAGAAAGGCAAGCAGACAAGGCATGAGGGGGAAAACCTGTAATGATAGGAAAGGCTGATGCCATCACAGACTCACACTAGGACACACCAAGACACACTTTCCCTGCTCCTAAAACCCTGCACTTGTAACAAGCCCTTATGCATGGACAATAATTCAAATAATAATAAAATAAAATTAAAAAAAATAAAAAAATAAAAATAAATAATGTTATGTCAAGTGTAGTGACGGTTCTGGTTTTTGCCTGTTTGTTAAACCGACTCGCTAAAATATGAATGTTGCTTCAGAGCAGTGCAGACGTTTTTATTACAACACTTCTGTTTCAAGTTGTTGTTTTTTCTATGTTGGTACATAATGGCTACCCCTGATCTTATGGACACACAGATGTGGTGCTTGTGTTGTTCTCCGGCTCGGTTTGGACTGTTTGGGGCCTCCGCGTTCGCTCCAGTACACACGGGAATCGCCACATGCTTCGTGCACACGACTTGATGAAAAACATGAGTGACAAGATTCATGGCTATCAGAGCAGCTGATGAAAATGGCCCGGTGAGAGTGGGATGGGGCGGTGGGTGTTACGTGCTTAAATTTCTTCTTTTTTTACTTCTATTTTTATGGCCTTATGTCTTTAAGGAGAAGAAATAACAGCAATCAAATAGATACAAAATCTAGAAACTAAGGTGGTTTCATATTTTTTTTTAGTCCCTCTGTAGCCTCCAAATGTGGTAATATTTTTACTCATTTACAAACAAATATTCTTGTATTATTTTGCATGTCTCCAGCATGGTAAAATATAGAAATGTAATGTAAATGACATGCCATACAAAAGAAAAAATCCAAAGGTACAGTAAATCACACAAGTACAAAAAGAGAATAAAAATGGCCTTTATATTTCCTTAGTTGCCCGTTGATGTCACATTATAGTTTAGCTCGACGTAGACATGATTCAATCACACTTGACTTGACAAGCACACGGGAGACTCCATGAGGCCGCTCGCCCTGAGACTGTGGCACTTTGGCCGGCGCGAAAGCAAAAAACAGCATCTTTCACTTTAAGCTCTCCAAGCGAGGTCAGCCGATTGCAACTAAAGGCATCTGGACATAAACTATAGCATTCGACTCATTCATGTCCCTCTTTTATTTATGCATAAATAGTACAGTATTTCTTCAAATACTTATGCATAAGTATTTGAAGAAAAGAAATATTTTAGGTCGAAAATATATTTTCATTAACTGCATAAATCAGTACAGTAATTGCAAAACAATATGTTTTCGGCAAAAAAAAAAAGTTTTAATACACACCTAGTATGCAAAGAAAGAAAGAAAAAAAACTGTGCTAACATAAGGTTTTAGATGTGATGTGGCACACGTCACGTCACCTGTGCAGCCGCCGCCTGATTTGGCTCTTCAGCCGCGGGGCGAGCGGCTCTGGGGACAGAGTGAGGAAATGGCTGCTGTGGTGGTTTGAGATGAGGTTAGCAGAGTGACGGGCTGGCTGGATGCTGCTGCGGCCCAGATTTTCTCCAATCCCCGTTTGTCCACTCCTCGACTGCTTTCACTCAGAACATTGCTTTGTTTTTATGCCATTGGCTCAGGGGCGGGGGGATTCAAATGTCCGGCATTCTGGATAAAGACAAGGCTGACAATGTTTTGGGGAGGGGGTTCCGCCCCACAAAAGATGTGCAATATTTAATCCCTCAAATATTGTCTGAGTGTATTGCCTCTATAAACGTGTCACACCACCCCAAATCTGAAAGTATTTGGTCCAGTAGTAAATTAAGAACGCTATGGTGTCCTATGAAATTCCGAATCACATTTGTTAAAACGTACAAACGAAAGTAGAACCTTTCAAATTGAAGTGAATGCAGACACAATTTGGGTCAGAGGTAACAGAATTCAAATTGCAGCCATCGTTTATGGCCTTTCTGAACTGCTGCTTGGAAGGAGGCCACAGAAACTGAAATCCACAAAATTACTTTTGAACATAACTGTTATTTAGTCATTTAACATCTGTTACGATTTGGTGTTATGTTGTCAAATTGATCCAAGCAGTCTGGCATTCATTTTGCACTACAGTATACGATTGCCAATGTGGACTCCGATGCTTTATGTGTTCACCTGAAGAGCTAAAAGGACATTTGCTGACATGAAAAACAGCAAAAGCCGTAAGTCCAAGCAATATCAGAGATGACTGTGATTTCCTGTCAGTACCGGATACACAAGGAGGAGGCATCACTTTTGGGCAACAATTTGGGCTTTGCTCAGAAGGAGTCTGACATTAAAAAAAAAAAGAAAGAAAGAAAGAAGCAGCAGCATCTTGCAAAAAAAATAAAAGACTAGGTTCTCGAGGTGAAGCCTTCCTCGTTCGGTGTTTCTTTTAAGTGAAAACTTAAAAGCATACGGAGATGAGGAAAAGAGGGATTTTTTTTTTAGATTGGCATTTCTGTAAGCATACATTTTGTAAATTGTGAAATCAATGTCAAATACAATTCGAGGGCACTAAGATTGCACATGTGCCGGCAAAATAGGGGTATAAACCTGAAGCATGACCATTATTATTATAAACAACATTTCCTACACTTCCTTCTCTTGGATGAGCAATTTCAATGGCTCTTCCTCCATGCCAGAAGCACTTGTGAACATAAAAGACAACGCATGCTTTTGCAGTCTCTGTTGCCTTCTTTGTTTTCAGGATTTAAGAACTCCATAAAGCCCTGCTTCTGTGCATGTTAAATGAAGTGTACAGTAACCATGCAAGTGCATGTGCGTGGAAAAAAAAGAAAGAATTCAAGATCCATTTTTTTAAAAAAAGGGGAGAACAAGTGACTTGCAGCATAATGTGAAATAAAAATAGTGGTTTATGACGGAAGGATAAAGCAATGGGACAGGGGGAATACACACAAATATGAAATGGAAAAACAATTACACCTTATTGTTATTTCAATGTGAAGTCAAATCAGCTCAGTGGAGTTGTTAAGGCTCAATAATGCAACTGATTCTATTACCTTTTCGCAAATCATATTGGCATTCATGAGATCATAAATATTTCCCTAAAAAAAAAAAAAAAAAGGAAAATCGTTTGGGCAGTGGTGATACAAAAGTGTTGGTTGCATTTTCTTTCTAAAAATGTCAGGGGGATGTCATACTTAAGACTGAGTAGCTGGGTTACCTTCATGTCAAGCAATATAAATTCATCTCATATTCAGAGTGTTTGTTCTCTGCGGGGGGGCTTGTGGTGCTATCTGCCTCTTTTCTCTTTGATTTGGCTCATTTGAGCAGTGCGGTCCCCAGTAGCTTGTTAGAACTGCCACCTCGGTGACTCTGCCCCCTGGATTGGGGGAGGAGGGGGTTGCAGAAATGGATGGGGTGCTCGGAGGGGTGTGTAGGATGATAGGTTTGGGAGGCCTTCCTCACAGTGCTTTCACAAGGCATGGGTGAGAGAGCACGGTTTGGTAACGGAACAAAAGTGAACAAGAAACACATACGCCATCTACTGGCTAGGCCGAGGTACTGCAGTGTTCTCTTATGGAGAAAACCCTCCCGTCATTTTTCAGAGAGGGTCAATACGGACATTGAAAATATTCCAATAATTACAATAATACAATAAGAACAATTAACAAGCACAAACTTGATCAGGTTTGGTTTGCTGTGGTTTCAATCAATTTCAAATAAAAAGTATTTTGGTTAAGAATATGAAAAACTTTATTTGTCTCACAATGGAGAAATTCGCAATCTACAGCAGCAAAATTGGAGGGAAGAAAGTAGAAAAAGAAAACATGAAGCATTTGCATGCACAAAATAAATGTTCCCCACAACAGGGAGGATACAAGACAACAGATGCAAAGAAATAAACTGACTAAATATCAAACCAACCCAGAGGATGAGATATTCCCAAAAAAAAAAAGGCTGGTCCTGTTTTATTATTAGTGACAGGCTGCAAAAATGATCCTTTTGGGTCAAAGGGACAAGAGCCATAACTGCGCAAATTACCTTTAATGGCTCACACATGTAGCCAGGGCTTCAATTCTGTCTCAATAAATTTCAAAAGCTCAAACGCGCATTAAAAAAATGGACAAAAGCATGTTGCACATTAACCATGGACCTGCTCAACCCAGGCTATATAAAAGAAAAAGAATGAATCCAAATCCAAATCATTGTTCTTCAACCTTTTTCATTTTCCAAGGTCGTGTTCATTTATCACAGCGGGATATGCTGTGAAGACCGGACAAAGGCTTGAATATCTAATCAAAGCTGTTGTAGAAAATGTATAGTGAGAGACTATGAGGTGCATAACACATTCTACATAGGCCTGATGGGATGTGCAGACGTGCTTTAACCTTGGGGTGAAAGTGGGCGAAGGAGGGAGATGAAGGGTGGACCAAATGAGTTAAATGCAGAAGGACAATGAAGCACACGACTGTACACAAAATTGAAACCAACACAACAACAACCGTTAACCACATGACAAAACACTAATGACAATATGGTTTTTAGTTTACCAATAACCCATAATATCATTCAACCATCCATTTTCTGATCCGTTTATCCTCACATAGGTCGCGGGGCGTGTTGGAGCCCAACACAGCTGTCAGTAGGCAGGGTACAACCTGAACCTGTTGCCAGCCAATCCCCGTCATATCATTTCACACAAATGTTAATTATACATCCTACCATCTTAAGCAACAATATCTGTGCTATCGGCGGCCCATTTAAGTGGCGAAGCAAGAAAAAGAGAATGAGGGAGTATTACCGTTTGCTAAGTGTAGCAATTTGCCTGTACGACACAAACTAAGAAGGTGGATCTCGAAGTCCTGCTGTGGAGGGACAAGGGGACTTAGCCGTGAAATCCAGGTATCCCCGATTTCAACCCTTAAATGGCCGACAGTTTCCTACACTTCCGCCGTCGGTCTGTAGCTTCGAGCAGAAACGGCTAACACCTGGATTCAATTACTTGAGTTGCCCAAAAGGCTGAACATACCCAACTTGTTCATATAGTCTTGTGAATACTGCCAACTCAAATTTCAGTTTCAAATCATATCCATCATATTCCTCAAATTGCACTTTTCACTTCACTTCACTTTAAAATACGAGTGATCCGTTTGTGTACGTCTCAAGTAGACTGATGGAAAATAAAGCATTTGATTGAATTTTGCTGCCGATGATCACATTCGTCTGTTCGTCATGCGAAGTCAGTTTGAACTGGAAAACAAACAGTTAATGGAATCCCCCCCAAGACAAAATGTATCACTGCTGTGTTATTTCTTTTAAATAAATTTTGGCTAGGTATTGCGTCCATAAAAATCAAATTAGGCTCCTCCGTTTACAATTTCTCATGTCTAAAACGCATAGCGATTCACAGTTTTCAATTTTTCAAATTACCGGTACATACATTTGTTATAATGCTTTCAGTGTGAGTATCTGTCATTTTTTAGTCAGAGTTGCTATCATCGAGCCATGATAACTTTGATCACTGTAACTGTATTGTGAAATGTTTGTTTTGGTTTGTTTCGTAGACACAAGGCTCCCGAGCATGAACATACACACACTAGTCCAACCCCTCTTATGCGGTCTCACAGATTACATATTAAGGTCTGAATAAGGTTTTAACAAAAATAACACTAGGCATAGATGAATTAGTGGAGGTCAGGATATTATTCTTGAATAAAATGCAAGTACATTCAGAACCAAAAAAGGTTTAAGGTTTTTTCATTTCGTCAAGTGGTTGCATGAAAAAATAATCTGGATCCACATATATTTTTGATATTTCAGTAGACAATACAGTACATCTACTCAATCCAGATGATGTCTATTTTTCAGTTTTATTTGTCAGAGTTTATGGAATTCTCATGATTCTCAGCGGGTTCACTTACAGCACTTGTCAAAGTAGCATAGTAGCTAAGTGGCAAAAACATGAAACATCTCCAGGACGTAGCCTAACAATGAGCGTGTATGATCTCCATGATGGTGCTGATCTCCACCTGCATGAATAGCAAACACGAATGGAAGGTTGAGCTTCCTCAGGTCAGCAGCCAGACACGTCATGACTGCTAGTGGGCAGCTTTGTGGAGGTGGAGTTAATAGGGGCTTCAAACAACTCCAGGCGAGGACAGATAGGCAACTAAATTACAACATTGCCCGCCCCCCCCCTCCCCCCGATAAATCTGAATAACTTTTTCATTAGCTGTGTCACAGAGATCAGCAGTTATCAGTACCTCTGGAGGGAATGCCGAAAGTGGGGGGAGGACAATCACTGATTCTTTCACCATCTAATTTCCGACCGTACATTTCGAAACAAAATTAATTTCCTCGGCTATCTAATAAATCAGAAACAAGTGATTGTGGATGGTGCCAATCCGGGCAGTAACAAAGAACTCTCTGCTTCAGTCTGACAGAACCAATCGCGCCATGCAGCCTTCACACGGGATCTCCCCCTTCAGATGTAACATTACAACCACACATTCAAACAATGGATTCAGTGCCTCCACAATACCAGAATAAAAGACAGGGAAGAATAGTCAGGGAGTTACAGGATAACACCTCTGGCGTTAGCCTCTCTCACATTGTCTTGCGTGTCCAAAAAAATGAAAGGCATTTGCCACAGAGATGATGTATCCTCTGCTAGCTAGCTAGGTTTTAGGGTGATACCCACTGGCGCGGAGGATTTATTTTGTACAACACCAACAGGCGCAATATTTGAACTAGCTTCTACCTCTGGCCACAATATGGAGCAGGATCCTGATTAAGGTACGCCATTTCAAACTAAATTTTTGAAAAACTACGTTTTTAGGAGTTATAACAGCGGCATGGAGCCACCATCTTATTTAATGCTGCTGTGCTTTACAGTTCAATGTGAGGCTTTGTAAAGCTCTTTGGGCACCCATCGTATGATGTAGATACAGTGCTATCCATTTACTATTTTAATCACATTTGACTTTTCATCTGGTGGAATATGACATGTTTGTTCCATTTGAACATCAATCGCTAATGTTAACACGAATGGCAAAATTTTGGGTGCGAGTCAGAGCTCTACTTTTAGCATCCAATGTTATGCAGATGAGACAGTAGAGATGAAACCTGAAGAAACCAATCAGTTATCCAAGCATTGGGCGTGCCTAAAAGAAATCGAGAATTGGATGAATGGTAATTTCTCACCCACTGAATTCAGATAAACCCAAAACCAGAGTCCAGGGCTCCCAGGACTTTAGTGACACATTCTCCAATGACGCATAGTAGTTGCTCTGAATTGCTTTGCCATCACCTTTGGTAGTATAGTGAGGAACCGTGACGTCAAGTTAGATCGGGATTCATCTTTCAGTTGTCACATACAAGAATCAAGGACGGCTTTCTTTTCCCACAACGTAAAAAAAAATGTAATTTCTTACAGCTTACGAGTGCTGAAAAAAACTGAGCATGATTTGGTGATCTCTAGGGTGGAATATTGTAACTCCCTCATCGCAGGCTGCTCCAGCTAGTCATTGAAGACTCTCCAGCTGATCAAAACATGATCCGTCCTGAGTCATGACTACGACAAGGTATTGATAGTTGACCTGAAGAATAAAAAGGGGAACGTGCTGCCCGCCTATTGAATGCATAATGCCAAGGCCTGTTTCAGCTGTTTTACTTACATCCAGCCTTCAAAGCTTCATTCCTCGAGTCAACACCCCAATAACTTGTGTTCAACAAGTTTTTAATCATTCACAATGCTGGTGGCTTCCCTTTTGATTTGTATTACAAGGGAATCTGGATCAAGTTCCTTCCTGAGAACATCGCCTCATTCATCCAGCCTGTGGACCAGTGGATGATCCTTGCCTTCAAGTTGCTCTACACCGCACCTTTGTGAAATCAATGGATGTGGACAATGAATTTATGCCCAAGGGTTAAAGATGTTAATCCACCATCAACACATGCCCAAACCATGGTGGGGCATGAAAAGAGAAAGCCTTAATTACTTCCAGAGTGTGCTAAGGATTACAAGGTTTTTCGCTCCTGAAGGAGAAACTCCTAGGTGGGGAGGGCTTTGAGGACGTCACCTAAGTCAGAAACCTCATCGATGGCCACTCTGACCCACTCATACACAAGTATTTAGCGAAGATGATCCAGTCTGGAGAAGCGCCTGTAGAAGACGTGGCAACGACTCCTCCTGAAGTGCCTGAAGAACAAGAGAAGGAGCCACCAGAGGAGATGCAACTCCACTGCTTTGATGTATGGCTATTACCTCATCCTTCTGAGCAGCGAAATGTGAGGAGCATGGTTTTAGACCAGCTCCATATGTACAATGCCTTGAAGTAGCGTCTGTTGTGAATTGGCACTGTCGAAATAAAAAGTGACCTGCCTTTGTCAACTACCCCCCCCCCCGCCCTTAATTTCATTGCCTTGCAGAACAACGACAGCGTACAAGGCTACTTGGCAATATCATTCGAGCATCCATATGATGCATATGCTACATTATGCATGCAGCATCTTGTAAGTTTCAATGCATGTTTTCTACATGACTACCCTCTGAAACAACTAGAGGGATTTGAAAATCAGCCATATGCTAAAATTGCCCCAGGCAGTCTTAACAGGGTGATAGAGCCTTAAGAGTAGCAATGCACACCCAGGGAGGTGAGGAAGCAAACCCACTCCATACACTTGAACTTCACCGAAGCTCTCGGTGCACTCCTTTGGTGAAGTCTTCAGCGCCGTGGGGGGCACCGTCGAGTGGTTAGGAAGGGTTAAATAACAGTGATGTAAAACATGTATCTGCATTCAATGCAGTAGCGGTCCCCAACATTTATGTCACAAACCGGTTTAGACCAGTCCACGCTTTTTGCGGATCAGCAAGCATTCGCTGACAGGGAGCCAGAGGATGGAGGCGTGGGAAGGTTGGGTGTTTTTATGGCGGGCTATAAAAACCGACTTCACCTTGCTTTTAAATTGCCACTTTTAAAGCATTCGTAGTGACAAAAAAGATAATTAAAGAATAATTCAACATTTTGTAAATGTAAAACATTTTTTCCCTTCATTTGAAACATGCAAACAGACTGAAAATGGATCCTTCAGGAGTAATAGGTTGGTTGTTTTGCCTTGTTTTTGACAACATAGCGCTCACAGCGGCTTTCTGTTTATGGCTTCTTATTTCATTCGCTGGCGAATTCTGTTGACTTGCAAACCACAGTGGACTCTGGCGGCTGTCATGCACATGTCCGTCATATCTGATGGAGTAAATATGCTCAGCTTCATTCACTCAAGTTAGGGCGAGCCATCTTTCCAGCCCAGAGTCAGCTCAGATGCTCAAGTAAAATGTATACGACCAAGAGCAATGTATTGTCTAATTGAATAGTCTGGGTGTTATGCCGACATTTTACCATGTGGTTTCAATTTATTTAATGTAATAAGTAAGTCTGCTTGAGTGCAGGTAAACGTACTTAGCGTGCCCCCAAAGGGCAGGTTTTGGCCAGGCACCTTCAATGAAATTACACCTGAATTGAAAAGTTTACAGGCAAATCAGTGAGACATGCTGGACATATAAGTTTCATGTAGTCCTCTTTGTCACATGCATTAGGCGCAGGTGCTTCCGCAATCACAGCCATTTTATGAGACATATGCCTGCTTTCTTGACTTTCAAAAATAAATTTTTCCAAATGATTTGATTCATATCAAATGCTCAAATTCTGGTCAAAAGTCAAAGCAGAGGAATGAGGACATAGGGCATGTGATGCCACAGAAATTGTTATTAAACCCAGACAGTATAAAAGGGGCTGCTTCAACCCTGCCTCATAAAAACAATGTATGGTGAACGACGCAAATAATTTAAAAGTAAGAACAGTCCATAACAATAAAAGTCAACCAAAGTAGAATTCATTGGGATCCCAATGAAATGTGTCTGAAAAACGAATCGCCGAACTCAAATTTTGCCGACAGAGGTAAAGAGAGGAAAAGTTATCTTTCAACATGTCGGATTGTCACTTTGTTGCTTTTCTGCATGTTAGAAGGTCAGTATTTCAGGGACCGCATCTTTGATGGTTTGACTCCTATCAAAAATAACTGAAAGACAACAAACAGCCCAGAGGAGAGACTCAAGGGTGTCGACAAAAAGATTCTCATAAAGGCCTGTAAAAACTGAAGACGTAAAATGTCGGTCTTTCTGTTTGTCACATGGTGGTCATTCGGAAGGTAGCAAGGCTAGATTTCAGTACATCTTGGTTAAAATACAAAGGGTGGAAGAGATCATGGGAAAAGGTATCTGCACAGCTGTGCAGGAATATAGGAAGGCAGTGATATATAAACGTTCCTCAACTCGACTACACCTGGATAGATCGTCTTTCTTCGATTGTTTCCCCAGCTCCAGTCACTCCTAGTAAAACTCGCTCTCAGCACCCAGCACTCCCTGACCTCGGGATAGCCCCGCAAACATAAAAGAGTCTTTATATGAACCAGGTGTGGGCTAGCTATGTATCAGGGAAAAGTGACGGCGATGAATATGTATGTAGATGATATAGGATTCAGACAGCGTAAAATGAGACAGCAATGCAGTTGCTGAGTTCCAAATTGTAAGCATGTGACAGCAATAGGGCAGCCTATTTAAGCCCATTATCATGAGGCTGTGACTTTCTGCTTTAAGTTAAAATCAGATGGCTCTTCAAAGTGTCAGAAGGGGAGGCAAATATGTCTCAACTGACAACTTGATCGGATTTCGATTGCTCTCGCATCATATTCAGGACCTACGAATTGCCTCATTGAGCTCGAATGGAAATAATGAGTTTTGCTATTAGACGCGTAACCCATTAAGCACATTGTTGATGAGCTATGCTCCGCAGGGAAGTAGCCATGCCATCGAGTCCCTTCCTGTCTCTCTGTCTGGTTTCGAGTTAAACTTGACCCCTCACACTTGACCTTGGGGCTTGGCCTAGCGATGGTCGAGCGGAGAGGGCACAGCTGTTAGGGAGGGTCTGCAGCAGGACCGACTCCTCGTTGACAAAAGAAGAAATTCAATTGCAGCATGTTAGTGTCCGAGTTATTGAGTATCACTCATTTTGGCTAACTGGAAACATCTTTTTGCTCTCCACTCAAGGCAACTTCCATTAACCTCAAAAGAAGAGGGAGGGCACGGCTGTGGCGGTGGCGGGGCGGTTGTGTCACACAGCGGCTCCAGTAGCTTCAAATTTCAACACTGCACTCTATTTTGAACACCTGATACATATTGCTGTGGTCGTTAGTTTCAATGCCTCTGTCCTGAACTGTCAAACGCCTTGCGGGTTTGATGCATGAACGGGGGTCCATCACTTACATTGTTCCTGCGGACAACCAATGTGTGTGTGTGTGTGGTTCCCTGTCGTGACTAAGACAAAGACAGATAGATGGGCTCGGACTCGGGCCACAGGTACCTGGGGACACTTTGCAGGACAGCTTACAAATAGGACTGAGTAGGAAGGGATGAGGCTGAATAAAGGCTCAACCCATAACTGTCACCTCTGCAGATTGAACAGCTACCCTAAATGAAGACAAACTATCGATCCGCAGAGTAATATCTGTTTGGTATGTCTGCGACGAGAACAAGAGATGGCAGAAAAATATATGCTTGCCATGTGAAAATGGATCTAAATCGTGACATGGAGGCTTAATAAACATGGCAGAAAAGCGATGCGGTGCGGATCCGAGTTTGTCTGCGAGCTGCTTTATAACAAATTAAAAACAAGGAGGAAATCATACTGAAATTGGGTCCCAGCTTGCGGCAGCAGCCTTCCACCCCCTCGTCTTCACCCCCTGCCATCCCCAATGTCTCTTTTCTCTACAATCAGTGTCAGAAGAAGCGGCGAGGAACGGTTTGTGAGAAACACTTATCTAGCACAGCGGCAGAGCCCTGTTCCTCCACCCTTTATCTCACCAGGAGATGGAATTCAATATACAAAAAACCCCATCATGCAGCAGCATCACGCCTATGCTGGGGATAAGGGCAGGGTTGCCAGGTAATTGGTTGGTGGTGGACGAACACAAGGTTTGAGACTACCCGTGGAGGAGTGGAGATTACAGCAAAGGGTGGAGGGACTGGGTAACTAGGAGTCGGTGAAGGGAGGGGTGTCTTCTTGACGATATTTCTCCATTTCCCCCCCCCCCTCCGACCCCCAAACTCCTTTCTCCTGCAGACACACACCTCACCCCTACCTTTGCATGTAATCTCCAACAGCACAAACGTATGCAGTATGTGTGATGTGTGTGTGTCTGTGTTTTCTGGCTCCAGAAGGAACAACAAAGCACATCAGTTCTTTTGTACGGCGCCTACGTCACAATGCAGCCCGCACATTCTCATTTAAAATGGGGACACGTGACTTTTCGCGAAACATGCATCCCTGTGCATCATTATTACTGTTTAAAAAAAAAATCTCCCATTCATGACATTTCAATTGAAATAAGACCTGATAACATCATAACAAGCGAGGCATATCATTACGGAGCAAATATAAATTCATTCCTCTGAGATATTGTCAAAAGGGGGTTGGAAGGTGCTCATCCAGCAAACGTATTAAGAACGGTGACGACGGCGCGATGCCAACAGGAAATCCACAGGCACTCCATTTCCCGTTTTCCAGCATCTTCTCGAGATAACCGTTGCAGAAGATGGAGAAATAAAGAAACACGTGAGGAAAGAAGAAAAAGTCATTTCTCTGATTTATTTATGATGCGGCGAGGTATGCTCAACGCATCAGAACATGCAGCAGTGGTCATACTGTCAAAGAAGATGAAGTGTCTTCATAGTCGACTGAGCAAAAGAGCGGGGGAAAAGAAAGGGGGGGTGAAATTAGAGGGGCGAGAGATGAGGATACTGCAGAATGGTGTTAACCACCTCATCTCTACCGCATCACCCCGTTTGCCATAAAATGGCTACTTCGCTCTTTCTGACAGGCGGCGCCAGTGAAAGGGAGGAGGGGGCTTTCCGAACCGTCACTGTGTCGTCTTGAACATCGCTCTTGTTCCTCAAGCTCAACTCGTGCTTCTTCTTGGAACTGTTTCATAAAAATACAAAGCTGAGCAATAGACCGACTTGCCACAATTAAATTGAGAAACGGTGGGATCAACTTCGGGGTGTGCAACTTATCACTGCTCCCCCTGGGCCACAAAAAAAACAAAACATCTTTACATGTGTCATAATCAGCACCATTTTGAAGTGCCAAGATTCCACATTGTGTTTTATTTGCTAATGTGTGTATGCTCCCGTGCTGTATCATATAAGACTGCTGTGGCGCTAATAGACCATGATGTTAACTTACCAAGTTCATTTTAAAAGCCGTCTAATTTTCGTGAAAATGCATTCAACCCCGAAGCGCCTCCACTTTGATTAAACTTTAAGTGAGAACTCGAGGCAAAAGGCACGTTGTTCTAGTAGTATTATGATCTCGTGCTTAAGACTCGCAAAGCACACGAGGAAGCAGCAAAAGGGTGAGTCATTGCAGTACCACTTTAAAACAGAGGCCGAAAGCTTTTGTTCAGTGCAACATCCCCCTCTGCAGGCAAACAGGGTACAAACGCACTCCACAAAGAGCTGCTTTTTTTGAATATGAAAATAAGATGGAACTTTGCCGGCCGTTCCCCACGCCACGTTAGTTTAATGCGTATGGATGAGAATGAAATCGAGGGGATTGTGTTCAACTATATTTGTGGACTCAGCCAGTTTGGCCCCTTCCAGTGCTCATTACATGACTATGTGAGCTAAGCAATTTCCAGCTTAAACCATTTCATACCTACTGGTATTTCAGTTCCATATTACCCAAGCTACCTACAACCTAATTAGTTGACGCTAAACTTTGCATGCGCCAATATTGTGCCTTAAATTTAAAAGGGCCACAAACTGGAAACATAAACAGACCTGAACCAAATCTTAGTTTGACCTTGATTTTAAGGAACTGATCCTGAAGCAGAAATTAACAGCATTAAAGGGCATTACATGGATCAGATACGGAATATTTTGCCACTGTCTCTGTATGCGGGTGTTATACGGACAGCAGCAAATTTTAAAGTATGATTAAGATGCTTTAGCTAGCCAGAAGCAATATGTCATCCAGCATTTTTTTATTTTGTTACATATGATGGTCACCAATCTGGAACTGACTTCATTTATTTTTTTATCGGGGAGGCGAGGCCCAAAGTATTTAAATGAGTAGACGCCCTATGTGTTGGCTGTATTACATAGATTTTCTCCTTCTGAAAGAAAAATCACATAAAAATTTAAGATGACACAAGATAACTCCGACTATCATGGTAATATTTACATCGGCGTTGACTGCCTCGCCAAAAGTCCTGCTTTGATTCTCATTCCGTTCAGAAAATTCAGACGTTTAAAAAGAATAAAAATCTCTTCCGCTTGCATGGCACAATGGTTTTGGAGCAATTTATCCAGCGATTGACCTTGTGCTTCTCCCTCTGTGTTACGGCCGACTTTGCAGCTCAGCCTTTGAATCAACTGATACTTTAGCACAAGCCTCCAACTCCAAGGTTATTTCTTCAGGATTTCATCTAAGTTCTTTCGAGACCCGCGAGCATTTGGAATATATATAAATATATATTATACATAAAAACTCAGTCTAATAAACCAACAAAAGTTAGGGGCTCAAGAGCATAAAAGCATTCCTGGATTGGTCGGAACCACATGATGAGCCTGCTGTCTTTGTGAGCAGAAGCTCCGAGAGGTCCTGCGAATTTTAGAGCCTGGCTTTAGAGGGTTTTTTTTTTTCCAAAGATTATCTTTTGGTCTTTGAAGTACAGAACCCACCTGCTTCAATCCCAAAAACGCTTCTGCTTCGGGTTCCAGGACGTAGTCTCGCATAACATCAACAACAATAAGCTGAGCCTCAGGGAATTGCGGTTTATTACCAAATCTTTGCAGAAGCTCTGCACGCAACACACGCATGAACCATGCACCTTTTGAAAGAGGAATTGCTTGCAAAAACGTCAAAATCGTTTAGAATAAAACTCTGGTCAATATTGTTTTTCCGGGTGGCTATTAATCCATTTTAGTCAAGACGCTACAAAGTACGCAGTCTTGATAAACTCAACAACCTTGTTGACAGACCCAAGTAAAAGTAGCTCATGTTTTTCGTAAAAGTACAGCTCGTATTCATTAACATAACGAGTAGCTCATTGCACGAGGTTTACAAAGCCTGCAGGAAGCCATTTTATTAGGCCTCTTTGAAAGAATTCCCAACTGCCGCCGATTGTGTTTAAGCCTCACGTTCAACTTGACTGACAGCTTCGTGCTTTCCCATCGCGAAGCCAAACTCTTGGTCACACCAATACAATGACTTTGCATTGAATGCTCTCGCACAGCATGAACCACCATTACGAAAGGAAAATAAGGAGTTACGCCATCGTTACAATGAAACTTTTTTTTAAGGGATCTGATGCAAAATAAGGTACACAAACTTTGCTCCCGTTTAACTTTGGTGCTATGTTCATTGAGGCAGAAACTGAGGACAAATGTGATCTCCTTCACTGCCGGGCTTTGTGTCACTGTCCTGATTACACTGCAGTGCGACACCGAGGCAAATGGGCGAGCGGCAATGGGAGGGAGTGGGGCGGCCTTGTGCGAATGAGATGCTCACTGACCCTGCCATCATCACAAACCGCCATTCTCATCTAATATCCTGACTTGGCTGAGCGACTGGACGGCTTTTGGTGCGTATTAGGCTTACAGTGCCGTGCCGAAGCCCTTGTTTTAGCATCAAGCACTCACCAATTAAGGGGCATCCATCACTGACTAACAACTGTAAAGGCAGTTGAAGTTGCTAACTTTTTCTGCAGCGTAACCATGGAGAAGCATTATCTATGCACCGCACATTCAGAGCATATTTCCCCCATCACGGCTGTCTGCATAAGGTGGTGCCGCTTTGAAGGTTAACAAATCAATATTCCAGAAGCTTGTCGTTTATTAACACAGGAGATGGGGTTGGATAATGATACGTGTGCAGACACGGAGCGACAGTTCTGCGGGTAGAGGCCATTAAGCATAGCACACACCGTAAAGTCGAGAACGGGACTCTAATTGAGAGTATGATTATTTGTCTGCAGCACAGTCCCCTCAAATATCACAAAGCATTCCCGGAGCGAGACCTGACAGCCACATTTGCGTCCATGCACCACTGTCTGAACCGTTCTAAAGTTCAACGCAAATTAGAACAACTTCATTTTTTAAATTTGCGTAGCAAAAGTTTGCTACAGCACAACCCGCCGCAAAGTGAAGTGTGCACAGCTTTGGATATGCTCAACCAAGTTGCGAGGCGCTCTGTGCAGACAGCCCAGTCAGCGAAACACAGAGGAGTGTGAGGGGCCGGACGCATCCCCACGTCTATTCACATTAGATGAGAGGCTGACGATGGTAATTAGGCAGCGCAAATTTACATGGGCAAATTATGTAAGCAGCTCGAAGAGTAACAAAGCGTGATACCAGCCAAATCACAGCTTGGCTGACGCTGGCCTGCCACTTCATGCTGATGTGGCCATGGTCGATCAAGCAGAGAAGCCTCAAATGCCAATTAGACATGAGTGGGTAATTGTGTCGGGGGGGCTGGTGGCACAGGGGACATTGTTACAATGTCCTGAGGCACTTGGTGTTTCCAACCTTTGCCTACATTGCAAGTGACACATCTGATACACACATTTGCACATTTGAGTATATTTTTGAGAATTATTGATGAGGATTACTTGTGGCACTGAATATGATCCAAATTTGGTCCAATCTCACAATCTGAATGTCTGCACTGCTAGCCATTTTCAATGCACAGTTGCCCTATTTTTAGTGATCTTTTAAAAGACCCACAAATATTGTGCTTGGTCACAAGACATCAAAGGTCCCCTTGCTCCAGAAAAAAAAAAGTTGGTTTCAAGCTTTTTCTGTTCTTTTGGTAAGCAGCAGTAGCCTGTGGGTAGGTTTCACCATAAATACTGGTTGCTGAGCAAAAAGCAGAGCTTTTTTTTTTGTAAAGAAACATGTCAAACAGAACACAAACTTAGCAGCTAATATGTTTTATTTTTTGTGACACTTCAAATAATAACACAAATAAAATCAAGACAGAGATGGCTTAAATGGAAAAAATAATCATTAATTTATAGATTTGAAATGTCAGCAACACTGATCCACCACATGGCTCACAAACGTCAGGGGCTTTTTTTCCTTAAAAAATGTTTTGTTTTGTTTTTTTACTTGTCGTTTGTCATTCATTCCATGAACTGAGTTATCTTCTCTCAAGAATCTGACAAACACTTTACTAACTACTGTGACAGATACTCTCTCGACACCATAAATATACGCACTCTGTTTGACCGAGAGGCGCTTGGAACTTATCTGACTTCTCAGTGTTGGAATGTCTCTTCCTCATAATTGACGTGACAAGCTGAATTTCATTCATGATCCTTGACTTCAACTCAAAAGCTGTGCTGATCACACATTCAAAGCTACACAACGGTGTCATTTACAGGGACTTGTTACTCAATACAGTGGTTTACAAACCTTAATTCTACAGATAAGCTTGGCGAGCCCTACTACCATGGCTTCCAAAAACTTGGTCATTAACAGAAATAAATGCGCAGACTTCAGAATGTTGCCTTGGTGTTACATAAAAATGTTACTCGGTGATATGATTGGAAGCAAGGTGGCAATCTTAGTGGGCACAAACGCACTATGTGGTGATTTGCATTCATCACATACAGTGAATGAACGAATGAAAACAAGGTAATGGAGAAGATAATGCGGTACAGTTGCACTTCCATTGTAGTTACGCCGATACACTTTGTACTAAGAAATGTATTGTTTAAACAATGGAATGTTTGAACAAAGGCAACTTTGCCAACTTAGTAGGCAACCTAACCTTGCAGATCAACTTAACGTGATTTCTGGACTACAGGCTGCTACATTACCCATGTTTTGAATGCTTTCAATATGACGTGGTTAATTTATGTATTTTTACTAGTAGGCTACATGCCACCATAAGATTTACCAATAGTCTCGTCACATCTGACCAATCAAATTACCAATCACATTACAATGGACCAATTAAACTGTCCGCGCTCATACTGGATTTTAACATCGGTGATTTGCAATTTGCTGGGAGGCTTGGACTCTTGAAATCTTTCACCAAAACTGGACGCATAACAAGAGAAAAGCGTTAAAGTGAATGGTTGTGAAGTGATGACGTGTGGAGTCGAGTAGAAGGAGAAATGATACGACTGTGCTTCATTCTAAAACTACAAGCCAACACTGCAGCTGTGATGTCCTCTGTGCCGCTTGCCCTCTCAGCGGGACCTGGTGGCCAAGGATGCCCACCCACATCTCCGCTTTCTGGGCCGCTCCTGATTCTAATTGGCCCGGACCCGTTTTATGCTTCTGAAGTCGGTGCATGTTAAGACTCCCACGGTAACACTCAGTCACCGATTGGCTGCCGCGCAGCGAGAGGCCTTTTTCAGCCACATTACTTCTTATTGAGTTACGGAGCCCCCATCGTTACAAATACGACAAATTTAATTGATCCGCTCTATAAAAATCACTGCCGCTGTGAAAGACCCCTTTCTTGGATTTTTTTTATTTATATATTCACTCTATTTTCCCACCTTGCCGAGTGAGCCACTGCATGAGACACGGGGAAATTAGGTTGATGCCGCACCACACATAAAGGAAAGGATGCAGGGAAGGAATTAGAGGCTTTCAAAATTAGATCAATGGTTTCAACACTCTGTCAAAGGGCGGTTGCACAGGAATCGGCTTACTCCTGAAAGCTAAAAATCAACCTTTAAAACAGCAGGTACAGAGTCCGTTCACAAGTGAAGCATGTAGGGGTCCAGAAAAAAAAAACTGGGGCAGAAAAAAAAAAAAACAGACGCCATTCTGAAGGCTGAACGAATTTCAACTCTTTTTACTCTGCGTAAACAAGGTGACGTTTATATGCCTTTTTTTCTCCCCACATGTTTGCTGTTCAATATAAAAATCCCAGACATGGAATTGGTTAGAACTTCTGAGGTAGAGTCATAAGATAATAAATACCAGACCTGATAGAGTGATTTGTGGTAATTCTGCATCTGAGTGTTGACAGAAATTCTTTGTCAAAGTGATTAATTTGTCTTCACGGTTCATGGAAGGGCCAACTCACGCTGAGCGACACAGCCAAACGCGCCTGAAGTGGAGCATTGGGAAAAATTTGCAATTGATGATCGGCTCTTGCGTTTGCGACGTTGCAACTCCATGGACTGGCAAATGAATCGCGGCAAAACCAGTGGCCAGTGATTGGCGACAGTTCAGTCAGTCTCAGCAGTGCCACTCGGTGTGTGACAGGCCTTGAAGGCTGCCGTGGTTTTTACATTGTAATGTAATTTCATCAAACTTCCAAACCATTTCTAATGAAGTTGAGTATGTACTGTACATGAAAACTTTTTCTGCCCTGACTTTCACCTATCGTACAACATAATCCTACTGCTACTACAGACGGGAGGTAAAAGGGATTGAATGGCTGGAACACTGGTCTTAACCCGGCTATAAAAATGTGATAAGGAGAGAAATGGTGGGCAAATTCTGAAGTAATCCAACCAACAGAGTGTATCCCCTGTGATTTAACAATTCCCAGCAACTACCGTGCATGTTATATGGCAGAGCCAAATGTGTGCACTTGAGCCAGTATAACCTTGATCTCCCTACTGGAAAGGCTGTGCTGAATGAATAGTCAGATATTTTCTGTAAGTAGTACTGTATACCGAAAACAGATTTGCGTTGCCATCTATCAGGTGTGGATGATTATCGGGGTTATTGCGATGGCGTTGTCATGTTTTCTTACTACTTCGTCCATTTATGCTCTGTGTTTCAAGATTCAACCGCAACAAGATTTGGGTTCAATTGGGGAAATAGTTGGAGGTAGAATACGGAATTAGTATTCAAACTCTTCCATAAAATGAACACTAATTAAGTAGAGGAGAGACTACTTGTGGAAATGGGCAATTAACGAAAGCCTGGAGCAACTTTACAGAGGACAAGGCTTCCAGTCTTCCTAATTAAATTCTCTCTCAGACACCTGGCCTTTCACCCCCTCCTCCATTTCCCTCATCTCCCATGTGGCTGTCACAAAGAGGGGCATCTCTTAAGCTTTGTGCACCTCTATTTCATCGGGAAGTACAAAAATCTTCTGGTTTTCATGGCCAAACTCTCTCTTCGGCTAATGACAGAGATAATGAAAGCTGATAGAAAGGATCCTCGGCCGTCACAAGACCAGTGGGCCACCTCTTGTTCAGTCACCTCAGCTCGTGCCTTCTAGGCGCTTTTGAGTCATTTTAATCGAAGAGAAGCGCACCAGGAAGTAACTTTCTTACATGGACACTTGATCAGAATATGTCCTGAGAGATGGCTTCATGCCAGTGCCAATGCTTTTAAACCACAATGAGCCTGTTTTACAAGTAACAAAGAATCACTATTAAGAAAAAGATCAGTGAAAATGCGTTGATTTTTTGCACACAGATGAATGAACCTCGAATCATATTACCGGTACACATATTTTCATTTCCTACACATTCACACCATCCCTTATCAAGTTGGGGACAAGGTGCTAGCAACATTAAAAAAAAAAATTTAAAGACTACAAACGCACTGAAGCGTAGTGGAGGGAACAATGCCTTGTCGCATTAAATGTCCTGGAACTGCCCGATCTATGGAAACGCCAATCAATGAGCCAACTTTATTGACATAAACTCAAAGACGCTGGGATGCGACCATAAGCAGTACAATGACGAGTCAATGAAATGTGAATCATTTGCCGTAAGGAGCCATAAAAATCACATAACACACTTGGCCGAAAGTAAAGTATGTGCTGCTTTTGAGATGCTAATACTGATAACAGAGTTAGGTAAGCCTTATCTTTTGGCAATGACAACATTAAGTAATTCAGACGCACAATCCAGCAGTATTCTGAACAGTTCGCTTATGAAAGCATTTTCAAAATTAGGCAACCAATAAAATATTCACTTCGTTGTATAGCTTCAAACTTGATGGGTTGGCAGGCACTCCAGAAACCAACGCATTTGTATATAAGAAATTCAAGCACATTTTATGCAAACTGTTGCCTTTGAAGTAACCCACGAAAAAAGGGGAAAAAAAATTATCAAAGCATCTTCACATTTTCTTGTATCCCCCCCCCCCCTTTTGATCTGGATTTTTTTGTTGTTCATTCGAACTACTTGTGATTAATCTATTTCAAGAGAGTTCTTCATGAACAATTTTATGGTTCAATGCAGTGTCATACAATAAGGGTTGAAGAAGAAAAAGGTTCTGAAATTTGAAAAAAATATATTCATATTACATATCACACGGGTTTCTTTGAGCTGTTAATTTCTTTATAATCAATTGTCAGGAGAGGTGAGGCACTGACACTGTGCATTTAAGCTGCTACCTAATAAAACCTCTCCTTTAATTCCAACTCCAAGTTGCAGTATGACACCAAATTATTAAATCTGTTATTTATCCCCCCCAAAGAAAAAAAATGGGGGGGTACTGCATTTTTCTTGACCAGCCTCATTTAAACTTAAGGAAAGAGACGTCACAGATCCTGATACAGACCACACGTATAAGTACGGTGACTGTAGGGTAAAGAATGTCTGCAATGTACGACTGCAAGCCCAGAAACATCAGCGGCAAGCAAAGAAACTTGTGCTTGTGATTGTGTTAACGCATCATCCAAGGTGGACTAACAAAGGTGCTCCTGCACACCCAAGTGGATCAACCACAACAATGTTTTTTAAAGGGATTTGCATTGGTGAATAACTTTGCCACCTCACTCCTTGTTAGAGAATACCAAGTTGTGGAAAAAAAATAGTATTGGAAAAATTCAAAAGTTGGACATGTGCAATCAAAAGTTTAGAGAAGGTCAAATTAAGTTTATCCTTATAGGTGCATTTTAGGCTCATCTTAAAAGTTCCCCCTAAAGCCCAACATCCCTATTTTTTTTTGAGTACCTACTGTATACATTACCCTGAAAAAAAATTGTAATAAAATATAGATTGCTTCACATTCATTAGCAGTGTTGCAAGCGATGCGGGCAGGAGGAAGTTTAAAATTCAGTGGTGTCACATACTTGATGAATGAAAAGCAAGGACAGCTTGGCTGGGTCGCTGTGCCCCAGGTTGGCCCTGACTGGAGCGGACCCAGCCTTCATAGAAAGGTACGCCGTCTAATCTGGCCTCATTTTATGCCTCTTTAACCGTGACCAATGTATTTAAATGGCTGTTTCTTTGACAGATGCTCAGTTCAAATCATTCCTCACTGGGAATTTGTCGGAGTGATATTAAAAGTCCTTCGGGCCAGGCAGCCTGAAGAGAACATTGGAACATCAAAAGGCCAAACACTTCAAAAACTTCAGCTAATGATGCTAGGCTAGCACAGCTCCGGGGACAAGGAGGGCTTCAACTTTGTCCAACATACCCCTAGCTGCGAGAAAAAAATAATAAAATAAATTCCTCTCCTTTAAAACAGAGATTTATCCGTTCCCCCGATTCTACTTGCCCTGCATTTAGATGTGATTTAGTATGAGATTCATGATGTATTCCTCCCTATCTCTGAATCCACAGGGGAGCAGTCCAAGGGAACATGTACCGTCTTATCCGACACATCTTAACCAAATATACACAACACGAAAAGCACAATAGAAGAACACTGCATTGCGCTGGGGACTTCATCCTCAAATACTTGAAACGGGTTTGCCAAATCTGTGGCAGAGTACTCCACAACTGAGGGAGCGGCACCGCTGATGTAAGACCAAGTGTTGTAAGACAGGTGGAGGTAGACAGAAAGTGAGACAGACAAGTGAGGAAATTAGGAGTCTAGAAAAAAAGCAGCTGGCAACATTCAGTTTTAAGCCCGATGAGAGGCGACAGCCGTAATGAAGTAATAACAAACCACCAGATGAGTGGGGTCAACATAGAGGCACACCTGGTATGACCGCCTGACATCATATGTAGTGTAGAAGACGTTACAAACATGAGAACAAATATCAAAAGTACGATGGTGCCTTGACATGCGAGGGACCCGACTTACGAGTTTATTAAAATGGCGCTTTGACTTGCAAGGAAAAAATATTAAGATCAGAGCATTGTATGGTGGCAGTGAACTCATATTTCACAACAAGCAGCTGTTTGGCAGTGAGAAGTTGTTCATCTTCTTTAAAAATAAAAAAACATTTTAAAGTAGCATCAAGCTCCTTAATAATGGGTTAAAGTTTACTGACAAATTTAAGGAAAAACAAAGACACAAGGATTTAAAACACCCACAAAGCTTTGCCTTAGGAAGTCCACTTAGCATAAAGCTAACGTACAATGCAAAATGCCATAGACATGCTAATGAACAGCCTCAGTGGCACGGTTTTATAATACTTGAAACAATGGATATTTGAACACAAACAGTGGAGCGACACATGTAGACTGACAATATCACGATACTCACTGGGATATTTTCTTTATAGCTCATTTGTGACTGTCTCCAAAGTATAGCCGTATGTCAAACACCTATTGCAAATAAACAACTTCAATCAAAGCTGACAAGGGACACTTAGTTAAGAAACATTGCATGGGAACTTAATCCAAGCAATGTCTCACTGATGATTTCGCTCAGTACTTTTAGGAAGTGATGTCTTTTTTTTCTGAAACGTGATCATTTTGACAGTACAACAGTTTTGCCTTTTCTAATATGTAACTAGTCAGGCCTGCTACGTGCATCATAGTTGTAAACAACGACCCACAGATACGCAACTAGAACCAAACCTGAGTTTCCCCTGAAGAAAATCCATTAAAATAAATTTGCCTTGATGAAAACCTGCAGGCATTAACCTTGAACAGCTGTCCTCAAGATCTGCAGGGTCTGCCCTCAGAATAATAAGCCAACAGCCCCGTTAGCAGCATGCCGCATGTGTTTAATTTCCAACATCTGCCAGCTTCACGCTTCTGTGCTTTCCATTCCTGCCTCACATTCTTCACAAATCTACTAGCTTCCTTCTCCTGCATTTGTAAATGTTGTTGAAGGTGGAAATGTTACATGTTTACTTTAAATCCCTGGTCGTTTTGCGAGATGGCTGGAATTACCTGCAGCTGCTCACTTTGCTGCTTTCATTGCCTATATTCTTAAAAAAAAAAAAAAAGCCGTATCATTGTAAAGTAAATTGTTACCAGTAGTTGAACTGCATTTATGCAGCATTGCCAAGTCAACTACTTGAGGCACCTTCACCGCTTTATTCACACACACACTGTGAAAACGGTGTCTGGACCGATTCAGGCAATCTGCAATTACAAAACCGCTCTCATCTTTTTCAGTTCATTTTTTTAAATTCCTATGATAGAAGCATGAAATAATGTTTAGCTTTTACAAGGGGCTGCAAAGTTTGTGTCGTGATACTAACATACTTTGATAATCCAAGACAGCAACGCCAAAATGAGTAAAACACTAGGCTGAACAAAACAGCCATTTTCAACTTTGATCATAGTATTGTCCTGTGGAACAACATCTATACTTATTACCGCACACTTCTAACAAACAACTACCAATGGTGAGGAGGCGGGGGAAGGGGGGGTGAAAGAAAAAGGCCTAAGGACCTTGTCTGCTCTCACTTGCTCCGTTTGACAGCAGCGGAAAAGCAAATTTTACACTGTCTGGGACACAAATTGGCATTCCGAACTCTGGGTATTCCGCCACTATAATTTAATTTAGAGACACCTCTGTCAGTCGAGGAAGAAATCAGAGCATTATGAAGGTTGACTGACAGACAGACATAAAAGTGTGAGCAATTTCACTACATACTGGGCATGAGTGGAAAACTTCAGAGGCTCGGCTAGAGGCTTTGAATTGGTCCAGCGCCATGCTAACTGGCGAGTTGAAGTAGAACCTTAAGAATGGAATCAAGTTACTAAATTGCCAGCTTTGAACTTCAAAGATCGTGTGACAACCTCGACAAATCCAAGTCAGAAGTTGAAAGTGAACATTATATAAGAGCTTTAGGAGAACATATTTGCAGAAAACGCTCACTTTTACCCGTTTTTCACAAACAAGATTTTATCCAAAACGTACCTTATTTTCCTTATTCATTTGACAACTACATTGGAAGACTTAAGAGGTAAGAAAGTCAACCAATCAATGCCAAAATGTGGCTAACTTCAATCTTTATGCGACGATTCGGAATTGGAGAATTTGAGAGTATCTCAAGTCAGTAAAACATGGACAAATCCATTGTAAATTGTTAGCCAAATAGCATTAAAAAATACCAATGTTCTTGCTCAAAAAATGTTGGTTTTCCTTTGTCTGCGTAGGTACTCAAGTCACCCAACAAAAGTTTGAATCAAGGCAAATTGACTCTTTGTTGTTTCATGTTTCTTGTGTCCTTAGTTGCACAAAACATTCATAAGTGTCCAAGGCAATTATGCTATTAGGCTAACTAAATACAAATTGTGACCATAAACTCATGCCACTGAACAATTTCTGTTAAAACAAATTTTAAGTTTTATTTGGCAGTCTTGACAGTAAAAATGGCTTAAAAAACATAAGCAATTAATTTATTTGTTAAAATTCTTGTGACAACAGCTATGGAAGAGAAATTATAAAGAAAATGAGGTATTGAAGACAGGCCACCATTACTCCAGACTGGCCATCAGGAATTTCGCATTCATTCCCTAAATTGCAAGGCATCACAGTACCACCAGCGTTATTTCAAGGTAGAATAACTACAAATTACTGCATTACAGCCCTTTAATTGGATTTTTCCACAAGGTGCCCTCTTTTGGGGTGGCGGCGAGGGGGGTGAACTAAGTTGAAATTCACCCAAAAGGGCAAGATTCTCTCATTTCGCACTTGAATCTTTGTTCGTGAAAGGAGATCATACATTATATAACCCCGATCGTAAATTTACAACCTCTTAACAGACTACACGGAATCGTTGTGCTCTTCAAAATGTCAAGGGCAGGTGTCTGAGGTGTTAATGGCAATAGTAAAACAAGACAGAGAGGTTAGAGACATTTTTGACAGCGTGCGCAGCACACAACGTATGAGCTGGGCATATGCAGTACGAGAATTTATACATCTGGGGAGACTTAAGCTGTAAACATGAAGGAAATGTCCATTTTGATTGAGCCATATAAATGAATGAGGTCAAACAATGACAATACATCATTGTTGGAATTAGGTCTATGTGCTAAAACTAGAGATCTTTAATTGCACTTCCGATACACACGATATTGAAGATACACATGACTGGTCACCTGCCATTTAATGATCACTGAACATCATCTAGGACTAATAGCTGTGCTATGTACAGTGCCGGGCAAAAGTATTTGTCCCCTTCCTGATTTTTGTGTTCTTTGCATGTTCATCACACACAAAGGTTTCACTTCATCAAACCAATTTTAATATCACACAGAGACAACCCAAGGAAATTAAAAAAATCCAATTTCTAAATGCTGATTTAATTTATTTAGGCACAAAAAAAATCTAAATCGACCTGTCCCGATGAGAAAGTAATTGCCCCCTGAACCTACCTACCAATTGGGTGTGCCATCCTTGGCAGGAATAACTGAAATCAAGCATTTGCGATAATTGGCGATGAGTCTTTCACATCACTGTGCAGGAATTTTAGCCTACTCCTCTTTGCAAAATTCCCTCAAGTCCGCCATATTTTAGAGTTTTCTGGCATTAACTGCCCATTTAAGGTCACACCACAGCATCCAAATTGAATTTAAATCCAGACTTTAACTTGGCCACTGTTTTTTTTAGCCATTCAGAGTTGGACTTGCGAATTTCTTTCGGCTCGTTCTCCTGCTGCATGATTCAAAGGTGCTTGGGTTTGAAGGCACATACTGATTGTCGGACATTCTCCTTCAGGATTTTTTGGTAGACAACAGAATTCATTGTCCCATCAATCACAGCAAGTTGTCCTGGTCCTGAGTTAGCAAAGCAGCCACAGATCATCACGCTGGAGGCCACCATGCTTCACTATTGGCATAATGTTCTTTTTAACAAAAGCTGTCATTTTTACCCCTGATGTAACGGGCCATACATCTTACAAAAAGTTCAATTTTTGACTCATCGGTGCACAGAATTTTTTTCCAAAAGTCTTGAGGATCATCAAAATGTCCTTTGGCAAATGTGAGGCGAGCCTTTGTGTTCTTTTTGGACAGCAGTGGTTTTCGGCTAGGAACCCTTCCATGGATGCCGTTTTTGGCCAGTGTCTTTCTTATGCTGGAGTCATGAACTCTTTGTTGAACTGAGACCGGCAAGGTCTGAAGTTCTTTGGATATTGTTGTAGGGTCTTTTGCGACATCTTGGATGAGTCGCCGTTGCCCTCTTGGAGTAATTTTATTATATATTTAGTCGACCATTCCTGTGAGTGTTAAACACTGTTCCCAGTTTTCTCCATTTTTGGATAATGGCTCTGACAGTGGTTCGCTGAAACCTCTGCCTCTTGGGAATGGCTTTGTAACTTTTTCCAGACTGATTTCAATCACTTTTTTTCTAATTTCTTCTTGAATGATCGTGGCATGATGTGTTTGTTTCATGAGATCTTGTAGCCTCCCTCACTTTGACAGATTCTGTTCATGTGATTTTTTTTTAAATTAAAATATGTGGTGTGACGGTGTTGCCTGTGAAATTAAACTCAGCTCTCCAAAAACTGTCATTAGTCACAATTACTTTGTGATTTAACAAGGAGGGTGCAATTACATTTTCGTGAAGGAAAAGGTAGTTTCGGATTTTAAAAAATAACAATGTATGCCTTAATAAATTAAATTGGCATTTAGCAACTGATAATGCGCAAAGAACACTGAAATCAGGAAGCGGCAAATACTTTTTCACAATTATATATACAGTATATATATACTGTATATATTTATATACACATTTGTAATGCATGATCTGTTTGATTGCTTTGATAGGTCAAATGTTAGCATTATTGTCATTTTTTATGACATAGAATCATGGTTGCACCACAGAAAGACTGCAAGTCCAAGTGTTCAATAAATTGGCAATTCTACTTGAAGTAGATCGATACGGTCTTTCATTTTAATTAATGGTTCCGTTTCCTTTGTTCTCATGTAAATCTAATTTATGAGGCCAAAACATTGATGTATAATAAATCTGATATTGCTTATTGTAATACAGATTAATCTCCCACTCAAATATTTTTCAAAAATTGTTCAGCGCTGGTTAGTACGGACTTCTGCCTCTCACTAAATGTAAGGTGGCGAATGTAAGAGTGATAGCTCACAGGAAATGAATGGATGAACAGTATAGCCTCTAATCATGACTATCTTTTTTTTTTCTTCTTCATATCCGTAATAGGTCTCACACACTATAAAATGCCGGTACATAAAGTGGCTGCACAGCTATGAAAAAGCACAGTGCTTAAAACTTAATTTGACCCAAATGTTAGATTTTTTTAATTTTCACTGAACATGAATATAACAGCAGGGGGGAGGGAATGTGTTGCGTGTCTTTCACTTATTTTACCCCATTCTTCTGCTCATGATTTCCAAAGCTCAAGTTTCTGAGACCCTAATGAGAAGGAATGAAAGAAAGCCAACCATGAAAATGGCTCCATGTTTCCATTTGCTTCGGCTCTCCTGGCGGATGGCTTTTATTAATTTAATTTAATTATCCCACATTGCTTTTTTTAATGTTTTTTTTTTAAAATATACTGGGCCATCTCTGCCCTCCTCCCGCTATGTGATCTTTTGTAATTTAATAAAGCCTCATTTGAGTGAGAAGTTGATGAAAGAAATTAAGCTCCAGTGATCATCACAGCTGCCGTCCTCCCCGTTTCATAAAAACTTCCAATATTTCACATTATGAACAAGTCAAGCAGAAATTATCACCACACGACGCGTTCCACAAAATGTCAGTAACTGCAAACGCCAATGAAGGGAATATCTCACTTAAACATGTCGAGTAGCAAGATGAATGGAAAACATTTCCCATTGTTATCATTCAGGCTTTTCTTTTCCCTTTGTCCTTGATGCCATTCACCGAATCCTTCCGTTACCTTTTGTTTGTACTTCTTTTTTTAATTTTCATTTTAACTCCTTCCAACACCAGATTTTGCTACATAAAGCAGTTCTGTAGGCATTTTCCGACAGTTCTACCTTTATAGGTTGAATGATGACACTGGCTTGCAATACTCGGAGGAGAAATGAGGAAACATCCCAGCAGCTTACTGCCCTCTGCTTGGTTTTGCCGTAATTGCATCAAAAGTAATTACTGAGACTCTTTGAAGCACCCCCCCCCCCCCCGCCCCCACCTCTACCCCGCTTCCAAGTTATCCCATCTATGTTGCAACATAAACAAAACAAATTAAAAGCAATATGCAATATCTACAGTGCAGCATACAGCTAAATAGCTTATTACCGCCGGGGAGACAATTAACACTTGAAAATGATAGCCGAGATCTAGTGGCAGTTTTGAACCATAAGTTATTGATTTGGAAATGAGAACCTGAGCTCTTCAAGGTTACAACCAGCCCGGCCTCATTACTGCTCTGTCCTTGAGAGGCTCGCACCAGCGTGGAGAGGACCGCTTTAATGAAGGTGAATTTAATGGGATTTAATGTAGCTGGGGGCAATGGAGCGGCGGAGATATGGTTTTAACAAAGAGCAAGGGACCAAGGGTACAGCCAAGAGAGTAGTCATTTCCCTTTCTTTCTTTTACATATACAGTATATTTTTTTCACATTTGGCCAGGCAGAGTAAAAATAAATAAATAAAACACACCACATTGTCAACTAAGTCAGCAATGAATGACAGTAAGAGGGCCGTACAGGCCTGCAAGCTTTTCATTTTAAGAGTGATGGGTTCACTTTTCAGGGGCATTAGTCAGATTACGATCTGACCACCATCTTTGCTTTGTCGGTTTTCCGTCTGAAGATGATATTCAACCTTGTATTCAGCGGACACTAACACATTTCTTCACATCTTTTTGGGATATTTTGTTTCTGTCCAATGAGACAAAGGTTGAACTTTTTGGCCATAATTCCAAAGTGGTTGGTATGTTTGGTATGAACACAAAACTGCTCATTATCAAATGGATGGCAAACTTATCGTGAAACCTGGTGGTGACAGTTTCATACTTTCAGGAAGGAATTCCAACCAGTTTGAAACAGCAGGCACAAAACCTCAGGGCCGAATTCACTCAAAGAGTGTGTGGCTTTGACATGACGCTAACCTGTAAAAACGGAGCAAAAAAGATTCAGTGCCATCTAATTCACAAAACGTGAGGAGATGGACAAATGCTTCAGTAACTGTGCTGCCAAGTACATTCTGTCTTGGTACGCTAGTGTTATTTTCATGTATTTTAACAACGTAAAATGTGCATAGTTGGGGGGAGAGAGAGAGAGGGAAATTTCCCACCTCTCTGCAAATGAGCCTCACTGATGAATGTCTAATCTACCAACGCCAGGGCTAACAGCCACATGCAGTTTTAGTGAAGCAAATAACTTTATTAGAAAGCTGGTGTAAACTGTCTGCACCTCTCTGAACTTTAGAAAGAAAAAAAAATGTATACAATCGCCACTATATTTTGGACATTATGGGCATTATAACGTCTTCCTTTCCATAGGTGCTGACAAGAGCGTAGCGTCGCTTAATAAGGAAAAGGCCTGTGTGCATAAACTCTGAAATCTTGAAGCAATCATTTTGAGATGTAGGTAACAATTGATAGGTTGTCTGACACTCCTGTCCGCACTTCCTCTGTCAGGACCCAAAGCTCACGTTCTGAAATAACTGCCGAACTGCCTCTTGTAAAGATTGTTGTTGAAGGTTGTAGGTCAGACGGTGGGAAAAAAATGGTTGGAATTTTTTTTTTGAA
The DNA here is from genome assembly GCF_054856545.1 of Hippocampus guttulatus. Lineage (NCBI taxonomy): Eukaryota > Metazoa > Chordata > Actinopteri > Syngnathiformes > Syngnathidae > Hippocampus > Hippocampus guttulatus. The sequence goes on from NC_141263.1 coordinate 14,501,372, forward strand.
AATGATACTGTAAATCTTTGTCTCATCTTTTTTTTACATGACTAAAACCATTTGATCAACACTTTTTATGCAGACCAAATTTGATTGCATGCTATTCATATTTTCTTACTTTGAATTCCAGAAAGGAAGTTTGCATTGTAATGAAGTTTTACACGTTAACGAGAAGATTTTATCCCACGTAAGCCTCTATTTCAAATATGATTTTTTGGATGATGATCAAGTCTTTAGGGCCTGACTCATATGCGTTTTTTTTACCCAGGATGAAAAAAAAACATCAAAATCATACATGTATCAAAATAGATGCACAAACAATCTCCTGCCATTGAAACAAACCCCGTCTTAGGGAAAGTAAAGCACATACTCAGAGGGGAAAAAGGGCAAGAAGCACTTTTGCATTCAGAAACCCGCTTCTGACATTCTTTGCATATTGTTCTCAGACTCTTGTGCCACTTAGCTCTTCAGCAACAAGTTCACCATCAACTGGCTGTGCCTTCAGCTTGGCGTGAGCAACATGTATTTTGTGCAACTAACATTAAATGGGCAGACACTAAAGTCTCATCGATATGACAGAATCTCAAAAAAACCCTTACCTTGCTTTGAAGCCCTTGCGCTGTCATTTTGTTGTTGTAGTTGTTTTTCTTCCTGCCTCCGAAATCCTTCCAGATCGATGACTAGGGTGCTAATTCGCAAACTGTAAAAGAGGGAAAAGATGCGACTGAAGATGCCAAAGCCATGACCTCATAATATCCGTACAAGTACTTTGTAATCACACACGAACGACGGGCAAACTCATTAGGATCATTACCTTCTTATGAAGTTTGTGCAAAATCATTGATTTTGTTCCACCTAATCTACCAACGCGTCAATTCACACGCATTTAAGATGATTTGCCCTTGAATAAGTACTCATATAAAGGATGCATTTGACTAATGAGCCACTACACCACAGGTTGCATCGTTTTGAATGACAAGCTTTCCTGGGATAAACCAATGATGAAATATTTCTCTTCTTTTTTTCCATCTGCCAGGTTGAGTGGATTTTAAGGCACGTGGGTCGTAGAAAATTTACAAATTGTTCATAGAGCTATTCATAAATATTTTCTACACATTTTGACATTCAACTGCTTCTTTTTCAAACAGTTTTGCTGTTGCTACAGTTTCCACTTAAGTCTAGCCTTTAACTCAAGGAATTGCAGTGATGCGGTGTCTCGGTCGGGTACAGTACAGAACGAGTACAGAAAAGTGGGTAAAAAAAAAAAAAGTGTTTTAAAACAAAATTATGACAGCACAACTTGCAGTGAGACTTCATCACACTGTTGCCAGAAAATGTTCTCCTGAAAGTATTGATTTGTATCACCAGTCCAATTTTAGGGCATACAGTAAATTTTTTCACGAATACACTTAAAAAGAAAAATTAAAAGGTGTCAAGAGACAGTTTGCACTTTCTCCAGAGTATACATTAAGAAAGAATGTGGTTGTAATATATCTGAACCAATAGCATGACTTGTCGATTTTTAAAAGACAAAATCTTGGATGTACATCGCCGCCTTTCCCGTCGCCCCAAAAAGAAATCATCTTTACTGGTAAAGATGACGAGAGGGTTCCTGTCTAAACCACTTTGTTTTTCAAAAAGAGTTAAAACGTTGTGAGAGCAACAAAAATAGAGCGTGTTGTGCTCACATCTGCTGTTGCCATCAACTTTCATTGGAGCTGTCTGTCATCCCTAAAACATGACAAATGTGAAGGCTTGGGAACAAATGGTTTTAATTGAACAGTTTCACAGAGGGAAAATAAAATCATAAGTCGTCTCCATCTTTTTTTCATGGCGCAGCTCCAGACGCACTTCATAAGCAACAGCAAATTGTGTACAAGTCAAAAAGTCCATTTCTTATTCTGATCATATATTGATGAAACTTCCAACTGTTATTGATCCTGACTCGCAGGATCTCCAAGAGCTCCCTATGATGTTGCTTGTGCCATTGACACACGAGAAAAAAAAAAACACACTTGAAACAGATGGGTAGCATGTGAAGATATCTCAAATGGGGCCCGCAAAGAACTGCAATATTAATTCCGACAAGAAAAACGACGTAAAGCGCCCTCCCACTTGATCCATTCTTGAACTTCTGTTAGCAGTAAACTGTTCAACCCAAAGTCTCAGATTACTTAATTGACACCACTTGAAGTAATTCCAAGTTCAAGATCAGGAGCACTCAAAATATATTATGAAAAGCTTTGATGCCTCAAATTTACCGTAGGTGCGCACATGAATTTGAGGAGGGTGGCGTCAGTTAATTAAAAAAAAAAGTAATCACAGAAGAAAAACATTTTAGGTATCCTCTAGGTAAGAAGAGAAGACCTGTTCAATGCCACTTAATGCGAACAAGAATTACCCCCCCCCCCCACCCCAAAAGAAGAAGGCCCTTTTCACCGCACCAAAGTCTCAACAGTGACCTTCCGGAAGAGCACCTGGTTGCCTGGCAACATATCTCCCGGGACAACGGCTCAGAGACCCACCAGCCAAGAAAAATAATTCATAACAAATGACAAATCTATCACCTGTCCATATTGTCAGATTGTCCTACATTATAATCCCAATTCCCCTCACATATTACTGTGACATCACATCCAGCCGGCATTGGGGGTTTATTTCATAACTTTTTTAAGTGCCACATTTGGTCAACCAGTAAGCTATTAAACCTTACGAAGCAAAACTGCTGTGCTGCCCTAGTAACACTGCTAGTGGCCATCCGTCCTGGACCATACTAGTATAACCAAAATACTCACTAGTAACATGTAGATGTGCTACTGGCATGGCAAAGTCATCCTACTGCTCTGCAGAAATATCGTGGAAAGTAGTCATGGAAAAACAACTAAGGAGATTAAGACCATACTCGGAGCTGGACTGAAGATGGAAATCAAAGATATCAAATAAATGCTCAAACGATTGCATGTGGATAAACATCTTCACTATGGGATGCTTGTTACCTTTACAACTGTGCAAAATGCACACCTTTTGTCCGCTCATGTCAGCAAACAACCTGTTTATTAGAAACACCTCTCAATATTAAGTCATCAGCACACCATCGAAACTGAAAATTATCTATTTCAAAAGGTAAAGGTGATGATACAGCCGCCGTATTTGCTCTTTTGAAATTGTGCAGGTGTAATGAAGCGTCCTGGGAGGGTAAATCCCCTCTCACATATCCCTGACATATACTTCAGGAGGGAAAAGTACCGGTACCTAATTTCCCCCAAGAGTATGTTGCTTTTGTTGTCATTTTTGTCTTTGCAATGAATAGATTGAACCGCCAAAATATCTGATCATGAAACGTGTTGCAAAATCTGCCGAGGGCCAAAGTTCACAGTATTGCATGTTCCGGGCCTTTCTGTCCCTCTCATCTGGTTGTGTAGCTGTAAGCCTCGCTAAGTCTGCATCTCTGCTTTGCTGTTAACGTAATCCATCCCTCGGTTCCACTCTAAAGATTGAGTTTGGGAGCAGCAAAGACAAAGCACTTGTCACCGGTGGAAGGCTCAAATGTATCCATCTGGAAAAGACATCGGAACAAAAGAGGCTTCAGGGGCAACTCGAGGTTCTCTACCTCCAAATGGCTCCCGGGCTTGCTGGGGACTGTGACGGGGCCTCTCCTGGTGAACCAGGCTTCATGATGAATGACCAACTCTCCACTCTTTATCGCCACACTAAATCAAGCGCTTACCCGGCTTTCATGACCAATTTTTGCTGCTTTGTCTGACTGCCACCCCCCCCCCGCCCCCTCCTCATTTTTGAATGCAACTCCAAAAGCAGTGGATTCAATCTTGGATAGTGCGCAATGTTCATGTGGAGATTTGCGATTTGTGCTAATCCAATTCATTGACACAAAATGAACCCCATTTTATTTGGGACGGAGGGAATGTTCTTATTTGAGAAAAAAAATGGGTATACAGACTATACTTCACCGAGTTTATTCTATGCCTGTCTGAGAATACCACCGAGTGCAGACGGTGACATTGGCATTGTAATTTTGTCAAAGTATAAATTATTTATGTGAGTGAGGGTCACACTTGGACTTGGTTGGAGTCTGGCCGGGGAGACTGACAGACAGCTGAGGAAGAAGGTCTAAGAAAAGACAGCTCGCTCTCTTTCTCTCTCGAAAGACGTAAGCACTATACGAGCACACAATGGAGCTTGTCTTTTTTTTCTGTACCAGCTTTTCTCTTTCAGCTCTTTGTGCCTCGGTGCATGTTAAAGCGTGATTACCATTTGACAGTTTTTACAGTAATATACAGTACGGGCAGGCACGAGTAAGGGAAAAGTCCGTCAATTTTTTTTTTCCAAAAATATTAATCGTATGATTACTCTCCATTAGTCAATTAACAAAAGTTTGATGTGATGTCAGCTCCATGGTAGGAGGATGCATTCCTCTTTGGGTGCGCAATGCCCCACCATGCGCTTGTCTCTTGTACTCAAGAGGATCTACGGCAAAGGTCCAACTTTTGACAAAAGTCAATGGGTGAACATTTTTTGCACCCTAAACTAGATGTGCATCCTAAAATGACATCAGAAATAAACGGAAGAGGTTCACTCATCATTAACTGCAAACTATTATTTATCCCACTCATCTAATGATATCTCTCTCTCTCGATAGATAGATAGATAGATAGATAGATAGATAGATAGATAGATAGATAGATAGATAGATAGATAGATAGATAGATAGATAGATAGATAGATAGATAGATAGATAGATAGATAGATTTTTTTGGGGGTGGATTTTCATGATGTAACTTTTGTCTTAAGACTAAGCTGATTATAAACAAATTATACAATAATATTACATGTCAGTATTTTTATGGAAATAGCTGTGTGTAAAAATGACAACGAGCCAGAAATAGTATAGCTTTCCAGCTAAGACGAATATCTAAGAACGATGTCGTCACATGTATTCCTATTTAAACTTAAAATAGAGTCACCGATGAAAATCAATAGTTCGTCATCTAAAAACAATATGAATGGAACAGTGTTTTTAATTCACTGTTTAATCGCACTTGTATTAATTTAATAAATCCACCAAACTTGTCACGCAGCGATATTATTAATGTACTCTGTCTCCCCCTAACGGCCACACACAGTGCTCGTCTAAATGATGCTCATGAAACGAATATAACCACATCCAAACATAATCTAGTTAATACTTGGAAAGAGATTAAAATTCATAAGTGCCTCATAGTGCGATTTTAGAGTAAAATGCTTCAAATGTATAGTTTGCCGTCAGCAAGCAGGGCAATGAGTGTTCACTGGTGGTTTTCTCGCCCTGGAATTCAACAGCGCAGAGTAACCTATTTGGCAGTCATCTTGGCACTTGGTGTTTTTTTTATGACCTATCAATCACACAAGCAAAGCTGACGTGTGCGCGGCAGTCGGGGACGGGGGGGTTGGGGGGTCTGACCTGCGGCCCAGCGTGCCATTCAAGAAAGGAGTGCTGCTCACCCAGGAAATCCCATTACATCCAAGTATGATGGATATCGCGGTCCAGGCAGCTCATATGCGGCCTGACATATAATTTGTTTTAAATTTGTAAAAAAATGGTGTGTCTACATTCACCTTTATGCCTGTCTTTCATTTTTTTCTAGAATTTCTATCCTAATACTGACTGAATCAGGAGTGACAGCGGGAGGACTCATCTATCTTTGATTGTGAGACGCTGAGTTGGGCTTTTAGAAGGAAGAACTGGTTGATTTCATCGCACTTTATTTCCCATACTGCATTTGACTCTCATTATTGTTTGGGATAATCGCTCATGTCTCCTCACTGTCAATGTGGGTTGGATGGGATCTGACAAAGAATAGGTGGCATTTATGATAGACGGATGGAAAGATGGATGGATAATGTTTTTGAATTATTTTGCTACCCACAAAGTCAGTGATTTGTTGCTCAGTTCCATTTAGATTAGGAAAGAATTTGACCATACGGTGGTGCCTTGAGGTACATGCGTGGAGGTAGATCAGTTGATTTTTTATTTTATTATTTTTATTTTTTTGCTTTGACTTCAAAGTGCCGAATGCTGGCAACAACTCAGCTGGTCTACACAGGAAGTAGCAGTGTGGCAGGTAGAATGAGTAAATATTCTTTAGAAGAAGCCTTCAATCAGTTTTCAGTCAAACTGTCCATAAAACGAATAGAATTACATGTAGTGTATTTTAAACAGCATATAACGGGAAACACCGCATGCATGGGCTAACAATTAGCATCGATGTGGCGATGTTATAACTCAATGGATATTTTAATAAAATTGTTGCTGCAACACATATAGACAGACAATATTCACAATACTCACAGGCATATATTATTAACCCTCTTCAGAGATTAACTAATATTACAATTTACTGAGAAGCTCAGACTGTCTCCGTGCCCAGTAGTTCCAAATGTCTGTGTTATACTGCCCGCAGGTGGCCAAGGCACACACACAAAAGAATGAGTAGCACAATGTGCATTGAAGAAGAAGGTGTGACAAAAACTGCTTAAATCTATTCACTATTGTCATTACTGCATACTTTCAATTTCAATTGGGATAGATGAATTAATTAAACTTGTATCGCACCACTGAATTGGGAACAGTTCTCAGTTGGATGCAGTACGATTCTGCTCCACTGCAAACTGAACTTAATTGGTACCTACATATCAAGCTTTTCGGTGCCTAAAGTCAAAACAAAGGAAATCTGTTCAGAAAATCGACTCCATTGTGAGCAAATATCAGTTGAGCCATTTGAAATGAGGTACGACAGTGTTGAATATATTATCCCAAAACTAAAGCAAAGGTTAATCAGCCACTGGCCACACGGTTACTTAAAGGTCTCTCGCTCTGAGCACTTTATCACTATTGTGTCTCCAATCGATTGTACAGGAAAGAATAACACCATAAAGGGGTTTAGCTCAATTGGATAAAGAGACATTCAAGCATGCAATATTTGGTCTTATCTTATTGATGACATTTAGCTTCATAATGAAGTCAGCGATGATATTTTATCAAAACACCTCCCAGTGTGACATGGTGCGATTCCATACCACTGCCAACCGCTACCATAAGGCAACGCACACAGAAGATCTTCAGGGTCAAGACATTCTCATGCAAATGCAAATGCCTAGTGAGGTAACTGGTATATTGCAATTACGGCAACTTTAGATTACCAATATCACATTACAATTATAGAAACCATAAATAACATGAAAACATGCACAGGTGACTGCCGCTAATTGTGCGAGATAGGTACCAAAAATCCACAACAGTCATTGAAATGGATTGGGGGCGAAAAATATTTTTAAATTGATTCAAAACCATTTTGTTTTTGTTACTCCTGTGATAGCTAGCTAGCTAGATAGACTCACTGATTGATTCATTTACTGATTTATCGATTGATTATTGTCCAGAAATGGACATTTTATCTGACAATTGCCAATAGCTCTCGTAATGGGCAAAATACAAAGTCAGCTTCCAAAACGCTAATAGGTTGGTTGTCCCCCCCAATCGATAGCTGCACTCATCTTTTCAGCTCCATTTTCTGATTAAATTTCCCTTGTAATCTGATTCTCGGGTTGTAATTAGTGCCGGAGTTGAATTCAAGCATTGGATTGCCACTTCACTGCAAAATGAAGAAGCCTCACCAACAGACCTCTCCTCAAATCCAGATCACTGTGAGGCAAACGGTTTCTAATCTCTTCTAATTCAATCAAACTGATCTTTGACCACAGAAAACATTTCCTAGTTAAATTGTAATCCCTAGCTGCTTCATTTGCCTCAACTAAGCATGCAATTTACATACGTTCTAGCCTGAGGTATCAACAGTATGAGCATCGGTGCAGGAAGACTGCTCCCCTCAGTGTGCTTTTTAAGGAGAGACAATCTGGCAGCAATCAAGCATTGCGAGATGCAATTTGGAGCAACATAGATGGAGGCTTGATTTAAAACTCTGAAGAGACTTGTGGATTTGGGATTGGCCCGGACATCCAACTGCTCCAATTTAAATGAGTTTTCTCTTCCTCCCGCGTAATAACTAGCGGTGTTTCTTGGGGACAGTCACATTTCTACCTATGTCTAGGCTTTTATCATCACCATCATCGCCTCTGCTATGAACAGACATATCAAGCAGCGTGTCCTAAAGGCTCCAGAGGACCTTAAGATCACTTTGTGGACACGGCTGTCTGGCTTATCTCTGTGCTCACTACGATTCATTTCATGGTTTCATGGATGAAAGAAAACTTGAATAAATGTCTCTGAACGTTCCCAACAATATTCTTTCATCAGTCTCACATGCTGCTATGATGTATCACTCTCATACTCTGGCACCTGTCGCATTTTCTAAGTGCATGCCACGATCACCACAAACACATTTTAAACCCATTATATGTAGGAGACACATTCAACGGCCCTCAGCGTAGGCATGGACATTTTTGTAAAAATGCCAGAATGTTGCCTTTGAAAGGTCATTAGAAAGAGTAATTTAAGTTCCTGAAGTTACTCGACTAGAATGTGACGTTCTTTGCCCAACTATGCACGTTTCAGACCGAGTACTCCCCAATACCAAATACAGATCCTTAATATTGTAATGCCATGATGTCTTGAATGGTGATTAAAAATAAAAAGTGTTTTAAATCAAGGTCACGGACATGTAGCAGTCCATTTCTTTTTTTTTAAAGGACACATTTGTAGAAAGGGATGGCAATTGGTCCTAAGATTTATTTTCAAAATTGGACAAAGAGCTGCTGACTGAAAAAAAACATGAATAGAGTGAGCTCAAAAAAAGCAAAGAGACTATTTTCATGTTTTGGTGGAATATTGTAGCCGTCTTTTTTTCGGATTTTTTTTTTCTACCAATGTGTGTTTGAGGTTGTGATATATATTAGAGGTTTTCTTGTAGCCAACCATTCGGAATAAGAGAGATTGCATCAGCATGCACAGAAGCAAGGAAATTAGAGTGGGCCCGGTGCACCACATACAGCTTACCTAGTCGTACAATAATGAGGAAAGGTGTAGGTTGTATTAAAAGTCTAGCTGTAGGCTGGACTCAGAAATGACTTAATTGCCCTGGGAACCCATCAAATCACCGCCGAATTAATTGCACCATTAGCTCAGTGATTGCGTGCCTGCGTTCGTATATATATGCAAAACAACCACGCGCATCGAAAATACATCAGATGATTGACAAATGTGATCCTTCACAGCTCCCGCTGAGCTAACTCGCCTTGTCAATCATCACCTTCACTTTATTGTATACATAATCTCACGCCTTTTCCCGAGCCTCGTTCCCACATTGCGCTCTCACCTGTGCTCACTGTGAGCTGACATTATCCCTTGCTGCTTCCACTTGGTAAACAGGAACGCCAACGAGTAATGACTCGAGGAGGACAACCTGCGTGGGAGTTCATGAAGCAGCAACTCCTCCTGGTGGTGGAATGAGATCAACTACCTGTCATTTTTGTAGCCTCTTGATCAACGATAAAGCAGTGATTACCAACCACTGTGATGCAGGATATTAGGTCAGTTCTGCGGGGATGTATGTATTCCTTTCACTTCATCGTTCTACAAATGATGTTTCATTTCATTTTATTTAGCTAGCAACATATATTGGCTGGGAGAGCAATGAGATGCTCTTCGGCTAGACAGCAAAAGGTACAACTTTGACAAGTCGGGCAACCAACAGGGCAGCAGCAACACAGTTAACTTCAAAGTCCAGAAAGAAGGGCGCTGAACTTCAAAGGCCGGATAAAGAATCTATGAAGATTGGGAATGAGTTTTCGTTGTCGTAGCAAAACACCAAACAGCCATGGGGACAGCAAAACTTGCTAAGCTAGAGGACGTGGTCTGGGGGAGATGCTGAGGGGATTCCAGGGAGAATGAGAACGCAGGAAGGTTAGGGACTGACTGGGCTGGTAATGGAATATTAGTCCATGAAATACTGATGGAGAGTCTTGCAATGATGCAATCATCAAGTCAAGTCAACTTTATTATTATTTGCTTCAGACAACAAAGTGTATGCAGAAAATTGGTGAAGATTGCACGACTGTCTGTGTCCTATGTGTTGTGTTGTGTTATTTTTGTTATTTTGACTTCAAAATGGCGCCGCGAGAGTGGCTGCCTTTCCAGCAGCTCCTATATTTTGTTCTTCTACTTCTTCCTTTCATAACTTTGCTGCTGTGAATTGGGAATTTCTCCATTGCGAGACTAATAAAGGTTTTCTTATCTTATCTTATTGTCAAATGTGCTCTATGTGCAACACACAGCACAGATGAGATTTCTTTCCTCTCAACCACAGGAGAGAGAGGAGCCGCTGCGGGTACCCGCGCCGCCATCAACAGAACAGTTAACATAAAATAACAAAATAATACAACACATAAGACACAGACAGTCAGGCAATCTTAACCACTTTTTCTGCATACACTTTTTGTTTGAAGTTTTAGATGGAGGAGGGGAGAATCAAATCTGGCACTGAGTGATCAATCAGTGGTCAGACTAAGTCACATATTGTGTGTGTAATTCATAAAGTTCAGTCAAGTCATAAACTTCAAGTCTCAAGCAAGTTGGTGTGGCAAAATCAAGTCCCCGCTGAATTTCAAGCCCTTATTTGGGTTAAGCAAGTCATAAGTCAAGGCACACAATCTGGTTGAATCACATTCAATATAGTTAATAATTAGTCACTTTGCACTCAGTGGGCCTCACTCACTAATAAATGCATAGAAATGTTCCCACTCGGCGGACAAGCTCATGGTATGTGTAAAATCATTGTCTGATTTATGCCATGTACGTGACACATACATGCTGGCTGTTAGTGAATCAGAATTCATCCAAATTAAAGGGCTTGTGTGAGCGATCTGCAAAAACCACCCTCCTACTTCCCTATAAAAGAATATCTGATCCATCAAAACAAGATCCACAAGTTGGTTCAAAGTTGGAAGCGATGGCCTTAAAAATTAAAAGAAGAAATTTCACAGTGGCGTGAAGTGAAGTGATCATCGGAGAAATAGATACAAAGGAAAACCGCATTTTTTTGGGAAGTGTGTCAATGACAATCGAAAAAGATACCAGAGCCTCTTTCGCACTGGCTGCAATGCATTCTCACCTGAGGTCCTCACCTTTGCTCCGGTGAAGTAAAAGTGGTTCGATATTAAGGTGGTTGCAAAGGAAAGGATTTTGGAGCAGGAAGAAAAAGCAGAGGAGGGAATGGACCACAGGATGAGTGGTTGGCTGCTATAATAGGACACTTGAGGACACAGACATTTCTTGCATTATGTGAACAGAACCAATGTGAAAGGGATGACATTAAATCCGTCACTAACAGGGGATTTTGATCTGTTTCTAGTTTGAATTCTTAATATCTTGCAGTTAGTGAGCGAATAAACATGTTTGCATGTTCTTACTTTGACATGCCGTGCTAAACTGAAGATTTCATTTTGTTACTTTGGTCATTTAGTCAATAATTTGTTATTCGAGATTTTGTTGATATTGCTTTCCCTGCGGAGTGGTCCTTGACAATTTTGATGGACACTCCATTGAGCACAGCTGCAAGGTGATGCCAAAATGGACAGAAATTGGCCTGGAAGCCAAAGGAGAAATAGAACTCTGTCTGGGTGAGAATCATTCAAATATTGTGTTGAACCCGATCTGTCTTGGAGTGTCATGCTAAATTCCTATCCTCACATTCTCTCCGTCTGGTCGGCTGACCCAATTCTTCCGAGTGGTTTACCCATTCCGGCTGGCACTGAGGTGTACAGACTCAGTCATGTCAAAAATGACCAAAACGTTTTAATGACACCCAGCAAAACAAGTAACAAATCACTTTGGGTGTCGAGGTATGTTGGGAAAAACCAGACTACTTTTCTATCAATAACCGTGTCATCATTTTGTCATTTGTCCAACCAATCACTATCCTCATTAATTTCCTTCTTTCAGGATTTTGTCTGAGCGCTGACGTGCAATAACTATTTCCATCACCAGGGGGTGCCCAAAGACTGCAGAAACCATAGGGGAGGCGTTTCCAATTTTTTTTTTTCCACGACACAGCTACAGCACTGAACTTTGTTTACGATGTAAAAAAAGGAGGCCAGGGCTCTGGTAGCTCTGTCATCAAAGTTCGCAGTTTGGTGTGGGATGGAGAAGCAAACCGGCGTCAGATGACCGCACCATCCGGGAAGGAGAGCGGGGATGGAGGAGGTCAGTTTGGAATAGAGTCAGGGCAGGGCACAGGAGGGATTAGTGTGCAAGTAATAAATAGGAATAAAGAATACAGTATGTGTGACGCAGGGAAAAGTCATGCCCGTTTTCCAGACATTACTGTTTTCAACTTCAATAGTAGGTCAGGGCACTTGTCTACATTGTCTATGTCTCTTTCGAGAGAAAAGTGCTCTTTTTTTTTCCAGCGTGGTTTAAAATTTGGTGAATGTAAAGTAACAGCTTTGCTTTGAATGCCTTTACAGCACCAACCATGCAACTTGAACTTTTCACCAATGATGCTTGGCCACACACTTTTGAACAGCTGTATGACTAAAATTACCATTTTAAATACAAATCTTTAGATATTTCATTTTTTGTAATCCACATCTCAATGAATGTATAAAATATCTAGCCTTCAACGGCAACGGGTTTCAACAATCAAAAAATAACACATACTACCCCCCCTACACGCACACACACTCACACACACACACACACACACACACACACACATTTCCATTCAAGGAAGGCACAAAGCTGTTGAACACAAAAAAGAAAATTAAGTCCAAAAACACATTTTCCTCACTAAAATCCACTCACTCAAATGATAATATTAATGTGGTCGGCCTAATATGTTTGTCCTGAATGCCATTTCAGATGCGTAAAAAAATATGAGGCCTACTCACATTGTAGTGTACTGCAGTACAGAAATCCCTTGTTTATCGTGGTTAATGGGGACCAAAACCTCCCGCGATAAACGAAAATCCGCAAAGTAGCTACCAGTAAACATATACAGGTAAAAACAAAAAAAATTTTTTTTGTCCGAAAAAGTCCCAGAGAAGCTGCAAAACAACAGTGAGTCACACAGAGCAACATATACAGTACTGTACTCCGTGTATATATTAAAAAAAAAAAATTCTATGAATATGTTTGAAAAAATCCGCGATGCACTGAAGCCGCGATAAACGAACTGCGAAATAGCAAAAGTAAACCATGACTGCCATCTAGTGGCGAATGGTGAAAAAATCTACAAAAAACACTGATAAACCCCCAGTTCACAAATAAAAGAGGTTTGCCCCCCCCCACCCCCAACACAGGGAAAGAGGAAAATTTTTGTTTTAATATTGAATACTGAATAAATGTGTTAAACTGTTCAGTTCAACTGTGCTTTTTGCATTGCTTGCCGTTTTCTAATGAGAAGCAGAACAGCCAAATTCACAAAAGGTGTTTGATTCATGAATGGACCAATACATTTCCTGGTTCAATTATCCTGGTATTTAAACAATCCTGTTCAGCATACTGTTCACATTTTGCCATCATACGACCAAGATGCAGAATCTGCTGGAGCATTTTTTACTTTCTGGACTTGTATTTCCCATCTCTGCCATGACAACACATAACACTTGATGAACAGTACCTTGCCATCAAACTTCATATTCCCCAAGGGGAGTGGACACCGAGCTTGAAGCATCACACTGTCTCATCGGAAAAAGAAATACAGAGACTAGAAAAATATTACTTGTAAATTCTGCTGCTGAGCTCATCAGAGAGCCAGAAGTTGTGCAAAGAACTGAAACACTGAAAAATTGGACGGACGGGCCTTTAGTTTAGAAGTTTAGAAAAGGTACATTTAAGTTCACGTATGAAGGTTATAGTGCATTTTAGCTTCATCCCGAAATTTCATCTCAAAGCCCCTCACGTATAGTCAGTTAGTGGATCTATTTCTTTACCTTGCTGTTCCTGAATCCTCAGTTTCATATGTCAATAAGGCAGATATAGCCACTTAGAGTCACTTTTTTCACTCATTTGAGGCTGTGCTCTTATTTGGAATTAACAAGGAGGGATAGGAGAGCCCAGTTTCGCTCAGTGCCTCTGGGAGCCAAAAGGAACTTCTTCTACTGCCAGTCTCAAACAGACCTTGCAATGGGATCTGGAACATGAGAAAGGTGGCTGGTGATGTGTCAGCAAGGTTCCCAAGAACTGAACTTAACCTATTAAAGACACTGTAGGGTGAATTCAGATATTTGGTTCTGAAACTATTGAAGATAACTGTTGAGAACTTAAAAAGACTGAGAACTGTCTCACTTGTGGAGCCATACTTTGAAAAAGAAAAATTGTGTGTTGAATTCACTGGATTTTATTTCAAGTGGTTGCACAAAATCAAATCATTTAGATCCACGTACATTTTTTTAAGTCAATGTGTTGTCTACTCAAAAAAAAAAAATCTAAATCCAGATGATTTGATTTTTCGCAACCCCTTGATGAAGTACCATTGAGTAAATTCAACAAAAAGCTTTTTTCAGTGTACACACTGCCTGTAGTAGTAAACAGTTTCATTTTTCCTGATTTTTGGGGGTGGAGGCGTGGCTAAAATGGTGCCTCGTGATGCACTTTGGCGTTTGGCATTTGTGCTCCCTCCCGAACTGTTTTAACGACTTGAGGGTCTTCATTGCATCATTGATGATCCAGCAAAACTGCAAGTTACTTTTACTGAAGTGGGGGAAGTCCCACGACAACCACATGGGTTACATTTCTTCTGCGGATGTGGAAGCATATGAAAGATAAATGTTTTATTTATTCATTTGGATTTGTCAGGGTTGGTCACAACACTCTTCACTGTAGCGTATTAAATTTTGAAAATGTTTATTTTCCCCAGACAGGGAATCTAAGTAAGGTACTGAACTCTGAACCACACACTTACAAAAAAAAAAAGACTTCACTGAAAAAAGAAAGTTTGATTTAATTTAAAAATTGAAGGCAACAAATTCAGATAAAATTTTAAGTCAACAACAATACATCAACAACTGGCTAGCCAATGCGTGTTCATTAAGAAAGCATTTCTCCTCCTTTTGTCCCCCCCCCCCCCCCCCCGTTAATCCCAGATATCGTAGAAAAACAGAGTAAGAAATCAAACCGACGGCAACGAAATCCACCGCAGTGGCTATAATCTCAACTCAAGCAAAACAGCAATCATTTTAGCAAAATAGCGAAGCTTTCTCTTCCCAGTTGAGTCGGGCCCGTGACATCAGCTGTACGCAATTAGTGGAATAACGTTTTAATCGGTTATATAACATTATGTAACCCCAAAAAGCGAAGAGCTTGTCGGGAGTGGAAGGTTTCCTCACTGCCGATGGTGTAGGTCCTCCCAAATTCACATTTCGCTGACGGGCACACGTAGCATATGGCCGCGCCCTAATCAGGACAGTGTGTTTCATCCTCGAGAACAGTCTCTTCTTAACCGTGGCTAGGCTCTGTTTTCATGGAGAGGGGATATGGGGCGGGGGGAGTTGGGAGCAGATGGAGGAAAGATGCACTTTTTGGAAGAACACACGTGCGCTAACTGCCAGCAACGGGAGTTTATTTTACAACCTAAGTGGCTCAGGCACAGCCTGCTTGAGATAAGCAGTAATAGGAAAGAGATGGATACAAATGATGTGTGAAAATGAGTCCGTTACACTGTCAGCCACTAAGGGGCTGACAGTGTAGAGCCTAGGGAAGGCTTCGGGCTTCCAGTCAGATTTTCCTCTGGATCCTGACCCTGACAGTTTGTAGGGAACGCTGTGCTTTGCATAACAGCAATAAATATTACATATGGCTATTTTCACATTGATGCCAGTTGTATTGAACTACGGAGCCGGACAGTTCAACAACCACACCGACACCTAAATTTAAATCATTAAAACAATTAAAAAAATATATATATACATAGCAGCGGTTCAGTGGTTAGCACTCGTGGCTCATTACATTAAAAAATCCATGTTCAGTGTCCTCATGGGTCATTCTGTGTCGGATGTGCATATAGTCTACTCTATGCACTCCTTTATGACATTGATTGCGAACTTGATATTATTCACACCGATTTTTACCACTCGTTGACTGGAACGAAGTCACAATACAGTTAAACAACAATTGTGACACCCTTGCAACTCAAACTTTCAAAATATCTCTGCTGGGTTACATCTACTTTGAGTTTCAAAATTTCCATCCATCCATCCATGCACTCATTATCCAAGCCGCTTATCCTCACGAGGGTCGCGGGTGTGGTGGAGCCTATCACAAATTTCAGGCAGTAGGTGGGGTACACCATGAACCGGTTGCCAGCCAATAACGGGGCACACAGACGAACCATTCACACATAAAGTCACACATAGAGACACAATTTAGAGTGCCCTTTAACCTGCCACGCATATTTTGGGAATGTGGGAGGAAACCGGAGTACCCAGAGAAAACCCACACAGGCACATGAAGAACATGCAAACTCCACACAGGAAGGCCAGAGCCGGAATCGAAACCTTGCACCCCTGCACTATGAGGCCGACGTACTAACCAGTGGATCACCGTGCCACCCCATTTCTACATTTCATGTATTAAAAACCTTTAAAAAAAAAAACGCTCAAAGGACCTCTTCCGTATTCAATGAATCTGAAGCACACCAAAAAATTATTTGCGGAATAGAAAACCACTTCTGCTGATCTTGGGCCATTAGTATGCAGTATACTAATTTTGTGTTTAACTAAAGAAACTACCCTCACAAGTTGATTTTAACTAGATCAGCGTATACCTTGCAGTCAGTGGACTGTAGCAGCCGAAAACCATCACACAAACCTATTAAGCGTGACAGACGTGGATGGTATCAATGTCTCGTTTTATACTGACTCGAACGAGGGATTAGCAACGGGCTGATTGTGGCCTTAAATTGTACCACTTAGTTTGTTCTGAACAAGTGAGGCTAATCAAAGATGTGCTGACATCCTTCCCAAATAAACCTGACTCAGACAGCGGTACAGAACATTCTGATCGAGCTCGCTTCTCTCTCAGCGACTCCAAAGCGTTAATTGGACTCAACCGAACACGAGCTGGTGGTTGGTTGTTATACTTTCATTGTTGTGATGGGTCCGCTTTGTCGGCATCCCATTGATCCGGCGAGCTCAAAGAGCGCACAGCGGTCCACACTCAAAGCTCAACATTTGCTCTCGGTTAACATTGTTTTTAAACAAATTTATGCAAAGTCCTCACATTAGTTCCATTTTCTGCATCACTGAGAGAGTTTCAACACACAGGCGGCCAAACATTGTCGAGTCCCTTAGAAGTCTGGCCATGAATAAATATTATGTAATCTTCAAAAAGTTGCCATCTACGCACAAGTCATGCTGATTAGGTTGGTGTGGAAAGGTTTTGCCGGGAAAAAGTTTGGACACAGTTGGGAAACACTGACATCATTCAATCAAAAGTAATTAAATCCTAAATTGCGTACGTCAGATTTAATCATCGTGTCGAACTCTTTTGGATTACCCAGTGGCACACGTGAATAGAAAAACATTGGGGAACACAAACTGCAAACCGCCACTGAATAGCTATGCTTGATTCATAACGTCGCCGTTTCAGGAGGAGCGGCGTAAGAGGGAACTTTGATTACAAAGAAGTCAACCTGCAGAAGAACTGAAACAGATCTCGTCTTTAATAGACATGAGAGATCCAGAGTCACCCCCAATAAAAGACATCAAGCATCTGAGCTAATGGAAGATCACTCCTTGAAGAGTTGAATGTTAAATTAAAGGCAGGTGTACTACTTCTTTGTGTTTGAAGATTTTTCTTGGACCAAAAACTGTCCTTTTGTTCAAATTCTTAAAGACACAGAGTTTCTCCCCTTGTCACCACTGCAAATTCTCTCGGTCAAATGCTGCTACAAAGTGTTGTTTGAGCATGCCCATCGTCTTTTTGATGCTCCTGTCACACCCGAAACTGTCTTTCCTGCCCGTACTGTGACTGTGTAATATTTAAATTGCTTTGATGAACTGAAATCTTTGTGTATGATAAATATGCAAAGAACACAGAAATCAGGGAGGGGGGTGGACACTTTTTCACGGCACTGTAGTTTGTGACTAACCTATTTCCGTTTGTCTTCCTCTCTTTCCCCTGCGGCTTGTGCTCTCTCTGTTCCTGGAAGCGTACCTGCACCTGATTCAGCTCGTTAGGAGTGGTGGTGAGGCTGTAGGCCAGACCTGGGCGAAAGTACGGCCCGCCCACAATCTCGAGCCAGCCTTCAGGCTGACCACAGAGTCAAAGTAAAACATAAAATATGTGGTGCTTTTATTTTGAAAGTTGTGCTTTTCATGAGCGCATGTCCCTTGCGCTTAAGTCAGAAAAGGCGCCCAACTATGTACTTTTTTTTAAATGTGTCACTTAGGCACGTTCATGCAATGTACTGTCCGCACTCTTTCAACTCAACTCCACTTTATTGATGTAACACTTTAAAACAACTGTTGCTGCATAGAAAGTACAGTTAAAAATAGAGTAGTAGAATAGAGTAGTAGTCATACCATCAAAAAGAAAAAAATTAATAAATAACATCCATCCATTTTCGGATCTGCTTTATCCTCAAAAGGGCCGCGGAGGGTGCTGGAGCCTATCCCAGCTGTCCTCGGGCAGTAGGCGGGGGGAGGGAATGGAGTACCCACGCAGGCACGGGGAGAACATGCAAACTCCACACTGAAAGGCCGAAGCTGAGATCGAACCCACAATCTCTGCACTGTGAGCTCGTGGGTTCCGAGTCTTCTGCTGTGTCGAAAGCCAAAGAATACTAAAGTATCGTAAGACAAGTTTTAAAGATGGACAGATGTGGCTTTACTAATGCTACAAATGTAGCCCGATTTTGAGCCGACACACTTGTTGCAAACAAACGGAGTGTTTCATCGTCGATTTTGATTTGTCTTGACGCATCGTAGCCCGTGTAATGTGACATACTCAACGATGGGGAGTCTGGAACACTTCACGACCACGACGACAAAAGTCTGGCACGTCAGAATTTGTTTTCATCTTGTCGCATAGTGTGACATGACCTATGTCGTCCTTCGATGGGTTCTTCAGCATTGACCAAGACGGCGCCCTCCTACTTATGATGTGAGACTAGACTAGACACATTTCAAGAGGTTAATCTAGGCTGCAGGAAAAGAGATTTTTTTTTTTTAATTTCATCTAAAACGTTCAACTTCATTTCGCCTGTGTACCATTTGTAAGCAATGTTAGTATCCCCTGCCAAAAATATGTCCCTGGCTCTTTTGTCCAGGCAAGATTGGCAGCTCACGCAAATTGCTTTCCAATGATAGTAATGGGGCTTATCCTTTCATATGATCCTGTGGACAGCCAAGGAAGTTTGCCTTTCCAATGGTCATCCATATTCATCCATTCATAAACAAGTCAGTTCAGTTGGGAGGGGAGGGAGCTTACCCTTATGAAAAAAAAAAGTCTTGCCTATGAAGTCCAGTGTCCAAATGTTTTTACTAGCCTCTCAAGTGGTGGAGACAGACAGCGGTCTTCTTTGTCTTATGTATTCATGCCTGGAAACTTCTTCTCACTAAATATAGCCATGCAAAGAGTCGCCCCTTGCCTTGGTCTCGGTGAACTTTTAGAACGAGTCAGTCCTTTAATGATGATTAATTCTACTGTGCGTCAATAAAAAGTATTAATCTCCACTTGTTTTTATTGTTGTAGGTGTTATTTTTTTTCAGCAAGTTTGAAAAAAATATATTCTGGCAGAAGATGGAGCAAGATATCTATTGAAACAACTCGTATATTTAGTGTACAGTGGCCATACTGATAATACATTGGAAAACATACGAATTTTAACCCAATTCTTCCCAAAAAATGCTGATCAGCATTCAATTTAATAAGCAATGTTTACATGTTTACATCTCCTCTGACATTGTCAATAAAATAGTTTTCGGAACCAGTCAAATAAATAAATACTCCTGGCACGGTGGTGACTGGTTAGCACGCCCGCCTCACAGTACCGAGGTGCAGCGTTTGATTCCGGCTCCGGCCTTCCTGTGTGGAGTTTTCCCCGTGCCTGCGTGGCTTTTCTCCGGGTACTCCGGTTTCCTCCTACATTCCAAAAACATGCAAGGCAGTTAACGGAACACTCTAAATTGTCCCAAAGTGTGTTCGTGAGCGCGGGTGGTTGAGCGTCTCTGTGTGCCCTGCGATTGGCTGGCAACCAGTTCGGGGTGTCCCCCGCCTACTGCCTGAAGACAGTCGGGTTTGGCTCCAGCACGCCCCGCGACCCTTGTGAGGATAAGCGGAACAGAAAATGGATGGATGGATGAATGGATAAATAAATAAATATGCAAATGCAATTATGCCAAGGCTTTCCGCTCACACGACACAAGACAAGGCAAAAAACAGATTAGCTTTCGGTGTCACACATACACTATGGCAAGTAATGGCAGTGAAGAAGGTCGTGTTTGCTGAAATGTTTTATTTCACCGCTCCAATTTATGACGTTATTGAAAGATTGCGCCAATTATGACATGACAGTCAATCAGCGATCTTGCATAAAATGCAAAATATCGACCGACCTCGTTCAGATCAGTGTAAAGTCAAACCTCATGTATATATATCGATATTTGTACTCTCTGTATCGTACCGTCTAAGTAACCTCCGGTCACTTGAACCCTTTGTTTTCAAAGCTCTTGAAGTTAAAATCAATAGCAGCAGACCATACTGCTGGCAGGTAACACCAAATGCAAACTGTGCTTCCTTTTCTCTTAAATTCTGAGCCCGTCTAATAAATGTTCAAAATGGTCCAAATGGTATTCTCCCACCGGTGAGCCGAGCTGTGAAGTACAATTAAGAAATTGTTGTGTAAGCTTTATAGTGCAATTTACTGTACAAGATGGCCTCAGAACTCTTGATAAATACTCCAGTCTACTTTTATGAGATGACGCAGCTTCTGCTTTGGGTGAATACTATTTTTACAAGAGTTTTAAAGGTATAGCAACGGAGACGAAACAAGCTAACAAAAGAGGAGACTTTACATTTGAGGGTCTTGAACTAAATACTTGTTTAACACAGTTTCATGGATAGCTATTCTGGGTAATTTGTAACTTGCGGGGCAGATGCAGCTGTGTTTGCTAGGACAAGGCAGCGATGTGTGCTTAGAACCATCCCCAGTTCACCTTTCCAAGCCCGAAGTGCTGAATTTCCACCAGCCTTGTTGCTCGAAACGCTCCGAGGGACGAGATGCCGCGGACCTTGAGGTTTGTGGCCCACCATGATGTCGGGGGGCCTTGAAGTCACCTTGTTACATAAAAACACCAAGTCCTTCCCCAGCAGGACCAAACCTCAACACTCCTCAAGGGGAATTTCCACTGCAGTGAGGCACATTGCTCGAATGGTCTCTTTTTACACAATCGCCGGCGTAATTAAGACAGATCATCTTATCTTAACGGCCAGTTGGAGCGCAAAGCTGAGTGCAAGTTTGTGCAATATTTTCCTGAAATGGATGCTACATACAGTATATCATGGTTTTCAGGACTTTCAATCTGTCTCTGGCGTGTGTTTCCTTCAACGTCAGAGATGACGCAAGATTATTCAACATCTTGTGGTCTGGCCTCATGTACAGCGATGGCACAGACAGCGAGTTGCACAGTCAGTGACGTTTGGGGTTTTTTTGTTCCACGCATTCAGAGTTGTGTTAAATATGGAAGGAGAAACAAAACTCAGTAAAGAGTCCATCACATCTCTCCCTTTTCCCAGAATTTCTACAGGGGCTTGGTATCAACACACTCAACTGCCAAAATGATGATGTATTGATTTCACACATGATCATTTCAACAAGTGGATATGTTTCTTCCCGCCTCAGCAAAAGTGCGAATCAGCTTCTGGACCTTGATAAAATTTCTCGAGCAAGCATACACAAACTAATGAGGTGAGTACACCCCTCCCGACCACAACTTACCAATGCCAACATGTGAGAGCTGCCAAAGTCTGTTGGCCACCATAAAGACAAACAAAAAGCAAATATAACATGTATTAATGCCCTTGATTCATGCATCGTGCTTCGCCGTAGACATACACTAGGTGCCTCTTTAATGAGTCTGGAAAAATGTACAGGTAAGTTGACATATTTTTTTCCAACAGAGTGAGCTGGCAAGCTCCTGCGGATGGTGAACTAAAACTCGTGCGGTTGTGATAAAGCCACACGCGGTCAAGGGATGCGGTCCAAACAGGTTGCATGCTTTCTTGAAATATATCGACACTCAAGCAGGCAACAGCGGGCAGTTGTTTCGTGATCTTTTCCAAGTTGCCATCGTTGCTAGGCTTCGGTCGATAAAATAAAAATAAAAATGTATTTATTTTGAAAGTTCTCCTTCACGTTTAAAATACTTCACATTTTAATCTGCTCTGATCCAGGAAATGTTCACAGCGTACTGGAAAAAAAAAAAAAGAAGACATGATTCACTGAAATCCTGATTTCAATTGAGATTTACATTTGGAAATAGTTTTCCTTCTCGGGTCAATCCGGTTCTGATGTTAAAACTTAGCCTGAGACGACCACACAGGCGTCTGTGACAGTTTTCTCATTAAAAATTGATGAAAATAAAATCTTGTACTCAAACTTTATTCTGTTTGGTGCTTCCATATGGAATTTGGATTTCAGACTGAACATGTTTGAAGACGCGTGACTTAATGTACTGCAGCGTGAAAAATGACGGGTGGAAACAAAGCTATGTGTTATATTTATGGCGCACAGTCACACTTTATTGTTTACTGGCTAAATTCCTGCGTTACATAATCACCCCAGAAACCTCATCAATCCCAAAGTGTGGCAGGAGGCCACTCCGATTGAGGACACAGAAATCCACAAAGTATTGGGGCCCTCTCGGCTGAAAAAAAGATGTATGCCTTCTCTTGAGCTGTGGCTCAACCGTAAGAAAAACTATGAGGAGACTGACTGATCTTGAAAAATAGAGTCACAGATGATGAAAAATGATAAGAAACAAAAAACAACATCTAAGTGTGATGTTGATCCTGCGTGGGTGTCTTTTTTATTTTTATTTTTTTCAAAAAATGGAAAAATGTAGCAAAATACTGATTGTGTTTATTCATAATTTAAGGATGTAGAATATTATAGCAGAGGTGGCTAGCCAGCAACCTGAGGATTGATTTTGACAAAATATTTTTGGTCAAAATCTGATTTTGTCCATCGGTTTAAAAGGGTGACAATATGGAACTGTAAACGCAGTTGAATCCTTCAATCCTAAAAAAAAAAAAGGCTGTTCCTGGAATGTGTGATGTGTGTAGTCGCTCGAGGTGGCATTAATATTCAAAGTAATTTGTTTGATTAAAAAATTGTAGTTGTTGTTTTCTGGTCGTGTAATAGTAGTTGTATGTGTGTTGTACTTCCATGTTGTGCATCTTTTTGGGGTGTTAGCATGTTGATTATTGTTATGCACTGTTTTATTTGACATGTTTTCTTTCTTCACTCTGTCATGTAAGTTTTACCTTAAAATGTATTGTGTTTGTAAATACAGTGGCAGTTATGTCGGCACACAATAACACTCAAATTCTTCTGGATAATTACAAGAGATTTTTTTTAACCTTAACCTAACTAAGGCTAAGTACATTTAAGTAATAAGTAACAGTGAAATGAATCTGAAGATGATTTCAATCTTCAACACATTAGTTTATTTGCCTGTAGATGCCACAGGATGGCCTATCTTGTCCACATGAAGGACTATTCTGTCCACGTGAAGCTCCTCAAATCACATCAACATAGTTTCTTGGCACCAAAATGCCATCAAGATGGTTGCGAAGCACTACTTTCGGCTGAATGAACTACCTTGGACATAGTTCCTTGGCATGTTATTTAAGCTGAAGGTTTTAAAAGAAATTGACATGACATATTTTTGGAGGGGCAGGAAACAAAAGATGATCGTGCAGTGAATTTGGTATTTACAATAATGTTTATGGGTCCTACTTTCTAATGTATAGTAAAAAGTGCATGATGTACAGTAACTCTCTTTTTTCCGCTCCCTACCCGCAAATTTCTTTTGCAATCTTCCATTAACAGAATTCAAATTTCATCACTTGCTCCACCTGACCTCTTTCCAGTCCTCATTGAGGCATTGATTTCACCCAAAAATATAAACCACCTGGCTGACGCAGCATCCATCAGTCCCCGTGAAGTTAATGTGCGTCAGCAGGCCTATCAGGATTCACACTCGTGTCAGCAGTCTCATCTGCTCTTACTGCATGCGTTCGTTCCAAAAAGACAATGCCACAAAAAGCGAGTATGTTGGTTAACTCAGACGTCAAATCCAACCACCACTCCCAAAATATAATTTACGGTCATTTTTCTTGGAGGAACCAGAACAAAAATGTTGTTCTGTCTTCTGCCCACAGACTGTTTGTCTGAACCTGATTTTAAATATAACTACACTTGCAAATACAGTCATCCACCCACTATCATAATTAGTGACTCTGAATTGTAGAATGAAAAAAAAAGGAACCTCCATTGGTTTGTGTGTTACACCATGATAACATAATGGTTGGCTGCCTTAACACGAAACAGTGCACGTCAAATAAAGTCCAGATTCAGCGAGAGAAACCTTCTTGAAGGATGAATGCCCGCTGATTCAAAATGCAAAGACTAAAAAAGCCAATATGGGCTACATTCATCACTGATATCAAAGCCTGACTTATGGATCCACATCCGGGTTAGCCTTAGAAAGAGACGCTGAACTTTCAAGTCGTCAACAACGTCTTGAGAGAAACTCCCAACAATCCTCGAAAACCTGTCTCCAGCTGGACGCGTTTCAGTTTTTTCTGTCTGGGAACCAAACATTTCCCAGAGCCCTTAAGGAACCGCCGGGCAAAAAGGCAAGGGATTTTCAAAGACTATAACCTCAACACTGGCTGGTTTCAAGGGAGCAGGGCCCAGACTGACATTTGTCTTGGCATGAGTTGTGAGTGCCAACGTGAATGCAGATAGCTCTGTGACATCAGTAACATGGGAAAAGTGACCTCAGGGTATTATCTGAGATGCTAATTCTATTTGGCTCCATTCGACCCTGTATTAATGACATAGAACTGGCAGGGAAGCTAATTTGTCATGCTCCAGATGGGAATATTTAGTTAAAGGATACTCCTGAACAAGTACATCAGTAAATGATTGAAAATGCTGTGCTGACGTCTGCAAACTTCCACATACGCATTTACATACTGCAGTATAGTGTACAAGGCAGAATTAAAACCAAAACAAAAAAACCGACACCAAGACGAAAACCCACTTTAAAGACAATCTCTCCCATGTTAACATCACAGTTCTTACTTTCTTTAACCAAAAATAAATTGGCAAAAACCGCACTTAACTATGAACTTTACGGCTGTGTTTTTATGCTTGGTCTGGATCAAAGCATAAAATAATACTGTGCTTCATAATAATAATAGTGCATTCAATCCCACATTTGGTCCCGCTTCACTTAGCATTCTTTAGCATCAGACTAAAAGTCGATGTGTAAGGTTGAGCATAAAGTCAGGAGTCAAAAGGACACAATCAGCCTACTGAGTTCCAGCCAAGCCTTCTATCAATTTTCTAAACTGCTTCTCTTTAGTCTGGTCACAAGTGAAGCGGTGCTTCTCTCAGCTGACTTTTGGCTAGAGGTGAAGTGGTCCACCCTGGACTGGTCATCAACCAATCTCAGGGCTCACATAGGCAAACAAACAGTCAAACTCACATTCACACCTCTGAGGAATTTCGAGTCTTCCATTAACCAACCATGCAAGCACAGACAGAAAATACAAATTACAGAACCGCTTGATAGTCCAATGCAGACTCAGCAGCTGAGAACAAGAGTGGGCTAACGGCATTTTTGCTGAAAAGGTGTTCAGTTGTACACTGGTCAACGCGTACAATTTTGACATACGCGTGGGGGAAGACCATTTTTGCACTCAGCATCTCTCTTGATTAATCATTGCAACTACTGGGCTAACTCCTCTTTCCAAAATGGCCACGCTCATGAAACCAGACTTTGCCTCACGCAAAAAAACGTCCCAGGGGGTCGAGTTGAAAGATTGTTAAAAGCCTTACAAAGTAAGAAGTGATTAGCTTGGGTGCCAGTGAATCAGCATGTTAGTGTAAGTTAATGTTATCTTATGTTTTCAAACATTGCTGAGGAATCGTTAGGATACCCGTGCAAATGTTAACAGCTGCACGAAAGTCGTTTGATTTCCCTATGCACTCTGCTGTCATTTTCAATCTGGAAATTGTATTTGTTCCATGCATTGTACACACCTGACCTGAACTGAACCAAACCACATGACTGTTCATGAACAAGTGGACAGAGACCCACTCCTTTTCCGTGACGTGCCGGGGTGCTGACGTTAGCTTGACCAAACTCACCTCACTACCTCAATCGCGTCAGTTGTTTTAACCCGACTCAACCCGTCACATGCGAACAGACCGCAAGACCATTTCTGAGGCTAGTCAGTATCCCAATGAAGCCACTTTCAACCATTCCAGCTATGAAAATAGGCCAAAAAAAGCCACTGTTGTTCCAAATACATGAAATGAGACACCCAATGTCAAAGTCATCGCCTATACAGTGAATATAAAGTATAGCAGTACCGGTAAATTGATTGGTTAATTTAGAACATGACCATCTTAATTATAAGTGGGTGTGCGCAGTTATGCAAACAAATTATTTATAATTCATTTAAGTTATACAGGTTATATGCTACATTAATGGTGGAAAATATTTTGGAAATGTATTTTCTATTGCAAAAACGTGGAATTTGAACAAGGGTGTGTATACGGTCACTGTAATGTGAAGTTTTCATCTTTCGTTATTTGTTTGGGCCTGCTCTCCTAAATATGAAGCAACTTAAAAAAAAATCTATAAAATATCAAACAAGAGAGAGAGAAGCCGAAAGTTTTTGCCATTCGAAATGCCTTATGTGCTTGTATTTGTAAATTCAATTTTTAATGAAATCCAACAACATGAACCACAATATGTCCATCACAATAATCTCATTACACGGGATGCATAAGGCTTTGAAATACTGTCTGTTACATAACCGTGCTTCATCCTGAAGAGGTCTTCTTCAAGTGAGATGAATGCATCCCATCTGTGCTCTGTTCTCTATTGAGTGTCCCGTAATTGATGTCAACAGTATTAAGTCGGCGGTTGGCAGTTACAGGTACAGTATTATTTTCTCAGAAGGAGGAAGGTCAAATAGATGTGAGCTATGTTTTCCACCTCGCTTAAGCCTGAGAGATACAGTGGTTGCTGTAGATGAGTTTCACAACCTTGTCCAAGAGCTGACACACGTTGCACCGGCATACCCTGTGCGGCAACGGGCTTATGTAACATGGACAAAACTGCGAATACAGGTGTTAAAAATTCAAGAGCAAAATACCTACCATACATGATTGTAAATATCAATTCTGTACTGTTCAACTCATCTGAATGCCATATAAAACACTTCTCCAAACAGGCAGTGGCAGAGTAACACAGTTAAAGATTGTGCATTCAATGTCTTTATTGCCTTTCTTGGACTTTTGTGCTGTTTCACGAGTATTAATACTATCATTTTACATGAGTCAGTCAACACTAATCCTACTTGAGTACAATTCAGGGCTAATTTATTGTACCTACCTAGAGGTCTCTAATTGAGACCTGTGATAAGTGAGGGGCGTGTGGAGTCCTAACTTGAATGGCACCCTTTGCGAGACCCCACCCCCATTGACGACCACCACAACAGACACACACATGCATGCAAGCACGAGAACACACAAACACACACGGTCCCAAAATCGGGGTGCAAAGTGGTCTCCGAGTGCCCATCCACAGCGGCAAACTTTACATCATCCGCAAGTGGAGATCTTGCAATTCCTTTCAAATGTACTTTGCGACTATATCCTGCATCTGCAAGCCAGGTAGACCGCGCAGCTCTCTCTGTGCTGAATTCAACGGGAATGAGGAGAGCCGCTTAGATTGGCTGTGCTCCCCCACGTAACGGTGCACACTGGCACAAACGCCCTCTTCTAGCTGCACTAGTCTAGCAAAATACCAAAGGGGAGAAAATTCCACCCATTGCACAGTTTGACTGCACTTGAGCTCGGCACAAAAATAGGGCCTGGTGTGTTTTTAATTTCTGTTTGATAACTTAAAAAAAAAAAAAAAGAACCACAAAAGTATTTCCATTGTGCTGTTATGATTAATCAAGAATGCCCAAACAAACTAAAACCCCAGAGAAGCACAGGGTCAGTTTCCTCCATTTCACCATTTCCACCACAACTTATGTTGAACCCAAGCATCTTATTCCTTGTTCTGTGGTTCACTGCCTGGGTAGTACAGCAAGTCCCCTCGGGATTGAACAATTCAAACTAACAGCAGTGGCCTTCAAGCATGTTTATGTTGGCCTTTCTTTCCACTTGTTTTATTGCTCACTGGAGACCAAAGTGGCGGCAAACAGCCCATTCATTGGCTTAGTAGACTATCAAAAGGGGGAAAATAATCACCAAAGGATGTTCAAAAGAAGCATCCGACCATGATGAACCAGCGATAAATGTGTCGGCTCTTCAAAACTGGCTTGTGTGTATCTTCTTTGTTGTACTCACAAAAACAAACTTCCTCTATAATTAGAGTACTTTAATCACAGTAGGATTATGTAACTTCCATATCAGTCGATATATAAGTATATATATCATCCATATACAGCAGTGGACCCTTTGGGTAAAGTTGTGCGTAATGGCTTTCACAAGACCTGGTCATTTAGAATAACTTTATCAACATAAACAAACTCATGCGGCCAACTATGTCTTCAGTGACTATGTCGAGGTCACTATTGACTGACCAACACAGTATCAATAGAGCGTCAACACAGTTTGTGTAATGTTTCAATATACTCCTTGAGGTATCATCTACTCATCACTAATGGGAAGAGGGCCTTGAAAAATTAACTGCATATTAAATTACAATCAGTCGCTCACTCGCCTGACTTGTGAGTGAGCAGCGTGGAATCCGTTCCCGCTCAGTGACGGGGCGAATGTAAGTGTGCAAGGTTGTTCATCTCTATCTGTGCCCAATGACCGACTCTTTCAGCCCCGCCTCCACCCCAGCAATTAATTTAAGTTTCAAAACATGTTTTTTAAGTTCACAAGTCAGTAGCCATTTCGTTCCAATCCAATTTCCGTTTCCATGTTTGTGCTACAGCTGTACCCCATGTCTGTTTGTGAGGGCAGGGAAGGGTAGGTTGAGTCTTTCAGTTACTTCCACAGTGAGGGCGCGTTCGGAAATAATCTCAGAGCATGCACTGGTCCACTGTGACCACTCAGAAACTTTGCGCTTTCTTGAATTTGTCGTTTGGTTGTTCAAAGTCCACCAAAAACTGTGCCAATAACTAGGTGCTCCACCTGGGGACACGGTGCAACAGTGATGACTGCGTTCGGAAATTCTGCATGCTCCACTTCTCCGACCGCAGATTCTCTCAGAGTCATGCATTAGCGTCAGAGTGAATTTCCCAAAGCGCTTTAGGTTAGAGTTAGTTAGCTCGCAATTCATCTCAGTGCTGGAACGTTTTGCAATTAAAAAAATAAATAAAATACCCACGTTCTCCCCCCAAAAATCTCCCCGTCTCCAAGAAGGGTAAAGAAGAGGCAGATTGGAATAATGAGCCCGGTCCAACTCCTGAAGGAGCACCAGCCGTGTCTCATTAGTGCAGCAGCTTCAAAATAGTGTGCAAGAAGCATTCCAGAACAGCGGAAAACAGCGAGGCAATGCGAGCATACATTTTGGGCATTTCTGCCACGTGGAGCAGTGCACAATGAAGGGGATACAAAGATATAAATTACTGCGATTGGACAGTAGGGTCAAAATCTCTGCAAATTCACACCTGTATTGAATACAATCCTCTGCTGTGCACCAGGAGTGTGTATTATACACGTATTTCTTTTTTAAAAACAAGGCAATCTCTCCAGTAAGTGAAGTCATGAAAATTGATTTCTGTCTCAGCATTGATTTCTGTCTCAGCATATTCATCCCCATATCGGTCATATCACCCCCCCCCCCCCCTCCCATGAGAGAAAAATGGCAGTGCCATGTCTGATGGGCAGGATGGAATAAACACGGCCTTTGCTAGATGTCTCACCCCAAGGCAAAACCCAACCATTTCTTAATTATCGTTTAAATAACTGTTCATCCGTAAGTGGTGGATAAAAGGGAATTACGGTCTGAGCCACAAAATGCTGACCGTTGAGTGACACGAATGGAACGCACTCTTATGTCTGAGTAATGTGCTGTGAATCCTCAATGTTCCCTTCCCAGAATAGGAATTCATCAAAGTGGCGGTAGAAGAAAAAACTGTGTGCGACTGTCAGCACTGATGACTGAGCTCTTGTCGTTTTAGACCACAGAATGCAGCATGGAGATGAACCCACCGCATTGTGACAGTACTCCAGTGCGTGCTGGTTGACTGCACCGCAGATTCCTGATCATCTCCTCGCAAAAGCCATTGTTCTCGCATTTGGGGTCGCCAAAAGTGGCGGGGGACTGGAGCCAGGGATTCACTTTGCTGTCTCTCGTGCCAAGGACAAACAAAAGAAAGCCAAAGCTGTTGAAATGGTGATGTGGAATGCATGACAGATTTGGAGGCATCGTTGCCGCGGCATGGTGGTGTTGTGAACGTCAGAAGAACGCAAACACGTCCTTCATGATTGAATCAATTTGATGGTGAGACCTCCCCGGTTTAAACTAAATAAACAGTTTGTGGGAATACTACTGCAGTTTGTTCAACAATTCATTTTGACCAATGTTGAGCATGAAATATCTTCAAAAGCAACAGACCATGAGTGAATTGATTTGCAGTAAATGAGTCGGAATGTAATATATTCACATTTTTCATATCCATGCACTTCAAATGAATTAGGTACGCATATGTCACATTAAAAAAGGATCAATGAGTCTGACAGTCGAAGCTAGCGTCGAAGAATCAAGTATGGTATATAATTCGCTTCTTTCTATGTTAAGCCATATAAACATGAATTTAAATATCCTTGATTTCAGGTCTATGTGCTAATACACTCATCCTCACAAATAAGAAAATTCGGTGTACTAGCAGAATGACTATGGTCAGTAGGGCGCACTACTAGTAATGACTTTTCTACTACTAGTGCCACTTTTAGCCAACTAGTACACCATCATTAGTACACAACTGTGCCGCACAAGCAATACTCCTCTTCCCAAATAGTGGGAAGTAATAGAAATGTCAAACAGTATTGAAAAGCGGTACTTGAAAAAAACATCACCAGTAAGAGAGAATCAAGACATTACAAAGAGTGGATGGTGCAGTCCTGTGAGCAATATTACCTTTGCCAAAAGAGAATATTAGACGTAGGTCTTTAATTGGGGTGTCAATGTTGTGACCAAGGTCATGATGGTGTAGTGGTTAGCACCCTGCTTTGTGGCCGCAGCAATCGTGATTCGAATCCTGGCCACGGCACGGGCAAAGACCCTGGCGGCCCGGTGGTCCAGTGGTTAGCCCGTCGACCTCATAGTGCAGAGGTACCGGGTTCAGTGCCAACTCCAGCCTCCCTGTGTGGAGTTTGCATGTTCTCCCCGGACCTGTGTGGGTTTTCTCCGGGTACTCCGGTTTCCTCCCACATTCCAAAAACATGCATGGCAGGCTGAGTGAACACTCTAAATTGTCCCTAGGTGTGAGTGTGAGCACGGATGGTTGTTCGTCTCTGTGCGCCTTGTGATTGGCTGGCAACCGGTTCAAGGTGTCCCCCGTCTACTGCCCAAAGACAGCCAGGACAGGCTCCAGCACTCCCCGCGACCCTTGTGACGATAAGCGGATTGGAAATTGGATGGAGGGATGATGTGGTGACCAGTGATTGTACTGCACTTCCATTGATGATGTTTTTCCTATCCCATCTGCCTTTCTATCATCTATGTATTACTGTATATCAAATGGCTATAGATCATCACAACATCTGGACTTTATGAGTGTGGAATCCATTACATATTTTTGACTGCTGCCCAGAGGTTCTGTCTGGATTCTAGGAACAATATTTCTCTAACCCCTCTGACCTGGAAAGTCCAATAAGTATTTCCATTGTTCAGTTTGTTAACAATTTCACACAGCTGCTGGTATGATGCAGCGCGCTTCTAAACCACATCAAATACATTTACAAATATATGGCGGAATGATTAGCTATGAAATTGACCAATATCGACCCGTGCCTTGACCTACAAGGAAACAAAATGAATGAGAATGTAGAACAGGCGTGTTTTTTTTTTTGTCAAAGTGTCTGTGGTGTCGTATGTGTGCCTTCAATTGGAGTGGCCAAGTCAGTGAGATCAGGAGCACGGTTGGTTCGTCTTCCTTTGAGATTTGTCCTACTGTAGCTGCTCCCTAGTGTTCTCCTTTAGTATTTTCGTAGCCTAAATAAGTACTTTTTAACTTACTGTCACAATATCATATTTATTCTGCAAAGGTTGAATCCTGGTAACTGGACTGTTCTTGGTTGTTGAAGTTGTGTTTGTGTGTAGTGTGCGTTTGTTTATTTTCTCAAGTCATTAATCAAATAACTCATAAAATAATATGCTATTAGGCTAACAATGGTATACTGTATTGCTCAAAATCAATCATCATGAAGTTACTCAACTATTTGGTCGATCGGAAACACTGAGTGTTGTGGTTTAAAATTCAATTTTATTTTCAAATTGTGCAAAAAATATTTTAAAAACATTACAGTATACATGCCTATATAAAAATAAGTGAAACGACAGAATAGAAACGCAGTCACACATTCTTTTCATGACCTCGCTGCAAAAAAAAAAAAAAAAAGACCAAAATGATACCATTATTTACAATTCGCAGAACTTTACAAAACCCATCATACACTTCCCATTACAATTGCGGTATGTTAAAGATCGGACTGCCAAGCATAGCGATAGGATTGAGGTAGAATAAAGAAATATACACTAAAAAGATTTTCTTTGTGGCCACACGTGAATATGATATGAACAAGAACAGTAGATACTGCTCATAAGGACAGATTATCCTGGCTTGTTGTTGTAGTCGTACTTTTGTCCATTTTGGACACATTTCTCACGTAAAATGCAATGAAGTGTAGAATATTACAAAAGTGCATCAACAAAATGATTTGGATTTTGAACATGAAGCTTTCCGCACTTCCAATTATGGCTCCCATGTCAACATATAAAATGCATCTGTCATTGAAATGTGACACATTCATCTGGCTTGGGTGGGGTCGGGGAGGCAAACATTTTCATTTGGAAATTAAGCCAGAAGAAGTAAATGCAGAAGTGATCCAATGCCATAAAACGTAACCACAAGATTGCCAACATTCTCTGAGCCAAAACAGCAACGAGTCATGAGCAGGAGTGAGGAAGTGTTGCAAAAGGAGACAATACAAAAAAAAAATAAAAAAAAAAAGTTAATACATGGCACTTCTTCCAAATATATATTATGTACACGCTGATTAAATAAAGTGTGATCAGTATACATTCCCGCATATGAAAAAAATATTAATAACACCAATGTAAACATAATAACTTTCATCGAGCCAGCACCAGCTGTTCAATGTATTTTAATTTACAACATTCACACGTGAAGCCTTTCTAAGGGTTTTCTCTACGTGGGAAAACGTGATTTCCTTGATTTACTTGAAAGGGGGAAAGAGTTCAGACTGTGTGGAGGCGCTCGGCTTCCGCCGAAGGCACGTGTATGGTTGTGGTATCAAACCTGCAAGCACTTCCTGCTCCTCAAGAGCAGGTGAAGTGACTTTGGGATATACCGACAGATGCCTCACTCCCTTATGGCGAAGACGCGGAAGGAGCCTCCCTCTGTGTTGCTCTTGCTGCAAAGAAAGACCAATAACATGATTGGGAGGGGGCGTCCATTATTTTTATCCTACATTGACTGCAAGAAGAAAGAATAAGATTCATTGTGCTTAGTATTTATATAATAATAAACATGGCAACTTGGATGATGTGTGTACCATGTTAGGACGGTTTCATGCAAAGCCTTTATTTGCGCCTGAATTGAAAACAAGCACATGTGCGATTACGTGACATATTACTGGCACGAACCTGCTAACGTGTTTACATTAGAACGCCTTTATAATTAGTTCACCAGTGAGACGATAGGCCGCTCACCTGCTATCATATCGCACATAATTATTCTTATTGTATAGGAAAGCGATGATTAGGTGGTGGTCAGTATTTCCAGCCAGGAGCAATCAGATCCATGGTGATTACTCGCCCATCTAATCCTACTGCACTGTAGCCGACGTAATGTTGGCCCAGAGTACGGACCTCCACTCCAGCCATTTATTGACCTGAGACCGCCTAGCCCAATTGCATGAGCGTTTTTTTTTTGGTATTGTTTTTGTTTTAATACTTTCATTGTAGTCCGACCGGTCTGATTTTTTTGGACCACTCAGCACTTTGTACACTCAATTGAAATGCCAGGCTATAAAGTAAGCAAAGATCCCATGTGTGGCCCATCCGCACAGCCAACCACACCATTACTCTTACAACAGGGCTGGCCACAAAGGCCTCCCTCGCCTACGTTTGCACCCCGTCTGAGCCGGCCGCAGAGATGTGAGAAACATGGCGTGCGTGCATGCAAGCAAGCCGCTGTGTGCTTTAAACACACATAAATCCTGCTTTGGTGTGATGAATAAATGTACCGGTACCTTCATTTCACACAGATCTCAACTTTGAGCTGTATCCAGTGCGTTTTGGCCGGACATTACCACGGTGCAGAAGAAGATAAATATTATGTTTGCTTTGATATTAAAATGGACTTTGATTTGATTTTGAGACTCATCCAGTGTGCGGGATGATTCTGACCGCAGTCGGGCTTCCACGTGCAGCGTAAGGCCTTTATACCAAACGGGGTTTCTCTTAGCCTGGTTCCAAACATGCACCACAATTTGTTCAGCAGATTTGTTTCTTGGGTTTAAGCAAAGAAATTCAGATCGATTTCAATAAAACAAACCAACAAGAAGCAGATTTGAGAATCAACTCGACTAGTACTGCCACTATAGAGTATTTTTTTTTTGTATCAATGATTCTACTAATTATCCCATTGACTAATTGGATCAAACTATATTTTACAAGTTTCGACATGGCAAAGTACTTGCAAGGTTCAAGTATTGTTGTTGAGTAGGGGTACTCATGCTCCACACTGCAATATCTCTGCATTTGAGTGTGTGTGTGTGTGTGTGTGTGTGCGATTCCAAAGATGGTGCATGGTCTGGTGAGTGATGTGGGAGGCAGCACATGGGAGTACAGAGTGGCTAACGGTTAGCCAGTCTGCATGTTAACTTGCTGAGTGTCTGGGTGTCAGTGGTGGCCGCGGAAGCCCGTGTGTGAATGTGCAGATTTTGTGTTTGTGAATGTTTTTATTTTGTTACCATTTGTTCAATAAAGCGATTGAACAACTTATTTCCTTCGATTGGTGTATGGATCTGGAGTAAAATCATTCTTTTCAGAAAAATAAGAATTTAACATAACATTGTGTTTACTTTCAGGAAAATATTTAGGGCTCAACTTTTTTTGTGAGTGAATTGTTCGAGGTTTTAGAACAAAATTCAACTTGGTCAAATAATAACAATAAATATCTTTTCCTTGCCTTGCATTATGTAGCTCTTGTTGCCTAGCAACCGAGCATTTGTGACCAACACCATGTACAGTAACTTCATCTATTACTTGAGTGGCCATTTGTGGGCTCATTGGGCTTTCATTTCTCTTGCTACTCGTTTAAAATGGGTTGGATTTCCAATCATATTTGTAAAATGGAATTAAATTCGCTTTTTTCAAACACGAAATTAGCCATTTGAAGAAGCATGTTGTAATGAATCAATCTTGCAGCGATGCTGTTGAGAAAAATTGTCCCAATCCTCAATACAACCTATTAAATTTTTTAAAATGGAAATTAAACATTCACATTTACAGAAAAAAGGAAATAATTTAAAATGTTTGAAAATACTGAAATGGGATTTGGGAGAGAACACCCCAAAAAAAACAAAGAGCAAATATCTGTGAGTAAGTATCACCCCCCCCCCCAAAAAAACTTTACAATTGTCTTTTGGTCGCAAAAAATGGACTTTAGTTTAAATTAAGATCCTCAATCCACTTCAACATACAGTAGTGCCTTGGCACCACAATGCCACAAGATGACAGCAAAGTGCTACTTCAGTCTAAATGAAGCTCCTCAACTAACTTTTTTTGAAGATTAAATGGATCATTTCTGGCCCGGAAAGTTGTTCTGATTGTGGCGATGACAACTTAACAAATGAAAAGATTACCTTTCAGACTGGATGCCATTTTTCAGCACACCAACATAATTCTTTCTCTTGTCCAGAGGCAGGACGTCCACGAACCCCCCGTCTGGTGGGATTACCCCTGCATGGATGGCCGCCTTACAAATACTGGAGTTCTGTTCGAGAGAAAGAGGATGGGCACAGTTTAGCCCCTTGTCCACAGGTTTCCATTTCTTTGACGAGACCTCCCAGGGCACATTTGCTACACAGTGCTCGTGTCTGTGACTGTTGACATGTAACGGGACTGACAGCCCAGGTGCCTCTGGGGAGCGGTCATGTGCAGCCAGCTGGACATCATCGGAGGCGAAGTTCGTACAAGGTTAAAGTCTATTAAACTTCACGTAGACGTTACGTGCCAGTGCCAGTGCTAACTCAACACACTGACTCATGAAGGTGACGTGAATTCTTGCACATCACTGTTTAGTCTGCTTTACAGTGAAGCAATCCACTTTCAACATGGCTCAGAAGAGCTTGCAGTGGTCATGAGCAAAACCAGTCTTCCTGAGAACATTTCTGCTTTTTCTGGATGGAAAACGGTCAGAGAGAATTGGTACTGAACACAATCTCACAACAACTCAAAACACTTTAAGTTGGGCAATGCATAATTTCAATCGAGATGCCACTAAATCAATGTTTCCCAAGGTTTGGAGTTTTTTTCCTCAGGGCCCAATAATCGAAATTGAAAGTTCAGCAAAAATGTGGCAAAATGGCAAATGTGAAGGGGACTCTGCATCACCTGTTTCCCCACCTCACGGCTTCCCAGGTTTTAAGAATGAAAACAAAAGCTAAGCAGCCTACTGGAACAGATTGTTCTTGAAATTCCATTGTTGGACATAATGATCAAGAACACAACAGATGTGAATTAAAACGTCTCAGAAAGGCTAATCTTAACAACGTTGCTCACATTAAAATCCGTTTTTATTTATTTAATCATTTATTTCTGTGCTCGCCTTTATTTTCAGGTTGCATCTTGTTGTAATGAATTTCTTACATTGCTTGATTCTCAAGTTCAACAATCACACACTGGAAAGCTTTTACAATGAATGTAAAGAGCCTCGAGAGGTTCCTCAAGGTTTATTTCTAAGTCCTCCAATTGTTCCATTCCAAGGTAACCATTTTACTGGTTTTACCTGGTTAAAAAAAAAACAAAAAAAAAACAGTGCTTGTCTTGTATTTAAGTCAAGCAAGGTTGTTATGGTGTGGTATCCCTCCTTCACACATGAATAAATCTATGTGTTTCGCAAAACCTCATCACTTACGTCCATGTAGATGTTGCTGCCAATAACCGGTGACCAATAAGAGGGTTGACTCTTGCAGTCAGAAGGACAGAAGACTCTAAAGAAGCAATTGGACATGACTGTCAAAATGGAGCAACATCAAGAGCTGTATCAAAGTGCTATCTTAACTCATTTGCTTGGAATAATGTGCATTGATAATGAGCGTACAAGGATCATTCCAGAACTGGAGG
The DNA here is from genome assembly GCF_054856545.1 of Hippocampus guttulatus. Taxonomy (NCBI): domain Eukaryota; kingdom Metazoa; phylum Chordata; class Actinopteri; order Syngnathiformes; family Syngnathidae; genus Hippocampus; species Hippocampus guttulatus. Next base: position 14,539,184 of record NC_141263.1, read on the forward strand.
ACAATTTTGGTCCCCAGTACCAAAGTTTTACATTTTGTATAAATATCAGTTGTCCTGAAACACAAATTTAACTACAGCTGTGGTGAAAGTGATTCCTAAATATTATTCAAAATGCCAAATAGTTCTTGAACACCCCTTAAAATGGATTTTCATCTGTCTTTTCCCTCCCTCAATGATGAACTTGAATAAAAATGTAACAGAAAAAAAATGTTTTCGGGGTCTGGTTTCGCGAAGTATTCCTTGCAATCGTATTTTGTCTTATCACAGACATATTTTAAATTGTAGTAGTATGTCAGTAGTTGTGTATAAATTCAACATCCCTGTGAACTAAGATCATTTTAATCATCCAGAGGAAGAAAAAAGTGAGCCGCATGACTCAGCGGAAGTTTCTACGATCTTCTTAGCCATTTGGAGGAAGTGAAAAAGAGTGAGCTACATGAGTGAGTAGAAATGTCATTAACAATTGCATAAGGCTAAGACCTTTTTTTTGGTTACGGTAATGTCCACTAATTCTAGAATGACCCACAAATAGACGAGACCTCGTTCGGCTTTAGTGAATGCATGAGACGAGTCACCTCGGACAATGTGAGAGAGGCTTTTTGAATGGGCAGATTTCGGCCACTGTCGTGTAGCAGTCAATATTGGTTTCTGTTAGAGAGGAATGAGAAAATACAACATACACATGTTAAGCGCCTTGCCTTACTTGGTGGTTAATCTTATGTCAGTGCAGCACGTCTTCTCTTACCTTGTACTTTGGCCATCATAAAGGCATTTCCTGGCTTATATTTACTGTAAAACATGTTCAAATGTGTGTTTAGACAAAGAAAAAAAACCTCACGGTTTATCACGGATAAATTTTTGAGGTTTACCTGAAAGACTCAATGGAATTTTTGGTGGCTTTGACAAAGAAGGGAACCTTTGTTTCCATCCTTGTAATGTCTACAAGTCCTCCGTTGTTGTCGATCGCACCGGAGTGAATGGCGGCACGGCAAATACTCGATTGCTACTCGAACAATGAAAAAAAACACTTTCTTTCAGTCACAATTCATTCATTAAAATCAAATCGATCCATTTTTGTCGTGTTGTCTGGCAACCATGCTCACCACATCATAGTAGAGTGTTCCCCAAACTTTTCCTTTTCTATTCATGCAGTTAGCAGGACACTTGTATCTGCAGAGAGAGAAAAAGATCCAGTCAAATTATTTTGAACAATGATATACGAGAGAGAGAGAGAGAGAGAGAGAGATATTTATTTTAATGGACACTCTACAGGGGTGGCCCGGTGGTTGACTGTTTAGCAGGTTGGCCTCAACGTCCAGAGGTGCAAGGGTTTGATTTTAAATTGACAGTGCAGAAAATGCACAAAGTGAGAATGATTCAATTACTGGTTTGCTGAGTCATGTGTCACAACATTGTTGTTATAAGTTAAGTAGAAGCAGATGTTTGCACATTTATTAATTTGATTCAAGACAAAAATAGTAAGTCCGCTTTCATGGAGGATCGCAGACATTGGAGAACATTGACTGTCGAGAGGCTGAAATTCAAAACAAGGTGTCTAAACCAGTAATAAAAATAAGTATTCATTTGATTACCGATTAGCCGTCAATGAATCAATTAGTTGGTGCAGCTTTAGAACTATCGTTGTATACTTGAATATTTGCTGCCATTATATGATTTTCACAGTCATAATACAGTATAAGCGATATCGTGTTCATTTTACTATTATCATTATAACGGAACGCTGAGAGAAACCATAAGTACGATGCAGCAGTGACAAAAATAAACTTAACACTCTCACATTCCAGGCTGTACGAATGTATCTAGGTGTTCACTCGGTGTACATTTTTTGACAGGTACTTAATTAAAACAAATCAAAATAATATAATTATACCTGTTGCAGGTCACTCCTCTGCACTTGTCTCTCAGTCTGGTTTCACACTTGATGCTCTGAGCTGACAGAAAAAAAAAAAAAAAAAAGGTGAAAAATGAGGTAAAACAATAGAATATATCATGTAGTATTCTGGGGCGGCCCGGTAGTCCAGTGGTTAGCACTTCGACTTCACAGTGCAGAGGTACCGGGTTCAATTCCAGCTCCGGCCTCCCTGTGTGGAGTTTGCATGTTCTCCCCGGGCCTGCGTGGGTTTTCTCCGGGTACTCCGGTTTCCTCCCACATTCCAAAAACATGCATGGCAGGCTGATTGAACGCTCTAAATTGTCCCTAGGTGTGAATGTGAGCGTGGATGTTTGTTCGTCTCTGTGTGCCCTGCGATTGGCTGGCGACCGATTCAGGGTGTCCCCCGCCTACTGCCCGAAGACAGCTGGGATAGGCTCCAGCACCCCCCGCGACCCTGGTGAGGATCAAGCGGTTCGGAAAATGGATGGATGGATGTAGTATTCTAACACTTACCCAGGTTGGTGTTACTAGGATTCCTTGAGGATGGACTGCTTGGCGTGGATGGTCTGGACACGGGTTTCTTTGGAGTGGAGGGTTTGGGTGCGGGTTTTGCGGTTGTGCGAGGCACGACAGGCACCTGAGGCTTCTCCACCTCGTTCATATCCTCAGTCTCTGTGCGCTGGGAGTCTAACATTGTAAAAAAAGATGAATACTTTTAAAAATAATAATAATTCAGTACAGTGCATGTTATTGGCATAAAAAGCTTGACAACCGCTGTATTTATGGATCATATATATATATATATATATATATATATATATACACATATACATATATATATATATTTATATATATATTGAACTGAAATGTAACAACACTGTCTATCTCACGGTCATTGTCTCACCTTTGTAACACAAATTATTTCTGCATCCTCCTCCGTAGCTGGGAGGACACTGGGAACAAGGGCGGCCATTTTTGTAGGGAGCCTCCCCGATCCAGTTGCCCCTGCAGGAACACATGGCGCATATGTCGACTGAGGTTTGGAACATGTCAGCATCACTTTGCGGGCCGCTTCTGTAATGACTTTAACACTATTCGCCTGCGGTCAACACTCCAAAGAGGCTAATAAAAACCCTCCTCGTTGTGTCCGAATGGAATGGAAACAAGCTCTTATTTTTCTTTCCCAATGCTTCGTTATCCTTTTTTCTATTTTCTGACTTCTGGAGGAATTGGAGTGGCCCTAAAATGTCATTCAGCGTTCAAATGAGCGGTCAAGCCAACAGCTGGGAGTACCTTAGGAACTTGCAATTCGCTGCCAGGACGTTTAGGAGGAAAAATGTAAGCAAAGAGCAAAGGTGTCATTTCTGGAATCGTTGCTCTTACTTTGGGGAGTAGTTGCACACGAGGTAGACGGCGTTCTCCCATGTTTCCCCCCACACGTTCATCCTCGGACACACATGCACGGCGCAGCCAACTCTGCTCGTGGTGGCCCAAACCACCTGCGAAGAAGGGAACGAAAGAAAGGCCAATGTAATCTGGAGGTTCTGGATGAATGAATGAAAAGAAAAATCGAGTAAGTTAACCTATAAAACCGGCGGCCCATTTTTCCTCAAGTCGTCTCTCTCCCTGAGCTTTTGGGTCAATGGATCATTCCAGAGGAAGCGAGCAGACATGCGGTCACGATTAACGAGGCCAGTGGGACACAGCAGAGTGGGCAGTCTGTTTTTCTGCCCTCGTCAGCTGCTCATCTCGTGCGAAAACACTTTGCCCTCTGGGATGTTGCCTCGATCCCTCTCATCAACCAAATGGAAAAGCCGTCATGCTCTAATATCTTACTCGGAAGCGTCCAAGGTAAAATAAAGCACCTTCTTCAACGGAAAACTGCTGCAGCAGTGCTCAAGATGAATGATGTGCCATTTGAAGGGGAATACGACACTCCAGGTTCCAAAACTCCTCCTAACTTTTCCTCTTTTTTCCTTCAAACGTGTGTGCGTGCTCTCCCTGCTTCGGAATGTTCATCTTTTTTCCTGGTTGAGACATTTCGAGGCCACTGGAAGCAGTGAGTCAGCAAGCAGAACTCGTGTCTGATGTGCTGCGACGTTAAGCTGAAGAGTCTCCATCTTTGGAGTGTATTGTCCAGTGGTGCAAATAATTAGTTTCAGTACCGTACTCTAAATCTGACACACCACAGAGAAGAGTTTGGTTAACAATCCCGCCAAATGTGAACGTGTGAAAAAAAAATCGTATATCAAACGGGGCTTTAAAGTGGTGAAATACATGCAGTACTCCATCAAGCCTTTCCAATGTCTAAACACATGCTACAGCTGTAAAAATATATCCGCTTGAAGTCTCCCGTGACTGGAATAAATCCCACCGATTCGTCATGAGGCCGACAACGAGGCGCTCGAAAGCAAACACGCTAATTAATAGCCCTGTTTCACATGCAGGTTATGAAGCCGGACATTTTTTTTTTCGCCTCACTCTTCCACTTTCTCTCCTTGACATGCACGCACTCGTGGCCAACAACAAGGCGCTCTAACACAGGTGCACCAGCGGACCATCGGAAGGAAAGATGCATTTTCAGGGTGTAGCATAGCTAGCTAGCTAGCTAAGTGCATATTGCACTTTTTGTAATTGTGCTCGATAACCAGTGATGAACGAACGAAGGTGCTCATTTTTTATAGACTGGGGGAGGGTGGTTTGAATGAATCGATGTGCATCACTAGGCGCCGTTTAGCCAGAGGTTTTCAAGCATGCATTCTGCATGCTTAAATTTGAAAGGAAGGACACTCATCGAAAAGGTTTCGATGCTCAGTTCAAGTGATGCCCCCCCTCACTGCAGCATCTTTAAAGGAATCCAGGTCAAGCACGGAGGGATGAGAGCGAATGACTACCAGATGGCCCTGGTCAGGTTTCAGGCTGAGGGGCAGAGGGAGGAGTCCGGATGTTTCGGTAAACACATCCCAGCAGCTTCAAGATAATCTTTGATGGGAAGATTTTCCTCAAATGCAGCTATACTCAGCGGCCATAAAATAATAGGTCACAGTATCTTCAAAAGAATTTGATGACCTGACAAAGATCATAGCAGGCTACTTAGTTTAGATTGACACCATCTTGGATGTATTCATTTAACATGGTAGCAAATTAATGGCATTTTCATTCATTTCAGCGGGGAAAGATGATTTGAGACGAGGACACCCTGCAGTATGATGCAGCAGTGCAGTTCAACGTCCGTGGAATATACAAAGACAAAAAATGTGACAATATCATCTCTTACAATGCAGACAACTGTCAAAACACATCATTATGATGTTTATGAGTGACCATTTTCATTCTTCTTCGATAGTGCGTGTGGCATGTGAGCGTCTATCTTTTTTAATAATGATTTGTCTGCCCTTCACGCATTTTTTTTTTTGGTTTAACCACCGTGTCTATTTGTTTCCCCTTCTTATGCCTCTTTAGAGACCTCTGGTGCGTCTGGGCTTCCCTCACCTGGGTGTAGTGGGTGCACATGGGCCCGGAGCAGCGCTCTGGACACCACGGGTTACACTCATGAGGGTAGGGATAGGTGTAGTCTTTCACTTCGTCGTACCAGGCCTGAACGTGGAAGGCGGGTGAGCGGTATCTGCACACACAAAACAGTTGCTTGGATCAAAAGGTTTCTGGTACCACGTGAACCTCTCAGCACCTCTTCCCCTCCATAATATGGCAAATTAAAAGAACTCCAAAGAATCAAAGCAAACGAAACATTGTCCCACCGTTTGACAAATCAGTATTGTAAACATGCCTTTTTAGGGTATTGAAGAGCACACAGCATGATGTGGAGGGGTTGGGGGGAGAGCGAGCAAAGGGAGCGGAAAAAGGGAATCCTCAGTGGGTGTGCTGGCAGGGGAAGAAAAGAAGTGAAAGAGGGGAGGGTATGACGGCTCAGTGAGAATCAGAGCAGATTCCTGGAAGGGCACCTGCTGTGATAGCAACGCACAGAGGCCTACTGTGATCAAACACACACATTCATACAACAGTCAACCCCTACTTACTGGACATGACATTGACAAAACTACCCATGATGGATGATGGTGTTTCCCAATACTTTTGCCCACATAATGTGTGGTACACTTGAATCGACCCAACACAGTTAAAAAAAAAAAAAGAAAGAAAGATTAAATGCAGCAGCAGTGGAAATATGTACCAGCGGTTTAATGGTTTCCCAGTGCCACATGGACAGTAGACCCCTGACAACATGTACATGGTTCACACTAAAGATGGCAATAAATTCATTTTAAACAGGGATTAGCACAGTTTGGCTGAATTTTGGCCCGATTTATGGTGCCCTTTGGGAGGGAAAAAAAACCCCACATGAATGACAGAGTGTGGTGGCAGCCAGCAGTGGAGTCAGGAAAAATGATTTCTTGCAATTGGCACGATTGTCACCAGCTCTCAGCCAGAATGGCCTGTCGACAACACTTAAGCGATTGCCAGTAAATGTCAACGTGAAATGAGTTACCGGCAGATGCCGTTAGCGACACGGTGTGTAAATTAGTCGCGTGCACGCACAAACACACAGTGCGCTGGATCGTGTGTGAGAAGGAAGGAGTCACTTACAGTCCAAGTGCTACATCTTGAAGGCAAACTATTGGCGCTGAAGTAATGTGTGGATTATAGGCACCCAAGGCTCAAAATGACTTTATTTTTCTTTGGTGAGCAGTAGTGCTCGTCTATGACTTCATTTGAGGGGCAACTTTCTATTTTTGAACAGCATCCTGAAGCAAGGGTTTTGTTGTAAAACAAAAATGCCAATATAATAATTGAACAATGGGTTTTCTTTTTTCATGTAATCAACAGTTTTGGTTTCTTAAATTGACGTGAATAGAAGCAAACTCTTTTATTGTCAAGAAACTATTTCAGGGGTTATTTTAATTTCAAACATAAATATACATTTCTGTATAAACTTAGTATTTCTGAATGGGTTGTAGTCTTTTGGCAAAGCAATATTGATTTTTTTTGTTTGTTTTTTTTCAACAGCTGTAATGCAATTTTGAGATTTGTTGTGCAGATGTCAAAAGTCAAAATCAAAACTCAGGATTCTACTGTGAAAACAGACAAATAAGATGACTGATATTTGCAACATTCGAAACTATATTAACACTTTTCAGCTTATAGATTAATATTTATACACTACAAGACATTTCATGTTCTTTTGGGTAGCCTAAGCATGAGCTTTCCTCAATGGTACCATTAATAATCAAACATGACATGTGATTTGACCATGAAAACAGGATAATTGTAGCCTTCTTCTTTCCCGCTGCAGTTTCAACGTGTGAATTGTCGGTCGGAAAGATGACATTACGCGAAGCAAATTGCTTCGATGCGAGATGAAACACTCTAGCAAGTAGGTTGATTCAAAAATAGATGTGTTGGGAATTCATGACACCGACGTGCTCCTTTTATGGTGAAATGGACAGCATGTTAGCCATGATGGGTTTTTTTCTAACGGACTGAAAGACAACCAAACTATTGGCACAACCCAAAACACAACGTTTTTCTCATTTAAATTCAGGTCAATAGTAGTCAATCACATGATGACACCTGGTTTTTGTTATTTACAAACATGTTGAAATGATGGCTGCATCACTGGTTTGTGTCCCGGGCTTGGAATTTATGTTGTATTCATTCATACTTGTAAATATAAATAACACTGCTGTCTGAAAATGTCTGGTCTGTTCATTGAGGAACAGCTCCAACATGGAAAACAAATCTCATCGGAATCAAAGTGGTCAAAAGTAGAAATGTTAAAGGGTCTCACCTGCCCCAGTGAACAGCCAGGTTCTGCCCGATGGACATGAGCAGGTCCTGCGGTCCATGATCCCACTGGCACACCTCGGCCCAGTGCGTGGCAGACCTCTCCAGCTCGTCATCCCACACCTGTCGACATTCACCAGATCAACTCAGAAGGTTAATTTGGACAACCCAAATAAACCCCAAAAATATATAATAATAATAATAATAATAATCTGCTCCTCTGAACTTTCATGGAGTTGCGCTACTAGTATTCCATAGTTGTCCAAATATACAGATGTCTCACACAGTCATGCAAATAAATGCTATTGGTGAGACAGTCTGTTTACCAATCCACCCTAATTATTCTACTGGTGTGCTAAATTAATTATTTTATTAGTGAGGACAAAGAGCGTACTTGTATATTCACTGAAAGGTCCTACATTTTAAGGCTATCGAATAAATGCTCCGTAGCAGAGAGGACACCTAACTTACTCCTCAGTAAATTTCCAGTCCTTTGGTGGTCAAACACACGCACACATGCACACACACACACACACACACACACAAATCCCAGCACCCTGCCTAACCTTCAAGGAGTCCCAAAAACAATAATTGCTCTACTTTGCCCACTCCTGTGCCATGCAAGCTGCTAACAAGCCCCCCCCCCCCTCCCTCGCTTGTCTTCTCCAGCATGAAGCAGGTAGACTGCACAAAGTCAGCATTATTATCCAGCTTGTTAAAAAGAAACAGCAGGCTGGTAATAGTGTGCCGTCATGACTGCATGTTTCCAGCTGAGAGAAAAGGCTTTTTTTTTTCTTTTTTTTTTTATATACAGCAGCACTTTGTAAAGGTATTTTAACCCTTCAGCACATTCCAGGTTCCATGCCCACCTATCCTATAACATGAAATGGAGCTCCTTTGTTCACTGACTGCCAGTTTATCTGTACTCATGGTTGTCTATACCAAAATCTAAACTATAAAGATTACCAAAATGAATTCATAAACCGTTTGAGATTAAGAAACTGATGATTAAGCCTTCATCAATGTTTCAGCAAACAGGGACAGTTAACTTTTATTTGCTACATTGCGCATACGCATTACTTGATCTTGTGCCTGTGTCAAGGTACCCTTGACTTCTGACACTTTGTATGTACAGTATTTAGTTCTTACTTTTTTTTCCACCTTCACTGTTTTGATGTAACCCCAGGATACAAAAAGTGCACGTCTGCAGGATGCTGTGCAAATGCGGTAGAAACTCAGCCAGTTGTCAGGAATGTTTCAAGCTTCCCCGTGAACACCCTCCCACAAAAAAAAAAAAAAGAAAAAAAAAATCTCAATGATTTTGACTCTTTTACCGTTTCGAGATCTCCCATGAGCCTTCAGCCTTCAGAGACAAGAGGTGCATGATTATGACCCCTGTGCCAATGTGGCGGAAACTTGTACAGTTCTCTCTGTTTCAAGCTCGTACATTATGCCCCCCAATCCCATATACTTCATAAATATACATATTTACATGACTGTTTTACTGTTTCAACATTCCCCCGCATACGCATGGTTCTAAAGGAACCTGTGCCAATGTGGTGGACACACAAACAGTTCTCAGGTCTGTTTCAAACTCCCTCGTGACAATTGTCGGCTAAAAGTACACATTCTTCAAACACCAACAAATGCATGTTTCTGTGGGAAACTGTGCAAATGTCGTCGGGATATAGACAGTTTGAAACTCCCGTTTGAACACCGTTACCACTTGCCAATACCCACCCCCCCAAAAAAAAATCTCGTACGTATTACATGAAGAGTTTCAAAATCCTCACAGATTTCCTTGATTTAACACAAACTGGTACATCCGTTTTAGTTGACATCATTTTAGCTCATTTTGAGGGGAAAAGAAAAGAAATTTTGGTGTTGACCTATCCAAATCGTGTCATGTGCAATGAGATTCCCAAGTGTGCCTCACCATGTACTCCATGTTGGCCGCGCTAGGGTACACCGAGCCCCTCAGCTTGTTGTGCAGCTGGAGGATCTCCTCCCGGTCCGACCAGCGGATGGCACGTCTGCTCCTGCTGCCGCTTCCATTTTGGCCGGTGCTGTTGTGACCCACTTCTTGGTCCTCATAGCGACTCAACAGCTGCCTGAGCTCCTGGGAGTCGGGCAGGAAGAGAGACGTCGAGCTTCCGAGCCAAGAGAGGAGCAGGAGGGTGAGGAGAGGGATAAAGGCCATTGTTGACACTCTGACGATTGAACACAGCAGTGTTTTTTATATGTGAGGGGGGCTGGTCCTGACACAACCTGCCGGGAGGGAACATTTCATCAGTTTCTTCCTGTTGTGGGAGTACAAATTACAATAGTTGACGGATTACACAGGTCATGTACTAAAAACTTCCTCTTGCTTTGAGTTTTAACTGCATCACAAAATGTCAAATTACTGATAAGCACTGATGAGTAATGTGACAAGAAGATAACCAGAAATGCTGTCAATACTGCACTAATGACTCATATATATGAGTGCATCGCAATCATGAGCATAAGTGCCCTATGTCTCATTTTAAACACATGACCTCACTTTTTCTACTAGAATTTAAGTTACAAGTAATTATGTCACTAGTTTGCACATGATCTTCAGATGCATCATAATTCCAAGTCCAGATAAATCTTTTTTTAATGAAAATGCTGCATAATGTTTGGAGCTAAAGCATTAAGTCGTCTGGATTGACGCTAACAAATAATGGGCCATAGATAGACAGGCTAACTAATAGCATTGTTAGAATGCAACAAGCCATTGGACAATAAATATTTGAACACAAGCAGGAGCGCAACACATTTAGACTGATACAATACTCACAGGGATATGTTGTTTCCTCTGTAAAGAATGACAAATATTACTGCCGCTTAATGAAAAGCTGAGCCGTTTCCAGGTATACCTGTATTTTACAGTCCCCAGGCAACCAAGGCGAGCACACCAGAAGAGTAGCACAATGTCCACTGAACTGAAGCAACAAATGCGCCCAAAACTGCTTAATTCTTAACTTTCTATTCAATGATGGCATCACGATGATGTTTTCAATTAGTACAATTAATCTAGCGTGGATTTTGTGTTGGGTTTTTCGACTGAGCTGGAACAGATAAATGGCATATACATTCATTTCCATAGGGAGAGATGATTTGAGATCTGAGTGTTTTGAGCTACGATCAGTGTCAAGGATCAAACTCAGTCTATGTCTCAACAAACCACTGTAAGGTAATCCACCAGTTTTTGTAATCAGTTGATATAGCATGCTAAATTGTAGTGTGATTCATTAAAAAAAAAAAGTCCTTAGAGCACCAGCTTCATCAAAAATTCAGTCCTTGAAGATAACGAATGATAATAAAACTCATGCTTACAGAGATTTGTTAAGTGCAAAGTACAACCACAATACTAAAAATTGTGCTGCATCGTGTTAAATGACCATCGGTCTGACGTCTCAATAAAAAGTGAACATTATTATCCTGTGTAGGCTTTTTTTTTTTGGGCTACAGCAGAGTATTGGATCTCATTTGGTCGCTAATGTTGCGGCCAATAATGATTTAATGTCTAACAAGAGGGAGGACTTGTTCAAATAAAGCGAGAAAGGTGCAGCGGGTCCGTGTGAACCGACAAGAAAATAAACACGAGTTCTCGCTCGCACTGCTTCGCTCCTTATCCTTGAATCCCTTCAACTCTTTCCCCCTGGCTGCAAAGAGGCGGCTTGAGGTCTGGCACCGTCTCTGTGTCAACACGCCGTGCCAGGGGCAGCTGAGCCAGGCACCAGGCACCACACCCTACTGCTGCTGCTCGCACTCAACTGAGAGCAGTGTCGCTGCCCGGGCCCTTCTCATGGTTCTCCTGAATTTTAGACTGGAGTGACAAACGGGGCGAGAAGATATGGATGCATACTGTTGCTTCACGCAGTCCGGCCTCTTGAGAACTCTCTGCAGAGGGGATGGGGCTGACCTTTCGTTCACCTGAGCACCACGCTTGCATGTCATCTCCACTTCCCGAGTCATAATAGGTGGTGTGTATATACTATTAGTTTCCTCAGTGACATACATTAGGTCTACAGTATACACAGTCATATTAATAACCCAAGGGTATGAATAATTTCAGGCGTGACCATATATATGCACACACACGTGTCACATTGGGGGTGTCCAAACTATGGCCAGGGGGCCATCTCATGGCCCATTGTTCTTTTTTCTTTGGGCCTGCCACATATACTCATACAATAGTGCCAAGACTAATGTGTTTTTCAAGACGCAAGTCATCACTTGACCAATTTTGGTTAGGCATATCCGAGCAAAATTTGAGGTGTGCTACAGACGCTCACTGAGAGATAGCGACAGCACACTTCACAACATCCAGCCACTATTAATTCAGTGGTTTGGGAACATGCATGTTTTGTGCTCACATTTTCTGTGTTTGTAGGTTATATGGAGAACTAATGTAATGACTGTAACTTACTGTTGAGTGCAGCTTTTCTTGAGTTGTTAAAAAAAAAATTACAATGGAACAAAATTTGAAAATTAAACGAAATGACAGTTTTTAACATAAAAAAGCCGCCTTACGTTTAATGAAGCTTTGTCACAAAAATTGAATGTGACAAAATACCACACAATTTCTGACATCCCCTTAGCACATGCTGACCTACTGTATATACTGTATAGGATTTTTAGTATTATATACTGTATGTAAAATTCACAAGATGAAGTGTTGCCCCTCTTTCTCCCATTTTCTTGGGATGTGGCTCTCAAGTTTGGACATTCCTGTACTGTACACTATTTATATTATTCAAATGTGTATCTCATTTGGTGCTCATTGTTCAAATTACATAATGTGCATCATCCTGCATGTCAGGTTTCATACTGTGCGCACTTCAAATTGGAGTTATTATAATTCATCATTGTAGCAATATAACAAGATTTAACTTCCCTCACAGGATGAACAAATTGTCTATCGACACTATCCTTCCATCCATCTTTTTTTCAGGCAGTTGGTGACTCCCAACGACATGTTTGTCCAAGCCTCATCGCGTGCCTAAAGTTACCAAGAATGGTCCTTTGCCTGATAAAATAAAACATTGCAGAAAGCATTTTGCACTAAATAAATATTAAAGCCTTCACAGGTGCTTAATTCGAAATATGCCAGCTTAGTTCAATCAGACGAGAATTGCCCCAAATTGAATAGATAATTACATAATGTCATTTATCACTTTTCAATACGCCTTATCTAGTTCCATGATTAGAGGAGTCACAGTGATACTGGGGCTTAGGCTGTTTGCCTGTCAATCAAAGTACTACATAATGATATACAAAAGAATGAATGACAGATGTGGAAGAAGTCGTGATTTTAGCGCTCCAAAAATCATCTTGGATTACAATGTTGATTTCCCGTCCATTTCAATGAGGGCTGAGGGGGCTGCAGAGAGCCTTCTTTCACATTCATCATCATTCAACTCTGTACCTACTGCACAGTGGCTGCAGCTACAATGATGTACTTTTTGAAAAACGGAATGCACCAGACAAAACTGGTATGAATTAAGAGAAAAAATATCTCAAGGCAGATTTAGGTAACAACAACAATAAACTTTTGTTTTCTCACCTCTGCTCGTCTTTGGTCTCTATTCGCTTCCTTGAGGGCTGTCTTGTATTCCCGTGTGAGGATCTGCAGAGAGTTGTCAGCACGCAGGATGTGTCTACAGTGGGAGAAGCTTGGAGAGCCTTATATAGAGAAAGGACCCCTCAGGATGAGAGGAGGGGAAGGGAAAGGGGGGGAAAAAAGCCTCCCCCACACCAGCTTCCCTGAAATGTTCCTGGCTCAGCGTGCATATGAGCAGCAGCAGCAGCTTCACATCAGGAGGGAAAACTACAAATAATGTTAATCATCTCAGTGACAAATGAGTCGAGCAGCTGGATGAGGAGCCCAGAATGGAGCTCGGCTGACTGAGTTTTGCTCACGTGTGCAAGTGCAAGCACTCGGCAAGAGCGCACAAATACAAAGCATGTTTTACCCTTCAAATCGAGACGAACAACTTCATCTAAGTGTTGTCTATGGTGTTTTATAAACAAAGGGGGTGCAGTTGCCGGTATTGGTGTTCAAATGGTAAATGAGCCGTCACTTTTCAAAGTCAGGTACAGAAAGGGCTTGACACTGTTACCTCATTGACCTACTGATGACGGGGCATCAGGCCCAGCTGGGGGTCAGTATCATGCTCAAGGACACTTGGACATGCTCACTATGGGCGGGGACTGAAGCCCCAACTTCTCGGTTGGGAAACAACCACTCTATCGCTGTGCATGGTATCGGATCATTTTTGCGAGTCAGAGCATGAGTTACCGGCATACACTAAAAGATAGTGGTACTGATATCGGTGCTGATACAATTCTGGTACCCTGTATCTTGTCTAACAGTCAGCTGGGATAGACTCACCTGCAACTTATAACAAGGACAACCACTAGATAAAATGGGTGGATGGATTGATTTAATTTGTTTTCATTCCCTATTTGTTGGGACCGTATTTTCCATACTAAAAGGCGCACTGGATTATGAGGCGCACCTTCAATGAATGGCCTATTTTGAATTTTTTTTTTCATATATTGGACGCACGGCATTATAAGACGCAATCTACAACGCATCCACTAGATGGAGTTACGCTCAAGGAAATGCCAACAGAACGATCAGATGTCAGTAAAACTTATGAAAAAGCAGCGACACAGTTCACTTAACCAACAGCAAGTTATAACATTGACTTGTTAACGTTGAACTCTCTGGCCGCTGCTCTATTTCCATGTTCAACTGCCTAACCCGAGCACCTTAAGTTTGAACTCTGTGTTGTAAGCATGTCTCTAGCAAGGAGCCATTTTGGGGGTTGACATATTACCGTAATAACCATACACAAGGCACATCGGATTTTAAGGCGCACTGTTAGCTTTTAAGAAAATGGAAGGCTTTTAGGTGTGCCTTTTAGTGCGGAAAATACGGTAACTACTTTTCATCGATCAGCTTTGCTGTTTAGATGATCTCAGCGGGAGATTCCATGTTGGCAATACACCAACTGACTCAAGTATTGGGACAGGGAATGAAAATTTGAAGGAAATATGCAGTCGCCATCCATCATTTGCAACTATGAGAGCTCCCACTCTGAGGAAGATTTTGCGCAAGATGTTTGAGTGTGTGGGGATTTTTTTTTTTTTGGCCTACTCATCCACACCACACTCCTTCCTCCTTTATGGACTTTGGAACCCAAAAGGGCCTTCCCAAAACTGTAAAGAAGGGAAGCATTCTTACTAAGATTTAAAAATAAAATTAGATGGATCTAAAGGGTTTTGCCGAAACCCTGATTGATTGGTCAATTAGGGGGCTAAAAATTGTGTCCTGATTGGTGTGTGTAGAGGTGAATGTTGACTAAAATCGATGCCATCATTCAGTTGAACAATCAGTGTGGCAAGTGACTGGTTGGCACATGAATGACGCAAATGTACAGTCACATTTGGCAACTCTGGGTTTTCCACACTACAGCTTTTATTGCAACGTTAAACTAACATGTTGCTATGGCATCCTGATTCATCTTTTACAAAAAAAAAAGGCAGTGGGTGCAGATTATAAATAAATAGTAACTAGATAGTAATAAAGTAGTAACAATAGTAACAAATATGGGTTAAAAAAAAGGATGTCACATTATGCACAGTTTGAACGTTAACACTGTGATTAAGATATAGTAAAAAGTGTACTTAATGATTCAATTATTAAAGCGAATTGTACACAAAATTGTCACCCCAAAAATGCTGGAAACTAAATGTAGTTAAAGATTACATCTCAGTGTAAGTTTGTACGGAAGTGTGGAACTGCCAATGTGGAGTAAATTTTTTTTGACTGGATACATTTAAATACGTTCAAATGTACTTGCCAGTCAAAAATATTGACTCCAGATTGGCATTTCCATGCTTCTGTAGTATTGAACTGAAAACTGAAACGTTTCATACTTAAAATAATGTACGAGATCAAAAAAGGTGAAGCAACTGCAACATCATGCAGTTTAATAGTTCATTCAGTGGTTCTTTGCGTACCACAAGAGGGAGCCCGCTGACCACACTTTGAGAACCACTGAACCCGATCTTAACCACAGTTGAATATAATTCTAGTTGTCGTCACCCATGGACGTTGAAAAAAGTAAAAGGCCAATTCTGAAAAAGAGAGTAGAAATTATTCATGCTTTTAAATGGAGGTAAAAGCGATCAAAAATATAAATACTCAAGTACAAATACTCTCAAAATGTACTTACACACACTAACAAAGTATCTGTACTTCATACTTAGCACCACTGGATGAGGAGCATACTTTGTGAGCTAATACATAATTCATACAATTTCAGTGGAAACTCTTCTGACGTTATATAATCAGAAGCAGGTGGGATTGCCGTTTTTTTGGTGGTGTTCAAGGGGAACCACCATCACACACACACACACACACAGTACTCCATATGTATTACAGTGCACGAGTTTATTTTGACAGGGGCTGGAGGAGGTGGTTTGGAGAACCTCTAAACATGACGCACACAGGCGAGCTGAACATGAAGCTGATTAGCAAAACAAACCACAGAAAGGCATTGAAACGTCCGCACAGGTTGCGTGACGACACAAAGTTGAGCGACTTTTAAGGTTTCCATTGACCTGTGCTTCACCTGTTGTCAGAGGATGCTCCAACAGGGCAACCCTGGGCTTTGAGAGACAAAGTCATTGACACAAGTGGACCTGAGCCACTTTTGGTTGAACCAGTTAGTCGGCGAGTTTACTTTACAACATTTAGGTTGCTTTTTGGGGGGGGGGGGGGGGGGGTCGTTCTTTTTTTTTTTTTTTAAACGTCTCTAAACTCGCTAAGATAATACCAACAAATTTAAACAGTGTAATATACCAAAAGAGCAAGAGCAATGGATATCACAAAAATATTGCAGTGCATCTATCTCTCATTGTTTACAGGAAACAAATAAAACTAAACATCATTAATCATGCCCAAACAGAATTAACCTATGGCTGTGCTAACTGTAGGCATAAAAAGCAGGATTACAGCAGATGACGTTCAACAGGCAGACTTCCTGTTTCCTTCTTGCTCAAATGAAAGTTTATCCCAATCTAGTGGTCAAAAATGGCATTACACCTGATGTAAACAAAAGTTAGAACAAAACATACTCTTCCAATTGGCCAGTTTTCAGGGGACATTCACCAAACTATAAAGCTCCGTGGAGCAGCAAATTGTCTTTGTGTCCACTCAGGTATGAAAACTTGGAAACAAGCTGGTAGTAGAGAATGAGGTATCGCGAAGCGCTTTTTCGGCTATTTCGATTACTGCTATTCTTATATTGCCAGTCTACAGAAGTGTGGAGCTGCCAATGTGGAGTAAAACTATTTGGACTGGCAAACATGTTCCAACGTTCTTACAAAAACGTTCAGACATACAGTACTCGAAAATACATTTGAACGTACTCGCAAATACGGTCGATCACACTTTTGGGCTAAATGCTACAAATGTAGCATTTTTTTCCACAATGGTCTTGACTTGCACACGCGCGAGTAAAAGATTTTTTTTTCTCAGCATTTGGCATTTACGTTAAGGTTTTCTCTTTATCGTCAGCCGGGGTCGGGAACTCCGGTTCCTCGAGAGCCGTATCCTGCCTGTTTTACATCCCTCTCTACTCCAACTCCCTCCAACACACTTGATTCAATTGAACAGCTCATCAGCAAGCTCTGAAGAGGCCTGAAACAATTGTATCCGCGATGTGTCAGTGTTTAAATCCACTGCATTTGTTCACAAGCTTTCTTTGTTGAATGGCTGGGAGAAATCACAGGGTTCTATTGTCTTAAAGTAAGGTGTGGTCTCCTTTTAAAATTACATTTAAGGTTTTTTTTTTGTTCCTTGAGCTCTAAATTATTAGAGCTGCATACCAACAACAGTTAAAAAATCGTAACTCACCAATAAGATCAATGCCGAGAGATGCTCCCTTTAAAATGAGAATACAGCCGCACTAATACGATGAACTTTGAACAGTCTTTTGAAAGAGATTGAATCTGAAAGAAAATGACATGAACAAATAACTTTTGACCACTTTTTGGCCCATGACGACATTTCAAGAAGTTATATGTCCATTTTCCATAGTGCTGGTCTTTGTTAAGGTCACAGGGTGAGTTGGAGCATATTCCAGGTAACTGGGTGAAAGGCAGCAATCTATCACAGCAGGGCACATTTAGAGCTATGTTTAGACTGACATCAACACAATCACCGCATGAGAATCAAACCAATCCGCAATGCACAGAAGTCAGTCGAGTAACCCACTATACAATCCTTAACACAAGCATTGCTATTAAAATACAAACAAGTCATTGCTTGGGGCCGTAAGATTTCCAGGGGCCGCCCCAAACATCTCATAAAAACAGAAGTTTAAGGCTACCATTGTTTTAGTGTTAATTCACGTGCTTATTTACACATTTAAATATATCAGCTATCATAATGGTTTCGACTACTCCCGTCTCTCACTGTGCATGTGTAGATTTGCTAACTTTTTATTCCAGCTGAATGGAAAGGTTTTTTTGTTGTTGTTGTTGTTAATCAAAATTGCGACTGACATTTTTCATAGTGACACCAAGTGTGTATGGAAAACAGCACGAGCCAGACACTCTTGCCAGTTGCATTAAGTAGCACTGCATAAAATGAAGTGGAGAGTGACTCCAGATTTGACGAATACATCTTCGAAACTACACATTATTAAAGCGGTCAAAATTGTAAGCTATGTTACATGTTTCTTAATGTTCTCCTCTAATTACTGTTAAAGCATGAAGATTCTTTCATTTTTTTTGTCAGTTCTGTACACGGATGTGAAAGGTCGTCTTACCGGGTTTGCCTTGGGGTCCCCCAGATGACTTAATATGAACCAGATGCAAACAAAACAGTGACCATTTTAAACACAATTTCCCAAAATAAAATACTGATATTTTATGTGGTATAGAAAAAAAATGGTACAGCAGTTATACTCAACCACAGAGTTGCAAGAAAATCAACCAGTACCTATTCATCCGAAAAATGTTTGTTCATCTATCTATGGCAGTGATGTAAAATGACAGGCTGAATAATTAATTACTCTTTCACTAAATGGCAGACGGTCCAATTAACACATAGGTGTCAAATTCCAGTCCTTGAGGGCTGCATTTCCTGCTACTCCTCCTCCAAAAACACCTTATTCAAATGAGAGGGATCCTCCGCAGGGTCCTGCAGAGCTTGATGATAAGCTGATCACATGACTGAGGTATGTTGGAGGAGGTAAACATCCAAAACATGCATGATGACCACCCCTAGAGGACCGTAATTAGTGAATTAACGTGCATTGTTCAACTGAACAGCCTCAGATGTCACATAGAGTACACATTTCTGAATAAACCGAGACTAGATCATTCTTTCAATATGTATTGGCATTTTTGTGTGGTGTGTGTGATATGAGAGGTTTTGAAAATATAATACAAGATAAATGACTTAGCTGGGAAACTATGTTAACAGTACACAACTCTCTCAGCATTCCCATAAATACTTTGGCTGAAAATACTGTTTTAAACATAATTGCAAGCTTCAAAATGTCAATGAGGAACTTGTGCGCGCGTGCACACACATTATATGGGTGTTGCATGTAAGGTTAAATATCATTTTGCAGAATAAAACATTGCTTTTGTTGATTTGTGCAAACCGCACACACGTACATGGTGCGCGTATAACGCCAACATGAAAAGGGCATTGATTGTTTCTGGACATGCTAAGCAGCGTTGTAGTGGTATACATTTTTTTTTTTATCCCCTGGCTCACATTTCAAATGGAAGACATTCTTTGAGCAGAATGGTCTCCATTATAATAAACGACTCGCTCGGCTTTCACATGGGTAAACCCCCCGCAGGCCTCCTCGCGTTACATTTGAGACTTTGGAAGGCTTTTTTTGTGGCCACTCAAAGTCAAATAAGATACCAACTTCAAGGCCATGGTGGTCCGACTTTGAATATTAGACTAGAATGGCTTCGACGGCCTGTAATTATTCATGCAGCGCTCGAATTCAGGCTGACAGCTTCACTGGCACAAGCGTGCACAATGTCATTGGAAGCATGCTTCTTACATACATGCTTACGTGAGTTAAAAAGGCCTCACTGAGTGTGTTTGGAAGCAGCTGCTGGAGCGCGTAGAGTACAATATGTCCTTCGCACGGGAACCCAAGGTCACAAGTCTACCCCTAAAACTGACAGCACGGGGGCCTCACAGTCATTTGCTCGTGTATGTTTAGGATTGTGGCCCTTTGTTTTATTAAACTTGGCACATGGTGATGCCATGAGGTCACTTTTGACCAAATGTTACTGCAGCTAACAGACTGGAGAACAAAAGTGGGAGTCTTGCGCGACAGAAGTGAATAGGATGAGGTGGTTTGTTCTATCATAAACCCAAAAATGTTCATGAAATTTGTGTTGGACGAGTAAAAACTGTCATTTTATGGATAAGTCTATTAAACTGTATTGTTCACCCGAGTCAAAGAATGTTAAACTATAACAGGTAAATTTAACCTTTTCGAAAAACATTTGAATGTAGCTTGTCAATGTTTCAGTACTTTCAGCAAAACTGGCAGCTCTTGCAAAGAAACCAGAGCACTCATCCACTTCCAAGGTTTCTAATTTCTACACCTTTTTGTGACTCCTGCAGTCTCTGCAACATGACACTTCCGTGGCCGCACCAATTCTGAGAAGATCTTGTTTATGGCAAGGTACTGTTACTCAATTGGTAGGTGTCGGCTACTCAGTCTCATGACGTCAAAATGTTCACATGATGAAGACGACGGGTTGAATGGCAATTGGCAGTTCAGAAAAGATTTACCATGATTTGGGATTATTGTTGCACCGATACACAGATGTCAACTTTGTGCAGTTTTGCACAAAGGACAAAGCGTGAAGTCGCACTTTTGTACAGAAATGTCACCCAGTAGTCCAAGGCAAGTTTTCTATTCCACTTGACTAGTGTTGACGATCTGCCGCAGAGCAAAGCATTCACGCGTTCGAGGCCAGCCTAGTTTTCGTTTGGAAGGAGGGGTTGAAAACAAGCAGACCAAGCAGATTTTTCAATGATGGGTCTGCTTTCCATTATGCCGAGGCAAGCCACGCCGCAGGAGCAAGTGCACTGCATGGCAAACCAGTCACACGCCAGTGTCTGTTGTGGAGCATTTGAAAGATGACAACACGTCTTTGTCTCTGTGTCATTTTTAGCAAACTCCTTTTTGCACAATCCTTTATTCGAACAACAAACAAAATAGAATGGCGGAGGCCTGAAATTCAAAAGACATTAGATTGTTGTATACAACTCCAGCAGACTGTTAGGAGCTCATACCGAAGACACACATGAAGCAATCGGAAAGCTCTGGCTGTCCGTTTCAAAGTCCAAATGTTCTGACATTCTTTTCTTCTTGGAGGAATAAATACGCAAACGAGGGTCAATGTCACAGCTTGGGGAGAAAGCACTACAACGTTTGCAGCACAGTATGAGCGCAGGAGATAAAGACAACAACAAAAAAAAGTTTAAAAATAAGCAGGAGTTCAATATGGTGTCCTTTGGTTAAGTTGGCAAAGGTTTTAAAGTTTAAAACCCACAAAAGTGGAATGACATCACAACAAGATCCACCAAGTGATTTTTCAAATAAGTGTTGAGATGTGGAGACATACCATGAGGTGTTAGGTGTTTTCAGTTTTCGCGATAATTTGGGCGTGGCTCAAACGGTGCTCAGTGACACACTTCCGTCCGCCGTCATTCGAATCACTGGTTATCTGGTCCTTTTAACTCATTCAGTACCAGCCAATTCTTGGACCATGTCTGAAAAGACGTTTAAAAACGTCTTTGGGAGTGAATGAGTTTAGAGTTCCTTGGTTATTATTACATGTTGGCTTTCAAGATGGCTGGTGGCTCGCGTCTCTTCGGAAGGCGTGCAAAGCCCCACCACAGTGGGATACATTCCAGCCACCGTTGATACATTTTT
Organism: Hippocampus guttulatus; assembly: GCF_054856545.1. NCBI lineage: Eukaryota > Metazoa > Chordata > Actinopteri > Syngnathiformes > Syngnathidae > Hippocampus > Hippocampus guttulatus. Next base: position 14,560,907 of record NC_141263.1, read on the forward strand.
ATAGCTAAACATGTAGGCAGGGGTAGGCGTAAAATAAGATGCCACACAAAGTAGCATCCATTTTTCAGGAGGGTGTGTATTTAGTGAACACATCCACAACGTTCATAAGCAGAGACGATTGCTTTTTTTTGGGGGGGGGGCACTTTTGAAGCCTCAAATCCACTTTTTTTGTTTTCAATTATTCAAATTGACTTGGTTTGTTGACCGCACTCATGTAAAAATGTCTTCACTTTTCAGAGACTTTAAATGACAATGTTAGATATGGGGAAACGGGGTGCACTTTGTTGGGTGCTTGGTGCTGGAGGTGATGTTGGTGAAAGTGGTTGTGGCTAGTGAGAGAAAACGAACTAAGTACAGAGCAAAGAACTACTTCATCTTTATTCATCGTTGTGCTTAAGCCCATGTCATTTCCTTTGAAAACATCCAATTCAAGCGCAAGCGGAAGTCAGAGAGGAGCATGAGCGTGGGGATGTTCGATAAGTGACCGAAACAGAAAATTAACATTTTAGTAACATGAGCAAACAAAAATCATCACAATGAATTATGCAAAAAAAAAAAAAAAATTAAGATCTTCAACGAAAGCAAATGCTATCTCCATTTGTGCGAGTGTGTCTGCGTGCAGACGTCCGTGCACTGGTGTCGGCTAATTTTTCCGCACCCTTCAACACACGTTGCTGAGACGTGTTATTTCAGAGGTTCCCGCCCGATTCGGGCAGGAAAAAGATCACAGATCGAACCTAAGGCTGGCCCCCTCCCCTCACAGCTGAGTTTTTGGGGAGAATTGGATGGGTGCTGTGGCTCAGACACACCGACGAGCCACCTGGAGACAGGAGATGACAGAGACGACAAATGGATCTAACAGGAAATGTACAAAGTAAACGAGGGCAGCTCTTGCAGTGGAATCTATCTTTTGATTAGTTGCCATCTCCAGTGCAAACAATCTAAAAACAAGCAAAGTCCTTAAGGACTGCATGTTTTTCTTTTTTTTGGGATATTTTAGTCTAAATAGTTGCAAATATACCTGCCACATTATCGTAATGCACAGAAAGCTTGTCGTCACAATTCTAAAGCGCAATAAAGACTTTGTTTAGATACTCTTTGTCGACGTAAAAACCCAGGGAGTGTTCACTTCAGATTACGTGTAGCCCAGCCCTTGCTGTGCGTGAGGGCTCAACCTGTACCTGGATGAGGAAGAGGAGACAAGCAGGCTTGGGATGATAATGATGATGATGATGATGCTGCTGGTGCTAGTCCTGGTCAATGCGCTCATTCAATAATGGGCCTTTTCACTGCAGCTTGCCAAATAAAAAAAGCCAACACTGATCATTCCTGGTGAATCCGCTCAGTGGAGAGAAGATACTCCAACAGTCCAGTTTGCAGTTCTCCATCTGAACCGCCTATTCTTTTAAGTCAGGGGAAAAGAACAGAAAACGACAGCAGTGGTGCACAGAGAAGAGTGAGCCGTTGCAAGGAATTCTTGCTGAATGCAACTTGTGTCTCCTCTTGGGAAGAGGTGCTGGAAAAGCTGGCTCTCAAGGAAGCAAGGACACAAAGGAAGAGGAGGAAAATCTTGCAAGAGAACAAAGTCGGGCAGTGTTCCTGTTCACCATATGTTCCACATGTGTGTTTGTGTGTGTCACGTGTAGGATGAGGGGAGCTGCGTTAGGCATGTATTTGTGAGCTTATGCATGTATGCTTGTCGCCTGCTCCGCTGTCGACGTGCGTGCGCGTGCGTCTACAAGAGGTCAACGCGGCGGTAGTACAGCAGGTAAGCAGTGCGTTCTGCAATCTGCTTGACCACCTGGTACTGGTTGATCACCTTCACCGCCTGGTCATCGATGCGCAGCCAACCGTTGATACCGATGTGGAAGACATCCGTGGTGTAGTGACCGCCTGTCGCACTGTTCCCGTGGTGATAGACCACTGCCGGGGAAAGAGAAAAACATGCCTTTTTAAAGCCTCTTCCCTCATTTAATTTGAGCAAGATGATTATAAGTGAAGAACATGGAAAGAAGTTTCAGCATTAGTTTGATATAGACTTTCAGATCCAAGTACTAGTGCGCTCTTTGTCCTCACTGGTGAGACAATGAAGGACAACGGTAAAAAGACTGTTGTATGTTTTTTCCATTCATGCCATTTTAGGCCGAGTAGCGCTCAATTAAACCTTATAGGTAAATTATTAACACTACTAGGGCTAACTAGTAGACATGTGCCATGCACTAGAAGGCCCCAGAACCCTAATAAGTGGTACTAAAATGCCCATTATGAGTGTGGCCAAATTTGGAAAAATGTAGTACAGTGGTGGAAGTCAGTCGCGGAAAAAAAACTATTAAGACAGGTGTTCTCCTAGGATACCCTAGTCATTCTACAATTGTCTCTAGGATATCGAATAAATGCTCAAACGGTGTTTGCATTACACATCATTCACTACAATAAAAATGACAAATGTTTACAACAGCAACGTGGCAAGCGAAAGGCTTCTTCTGTATTTTATGGCAGTCTTGATACCATGTGGTACCATGCTACCTCTCACAGGTCAGTCTTAAAACTGCGGCAGAAGTCTGCTGGGGGTGTGGGGTTGGGGGGGTAGTTGTTGAGGTTTGCTATAGGTCATCTCGAGCACAATGCACCGTTGAAAGTTGTAGTAAGCACACATTTATTCCTCATCATGTGTGGGCTTTTCCCACATTTCAAAAATAAAAAATAAATGTCCAGGATAGGGGGATGCCAAGGGTGTGGCAATTTTCAGACGCCAATAAAAATATCTCAAATGAACTGTTATCGGTCGTTCAGAATCTATGAGGTGGGGGAAAATGTCATTGAAATGGAAGAAAAAAGATCATTTCTGGCTAATGTTGAGAAGTAGTGCTCCCAGCACGGCATCTGAACTTAAGCCAAATAAAACGGTGACCTGTTGCGAAATTCAAACAAGGTAGAAATTCAATTTTCAAAGCACCAGCTCACCTGCAAAGAGCCTGTACGTTCTTTGGCCTTTCACAACTTTGCTCCTCACTCCAGAAGACAGCAAGTCTGCAAGATATCACATAAAAGCCTCAGTATAAACTTTGTTGCGTTGCATCCTGTTCTATACTAAAGTGAACGTCAGTGCAGAAAATAAGCGTGTAAATAAAACAGAGAGATTACCCAGCATTACCCTGTGACAAATAGACATTTACATCAAACATTTGTACAAGTGACTAAAGCTTTGATTTATTGAGACGTCTGTCAAATAAAACTGACAACGGAGGTTTTATTAGGTCCGTGCTCTTTTAAAACAGTCATACCTTTGCTTATTTCAAGATCAACAGGGTACTCGATGATCTTGTTGAGTTTCTGACAGCCTCCAGTTTTCTCAAAGACAAATCTCTTGAGATGGAGCACGAGGACGGGTGGCAGCTCCTCCAGAGTCACCCTCCGACTGACCTCAATCTGACATGAGGGATAAAAATGCGTGCAATCAAAACTGATTGTGGGGGTGACAAGATTTGTCCCAGACTATAAAAACAGTTTGGGTGATGCTGATTTATAAGTGCGGAACTTAAGATAAAACCCAGGATAAAAAAAAATGTTGCGAACAAGAGAGGAGGCGACACGAGAGAACAGAAGAGAACATTTTGATCTTGCCAAGCGATGACTCGTAAATCATTTCTGATGTTTTGGAGGCATTGAACACACAACACTGTGTGACTCCAGCAGGTTGAAATCAACTCAAAATGAAGATAACCTTTAGCAGTACACCGAGATGTTGAAAAACAATCAGAGGACAACAAAACTCTAGAAAAAAAAAACTTGTTGGAAAGAATGTCGCATTCTTGTCTCACTAACAAATAAGCCAACTAAAACTCAGTGTGCAGGCCAAGAATAGTACCAGCAGTAATGCAAGTGATGTCTGACAGCACGTAGCATCCACATGTGGTACTTCTTTCATACCTCCTGCTTGCTCTTGGAAGTGTAGCCCTGGACCGACTCCCGGGCGACGAGCGTTTCCAGGGCCTCTTGGACTGTGCGGACCTTCTCGGACTGGATATCAAGCTGCAGCGTAAAGAAGGGCTGCAGAGTGGCTGACTCCTTAGAGTTCTGCTGATAGACCACCGACCTGATGCACAAGCAGTGTGAAAAAATACCTCAGGTCACACAGCATAGCATCATCTACAGTGTCCTAAAAAGCATCTTATTTGATTGTCTGTGGCTTTTTTTTTGGGGGGGGGGGTAATAATGACACACTTAATGATGGCAAACGTTAGTGCTGGGACAGTACTCAGCAAAACTGAGAACTATTTGCAACGCTCTGCACAGTACACTATGAACTTATGGTTTTGGGAATTTGCACTCGAGGTTGGTAGGTGAGTGAGTAAAAAAAGAATGTCGCAGTAATGTTGAAAAGTATTGGATCACAGAATCTCTCAATTCAAAATAAAATGTTCCGTGATGAAATGTTTAGACACTGACGGAAACCTATTTGAACATTTGTGAACATGCAGAAATGGACTAAGTGGAAAAGACTGTTTCCTCTTATGACCATGAAATCCTTAACTTACTTTCTTTAATCAAACACACTTGACTTGTATCTCACAAACATCCGAATGAACTGCAATGAGTGATGTGAGTCATAGAAAAGTAATTTTTTTGGAATCCCCTCAGACTGTCATTGGGCAACAAGCTCTTTCCTAAAATACACTAACATCTACTAGCGCTCAAAATAACCACAGCGAGCAAATGAGCAGACAAACATACACCCCCCACGTTCTATTTTTCTGCTTCCAAACAACGTTGAGAAAATAATGTGGCCTGTACCAGACCAGAAGATCAGAGAACATGTTATTAAGGCCAGTTTTACCCACTCTGGGTCTTGCCTTTCAAGCGGGCCAGAGGTTAAGTGTCTCTGTGGGTGGATACCACACGCCTTCCGTCTCATGAGACATTCACAAAAGCAGCACGGCTATTTTGGTTTTGGTTTGGTCCGCGTACCTAATGTGTCCTCCAAATATGTCAGTGATGGGCGTGCGAACAAAGTCGGCTTGGCGAGTGATAGAAGTCTTGTTGCGGGGGCCAACTTGCTCCCATTCGTCCTCGCTCCCCTCTTCATCCTTGTCGGCGTCGTCTTCCTCCACACCAGGCAGTGACTCTGGGCCGTTGGGCATCGGGTATTCTGCTCAAAAACAAATGAAGGAAACACTTGAGATGCTCGCGTGACTGTTCATTTACTAAAAACTGCCACCTCATTGCCTCTCATCAATTGAACATTTCCAACTTCCGCAGTAATTTTCACACACTGTGCCAGGTGACAAACGAGTGTCTGTGAAAGGTGCTTACTCTCTTCCTGAGGCGAGATTAGTTTTTTCAAAGCCAGCATCTCTTCGTGCAGCCCGTTTAGAATGAAGCCAAGATATTCCTCTGCATCTTCCTGTCGACCCTGGCAACACATCATCGGCACCAGTTTAAAAAACACGAAGAATGCCTACCGTCATAGAAATCTCAAGGTCAAGGTGTGGGCACATACAGAAACTTGTTAAATTTGCTGTGTTTTCATAAAATATGCAAGCAAATACCTTTCGACAATTGTTCGATTCAGCACATTCAATGAATATTTTTCCCAGCCTAATTAAAAATGTACATTTTGGCAATCTAACAACACTGGCCAACGGGACTGAACGTTCCAGAGACCATGAAAGAAGCAAGAGATCTTGAGGCTGCCTACCTTTTCCGAGAGACTGGACTTAATGAGTGTGAGGAGTCTGTAGATGTACGTCGGCTCGAAGGGAACGCCTGGCCGAATGTCTTTCACCAGCTTATCGCCAACAGCTGTGGACAAGACTTTGGGTCAGTGTTGGAAAGAGAAGAAATGAAGTCAAATCATCGTCACGAAAAGCAGCTTACCTGGTTTGGGTTTCGCCGGCACCGGCATGTTTGTGAACTCATTCACCAGCTTCACACTTGATAGTGAAGACAGAAAAGGGAATCGGTCAGCAAAGCACATAATCAACACCATGGCAGGATGCGTGACTCACAAGTTGTCTATCATGGGTGTGGAGGTGCACGGCCTCTGTGTTTCATTGTGTAGAGGAATGGACTTCATCAGGTGATACATGGGAGGACACGCGATCAGGGCCTGGAGAGTCTGGGGGCTTCGAGTCAGGATAGAAAAAATGGCATGTTGAAAAGATCCTTTATGATTCATGAGCTCAGCCTTTCCGAACCTTTGAGCCAAGGACAGATCTTATGATAAAAATCTCACGGCACACCACCAGACAAAAAGTCATAAAAAAAAAAAAACACATCCTGCAATCAAAAGCATTTCAATTTAGTAGAAAAATTACCATGGAATGTGTATGGCATACAGGTTGTGTTGTATGAATGGCAGCTTGTGGATACACAAGTGAATTATGTATCTTCTGCCATCTGGTGGAATTTAAAAACATCAAACAGCAACCTCAAACTCTGTAAATGTATAAAAGTTAACAAGTTTTAATTGTCCAGTTAGACCTTCATGAAGGCAGATGTTGAAAGGATACAGCGTTGATATAGCACCAGTTTCCTTTGTTGACGAGTCCTCTCGGCTGCAAAGACACTGGTTTGTGTATCAACTTGACATTCGCAATAAGTTCTGGGGATTCAAACAGACAACGTTAAATAGGCATGCTCCTTGCGCACCATAAGTAACATGCAATCGGGCGTTCTCGAGTTGGAACATGTTCCTTTTTCCAGCTGTGTCTCTTGTGACAGCAACATAAGAGACGTGTGAACGGGAGCAAGGTTATGCTATTCCACGCCTAGGAAGGGAGACTGTCATTAAAACACAGCTCCCATGGTAACATGGACAGGGTGACATTGTGGATTTTGCAGTTTGGGGAGGGGGGTGATTTGGACCCTCTGTCCAATTCGAGTTTTTAGTTATCAAGTAAAAATAATTCATAAGACCAAGACTCACTTCACTTGGATAACCACACGAACCATAATGGGACAACAATGTCATATCTCAATCAGGAGAACCATATGGTTTGCCCCAATTATTGTGTACTGAAAACACATGTCGAATAAAGTTCTGTTTTAGGTTAATGACTGCAAATATGTTCTTGACAGTGAGAGTAAAAATTAAAGCCATCGTTGAGCCTTTCCGACTACGCAAACGGTCCAGATGAGAAACATGAAAACCAAAACAAGCCTGAGGACACAATTCCTTATTTGTCAGGCATTGCCTTGTCCGGTTTTAAACATGCAGCAAAAATTAGTCACTTCACACATTAGACAAAAACAATCTGGCCTGTAATATAATCAGGACGTCAGGTGTATACACAGGAACTCGATGAAAACGATGGCAAGCACTCCAAGTGAGATTTAACTAAACACCCACTTCAACGTTCACACCCGTTACCAGATGTGACCCTCACTTCTACCCACAACCTGTAAATAACTTTATACAGTATATCCCCCTTGCTCTGAGGAGTGGCTCACATACCTGGATAAACACTGCCATCAAGTGGTCAAAGCGATATTGCTTTTCTTAATGCAAGACCCCGACTTGATCAGGTGCAGTCTTGAAAGCGTTTATTCACACCCACTACCCTTAATATCGGCTCACGGTCCAAGTGCTCGTGCCCTTTTTGCCCTTATCAGCAGAACAATTCAGCGCACTTGCAGTCTGACTAGGGCACAGTAGTAAAACTGCTGTCTTACTTGTGACACTATTATATGCTATTAGTATAACTCACTATTACTAGGGTGCATGACATTTCCGCACACAAATGGGACAAGTTTGTCATGAGTGGGACAACTACGTGTTTCTAATGAGACAAAAATGCACTAGCTGCCAACTGTGTGCTACTAGTAAGATTAGTGCCATAAAACATTATGTGCTAATATTCAGTGCTTCACTAGTAGTGCTCATAGCGCACCAATGTCATCTTGTGCAGTTTTGCCTCATTACGAAGTCACGTTGCCGAATTAGAGTGCAGAAAGAATGTCATACAGCAGTGGGGAGTAAAAACATACTAGTAAGATGCGGTTGATCCCTTAGTGTGCTGAATAGAATCACTAGTGAGGACAAAGGGGATAGTAGTACTTGGACCTTAAGGTGAATATCAAGATTGAATAAATGCTCAAGTGAAGCCACTAAAATTCTCGGCATTATAAAATATAGCTTGTTAACTTGTATGGAGAAAGAGTGGACTCGTACATAAACCTTAGGTTGAATTGAGTAAATGCTAAAGTGTGCTAGTAGTACTACTAGTGAGATTGCAGAATATTACTAGTTAACATTTAGGGCTTCACCGGTGGTACCAGTAGCACAAAAATGAGAACTAGTGCAGTTGTGTCTCACGAGCAACATGTTAGTCCGAATGGTTTGCCAAAGTTGTCCTGGTCGTGTGCAGAAATGTCACAAAGCAGTGGAAAAAAAGACAAGTGCGCTAAATTATTACTCATGAGGACAAAATGCATGCGGCTAAATAGAGCTGCATACGTCGTCATCGTGATTAGTTATGTTAGGGGAAAGCGTTTACGGCACTACTTTTCAACAAACAATATGCAAACAGTTTTCAGTGCGGAAGCAAACTAAAATAAATAAATTTTAGAATAGTGAAAATAAAGAAATTATCCCAAGATTTTGAAATCGACCAAGGGCTTACTAAATATATTCTAGTATCTCTCTCTCTTGTTATTTTGGCAGCTTTATAAAACCTTAAGCAGGATTTGCCACCGCCCCTCGTGACTGACTGACTCCAGGTTGAGAATGTGCCGGGTTAAATATTCAGCAGAGGTGTGCCAAAATTTTAATTGCAACTTAAGCCAGCGATCAGGTCAATTTATTCACAGCAGCCGAAACCATGATCACGATTAAAATCGAATTAGTTGTGCAGGCCCACTAGCGCATGGACTTGAAGTTGGATATCAAGGATACTAGATAAATGCTCAAACGGCTTTCCATACAGGGTGCATTTTAGTACAGCGGCAACATGAAGCATCTTCGCGGAATACCTGCAAGTTTAGGAGCCATTGGGTCCTCTGATACAGGGACAGGGCCTTCCTTGACCTCAACAAGCTTTTCCTCGGGTGTCTCTGGTGTCAGGAGGGGAGGGGCAACAACTTCCACGGCATTCTTAACCTCCACAAAGGCCGGGGGGCTGCCAGGAAGCGGCTTAGAGTTGTGGAAGAGGCTAGCCCAAGATTTGGGTGGGTTAGTCGTAGGCGCAGCGGGAACTGCGGGCGATTGCGACGACTTTGCCACTTTCGTTTGGGCAGCACAGTGTGGAGACGCCTGCGGGGTCAAATCGTCACTCTCACAGTCTTCCTTGTGTCCATCTGCACCGACCGGAGTGCCAGAGTCTGCCAACCCGTTACTCTCTGTCACCTCCCCCGCCTCGGGTTCATTAGTCGTAGCAGCAGAAGCAGGAAGAGGTGACTTGGAGCGGGGGCTCGGTGGACTACCTGAAAGTTCAGGACTCTGTGGAGCCAACTGATCTGGCTGCTCATCTGCAGTCCTTGATCCCTCAGTCACGCTTCTGCTTTGACATGAGGCCGAAGAAGAGGGGGAAGTTGCAACGGTGCAATCTGATAAAGAGGCGGCCCCACTTTTCATGTCCGATGACGAGTCATCGGGGCTATCACAAGTTCTCTGATTGGCAGTGAATTTGGCCGTCGGAGCAGCTGTCGGCGTGGAGACGACACCCTGAGAGGGAAGGCCGCCCCCCGATAAAGTCTGACAGTCTGCATCCTCTGCATTATGTTGCGATACGCCCATTGCGTGTCCATTCACCAGTGCTGTCACAGGCGTCCCATCTGCAGCGCTGATGCTGTTGCTGTTGCTGCCGCCGGCTGATGGGTCCAGGTAGTTGTAGTACCCCGGGGGCCGCTTTTTCTTTTTCTTCCTCTCTCGCTGTCCCGGGCCACCAGGCATCCCGTCCATGTCCTGGCACACCTGATGATTGTCCAGGGCCGAGGCCTCAGAGAAGGGCCCATCCTCAGAGTTGAAGTGGCTTCCATCTGTGGCGTCGCCCACCGGAGTCGTCGTCTGTTGGGTCTTCTGGGCTGACTGGCAGCCCAGGATGAACTCTGGAGCCTGTGGGTTCAGGGTGCTCGACACTTTGTACAAAGAGTCGTTCACGCCACCGACGGGCTTGGAGTCCATGACCTCATCAACACCAAATTTAATGTGCTGATAGTCATCACCTGCAGGTACCATGATACAGACATAAAAATCCATTAGACACATTTATAGACATAAACTGAACTAAATTGAGGCTTTAAATAGAACATACACATAAAACCTTCTGCAATCTGGCAGAGATGCAGGTGCACCTCAATAAATTTGAATATCTATTTTATTAATTCAATTCAGAAACTGAATTCAGAGAGTGGAAAGGAGCTCAATATTTTGTATTTAATTTTATTATGTTGATTATAGCTTACAGTCAATGCAAACCCCAAATTCATTTTAAACTTACTTCAAAATATCAATATAAACCCAAATGTGCTTTTCAAAATCCCCCCCCCCACTGTACATCTGTGTAGATTCTCAAACACCCAAGTTGTGGTAGTGGTAATAATTAACATTTGTATTGTTGCTTAAATTTGGGGGGGGGGGATTTTTCCTCCCCTTATTTTCCTCCGGTTGGCGTTTTTACTTTGCAGAACAAGGAACAAAGCGACACAAATGGAGAGCGTTGCCTGCTACAACAAAGGGGCCGAGATGACTTCATGATCCATTTAATTGCATTGCGATATCATGTCAAGGTGGCGGCGTCGGAGGTGGTATGTGCCTGTGTAGGCTTCCTGACACATTAACATACCACCCACATGCATACGCGCGAGTGTAAACAGGCTTTTGGACTAGCAATATTGCATTACAGAATCACAATTAGTACGGTGCTGTCTTGCCATTAAAGTAATCACTTCTGCTGCGTTTGGTGTGCAGCCTCAGCCACCAGGGGGCAGCATAATACAAACAGACATGAATCTCAACTGATTGAGCAGGCTGCAGTTTTATTTTTCCAGCGAAAAAAAGACCACTTGAGTATTGGTATATTCTCTTTTGATCGGTGTCAATTCCCCATTTGCAGTCAAATATCAATTACTTAAAAGGTTAAAAGTAACACTTAATGTACTTAATAGAAACGCTACATGTATTGCTATGTATTGCTACGCTATGTATTGTAATGTATTGCATCCATCCATTCTGAAGCCACTTCTACTTTAATTTGTTGAGATAGAATTTTGCTCTGAGGAGCAAAACTTTGAGAATGAATATTTTTTAACACAAACTATGACAGCAGGTTGACAAATGATGGCAAGTGTTTTGAATATACAGAATTAAAAATGTGATTTGTTTGAATTTTATCAATATTTTTCGAAGTCAGACACCTAAGTTGCCAACAACAAAATCAATGTACATTTCTGTAGTTCGAATATAGTGCCGTGTAAACGTGAGGCGCCAAATGAAAAAGTGAACAAACAGGAAATATTAGTGCGTGCAAATTAGGAAAACAACATCATTGTAGTGACTAAGCAAACTGGTAACGCAGAGTACACGAAGCAGTGTCCTCCAATGGTCAACAGAGCGTGAAGCCTGCAGTTACCTGCTCAGATAAGAAAAGGCCCTCTCCGTTAGTAGGACTGAAATCACACGCCGCAATTGTACACTGCAGTTGAACCTCAACAACAGGTGTTAGGAACAACCCAAAAAAATGCTCAGTCAATGCGTTAGGTTTAATTCTTCCCAATAGATGGAAAATCAACTTGGGGCCTTGCAGAGGTGAAATGCATTTTAATGCAAGAGAAGACAAGATACATAACAGGGTCTTGAGCATGCAAAGCTCTACAGATTTGACCAACAGGCAAGAGAAAGAATATAGGCACAAGAAGCCACCAGTTATGAAGGCTGGATTTTATTTATTTATTTGTTTAATTTTAAAGTTTGACAGCACGACACACAGCAGCGAGTCAAGCCACGGTGTCGGGCCCCTCCACTCACCGCAACCCTGCAGTCCCATTGACTCCATTATATATGGTACAGCAGGAGGGCAGTAACCTCCTAAATAGTCAATACAAATCAAGTTAAAACAACAGTCATATGCATATGCGTCTTTTTTTTTTTCAATGTGGCTGTTAAGTGGTGGCTTTTGTTTGGGTGTTCTTAAAAGATCTCAATGTGTTGGTATCTTGAATTGCAAATACATTTTTGTACAGATGCATGCTAAAAATGTAACGCTCCCCACTTCCCAGTCTGGTGAGACCATCTCAGCCTGGGATATAAATAGTCTTGCAATTTCAAAGTCTGCTTTGATATAGCGTATGACAAAAAGTATTTTAAGAGATCATGTGCTCAACATAAACTTAAAAGTAAGCGGATCTATTTCTCAGTAAAACAAACATTCTCAAAATCGTGATTGTATTTAGAGTCATTTGCGGTTGTTTTGTTAATGACATGATTGTTCTCACAAATGCTGAGCAGTGACTGTGTACTCATTTTCATTTGTCGGAAAATATTTGATGGGGCACGGGGATGATTCTGAAAGGAAACAAGTGTTTTCAAACAAATCAATGGGGGTGTACTCATTCATGTTCAACACTATCAAAAACATCCACTGTAGTCAAAGAAAAGTGAAAGTTAAATGTGCATACCGGAAGATTGGCTGACACAAGGCGCTTTGTCGTTGAACGGTGGAAGCTGGAAAGAGGAAGGGGGTGAAGCCCAAATTAGCACCGTTGCATAGGAAAGACACAAAAAAGTACAACCGATATTCTGAAATAACACATTGGAGATGCATGGTTGGAGACAGAGTCATTCTCAAGTGTGAGATTATCTGGCGTGCCACAGGAAGTTATCGACTTTAATTTAGTTGGAGTTTCAAATATTGACGACCAAAAAAATTTATTTGTTCATGTCTGCCTGCAACAATTAATTCTCTGCCACTAGACGGCAGGAGGTACAATTTACCAGTTATTGTACAAACGACAGAAAAGAGCTTGGTTTTCAATTAAAACACCCCAAATGACTTCACTATAGATACATTACTTCATAATAGACATACTTTTTGCAACATTTTTGTTTGCTAGTGTGCTGAAACATTTTTTCCCCCCAATGTACAATTAGTGCCTATATGTAAATGTAAAGTCGTGTGTATTTTCGGTGGTTGCTGCAAGGAGCAATACGACATACCCACAGATTCAGAGCAGTATTATGGAGCTTCTACAATGTGAGTGTACATTAAACATAAGTCAAGAATCATTTCCTTCTCACAAAAACTATTTCGGATATCGTGTTGACCCTCCTTACCTCGACGTAACATCGTGGAGTCACAAAGAACTGATTGATCTCATCCGGGCTGAATTCTCCAAAGATATACTGTGGAGACAAGACAAACATGAGCCCGATGGGGAGGCAACATTTGAAACGTGCATGTAATTAGCTGCTGTAATCAAAATGACAATGCTTTGAAATGAACAAATTCAACACAATTGAGGTCCAAGTCTACTCATATTAGAAAATGATTAAAAATTGTACTGTAGTACCACGAGTAACTCTAGCGAGCCTGAGTGAAGCTACCGGTAAATCAATTCGAAGTGCTGAGTCATGTTGGGTTAAACATAAACCTTGACCATTATTTAAAAAAAAAAAAAAAAATGAAACAATGAGCCCCCCAGGTTTGTCTGCCAATATCTACTGTATTGTTTAAAAATATAAAATATACAAATTTCAACATGCACAGTGAAGGGAGTGCTCGGTTTTATGACAGGGCCCAGAATTTAAACTCAAATCCGAACCTGCAAGTAACCGGCCACAACTGGTTTACTTATGTTATCTGAAGACTGAAGTCAGATTATCGTGGTTTAAATGGTTCCATTGGCGTGGAACTTTCGACACGGGTTCTTTCTGTGTTTGTGTTGCCCTTACTCAGGGTTCCTCCCAATGTTCAAAAACTAAATCTTTTTAATTTTTTTTTTTCCAGGGAGAACACAGCACTGGACTACAAGGAGTGCGCATACGTATATTTCATCAAATGAAACATAGGAGGCTTAAATGTTCTCCCACCGACCGTGAAACATGCCGTCTACTGGTTAGCGATGCACCGACAGACGGAGTCGAAGTACTTACATTTTAGTACTTGGCGATACAGTGTACAAATGCCATTATGTCTCGTAATCATGAAGGAAAAGTGCTTTATTTTAATCAAATATTGTTCAAAAACACAAAAGCTACTTCTATGGAACTGAGTAATGAAGAGCTACCCGAGACACACTCCTTTTATGTGAAGAAACCGCCATTTTTTTGTGATGTCTCACAATATTTAGGAAACAGATACAATAAATAACCGGTAACACTATATTTATGAATTTATCCCAATGGTTCCATTTTCAAATGATGACTTGTACAAAATTTGTAGAAAATCACAATGTCCCATTACTTGTGAGCTATTTTCTACCCTGGGGCATCGGTGACGCCTGCTTCAGACGAACAACTTGCCCTTACTGAAAATGTTAACAACCAACCGGATGTTTGTCTAACAGCCTCACGAGACATTTCACGCAAATGTCACGTGTAACGAGGCGTTTCAGTTATGTGGCGTCCCAGTCTGAACACTAGGGGCACTGTATAAAAGTTGTACTCCAAATGTTGTAGACAAGCGACAATCAATAACCTAGACTGCGTGTTCACCTCAACACAAAAAGTGCAAATAGAAATACAGGGCTGCTTCTTGAGAATACCACAAGTTATAAAGCAAAACTGAGGACAACTGAAGTGGTACTTCACCACACCAACGTTTACTTTTCTTGCCGTACAAAGCCGCGATACTGTTTACCGGCGTATCGCAACAAAGGGCTCAGGATACAACTTCCAATTAACAAGTAAGCATTTTAAAACTGAACAACAAGCAGTTTTGAAAATAGGCACTGTACTGTACAATTTGAGTTTCACTTGATACAACTTGGATTAGGAAATAAATGCATTAAGTAATTTCTTCCACAGCTCCCGATGCTGTTCTTTTCAATGCGCCGTATTGTATGTATTCTTTCACTGCACCACTGCGTGACCGCTTGAAAGAATACATACACGCAGTCAAAGCGCAAAGGTGACACCAGCACACCAACCGCGCCGCCGGTTCAATCGTCACGGTAAGTAAAACAGCGGAGCGTGAACGGAGAGGCGCACAGAAAAAGAAAGTGCAAGTCAAGCATATAGAACTCTTTGCAAACGGGGCCTCACGTGACACCCCGCATTGCTGAAATTGCACTCCGCCAAACGACAAATAGCTGAGCGTAATCCGATGGCTTCGGGCGGCAAATACAATGACAACGGCGTGACTGTCGCTTTGCTTTACTCTGTAGGCGTGCCATGCGAACCTCGCTAAGCTGCCTCTGCTGCTGCTTTCCACTGAGGATTACAGCAAATTAGCCATCTGCATCATTTTACCGCTTGAGCCAGGACGCGCACGCACACACGCACGTACGCTCTAAGCTATCATATGGTATGAAAACATTTCAAGTCATCTCCTCATGGATTTGAAGATTCATCAAGCCGAGATAAAATATGCTCTTGAAATAGTTTGTATTGTTATAATGCGTGCACACCTGCCACGGGGACGGAAAGCTCCAGCGCTAATGTGATTGTTGGAACCTCTGGAGCAAGCATGTGCCTGCGTTTTAGTGTCATGTAATAACAGTGACAATAACTAGCTGGCATGAACTCTGGAGCGTGTGAAGACGGAAGGAAAGACTGCCATTTTGGGTGCAGAACCAGTTAAAGAATTCAGTGCTAGGACTAACACCCACCACCGAATACGAGAATAGCAGAGCAAACACCTTTGTCGAGAAGATTAAAATTTAGGAATTTATCAGGGCAAATATTGTTTGTCTGTACTCAGACAGACACACAAATATACACATATACATAAACACACACACACACATATATATATATATATATACACATACTAGGGCTGCCACAAACAATCATTTTGCTGGTTGACTAATCACCAGCAGTAATCGTGATTAGTCGACTAATCGGATCATATCGTCAGCCTCCTAAAATAATTGTCCAAGTCTGTTATTTTAGGAAAAACAAAAAAAAATAAACCGCATTCTGATATGTATTAATCATTTCAGGGGGTGTACGCGATCTGTTAAAGTACGGATGTAGCTGATTACGGCAATTTCCAATTAACATTTTAAACTCAAACATGCATACGCACGCGCACACACACACTATACATAAGGGCTAACAACAATCAAAAGGAGACAAAACATTCGGATCGATGAGCCTGAACATCAGTGACAACGTTCAATTAACATTTGGGTTCAGGTCAAAATAAACGAGTTCTGAAACATTCAAGTGTGAGCAGATAGTTACTTGTGTATACATCTTAATTGCAAACAATTGGGATATCCTAATTTAAACCGTGACATATAACGTCAGGACGCAAGGACACAATTTCCGCTTCTTACTTTTTACCACCAATAAACACATTTTATTTATGCCACTCACTAAAGCAATAAAGCAGCTGCTTTTCCTCCTTGCTCTGTCTAACCAGTACCATATTATTTTACCTCTGCTTGTGTTTTTCCGGCAAGTTGCACGCTAGACGCATGGACTTACATACACGTATTTGCATGTAGATATACACGCAGTGCCATTTTCACAGAGACAAATAACAATGTGAAAACACCACGTAAAAATCCAGGTATTTAAGTTATTGGGTGGCAACATAAGATGGCCGCCGGCGCCTTCACTTCTCGCCGCGGCAAGTTAGCGGGTATCGCCGCATGTACAATTGCTTCCTGTATTCAAAAGACTACGTTTCCTTGCAGGGAGAGCAAGGACAAAACACAAACCAACTACAATTGCTTTGAAATTACCAAATAATTCTTTTTTTTTTTTATTAATACGAGGGTATATTTGGGTTTTTGTGCAAGTTTATATGGCCTTTCAAAGCTCATATCACCAATATTCTGCTTCTGAAAGATATTAGATTGTTTAACAAGCACTAATTGTAGAGTAATTATCATAATTCGAAATATGATAACTGAAGGCTGCTTTTAAGATTTGGGTTCGGAATTCCCATTTGCCAGCGCCCTCTTGCATGTGCTAGGATCAAGAAAAGGGATGTTTCTCGGCGGAATAAAATGAGGCAGGCTCTGTTGTGGGTGCAGGGTTGAACAGCCTGACATCTGTGGCAGAAAGCTGGACGTTGAATCGTCTGTCCATTATGGGCAAATCACAGCCACCTCTGCGGAGCACCGTCTCCGGGCAGAGGAGCAGCTTCAGTCACAGGCTGCTGTCACTGCCCTGCTCCAACCTTCTTCCCCATTCCAAAAGGATTTTTAATTCCGTTCTGGGAGGGAAACCCTCACATCACATTTCCTCGACTCTACTGTCAGCATTTTGCAAGCTGATCACAATGCAGCTTCAGATTGCACTGGAATTATAAACTATTTTATCTACACTTTAAAAAAAACAGACTTGTTGCTTGATACTTTTTATATTTTACAATTGATTAGTAATTCGGTAAACCTGACTGCCATGTGTTTGCAATGTTCCATTTTTGTTCTTTTTCGAGTTTTGAAGGTGCATTTGAAACGCCAAATTCATTTTAATGCGTCAACTTGGAGAACCCATTGGAATTTCAGGCCGTAATAGCTTATCGGTGAATATTTTTCACAGAAAACTGTCTGTCAATCCAGGAATTAGTTCCCAAAATAGAAGGGGATATGTTGAAAATAAAATGAAAGTTATTCGATTTTACTCTAATTTGAAGAAATTACCCAAAAAAAGGCATTTTGACCATTTTTTAGCAGGATGTCTCAAAAGCATTTCTGAAAAGGCAATTTTCCCCCAACACACACAAAAATTGTCTGGGACTATTCATTTGATTTTCACAATTCTGTTAAAGCTGCCATGCAAACAGAGATTCTACGTTTTGAAAGACTCATTTTTAGGAAGATTTGCCACAGTGCTAAATTAAGAATCTATCGCCACAGTTTATGATTCCTGTTTTTGGTTATTTGATGGTGGTTGTCCTTCACTGGCTATATGTGCAAATATTTGAAATACAAGTTTTTGGGTGTAAAAACCCTGCAATAAGAATGGGTGATGGTGGCAACTTCGTGTTCAACTTCCCCAATCGGGGCAAATGGTGTTCAGCATGTGCATGAACTCATCCTGCACACGGTCGTTAACTATCTCGCAATCGGGAACACTTGGTCGCTTTGGACGTAGGCTGCAAGTGGACCTTGTTTCAGGTTAACCGTCTCCTCGAGTAACCCGAATAAAGTTCACAGTTGCGATGCGTCCGCTTTACCAAGTCACACCTCCCCTCAACCTCCACAGCGATGACACCCAATGCATGAGTCCATTACCATAAATATAAAGCAGAATGTGCAGTATATAAAATCACGAAGGTCAGTTGAACTGTCGCAATTCGCGCTAACGAGCTAAGGGGATGTTGAACATTTTGAATACTTTAACACTTAAAACATGTTCGACCTTCACCACCTGTGCAAAGCTGCTAGCTGGCTACCAGATAAGAATGTCTTGTTCTAAAGCAACAAGAAATTACCAAACCATATAGAAAATGCTTCTTTTGCGGCACAGTTAACTGCAAATATGCAGTAGGAAGCAGTGGTCGATACATGCGCTCGGAGAAGGCCCCTAGCTAGCCAGAGCAGGTGGGCCATGCAAACACGCAGCACTTTTCGGTGTCACTTGACTCTTCGGCATCAACAGCAGACACTCACGCAGCATCGTCGTTCAAAGTGTCACGGTGGGTGGGTAAAGAGTCGTTCAAGTCATTCCCAGTCATTGGAAAATCCGCATAAGCCCCTTCGACGAAGGAAACGTGGGGCCTGTTAGCTTACCATGCTTGCTGGTGCTGTTGCAATGAGGCTTAGTTGGGGCATTAGCAAGCACTTTTTGACACCACATTTCCAAAGACAACAGGAGCCAAGTCTTTCATTTATATCGACATATCCGTGCCGCCGACTTGTAGCTTTGACACGACTCTAGTGCAAATAAAATTGTTTGTCGAACGTTTACGCAGCTGCGAGGTCTAAAAGTAACGTTAGCTCGCTAACTACCTGGTTGCCGTAAGAAGCCATGCTCCCGGTGAGATTTGCTCTCCTCATCGGACAAGACGAAAACTCTCCCGGGGAGACGTTGGAGGAGCTCTGCAGTGGCCGCCTCGACGGGTGTCCTACTTCGACGCCGATGTCATTTTCCCAGCAGTTAGATGTGTCCGATCCACGTAAAAGGCGTTTAGCAACCTCATGCCGTAGGACTCGCCGTCACCGCCATTTCTGCGTAGCGTCTTCTTCGCTTGCTTGGCGGCTAAGGGAGGTTTGTCATGCAGCGGGAGCCGAACGAATAACCGCACATACTTCCGTTGGCCTGGGCCTTCGAAATAAAAGCTATGACACCTAATCAACCTAACCCTGTATAGATGGAGATGAGAAAAAAAATCATACTAACAGGCAAAACTTCACAAAAAGTAAGAAAGCTGAAATACTCCCTCCACCGCGGGGGGAACGTTGCAGAACAACATCACAACCAGGGAAATCCGCAATATGGAAATAGCCTCTTTTTTAAATGTAATACTCCCAAAGCATAATTTTAAACGCACTATTGAAATAGAAACACGTGTAAACACTTAAAATATTGTGAGAGAAAGCAAGGGCAATGAACACAAAAATGTACAAACAGCGTAACACAGATCCCTCTCTGTTTGCAAAAAACTTTTTTTTTCCAAACGAACAAACGTATCACCTCATAATCATGCCCAAAGACAAACGCTATAAAATGAATCTACAGTCATCTTTTTCTGAAGGAATGGTTATTAAGATTGTATTATTGTCAATGTTTTATGTTATGCATTCTGTTAAATTTTTGTTATTTTATGTTATGTTGTATGTCTGGAAACCGCATTATTAGATCTGCAGCGGTTCTGAAAGCGCTATGTAAATAATGCAAATCTCCACATAGCATCATTGTCAGTGTTAAAACTCTTTATTTAACAGATATTTGAACACAAACACAACCGAGCCATAATCAGATCACTGGTGCTTAAATTGTCCCCCAAATCAGAAACATATTCTATACCATAATTATAATTGCTTGATGAATGTATTTTGAAATTGACTTACTTCAATGGGGTTTGCGACTCGGAAGCGGAAGCACTAAAGTAACTGGAGTGTCATGTAACCGCGAAATTTACCTAAAGTCTTGACCATGTGCGCCGTACTCGATGCGATTTACCTACGCTTAATGTCGGCCATTTAATGATCACAAGTGTCTTGTTCGTAAATGTATATATATTTATTTATTTATTGCAATTTTGTAACAAGACTCTTTCTCCGAGTGAGTGACTGACAGGTGCCCTTTGCCTCAATTTTCAAACCGCTCGTGAAGGCAGTAGATTTTAAGTATTTCAATTTTAAGCATCCACAAAGCCTCCTTGATACTTAAGCACCACACAAACTGGGGAACAACAAAGTTTTATTCCATTTTATTTTTGTATTTATTTATTTTTATGTGTGCGTACAAATATAGTTGGAGATCGAGATCCAGTGGGCGTGGTGCACCACAGGTGAGCGTGCCACTCCGGAAGTAAGCTACGCACATTAAGGTTGTTGTTTTTGTTTCGCATAAACGAAAAAGGATACCGCCCAAAACGTATTTTGTACACAAAAGAAGGTAGGAGACGTTTACACTGAGCTTTATGTTACTTAAAGAGACAGGAATCTGACTCGCTTAGGTTCCGTCAAAGTCACGAACGTAACAATGCTTGTTACAATACAATGCTGTGTGCTTATAATAATAATAATAGATTTTATTTATAAGCGCCTTTCAAGACACCCAAGGACACTTTACAATAACAAATAACACAAAACAATACGGGTTGAGCAGCGGCAGCCAAAACGCGCCAGCGTTCACTCTTATAGACAGTTTGTGCAACTTTCTACATTTCTTGAATTCGTACACTGTCCCACTTCCTGGACAGTGTTGCGTACACCCGTACGATTTAAAGAGACCCTAAAACAAGAGCAAATGCAGGCTTTCCAAATGCAATCCTGCTTATTATTTTTTGGGATGGAAAGCTGCATGATTTTCGATTCCATATATTTGATATCCAGCTGAAGGTTGTACTGCTCCGCTCTTTGTCCTCACTAGTAAGTCGATTCAGTGTACTTGTGGAACGACTGTCTCATTTATAGTTTTGTTCCACTACTATCTTCCAATACTGTACGACATTTATGCGCACAAATAAGACTTTGTATCCAAGTAGTACAGCTACATGCTACCAGCGAGACAAACCCGTGCCCAAGCATGCTGCTGTTATTTCTAATGATGTTCATTCATTCATTCATTTTCCGAACCGCTTAATCCTCACTAGGGTCGCGGGGGGTGCTGGAGCCTATCCCAGCCGTCTTCGGGCAGTAGGCGGGGGACACCCTGAACCGGTTGCCAGCCAATCGCAGGGCACACAGAGAGGAACAACCATGCGCACTCACACTCACACCTAGGGACAATTTAGCGTGTTCAATCAGCCTGCCATGCATGTTTTTGGAACGTGGGAGGAAACCGGAGTACCCGGAGAAAACCCACGCAGGCCCGGGGAGAACATGCAAACTCCACACAGGGAGGCTGGAATTGAACCCGGTACCTCTGCACTGTGATGTCGACGTGCTAACCACTGGACTACCGGGCCGCCCTCTCTAATGATGTTATCTAGTAGAATTTCATAATATCAATAGTATATATAACAAGTAGCACACAGTAGCCTACTAATGCAGTTTTGTTTTGTTTTGCCTTACAGGCTTACCAGTAAGGTTTAATTGCATACGAGTAGGCCAAAGTGGCACTAATAGTCGAAAAAAAACATTGTTAGTAAGACAGGTTTCATCGAATTACACTTTATTGTTTGACTTGTAAGGGCAAAAAACCTGACTAATACATGGGTATTAAGGATATGGAATTCTTGCTCAAAAATCTGTTTGTCTTAAGGCTGATTTATTAATGCAGCTATTGTCTTAATGTGCATGTGTACCTAATATTGTCAGACAGCTATTGCTATTTATGAAATCAGTCTACAGTTTCTGCATTAGAATGTATGTTCTCAATTGAAGATGCCAGAGAGGGGCAGATACCAACCGAGGAGTGATGCATACGCAGATTACAAGAGCAAGGACAAGGATTCCTCTCACAGGGCATTGCAGATTGATAAGTATGACAGCAGAGATCACAAAGAAAAGCCCAGAGTCACTGGTGAGAGAGGCTCTGCTGGTGACAGGAGGCCTAAACAGAGGGATGTGACAAGTGCACCTCAACCTGCTTTCAGAGACCACCATCATGAAGGACCCTCCACACTGTAAGCAGCCAGATATAGTAACCCAGACTGTCAAGCAGTTGGCCAATCATCACTCAGTATATACGGTTGAAGTCATAAAATGATGCGTACCGTGGCCAATAGGTTTGAAATGATTAAAGGTCGGCGCAAGATCTCTGCATCGAAGCTATGTTGGGATGATTTTTCCAAATGGACTAATCTTACTGAATAAATGGCTACACAACAGTGAGCATAGAATCGTTGACACAAAGGCAACATATTTAGCTCCTTTAATATTGGCCACCACTGCTAGCTAGGACATATTGTAATACCCCAGCAAGTGGTGAAGGATAGACACAACCGGCAGTGTACTTTTAGTCACTTTAATGATCAATAGAAAGACGTAATTAATAAGCAATAAGCACATTCATACATGAGCTTCTATGGCCCACAAATGACACTCACTCACCCTTGCTCTCAACATGCAGACTAGCAAACCATTAGCCAGCTAACAGCCAGCCGCTAACCTGAGGTCACAAATCTACATTGCCATTCGCTAACTCCCATGTCACTCACCAGGCCAGGCACCACCTTTTAAAGCCACGCAAAGTCACAGATACTACAAAGTAGAACATGAGGGTGGTAACCCCAGGTGGACAGAAATTACACCTCACATGCACTTTGTTTTTGTAATATGTGTTGTTGGTATTGTCTATTAATGCAAAATCAAATTTGATCTGGCCTGGTTCATTGGTAGGATGCTCAGTTCCAAAAAAAAAAAAATGATGGCTGCATTCCCACAGTCCACTTTTCATTTTGATGTTATATTCCTGACAGGTATGGACAGCCCTCAGTGTATTACTCTGACGATGAAAATTATGAACAACGACCCAGACAAGATCTTTACAATCTGCGATACATCCTCACCAGCCGAGGTAAGTTGTGTTGTTTGATGGCAAAAGAGGTAGCCACTTGCTGTGTTTTCATTCTGTAGCTTGGGCTTTGATTATATCGTAGTGTATCCAGAAAGTATTCCTTTATACATTTTAAGTTACAGATTTATTCCAAAATGAAAGAGAGTGGACCCCTGCTATTCGGGGGATGGGGATTGGGCTGTCCCGCGAATAGCAGAAATCCGTGTATAACTGATAGCCATGGAAATGCATTGGCGGTAAGAAAGAAAAAAAATCTAATGGTTAAGGAAATCCCTCCCTAAAGAACAAAAAAAGAAAGAAAGAAAAAATCTTGAACATTTCAGAAAAAAATGGGCAAATATGCGATTATCTCAGTGCCTGACTTTATGGCCTGGTGTATGTAGAATTTTGAGGCAAACAAATTAATCTACTTTACTCAATAAAGTTGTCTCGTCTCTTCTGTTCACAGCAGGACTGAAGCTATCAATAGTCTATTAAATAAGTTATATACAATTCATAATTTCATTCCTTTTTCCCTGTCTAAGCTCAGTTTTGCAGTTTTGTATCTTTGATTTTTTAGGATGTTTTGTTTCTCCCGCTTGTTCTAGGCCTTTGTCAGCTAATGGAGGTGTTTGTCAATCTTCTGCTCATTATCTGCGCTGGCGTGCCTCACAGCAACAATGGCGGTTATCGTGACCTGGCCAGCCTGGGCGGCATCTACCACTATCACTTTGGCGGAGCCGGTGCCTTCCAAGGTGCCGAAGCGGAACGCGTCAAGGAGCTGGACCAATTGTTCAATGAGCTCAAGAGGCCTCCGTACGCCTTCGCCATGGCGTGCGCCGGGATAGTCATGATCTACGCTCTGGCCATGCTCGCCCCTGGGAATTTTCCGAGTGCCTTACCGCAACCCGCCCGTGCTCCTGGTCGAAGCGCTGATCAACCTTCTTGTCGGTTTGGGCTACATTGCTGCTCTGGCCTTCTTCTTTATCAAACTGCAGGAAAACTACAACAACCCCATCTGCCAGGAGAGGGAGCGCATGTACAAGAGCAGAGGTCACAAGGGCTTCGAGTGCCAGTTTCACGGTGCGGACATCGCCGCGGGTCTCTTCGGCGTGCTGGGCGTCTTTGTCTTCATCATCGGGGCCGTGTTGGCCGTCAGAGCTTTCCGCACTGTGCGAGAAATGAAGAAGCAAAAGACAAATGTGGATGATCGCTTTTGAGGACAGTTAAAGTAAAACTTAGACTGTATCGTAATAAACTGGTTGTATTGAATCAGTGAAACTTTTACACACTTTTGTGTTTGCTCTCCTTGCTCGCATGAAATGGGGACAAAGTAGTAGTCGTAGTAGTAGTAGAAAATAACCTTCAAAAAAGAGGCTCCAAGCTGTTCATTGTCACTCTCAGCTCAAGGTTACTGTCAGCCTAAATATAAAACAAAGAGGAAGTACATGTTGTGGATTTAAAAGAACCATAAAAACAACTGTATCTCAATGCTGTCATACAATGGGAAACTATTGGCACACGGGCTCAGTTAGCATTTGTGGCAGTGTTGCCATCCTGCAAGCAAAGAATATCTAAACACAAGAGTTGCAGTAACAGATGCAGGTAGATAATATAATAATACTCACAGGCATGTATTATTTTCCTCTTTGAAGAACAATCATTATTATTGCCAACCTGAGAGGCCAAGGGAAGTGCTGAGCCTTCAATACAGTACTAAATATCTGTACGCCCATTTTATACTACCCCCAGTTGATATGTGATACAGTCTGCTTGTTTTAGGTTATGAGCATGGTCGCGGAATGAATTAATTTTGGATTTAAAGGCAACACTGTCATTTCCTGGCACGCATAATGGCAGCAAATCAATCTTTTTATATTAGTTTTGCCTTGAGCACAACAGCAAAAATGCTGTAGTCTGTCAGTCTATTTTGGGCTTTTTATTCGTTGTATTTTATATAATATTTTTGTATTCCATTTACATACAAGTGTATTGTGTACATCTGTGTCTATATTAAACAACTTTGAACCTAGAAATGTTCACCGTGGTCTGTCATTTCATTTTGGGCTTTTTTTTATTATTATTATTTATTTATTTATTTTTTACATGTAGCATTTTCGTGTTCTGTTTCCATTTAAGTGTATTTTATACTTCTGTGTATTTATTAAACATCTTTTGAATCTAGAAATGTTTATTTTTCTTTGTAGACTTTTGGTGTCTCCTGCAATCAAAGTAATTAACACTTGAGTGAAGTTACATAATCAAGTACTAAAAACTGAGGTGAAAAATACCACTATTCTAAAATGACCCAAACCTTTTTGAAGAGGCAATCATTTTGCTATTATTACCCATTTTAGCCATGTTAATACTAACCTGGAGTCGTCGGTCAAACACATTGCTAGAGCTGTCATTCTGTGTTCCGCCAACAGATGGCAGGCGTACTTTATTAATTATATCCATACAGTATATAATCCATTATCTGAACGGCTTTAACCTCACGAGTGTCGCCTAATATATATATATATATATATATATATATATATATATATATATATATATATATATATATATATATATATATATATATATATATGTTCTACAACGATAAACACTGCCAATTTCTGGTGGATGAAGAATTTCAGAAACTATATACACTATAAAATACAACGAATAAAAAGCCCAAAATAGACTGACAGACTACAGCATTTTTGCTGTTGTGCTCAATATATATATATATATATATATATATATATATATCTCTCTCTCTCTCTCTCTCTCTCTCTCTCTCTCTCTCTCTCTCTCTCTCTCTCTCTCTCTCTCCTGTATATATCGCAACATCTGTGATCGTAAATTGCAATTGCAGACTGCTGGGCGCTAGGGTGACCTGCTTTATTTTATCTTATTGTTAAAATATTTTTTATCTTAAATGATTGTTTGTGTTTTTTACCAAACACACCTCGTGAACGACTTGGGCCCTGTCAGCGAGCTACCGGTCTATCGCGACCGATGTAATGGGCACCCCTGGTTTAAAGTGTTCAATTAATGTACCATGCATGTTGTTGAAATGTGGAAGTGAACCGGAGTACCCGGAGAAAACCCAAAGAGGCACGGGGAGAACATGCGAATTCCGCACAGCAAAGCCGGGCCCCGGCCTGGAATCTAACCCATGACCTCTGTATTGTGAGGTGGACGGCGCTAAGCGGGCAACCACCGTCCTGCTCATTATACATAATAATAATCTAAATATGGAACAAGTAAGCTTTTTATTTTATAAAGGGTTTATTTTCTGCACAATTATGTGGACAACTTGAAATGGACTCTTCTTCACTAATGTCAGACGGGAGTAATAATACACATGTCAAAATGAAACAAACAAACAAAACAGGATGGTAGTGTAAAATGATCGTTATATGCTGGGCAAGCCGGACAAAAACGAGTCAGTAAAAATGTTATTGCTACTTAGCAGCATTTGAAATAAAATGATGACCTCTCATGTGTCTCGTTGTCACTCTTTCTAAACGTTCTCTAATTAGTAATCTTAAAATTAACAAACACCAGCAGCAATTTGCATGCTAGAATGCCAACCTTAAAAATGTTAGTTATGCTCCATGTTGCATAAACAAAATAGTTTACACATACATATATTTTATGTTGATATCGAGAGCATGCCGTCAACATTAAATACAGTTATATTTAGCATCATCCAGTACGAAAATGACACCTCATCATTTGGAATTCCATAGTGGAGAGGGTGATATTAATTTGCAATGAAGTACAAAAATAAAAATCAGCTCCTTGGTGTCAAGAAAAATAAAATAGTCAGGCCTTTCTAGAAAATATAAAGGAACCTGGAGATCGAGTAAGGGCTACTTTGGTCACATGTTCAACAACCGCCGTGTCTTGGATCATTCCCATTCACAATAATCACAACAACATGCATCCACTTACTGCACAAATAGTCGACGTGCTTCATTGTACACACAAACACAGACACTTTGCAACTTAAAGAGGTTTCCACATGGGTTTCGACTATAATGCGACATGGCCATAAGAAGAACACTACTGGACCCGCTCCACTAAAGAATTAAAGGGAATATTGTCAATAAATGCACTGGACTGTATCCCACTCGCCTGTGCTCCCTCCCTGTATGTACACACACATTTGGCATATATTACATTACACAAATGTGTTGGATGAACATGTACACTAGGAGACATAATTATATTAAGTCATAATGTCGTACATTGTGTGTGAATTTTTTTTTTTTTTAATGAGCAAAGAATGTGTGGCTGTGCAATGCTGGTCAGGCGTTGAATGAGGAACAAACCAAACACACTTATTTGTTAAATTTATCAGTCAGTCACACTCACAAAATGATGAATTTGAGGTGCTGCAAAAATGATAACATTTCGTAATGTAGTAGACGTAAGTCCATGCACCTCTGTCCAAATGTCAGGTTTTTG
This sequence comes from Hippocampus guttulatus, assembly GCF_054856545.1. Lineage (NCBI taxonomy): Eukaryota > Metazoa > Chordata > Actinopteri > Syngnathiformes > Syngnathidae > Hippocampus > Hippocampus guttulatus. The sequence continues at coordinate 14,588,595 of NC_141263.1, forward strand.
TGATATAAAAAAAATAAGCCCAATATTTTTTCTTTCCAAACTCAAAATAAAGCGGTATCATGCTTTTGCGCTATTTTCTTATTCTCAAAGTGGGGCCTTAGCTTGAGGTGGCTGTACAGTAATTACCGGTATGAAAAGCTACAAATACCATTTCGTGTTTGCACAACACAAAACAAAATGGCAGGAACATCTGGCATTTATTTGGGGTTAATCAGAGGCACTTAAAACAGTGTGTGTGTGTGTGTGTGTGTGTGTGTGCTGACTCCTACTTGATTGAATTTGAATCTGTCCGGTTAATACTGAACAAAACCACTTCCTCAAGTATAAAAGGGTGTGTATACTTGTGAAACGCCATTATCTCTGTTGTTTATTTTTATTTCTCCTCCCAAAAAGATTTGGAAAAGGTTTTTAAACGATTAATTTTCTAATGTTTCATATCACAAAAAAATGGTATTTGAATTAGGGGTGTGTGACTTTTCATATCCACTGCACTATTATGCGCTGTGTAAACAACGAGGAGGTGCTTATTGTCTTGCCTGAGATAACATTTTTAATGTACTATTAGCCGATTCTGCACACTTTCAACACACATTTTTTTTTTTTTTATACTTTCAAGATGTTTTTGACATTTCCCTAATGTACTTATTGTTTTCATTATTCTGTCAGTCTGGTGACTGGTATCTGAAAAAGCAGCAACAATCTCAATCTGATCGTGTATTTTTCCGCTAATCGGCATCAGGTGAAAAACGAATTTATTTATTTAAAACAGGGCTGGCTCTCATGCAGCAGTTCATTTGTCTATTCAGCAGCCAAAGCACTGTGTAGTGCGCACCACCTCTGTTCACAAAGCTTGTGTTTGAAATGACCAAACTCTTTCTCTCTCATCCACAGCTCACAGAAGAAAATAGGCACAGTGTTAGATACGGAAACATTTTGCTTACATGGACACTCAGGGTAAGTCGAAAGATACTACAAACTTAATGACTGCAAAGGACACAGGATACAAGAAGGAAAAGTATGGCCAAAGAGCTCACTGGGCATCATTGTCAGGGATAAAAGACAAGCAAATGTAACATATTTAAACGATTTGCCTTTAAATAGAAGTCTAATGCGCGTGACTTATTTTGTGACAAGCAAACTTGTGACCCACCGGTTGCATTTGCCGAGGCAATTAATCATTGTTTGTAGATGAGCAGAGTTGAGCACCATCTGACGCGACATTGACTCATTGTACATTTAACTAAGACACACACTGATACTCAAAATAAGGTGACTCGATTTGGCCTCAGCACAAAAAAAAAGAAGTGATCAGTACAGTTTTGGTTCAAATGAATTCTCAGTAATTCATTACTTGCACAATGTCTCAATATTTATAGTTAGGACTTGGTGAACGATGAGAGTGCGTGTTTTTCCCCAATGACTCCAGCAACTGCCTGTTCAGTTTACATAACACAAAAGGTGCCTCTTCATTTTGTTTCACATTTTATTAACCGTTGTGATGCGCAGTTGTGCAGGAATTTTAACCAAGTAGAGTTCCTTATATCGAAGGATGTTGCTTTGCAATTCATGCAATTTTTTATGGAGCTTGTGGTACTGTAAAAATGATTACTGGAGGGAAAATGTGACAGTAAGGGAAATCAAGGGCTTTCAGCACTCTGTAGGTTATATGATTCACTCAAACACACAATGAGGATCACATTCTCACAGACTAAACTCAGTACTAAGTGCTTTAGTAATTAGGGTTGAATCCATGAAGATGACAAGTAAAAAGAGAAAGACAATTAAGGCTTCAGAGACAATAAACAGGACATGAGTGGGATTCAACCGATGGCTCATCTTCCTTTTACCACCAAGTGAGCGGCAATGCTTTAAGGCTGAAAGGGAACGCTGGAAAGCAAAACTATGCAATGACACAACTGCACTACAACGCCAAAACAATATGTCGAATTGGCAGTGTGACCTGTGCAATTGACCTGACTTTGGTCTCCTTAACATACAATTTCTCTTTTGGCACTATGAACCAAGAGTCATCGGCCTGCATTATAATTAGCTCCACACACACACACACACACACACACACACACACACACACACACACACACACACACACACACTCGACCACAGCTTTTGCAAATTCACCTTTTTGCGTGATCTTTTTGGGGTAACCTTGTGGCGGACACTAGGACCATGCTTCTCACCCAGCAGGCATACAGTAGGGGGGGGGGGGGTGTTTATGTGAATGTCTTTGCCGCAAATTTGTAATTGTTTAGACCCACTTGTTGGCAGTCGTGGAATAAAGATGTGTTTACAGTCAATCGTGCGTGCTCCTTTTGACTGCCACAACCTATAGCTTATTTGTTGAGAAAAGCCAACACAAAGTATTACTTTGGAACCATCTTCCTTGGCATCTTGGTACCAAAGAACTATGCTGAAGTGAGTTGAGGAATTTTAGTCAAAAGTTGTGCTTTGCCACCATCTTGTGACATCAAGAGACAGTTCGGAACCTTTTTGGGGCCGTCAGTTCCTCGCAGATTTCGCAATTTGATTCTATTTACGAGAGACAGGAGACAAACACTGCTGCGACTAGCCAAAATCTGTGAAAAAAACTATTAGACAATGCAACGGCCCGACTAAATGAAGCAGCTCCTCTCAGTTGAACAAAGTTGCTTGGCTCCAAGATGCCAGAAGATGGCGGTAAAGTAATATATTTATGTTATTCATAGCTTTGTCGTGACCGCAAAAATAGTGAGTTCTCAAAGAAAATACCAAACCGCAAATAAGCACGGTGTCACTGTATCTGCCTGAGTAAAGGAGGAACAGTAAAAATGTGTTCAAGCTACAACTGAATTTGCGCTAAAGGACGTGAATTGAGTTTTGTTGTCCCATTTACCATTTCGTATGAACATTGGAAATGCGCTCCAAACTTGAAACATTTTTGACTGTAATTTTGGTCTAGCACCAATAATCAATGTTGTTATTTCTTCAGACTTTTTCCGTTTTGTCTTTTTTTGTTCATTTTAATCGAGATAGGATCACACAACTTTGCATAGCTGCCTTCATCGCATCAAGTCAAGGCGCATTGCTCCGAATATTTCAATCTTGATATCAGCACATACCGGTTATTAGAATGACGCGTAGCATTCACCTATTGCAGAGAGACAAATCAAAATGTCTTTTGTGAGGATGTTTTAAAAAAATGCAGGTCTTTTTTTAAGGTCAAATTCTATTCCCAGCCCTAAATTACAGCAACACGCAGCATTTTTGGGGGACCTTCCGACCGGGGTGGCATGAGAATTGGTCTGATGTCACATTATCAGTAGCAAAGTGCGTGTGGCAATTTATCTGGAGCATAACATTCAGGAAGTTATTCAATTTCAAAATAAGTCAAGAAAAAAAAACATAGTATTGTACTATAAAAAATAGTAGTTAACAGAAAATATATTGTCAAATTCTTGACGGCTTCCACAAGTGACATTTGCATTACAAGTGCATGTAAGTGAAGAGTGAGGCCAACTCTGACTTGTTCTGGCTCACAAGCTAGAACTATGTCAGAGTTGGTGTGAAAAATGCTCAATGCTGGATTGGTGAATCCAGGTCTGCGGGTTTGAACAGGGGTGGCCAAAGCTTTGCCTGGGACCCGTTTGCGAAGGAGAATTAGGGCCATGCTCAAAAAAAAAAAAAATCTATCTTCCATCCATCCATTATGTGAGCCGCTTTATCCTCACAAGGGTTGCGGGGCATGCTGGAGCCTATCCCAGCTGTCATCAGGGTGTGTGTGTGTGTGGGGGGGGGGGGGGGGGGCGTACACGCTGAACTGGTTACCAGCCAATCGCACGGCACGCATAGACCAACAACCATTCACACTCACAGTCACACCTCGGGATAATTTAGAGTGTCCTATCATTTTTAAAATATTAAACTTTGATAAAAGTTGTAAAATTACCATGCACTAATTGAAAATATTTGCTCTGTTCACTATAACACAAAGCTGAGACATGTTTGAGGCTGCTCTTCCTTTGAATGTATTTAACTGATCTTAATTTACATTGGATTGGTTTTAGCAAGTTTAATAAACAAAAGGTGGAGAATATCAAAGTGGGCTCGTCATCCTTCAATTTTTCTGTATGCAGTCCAATTACTGGGAAAGATTTAGACGACGTTGAGTTTAACTCATTCACTCCCAAAGACGTTTTTAAACGTCTTTTCAGACTTGGTCTAGAATTGGCTGGTACTGAATGAGTTAAAAGGTGCAATCAGGACTCATTCTGAGTTTTGGCAACGACACGATCGACCGTTTTTATCCCGCAATACAAACAAAAACCAGACCTAACTCAACTGAATTGAGGTTTGATGGGAACGGGCCCATTTGAGACTGAATGGCATACATTATGTGTATTTTCTTGTATAAGCTACAGGAAGCGGAGGGCGAGCTGTGTCAACTTCATTGTCCTTCCTCCAGGTCTCAGTAAGAAGCTCTACTCTAAAACAGCCGTGTAGTCTGGGAACTCTGAGGCTGAGTCATCTCCAGTAGGCACTTGGACTAGAAGAATGTGACCCGCACTGAGCACAGTCCTGGGCAATCCCAAAGTGAGAGGATAAGTTTGACAGTTTCAGGCTTGAGGCAAAAAGCGTCTCGCTCGCATGATGCAAAGAGAATTTCCCCTTGAATCTCACACTAATTTCTCAATGGACGAATCTCCTCTACTTCCCTGGGATGGCACATTAACAGCATGGCAGCCAGGCTGTGCTATGTTCCCCCTTTTACAGGGCGGTATCATAGACCTCAGGCTTTACGATTGGGGTCGCTCCAGGACCTGGTACCAGGCTCAGGGCAAAGGGAGTAGGGGGTTGTGATTGATCCCACCCTGCGTCTTTAACAGAAGGGGGTGTGGACGGCGCAGAGGGGGCTGAGACCAGAGAGCTCTGGCCTTTTAGCTGCTCTCTGACTTCCTGCTCCAGACAAGGAGGCACAATCAGCTGGTCTTCGGGATCCTGCTGTGCCGGCGCAGTGAAATACCCGGACTTCTTTTTAGGTGCCTCCAGGGCCACCTCGATGAGATTATGACTGTCCTCGGGGGCCACCACAGAGCCGTTGGACAGCTTCTTCCCGAACAGACACGAAGTCGAAGGTGATTTCTTCAAGTCCGCGAGCTCTCTGCCACAAACAGCCAGCAGGCAGCCATTGGTCGCGGAGACCACCACACTATTCTGCCTGCGCATCTTGCCATTCGGATAATCAGACAATCGCTTTTCAAAGGCTGTGTCCTTCAGGCTCTCGGAGGCCCCTGATCGCAGCTGGAAAGCGCAGCAGTGAATGTCCACCTCCACTTCTAGCTTGCTGCCATTGGAGATGACGCCTTCTAGAGGAGTCTCATCGTCGCTGTCCAAACCGTTGTCAGAATGGTTGCTGGAGAACGTGGCGCAGGAAGGTTGCCGCTGGAACGGGCCCATGTGGCCCCCCAGCCCGACCGAGCCTGGGACCATGATACCGCACAGCGTCGTAGCCGGGTGCAGGCTACAACGTCTCTCGGGACGTGGCGCAACTCCTGAGCTTGGGTGCTCATCGGAGGCGGTGGAGCCCGCCTCGCTGCCCACCTCTGACGCTGACGTCTCGCTGTTGAACTCGGAGACCACCCCGCTAGTGGATGACAAAGTAGCTGTGTCACTTGGGGCCGGCGTCATGCATACAGCCAAAGGGCCCGGAGGGGGACCCCTGGGTTCAGTGGTGTAAACGGGTGTCTCGCAAGTGCAGCTGTCCTCGGCAATGTTCAAGGCCACGACCGCAGCCCCAATGTTGTCCTTGCAGCCATAGCTCTGGGCCAGCGTGCAAAGCTTTTTGGCGGCGGCGCGCGGATCCCGCATGGCCTGAACTGTGCACACAGCTTCCTGGTAGGATACGCGCTCAAACAGCGCGCGATTCCCCAGGATCAAGAATTCATCCAGGGATGAGAGCGGCTCGGTGTGCACCCAGGGCTTCGGAAGCACCCACGGAGACAGATAAGAGCAGCCCAGCAGGCGGGTACAGCATGTCACACCGCTCACTTTGTTATCCTAGAAAAGAGACAATTCCTCGGGGTAAGGCATGTGTGACTGTGAATATCAAGCCAAATATTCATGATAGATGAAACATTTTCATTTGTAGCAAGCAGACTGCAATCCAGAAAAAGCTCTCGCCGTCTAGTCTTTTCGTTTATTGTCTGTGCAGATTCTCGGGTCGTCCAGGTCATGGTGATGTGCAATGTTTGAATTGAAGCAGCTGGACTTCTCTTGTTTGTTGAAGACCTTTCACCTTTTGTCCAAAAGGCTACTTCAGTTCTACATCTCATGCAGTGGAGTGGAGTGAGGAGTGACCTCAACATTGGAGAGACAAAGCAGCCTTTGCACAGGCACATGACATAACATCTGAGAGCAGCTTCTTCGGGTGCAGAGTCAGTGGGGGTTTTTTTGCATCTCAAGAAGGGACATTTCCCTGAGTACAGCGACGTCAGGGCGGTCCTTTCACCAGCCACAAAACTGCACCTTACAGTGACCACCCCCACCGAGGCATATCGAAGCAGCCTTTTGGACTAAAGGCGGAACCTCTCAAGTCAAACAGCCGCGAGGTTGTATAATTCAAAATCACACAAAACTCACCTTCAAAAACTCTGCGAATTACAATTCACTTGTTTTCATGGTTTACAACTACCCAGAACACAGGACACTTTCGTCACTCATTCTTAAGGTTATGACTGATAATAATAAAGAATTAGTTTTACTTCCACCAGTTGTTTTTTTACACTCGAATTTTAGAATTGGAATGGGGTCTGCAATAGATGTCGAAAAATAGTTACTCTATTTTTTTTGGTCGCATCTGACATTTGCATGCAGAAAATGTTTGCGAAGCAGGTTTGTCAGAGGACTCACAATGCAAGTCATTTGAGCGTTTATTCGATTTTCTAGATATCCATCCTAACATTTGTATTTATTTCTTTAACTTTCATTTGTCTAGGACTGGGTCAGGCAATCGTGAAAAGATTCTAATTTGCAATACCAACCCCAAAGCAGACATCAGAGTAAAACAAATACAAATCAACAAACTGTTCAGTGTGATACCACAGTTACAGAATGCACATAATACATTGCTTTATATCATAGCAGATGATGACTTAAAGGTTCAAAACAGGTTAAAGACAAGTGAGCGGTCATGGAGAGTATCTAATGCAGAGTGGCCACTGACTACTCTCCACACTGTAATCAGAATATTACCTCGGTAATGATGGCTTTGTTGAGTTTAACTCTCTCCATCTCCTCAGTGCAGTTCTCCAGGCTGTACACCTTTGAGAGGGGTACAGGTCGACCGTCCCGACACAACACCGCTTGGCAGGTGCCCACGTTGGCCACTGTCACACTGAGGTAGCCTCCTGGCTCTGAGGACTCATGGTGGATATAACACAGCAAGGCAGAGGCACCCAATTTCTGGCCGACCGTCCCTAGTTTCCTGTTCCGTTGGTCAATCATACAGCCAGGGTCAGAGATACACTAACTGCAGAAAAGTGATGATATTTTGGGGAACTGCACAAACCTGTGTGAAGTTAGGAATGTGTTGCTCATATACACACTGTCAATACTGGAATGTTGCACTTCCTCGCACAGCACGTCACCCATAGTGCACTGGAGCAGCCGAGGGACCTCCTCATTGCGGTCGCCGTCGAAAATACTGTAACATGCTTCCACCCTGTCTCCAAGTCGGTCGATGGCCAGCACGGACACACACAACCTGTTGCGGCCATGACATCTGAATTCAAATGCGCACTCCCAAAATGTGTTATTGTTTGTCTCATCTAAAGTCAGCTGGCATAGGCACCAGCTCACTTGAGACTTAAGATTCTCCCATTGCTGATTGATTCATTAATTGGCATGTACCAAGGTTGGTGTCCATGTACTGTATTCAGACACACAAAGATGCCTTTAAAAAGGTGAGTTAGAGAATATATATTTTTGCTTTACTAATGAGGACTCAATTTGTTCATTTATTCATCTGGATATTATAATTTGGACAAATGGTTGGCCGTTATGTATAGCAGGGTAGAATTTTCGGACATTCAAAAATAGCAAGGAGTTGAAAAGCTCACTTATTCCTTTGGCCGCTCATTTCAGAGTACCCATGGCTCCAGGGAGCAGAGACGTTTTGCGAGTCTCCCGTTGCAGTCGATTTCTGGTCCAGTTTCAATGTGGTGATGTGACTTAAAATCAAAGATAAAATTCAGTTGGGTCTGGTAGTCTTTTCACCACCAGAAATCAAGCTGAAGAATCTGTGAAATTCTTTTAAGAACAATGTTACATCTTGGGTTGCAAAATGTTCAAAGTTGCAAACTTTCTATGGAAATGAACAGGGATTTTACAGGAATTTAAAAAATTGAAGCTAGGCTCTTAATGGGGTAGTTAAATATAGTCGGGGAAAATATACTTTAATATAATCCTGACCGGGGCGGCCCGGTAGTCCATTGGTTAGCACGTCGACTTCACAGTGCAGAGGTACCGGGTTCGATTCCAGCTCCGGCCTCTCTGTGTGGAGTTTGCATGTTCTCCCCGGGCCTGCGTGGGTTTTCTCCGGGTACTCCGGTTTCCTCCCACATTCCAAAAACATGCATGGCAGGCTGATTGAACGCTCTAAATTGTCCCTAGGTGTGAATGTGAGCATGGATGGTTGTTCGTCTCTGTGTGCCCTGCGATTGGCTGGCAACCGATTCAGGGTGTCCCCCGCCTACTGCCCGAAGACAGCTGGGATAGGCTCCAGCACCCCCGCGACCCTAGTGAGGATCAAGCGGTTCGGAAAATGGATGGATGGATAATCCTGACCAAAACCAATCAGATTTCAGGCAATTACAGTCGTACCTTGCCTCAGAAGTGCCTCGACTTGGTTGACTTTTGTTTGCTTTGTTTTACAAGCCAAAATTTGAAGTACTGTATGAGCAAGCTTTGGATATGACGCAGTTTGAGTGAAGTGAAAAAAATGGAGCTATTAAGAACCGTACAGTGATACATCTCATATTCCCAGTACAGTATTCATCTATTCGCAGATTTTTGTTGTTTTTAATTCAGCCAAAGCCATGTCGAATATAAAAATATTGCTTTGGCGCCATCTTGTGGCATATTAGTTCCAAGCAACAATGTTGAAGGGAGGCTTCATTCGGTCAGGCAACAGTGTTGTCTAATACAAAAAAAAGTGCTTTGGTCTCATTTTGTGGCATCGACAGGTAATTCAAACCTTTTGGCGGAGGCGTCAATTACTCAGGGATATTCACTAGTTGCGGCAGTAGTTCACTGTACTATAATGCCCTCTAATGTGTGTGTGTGTGTATATACCTTTTGAGTAAATTAATCAATTTAAGTTTCCAATTTAGGATATCTCCAATATTCCTCAGTTTCCATTCCCATAGAAATTTGCTTGAAGATTTTCAACCCTTTCCGCAGCGAGTCATGTCCAGGATACGAAGGCAAGGTGCATAAAAACCTTTGTGGGGTACTCACCTGAAGAGATTAAGAGTGTTGTGTTCCAGCATCAGGCCGCCGTTGCCCGTCAAATCCAACTCCTGGAGGCTGGGCAGTAGAGATTCAGGCAGTTGGATCTCAGTCAGCTCGTTACAGCTCAGATCTACAAGCTACAAACACACAACATGACCCGTTTGTCTGGTGATGTCACCCACCCCCAAAAACCCAACTGTCTGACCTTGATTTCAGGAAGGTTGAGGATCTCCGGGAAGACGTTGATCTGATTTGAGTGCGCAATGAGGGTATGCAGTTTCTTGCAGCTGGACACCGTGGAGGGGATGCTCTTCAGCTTGTTACCACTTAGGTTGAGCTCCTCAAGCAGCTCCAGCTTACTCAGCTTACTAAAGACAAAGAAACACAACCAACTTGTGCTCAAAAAGTATAAACTACAAACACACAGGCTGGCTTCTTTCATCCAATAATCCATCCATTTCCTGAACCGCTTCATCCTCACAAGGGTCGCGGGGCATGCTGGAGCCTATCCCAGCTGTCTTTGGCCAGTAGGTGGGGGACACCCTGAACTGGTTGCCAGCCAATCACAGGGCACACAGAGACGAACAACCATCCGCGCTCACACTCACACCTCGGGACAATTTGGAGTGTTCAATCAGCCTGCTGTGCATGTTTTTGGAAGGTGGGAGGAAACCGGAGTACCCGGAGAAAACCCACGCAGGCACAGGGATAACATGCAAACTCCACACAGGGAGACCGGAGCCGGGATCGAACCCACGACCTCTGCACTGTGAGGTCGAATTGCTAACCAATCGACCACCGGGCCGCCCGGGGGTCTAACATGATTTGAATAAGAAATCCTGCCATGACAAAAAAAACAAACGTAAGCTGTTTACATTTGTCCGTACAGTGTATTCTACAGGAGATCTTCCGATTGTGCATCCCAGTAAATCGTTGTGTGAAAGTTAATTTGCTTCAGGAATTGTGCCTGTTAAATACTGTACAACCAGATGGCAGCTTCGAAGCAATGTCTGCCTCTTTCCCCTTGGGCAAGGTCATAGCGTATAGACACAGATGAACAGTTAGGTCAGTTGCTTCATTCAACTGGTTGAGAATACAATATCAGAGAGAGAGAAGGGAACAGCTTCTACCTTCTTATCCTCACACTTAAAAGATTAGATGAGATTCTAATAGGGCTAATCAGCATTTTTTTTCTCATCATCAATAATGTAATCATCCATCCACTTTCCGAACCGCTTGATCCTCACTAGGGTCGCGGGGGGTGCTGGAGCCTATCCCAGCCGTCTCGGGCAGTAGGCGGGGGACACCCTGAATCAGTTGCCAGCCAATCGCAGGGCACACAGAGACGAACAACCATCCACGCCCACACTCACACCTAGGGACAATTTAGAGCATCCAATCAGCCTGCCACGCATGTTTTTGGAATGTGGGAGGAAACCGGAGCACCCGGAGAAAACCCACGCAGGCCCGGGGAGAACATGCAAACTCCACACAGGGAGGCCGGAGCTGGAATCGAACCCGGTACCTCTGCACTGTGAAGCCGACGTGCTAACCACTGGACTACCGGGCCGCCCTAATGTAATCATAAATATTATTATTCACAAGGATTCATCATGTTCGGACATGATACTTTAAAATAAATGCATTATCATTTTAGAATCAATGATAATTGTAATACAAAGTAACCTAATTTACAACCTAATTAATTGGTTTTAGTATCAGTTTAATTTTTTTGTTCAATATGTGGAGTATTATTTTTTTAAGTTATTAAATATTGAGTTATGACGTAAACTAAAATTCTCAAACAACTGTTAAACCTTTCTTCTTCTTTCTGCATGTGCGGCAAAACCGAAATAAATACATTTAAAACGAAACCCGAAAACTCAGGTTAATTGATTAAAAGATGAAAACAAAGGACGTTTTCACTATAATTATAGTTACTAAATATAGTTAGTTTTATAAACAGAAAAAAGTAATTTCAGTTGATTTCATTTTTTAAAAGCATTTTCATCACTATTTTTGTTTTTGTTAACGAAAATGTTTTCCCAATTTTAGTTGGTTATTTCATCCATTTTCATTCACAATAACAGCCTTACATACAATATATTAAAAAGACTCTTTCGGAATAAAACTTGTTTTCAATCAATAGGTGGACCAAGTACACTAAAGTATTCTAGCGTTCATCATGAAGGGGTTATTGTTTTTAGGTGGCTCCTATATACTACTGCATTTGGTTGTACAGGTCCAGTGTACTCAACGTTGAACAAACCTGGCAGGGAATGAGAGCAGCTGGTTGTAGGCTATGTGCAGGACCCTCAGGTTGTGGTGTCCTACCAGCAGAGCGCCGCAATTTTCATTGAGGTTGTTCCTCGTCAGGTAGAGCTCCTGCAGCGTACTTAGGCTGTCGTCTGATTGGCCACTGGGAGGAATACTTTCCAGGTTATTGGCGGATGCGTTTAAATGTTTTAGACTGTGAAGGGGGTGAAAAAACAAATCATTCCACACGTCATTCGTTTTTATGGGCACCAGGTACAACTGTAAAATCGCAAGACATCCAATACAAGTTTGTGTGAGAGCACTAGTCATTGAACGATATGTTGATTGTGTTTTATACTTTGCTTTGGATGATATTGAATGGTGGTTCTAAAACTTTGGTTTGCGCTTTCAGTCATGCTGAGTGGATGTTCAAAGCATTTGCATTTAAATGAAGCTTTATATTGCCTAGCTACTTTCTAAAATGCTCGGTACAGTATTCACTTTGTTTATGAGGAGAAAATGCTTGTATTTGACGAAAAGTTGAATTTCCCATTATAAATAAAAATGAAGTGTGTGTGTGTATGTGTGTGTGTGTTTGGGGGGGGATTCAACTAAGGTGATATGAGGTACAGTACTTGCTACTCTTCTATAATCCTCAAGGGATATATTACGGAAGTGTATTTTTTTAAATGGCTTGTATACAAATATTTGCACATCTGCTCACCCATCAAGTGTGAAATTAAACAAGCAGTAAATTTGTTATCTGCCAATTTCTGAAAGTATGTCTTGAGAGTGAGCCCTTCTCAGCAATATTTCTGATCATTTGTGTTGCCACTGCAGGGTTGTTTTCATTGAAAATATCTTTTTTCCACCAAAAAGTGTGGAAAATTAACTCTTTGTGAAACGAAACGGTGATTCGGATGTGACTTTTTTTTTTTTTGCTTTGGTGACACCTCAAACTATAAAAACACATAAACAAGACCGAGAAAGGGTTTTTAATGGGAAAATAACGCACTGTAATTAACACTGACTCCTCACATGGCGTGAGTTGAGCATCAGTGGCTTTTATACATACAGTAGCATTCGAAATTCACTCCATCAACTGCGTCATTTCTCAAGTGACATGCACTTTCTACCACCTACTATGACACACATACTCTCTATATCATACAAATACATCCTCTCTTTGAATGTGAGGTGCTTGAACTCGTCCGACGACCAATGGCTTGGCATTTTTCTCCCTCATAATCGACGCCAAAAGCTGCCCCAGCTTTTGGTGGGCCTTTGAGATACTGACAACCTGTTGGCCTGTCTCTTGAGTGTAGCTGTGTCCTATATTGTAACATCATTTAAAAAAAAAAAAACAGGCCAGGAAGATGATCCTGCACAGCGAATCCGCCATGATTCCGTCTCAGCATTTGAGACACAAAAGTCCATTAGAGCACTAATGGGTGTTAAGTGATTTAGCTCACAGGAAACAGTCGGCGAAATCTAGCTCACGTTGCAGTTTAGTTCATCGATCTGGACCGCCACCATTCCATACACACTCGCCAAACAATGAGAACGGATACACCTTGGAAAAAAACACGAAGAATAAACCAAAAAAAACCCATTCATGACAAGATGGGGGATTTAAAGAGATTAATGGGACTCACTTTAAGGCCTTGAAGAAGAGACTCTCTGGGAGTTCTCCTAGCTTATTGTGCTGGAGGTCCAAGACTTCCAAGGGAACGTGGTCGAGCAGGTCTGGCAATCTCGACAAACGATTGTTCCCCGCTAGAAGCTTCTTCAAACTCAAGCTGTTGACCAACCTGTCAGAAAGAAGACATCCACATGCAGCGGTGGATTACAACAAGAAAATGAACTCTCCGTCGGTTTGGACAGCACAGTTAGCAGTTTAAAGACAGTTGATGTACAACCTTTAAGAAAGGAAAGTCATAACCATGCAGTTTACATCAGTGTGTTCATGATTTCGCATTTGCAAATTCTCACCTTCACAGAAAAATCGTGGTCAGGCAGAATCAATAAAACTTTTGGTTTGGCACCACCTCATGGTCATGTTGACACTAAGGAACTATGTCAAAGTCAGTGGGGGAGCTTCATTTGGACAAAAGGAGAGGTCGCCGCCATTTTGTGGAATTTAGAGGCAATAAGAAACCTTTTTGGAGGGTCATCAAGTACTCACACAGATTGGCTATTTGCAGCAGGGCTAGGTCCCAAATCCCACTAATGAATGCTAACACTAGTTTAGAATTTTTATTGTGTTGAAAGTTACCGTTTCTCTTTGAAAAAAGGTTGCTCCATATTTTCGGGCCTTTTGCATGAGTGTTGAAAAAATCCGAAACAATTGCATTTGTTTTATAGATAGAACTACAGTATAAGGTAACCATTTGTTTCACAATGACTGAACATTTGACTAAATGGCCTGCTGCTCTGCTGTGATAGTGAGTTAGCGACTTCCTTTCGCCTCACTATTAACCCCTGATGTGACGAATGCCAACACACTAGGAAATGAAAACTCTACATAGGAGATGACTACTGTACTTGTGAATGAGGGCAGCACAAGGGAAGGCGTGGACAGCGTGACTGCCTCAGAGTAAGAGGTTCTGGTTGACAATCCCTACTCAAATCTTTTGGCGTGGGGTTTGAATGTTCACCCCGTTCTTGCGAGCTAAACCTAACCTGGATGGAAGCTCTGCGAGGAGATTGTGCGTGACGTCCAGCACCTCCATTTTTCTGCAGTCACTCAGCCAATCTGGTAGGTGTTCCAGAAGGTTCCTGTCTCAACAGACACACAAACACTCACCTTGGTATAGTACATTAAATACAAAATCAAAGTCACATTTTCCCCAGCCAGAACTCACTGTGATAAATCCAAGTGTGTAAGTTGGTTTGGGACTGGGTAAACGCTGACTGAGCTAAGGCCTGCGGGCAGATGGAGGTGGCAGTCAGCACTCTTCCGTCACACCAATTTTTGCTTAACAAGAGTAGACATGCCGACTGTACACTCACTTGAGATCTCCAATATGCCCAACAATGTATTCTCTTACTTTCGTAGCATTTCTTTCAGCTCGGCTGCTTTCAGTACAGGCATGTGGATGTTGGATTTTTCGTCCAATTGGAGTTTAGCCTTTGTGTGTTGCTATGTGCATCTAATCTGCCCCGAGCTTTCCTCAGCATTAGCGCTGGTTGAAGTAACTGAAAATATACTGCAGAAGTCTGACTTGCGCCAACCTTAGATTTTTTTTTTTTTTTTTTTTTGAACTGACCGTTCGGTAAAACGCCATCCAGAGAGTTAGTCTGAACTCCTGATGTCACTCAATAGGCACTGCCCCTTAAAAGCACACTTCAACAAACAAGACTTTGGGCTTGATTACAACAATTTGATTTCTTTACACATTTCTATATGTATATTTTACAAGATAAATATATTGATGAGTATGATGAATTTAATTTACATTTTTCCTTTTTTTGGGCTATTTTTACATAAATATTGAATCCAAACTTTAAAATGTATATGGTTCTACAATTGATTAAAAAACGGATTAAGTCCGGTAAATCCCCACTGAAGTTCCGGTTACGAAATGTACGGCCCGCTAATGGACGCTGACTCACGATTGCTGCCAGCGTGAAGCATGCGTAGCGCGAAGCCGCTGACCGTCAGCGCCTTCAGCTGGTTGCGCTGACAGTGGAGAGTCTCCAGGCTGCAGATGGAAGTGAGGTCCAGCGAGTCTAAACAGTTGTCCCTCAGGTCCAGGTGGGTCAACTGAGTCACTGCCTCAGGACTCTCGCTTTTCACACACCGTAGTCCATTTAATCTACATGTCACAGTAAAAACAACAAAGGTTACACTGAAAATGTGCCGTTGTTTGATGACATCTCCTTAATAAACCACAAAAATGAATTGATGAATTGACCAAAGTTGAACTGAACCGCGTAACACTGCCCTGAGGAATTATGCTATGGTCCTCTTAATTTCAAAACACTGCCTTCTTTACACAGCAAATAATGAGAGACTGAATCAGCAGTATTTCCTCAACAATCAATTCTACACACAAGTGATGGGATTATTAATCAAACAAACAATTCAAAATTCATTTTCTTTCATTCTAGCGTGTATGAAGATTAGAAATGCAAAAATCAATGACATCTGATTCCCTGAAAAAAAGGTTTTAGACAATTAAGTAGCAAAATAATGATATACCCTGTACGCTGCCATATCGGATATTTCTGACCTGTTTACGTTACCACTGTGATGTGTTCCGTGCTGTAACACGCTACTGTTCATTTTGGACTAGTTTCCTGGTATATTCCGCTATATATACGTATAAGCGCCTCTGCAAATCAATGAGGCGCCGCTTACGGCCATACGACATTAATATAATCCCAAACTCTCCTTGTTGTTGATTTACCGACTCACTCAAAAGGATTATTTTGTCGCTTGTTTTTATTTGCGTTATCTTCAGGCAAGTGGGAGAGGTTCTCTCATAATGCCATGTGAGGAGTTAATAAACAGCTGCACTTTCACGAGTGCGAACTACTCAGAAATTCACCCTCGACGCACCTTGTCCTTGTAAACACACCCGTTCCTCATTTTTTACCTACATGCCATCCCAGCACTCTGGTTCAGTTATCGGCGGGCCTAAGGTGAGGCAGTTGAGTGGTAGGAGGAAATGTGGGCAAGAAGAGAAAAATCAATGAGCGATTCTTCAACTAGCACCACTGAGCCGACAAATAAAAGTACGAAACCAATTCCACTGAAGTTGGGATGTTGTGTTAAGCGAATAAAAACGGAGTAAAATGATTTGCAAATCATTTTCAACCTCTATTGAATTCAATACTGTAGAATGAAAAAATATTCTAGGTTCAAATAATAAACTTTATTGTTTTTCACAAATAATCACTAACTTGCTCAAAACAAAAAAGGTTTAACAGTTTGAACATTAAATAGCTTGTGTTTGTAGAGTATTCAATCAAATACAGATTTGAATGAAATATAGGTTGTTAATTGTTTAACACAATGTCCGAACCTCATTAGAATTCGGTTTTTGTAAGTGAAGATCTGAGATGTGAGGAGGGAATAAAACACCTCAGGAAGGAATAAAACACCTGATACTCTCAACAAACTGTCAGTATATCATTAGAAAGTGCAACAAATCTAAACTGGAATGAGGAACTTGTTTAGCATTAGGGGAAAGGATGTTTATCTCTCTGACCTTTCCTAATTGAAATGAATGGAAATGCCAGTGATCTGTTCTCATCCCCCTAAACTCCCCCCAAAAAAACTATCTTTTTTTTAATGTGAAAACAAACCCACGTACAATTGTACTTGCATAATGTCCAATTGTACTTTATAAAATCATTTCGATATCACTTAATGAAGTGGGATGTAAAGAAGTAAAAATTATTGTGCTGCATGCATTGTGGCAGTGTAATTAACACAAAGAAGTGTTGAACAACTGAATCACTCAGCTGCAGTAATATTCATTATTCACAGAGGACGAAGATATGCCTGAGAGTATTGTTGTATTGTCTGTCTACATATGTTGCTCCACCGTTTGTGTTCAAATATCAGTTGCTTAACGGGTTATGGCGCCATGTCACTGATGTGATTCGGTTTGTTTGTTTGTTTGTTTGTTGAACATAAAACATATATACAGTAATAATTTGACAGAAAATAAGGTAGATAAAAAAAGTAAAAAGAAAGAAATCAATCTTCATTCAACACAGTTATTATGTTCAAGGGAGTAGGAAGTAAAAAACTTATCTAGTCCTACCCCGTTATGTGATTGTATCTAATAAATCATTTTTATATCAATCAGAAAAGAAAAAAGTAAGAAGAAAGAAGTCTCCATTAAGGCTCATACTTTACCCTTAACCGTGATATTTTTACAACTTTTGGTTTGTATCGGGATTATATACTTCCACACCCTGACACTCTTGTGTCAATTTTCTCTTGTATTCATAATGGATATTTATATACCTTTCTCTATTTAACAACTTAGTTCTGATTTATCATTATATTTAATGTTTTGAATTTATCATTTTAACTCTGATTGATGTAGGTTGTTTGTACTATTTTTTTAAATTTGTTTTTGAACTCAGCAAGCGATTTACTCATTTTCAAGTCCGTTTCGAGATTATTCCACAGATTAACACCTTTGATAGATACACTTCTTTGCTTGATGTTTGTTCTTGTTTTGAGTTTTTTGAATAAGTTGGTACCTCTTAAATCATAGCTGCTTTCTCGAATTTCGAAAAACTTCTGAATGTTTTGGCAGAGCAGGTTATTGTGTGCTTTGTACATTAATTGGGCGATTTTAAAGTCAACCAGGTCATAAAATTTCATTGTATTTAATTTGATAAATAGTGGATTTGTGGGTTCCGTATATTTTGATCTATTAATAATTCGAATTGCTTTTTTTTGTAGGTTGAGAATAGGGAGTGTGTTTGTTTTGCAGGCATTTCCCCATATTTCCACACAGTAGGTCATATATGGTAATAATAATGAAGTGTATAATGTGTACAAAGATCTCTTATTTAGCACTTCCTTGGTTTTGTAGAGGATCCCTACGGTTTTGGCTATTTTTCTTTTTACGTTATCGATATGTGGCTTCCAACATAGTTTTGAGTCTATTACTAATCCGAGAAATTTGGTTTCATACGCTCTTTCTATCTCAATTGAGTTTACCATAATTTTAGCTTGGTGTTTGATTGGTCTTGTGCCAAAAACAATTAACTTCGATTTTTTCAGGTTAAGTGACAATTTATTTCTGTCGAAACAGTTTTTTAATTTGTTTAATTCGTTTTCTACGGTTGTCAGGAGCTGTTTCAGATTTATTCCAGAACAGTAGAAAGTTGTATCATCAGCAAATAGGACACATTTAAATTGTTTTGAGACCTTGCAGATGTCATTTATATATAAGATGAATAGTTTTGGACCAAGCACTGACCCCTGAGGAACGCCGTGAGTGATTTTCAGTTGATTCGTTTTTTTATTGTTGAGTTGCACGTACTGATATCTGTTTTCTAAATAACTTTTTATCCATTTATAAGATACACCTCTAATGCCATATCTTTCTAGTTTTTTCAATAATATACTGTGATCTATTGTGTCAAAAGCTTTTTTTAGATCTAGGAAAACCCCAACAGTAAATTCTTTGTTGTCTATATTAGTGGCTATTGCTTCCACAAACTCCATCAATGGCGTTTGCTAAGCTGTGGAGAAAAAAAAACTGAAAACTGAAAAAAAAAAAGCTCTGATCTGGAGTGGAGCTGAATAGCCCAAAATATTTGTAAGTCAGGTCAACCTTTGTTGTAGCTTTTGCACAGGTAGTTTGTCAGAGCATTTCTGCCCCCTACAGTAATGGAGTAGAACATTACCATGCCACATGTAATGACAGATCCATCCCTTAAATTAACGGCTCTTGATTTGGCGTGTGTTGGTCCTGATGCGAGGCGAAGAAGTGCTCATGATTTATTACCTGAGGTCGATGTGTTTCAGGTGGCTCATGGTGAGCAGAGCACCCAACTCCAAACACACCACTTGGTTCCCAGCCATGGACAACTTGTCCACTCCATTCAGTCTCTCCAGCACTGCTGGGATGTGAGTGAAGTCGTTGAAGGAGAGGCCAAGACTGCTGAGCTGGGGCAGCCCACCCAGCTCAGTGGGAAGGGAGCTCAGGTGGTTTCCATCCAAAGACAGCGTTTGCAGGCTACAGGACAGGAGGAGGACTTGGTCTCGGTATCACTGAGTACTCATTTGTGAATAATTGTACTGGTATTTGGCTGGTTTGAAAAAAGTGGAATGAAAGAGCCCGAGTAGCAAATGTTTTTTTTATTTGCGATCCCATAGGGAAAAGAGCTGCTGTCACACAATGACAAAAAGTGCCGCCTGAGAGGAACTACGAGCATTAGTCGTGAATACCCCCGCAACATAAACATGGACTCATACCACATTGTGAGTTACAAGAACGCTCATGATAGTTTAAGTCTTCACCGTACAGCAAACTTTATAATTCATCTGAGAGACAAGAGTTACATGGCCTGCTGGGTGCTGCTGTTTTGCTTAGCAACATAAAGTGGCCATATAATCTACACATGCTTTTTCAGATGCCTGTTTTTTGTGATGTAAAGAAGAAAAAGAGACCATGAAGAGTCGTTTCAAAATTTTGTCAAGTAATAATGTGACCTATAAATAACACAATTGAAATGTATTTTATTATTTTGGGATGGCAGGCAAAAATAATTAAAATATTGTACTTCGCACACCTGCTAATAACTGAGTATGTGTCTGTGTTCGGAATTAATCCAACACATCAAAATTTATGTAATATGGGAGTCAGCACACAACGGCCACTGATCACCCCAAGTAAAATTTGGGTGTTCTCGTAGGCTTTTCCTTATGTTTTGTTGTTGGTGGTGGTTTTGGTTTCTAGCAGAGCCTTGAAGGTTTTGTGCAAATACTGACAAGTATTTGGAACTGTTCATAATTCCTTCCACTTTGACCAAGGTCCCAGTTCCAGCTGAAGAAAAACACCCTCACCATGCTTCACTGTAAGGTGTTCTTTTGACGATGAGGAGTTTTTTGAGCCACACAATCTTGGTATTCTGACCAAAATTTCAAACTCGGCCTGACACATTTTCCCACGTGCGTGTGCGAGAGTTCAAGTGTGTTTCTGAAACATGAACCATAAGAATATGATTGTTTCATTCTGAACACATCCTTAAAGCAGGTAAAAGAGGGTGTGCATATTTGTGCAAAAGCATCATCTCAAATGTTTATTTCTACGTTCTCTCTCGAAAAGATTCATTTGTTGTCAACTGGGTTGTACAGGTTAAAGATAGGTCACATTAATGGCATTTTAAACAATTTCCCTTGGCCTCACGAAAACTTTGCAGAACCTCCATTGCAATTCAAAATGGCTCAGCAGTTAATTCTTTAATGTTTGTGCATGAATAATAGCATCTATAAACTGAGATGCAGCAATTCAAGTGACTGTATAACATCTTTTTATGATATGATGGAGTAATTAACATCTTTCAAAAATATAGACTGGTACAGTCATTCAGAAATTAGATGAGTGGTGAAAAGATGACTTGTGCTAAGTAGTACCAGTGTGCTCTATACATGCGTGTGTCACCTTTGCAGGTTGCCGATCTGCACGGGCACGTTGTGGAGATTGTTGCAGGAGAGGCAAAGTTCGGTGAGGGTGAGAATTTCACACACGCATTCAGGGAAAACACCCAGACGGTTGTGAGACAAGTTCAAACTCTTCAACTGAGAGAACCTAAAGACCAAGAGAGCAGAATTAGCCACATGCCACCACACTTCTCATTCTGTATTTGTTCCTTTGACTGTTGGTCCTGTTCAACAAACGGCAGGAAAGTGTATGGAAGACTTTTTTACCCCACTTTATGTCAGAGAAAGGACACGTTTCTAAGAAAGTGTCCGTGAGTGTTTCTGTACTGCTCATGAGTTTCAAGAATAAAATGTGGCAATCAAAGTGTAAGGCAGCCTAGCATGTTCATGTACATTTAATAGGCTAGCTGGGAGCAATTTGAGACATTTTTAGATGATTTATACACTGATAGCCTGTTCTAAGAAACCCAATTATCCATAAAAGACTGTACTTTAGGCTTGAAATGTTATTTCACTAAAAAAATCCAATCTTTGTAGTGTTCATTTAAACCTTAAACTAATAATGAAGTTCTAATCTCTAATGTCAGCAAAATGTAATTTTGTAGCTCAAATAGGGCCGAATTACTTTGAAAAATTATCTACTCATATTTTTTTCTCCTCAATATTGTGATCGAATATGCAATTATTATTATTCAGTATGTATGTATATATATATATATATATATATATATATATATATATATATATACTGTATATATATTCTTTTTTTATACACATACATACATACTTTTATATATACAGTATATATACTTTATGTATATATACAGTATATGTGTGTGTGTGTATATATATATATATATATACAGTATGTATAAATATAACATACAGTACATACTTATATACAGTATATATATATATATATATATATATATACACACACACACACACACACTGACAGTTCAAAAATAAGCGTACTTATTTTTGTTTTCAAAACTGCAACTTTTGCGATTTGAAGTTAAGCGATCATGATATGATATTTGAAATGATAATGACATTTGGGAGAAGTCTGTACCTGGGAAGGTGGAGGAGTCCTCCAGGCCCCAGGAGGCTCATGAAGTTGTGTCGCAGGTTGAGGTGGGTGACATCTTGGCTGTAGAACAGATACTCGGGCACCGCCTCCAGACTATAGCACGATAGGTCCACCAGGCTGACTGTCTGCGACACCACCTTGCAAACATATACGCAGGCTCAAAAAATTGCATTAACACTGGTAGCTAAAGCAGCTAAATACAGAGAGGCCTCGACTTAAGCGTATAATTAATTTCGTGACAATTTGCGTTCAAATTGCTTTGCGGTTGTAACTATCGAAACATTGATGCTAGTTTTGTTAGCTATGGGATTGTATGTTAGCATTGAGCTAACAGACTTTTCTAAGTTATGTGCTTTGATTATATAGATAACATGTAAAATACTCTTTGGTTTATGTTTCAACATTAACTGGGAATGACAGTAAACAGATTGAAGCAAGCATTTGGTCTCTTAAAATAATTGTGATATTCACTGCCACAATTTTTATTTTTTTTATTGGTTCATATCACAAAGGACTGCATTTGTATTTTTTATTTTTATTTTTTTTGCACGAAGGAAGCAGCTAAACAAACCTGCGTGTTGTTACAGGCTCCCTTTCAATGCTGGGGTGCACGAGTCTGAGAACAACGACCCGCATTAACCACAAGACTGCACGCTGAGCAGCGGGCCAGAAAATGGGCCGGCTGCTCACGGGAGCATGACATCACATCTAACTTGATTTGGGAAATGACAGAGACAAAACTGCTCATCTCCCACACAAACGCTCTGCACGAATGCTCACTCTTGAAGAGCAACTGCTTTTAAGATAAATGAAACTAATTTGGTAATGTGAGAGTGGAGCAATGGATAGAGTGAGGGGAGAAAGAAAGAAAACATTGTGACTCTAAATAAGTGAAGCACTGTGATAGACGAGGCAGGCTAAACAATACACATCAGCTTCAATGAAAGATATACCACAGTCGCACTCATTATGCATGGTCATAGACAACCGCAGTGCATCCCAATGGGCCAGGGGGGGCTATTTACTCAAATCTGACAATAGTTTGGTGGCTAATATTGCTGCATAAATCACAGTTTAATGGCTAATTTCCCCAGTCAGTTCAATGGCATTTATGGAAGATCTTTTTAGAAAGTATGTCCAATAAAGTTTGCAATGCAAGTTTGTTGGTAGAGTAGTGCGTAGGACTTTTTCCCCGTAATATTGTGATTGCGATTTTATGTACAATTAGCATTGTATTTAAATCATTATCATTACGATTTATATATAATGTATATAATTAATAATAATAATATAATATATAATTAACATATGATTAGAGTGAGCTTTATATTTAGTCATTTGTTTTTATTTGTTTCTATATCAGTCCATCAAAATATGTGTATGTGAAACCGCTGCGTGTCCCAAAAATAAATACATAAATAACTTTTTGTTGCTCTTACGGGCACCTACACTGTATCTGCTACATTGCAATTTTCGTTTATCTTTTTGATGGATTTCAATGACAATTTACAAATCTTGTGTGCCGATGATTTTAAGCCAGCTTCAAGTGGCAGTCAATCGCACCTCTGGTGCTTCCCCATTCATTCTCAGCCCATCATGCAGTTGCGATTGGTATGTCACAAGTCTGGACGGGAGAATCCGCTGAGAGGAAAAGCGCACATAAAAAATAAGTTGTGCGCTAACGGGGGATTAAATGAATATCCTCCCATCACAGGTGAGTATCACTTCACCCATCGGCATATTTTGATGTCAAGATCACATTGACAGCGTATATCGGATCCGTACACTCGCGTCAGAAGATTTCTGAGCCAGATTTGGGAATGGAAACGTGTCGTTGCTCTGTTCTGTAGGGAAATTGTGAAATTACGAGTTTCATCGAACCTTGATGAAAAAACAGAACAGGCAGAACCTGGTCACTAAAGTGAAGTACCAGATACCTTTTTGGTGATACTTCACGTACTGCCACAAAAACAAAAATGTCAACATCCTCTTCATTAAAAATATATATTTTTAAAAGATTATACATCTGATGCATCTAGCTGAGGTGAAAATATTACTTAGAATGGAAGAATGGCATTTCTTCTTTTTTCTTGCGCTCCTAAATGCTGATTAAGTGATACATGCATTCAGTCAATTATGCTTCAATTGAAACAATCATGAACAAACATTAACAGCTCAAACAAATAAAAATAGTTGTGTACTTATCAGGCCA
Source organism: Hippocampus guttulatus (assembly GCF_054856545.1). NCBI lineage: Eukaryota > Metazoa > Chordata > Actinopteri > Syngnathiformes > Syngnathidae > Hippocampus > Hippocampus guttulatus. The sequence goes on from NC_141263.1 coordinate 14,612,799, forward strand.
TATGAATGTGTCAGAATGAGTCAGACATTCATTCATCATCATCTTCCGTACCGCTTGATCCTCACGAGGGTCGCGGGGGCTGCTGGAGCCTATCCCAGCTGTCTCCGGGCAGTAGGCGGGGGACACCCTGAATCGGTTGCCAGCCAATCGCAGGGCACACAGAGACGAACAACCATCCGCACTCACACTCACACCTAGGGACAATTTAGAGTGTTCAAACAGCCTGCCACGCATGTTTTTTTGGAAATGTGGGAGGAAACCGGAGCACCCGGGGAAAACCCACGCAGGCCCGGGGAGAACATGCAAACTCCACACAGGGAGGCCGGAGCTGGAATCGAACCCGGTACCTCTGCACTGTGAAGCCGACGTGCTAACCACTGGACTACCGGGCCGCCTGAGTCAGAGATATTTTCTCAAAATGCAGGAAAGGCAATTTTTGCAACAAGCAAAACTGTGTGTTATCCAAGTATGTTGCCTTGAAACTTTGAGCTCACCCAGCATTTTTTTTTACTGCACAGAACTCTTCCTTATGGGAATTTCTGCCACAGGGTGTTGCGGTTTTCAACAAGTGTAAGCATAAAAATGTAGTCCAGACTCAATTCATTGGCTCACTCAAGATGGACACTCTCATTAGTGGTCAGAGGTGTCTAACTTTTTGATTCTTTTATTGAACCACTAAATGTCCAAGTACTCGATGCAACGCTGTAAACCTCCTGGGTGTTTGTCTTCAATACATGGTGGACTCATGAAGCCAACCCACCTTCATCACTCTTCAGCATGTCTCCTAAGAAACAACCTCTCATCTATATGTCTATGAAACTCCAGAGCACTCTACGGCCGTACAGCAATCAATCTGACCATGGCAAAGAGAAAGACACAGTGCACTTAATGTGAATCTGCAACTAATTGGATTCCGTTTTTGTTCTGTCGGCTTTCGCCTCTCATGGCGACCATTGTAAGCTGCCTTTACCTCAGAGGATACGCTTATCACGTCTGCTTGGCTGGAGGAAGGTGCTCAAGCGCAAAAGACATTCATTGAAAGTAAAGCCACACACACTCAATATTGCACGAAGGAGCTGCTGAAATGACAGAAGAAGAATAGGTAAGACGAATAATGAACGAGGGATAAAGTGGAGAGAAAAAGTCTCCATACCCTTGTTCAAATGTCAGCTTATTAGCTCAAAAGAGGCGGAATGGTGACCCACTGGTTAGCATGTCCGCCTCACAGTGCAGAGGCCGCGGGTTCGATTCCAGCCCTGGCCTTCCTGTGTGGAGTTTGCATGTTCTCCCCAGGCCTGCGTGGGTTTTCTCCGGGTACTCCAGTTTTCCTCCCACATTCCAAAAACATGCACGGTAGGTTAATTGTTTACTCTATATTGTCCCTGGGTGTGAGTGTGAGCGAGGATGGTTGTTCGTCTCTGTGTGCCCTGCGATTGGCTGGCAACCCGTTCAGGGTGTCCCCCGCCTACTGCCCGAAGACAACTGGGATAGGCTCCAGCACCCCCGCGACCCTAATGAGGATCAAGCGGTTCGGAAAATGGATGGATGGATAATCCTGACCAAAACCAATCAGATTTCAGGCAATTAGATGAAATTTAGCTGTTTTGGTTTGAGCAATAGCCTGAAGGTTTTGTGCTAACACTGACTGCTATTTCAAACTGTTTATCATTCCATCTGATGAAAAACAGCCCCAAAGGATCATGCTGTCACCACCATGCTTCACTGTATATAGATATGGTGTGCTTTTGGTGATAAGCAGTGTTGTGTTAGCATTCAACATCATAATAATGTAATAACAAGACCTAATGCGTGATAATTTCATTAGCCTCCTTACTTTGGATGCTTGTCGATGCCATCTCTGGTAGTCGACCAGTGTGTCAAAGTTGACAAAGTAAGTCTGAGCCTGTGATCCGGCAGAGCTGAACATCAGACAGTGTTGTCTCCTCTTCACTTCCTCCACCTGAACACAAACGCACATGATAAGAAAATATTCGAAACAACCCTCAGTATGATGCAATTCACTGCAGAGCCACTACCATGACTACTTTAGAGTGCCTCATTCTCAGCACTGAGTGTGTGCAAATTATGCAGAGAGTCGGGAGGGTGGTCAAATTTGACAGCCAGATTGAGGACAAGGGACCTTGCGCTGGCGTGGCCGCTTTAGAGCGCCTCGTTGTCTCGTCAATGACCAGGGGGGGCTTTTTCAGCCACTAGGAATAATTTCCCAGAATAAGTACTGTAGTATGTGCAAGGTAGTAAAGCAGCAGTTTCTTGAAGCCGGAGAGCTTACCTTCCCCCCCACTAGGGGCAGGATGTGCATCTTGCCGGTCAGGCTGTCTTTGACAGAGGCCACGATGAGACACGTTCCGCAGAGAATGACCTGCCGTTCGGCCCACTTGTGCAGCTGTGTCTTGCCCTTACGGACGCTGAACACGCCCTTCAAAAGGGTGCGCTCCTGCTGGTCCGCGTTTACGGGTCGCTCTAAAGAAATAGAGAAGACACACTGACGTTTTTAGAGCAGAAACACAACATCTCTACCATGCATAGGAAGCCGTGCCTTTATCTACTGTGGGAAAAAGACTGTAATTCGTAGAAAGAGAATGAAATCACAGATTTAGATTTAGGTTTAGTTTCATGGTTGGTAGTTCATTCATTCATTCATTCATCTTCCGAACCGCTTCATCCTCACTAGTATGGTTGCAAAATTCTTTCAAAGGTGGAAAATTGTAATTCGATCGGTTTAGATAAACTGGAATAAACCAGGAATTTACAAAAGTTATCTCATAATATGGAATTTAAATATAGATAAGGAAAATAGTAAAGACCAACCACGATGGAATTTTGAGGCCGGCACTGATTCCGATATTTGTCAGAAAAAAAAATCCAACAAAACCGATTACAGTAATTGGCGGTTAAAGTGGAAGGACGGATACAAAGAATGAAAAACAAGTTTATAGATTTTGAAATATCTTGGTTGGTGTACCCCTGAAGAGCTGTCGAGTTCCAAGCTGTCGCTTGGTCATTTTTGATTTTGTTTGGTGAGGCAAAATTTGCAACCTAGTCATTACACATGACAATTACAAGGAAATAAAATGCAGATTCCATGTAATCAGAAATGCAGAAGCAGTCATTAAAAAGCAGTATGTACAGGGCATGAGGTGATACCCTATTATAAATCTATGACAAAATCCATGTCTATTTCAGCAGATATTGTATTGTACTGAGTATTATAGTATCCTGGCTACACACACTATACAGTATGTACAGTGTACTATGCAATTGAAACTGGAAATTGCAATTATCAATTTTTTAAAAAATTAAATCATCTGGATACAGATAATTTCATTTTGTGCAACCACTTGTTGAAATAAAAGTGAGTAAATGCAACATTCTTTTTCAGTGTCTGCTGACCAAGAGTGTGAAAAAACAAAAACAATAAATACACTTTGGATTTTGGATGAAAACACAAACATTGACTGTTGTGTCTAAAAGCAGGGGGAAAATATAAATCCCTCCAATCAAGACAATCACAACTAGGTCTTAGGGTAGAATTTGGGAGTTCAGGCAACCATCCTTTTACGTGCAATACATGTTAATGTACCTGTATACTCTTAATACACAAACGTGTTTTGTTTTGTTTTTTGGTGCAAAAGATTTGAGAACCTCTCTTCTAAAGGAAGTAGAATGTGCAAGTGTTCCCAAGGTTGTGTCCTTTGAGGGCAAATACGCGTGGGTTAGAAACAATGTGCAACACAATAAACTACGTTTGAAAAGATAAGAAATAAAATCAATTAACTGCGTTGGCCGGGAATCGAACCCGGGTCAACTGCTTGGAAGGCAGCTATGCTCACCACTATACCACCAACGCTGATGATGAAATGCGTAGCTTGGTTATTTAAATAGCGGCAGCAAAACGCCGTCAAACTAGCGCTTTGCTTGACAAGCGCCGTTTGGTTTCTCTTTAAAGCCAATCACTTCACGAAATCTAAGGGCGACGTGTTCATTTTTCGACGTTAAACTGTGGCGACTCGAGTCAACACACTTTTGTATGACGTCCTCGATGTGCGGGTTACACACCAGGTTTCTATTTCAAAAACCGCAAATGAAGCACCATGAGGAAGGGAGTGAACGAACGTTAGGGGCTCAACTCCAAAGCTTAACTGTTTTCTCTGGAAACCCTTTCGAGCTTTTAGTCTGTATTATTCATATTTGAGGTCCACGTGTAATAGAATGACTGCGCATTTCCAAAAGCGGAATGTTTCTCCCCCTCACTAGTGTATGGCTTCACAATTGTTGGACAGCTTTGGACAACTGTCACGTGAGGTGCGGAATTTGGATCCAGAAGCAGACATGACACTAAAGTTGAAAAGTAAAACTCTATATCTACGAAAATACAAAGTAACTACAGAGAGTAGGGATGGAGAGAGAAAGCTTGATGTACTGACCAGTGACCACACGTGCCACTGAGTAACTCAAGCTCATGTACTGTAAGACATCAAAACTATATGACAGAATAAAGGACAAAGGTTTGATTGCATACAAGTAGGCCAATAGTGGCACTGGTGGTGGAAAAGATTACTCGTCAGACATGGTCGTCAGCTAGTGTGCTGGATACCAGTCGTCCATGGACCTTAGTCAGGATAAAAAGGATACGGAATTAATGCTCCATCACCTTTTCGTAATATTCTTCTAAATGTCTTGTGCTGCGCTTGCCACTCAGCGGCCATGATTGAGTGGCAAACATCCTTCTTTCCATCCTCCTTCACTTTCCCTCGTCAAGGACGTCCAACTGTAAAGAAAGCCTGTCTTCCTTCCTTTGCCAGCAAAAGTGATTATGACAGAGCAAAAGAGCTTATGACAACAAACTGGCTGCCAGGCACATCTACAGCAGCGCCTCTTTCCTCACGTCACAATAGAGCGCTCCACAATGGATGAATGATCGTTATTTTGGGCGGTTATTGTTATTTTTTTATTTATCATATTGGGTAGTTGTAACTAGGAACATTGCTTTTGGAAGGATGTGTTTTTTTTATTCACGTGCTTGCACAGCATAACACAAAATAACAAGCAATAACCAAAACAACAATGTCACTGTTAAACACTCTAAATCAGGGGTGTCCAAACTTTTTTGTTTGATGGCCACATACATAAAAATGGAAGGATGAAAGGGCCACTTTAAAATTCTTCAACTTTTGAAACACGCTAAAGTCAGTCAAGAAAGCATTTATATACAGTATATTGATTGTTTTGTCTAGTTAATTTCATCAGCTTTCAGTGAAAGGTGTTTAAGGCAAATTTGTCCAATTTTTTGGGGTGGCCAACAGCTCAACAACTCTATCTCACAGAATAGATCCAGCTCTGCATTTCTTATTACTCTGCGGATCGTCCGTCATGTATCAAGATGCATAATGAATCGTTTTTTGGGGGGGGTTCTGGAGACACGCACTCATACAATTTGGAAGCAGCAGTAGACTTGTGTGAGAAAATCAATCCAGCCACCTTCACCTCACACTTTATTAGTGGGGCTCTGTGGAGAGTGTACGAACAAACAACATTATGGCACGCTGCACCAACTGCTCAGCATCTCACACACACAGCAACAACTCTCCAGAGAGCCCGAAATTCATCTCAGTGAGGAGAAGACTTGCCCGGGCCCTCTTCTCTTGCTCTCTGAGCCTTTAAAAACTGATACAGGGCCAAAAGAGCTTTCATCCAAAGGCCATCATCTGTGATAATCTTCCGATATTGCACAATATATATGAATGCATTCGGATGAGCAATGTCTCTTTTTTTGCCTTCAAAAGGCGATGACTTTTTTTTTTGCTGCTTCATGTTGTTGTTTCACAACAAAAAAGACAACAATTTGACTGAATTTTATCGTAATCGACAACTATTTTGATCTTCGATTTATTGAACCATTGCTTCACACAGAGAGTTGCCCAAATCTTCTGATTTCAGCCTCTCAACAGGAAACATTCCAATTTCTGTAGACCATGAAAGTAGACTGTTTTTATTTTGGGTTTAATCAAAATAAGATGTTTTCAAACATCTGATTGTACTTTGGAAAACAACGATCACGTTTTTGCCTGTTCCCTGACATGTTGAAGATCTAACTACTAACTGAATCATAATTAAGTTACGGGGGGAAAAAAAAATCACTTTACCCCTTTCAGGGCCAGCGGTTACTACAGTGGAGAGCTATTCATGTCATCGGGTTACAGGGTGCATGAAAGGGTTAATCCATTCTGAAAAAAATGATTATTTGCAGCCATAGGAGGAATAACCTGTAACATGTAGTTGAACCTAAAGCAGGATGTCAAAATTGTAACCGCTCATATGAATCAAGTAGTTTTCACCATGATGTAATTTAAAAAATTTTTCAGTCGTCAAATTACTGTGTGCGCCTCCAAACACAAGGTTAAGCTCGCTCACGAACACCACCTTGTTCTCTAATTTGACAAGATCCGCCCCCAGTCACATTCAAAGACGCCCTTATCCCTACACGGACGTATTTATTGGTTGCGTTTCTTTAAAAAAAAAAGAAAAAATGGGAACGGGACCTTGAACAATTACAATTGCGATTTAATATGCAATTATTTTAAGGACAAAAATCACAGTTAGATGACTTTTTAAAATTAACTATCATACACACGTCAACTACTTGACAGTTTTGCCTCACTTGAAAAATATGTCATGGTCCTCGAAAATGCCAATGTTGATTTACTGTTGTGCAGAAATGTCAGACAGTACTCGGGGGGGGGGGGGGGCATTACTCGGAGTCACAATGATTCTACTGTACTAGTGCGCTAGATTTTCTTACTAGTGGGGATGATGTAAAATATGTACGTGCCTTGGCTCAATAGAGGTTGGGAAACACTTGTTGCATCGACTGTTTCATGCGCACATCGGATGAATGATATTCACACCAGTCTCGCTTCTTGCATGATCTTATCATCACATCTGAAAATCATTAGTTGCCTTACACAATGCGTCCTAACTATAAAGAGCCAACGACTCTAAAACCAGTGGTGTCCCCCCCGAGGTATAGAGTGTTATTAGTTTCTGTGGAAATAGGCTTGTTGCCCAAATCAAAGTCCAGTCTGAGCTAGTAAACCTCCACCTCCTGCTCCGTGACTGCAAATAAAGTTGACTCCATGAGGGTTAAAGTGGGTTAAATGTCGGTGGTTGTTGCGCAACGCTGTTTTCAAAAGCGTATGCCGCGTCGGAGGAGAGCGTGCGATGACTGATGGGGCCCGGCAGACTAATTGTCACCCTGTGCGAAAACCCCACCCAACCGCGGTGGAAGAGTGAGAAAAAGTGACACATTGGAGCCGTCCGCGGCCTTCGCTCGGCGGGATAGTCGTTGACATGTGACTTCACGCGGCGAGCGGCGAGGCTCAGGCAAGGTTAAAACGTGATGTCAAATTATTACAAGGGGAAGTGGATGCATTAACCACAACAGGGCGGAGGGCTGCAATGCCATTAAACTTGATGTTGACATAACAGGAAAACTGCTGCTTCATACCTCATGGATTTGGCTTGACAACGTGTATTGCGGTTCATTATTCGCACCCACACCATGTCCGTTTTTTTAGTTGTTTTTTTTTTGTTGGAAGAGAACTCAGGTAAACATTTTGTTGTCAATACGTTCTGTATACCCCCATTTCAATAGTGTGTGTTCACGGAAAAAGAATTGAGCAGATCAATCCATTTGTTTTCGTCCATCTGAAGGGACTGACAATTTTACCTCTTACCGCCATGCCCGCTGAGATAGTCATATACGTTCACTCAGACACACACACACACACGAATATACATACTTGAATTGTCTTGAGTATGACTGTTATGTTGCAAGCTAAATTTAAATGACTAATGACCTTCAGATAAACCACCACTGGTGCACTTTCAGCTGATATCTAAGGTCCGACCACCAAGCAATGTGGCCGAACACGACCGAAGTAGACTCGCACCCAAAAAAATGACAGTTGGCGATACTTTCCTGCACCCCAAGCAATTTTTCACCATAGACCAACAGGTAGGCTGCAACAGAAAACCTGCAACGCTGTATCAGGTGTTGAGGTTCCATGTCTAGTGTACTATCCTGTATTGTTTTTCAGTGAACCACAAAAACATGGCGCGATTGTCGAGGAAGAAGCGGAGTGTGGATATTTCGACAGGCTGTTGGTAATAATTGATCACCCCATGTAAGAGTGAGTCCAAAACCTTTTGATTATATTGCGTGACAAAGAGTATCAAAGTACAGTTAAAACCTTGTGAGAGACACCACAAATTCAAGGTCACTTCGCAAAATTTGTGCAAGCACGGTGCTGAATCTCGTCCTGGTCTCGTCTCCTGGAACCCCTGCATGATATTTATATCTTTCAAATCTTTTTTTAAATTGCACATTGGATTATTTCAAGGCAACTGACAAGCACTTAAAAGTCAGACTCAGAATAGCAAACGCCTTTGCTGGCACTGAAAAAGTCAGGCCTGACAGTCACATGCCTGCCTTGGTTAGTCTTAAAGGAGGAGTCAAGTCGAAAATGTTCTTTACAATAACATGTTTTATGTGCTCCCACTGGATGGTATTCTGATTAATTGTGTGACTAAATAGCTTGGGAACGTGACATGAGCAAACCCAGAAATCAGGTGAGCCATGATGGTCGTTACGTGAGCCCTTAGGCACTATGATGTCATTGCAATTGACAATTTGAGATGAACAAAAACGGGTGGATTTTTCTGCTCCACTCATATTCCACAAACATAATATTAATCAGAATACTGTGGTTAGACTCGAGGGGGCGCACAGTAAGAACATTTTTGACTTCCCCTTTACGCCGTGTGAAAACACAATTTTATGGAGCATTTGAGAATGTTTGCAAACAAGAATACATCCTGGTGTCAGAAAAGTGATTGACTAGCGCCCATCCTGAACTGAAAGGGGAATAAAAACTTGCAGTCTTTCGGGTTGAGTTGAAACTGGTTGCCTTTCGCATGAATCAGAATGATGTAGTTCTCACTTTCCGCTATTGTTTGTCTGTTTCTATGGAGGAAAGTCTGTATGTTTTCAGCAAGAGAGGGAACATATTGAGGCCAAAGAAAAACTCCCTCACAGACACAAGCCATTAAGAGGAGCTGTCAGGAAATGATGGGATTCAACTCTCACGCTTGAGGCGCTTCGCTTTGTACCTCACTTTTACACTACCATGCATTCATCTATTCACCGTGAATCTGATCCACTTCAATATGAAGTAGAAAATGTACGTCCGCCTTCTGCTTGGTGGTATTGATTCGTGTTGTGGTCATCCAGAGGCAGAGTAGAGGTTATGTCTCACTGTCGAGGGGGATCTGGGTTTGAATCTCCTCACACATCATTGAAGACTCATAATTGTTCATAGGTGTGCGTGAATGGTTGCCGATACCGGAATGTGTCTGCAATTGGCTAGTGTACCCCAACCCCCGAGCAAAATCAGCTACGATGGGCTATAACTCGCAAACAGAATTTTCCATTTGATACTGGAGCCTGAAACTACGTGTCTCATCAAAAACAGGTCAAACAGAATCTCGCTATTCTAACACAGTAATCACTCGCTAATTTGCCGTTCGTCTTTCACACCCCCACTATAGAGGCCATTATTTAGTTTTCACATCGATGCTGATTTCCATTATACTGTGGCGTTTCACATAAAATAGCAGATTTTATGTATGTTTAAATAGCACCTGTTAAAGGTTTAGAATTACCGTAATGTCTCTGCTAATGAATGTTAGCCCCCATCTATGTTGTTTTGCATTATATGTTTGCATTAACTCATTCAGTACCAACCAATTCTAGACCAAGTCTGAAAAGACGTTTAAAAACGTCTTTGGGAGTGAATGAGTTAAGCTAACGGAGTTTAGTTTGAGTAAATTACATAGCTTGAGTGAACATTTCATGCTCCCTGTAACCTGATAACATGATGAGATGTCCACTGTAGTAACTGTTGTCCCTAAAAGGGTTACATATAGATTGTTTCATTCTCTTTTGTTTTATGTGTCTATTTTGCGGTAAATTTCAAGTGAGCATGACAAATAGCTTGAAGCAAGCATATGAGCGAGAGACGACTTCTGGTTTCGTTTGTGTAAAAGTGACAGTGGGAGAGGGAGAGAATATTTTCGAAGGTACGTTTCAATAAGTTCAAGTGTGTTTAAAGCGTGTGGGAGGGTAAAATTATTATTTTTAACTGTTTTTTATGTGGTCTCTATATCGCGGATTTTCAGCTATCATGGGGGTGTTCTGATATGCATCTCCCTTGATGAAGTTCACTACAATTATGATCTTGAAAATAGAATAATGAATGGAGAAGTTCCAGTCCATCCATGGACAAGTAGGCCAGAGTAATAAGAACAAATAAGTACGCTCTGGGGTGTCCGAAATATATCAACCATGCGACGTATTCAACGCTGACACTTTGATTGGAAGCCAAATCAATAACTTTATGTGCTGCTTTCTCACCTCTCCCACATGACTCATCATGGGACAGCGGCGGTGGGTCTCGACTACGCGGTCCGTGCAGGAACACAGCCCAAACGGACCGGCGCCAGAGATGACAGCAGGCCGCGTCCCAGCTCCCTACAGCTGCATGGACGGACGGGGCTGACCCACGCAACCGCTGGCCCACGGGTCCCCTGCCTTTGTTTTCTCTTGGTGGATTTTGATGAAGTCAGCATTGAGCCATCATTACTGTTTGTTTTTATCTCATCAGAGCACCCCAGCATGAGCACGCGGGGGAGGCTTGACATGATGTTTTTCATCAAATAAGACCATTATGATGGGAGGAAGTGAGGAGATTTAACATCATAATAATAATAATAAATATGTTGAGCCCCCGGAGAAGACCTCCGACAGTAAAACCTTGAGATAAGAGTGACCTAATTTTTGAATTTTTCGAAATGCGAGTCATCTGACTTGCATGGAAAAAAGACTCAAGATGAGAGGGCCGCATGGTGGCCGTGTACTCGAGTCACTTCCCAACAAGCAGATAAACAATTCTTCAAATAAAGGTGTCTATTGCCCTTCCCATTTGAAGTTTACTGTCAAACCAAGCATAAAACAAAGGTGACCACCGCACCATTCTGTACTGTTAACTTAATGCTAACACAATGCCATAGATGGGCTAACCAATAGCACAGGTAGATAGTTATAGGCTTTTTTTAATCAATGGCTATATGAACACAAAAGGTGCATCGACACATGTAGACAGACAATTTCACAAATCACACAGACATACAGTATATTCTTCATCCTCTGCAAGAAACGAGGAATATTATTCCAGTTTATAGAGTCACTGAAAGTAGTTCTGAAGGTTTTTTTCGTTTGTAGCTGCATGACTGTGTTATACTGCCACCCGGTGGCCCGGTCGCACACACAGGGAGTCTCAAATAATCATGTTAATAAAATTGTGTTATATGTATTTCTTTTCAAAAGTAAAATATGATAGAGTGCTATTTTTTGGTTTAAAAAATACAATTTCAACAGGGCATAGAGTTAGTGGTTTAGAAAATGAATGGATGGAAAATACTACAATGGGACTCAGCAGAGCACAGAATTCCGATTTGGATTTGCACAAAAATATAAAAAAAATTAAAAACACATTAACGCGAGGCATATTCTATTCTATTCAATATATACACAAAAAGAAGGTTGAATAAACCACAATGGTGGCTCTTCATTGAAATGCACCGAGGCAATTGTATTCGTTTAAATCTGATGATACAGCAATACATTTACTTGTGTATGATGTTAAAAAAATTTAAAAGGTCGCACTGACTCAGCAGCAACAGCACCTCCTGTATCTAAATATATGTGCATAAAAATTAGAAAAAAATAGAGAGGCTTACATCCAAAAAAATGCACTGTGTAAATAGAAAATGAAATATTTTAGGAGATAGGTTAATGAGGTTTTTAAGACCTCTAAGAATGCCAAGAAACGTGATTGGTGAAAAAACTTGTTATCGCCCTTGGGGGAAGTAACTGATTTACTTGAGTTTATAAATATGATGCAGTACATGGGAACCCAACAGTGAGGGCTTCACAATAATAAACAAAAAAAATATTGATTTCAAAACCTGATAAGCTCACTTCAGCTACAAAGGGAAAACAGATGACTGCGGCTAACATGTTACATGATTTGTTTGGCTCCCCATTGCCAGACAAAAAAAAATGTACCGTGAACCAAAAATGGACAATGCCAAAAAAAAAAGGAAAAAAAAAGAAAAGAGAAATCGACATTAATAAGGCAGCCTACATCAGGACTAAATACAGCAACATGAGGAATGACTACTTCACTAAAGATCGAGTACTACACCGGCCACACCATTAAACACACACGCACATTTGAACAAGATCCAATACGAGAACTATGTGGACAATTATGCCTTTCTAATGATAACAATGGCAAAGCACGCAACAAGGGTGTGACTCTACTCAACCTTTATTTGGCTGGCCACGTTCGTCCCCTCAATCAGAGGAAACGGGACCTCTATCATGAGCAAACAATGAAGATGGATGATGATGACAGCCATGATGATGGGCCCCGTGGGTTGGTACTCACCGCTGTAGAAACGGATCAAGCAGCTGAGGTCTGAATTTGCAGCCTCCTGCTGCACTCGCACCGGGTCGGCGTAGCCCATAACGGCCAGATAGTCGTAAAGCATCTGGAGTGGACGCTCGGTAGGCTCCAACCTCCTGTGGCACAAACCGGGATGACAACAGGAATCGTAAATACAATAAATGCGCAAAGAGGTTTTTGGGGGGAGGATTATTAGGACAGTGGGTGAGCTCAATACCTCACAGTAAGCGGCGTGTTGTTGTTTCATTGGAGAGGGAAATGAGTTTATTTTCATTGTGTAATACTTTTCATTAGAAATAGAGCAATATTTGCACAAGTGGAAAGCTGCTGCATAAAAAAAACATGAAACACCCCATCCGGCAAAAGCCCAGCTGGGATTGACAAAAACACACAGTATAGATGTTTCAATTTAAATGACACTTTTATATTCAATGTTATACTTTGGATTGAAATGTACTTCCATGGGTGGCTCAGTGAACGACTGGTTAGCACATCCGCCTCGCAGTGCAGAGGTGCAGGGTTTGATTCCGGCTGCGGCCTTCCTGTGTGGGGTTTGCATGTTTTCCCCGTGCCTGCGTGGCTTTCCTTTAGGTACTCCGGTTTTCTCCCACATTCCAAAAACATGCACGGCAGGTTCATGGAACACTCTTAAATTGTCCCTAGGTGGGATTGTAAGCGCGGATGGTTGTTCGTCTTTGCGTGTATTTGAGCAGGGGTGTGTAGACTTGTTTATCCACTCCCCCTTATTGTCAATAAATATGCTAATCACAATCTCAATCATAAATATATTGTGAAATAAATATAGCTCGTTGACAGTGTCTATCCAAATTGCACATTATTATCTTTGTAAAAGTAGAATGTATGATGAAGTAAGGGGACCTAATGTTGTGTCTGGTGATGGTAAGCAAGCTCATGCTAGAGATTGACATTTTCCTGCAGCTTAAATTATCCTACAAGAAAGGTCCTGGTAAAAGTGTGATTTATTCAAATGGGATATGCATATTAAATGCATTTGAAGAGTGATTTTTGGGGGGGGACATTTTATAGCCCTCAAAAGTGACACAAGGTCCTGCTCTTGCAGCCCGTCCACACAAAGTGGAGATGGATGAGGCTCCTGACCTCAATGTATTCGTCAGGCTGCTTTAATAGGCCACTTGTCCTAGTGTGCCCTCTCTGTGAGGAGGCGATCCAGAATTCTGGGAGTCTCCCTTTTGGAAAACGTTTTGGGCATGACCGAGTGGGAGGAAACCGGAGATTGGCCCGGGACTGACCGGTTGGCGTTGCCTGGCTTGGAGAATCCCCAGAAATAGAACAATGACCAGGATGGCTGGATGGATGTTCTCTATTAAAGGAGACATCATGTGTATTTTTTTTTTCACAACAGTTACCAGGTAAGTTGATAAAGGTTAAAATGCACAGAGGATGAAGATTTACAAGTTGTAACACTTAGTTTGGAGGATTTCATGTAAAAAAATAAAATAAAATAAAAAAAAATTCACAGCTCATCCCCGTTGTTTGATGTGCCAATAGGCTTCCATTTCCATGACGACGAGGGTCGGACTCGGCAAGTGGCTACTCCTTTGCAAATAGCTCAGAGTCCGAAGAGAAAAGCAAGTCTCCATAAAGAGAGGCATTTTCGCATGCGGAGGCAGCACTTCGACACCAAGCTGCCAAATTAAACTTTTCGCTTCTGTGGAAGGGTGGATGGATGGTTTTCATTGTAAACTAAAAAAAAAGCATGATAATAATTAAATAAATCAATAAAGCTACAAATAGATGACACTGCGGGTACCGAATTATGAGTATGCGGGGTGCACTATACAGTGGTGATACGAGTTGAAGTTGCAGAAAAAAAATTCTGTACAGGATTTTGAAATAAAAATACAGTATTACGAGTGTAATATTTTGCTGGAAAAAGGCTTTACTTGGCCATAAATGCGATACTTTGCAAAGCAGTTGAAGAGTTTTTTTTTTAATGGGGTCTAAATGCTTTTTAAAGACTAAAAGATATCGTGTATTAGTTTTTGCAGACTTAGAAACCAGCTTTCCAGAGAAAGCATTAGGAGAGCCTCGATTATCAAAAATTAACCATGAAGTCTGAATCGCAGTAGTACAACTGAAATCCAATTTCAGTAATATCCTGGTTATAAATCTTGGCGATTTCTGTACTCCATTTTAAATGGAATCATGTCTTACCGGCAGGCAGAGAAGCAATTTAAGTGCATCAGCACAGGACTACAAAGTGGAGCCACTCAGCTGATCTGCCGTTTTTAATGAGCCCATAGAGAAATAGCAGCGCCCCAACATCTGAAAGATAAATACGAATTTACCTTAGCAGATCTCCGTGTAGTTGAACAAAGAGGCCATGTCCGTCCCTCTGAGCGCACATCTCCTCCACTGTGGTGCTGGTGGAGCAGAGTACCAGCTGCAGGTCGGGCTGGGGAGTGGAGGAGGCCTGGGGTCCAGAGGCAGGTATCTGGGGGTCCACTGTGCCTCCGTACAGACACACGCAACCCCGCTTGGTGTCGCTCTTCAGCCAGTCGCGTTCCCGGGATCCAAATCGGGTCTTTCTCGTCATGCAGCCGTGACTCCCGACTCGCTTCATGTTACGCTGTGGGCACGCACACACAAACGAACACGTTAAAAATCAAAATAATGATGCAATTAAATAGAATGTGAACAAGTTAAAAGGTTTTTGCCACATTTTGTGCTTTAATTCAATGGCCATCGTGCTGTTCCTTCTGGTGCGTGCCATCCGGGGGCAGTAGAATACAGACATAATGACATTGATGGAGCCATCCTAGCTCTTCACTAAGCTTCAGTAACATTAGATGCTCTTCGTTGAGGATAAAGAATACAGTCCCGTGAGCATGACTTGTAAAAACCTCAGGCAACCACTGTACCAAAAATTGACTGCTTTGTGTGGCCATTGGTCCAAATATTGAACATTTTAACCATTTAAGTAACAGTAGAGGAAAAAATGTACAATTGTAACGACAGTGCATTTGATTTGAATGTTAAATTTCACTCTCGCCAATTACTTAATCTTCATGTTATGTTTCTTTCTAAGTGGGGGGAATAATATTCTTGGGTCAGTGTCACTCAGGGCTTCGGATCAAAAATTAGCACCATAACTATCCATATTCATAACACGTCATATTTCCTTCATGTTAAACTGGGTCAATTTCACCCGTCAACATAGCAGAAGTGTTAACTATCCCCCGTGCCCCTTCAAAGACCAATAGGTACATGTTTCTGCAGGAACCTGCACAAATGTGGTGGGAACACAGACAGTTCATGGTACTGTTTCAAAGTCCCCCTGTGAACTGCCTTCTCAACTAAAGTGGACTATATTATGGGATCATATGCAAATGTGGTGGACCACAGACAGTTCTCAAGACTGTTTCAAACTCCCCCATGAACACTGTTTCCACAATCCCACAAAAAATACGACTCCCATAAGTACAGTTTCACACTTTTAAGAGACCCCCCCCCCCCCCGCCCCTCAATGACCAGACACTGTTAAATCTGAAATCCATGTTAAGAGGCATGGATCAAAATGGGCAAACTGTTCCACAAATAGACAATATTGTAATTTCACTTACCTGCATCCATTTCTTAACCTCCCCCTCATTTTCATTTAAATTGCATCTCCACTCTAAAATGTCAGCATTTGTGTCGTAGAGCCGCACCATGACTGTGCACTCGTAAACACAAAAACCAACACACCGTTATTGGCGTTTGTCAAGGATGCGCCTTGGCCTCTCCTACTCACAATATTCATGGGCAAGGCTGTCAAGTTACAAGTCCCATGATTGGTGTGCTGACCTCCGTTGATGACATTTGTTCTGTTGGGAGATCATCACGACACATTGAACCACATTCATATGCGATATACCGGAGGTCAGACCAATAATGTTATATAACAGTGGTCCCCAACCACCGGTCTGTGGAACAATAACGGGCCTCAGCCAACTTGGGACGGAGCCACACAGGGACAGACCTGCGAGCTGTGAGCAAATTCGCTCTATGAGGCATTGCGGAAATGTATCCGACTCTAGCCACTCGAAATGCAAAATGAAAATGAAGTCATTTCACAATTGACTCGGCTGCAGTAAAAGTCATTTTATGCAAAGGGTAAGGAATATATGGCTGTGAGTATTGTTATATTGTCGGTGGATATGTGTTGCTCCACCGTTTGTGTATATCCGTCACTGAAAGGGTGAACCCACCTGTAGCCTTTTGGATTGTTTGCTAGCATTAGCTAAACAGACTTTACTCAGGCAAAGCTATCCAATTCTCTTTATTTTATGTTTCGTTTGACCTCAACGGGGATTGGCAATAAAACAGCTTGAAGCCTTTATTTTTCGTAGAAGAATTGTTCACAATCGGCCAAACTGCTGCTTGTTGAGAAGTAAGTTTAGTTTCAAGTCACTATACAAATATTTCCTCAATATTCCTTTTGAACTGACAAAGTGATGTCATTCGCTGGATGATGCCACTGGCCAACATTAGGTGCACCTCACAACCACAGTGAGAATAAACATGCTTGCCCAAACAATAAATCTAGTGAGACGGTCAATTTTCAATGACAATCTTGAATAATACAGTCATCTAATATGTTAATTATTGTGTGCGGTGCGGCTGTGTTACAATGCAAGGTGTCCCTAATATTTTGGCCACCTTACTACGGCCACAGTTCTGATCACGCTGTTCAGAGAATGTTGATTTAATACAAATTACAACCTGACAGTGTTCATCAAACTGAGCATTATTTTTGTGGCATCACAATGGAGTAGGTGTTCCTAATTAAGTGGTCTTTACGTGGCCATCGCGCCTTTAAATCGGCGTGACATGCTTGTGCACGTTGCCCGCAATTCAGGGCGCGATTTGAACGATCCACGGATAAATCATCATAAACATGATCCCCCCTCATCGTGGGTATAGAGATTTGAGCGCGTTACATAATGTTACGAGTATCCCATGCACTTTGCTCTGTCATGTAAGACGACGCCTTGCAACGAGGGCATGTTGAAGCAGTCACTAAGTGCACAAGCAAAGGAAGGGGGACGTAATTGCAAATATCACCTGCCTTGAGCACTCGTATCCCGGCTGGGGCGGCGGAAGCTCCGGTGCGGCAACCGCGACCTCCGACGTGGTTGAGCCCGGATCGGTGGAGTACCGTATCCGGCTGCCTGTCGATGCAAGCCCCGCGCTTGTCAGCCTCGTCCTCCATCGCCATGGGTACTCGCTCTGCGCAGAGACCGCTAAGGTTCCAGTGGCATGGTGATGATGTTGACGGGAGGCGGCTGGCGGCCGATTCTCACGGGGAGACGCAGACGAAGCGGGAGCGCCATAGTCAGCGAGCCCGGCGGAGTCGACTGCTGCCTGGCTGCCTGCGGGAGGGCCTCCGTTGCCGGATCAATAAACATGACGGGGGCGGGCTTTCGCTCCTCATTATTCGACAGCCGCTGCCCCTTTCGCTGGGAAATCACACGCCCACAAACAGATGGAAAGCCGCTGAACATGTACCGGCACTCGTATCCTTGATATGTATGCAGCGTAAGGTCAATGCACTGTACTAATCAAGTCAAGTCAAGTCAACAGTATTTATAGAGCACTTTGAAACAGCCATCGCTGCATACAAAGTGCTGTACATGGAGCAATTTAACATGCACAATAAACAGTAAGACAAATCGGTAATAAAGGCGGTAGAAAGCACCAAACAGTAAAACCAAGAGCAAATCTAAGTCATGCTGAGTCGAATGCCAAAGAATACAAGTGAGTTTTGAGGAGGGTTTTGAAGATGGGCAGCGAGGAGGCTTGCAGAATGTTCAGTGGGAGGTCATTCCAGAGAGAGGGACCAGCAACAGAAAAGGCTCGATCCCCTCTGAGCCTCAGTTTAGTTCTTGGTACTTCTAGTAAAGTCTGGTCCACAGACCTGAGGCGCCGGGCAGGTGTGTAGGTGTCACGTTGCGCCCGAAGCGACAGAATAATCGCTTCGTGCGCAACTACTAGAGATAAGTGGATCCCCGAAATAGCAGACACAGAAAAGTATTTTGTCACAAAAAATGAGATTTAATATAACACAAAATCACCGTCTAAACGGACAACAGAAAACGCTGGTCAAAAAGAGGACCAGGAAATAATAACGAGGAAACAGAAAACGCTTGCGAAACAAAAACGGCAAGGAGAAAGTTCTTAGGCAAAATATTAAATCAAACTCGAGAGGAATATCAAAGCACGCAATAATAGTCTATAGTCATCAAATCTGTGTTTTAACCGAGAAGGAATAGGCGATAGCAAATGGCACGGCGTGGAATACTCCGGCAGTGAGTTGACTGTCGGAGTGCCTAGATATAGCAGGTGCAATAGTCAACAAATGGGTGGCAGGTGTGCAGGCGGCAAGCAAGAACGCCTGCCCCCTGCTGTCAAATACGGAACGTGACAGTAGGGGCGGATGAGCTCAGAGAGGTAAGGTGGCGCGAGATTATTCAGAGATTTGAAAACAAATAAGAGGATCTTGAAAATAACTCTAAAATGAATAAGGAGCCAGTGAAGGGATGCCAGAGTAGGAGTTATGTGCTCCCTCTTACGAGTACCAGTCAAGAGGCGAGCAACGGCATTCTGGACCAGCTGAAGGTGCTTAATGGAGGACTGGCTGACTCCAAAGTAAAGGGCATTGCAGTAATCGAGCCGGGATGTGACAAAGACATGAATTACTGTCTCAAAGTGTTCATGTGAGAGGAGAGGTTTTATTTTGGCCAGCTGTCTAAGGTGAAAGAAGCTGGATTTAACAACGGCACCAATTTGCCGATCGAGTTTGAAATCACTGTCCAGTTTAAGGCCCAAGTTTGAGACTGTTGACTTAAGATAAGGAGACAGGGGGCCCAAGTCTACAGGATGGAATGTACAAGGGCCACTGGGACCAAACAATATCACCTCTGTCTTCTTTTCATTGAATTTCAAGAAATTTTGTGCCATCCAGGTTTTGATTTCTTCCAGACAGGATAGGAGTGGCCTTAATGAGAAGGCATCTTTCTTGCTCAGTGGGACATAGATCTGGCAGTCATCTGCATAGTAGTGGAAGGGAATACCATGTTTCCTTAAGATGGAACCCAATGGGAGCAGATACCCCCCAGAATTGAGCCCTGTGGAACACCACATGACAGGGGAGCAGCGCGTGACTCAGAGCAGCCAAGGCTGACACAAAAGGTTCTGTCAGCTAAATAGGACCTAAACCACTCAAGAGCACTGCCGCCAATGCCTACCAAGTGCTGCAAACGAGTCAGCAGAATACTGTGATCCACTGTATCAAATGGCATTGGTACTTGATTAATCGTCATACCGTTTACAGTCAAGGTGTCACATCAAATTTGTATTTATCACATTCGGTAATAGCAAACTGAATAAAGTACGAGTAAAAAATGACAATAAAAGCTGACTAAAAATGACACGAATGTATAATACAAGCATCCCTTTCGCAGTCAACACCGACGTGTTTATCATCAATTCAAGCTGAGCTGTATTTTGTTCAATTCTAGTCCAATTAATTTTATTCACGTCCCTTCTTATATTGATCATCGGCAATGCCTTCATTGTAATCACTATTTTTGGATCAATTCACCCACTATCAAGTTTCAGCTGCAACACACAAGCATTGATGGTGTTTGTGTTGGTTTGGTTCAACTTACCGAAGAGCTCAAAGTTGAAAGCTGCTCGAGACGCCGAAATGCAGCGAAATCCACAGCGTGAGCAAGTTTCCACGCGCAAGCATTTTCACTCCTCAAGTGTCGAAATCAAACACAGATCACTGTAGTGACACCAAAGCGCCTAAGAGAGCAACCCCAATTTGAGTCACTCCAACTTGAAAGAAAACATGTCATAAAGGTCACCAATTTGCTGGTCATTAAGTCTTAAGATTCAAGGAACGAGCATGACCCAAATCAATCCATATTAAAAAATATAAAATAAAAACCAAGCAAATCCTGTCCAATCTAGTCACAATGTTTTCGCAGATTAGCCACAGCACTTTGGTTCCAGGAGCTGCGGTAACAACTTTAAAATGCCCCCAAAGTTGTCCACTTAAGTCCGACTGGAGTCAATCAACTTGATTCCCTTCCCCGCGGCTGGCTAATCAAGACAAATCATACCGGCTGTGTGCTGTCCTTCCAAACTTCTGCAAAAACAGCCCGCCGCGCCTCTCCATTCTCTTGGCTGCGAGAAAAGGATTTTAAGCACAAATCTTGTTTTCGCGTAAACAAGTCTGGAGTACGATATATGCTTCTCCTGCTGCCGACATCTCAAGTATATTTAAACTCAAGCTTCCGCCTCGGAACGAGCGCAAATGAGCAAATGAGTTCAAATGGAGGGTAAAATGCGTTTATGGTGGCGTTAGAAGCAGGATTTGGAAGCATATATTGTAAGAAAATTTGCATCTGTGAAAGAAGGCCCTTCTATCGGCGGTCGAGCTGGTCACGCCTCGCGAGGCAGCGAAGCCACATTGGGCGAGGGATGTCATATCAGGCGAGCAGTGACACGGGTGCGTGACAGGTGCTCCCGCATTAGTGAGGGCGAGCGAGGCACGCGGGGCGGGGCGGGCACGCGGGGCGGGGCGGGCACGTGGGGGCAAGTGGGGCAGGTAAGCGCACCGCCCGCCGCGCCCCGCGTAGGAGTGAGCGCACTGCCCCCGCGTGGGGAATCCAATCACTTTATTTGCAGCAAGCGTCAGATTTTGATTTCAAAATGATTGGCATTGGCAATTGATTAATCGTCATACCCTTTACAGTCCAGGTGTCACATCTAATTCGGAATTATCACATTTAGTAATAGCAAATTGAATAAAGTACGAGTAAAAAATGACAATAAAAGCAATGACTAAATAAATGACACAATAAAAGCAATGACAAAAGAAAAAATGTCCCTAAAACAGACATTTAAACACGATTTAAATTCTTCGTGGGTGCCGCAATGGATGCTGGGAAGGTATAGTTTCCAGCCCAGCATTCCGCGACCGTATGTTGTAATACACGCAGACCATTCAAATTTAGAAATGCGTACAACTTCAAAAACCTCTTAAAACACATCGTGAAGATTGGAAAAGGTGGAAGAATGTCATTTAATTTTTTCCATAATATCATTAAATAAGTAAAGAGCGAGAGTGGAAGCCATTTTATATTGAATGTAATGGCGACAGAATAGCTCCCACCACGCTTTGCGGCACTAAGAATCGCGTTTGAATGCATGTTTTGTGACCGTTTTTTTCTTTTTCATCATCAGCTAAGATTGATATGTTTGCTTGTGGGGTTTTTTTGCCACTTTTTCTTTGATCTTTTGATCTGCTTCAATAATGTCACGAATTTCAAATGAAAATAGGGGTTTTCTCAGTCATTTTTAGATGAGATTAAAATTTAATGAATTAGACCCTAATTAATCACACGATTTTTTAAATTGCCTGACAGCACTAGATATAGACATATACTGTAGATATAGATATAGATTCTTGCAGTGACTATTGAAACCTGAAACAAAGTATTTTACAATTTTAAAAAAAGCATGCAATGAGTAGGCCTAGGCTGGTCGCAAAATGAAAAGATACCCTCCAGCCCGCCCTGACAGCACCGGGTAGCTCCTTCCGCCAGAGACTGTTACGCCCGCGCTGCAAGAAGGAGAGATACGGCCGCTCGTTCCTCCCGACTGCTGTCAGGGTGCTGAATAAACATACGGGAAAACCTGCAACCATTGGAAATAGCACAGCCACTGCTAATTGATGACATTTATTCGACAAACATATTGCTCGTGCTATATTTTAGATTGCACTTCTATCGAACTGTGTGCAGTTCTTCTCGGAAACATTTTTGTGCAATGAAACACTTTCTCCCCCCAATTTGGCCCCAATTCATCACACAAGGCCAACCTAAACAAGATAAACTCAGTTGAGGGGGTCATGAAGTATCCTACAAGTGTTTTTCCATTTGCATCGCAGACGGGATAATACGGTCTCGTGTCATCACATCAAAGCGAACGTCGGAGTTTCCCCTGCAGATTGATCAGAGGAGTCCTCTTCATCAGCTCCCTGGATCAAGAAAATCAAAAGCACGACAATGTTTTCCGATCCACATCGACATGCAAACACACGCACAGAGATGTATTTTGGGGACTTGGCTCAGCAATCGACTGAGCTCAGTCGCTGACGCCCCGGCGTCTTGTTCAGACCGTCACAAAGGAAAAGCGGACATCGTGAGCGGTGCTCGTCAAAACCCAACTGCATACTTGGAAGAGCAAATACGAACATTTTGGATCAAAGTGACATCGTTAAAAAAAATAATAAACTCCCCCACGTGCGACCGAACATCGAAAATGAACGTGGGTCATTTTAGACCCACGTTGACCCGTCCGAAGGGTAGTGATGGAAAAATGCTTCCGATTCAAAAACAAGTGACTGGAGGGAATATCTTGAATACCGAAAGAGGGAATTAATTGATCCAAACCAAAAAGTCGGCCGGGTCGCTTTCGCCCCATGTTGTGCATCAGAGGCTTAACAGCGCGGCGTGTCGTTGATTGGAAGCCGCGTGTGCCGGCGTGTGCCGGCGTGTGCCGGCGTGTGCCGCGGTGCCGGCCTCACCTCCATGGGCACCCGCTCTGTGACCGTTTGGTCCGCCTCGGGCTCGTTGATGATGTTCCTGGCCTTGCTGGCGTACTTCAGCGTGATCCGCGTTTCCTGCAGGCAATGCAAAATACATGTCGTTTGAAACCAGATGAGCCATTATGTGCAGTTGAAGGCCAAAAAAATTGTCTGGATGGACGGTTCCTTTGCCTCGTGGTGGACTCAAATGAACTGGAGTCCAAGTCCATGTCATCTCCATCTCAGTATTTTATTTATTTTTTGAGCACGGTGGGACAAACGCACCTCAAGCTCACTGGAGACGCTCGGGACGGTGGCAATGACGGTGGTCTTGGTGCGCCCCCCCAGCG
This sequence comes from Hippocampus guttulatus, assembly GCF_054856545.1. NCBI lineage: Eukaryota > Metazoa > Chordata > Actinopteri > Syngnathiformes > Syngnathidae > Hippocampus > Hippocampus guttulatus. Next base: position 14,636,381 of record NC_141263.1, read on the forward strand.
AGTCTTGCAGGATGCGCATCAGGACGGAGTCCCTACAGGAAGTGGGCCAACAACCAGGTCAGCTCCACCATCGACGTCTGTCATCGGGCGTGCGCGTGCGGGCGCCGCACCTGTACGGGACGTGAGTTCTCCTCTCCGCCAGAGCCGTGATGACGCGGCCCAGCGCCAGGAGCGACTGATTGATATTTCCCGCCTCCTTCGCCCGCTGGTCCGGCACCCGGCGGTGCCTGAAGTTCTTGCTACTCGCCAGGTCCACCTGCACCCGACACAAACCCACAAGGTACAATGCCGGCGCCAAGCATTGCAAAGCATTGACAAATTTGAGGAAAAAAAAATAAACCAAAAACGGGAGTCATGCGTGTCGACACTTGGCAACCGTGCAAATACGGCCTGTCCTCTTCTGACATTCTTGGCTCATCGGTACTTCGCCGCACTTGTGACTTTTGTCTTTTTGAACGTACGCCAAAGGACGACCTTCAGTCGGGCACTCGTCTTCCACCACGCTGCCGATTCCCATCAAGCCCGCAGACTTAACATTTGAGTAACGTCCTTTGCCGCCATATTTGTTGGCCCGCGAAAGTACGGTACAACGCCCAGGAGGCGCGCGGAGCTCTCCGAGAAGAGATGATTTGACACGCACGTGGACGGGATTTAGGAAGGGTACGTCGTCAAGCGCAACCGGTGACAGCCGGCGCTTTTGTCGTCAAGCTTCACCTTCCCTTTTGCCAACGCTGACCCAAAACGTGCGGGACACACATCGTTGAAGTTTTATCCGTGTGGAATTTTGTCCCATTCTTCCTGGCCGTCCAACGGCGGCGGCTCAATGGTCGAGGGGTCTCTGCCCGTCGTACGCTTTGCATTTCCACTTTCACGGGAGACCACCTGTCCCACCCGATTTGTTCTTAACTTCCCGACTTCTTGGGAATGGGCTTTGTACATTTATGCTCAGCTCTCTTCCATCAATAGGATCAAATGAACCATCCATTTTCCGATCCGCTTTTTCGTCACGAGGGTCGCGACAAGGGGGGAGGGGTGCCGCAGCCTAACCCGGCTGTCCGTTTGCCGGAAGTAGGCGGGGGACACAATTTCGCGTGCGCAATCGGCCTGCCGGCCATGTTTTTGGAAGGTGGGAGGAAAGCGGAGGACCCGGAGAAAACCCACGCCGGCACGGGGAGAACATGCAAACGCCACACGGGGAGGCCGGAGCGGGGATCGAACCCGAGACCTCTGCACTGCGAAGCCGACGCACTAACCGCTGGCGCGCCATGCCGCTCCAAGGATCAAACAAAGGGTTTTTGGTTTGTTTGTTCGTTTTTTTAAATGTCATCCTCTTCAATTGATCAACCACCATTGAACTTTCGACCGCGCGGCAGAACGATTTTCCGACAAGGACCCCCCCCCCCAGAGTTTGGGAACTGGCAGAGTTTTGCAGAGCCGTTGTCCCAACCTGCTCTCGGTGCACGTTCAGGATCACGTTGCAAAAGTTTGCTTTACCAGGTTGAGTGTCCCGGCTGTGGTTCGCCCAGTCCCGTCCGCCTCGATCTCCTTTATCCGGACACTCAGAGACACGATCACATGCGAGCGGCTGCGCACAAATTCAAGACAAGTGAAAGCCGCAAGTCAAAACCTTTCCGGATCAAAGACGGGGCGGCGCGCGCGTCCTACCTGGAGCGGGCGTTGAGGGGCGTGCGGGCCGTCTTCCTCCTGGCGAACGCGCGCTCGAGGATCGGGTAGGCCTCAGCGGCGTCGCGCAGCGTCACCTCAGGCAGGCGTCTGACCCCCGTGCCGTGCTGCCGGCGACACAACAGCTGAGCGCGCCGGCCGTGTCTCAAAATACGCAACGCGCCATTCGTGCTTTCTGGGCGAGTTGGAGACAAGGAGCCACTTTTTGAAGAAAGGCCCAACGGTCCGCCAAAACGCAGCCTGCTGCGCGAGTAAAGTCGAGTTGACGGCAAACATTCGAGGTTTTGAGCTCAATTTTGTGCCCGGACCGTAAAAGCTGTCCTGCCCCAAACGCGTCTCCTAACCGTGAGAATTCAGAAACGGAGTCCCTTGAATCGGCCAACCAATGTTGGTTTGGGGGGGGGGGGGGCTTCTCTCCAATGTCTGAACCTCTGCAAAAGATACCTGCGGGTTGTCGCAAATCTGCAGATGCTGCGGCTGCTGCGAATGACGCGGCTGCTCCGGCACGCCCTCACGGAGCAGATCAAAGAGCTCCTCGTTGAAAATTTCAAACACCGAGACTTTGACGGAGAAGTCGGTGCCACCCAGCTTCTCAAAAATGTAGTGGATGGCTCTGGGGATGATGCCTGCCCGCGAGTCCTGCGAGCGTAACGAGAGCCAAGCGGTCGGGAAACGTTCGCGGGGGGCCGTCGCCCAATGAGAGGCGCATCAAACTTGCCTCGTTCCAGGTGTAGCTTGCATCCGGACTCCATTCTCCCATCATGGTTAACGTCTTGCCCGTTCCCATCTGCCCGTAACTGCAACGCATCCACCAAGAACAAAGTTCAGCCCCTCCGGGAATGAGGGAGGAGTTTGCAATTTCCAGTGATCCATTCAAGTCCAAGATGGCGCCCGAGGAGGCGGCCGTCGGCAGGTGCCTTCCTTCGAGAGCCTTTTGTTTTTGCTTTTTGCTGCTTTTGCGTTTTGTTTCGTCACGTGGTGTGCGCTGCTACGTCTTGCGGACCTGACGCGGATCGTTTTCAGCAATTATTTGGCCACGGACATTCGTCAAAAGAGAGGAATCTGCGCTGGGCGGTCGCGCCTTCTCGGCAGCACGCGTATGCCGGCGCTGATTTCGAGTGGGAGAAACGCCGGTGCCCTTTGACTGTCGGTGCAGGACAGCCCCGGGGGCGCTTGTGGTTTTTGCGGCTGAAATGGGCAGCAATCGTCACAGCCCCGCTTTGTTCGGCGGAAAGGTCGCTGCTGTTGGAAGGTCCGCGGCCGGGTGGACGGACGGATGGATGGATGGAGCCGACTATGAGAAGAAAGGAGCATGTGTGTGTGTGTGTGTGTGTGTGTGTGCGTACTGACGCAATTACGGTGGACTTGCAACCAGAGAAGACCTCATCCAAGATGGGAAACACAAGCCTGCTATAGACTTCAATCTGGGTGGTGAAAGCTCCAAGCACCTGCGGGATGCCAACGACATCAACAAAAAGTGCACTCAGGTTCTGTCGGCAGAACGATGCTGTGGAGGAGATTGCAAATCAACGGACCTCATCAAACTCGTACCACTGCTGAGGCTCCTCCTCATGACCTTGCGTCTTCACACCAACTTTCTTTGAAAGCAAATTCCACACAATCCTGTTGTCTGGCGGGATGTTCCCCATCGTTGCGTTGCCAGGTCTGGCAGGGAACAGGATGCACGCAAACATTTTCAGCTCCCTTCAATCTCTGCATTGTTCAACCTCAAATATGACCGCATCGACCGAGACCAGGGCTCGGCAAGCCAAAAGAGCCCTATCGGCGCATGCTGTATCCATCTATTCGCATCACCTCACAAAATGACTGAAGTTGGCGACCAATACACAATGAGCCTTCCTGATTAAAGCCCCCCCCACCCCCCGTAGAGCAGGGGGGGGGGCAACCTTTTTTGACCAAAGCTCCAATTTTTTATCAAGCAGCCTCCCGCAATGGACGCGTGACCGCACGTGCACGCACGCACGCGGCCAGAATGAGCGACGGCCACAACTGCTCCGGAGACGAACGAGGAACGGGGCGCACTTTTGCAGCGTGTTAACTTTCGTAGCTGCCGTGTACCGTTTTAAAGTGCTTCTTTCGGTCCTTCGCTTTGCCATTCTTTGCCAGTTTATTCTCCCCTATCTTTTTCCATTTTCAAACACTTTTTAAAAGGTCCGGGGAGCCACTAGTGGGGCGCTAAAGAGCCTTCCGGAGCCGCTGGTTGCGACTCCCGATCTCGACATTGTTTTCAAATTGCCGCAGACTCGACTGAATACGGAATGATGGACACTCATGAGGAACGACGAGGATTACCCGATGGTTGGTAATTGGGGAAGAAAAAAAACAGGAACGACGGAGATTACCTGCATCTGAGGACCACGCGGATGTTTACCGCCTCTTCGACTGCATTCGGGTAATTTGAAGCCATGACTGCAGAGACACAAGACGACTTTATGTCAAAATCCTGAAACGGAGATGCTGTCGGACAGTCTGCGACGGTCCGGCTGCACGGATGGCTGCTGAAGTTGAGGATGAGGAGAGAGGAGCTTCGGCGCGCAGCGCGGATGCGTGTTTGGAACTGAGAGTCGGCGCTTGGGATTGAAACGGATCAAGGCGGGACAAGAGAAGCGAAAGAGGTTGACTTTGAAACTTAGCGTGCGCACGTACGCATCCACTGGTGAAAGGACGCTTTGCGTCTCTCCGCTTTCATCTCCAACTGCTTCCAACAACAAAGCCGATGAAGGAAAAGCGGCTCAGATTGCACGGCTGTCCGTGTTTTATCTTACGCGTTGGTTGTATGGCGTTTGGCTTTGGAGAGCGGTTTGTTACCGCCGCGGCTGGATGTATTTCGCATCGCATCGTATGTTTGCCAGACAATTTGATCCATTTGTGACATATGGTCATCAATAAGAATGGCATTGATCAATGTCTTGAATGCTGCCATTATCTAATAGTAATAATAAGAAAATAAAAGCAATATCTAACCAAGTAACCAAATATTTGACTGGGTCAACTAAAATTACCATATTTTACTGACAGCTGTGATCCAGTAACATACTGTAAGTTTCTTACAGTATGTTTTCTGCATTTCTAATTTACAGTATCCATTCATCCATTTTCAACACCGCACAGGGGCACGCAGGGGTGGGAGTGCTGGAACCTCTCCCAGCTGAATTCGGGCGGAAGGTGGACAGACACTCTGAACTGGTCGCCAGTCAGTCACAGAGCACACAGAGAGACAAACGAGCATTTACAACAACATCCATGCTGCCCACACCAAAGTTAGGAAAGTGTACTACTCCACCTTCAGCATTTTGTGTTTCAGAAATCCAGTGTCAGTAAATACAGTTTTTGGCGCTACATCCGTAAGTGCTTCAAACTGTACTGTGCAAAGCAAAAGCCATTTGTCGCCAACAGCAACTAACGCTATCCGTAACTCCATATACAACAAGTAGCCTCTTGGAATCTACTTGTAGCACCGCTTGAGCGTTTATTCGTTATCCATGATATCCAGTTTAAGGTCCATGTACTAGTATGTAGTTTGTTCCCACCGCGAGGATAACCTTTTTACTAGGAGAACTACTACATTTTACTAGTGAAGCAAAACAGTGCACTAGGTCAACGGTCCCCAACCTTTTTTGCTCCACGAACCGGTTTAATGTCAGACAATATTTTCAGGGACCGGCCTTGAAGGTGTGACAGATAAATACAACAAAATAATATAATATGTCCTGCATGAAAACTATGGTATTTTCGAAACACAATAATAAACATGAACCATGACAAAAGAAACGTCCTATATGGCCGCAACACTCTCTGGTCGCGATGGTGACGTTTAAACCTGCCTTCAAAATAAGACACAAAGTGCATGAAAAATACGACTCACCATTGCCGCATATTATGCAGCGTGGGCTTGATGCGTGGGAATCTCCCTTTGAGATAAATATATATTTAAGTAGGACTCCAGATATTGTCAATTAAATGTACCGGTAGCTTTCTTTTTCTTGGAAGTCATAGGCTCTTCATCTGTCTCCTTTTCCACTTTCCAAAGACATTTGTTTTTTTTACACATTTTGCTAGCTCCTGGGTTTCATTTCAGCGGTACCCTATCGCGTGACCGAGAAGCGCGCCTTGACCTGCGTCAAGAGTGACATACTGTAGACGGAGAATCCGGTAAATTTTCGAAATAAAACATCTTTCAGATTCCGAAATGAATTAAACAGAAGTAATGTAAGTTATTTATTCTTTCTGTGCGGCCCGGCACCAAATGACCCACAGACCGGTACCGGTCCGCAGACCGGGGGTTGGGGACCCCTGCACTAGGTGACAACTGTGTGCTACTTGTACCATTAAATTCTATTCATTGTCATCAAGCACTAAACTTGTCCTAGAATCACGATAAATTCTCAAATGGCTTTCCATAAAGCCATCTTGCCACACTAGTAACATGTAGTTGTTCTCCGAGTAGAGCTTTTGTCATTTGAGCATTTATTCAATGTTTGATATCTTTGATATCCAGGTGCCGTACTATACGGTTTCTGTCTTCAATAGCAGGGCCGCTTTGGCATACCTAGTACTGTAGGTCTAGTGCATGTTACTAGTGAGGCAAAACTGTCCACAAGTCAATTACTGTGTGGTACACACAACAAAATTGTACCTGTTTTTCATATAGGGCTTCTATAGTAGTACTATCCATCCATCCGTTGTCCGAGCCGCAAATCTTCACAAGGCGTGCTGGAGTCTTTCCCGGATGTATTCAGGCAGAAGGCGGGGTACAGCCTAAAATGGTTGCCAGCCAATCACAGGGCACACACTGTCAAACAACAACCATTCACAGTCACAATGACATCTAGGGACAATTTAGAGTGTTCCATTAACCTACCATGCATGTTCTTTGGAATGTGGGAGGAAACCGAAGTACTTGAAGAAAACCAGGCACGGGGCGAAGATGGAAACTCCACACAAGAACCCTGGACCTCTGTACTGTGAGGCGGACATGCTAATCAACCACCATGCCGCCCTAGTTGTGAGGAAATGTCAACTAGTATACAGTTTTGTCTCACGAGTAAGTTGTCCTACTAGTGAGGACAAAGAGCACACTAGTGCGTGAACCTTCAGATAGATGACAGGATATTGGGGATACAGTATCTGAATGATACACAAGCAATTGTAAAAAAAAAAACAGATTTTTATGAAGCATAATTACTTTACATAGTGTACTGCAGCATTCATACTTGGATGTGTGCCTTTAAGGGATGTGGCCGGCTGAGTGAGGAGTTTGCCTGTCAGTTTGCATGTGAGCGTCTGGGTCTGAAAAGCAGTGATGTCATAGCATAGCGGGATGTTCATCAGGCCTGTCTCTGTTTTCAATCGCATTGTTGTGATGTCATCCACTGTGCTGCGAGCAGATCAGCGAGGCAGGTGTGAGCACTAACCCAGGGGAGCGAATCAAAGCCAATGGAAAGGCATCCCTCGTGTAATGGCATTGGTTCTCACTGCAGTACTGGAGTCTGCCGTCGTCCCGAATAACTGAAAACGGTGACTTCTCTGGAATGGAAAAGAGTGATCCCGTTCCGAATGCAAAATTACTACGCTTTATCTGATAACACCCTAGTGCATAGGTGTCAAACTCAGGTCCTGAAGGGCCGTTGTCCTGCATGTTTTCCAAGTCTCCCTGTTGCAACACACCTGATTCAAATGATCAGATCATCAGCAAGCTCTGCGCAAGCCTGACATTGAACCTGTTCATTTGAATCAGGTGTGTTGCAACAGGGAGACTTGGAAAACATGCAGGGCAGCGGCCCTCCAGGACCTGAGTTTGACACCTATGCCCTAGTGCATGTCAAGACACGAGATTATTATACTTTTTTTTTTCAAAATGTACATCTTGGTGCCAAGGAATTGAGTTGAAGAGAGTTGAGGTGCTTCATTTGGACAAAAGAAGTGATTTGCCACCATCATCTGGCATCTTGGTATCAAGTACGTACGTTGAAGTGAGTTGGGCCGCTTCTTTCAAAAACAAGTAGCACTTTGCCACCGTGCTATGGCACCTTGGAACTTTGTTACAGTGAGTTGAGCTCCTTATGAAGAGAAAAGTAGTGGTTTGCAGATATCTTGTGAGTTGAGGACCTTAATTTAGGGAAAGGTAGTGCTTTACCCTCAACCTTGTGGCATCTCAAAGTCAATCAACTACATGCAAGGGAGGAGCTTCTTTTTGAAAAAAGTAGTGTTTTAATGACTTCTTGGTGACAGGGAACTAAGTTGAAGAAAGTTGAGGCGCTTTGTTTTGAGAAAACTAGTGCTCTTGGTACAAGAGAGCGATGTTGAAGTGAATTGAAGGTCCATTTAGAGAAAAGTTGTGGTTTGGCGCTATCTTGGTGCATCTTCTGTGCCAAGGAACAATATTGAAGGCAACTTGATGAGCTTCATTTGTAGAACAGTAGTGCTTGGAAGTTGGAGAGAGTTGAGGAACCCCATTTAGACAAAAATAGTGCTTCACCACCATATTGTGGTGTCAAAGAACTGTTGAAGTGAGTTGACGTGCTTCAGCATCTCAATATCTTGGCACCAAGTAATTAAGTTAAAGGTAGTCGAGGAGCTTCATTTAGAGAAAAGTAGCACTTTGCCACAATGCCGTGGCATATGGGTACTAACTAAATATGGTAGCGAGATGAGGAGCTGCCGCTATCTTGAGGCATGCCAGTGCCGAGGAACTATGTTGAAGTTAATTGAGAGGCTTCATTCGTTCTCCCACGACGACCTTTCTCTAAATACATAATCTTGACATTTCACTGAACTCCGTGGCGCATCAATGCTGCATGAAATCACAGAGAAAAACAAGCTTAGCTAGATGTACAGTATTTGCACTTTTTATTTGCATTCCTGTTTTCTGCAACCCAAATGACAAGAATACACAGCATCAATTGAAAATATCCCATTTAATAGTTTACAACTTGTCTTTAATCATATCTCATACTTTCAGTCTGACAGTCACACTCACCTTCTAGCCACGGACTACAGGGTTCAGTTCAAAGTGTCAAACTTGATTGGGGGGGGGGGGGGGGGCAAAAAACAAAACAAAACCAAAATAGAGACATTCTTTTAGCTACAACAAATCAGATTTTGTTATTCGGACAGGACGAGCCTGGGTGTGGGTGAAACGCTTCATTGATCGCCATCTTTAATCCTTGTTGTGACCACCACCTGAACAAAATCCTTTTGTACGCACAAGTGGCCCGTGACAGAGTAGGACAGACTCATGAATGACGTTCTTTGCATCTCCCAACAAAACCCTCAAGTGGGTTGAGTAGAAACATTATTTACATCGGCTTTAACATGCAGCTCACAAGATGAAAATTTGCAGCCAAATAAAATCCTGGAAATAGTCTCACACACACTTCAAAGTCAAATCACACACCGATACTTCTTCCTTCCTTCAAGTTTGTCCAATGCACTTAAGTTGGGATCATTTCACTATTTGTACACGAGACCTTGCATGGATGAGCATCACAAAAAAAAAAAAAACACCCCAAAAAATGGACAAAGAGGACGCACAAGTTGGGGGTCCGGGGGGTGAAAACAAGACAACACACAAAACTAATGTGAACAAGCTGGACTGAGCTTTTCCTTCATTTTAGTTATGTTCAGCGCCCCCTGTGGCTATTGGCATGTAAAGCACTCAAACATGCCTAACAGTGTGTCGGTCGAGATGACTGGAAGCCGTTCGAGTGTTTATACCATATCCTTGATATCCAGCTTGACCGTGTACTACTACTCACTAGTTACCCAAACATCGCATTAGTTGAACAAGGACACACCAACAGAATAACTAACTGTCTTACTCATATTTTTTTCCACTCCTAAATGATATCACTACACACTAACCCGGGCAACTTTGGCAGATTAGTACTAGTGAGGGGAATCTGTGCCTGAAATGACATCTGCATGCTACTAGTATGACTTGTGACGCACTAGATGTTATCAAGTACAATTTGAAGTTAAGTAAAATTCTACAATGACACTATTACTACTAGTAGTACACAGTTGTCAACTCGTGGAGTTTTGCCTTACTCGTAACATGTATTTGCCCAACTGGTATGTCAAAGGTGCGCTACTAGTGTGCAGAAACATCATACAGTGGTGGAAAAAAACATTACTCGCAAGACAGTCATTCTACTCGTGCACTGAAGCATCTTATGTACTGGTACGCTCTGTCTTCACTAGCACGATTTCGTGTTATTGGTGAAGGAAAATTGCACTAGCCGATATCTGCGTAGTCCTAGCACTACTCGATGTTAATCAGAATTTGGGATTCACTTCCCAGTGAGTTGAGGCTGAAGACTGATCCTAACAAAATTGGCCTCCAAATAAAACAATTAGAGGGCGTGGGGAGGGGGGGGGGGGGGTAATTGCTCTGACACAGATTTTAAACATGGACTAGTTATCTTGTCTGTATTCTATCTACCTTTTTACCTTCTATGTATCTCATAGCGTGCTGTTGATTAGTATTGGGAATTAGCGCCTGCGCAAAAAAAAAAAAAACTCCAAAATGCATCTGGTATTAGTGTTTTTCAGATGCTCATAACAAATATAATTCAGCACCCAAATGTGTGGAATTTCTGGATACAAGCAACAACTTCATGTTACTAGTGAGGCAAAACTGTGCCCTAGTTGACATTGGTTGCTAATAGTACTACTACTGGCCTAGTAATGTTACTAGTGCAGCACAAAACATTTGTTCGGCCGGTGTGCTGAATTGTCGTCTTAGTGAGGACAAAGAGAGAACTAGTACATCGGGCTTGAAGCTAGATATCGAAGAAATGCTTAAGACGGCTTTCCTTTCAAATGGAATAAAATAGGATACATGCAATTTTTTTTGGAGGGGGGGGGGGGCACGTGAATTATTGACTTGGCATCGATTTCGGGGCCACCTTTATAGTATAGGTGTCAAGTACGGTTTTAAAAACAACACATTGAAATAGCAAATCAACATTTAAATAGTTGCGCACACGGGGCCAACAACAAAGGTGAAGACGAAGGAAAACGGGGATGCATTGTGGAAGCTTACTAGTGCAGCATTGCCGTTTCTCAGTAGTACAGTTCCCCCATTCACTCACTATAAGCAAACCCCAACGAAAGCCTCGGCAGCCATCTTCGTAAAAACATGACACCCGTGAGCCAAGTATGAAGCCGAGTCCATCAAATGCATCCGTTTAAGAATCTTTTGTACATATGTGCATACAATTCGATGCTTCCAGCTAATCCTTGAAGTCTTCATGTGGGTTTTTAATTAAGTGGATCAGCCTTTTTGTTTGTTTTACAATTATATACAATGTACAGGGAGCCGATCATATACCTTTTACAATGGATGAGTGGTGATACAGGTAAGTAAGCCTGATGTCGTCTATGGTTTGACTATTTAGACAATATACATAGTGAAGAATTGGTTTAGAAAATGGTATCTAAAAAAAGATGAAAGATAGTACAAGAGACAAAAAAAAATCGTAAAAGCCCTCAGTATGTACAGAAAAAAAGCTAATATAGCATTTGTCAACAACGGAAAAAAAGTGAAATTATTTTCCTCCATATACACATATCGTCGCTGAAAAATATTTCCAAAGCTAATAGTCTCTCTGATTTTGGTCACAGGAGTTATAGTGAAGCATAGTGATTGAATATCAAAGCGTCGTGGGGCCGCGAAGGTCGTTCATCGCTAACTTGTATTGGCGCACATGGACAAATGGCTGTCAGATTCGTTCATGCAGCTGTGCGTCCCTCGCTTGCCAGCCACTCCGACAAGTTAGTAGAAAGAGAAAACATTGTGAGGTATCAACGGTAGCCTCCCCCCGACAGAGAAGACCAGAGCCGAGAAATTGTACGGCTAAACAGTCCTCACTCGATGAATCGGTAAATCTGAAGACTGGGACGGACGGGACAGTGGATCTTAATGAGATTTTGCGACAACACTTGATGCTATCCTATGAAAAAGGTGACATCTATTAGCTGCCCCCAACCCCCAATTTACTTTATTTGGGGCCCTTCAGGCCATAAATGAAGCTCAGCAACGCGATCGCGGGACAATCGGGATCATGTGATGAGAATTTGTGGAGATTGTGGAGATCGGGTAAAGCCCACCACAGAGTGAAAAACAAACATGCTTTAAATAAGGTGAAAGCTGACAGCATTTCAAATCCAGCGCGATCACTTCCCTCACTTTCAAGCACTCAAGCAGGCTAACTGAACTCTTCTCATGTCAAGTCAGAAAGGCACGTCACTTTGATATCAGGCATAAATAATCAAGTCGATTTACTGCAGAAATCAAACAAACTTTCACAGAAATAGTGCCGATGTGATGACCGACTCATCGATGGAGAAGAAATAAGAACAGCATTCAGTGCATTTAACTACATTCATAAGAGGCTTCATTTACATAAGTTTGTGAGAGGTAAGAAGCGCAACCGGGTAAAACAAATGCGTCTCCCTGACCAGCTTACTGCATTAGGGCCACACGGGGGGGGGGGGGGGGGGGGGGGGGGGGGTATAATTAGGAATTGTGGTTTACACATCATAATTATGACTGTCAAAATGTCCGGAAAGAGTCATACATTTTTCACATTGTCCGATTAGTATACCTCTTAAAGAAAGATCAGGTACAAGTTGTACATTGTCGCTGTCGGGCTAAAAACTCTTAAATCCAAATATGGTGAATTTCAAAAAAAAAAAAATTTCTTCATAAAGTGGTCTGTCACAACAACGTCTTATTACTCACGTATTGTTAACCAGTTTAGTGTTTGAATTAGCTAGAGAAAAAAAAATCGATTAAATCTCTTGTACACTTCAACTTTCTGAGCTTCCTTCTAACTCCATGGGAGCTGCGCAGTATTATGTCGCCTCAAGTTTCAAAGTCTGGATGTGTTTTGAATGTACAATAACGAGTAAAGTGGCATAGACGTTTTGTTGAAAATGGTTCGCTGTAATGTTTCAGAAGGAACTGCTCTGTCACAAAGTTACGCGGATTACTTTGCTCAGTCAGGTTCTCATTTTATTTATGACATCACTCATGACCTCTTGCGGTTGTGACTTTGTAAAGTCTATGTTGTTGGTTCGACTTTTGACGTGCACGGCTGCCTGGACCATTCTAAGAAATAACAGTCATCAATTAGCGGTTTAGCAAATGAAATTACAGATTGAACATGCTTTTGGGACGGTGTTGTGTTGATCATAAAAGAAGGTACAATACCAAGTTGAACGACGCTTTGTTTGGTGAGGCACGCAAAATGGCCTTTGTGTTGATTTATTTCCTGAAAAGCAGTCATTTTGGAGATACGAGGATTCCACCCGACAGTGATGAAATACAACATCTCTGAGATGGATTTTCAGGCATGAATTGAGGAAGGTCACTCAGTGAATTATCTGAGGATTGCATTATTAGGGCTTTAAAAGGCTCAGCGCAATCATAAATATTCCTTTTATCAAAGTGAGTTTATGTCGTTTAGTACAGTGTTCAAGTGAAAGTGGAAAAACAAAAGTCGCATGACTAACAAAAGAGATGATGACACCAGTCAAGCGACAAACGAGAAAGTTCACCGACATGTAATCCCGCTTATCGAATGGCTCTTCATCTGTACTGGTTTTTCCATCTTTAAAGACGCTCAGCTGCGCGTTTTGTGATGTCACTGAGGGGGAGTCCGTTGGAAAAAAGGAAGAGGAGAAGATGGGAGGGAGAGGGGCAAGGCAAAAAAAAAAAAAAAAAAAAAATCAGTCCCCGTCGGAGGGGCTTTTAGGAGTAAATGAAGCAACTCATCACTGCCACGACTGTGGGGGGAAGTTATTGACCTCTGCGAGGTCTTGCACAGGCGAACCTTTGTGGTTGTATGTCAGCTTGATCCTCATTCGTAGCTGTTGCTGAAAACGGAACAGTGGTTTCTCATGAGGAGTACAAATACACTGCATTGAAACAGTCTACACCCCCCCCCCATTCAAATGCTAGGTTTTTGTGATATAACAAATGACTACAATTTTTACATCCCATAAACATTTCAAAACTTTTTCCACCAAGAATGTGACCTACTCAACTGACAAAATCCTCAGGGAGAAAATACAGCACAACAGTGACATTATTGAGAACTGGGCATTACTCCCAAACTGAAGAAAAGACGAGATTATAACTAGTGACGCTGTGAGGCCAACAGCAACAATGAAGGAGTTACAGTCATTTCTGGCAAGTACTTATTGTTGAGCACACAAAAGAATCTCCTGCTTTCTTCATAACTTGAGCCATATAGGCCATATTTTACAGATATAAACCTCCAGATCTGGCTATATTTTTGAGGAGGAACATTTTTTTTTGAATTCTCTCAATTTTTGGGTGCAACCACAAAATTGCTCATCGTCAAAACTACCACCATGGCAGCGGTGAAGATTGGTTGTGGCAGTCAACCAGGCTTTGGAGCTATTTTTCTCCAATTCAAAGCTGAGCCTAAGAAAAGTAATGCGGACAGTTTGAATTCGCAGTCAGGCATCATCATGAAAGCAAAATAACACAAAACACCAAAAGAGCCGAACTTCATTTGGGGTTAATCAAAGCCACTGAAAATGGTGGCAGGTGGGTGCTGAGTCCCATTGAACAAGTCTGAATGTGATTGGTTAATTCTGAACATACCAACATCCCCAGGAGGGGAATGTGCACATTTCTGCAACCACATAATCTCAAGTTTCTTACTTCCATCTCTAAAAGATTTCCCCCCCCCAAGTGTGTTGTACAGGTTATATGCCACATTAATGGTGGAAAAGTTTTGAAATCGTTGCCACTTTTTTTCAGACCAGAAAAACCTGCCATTTGAGCTGGGGTGTATAGATTTTTTAAAGACAACATCCAACTCAGACTAGATAAAGCACACTAACTTTCTGTGGGTTGAGGACTCTGATGACCTGTGTGACAGTTCCCTGGTTGAGTGCTTGGACGACATTACTGCTGGGGGACAGGAGCTGCAGCTGGAATGTCTGAAAAACAAAACAAAAACAAACAAACAAAAAATATTTATGTTGAACAACAAAACTTTTAGACATGCAAGCATGTAAAAAAAAAAAAAAAAAAAAAAATCACACTGAACTGAACATGCCAGTCAAACTGAGCCAACCAAACGGGTACAAACAAGAGCAACGGCAAACAAGCATGTCCTGTCTTAACAGTTAATAAAATCATGTTGGCAGATATGTTGACGGCGACTATGCCGGTTTACCTTTGGTACTGCAGCCTGAAAAACAAAGTCTGTCATGTCTGCCTCTGTAGAGTTGCATGCGTGGATGGTGATGACGGCGACGTTGGGGTTAGGGTTTGCCCTCTCAAACGTGAAGTCTATTTTCAGGCCGTTCTTGTTGTAGGCCGTCATAGGAGGAATACCTGCAGGAAATATTCAGACCAGGAAGTGTTTGCAAATGATCATTTCAAATGTGGTGCGGAGAGTACAAGAGACAAGAAGAGTCTCACCTGCAGCTGCAATGTCATTAAAGAGGGGCTGTGAGGAGAGGCCATCCAGGAGAAAAGGGGGTTGGGAGGTGGGTACAGAGGGAGCAGGAGCAGGGGCTGGAGTGCCTTGGGAGGGGAAGGTCACATCAGAATTTGATGCACCATGACCAATTCGGAAATGGATGCTCAAGGACATGCTATCTAGAACAGTGTAGCCTCTAACATCTCTTGACATGTTTTTATTGCATTTGTCACTCCTTTTTTTTCCAAAGGTGTACATTAAAAAGATGAAAGTACAGTTGTTGCTTTCTGTTGGCATAAAACCCAGGATGGGAGAGGAGGAAGACGTTCATTAATCTTGTCCTCATCGCTCCAGGAAAAATGAGACTGAGCTAGAAATACTTCCTCCTCTCTTCCTCTTTCAATTTTAGTGTTCCACACATTTAGTGTGCCACCATCTTGTGGCCAAAAGTGGAATTAGACAGTTAGAAGAGTTATCTGGACAAAAAGTAACGCATAACAGAGCAACCGTGAACACAGAATCCATGATACTGGTGTTTCCTGCCTTACACTGTGTTCCAAATGATTTCCCATATTGCAGTTTTTATTTTCCTCAAAAGTGACACTGAAAACATGTTTAATCATCAACAATTATATTACGTCCTATAATAACGGAGTTATACCAACAATGACGGTATAGTTTGGAAATTGAGCATCCTCAAAATACACCAATTCAAATGATTATGCAGAGCAATTTCTAAAATACTATAACATATACTAGTATAATAGGTTATAAAGAACTCTAAAAGAAATGTTGTTTTCTATCACATCATTGATTTCGTCTTCACTTAACTTGAAGTCCATGAATAATTTCTATGTCAAGTGAGGATGGCAAAAACCCACCACCTAGGAGTTATTTTATTTTATTTTTTGGGAGGTGTCCATCTATCAACTAGTGCTGTTCGATACCATTTTTTGGCTCCCGATACCGATTCTAGAACCCAGCTGTGCAAGTATGAAATGGTACATTTTCTTGCATGTGCATTATTTTACTTCAGAAGACTTGTTAACCCATTGCAGGATATGGTCAGTTAGAAACTGCTCATATTTTGCAGAGGTCTTTTTGACACATCCAGGAACCGAAAAGAATTCATTCTCCATTATTCCAACCCAAAACATCACTACAGCAACAAATTGAGATGTCCAGTATTTTATTCCTATCGCAAGATATTGAATTAGTTTGTGCTTTTCATCAGCAAAAATATTCTTCTTTTCGCCAGGCTGTGTGAAAATTGCGACTTTATAAATAATGTGGAAAAACCCTTGAATTTATTTCCTTTTAAATAGGCTCAGCCGGGAAATTAATCTGCAAAAAAGATCTGGTGTTGCTAATGGAGATGAACAAACAAAATATCACATATACAGCATTCTTTATACTAATGTGGACTGCAATGAATAACATTTGATGTTGAGTAACAACGTGTTTTTGTTTGAAATGAAAACACGCAGAGTAACTCCCACATGTTGAACGAGTAAGATTTGGAGTATCCTACCACTTAGTGAGATGTCACCCAGCAGGTCCAGCAGCTCTCCTCCAGACGACGTAGGCTTGGGGAGCACTGTCGTATGGATTACCGGCACCATATCATTGCCACCCAGCAGGTCTAATAAATCATTTGCCTGCAAGGGATAAGCGTCAAAGGAATGACTCTCTTCAGTATTTTCATGTGCTTCAATTAAGGACTCACTGTAAAATTAAGTGTTCCATTTTGATGTAGGAGAATGTCACTAACCTGGTTGGCTGGCTGACTAACAGGGGGTGGATGTTTCAGTTCCCCAACGGAGGGTTCTGTCTCTCCATTGGTCTGCACGATTTCTGTGGGGCCATTAGTGGCTGTTTTCTCCATAATGGGCATTCGCTCGAGGAGAGCGGGCCTGGGGGGACACGCAGTGGAGGATGAACCATACTGAACCACTACATTAGAGGCCAATCCCAATAAATGGCCCATTTTATTTGTTTTGGGTATTTTGGTTGAGTTTCCACTTCACCTCATGTGGTCGTATTTCTTGAAAAGTGCGTTGTACTCCACTGCTCTCTGTTGCAGCTCAACATCAATGCTGCTGCCATATATTGAAACCACCTTCTTGATACGGCTACAGGAAAATTGAATGATGCAAGAAATTGCACAGGTGCATGTTGTTCCAAATTAGCTCACGACGGCAAAGCCTCATTATGTGTAGTGTTAAATCCAGTGACTCACTTGACACCACTGAAACGAGTAGACAGCTTCATGATGGCAGTAAGAGAATAGCCTCGAGTCACAGGCGTGGACAGATTGGATACTAGAAGCCCTTCCAGCACATCCAGAACTTCATCTTCACTCACCTTATTGAGATAAGGAAGGAATGATTGCATGTCATCCGCGTTGGAAAGGTGCTTTGCTGATACGGCTACAATATTATATACCCCATCAAAACAAGCAGTTTTGGTTACAGTCTCTAGCTTATACGCACATTCTGCTGCTCATTCTGGTGTGTGCACTTTGGCCAACGGTGAAGGAGATGTATGGAAACACTGAGCTGGGTATGTCGGTTAATTTTGCCAGTCCGTCATTCGTAAGTGGTTATCTGTCATTGCCACTCAGTCATTATTTCAAGCTGAACAAAAACTATAATGTCAGTTTGTCACTCCGTCATTGTCATTTTTCGTCAGTGGCGTGTGTTTCTGTCAGACGTCAGCGGAACGGGAGTCTGTCAGCGACGGACTGAGAAGGTACGTCGGTATTAACCCGGTTAATGACGAGTCTAGTGACGGACGAAAACCCACTTCTGTCCATCGTCCATCGTTTTTTTCTAAGTTTCCCCCATCATTCGTCAGCAAAATGGGAGTCCGCTAGTGACAGATCAACGGACCGTGCGTTATTATGGACAGAATGCCCACATCTGGATATACTGTACTGGAGACTCAGATTCTCAATACGGGAGTATTATCAGTCATTCTTCCGAGAGGAAAAAGAATATACGCCTGTGAGTATTTTTTTTTTCTTTGTCTATGGGTGTTACTGCACAGTTTGTATTCAGATACTTGCTTATATGGTAACAGCAGGATCAGTTGCATGATATGTCTGCCTATGGTGTTTGCCATTACTCAAATGTTAGAGTCGTCAACATGTACCTGAATGGGCTCCTCTTCCTCACACTGTCCAGAGACCAGTAGGTCTCCATACTCTCCTATGCACCAGGATGCGACTTGGACGAGCGGTTGCTACACAGAGAGAAACAAGAATCCAACTCTTGCCTAAAAACGCTGCATAATAATTATAGTACGTCAGAAAGCTGGGTCCCAGTTCTGACCTGTGAAATGTCATCGAGAAGAGCTTTGTAGAGTCTCTGCACTGTGTATGCGTGCATCTCAACACTGTTTGTGATGAGCTGAATAAGGTTGGGCACAGAGTCGTCGCGCACATAACTGCCTGCCTGCAAAGAGGAGCAGACGTGCCGATTAGAATACAGACATGTCGGTCTCGGGTAGAATTCACTCCTAATACTCATTTTTAATGAGTACTTGGGTGTAATGTATGCTGATACGTACTGTAGTCAGAACTCTCATTATAGTGTCTATGTGCCATCTTTTTGAAGGGGCATACCTGTAACACAAAGGGAGCTTTGAGATTGCAGCCAACGTTCAGATTTCTACTCACAATACAATAGGGTGATGAACTGATGAATGCTGTCAGATCATATAAAGAATCAACAGTCTTTCAGACGATGGATCACTCTTGTTGTCATCACACAGCATTTCTTTTGACTTGGAAGAAAACAGATTTGCTATGTCCTTGGGTGCAATATTTGGCGTTGTAGTGGAAAAAAATGGAGAAAAATAATTGCTAAAAACTGAACAGTATATGTCAATGTCATACTTTTCTGCTGCTAGAAAGACTCCCGATGCACAGTCGGCTTTAAATTCGGGATCGCACGAGTCCAGGAAGTAGAGCAGCTCTTTCATCATGCCTCTTATGTTGTTGCCGTTCACCAGGGCAAAGCTCAGCTCCATTGCACGTCTACAGCGTTAAAGGGGAAGTAGATCAAGGACAGAAACAAAACTGTTATGTAAAAAAGTGAATAGGTGAATGTCCTTGATGTCAAAATCCTGAGAATCACCTGCTTACCTCTTTATGGACACATCCAGGTCTTTTAAACAATCCACAATGGTGCTCCGATGCCTTTGCACGGCATTGTGGTCCGTCTGTACCGTCTTTAGTAGGGATGTCAATGCAACATATCTGCAATTGTGAATATGAAAAATACATGGCTTCATGTTAGTAGTTCTGCTGTGCTCTTCTCAGTTTTGGCATTATGAGTCAGCTATTCGAATACCTTATGTTTTTGTCATTGTTAAGGAGGAATCGCCCTAATATATTAATTGCCAAAACCTGTAACACAAAAGAGTTAGGTGTCAGAATAGTGGGCATAAATAGATCAATCAACAAACTTAAATGTTCTTTTTTAGGTTTGGATGAAATCAATTAGCTCACCCTCAGTCCACTTTCAGACTTGATGTCCATGATGGTCAACACCGTCTCATAGAGGATTGCATTGCCTACATTTTTACTTGTCTCAGTGTTTGTTGCAACCTGCGACCAGGAATAATGCAGAACATCGTTGTTAAACTCAACTTGAGAGACATTTGGTGGGAGTCCTAACCCTATTCAGGTGTTTAATTTTTGTGAAAACAGGTCACACTCAAACATCTCATTTTAAGGCCATGTCAAAGGGCACCGCAACAATGCTGACTCGAGGAAATTGATATTTTTATGTATGGACTGATGAATGTAAGAGTCCTATACACAACAAAATGATGAATGCTGTCAGACAATATAAAGTATCAACAGTCTTTCAGACGATGGATCACTCTATGTATCATCATTCAGCATTTCTTCCGGTGTGATCTGTCCCCTTGTGCTATTCTGTGACAATTTCATTTTGCTCCCTTTGTTCGCTATTATTTCTCATTCTGGGAAACAAGTTACCACAGCTGTAACTGTGTGTGTCTGCGACTAGAAAGACTCCTGATGCACAGAGAAAAAGGGAAGTGTGTGGTGTGATAAGGAAATGTCATAGCTGAGTTTAAAATTAGAAACCAAAAACGAATTCACAAAAATTGTTACATAAGGAGATAACCAACTCTAACCTGTGCAAGAATGTCATTCATTGCTTCACTGGAGTCGTCGTCACTCCTGCCTAAAATTCGCAGTAGTCTCAATATCCGCACCTAAGAAAAGGAAAACAATTTGTCAATGCAATTCACTTGGTTCTAGCACACCAAACAACAGGGCCAGAAATTAAGTTTCTAAGTACAAAGCAACATCCAGGTGAGACAGACTAAGGAGTTTTACCTGCAGAAAAGGATCGCTTATGCCCGACACATCATGCTCAGGTGAGTATCCAGACATGATCAGGTTCTTCAGGATTCTCACCAATTGTGGAACCAGCTAGAACAAAAGACAAAGATCAAAAGAGAAAAGAGGTGGTGTCACAATATTTATTCGGATATCCCAATAGCCTGCATCAATACTGACAGGAAAAATACAATTTTAGATGTGGATTATTAACATTAGCAACTATCAAGAACAAAACGGAAGGGTTAGGAGTTAAAAAGTGAAAACAATCAAAATGAATCTCTCTTGATATGTCAAACCAAATGCTTTGTAGAGAATTTTTTGGTTAGAAGAACACATTTAGCTAACAGGATCACTACATTATGAAGATTTAGTCAACATTACTGTTATTTTTGAATTCGATTTTGTTAGAAGCAAAAAGAAATATCAATCTTCAGGTGGTCTACTTTTGAGAACTAATTCAAAGTTTTGTGTCACGGTTTCCAGAATAATCGAAGTGCACTGGATACACACAATTTACAGATATTGTGGGAATGGTGAGAAACAACCCAAAATAAAACTAAGCTCCTGCCGTCATTTTACATTGGCAGTGTTGCTTTAGTTTTAACTGCTCGGGTGAACATTTCACCATATTTACACACCTAAGGCCGTTATCTTTGTAAATACGTGTACATGGAAACAACCTCAGTGACAAACATTGTGAATAGTATCAGTTCCTGCACATAACAGCCGTGACAGTCGTGAGAATAAACCCATTCAAGAGTGACGAAATGAGTTGCATATTTGGCAAATCAGATGAGAAAAAGAATTGGATGAGGAGTGCAGCTGACAAATGAAACGCTGTATTGGATACTATTGATAAAGACATTGCCATGATCACCGAACAAGATAAATCCAAATTAAAACCATTTTGAGGAGCAAAACAGAAGCACCATGAATTACAGGACAGATTGGTTACATCTCAGGTGACTTGTGAAGACTGAATACTAATTACAGCATGCACCAGCTATGAGATCAGAATGCACTCTTACCTTCTCATTCTAACACAATGCAGGAATTGTAACAAGGACAAATGACAGAAAAAATATGAGGTAGATGTTAGGGAGTGGAAAATCATTCACTTTCAGAGAGCTCAAAATAAGTAGATCATGAACATGAGGGGTGGCGCTTCAGGCATAGTTTTTGCTGCATCGAGAGACGACAGCAGCAAGTGAAAGAGTACAAGCAAAAAAAACAACAACAACAACAACAACAGCAAAAGAAAGCTAAAATACGGACGCATAATTCAGTCAACATCCCAGGTGTCAGTGTTGTCTTACAGTGTGTGATTTAAGGGCCAGAATTTCACTTGGGCCACTTTAATTTGGTAGGTAGTGGAGAGGTGGGAATAGGCACACGGGATTAATATTTCTCTCTTTGCCTTAATGGCCTAGGCTGGTAAATCATTGCCTCTGTCATTTTAGTGGTGGGAGATGTTAATCCAGTGCACAGACATCCAGTTTTCTACTTCCATCACACGCATATTTTTATGCTGCACGTGACCTGAAAACAGCTGCATGTGCATGTTTCGGCTGTGCCGAGGCTTTGCCATTGACCTTCTCTCAGGCGTGCCCACTTAAACTGCAAGATGAAAATGTGAACACAAGGGAGGCATCGAGTATGACACTTTAAGTGTGAAATGAATTTATTCCGCTAAATCCAAATGCAGAGTACAAATGCAGGCACCAAATACAGCTTTTTAATTATTTGAGTTTATGAATTACTTGCTGCATCCCGACCATCTACTAAATAACATGCAGGGGTGCCATTAAAACCGACTTGGTTTGGTGCAGAAGAAAACACATCAAACAAGCAGGATCATAGATAAATATCTTGATTTAAACAGACTGGGTTTGTACCTTTCTGAAGTGAGACAGCATGTCAGGACTTCTCTCACACATCTCGGTAAGGAGGACAACAGATGTATGGAGAACACCTAGAGCATAAACAAACTCGAGGTCATTATGCTGACAGGAAGGGGTGGTACGCGCCAAAAAAAAAAATTGTGTGGGAGCGCATTGATGTTTTATGCAGCTGTGAATGAAGGCAATAAAACTTCTGTAATGGCTAATTGGAGATGAGTTTGTAACAAAACATAGCAGCGGTCCCAATATTCTACACAGAAGCTTGAGATTTACATGCCATTTGTGTCAACCGATCATTTACAAAGAGGAACGCAAATTATACAGCTGGGTTATCATGAGTGAGTGCGAGCGAGAGAAAAGAAGAACACTATAAGATGGATAGTGCCGCTGTCCATTGAAGTGAATCTGCACTTCGGTCTTCTAATGAGCTTCTCTGTGTCTGGTTATAAGTATGCAGCCAAACAACCAATAACAAAAGGTTTCGCCAGGCCATGTTCAGAACTTGTGTCTCCACTCACTGCCAGAGCCAGCTTTCAAAACAGATACTTCCACTTTAAACCAGGCCTCCCCCGTTCACTTTGCATTGCAGGCGAGCAAAGACACACTGGGGGGGGGGGCTAAAATGTGTTCAAATGAACAGAGTGTGAATAACCTAATACAGTCAAATTTCGGTTTTCGTCCATAATCCGTTCCAGAAGGCTGTTCGAAAACCGAAACCACGCTCTTTTAAAAAAAAAAAAAAAGAAAGTTGACTGAACATGTCTGCTCCTAATGGAAAGCAACACGAGGAAGCGTCACTTCCTCGTGTAAGGAAGGCGAGAGGAGTCAAATGGTGCATTCAAGTGTGCTCAGTTCATTCGAGACCCGAAATTTGTTCGTCATCCGAGGCATAAAAAACTCGAAATTTTTGGTCAAAAACCGAATTGGTCGAGAACCGAGACGTTCGAAAACCGAGGTTTGACTGTATTATAAATGTAACATTTCGAGCAAATAATGAATGATGAACAAACATTCACTGATCGGAAGACTGATTAATCAATGCAGGTCACAAAAAGTGAATTACTTGGACAATGAATTACATTGATTTAAAGCTAAATGCAATTATTTGATGACTTTGTGACGCCGCGCGTTTTTCCTTGCTACCAGTTGCCATAAGCCAGGAAAACAAAACATTGATTTGTGTCTTTATGACACAAGAACAAAACTTGCCCATGTCCATTTCAAATATTGAAGCATCTAAATTTGAATCTGTTTAATTTTCTGTACATTTTCTATAATGGCTTTGTACTTATAAATGCTGGTGTAAAACCATTTTAATGCTCTTGAATAATGTTTTCTCACAGCACAGCTCTGGTATTTCAGAGGAAACTACTTTTTTAAATCTTTCAATTTGTTCTATCTGTAGCGTGTAAAACTTGACAAAGTCTGCAAGTAGGATGCTCAATATTAATCATCCAAATTTCTTAAATCTTCAAGAAGAATGTTCAATAGTAATCATTGAATCACTAATTGAATCAGTATTTAGTTCTATTTATTTATTTTTAGTTTGTCCTCATTAATTCTCCTCTGCCCTGTGAAGGCCGCACACCAAACGGGGTAGAGCGCAGTGAGTGGCAGGGAACAGGATGAGTAGCGCATTGGTGAAGGGACAAAACACATCTGAACAAACCGTTTACACTCACCATGGTTCTTCTCGCTCAGCAGGTTTTTTGTGGCTGGAAGGAACATTTCCATGAGTTCTGGAACCTTTCTGATGACGTGAACTGCACACAGCGCCGCCTGTCAGCAAAGCAAACATTTTAGACTGTCTGGTGACTACACTCACATCAGTATTGTTCTGGCATTCTACTTGTATTGTTCTGTTCTCTTAAATTGCTTAATTCAATTCCAGTGATTTGCAGAGCTTTCCAAGTTGCATTTTAGAGAATTTTTTTCTTCACTGGCTGATTTCTGACATTCATTTCTGATACGATTTGAGTATTACACAAAACAAAAGCACAAAAAATCTCTGCGTAGCAGAAGACAATAGAGGAAAGAGGAGTGGAGGTGTTCATGCATTTATTTTTATCACATGCGTCTCAGTTCATAGACGCGCCGCTCACCTTTTTCCTCAAGTAAGAGTTGGATGTTTTGAGCAGCTTCTCAACCTCTCCCGCCAGGTCACGGCACATTTCTGAGGAGCCCATGCAGCCCAAAGTGCAGAGAGCCAGTCCCTGGACGTACTGTGTGCTGTGATTCAAGTCACTGAGGGACAACATAGCACAATGACATTCAACAATTCCAGAGAGCATCATTTACTCTATGCGTCTTTGTCGTGTGTAAACAAATAGACACCTCAGAAAGCTTCAAGAGACTACAGACACACACAACAGATTTCACAGCAGATCTACTGGACACACACTAAGGCTCAGGTCGCAGCTTACTTCTTAATGCAATTCGTCATTAATAGATGCACGTCCTGTCTCTCGTCCAACAACAGCATAGCTCCCAAATAACCTATTCGCTTGTCGGTAAACTTCTGCGATGCAATCAGCTTTAGGCACTCAAGCTGAAAAAAACAAACAAAAACACAAAAGCACACACATGGACAGGAGATTTATAGTCATGATATTACCAAGTGTCCATTGGTGTCATAGTCTGCATACAATGCCGGTAACTTACCTGCCCAAAGTGGGCCGGGTAGCCCAACATGTGCATATAAAGGAGCTTCGCCACATTTCTACAACGATATGTATTGTCCTCCTCTCGAAAAGATGAGCGGATAGCAGCACACTCTTTCTGGATCATTTCACGCTCCTCGGCCTGGGTCCGCGCTGTCCGGATAGTCCGGATCAGCTCCCGCAATCTGATCGGAGCTGGCATTCTCTGGGACAGAGATGGCAAAAAAAAAAAAAGGTTGCAAACTTCAACACCAGGTATAAAACACAATGTCTCACGTTGCACACCGATGGTATGAGGAATAACTGAATTTAGGACATGACAACTGAGTTTTTTTCATTTCACAGTGCAGTGGGAAACATGAAATCACAAACCCTTGGTCAGCTTCTGACAGCAAACGGGCTTCATGCCATTGGTAAAGGTTGATGTATTTATTAGGGCTCGACCAATTAATCAGCCATGCAATTAAATCGGCCTATTAAGGCCCTTCAAACATTAGCCAAAGTAATTGGCCAGACGGCTGATGTTTGCCTATTGTTTTTACCTTTATGTACGCTAACCATTTACAGCAGTTGTACACAAGTAACACTGTTTCATTATTTATAACACACACACACACACACACACACACAGACACCTGCCAAAAATCGTCATCAGACTAAAAATATATAATAATACATTTTAAAAAGACCATCGATCGGCTTCTAGTATTTATATGTAGTTCATGTGTTGAGTTTAATTTCCCCTGTTATTATTGACACCAACACCCAGTCAAATACAAAACTAAATAAAAAGCAGAGTGTAATAACTATCTATAAAATCTAACACTTATCAAAAAAGATCACATTACAGATTGTGAGAAAATGAACTATGAACTGAGAAACAATCCCTACAGTTGATAATGACCATCAATTAGTACACTTGGTCTCACTCCCATGATGCCTTTTTCAATTGGTAGTCTACCAAACAAATAAACTGCAGGAGTAAATGTAAGCAAATCCGGCATTTCCAGATTGATTTCCACACCACAGAAGAAGTGCCAGAAAATTCTCACAAGAATTCCACACTCACTGTGTCGATAAATAGTGTCCCTCAAGCCTCCCAAAATGGAAAAAAAAACAACAAAAAAAAAACCTAAACTAATCAACAAACAAAAACGTTTGACCACAGATGCTTGGCACAGGTGTAATAATTGGTTGATCTTCTCATAATGTGCAGCACAACAGCAACGAGCCAACACAAGGTAGTGAATAGATGTTTTAATTTAATACAGCCTAACATCACTCGTTGGGAAGTATTGTAATGCCCGCGCAAGTGGTCAAGGATAGACAAAGCCCTCAGTGCAATTTTCAATTGTTCTATTGTACAAATAGTAAGAAAACAAACACATAATAATCACATTCATACACAAGCTGCCCATTGCCACAACTCACACCGGGTCACACCAAATACAAAACACTCAATCGATGATGCACTTTCGTATGCTGGCGCCCATGTCACTCACCAATAATTGAGTTACAGTCACTTGATTAATCAGTGGGATAATCAGAGAATAAGAGTGTATAATTTCTGGACACAGGTCTCAGCTGGTGATACTTTTACATATTTTACATTTTGTAACACGAAGATGGTTAAGTGGGCCTTGTGCTCAACTGTCTTTACTTCTGCCTTTGTTTTGTTTTTTGTTTTGTTTGTAAACAAAGAATGGATGAATGTTACAAAGATGTTCATGTTCAAATGTGAAAGCCATTGCTGTGCAAAATTATTATTCTGGAATAAAGACGAAGGATATCAATGGAAGCTAGCCAAAGGGCACAAGTAACAACATGGATGTTTCCGTACGAAAATGGCAATAGGTAAAACAAACTACTGTAGTTTTTGGATTATAAATCGCACCAGCCAAAAAATGCATAATTAAGAAGGAAAAACATAAGTCGCACTGGAGTATAAGTCGCATTTTTGGGGGAAATTTATTTGATAAAATCCAACGCCAAAAACATACAGTACATGTCATCTTGAAAGGCCATTTAAAATAAAAATAAAATAGAGAACAACAGGCTGAATAAGTGTACGGTATACTAACGTTACATGACTGACATGCCTAGTAATGTCAGTAACGACGTAACATATTAAGAATTATTCAGATAACTATAGCATAAAGAACATGCTAATAAGTTTACCAAACTACCAGTTTCACTCCAAATCACTAAATCCAATGAAATATTCATCCTCTGTGTCACTTTTAAACAACTCCCCCAACTCGGGAGGTCGACAACGCGCCGCTTCCTCTTCTACATCGCTTTCGTCAACTCGTCGATTTATCAACACAGACCGAGTGCGCCCTCTTGTGGTTTGATGTGAAAATAACATGTGAAATGACAATCATGTGTTAATAATTTCACACATAAGTCGCTCCAGAGTTTAAGTCGTACCCGCGGCCAAACTATGAAAAAAACTGTGACTGATAGTCTGGAAAATACGGTACATATATCTCAATGTGACAAGTTGTCAGTTTATAAACAACCTAAGAATAGGCTGTGACTAAATGTTCAAGCCAGAGCAGGTAGGATCAACTCTTTCTCCAAAACAAGCTGCCAAGTGTTATCCAACAGCATTCAAATGACCTGAAGTCCTTACAAAAGGTGTCTTCAAGTCTCGTGTTGCGTTGAACACTAAAATTCTGCCTCGACCAAGAGCTGTTTTAATCATAAATTCCTCCTGAGTGCAGAACAAGGCGGCATTCTTGTAGCTTACATTCTTTTGATATCCAATCGTCTTAGTCACTGAAATTGTCAGTGCTGTTAGGGTCAGGGTGAAACTCAAGACGAGTGAGGCAGCATTTTGTGTGTTCACGTGGCGGTTCACATTCGGTCCATCATTTTAAAATAAATGTAAATGTGATTTTAACTACTTTAATGTGAAACAATACTCGCAGAGTATACAATTAGTGATAAAACAGGCAAGTTACCATTCGAAAGAGTTGCGTTCAAATGACAGTGTTCCTGTTGTTCACTAGAACGGTCTTAGTGCACCTGTGGATCTCTTCATCATGCCTGAGAGTGACATTAAGTGTACTGATCGCAAGAAAAAGCAGAGGCCTCAAAACATGGAAAGAATAAAGTGTTTGTCGTCTCATAAGAGGGCTTATGCAACACTGCATGTTTGATGAGCATCGTCAATACATTTCTTGACATCTGACCTTCAGTAATCTTACCGATACATTCTAAAATCAGAAATCAAACTATTTTAGCAACATCTATAAATAAACTATGCAAAATATATGAAACAGGCCTCCTGATGAGGTAAGGCACCAGCCCTGTAGATAGATATGTTGCTCATATGGGAATAGTATGGATGTACTGTGAAATGTTCCTAACAAGCTGTTCCCCTTGTGAGATTTGCTGTGCTAGTTTTTTTTCTTCCAGGGGGCTGACACCAAGAAACAACAAGCTCGCCAAAGCTTCTATTCACCACGGGGAGAAGTCAACCTGCCACGGACTACAAGTACATATTGTAATACAAGCAGCAAAAACATAACAGGCTTTGAAAATCACGTTCTTGAAAGTTGGGGTGAATTATTCATTATTATGAGTACACAAAGAGTGGTGATTAAAATCTAGGAGGTCGCTATCCGGCAAGCACTGAGTTTTGCCACCCCCTTCACTCGCTCGCACGACGGCCTAATCAGCCACTCTCCCGCTAAAAAAATAAATAAATTAAAAAAAAAACAACAGCGGCAGAATTAGGCAATGGTGTCATAAAAGTATCGCTACAGTTCTTATGTCGCCGGGGGGGGGGGGGGGGGTCACTCAGGGTAAGAGCATTGCTCTTACAGGGTTGCCGCAAATTATTGGCGTGATCGATTTCTTTTCTGTACTTCAGTATGTTTGTTTGCGTCTTCCACTAACAGCAAAACTCTTAAATGAGGGATACAAGCTGTCAGAGGTTTTGTGTGCAAAACCACGGAAATGACAAGCTGGGCTGCATTCCTCATCGCTATCCCTAATCAAGAGGTCATCACTTAGGAATCGACGACTCAGTCATTGAAATCACAGTGTAAGGAGAGGGGAAAAAAACAGGAGAAAGTTGTTTGGATGTAGTTAGCTTTGTTCGATGTAAGTAAAATGGTAATGATTGTATTGTCTTACAGTTTTGACTAAAGCATACATGGGGTCTCATGAACTGACATCAACAACGACGCAATAGATCATCAGTCCATATTGAACTCGTTCTGGTGTGGCTGAATTTGCTTTAATGATATGACCTCGGTCACTCAGTCAAATCTTCCATATGTCTTGAATGAGCTTGTAAAAATGTAACCCGCGCCTGATTAGTCATTACAACCGGAGGTCTCGTGAAGTCATGGTACATTCAGATCTTATTTACAGTTTTAAATCCGCAAACTCCCCTTTGAAGTGACAGTGAAAAATCATGAAAGAAGAAAGGAAGATGCACTGGAGATTGAGCTATTTCTGGTCCATTGACAGTGGTTAACTTATTTTTAAAAATCTTTGAAAGTGTTCCGTGAAATTCTGACACTGAAAGTGGTAGTAAACTGGGAGTACAATAGTGCCCTGCATGAACGGTGGAATATTATACTCATCTTGTGTGGTTAAACAAGGTCTCCAAATATTAGCAACCCCTCAATATTAGCAAGTAGGACGTCCTGTAAACAATAACTGCACTAACTGATAGTGTCACCCAACATAAAAAAGTCTCTAATCTGGAAAAAAAACACATATTATACATTATTTAATTGAGTTTTGCAGCAAAGCTGTGGTTGCTCTTCAACTGTTGTGTGCGCGCGCGAAAGAGAAGTAATTTGACAGTAAAAAAATGTTTTACTTTTAGTAACTACATTTCAGCATGAATATTTTTTGTTAATTTTATATATATATATATATATATATATACAGTATATATGCTAAAGGTATCCCTTTACATATAGAGAGACCAATTTCGGTTTGATCGTGTTGCTGAATCGTGTACTAATATAGCTCATCTTTCTCAGAAATATTTTTGTTTATGCAGTAGTCTGGTTATCAATAAATTTGACATTCTGATCTACTATTACAAGACCAACATCATGCAATTCCGTGATACTTGTTAAGAAGTACTTTGTACATTTGGAAATTTGACACACCTATTTCCATCCACCCGAATGCCAGTTTATGACTTTTGTGACAATCTTGTTTATTTGGGCGCAGGTTTAATTTTCAATTTGTACATGATGACACTTATAATTGGTTACAAAAAAAAAAACCCAAACTAAATATACCTTACAGGATAAGACCTTTTATTTACACTTGGGGCGACTATGCTACTGTATTTGAATGTTGGTCATTACAGTGGAACTTAAAGAGCTAAGTATTGTAGGACGTGGTACTTTGTCCAAAAAGTTTGAGATCCAGACACCTGTTAGGCTAAAACAAATTATCCAGCTTTCCAAAATTGCAACACTGCTTTCGGTGACACAAATGACACCTACACATTTTGGCTAACGACGAGCTAACAGGAGTAGCATTTCAAGTTCCTACCAGTGGAATAAGTTGCCTTCCTCTTCACTGGGATGAAACGATTACATGACGGTTGGGGCCCGAAACTGTTCCCCGTGTATACGGATATGCGATCGTGGTTAGAAATTACACCTGACCCTGTCCACAGGATATGATGCGGTTTTAGGCCTTTTTTTCGGCGTTGGTAGCTTGCTACCTTGTCACTCGTTTACATCCCCGTTTTCTTTCAATGAATACCACAGGTATGTACACTCAAATGGAGTGTTGATTACGTTAGCATGGTGAAAGTAAATTCGATATACGGTGTTGTCACGTCGATTATGTCTGGGAGTCGCGTAGTATGAATGGTAAAGTGTACCTAACTTAGCTTCTGACAGCCACAACCCCGGTGCACCGAGGAGCACTTCCTATGCAGCGCCACAGTGAGTTGTCAACGTAAATACCAACAAAACGACCAACTATTTTTATCGTGTCGGACCGTTTCCGCACGTCTTCTGACAGACGCACGCTCGCGATGCACTTACCAGCCGTGGTGACGCCAGAAAGTAAGTGGAATCGTCTCTATTAGCAATGGAGGGAGGAACACACTCGACATGCAAAATGGTGGCTACTCCAGCCTCAGCACATCTACCGCAGGCGGAGGGTTACACTGACATGTCCCAAAAGGTTTTGGAGCAATGTTTGCTCAAGTTAAGCAGCGTACAGTAGCGTTAGCTTTCATCGGAGGACTTGTTTAAATCGTGGCGTTGTTCTGTTCCATGACGTATGCCTGATGATCGCTGGATAACATGGGTAAAGCACTGATCATATCCGTATTGTTTGTCCACATTGGTTAGAACGTGCGCAATATTGTCTAGCGCCTGTTCTGGTGCATCGTTATTATAAAGAGCTAGCCTGTTGTTAGCCAGCTCGCTAACGTCAATTTATTGCTGTTACAAGCGAATCGAATAAAAAGTAAGGGTGACAAGCGTTTTGCTGTGTGGTGGTTGTGCGTGTCGCTTTTGATTCGAACGTGATGGGCACATTTCAGTGGTATCATTTTTGTTGATGTGGATTTACTTTCTGTTTAAGCTCCCCCTCCTCCTCCTCCTCTCCAGCGGAAGAATATCCATTTTCTTGTCAATGTGGTGATACGGTCCTTTTACTCGTGGCATTCAGTGATGACGACTTGTTCGTGTAATGTTGTGGCACTGGGTGTGTGTCGCGGCATAGAGCGCCATCTAGCGGCGTATTTTGTATATGTTAGAGAAACTATCGATTATAATGAATGTCTAAAATCCAACAACTCTGGTTCTCTCAATTATGTATTTGTATACAGTATGTCAAGGCGTTTGAGTATTTATTTGATGTACCTGATATCCGACTTCGATGTACTAGCACACTATTTGTCCTTACTTGTCAGCAAGGGCATATTAGTCATTTGGGGGCCCATGTTTAACCCGATTCGGGGGACCGTCCACCTTCATGTACCACAAATATTTTAAAGTTTAATGTTTACCATTGACTAAAGTAAGAATTTGAGAAAGTTAAAGTACTGTACTTCGAATCCATCTTGAACATTTTTATCCAACATATGAATAATCTCAATGATTTTACTGAATTTGAACATATTTGAACAATATTTAATATTGTTTATCCATTAATGCTCACATCTTCGTGGTCAAAAACCATCACTTTTGTCTCTCTCCCTTTCATCTCTACTTCATCCCCCACAGCAAAGCTAAGTGACAATACAATGAATGACATAAAAACTACTGCAGTTGGGTGGAGTGTCTTTAAAAGTAACCCCAAATTTTAACATTTCATAATTATAATATTGTGGTACTTAATTATGATATCTTTGCCTAATTATGCTTCATGCTACCACCGCAAAATTAATATCCACCCTAATGCGGTGATACCACTGTGTTATTACTAACATATCTGGACCGTAGTGTGAGTTCCTCAGAATGTTGTACAACTGATCATTTAAAAATGTACACACTTTGAGAATGATAGAAATAAAGTGTTGCATATTGATATTTTACCGTTTCCCAATTACTGTGAGAAAGCATTAACAGGATCAAAGATTTCGCAAATGCATCTAATTAATTATTGCTTATTATTATTGAACGTCATTTGAACATTTGTGTTATTTCAGAAGTGTGTATCAAATTGGTACTCCATTTGCATTAATCAGTGCCTCAGAAGTAGCTCTCAGTTTGCAAAAGGTTGGTACACCCTGCGCTAATGTAAAATAGTTGCTGATGTGGTCATTGTTTCCCAGTTGAATTTAGCTTTCCTTTGTCATCAAATGTCTGATTACCTTTTAGACAAACTACAGCAGTTGTAGTCATCACACTTCTCTTGAATTTGTATCTCTCTCTTGATTAGATTAAATGCATTGCCTACTACACATTTAGTAACATGAGTTTTATTTCATCCGGAATGCCCCAGCATATTGAACGCATATTTAGTGGACGGGTTTGTGTTCTGCCTGCCCGACTAGCTTAAGTGCTAACACTTCCGTGTTGGCTCTACGTATCCCGCAATGCACTGCAGCGCCCTTTACTCGATAGATCAGCTGAGCTCGAGCGTCGCCGCAGTAAGCACGCGCCCGTTAGCGGCGTGTGCGCGCCCGTAGTCGGAGCTGCTCCGTGGCGGCTCAGACAATCCCAGTTCTTAAAAACGGAGCCCGTCCATTGGATATACCGTTTTATTTTTATCACCACCGCAAGGATGTGACGCTCTATATGAATGATTTTTTTTTAGTTTTTAATTTTATTTTATTTGATTTTTTTTGCCTCTCTGAATCGACGGTCTGGAAACATAAATCATTTTCCCCCTGAAGTGGCGTGGACGGGAAACATCCTGGGGGTGTGGAAGGGGATTCCACCTCTTTTTTTTTTCTTCATTCCCTGTGTGTGGACTATAATATGTCCAGGCGAAAACAGACCAACCCCTTCAAAGTTGATTGTAGGTATTTCAGATATCTATGTACTGTATGTTTGTTGTGACTACACTTAGGTCTGCTAGGGTTAGTCCAGCTGTTTGTGTGACCGTCAACAGAATTACCGAAAGTATACCTGGACTGGTTTGTGTCCTACAAGAATAATGTGATGCAGGGTATTTGAGTATTGATGTGTGAGACAACTGCAGCTTTGCCTGACGTCTGCAGAACTTTGCTAGTCACACGTAGAAATGCAGGGAGCCAAATGACACTGTATGTTATTACACGTTTTTACAATGACTGTTTTCTTCAGTGCCACATTTGGTTCAGTCATTGTTTGAAATTGTCCTGTGACTGACTAGTGGTCAGTCCAGGGTGTACCCATCTTTCACCATGAGATGCGATAGGGTAATACCTCCCAACCCCACCCCTTCAGGCTGATGCATGTGTGTGGTTTGAGGCTGTCACAATGTAGTGTAGTATTGAGAGAGTCACTCTTATTATTTTGTTAACTAATAATAATTTTAAAAAACTTTTGGAAACATATATATACTGTATATAGTGGGGTCTTGTTTTAGAGGCTAAATTTATTTCGTGACCATGCTCATCACGCAAATCATCTTTCACTATGGAAATGCATGGAAATGCCATAAATCCGTTCCAGCCATCCAAGTAACACCCTGTGTTGAGGAAATTATCACTCTAGTCTACACTGTTGTACTTTTATAAACGTTAAAGCATAATTAAATAATATAACAACAAAGTATCTGTTCTTACGTCATCATTTCAGGCTTCTCTGCCCATTCACATTGTGTGAACTTATTTTTTTTTCTCACCATGGTATGCTTGGGAACAGTAAACTCTGATCTGGCTCTCGTTTGAACCACAGTATGTGGTGTGACATCTTTGAAGTGATCTCTCACGATGCAAGGCTTGGGAATCACCGCTGTACTGTACTACTCGATGGACATAAAACTTTTAAGTTTGAGCTGCAGAGCTTGCTGGAAACATGTCTTAAGACATCAAGGCGATTGCCGTGTGTAATCTGTTGAATTTCTGCATGCTTAATGCTGCTTCTAAGCATAATTTCTCTATCCAGGTTTTGAAATACAACTTGCACTTGTGACTGCTGTAAGCTGTATAAGCTAATGAGCTCATTCGCTACCCTGCAACGGTCCGCGGTGGGCGCCGAAAGCCTTCAGGCACGCCTAATTCCATGTAATGTCACCGCACCTTTTTGTGCTTTTGTGAGCTCTTTGAGTTCTAGT
Organism: Hippocampus guttulatus; assembly: GCF_054856545.1. Taxonomy (NCBI): domain Eukaryota; kingdom Metazoa; phylum Chordata; class Actinopteri; order Syngnathiformes; family Syngnathidae; genus Hippocampus; species Hippocampus guttulatus. Next base: position 14,671,206 of record NC_141263.1, read on the forward strand.
ACACTACCATCGTCCAATGTTTGACACATCTTTTTTTTTTTTGGTCTGGTATCAAATTTGGTGGAGGAGCAGACCAGACAGGTTAACAAACACACAAACAAACCAGCTTGGAATTCCAGGCAGTTGTGCACATTGCAGCCACAAAAGCATCTTCTCTATTTGGGGAAAAAGGCTTTCTGCTAGACCAGGGGTGTCAAACTCATTTTAGTCCCGGGCCAATTTGGAGTTACGTCTTCCCTCGGAGGGCCATTATGGCAGTGAAACCACAAAATTGTTACTTGTATACAACAAATTAATAGATTACTAGTTTTGAAATCAGTCAATAATAATAGTTTGTTCAAACATTGTTCAAGTGAGTGTGTACTGGGTAACAAAATTATTGCAAAATCCCAACGTTATTTATTCCACATGACAATCTGACATTTCAATACAGATTTTAGCAAGTTCACACACGTGATTTCCTTTCACGGGCCACACAAAATGACCTGGCGAACCAGATGCGGCCTCGGGCCTTGAGTTTGACACCTGTGCGCTAGACTTTGAAATGTGACTGTGGGATTTTCTGTTTATTGACGTTGGACCGGGGACCTTGGTTCTAGGTCATCCCTAATATTTTTGTTCGGGTTGAGGTCAGGGTTCCTATCCCCTTTTGTAGGGACAATAACTGGGTGTAGGAATGTTTGAAGACCGTATTACTTTTATCCAGGAGGATTTGTGTTTGTCTTTTTGCAGGATTACGATTAAAGGCGAAGTTTGCACATTGCCCTTTGAGCTTGGTCTGCATTTAAATGTTGATTTGAGGGTGTATTTACACCTGCACTGTTTGGTCCACTTTGAACAGACCAGACTTCATTTTCCACGCTCCTCCGGACCTTTTATGCAGGTGTGAATACACACAAATGAATCCAGGTGCGGATATATTATTTCTTTTTTTTTTTTTTTTTAACGGACCGAGACTCGCTTTGTAAGGTTTCTGTTCAACGCAAGCATCGATCGTCACACACCTCGACGTGTTTAAAGAATATAGTTCACTTGGAAAAAAGGCCAAGTGTGAATACGAACCATGCCGAACAAAAAAAGGACACCAACGGACTTTGCTGGTGTGAATATACTCTTAGTTTCTTTTTTTGTGAAGTTAAAGTTGCCTGCTTTGCTGGCCGGACATTCCGCTACTCCACAGACATTACAGTCTGGTATCGGCAGCAGACGGGTGAATGGAAAGTCTTCCTAGCAATTCGTCTTTTTCAAGCGTTAAACGTCGACGCGGCGTCGTAAAAGTCAACTAGTCGACCATTCGGTTGAACTCCCAAATACGCATCCGTTGGATCAACGTTTTATTCAATGACATTCCTTTTAAAAGTAAAATCCAGAATCCTTGTGAGGATGTAAAGTAAGAGGGGCGGCATTTCCTGCAGGTTTAGACAATGTTTAGTGTCTGGATGTCCGTATTTTGATAGCGACTGAAAGAAGAATGAGAAGGGATTTGATGAATTCAAGTCCTTTTCATTGATTGGCACCCAAGTCGAGTTTTGGTGTCCTATCTTTTGCCGGGTTTTGTTTTCCTCAGCCTCCCCCCCCACCTCCTCCTCCTCTTCATCGTCTAGTGTCTGTTGGCTGATGAGTTTGTCTCTTTGTCTGGATTCAGTCAGACACTGCGTCACCTCTTGCATACAGACGCACAGACACTCGCAGATAACATCACCGTGGCAAAGACTGATGGAGGGAGGGTGGAGAGACAGATGTACAGACGCAGACTAACAGCAGGGGGGGGAGGGGGCATCTCCCACACATCAATCACGAGGCTGTGTGAAGCTCGCTTGTCGTGCTGGTTCATAGTTCAGCACTTAGACACACTCCGGCAGTGCAAACAAACGAAGTTCTATGGGAAAAGTGCCCAAATTGGGTTCACACGTCAGCTTTATTTGGTCAGTACCGAAGTAGCAGAATGACAGACCTCCTCGAGACACATGATTGGGCAATTAATCGTAAAGTTGAATTTGGCATCTCAAATTCATCAAAACATTGTGATCAAAGATATGTTATTAGTGTGCCGAATGGTGCCGTGCGTAAATTCGACAGATCTGGTAGGTTGGATCGGATCGTCAGATATTTTGCATTTTATGTCAAATCAGTGATCAGTCGTCATGTCGGAAATTTTCCTGCCCGATCAATGACAAGTCAAGTCAAATGTATCTATCGAGCGCTTCATCACCAAAGTGTCTCAAAGGGCTTCACAAACCCGCAGTTGACAAATATGAACAACATCCCCTGATCTTAATCCCATAGGAGGGCAAACTAAAAATAAAAAAAAACATCCGGGGAAAAATAAGAAAGCTTGAGAAATGGGCACAGATGGAGGGAATCTCCCTTTCAGGATGACCAGGCCGCAATAATTGCTGAGTAAGCAACATTTAACACATAATATGGTGCTTTATAATCATAAATAGACTAGTGTCAGAGTCAATTTCATAAGATGAAGCGCCGCAGGCGCCATTGACGTCCTTGTTTGGAATCACAAAGTAAGACATTACAGCAAAACGCAATCTCGTTCACACCAGGGACATTCTGTGTTGCCATTGTTAATAATCCAAGGTTCTCTGCATTTACAGTCAGATTTAAAATTTTCCCCAATATTTGATTGATTATTTGGGGGGGGGGGGGGGGGTCAGGATTCGAGCTGCAATTGCACTTCTCAAGTAGCCGGACAGAGATGAATCCGTCATTAATTTTCACACCGTCAATTCCACGGCAGCATCTTCCGGGAAGGGAAGTTGAGCAGTTATGCGGGGTCAAGTGCGCTAAAAGATGCGAAGGAGTCGATAAAAGGAGTCACATAGGGGCAAAGCTACGTCCTCCCTATCAGAGCTGGCCGTGTAGCGATGGAACTGTTGGGAGCTGCACACGAGGGCGGCTGGGCTGTTCGATGTGTGGGTGGTAGTGAGAGAGAAGAAAAGAAGGCTGGCGAGCTTCAGGAAAAAAAAAAGAATGCAGCCTACTTTCCGCTCCGGGACTGCAGCATGTATTAGGCTGTATGTGCGTGTGAAACGGTAATAGGGGGGTTGGGATGCAAATGAAGTGAGCACGTATGTCAGCGAGCTCGGCTGGCATCACATTCATGATGTCTCAGCGCAGGACGGCTGATGGGAAAGCGGCCTGCTCTGCATTGGTAATGATTAACTACTGGATGGGGTAAAGAGATTTTTGGTGGCTGCTAGTTTCCATTTGAACTCCCCCAAACCCAAAGCACTGATAATCAAATCAAATGGCAACGCGTTCTCAGGGGAGAAGCTTGCACGTGCTACTGTGTTTCAGGGGACCGCTGGTGTGTGCAGGCGTCTTGAAAAATTTATGACTTCTTGTGGTAAATAAGGCATTCAAGTCAGATTTCACGTTGCTATGGCGATAAAGAGCCTTGGATCATTGTTTTGGAACTTTAAACCTTTTTGCTATGTTGCTCTCCACTTAAATATTATGGTCCATTCCCATTAGTAATTAGTTTGTTCCTAAACAGTGCAATAATGATGATTCTTCTTGTAGTCTTATAAATCTAAATATGAGACACAGTAAATATATATTTTTAAAAAGTCTTCACACTCCTTGTTCAGTTTTTTGTGACGTACAAAGATGAGACCAAGATAAATTATTTCAAAAACTTTTCTACCATTCATGTGATCTGTAACCTCTCAAACTCAATTGAAGAATATTTTTTTTCCTCATTGTACAAAACCATATCGCCAAAGCACATATGGGGAGAAATGTGTCATGGTCCAATGAAACAAAGGTTGTAGTTTTTGGTAATAATTATTCCAAAGGGTTTGATTGATTGTAACAAAAAAAAAAAAAAGTGAACACGAGTTTGAATTTGATAGCTTAAGACCGAAAGCAGCCAGATTCCCAGCGATGAGGGTGTGCACACTTATGCAAACATTTTATTTCAATTGTTTTTACTCTCCCTTAAAAAAAAAAAAAGATCAATTGAGCTGATTTATAGGTGATATTAATGGTGGAAAAGTTGTGATATTATTTGTCTTTCATGTCACAAAAACCTGGCTGCTTAACAGGGGTGTGTTGACTTTTTATATCCACGATCTAAATGTAATCCTATATTGCACGCATTTGTACGTGCTCTTTAGTATACAGTAATTAAATTAAACAAAGAAATTATACAAAGTTCCTTACATAACAATGATTTCTACTATTAAAATAAAAAAAGAAAGTAAAAGTTAAATTGTGACCTAGTGGTGAGCATGTTTGCCTCACAGTTGAGAGGTACCAGGTTCAAATCTTGGTTCAGGACTTCATGTGTGCAGTTGGGATGCGCGTTATGAAAATGGATGGATGAAACGTAAAAACTTTGGACCGCTATACTTCATGAAACGACTTGAGTTTAATCGACGGTGTCGCAGCTGTCAAAGTGTGTGTTGCTGGTATTGCATTTGAATGTTTTCATGAGCTGATCCCACTGTTAGTAATTACAGCAATGTACCGCCGGCTTTTTTAGCTGACGCGCCTTTTTTTGTCTCATTTATTTCACAGCTGAGTTATTGTCCGACGGGCAGAATGATTTTTGCACCATCGTTATAAATACGACAGTGAGTTTAATGGCCGGCATTGCGGCCAAAATCCTCCCATAATAAACTCTATTATGATTTATATTTTGACATGAAGCGGGGCGTCAAGCTCAATTTTCAACACAGGCCACTTGGTTGTGACGGTTTCCATCAGAGGGCTGTTTTGACTTGGATCAGCAAGCAAGCACTCCATGTAGGACGTACCTGAGAATCATCTTCCCCGACTTCTCTCCAGGGCCATTCCACACTTCCGGCATCACAGGATTTCAGCATACGATTAACATGGACGGCAGGGACGAGTTCACCGAAGACAGTGAGTGCTGCAGCAACAACTCGCAGGAAGTCGTCGGACACGAGAGCGCCACAGGTAGAGGACGACGGAGGGACGCGGCAGGGATGGGCAACATTCCTCGCACTGAGGCGGTGTTAGTGAGAGTAAGCCCTGCCCTGTGCTCTGTTGTCCCGTCTGTATTGATAGGGCTGTGTTTGCCTCCATAGAAGACAGCGAAAGCGACCCGGACTCCTCGTCCAACGCCTCGGCCGATGACCACATGACTGCCAAGAGGGCGCCGTGCCGCCTGCAAGGAGCAGGAGTCAAAGAGGTGAGAGCGATGGATGGATAAAAAGAAGCTCCACAGAGTTTGACTTGGAACATTTCATGAAGTGATGTGTATCTCAGCACATGAGGTTCACATTCACAATATAATACGTTGACTTACTTAGGCAATGGCGCGATACCCTGCTTCTCTTTTTCAGAGGGTGACTCCATTAGAGGGTGCAAATTTTTCACACAAATGGCCTGGCTTGACCTGGCATGTAATTACACAATAATAAACATTTTGGGGGGTATTATTTTGGGGTGGGTTACCGCCCTGTGTGGCCACATATAATGCACATGCCATAAACAGCCGCTGATTGACTGTGTTATCCATAAATCTCTGTTGCTTCAACTAAGTACAAATAACGCAGTGGACCCCCAAATGTTTGCAGTTCAGCATTTGCAAATTGACCTATTCCCTGAATTTTGGGGGGAAGAACCCATACCTTGCTTCAACAACAAAAAATTTATACCCAATCCCCTACTTAGTCACTTTTTTTTTTAATTTCCCAACCCCCCCCCCCCCATGTAATTTAGATGGAGCTTAAATCAATTGAGGATTTATTCAATTCGCGATCATGTCCACACACGCGCACACACACACAAAAAAAGGGATTTTCAAGAACACTTTTTTTCAGTCTGATACCAGTATGAGTATTCCTTCTCGCGTCCTCACCGAGTGAACAATTGCGACTGTTGTCGAAAATAGAAAAATGCGTGTTTACGTCCGACTTCGTTAGGGTTCATTCAAGGTTGCAAATGTTCGATAAACATTCAGTTTTTGTGATTTTTCTTGTCGCATTGAACTTTTGAGGAAATTTTGGACATGTTCAAAATTCTCATGTACAGGAAAAGTACAGGTGAATGTCTGGTGTCCATTTGAGGATCCTTGAATGAACCCTGACCAGACCGCAACATTCGCTGTCTTCGAAAACACTCGCAATTCTAGACCGGCATACTGACTGGACTGGATAACACAATTCACAAGTTTCCAAGGGTGTCCACTCGTCATGGCAACAACTTCCAGGTGTCGTCTTGGTCTGTTGATGTCAAACATATGGACAGCATGATGAAGAGACTGTTTACAACCAACACAATGCAAGTCTGAGGGCAGTTGTACCGTTCATTTTGTCCCACAGCAGATGGTGATATTGACCAAAATGGCGGCCCCCTGAGATGGATGAAAATGGATGAATTCCTCTGTTTAATTGATACACGATTAATCAAAATACAATCTTTAGTGTGGGTGGATGCATCATATTCATCCAAAACATTATTTGCCTTTAGCACCCCTTTAAAGACGAGTGAAAAAGCAGAAGCAGCTCTTACTTCTGCGTGCCTTCTGTTCGCAAATATTCTCCATTTCAGCATCAGAGTGAGTCATGTCTAAGACACCACACAGCAGTGTGTCACTATGGCTGAGTAATACTGGCTCACTTGCACATTCAATATGTCATTAAATTGCACTGGCCGAAAGGCTTTGGGAAGTGGGCGAAGCGGGCAGTGAGCCACTTGCGGCTCCAGAAAATTTGACCTTTTTTTTTTTTTTAGGGGGTCTAAATATGTTTCTGGAATGTGTGTGTAATATGTATTTGAAGGGCGCTTGGTTTTCCGCAGGAGCACGAAGAAGGCTCAGACCACAGCACCAACTTTGTATGTCCACTGTGCACGCTGGACTTCAGCAGCCCAGAGAAGCTCATCTCCCATGTCTACCAGGTGAACCAAACACAGTATTGTTTCTAAAATCATGTGAAATGCACAGTAGATGAAGCTTCACCATCAAATGGAAACAGATACAGACTGATATATACAGTACATCCATCCATCCATCCATTTTCCGAACCGCTTGATCCTCACTAGGGTCGCGGGGGGTGCTGGAGCCTATCCCAGCCATCTCCGGGCAGTAGGCGGGGGACACCCTGAATCAGTTGCCAGCCAATCGCAGGGCACACAGAGACGAACAACCATCCACGCCCACACTCACACCTAGGGACAATTTAGAGCGTCCAATCAGCCTGACATGCATGTTTTTGGAATGTGGGAGGAAACCGGAGCACCCGGAGAAAACCCACGCAGGCCCGGGGAGAACATGCAAACTCCACACAGGGAGGCCGGAGCTGGAATCGAACCCGGTACCTCTGCACTGTGAAGCCGACGTGCTAACCACTCGACTACCGGGCCGCCCTATACAGTACATTGTGTGTTATTTTATTTTTTTCGCTCTTTAGTCTGCTAGCATATTGCTAACGCTAATTAGCACCTATGTTGGAGCGTATTAACCCTTTAGGTAATGGATTGAAAACAAACTAGACTGTTTTAGCAGATATTTTTTTCAGTCTGTTAGCGTATTGCTAACACTAATTAGCATCTATGTTGCAGTGCGTTAAACCTTTAGGCAATGGATTGAAAACAAACCGTACAGCAACAACATGTAGACTGACAATATTAATCTGTTTTATTTTGTCAATTAATTGAGGACCCCCCCTTTCCACGCTGCAATATGATTGGCTGCTGCATCTCGGCAGAATTACTTATCTCAGCTTTTTGAATCATATTTAGGTGAATCCTGTATGTCAACAACCACAGCTGAAAACTTTTGTCTGTTAAACAGCACACGAGCATGATGAGCAGCACCAAGAGCTACGTGTGTCCCGTCTGTGGGCGAGCGCTGAGTTCACCCGGCTCGCTCGGACGCCATCTTCTCATCCACTCAGAGGACCGTCTCTCAAACTGTGCCGTGTGCGGCGCACACTTCACCGACACCGACAACTTCAACAGGTACTGCCCTCATTTGGTAGAATTGGAATTTGGTTAAATTCACCAGTGGTAGTTTCACTGGTGTGTTGTTTTGTTAAATGCTTGGATTATTGTTTGTTAGCTTAGCAGCGTTCGCTTCTGATTCGCGACATTTGATTGATGGCTTGTGATGTTGTTGACACAGTGGAGTTTAGTAGTGTTTTTATTTTATTTACTTCAAATGTTAGCCATATTGTTAATTTATTTGACTTTTATTTAAATGAACAGGTTCTTGTTTTTTATTGTTTGTTTTTGTTCGATTCTTGGATTCTTATTTTTATCTGTTGTTGATTTACTTTCCTTTTATTGTATTTGATTAGAATTTCTCTTGTTCCAGTATAACTATTTTAGTACGTTTCATTTGTAGCTGTATATATTTTGTTCATAACTTATTTTCGTGTGTGTGTGTGTTTCGCTTGGGAGTCTCAACTTGAGCTGAGAGGTTGATTTAAGTCGAAGTGAAGTCAAGGTGTGGCTTTAAATTGGGGGGGGGGGGGGTCTTCTTCAAGCTTAGCTGTCTGCTGTTTTTTGCTCCAGGGAGAAGCTCAAGGATGTCCTGGACATGACCAGGCTGGAGGTCCCCGGCGGAAGTGACACTTGTCCCCTGACCCACTCGCTTTCCAGCACTCCCATGGCCAGTCCAGGACCGGGGCCTCATTCCTGTCATGGGCCCGGCCCCAGTCCCAGTTCCTGCCAGGGCCCTCAGTCATGTCAAGTCCACGACCCCAGCAGCAGCCTATGTCAAGCCAATCAAGCATGCCACATGTCCGGACCATGTCAAGGACCCGCGAGCCAAGGAGCCTCGTTTCCCTCGCTACCCGACAGTTTGCTATCCGAAGGGCCGTCGCTGGCGTCCATCCCTGATGCCCTCACCTCCTCCTCCTCAGGTCTTCCTCCTATCCCAGACATCCTGAGTCCGATGCCCGTGTATCCGGCCGGGGTGCTCCTGGTGTGCAACAGTTGCGTGGCCTACCAGCAGCTGGTGGAGTCCCAGTCCCCCGTGCGCAAATGGGCCTTGCGCCGCAAAAACGAGCCCCTGGAGTCTCGCCTGCACCGGCTGGAGCGTGAGCGCACGGCCAAGAAGAACAAGCGCGCTTGCGAAACAGACGAGGAGCGCGAGCTGCGGCGCCTGCGAGATCGCGAGGCCAAGCGCATGCAGAGGATGCAGGAGTCGGAGGAGCAGCGGGCGCGCCGTCTGCAGCGGGACCGCGACGCCATGCGCCTCAAGAGGGCCAACGAGACACCTGAGAAACGGCAGGCCAGGCTCGTCCGCGAGCGCGAGGCTAAGAGGATCAAGCGCCGGCTGGAAAAGATCGACCCCGCCCTCAGGACGCAGATCGAGCACGATCCGGCCGCCATGGCCGCACTCACGGCCGACATGAATCTTTTTCAGTTCCCCTGCCCTGTGCCCGTCCCTTCCATGGGCAATGGACTCTTCATGAAACTGCCCTAAGAGGACTGCAGATGTGACAAACACTTTAAATCAGGGGTGTCCAAACTTCCAAGTGCCATATACAGAAAAATAAAAAACGTAAATATCGTTCCCCATGAAGTCCCTTTAAAAGTGAAACTTTGATGCATTCTAAAGGTGGCACAACAGAAGGCTGCTGTGAGCAATCCTTTCAAATTTGAATGATTCAAAAAAACTCACTAGGTCTATCAAATTAGTCTTCAAAATTGTGAAAAACTAAGCGGTTGTCCACATCTTCTATACATGTTTTGCTGCAAAAACATATCCACACACATATCCCATAAACAGCTAGCACAAACAGCTACGTTTTACGCTGATAAAAGTACCTGAAATACAAACTAAAATATCCTTCATTTTTATATATATATATGGGCCCGAAATGACCTTGGGCCACAGTTTGGACACCTCTGCTCTAATTTATTCCAAGTGTTGTGAATGTTCCAGATATGGACAACCACCTTCAAGCATGTTGTAAAGAGATTGAACCTCTTTATTCTACTTCCTTAAGAGGAGACAGAACGTTTTGCACGCGGACCCCTCAGTGGTGGGAGTGGGAGGGTTTGGGGGACCCCTTTGCCCCGCCCTCACTGTTCAAGTTCCAGTTCGGTTCCGCTTCCTGGACACATTCTACCTCAGCCCCCCTTTGACTGAATGGCGCCTCTTTTTCTACTGCCGCTACTAAACGGGACCAAAACACATCCTTGAGAAACCTTGCTTCTCTTCTTCCCACTCCACTACGGCAGCAAAGAGGTGGTAAATTTCCAGGAAGTTTTGCTGGCAATTTAAGGTGGGAAATTTGGAAACTTTTCATGGGAATTGAGGCAAGTGTACTGTATCAGAAAGAACTGGGAATTACGGTAATGCATGCAGTGGTCCTGGTGCCTTGAGATAACAGTGGAATTTATTCTGTGATCACGGTGATGACTCGCCAGGGGGCAGTATAATTTGTACATCCAGACTTAAATGAAGGAAATTGTCACGAGTCGTTGCAAAGCAGACAGCTCTCCGAGTACGAATGTGAGGGCATTACCGAACAGTGAACCCACGCGGATTCGCGGTTCAGCCTTCACAGTTTTTAAAATAAAAAAAAAATAACCTGCCGTATTTATTTGCTCATATTCATCGTTTTTGTGCTCAGGCCAAAGCCATGCCTCAAAAATATGTTGCTTTGGCGCCATCTGCTGGCACCTTGGTGCCAAGCGTGTTGAACTGCAGGGAGGAGCTTCATGCCATTTTGTGGCATAAATTACTCGTTTTTTAATTTTCGAAAGGCATGATGTCCATTTTCGTTGCAGGTTCAGTCCCATGGAAAGTTTCCAACTTTGCAAAATTTAGCAAGCCAACACACCACACAACCTTTGCTATTTCCTCCTTGCGTCTCTGCTGCTGGTTCTCAGTAGATGTGACCTCTCGTCAGGACTGACTTACAGATGCATCGCCATCCATTGGAGTAGAGCTGGAATCTTGATCAACTTCAGCAATTCAGTTCAAAACAGTATTATATAAAGTAACCAGTGGAATCGTTCATGATTCTACATGTATTATAATTTTGACGATGAGAGTTTACATACGGCAGCATAGTGTACTAGTGGTTAGCTTGTCTGCCTCACAAGGCTGAATTTCTCGGTTATCCAGGACACTAAATTGTCCATATGTGTGAATGTGTTTCTTTTTGAATTTCAGTTTGATTTGATTTACTGAAATAAATGAACTTTTCTATAATCTTGGAAATTATTGGAGATGCACCTGTATGTATTGATTTGCTGTGGCAGCTCAATCCAGGTTCAAGTCCTCAAATCACAACTTTCTGGCCTCGCATCCCTGTGGCGTGTTTCACTTTAAAATGTGCTTCTCTACTTTTCTATTGTGGCTGATTTTTATTTTTTATTTTTTGCAGCGTACTTCACGCGTGTTGTCAGAGTATCCCAAAATATTGCCATTGCTTTGAAATTCCCCCGAGACGTCACAAGGACGCAAGTTCCTTGCTTTGTAGCATCTATATGGAAAGCTGTTAGAGTGTTTAGTCCATATTCTTAAAATCCTGCTTTAATACTAGTACCCTCACTGTAGGGCAATTTTGGCATACTAGTAGCGCAACCTCATTTTACTCGTAAGGCAAAACTACTGATGGGCATTTTGGTGCTACTAGTGGGATCCAGGAGGCTACTAGTTGGACCTAGTGTGACACAGTAGTTCGCTGTTAAGGTTTACTTGCATGCTAGCAGACCTAAAATGGCACTAGTAGTGGGAAAACCATGACCAGTGAAGGCAACACTCTGCATCAGTTGATGACTGTGCACTACGAATACAATGTTAGATCTAAACAAGTAGGATTTCAGAATGTCACCAATAATTATCCAGCTTGAGCTAAAGTCAAGAACAAATAGGGCACACTAGTAGAATGACGGTATTACTAGGAGCGTTTTCTTCCCACTACTGTATGACGTTACTGTAGAATACTAGGGTGAATTTGGCCTACTAGGACGACAACCACATGTTGTTTGTTAGGCAAAACAGTACACTAGTAGACAACTGTGTGTCACTAGTACTATTAGTGAAAATTCTACTAGTTAACATTTTGTACTGTAGTAGTAGTAGTCGTGCCTTTGGCTGTCCACAATGTTAGGCTACTTGACAATGAGCAGTTTTAGCATATTATGCATACTAGTAGGATACCTTCATGTTACAAGTGAAGAAAAACTACTAGCTGTCATTTTGGTGTCGCAAGTACAGTCCAGGAGGTTACTTACTACTTTGTGACACATGCCTACTAGTTGAGCCGTGAAGCATTACTAGTACAATTACTAGTTACTGCTAAGGCGAGTTAGCCAAAGTGCCACTGGTAGTGGGGAAAAAAACGTTACGAGTACTACTACTAATGTTTTTTTCAACTATTGAATTGTTCTTATTGTACTACTGCGTTGAAATGTCTTACTAAGGAGGACAAAGAGCATACTAGTACATATGCCGATACTCTGTCTGCAGTAGTCGGGCAACTTGATGCTTCGAATGAGGCAAAACTACTTGTGGCCATTTTGGTGCTACTAGTGAAGTCCAGGTGGCAACCAATGCGTTACATTTGCATACTAGTCGAGCCTGATAGTGTTATTAGTGCATCACAGTCGTAAGGTTTGCTTGTGTACTAGTATGTGGCATTACTAGTGGATATTCTAATGAGACTCAAAGGGTCTCTGAACTCTCTTACAAGTGAGGTTGACTGTGGCGTAGTAGTTGGACAACGATGTTGTGAGACAAAACTTCTCATGAGCATTTTGTTACCATCTGTTGGGTCGAGGAGGCTACTAGTGCAAGACACATGCCCCTTTAGTGTTACTCGTAAAGCACAATAGTTTACCTGAAAGGTTTAGTTGTGTACTAGCAGGTCAAAAGTGGTACTAGCAGCGGAATTTTTTTTTACAGCTAAGGCAGTCTTTCTACTCATGTAGTAACTGTGTTACTAGTGATGACAAAGAGCATACTAGTACCGTACTTGCAAATAGTATGTTCTTTGTCTTGACTTGTAAGACAACTTTTGTATACTAGTAGGACAACTTCATATCAACGGTAAGAGGGATATTAACCCTTTCATGCACCAATAGTGATAACCTGATAAGCTGTCCACTGTAGTAACCACTGTCCCTGAAAGGGTGAAAGATATGGACTAAACGTTGAAGCGGCTTTCCACGTTTCACATCCTTGAAGCTCATCCTGGAATATATTGTGAATTATTTTGTTCTTGTTTGTTTGATTTTTGTATTGTTTACATTTTTATTTTATATACATATATATACTGTATACCGGTATATATATATATTTGGGGGGCTCTTTTTGTTGCTGACCTCCAGTTTCCACATGATGTGATGACCAATGAGCAGCGATGACATGTGGTTGTGTTTGAATCACTCCTAAGAGTGAAAATAGACCATTGGATGAGATTAAAGTCAGATAACACTGCAAGAAAAACAAAACAAAAAAAAATCACGTCATGTTGTGAAAATGTTTTGTTGGGAAAATGTCGAGGGGGATCCAGTTGAATGTTACTACAGTACTGACAACAGAATTCCAAGTACAAACCATGTTGTTTGGAGCAGTGCTTCTCAAACTTTCTTCAGCCTGTTTGACCCTTTAAATGCATATTTCATATGATTATGATGATTATATTAACATTATGCTCAGTTGAAACATCAAGACTGCAATTAATTTAGATTATAGGGGGAAAAAAATAAAATAAAAACAACTTAAAAGCAGTCCAAATATGCACATACCGTAATGCAGGGGTGTCCAAACTCGGTCCTCAAGGGCCGCTGTCCTGCCTGTTCTCCCCCAGCAGCAACACACCTGATTAGAATACTAGAAAAGTAATTCTGGTACATTTCCAAATTTTTCATGTGGCAGCGGTTCCATCCTCTAGGAGTGCATCAAACATCTTATGCAACTTTTATGTTTCTGATTAATCAGTTCACCTCTCACTCAAACTATGCAGAGTGCACTTTTTTGTTCATTTGTTTGAAGCAGCAGACTTTAGCGGAAACTTCTCAGGAGATTTCACTCAGCGAGCGGACATCATCTGATTTTGCAAATGATTTTTTTTTTTGGTCTCTTTTGGCCAGCACAGGAAATCAACAGGGTATTTGTCACAGTTGTGACCCTGCACCGGGCAGGTTGACTTCAGCTCATTCTTTGACCCCCCCTGAATTTTCCCCCCTAAACAGTGGAATGTGCCCCCCCCCACCCCCCTCAAATACATTCTCATAATTTTTATCACATGAAAAAAAAAATACAATGAAGATGGCCTTTGCGTTGATTTATCTATCAGGATTTTCTGTCGCCAGTATCCGTGTTTACAGATAATTGGGCAAACCGGTTTCAGCGGCTTGGCAGCATGTACAGTACAGATGGAACCTGGTCGCCACTGCGCAAATAAACTGGTTGTACGCTGAGCGTTCTCATGTTTTATGTCTTTGTCATTAGCGCAAGGCGGTAGCGCAGAGGTCTATTGGTAGGCGCCTGAGCCTTAGTTATTCGTGAGGCGGGCCCCTCGAGGGGGCAGGGGACGGGCGGTAGGGATCCTGTGACCTGGGGAACTTTTTTTTTTTGCCATACAAAAACTAAGTTTAATTTGCTCATTCACTACAGTAGATGGCAGCGGTGCTCTAACTTATTCATTTGATTTCAGGCAAATTGACGCACTTCAAATCTTTTCTGTGACACACATTTTAATAAAGTGGTTCTTCATTGTTTTCTTTCATGTTAAGGATACAATGCTATGCAGAGGTGTACTTACAAATAATATGTTTTCTTCTTCCTTGGAGGTGGAGGGGGCGTAAATGCCTCTAATTCATTTTGTTGTGTGTTAAGGGAAAAAAATGAAGTTATTGTATTTAATCTAAATATTTTTTAATTAATTGGACAATTAGTTTAATTTTATTCTGCCAAATATAAATATTGGCATAGGCCTTAAAAAAAATCCATAACGGTCTATTTTTTACCGATGATCTATTCATTGGAGAAAAATTGAAGAATAAAACAGCAAAACATACATGTGAGGTCTGGGTGTTATCGCAGTCCAAGTTCAACATGACATATGTGACTGATTGAGGTGGCTGGATTATCTCAGCGAAGGGGAAGAGCTCACCAACACAGATTCGTAAACAATATGCGAGAAATGGGCCTTTTGTGTACATGGAAACATTTCACAACCAATACAACAGACAAATAGCACACAATTTTGATAATAGTTTAGATTTGTATTTGTGTATATATATGTATATATGTATATATATTACATTGTGTCGTCTTAACATGTTGAATGCAACATCTCCAAGTTAGCTGTAACAATAAAAATACAATATCTTTGTGTCCTTAAAGTACATAAAATTCAAACAGCCAAAAATAAAGAAATAAAAAAATAAAAAAAAAACGGCCTAAGTAGTTCACAGAGGTACAAATATACGGTACAAATCTAATTTATCCAATAAAAGGGTACAAATAATAATAATTAAAAAAAGAAACAAGAAAATAGAAATATTAATGCTTTGTTAAATTCAGGTAGGTGTAGGGTAGTTCTAAGGGTGCACTTTGGGTGGACAACTCTATAAGGCTTTTGATAAACGATCAATACATATCGGTACAACCATACAAGAGTAAAAGTCATTATACAAAGTTCAGACGACCTGGATTATACTTGAGGATTGAATGTTACATTTACATCTTTGCATATGTTTTGCAGATTTAGGCATTTGGGGAAGAGAAAAAAAAGAAAAAGAAAAAAATACATTTGTTTTTTTTCTTACGCAGTTACACATCACAACTTCACATACAAAGCAGTGTCATTTTGTGCCCCCAAAATAAGAACATCAAAATCGGGGAAAAAAACATCTTTAAAACTAGAAACTGTTCTGTTTTTTTGTTTGTTTGTTTCCTCAAAATTCATCTCTGGGAAGTCCACCACCACTCACAGACACACACACACACGCACGTATTGTACAAAGCGGGAGTTAAGGCATCAAACAATCGCGGTCAAAGCTCGTGTATGACAACGGCACACAACTCGGGCAAGTGATTGAGCATTTATTTCATGTTCACCTTAAGGTCCACGTACGACTGCGCTCATTGTCCTCACTAATAAGACAACTCGGCACACTGGGAGCAGACCAAATAAAAACTTCAAGATTGTACTCGCGTGCTAGAGAGTAGGAACATTATAAAACTCATACATAAATTGTGTGTGTGTTGTCAAGCGATGAGAAATTTTCAACAAATTAGTCGCACAATTTTCCATAGCGGCAATGAATCCAATTTTTCTACAAAGTATGTAATAGATATTTACTTGAGTAATACCTTGGAAATAATGTCAAATCATCAAAAAAAAAGTATATTTAGATTCAAAGATGATTCGAATAGCTTATTTTGACCTTTATACATCTTTATATGGCGCTTTCAGATCAGCTGAAGCGGTAACAAAGCGCTTTACAGAACACCGAACATAAAATAGCAAGAATATAAATCTTCAAATGCAATTCTCCGAACATTTAGCGCTTAACTTGTAGCATGTAGATGTCAACTGGTGTGCAGTTTTTCTTCCCAAGTACCTTGGACTTGTCTGACTTGTTTTCCAAAGTTCTACTAGTGAGGACAAAAAGCATTCTAGTACATAAACCTCAGGATCTCGAATAGATGCGCAAAGGACTTTCTGCCCTGCGATTCTTCAAACGACAGCGACAACACTGCCAAGAAGGGGATATTTAGTGCAAGTACTCACAGCAACACACCATCAGCCATGTCAACACAGGTGAAAAAAAAAAAAAAGGCTGGCATGGCACAACAACAACATAACAGAGCGCCCCCGGTGGCCAAAAGGTAAAGACAGAGGCGGCAAAGCTCGCGCCCTGAAATGGGATGAATACCTTGTGATTGTTGACACTAAATCAGGGGTCGGGAAAGGTTTTCCGAACGGGCCTAAGTTTAGTTTTTCCAAAGTCTTGCAAAAATCACAATTTCAAAAACCTGTTTGCATAATGGCCTTAAATCATATTGATCTTACTCTATATTGATTCCAAAATTATTTTGTGACAAAAACAATGCATAGATGGCAGAAACTACAATGTATCCGTTTTTCCATTTATACAGCCGTCATTCATATAACAGAATAGATTTTTTTTTCGGCTAAGCAGGCCCATTTCACACAAAGTAAATGAAGACGACATCACCATTATTTTAGTATACTCACAAAAAGTTAATTACATTAACGCACTTGAAAAGTGAACTTAATTAGACCTCTAAACTAGTGGCAGACTCTGGCATGTGCGATATGTGTGGCAGCGCAGGGTAATATTTCTGCTGCCCACCAAATAAAAAAAACTGGAGTTAAATTCTTTTCTATTGACATATAAATCATTGGCGTTCGTATGGGGAGTGCGCTCTGTCAAAGAAAATCTCAGATGAAACAGTGATTTCCAGCCAGAGTGCCGGCACACATGAGTGTGCCACGGGAGCTTATCAAATGTCACTTCGTTGGTGAGACAATTTATTCATTAACAACAAATAAATGTATCTTTGTCCCTCTATCGATGCCAGCAACTTTGATGGCAAAAAGTATGAAATGGCCTCTTTTTGTGACAATTCTGTTTGGTGGTGTGCCGTGCGATTTGTCAAACTTAAAATATGTGCCTTGCTTCAATAAAGGTTGGGAATCACTGCTCTAGGTGTCCTGATCTCCAATTGTAACGGAACAAAGTAATGTATCGATCCATTCATGGATCAAACACCTGTTAGAGATTTTTGCCATTGAGCTTCTGAAACATTTCCAACAATGGTTGGACTTGTACAATCAAAGTTTTGGAGGTCAAATTAAGGTCACCTCTAAAGGTTTTAGTGCACTGTAATTGCTCCCCCCCCCCCCCCCCAGCCCGACATCTTTAAGTTTCTGTGCGTTGAGTATACTTCTTGTGAGTTTTGTTTTTGATGGTGTACTGTGAGAATTTTCACAGAAAATGTGCCTTGCATGAATAAAGGTTGGGAACACTATTACTATATATTACGAACATATGCGGGTTAAAAAAAATTTTGGCCTCTTCTGAAGAGTTCCACTGAGGTTTTATTTGTTTTCAGAATTGCATGGCAAGCGGGAGCACGTATTCTAGTGCAGGTTGGTTGCCCAGCTGCTGTTTAACAGCCACTATGACAAGCAGAGAGAAGAACGGCAGAGCAAACTAGCAATCGGCTGAGCGGTCCTGCTGTGTTTACTGCATAGAAGACGACGTGTGTTAAAAAAAAAAAAGGCAGCCGTATTGCAAATAGCATCAAAATCACTCATACAGGGCGTCCCTGAAGTCGGGACATATAACTGACAGCAATGTTGAGTTATTGCATTGAGTTTACCTGAATTTTGCAAAGGCATCAACAATTTGCCTAACAAATGTTGGAAATTATATAAAAGACGTTAATACGGTGTTTCCTCCTACTATTTGAGTACTTGGTGAATTGCCCATATATGCAACAAGACGATGGCTCAGCACTACTTTTGGCACACCACACTCAGTGGTGGAGGGGTCGTCTCCCAACCCAGAGGTTCAGGATTCAATCCCTGGCCATTGCGACCTTGTCTAAGTGTCCTTGAGCAAGACGCTGAACCCCCAGTTGCTCTTTATGTTGCGTCATCACTAAGTAAATAAGGAAACCGTGTAAGGTGCTTTATACTGTAAGTGACAGCCCATTTACCAGTTCCTTGATCCCAAAATGGTGCCAAAGCATGACATTTTTCTAATAGATAAGGATGTCATAACTAAATGAAACTCCTACCATCGCTTCAACATAGTTCCTTGGCACAAAGATACCACCAAAGCACCGCTTTTTTGTTAGAGGGTAGGTTACTGCCTTGAAAAAAATGTGAATATGTGGGGAACACTGTATTCTAATTCAATGGAATGTTGGAAATGTAACTTCTTGAAAATATTAAAGTGTCCTGACTTAAGAGACACCCTGTAGATTACTTTTTTTAGATGAGGCCAGAGGCCAGACATTTTTAACGTAAATATTTTCTGCTCAACACAAAGCGAAACAGCCAGTTTGAAGTCGTATTTTT
The DNA here is from genome assembly GCF_054856545.1 of Hippocampus guttulatus. Classification (NCBI taxonomy): domain Eukaryota; kingdom Metazoa; phylum Chordata; class Actinopteri; order Syngnathiformes; family Syngnathidae; genus Hippocampus; species Hippocampus guttulatus. The sequence continues at coordinate 14,690,225 of NC_141263.1, forward strand.
TTAGTAGGAATGTCTCGGCGTGTATGATGTGCTGCCTAATTACTAAAACCTTTGTATGTTTCCGTGTCTTCTAATTGCACTTACTGTATATCTTCAGTGAGCGGGAGGAAACTGCAGCATTCATCTTGGCTAATTTGTAAACAGATTTTTTTTTTGAAATGCATGTCAGTTTTCCAAACATATTCCCTTCGCGTGGTGTGAGACAAAAGTTTGGTGACTAATTAACCACGGACAAACAGAGGAAAATACGAGAAGAAAATGTGATCAAACATCAGCGAGATGGGGAATCAACAAGCTTAGAAAATGGAGGATGGAAATAGTGCATCAATATTTAAGTTGGGGTGAGACACGGTGGACTTTTTTTTGGGAAAAATATCTGATGAGGATAGCCCCGCTGCGGGCTCTATTGCTTAAATTTTGGTAAATGCGCAGACTCGAGACAAAGGCCAACGTGATTCTCTGGGTCATTCCCCAAGGTCACAGTCTGCTGTTTAAGGAGGTCTCTGTGGTACATCGAGGAGATGAGTTGGTAGGGTGGACTCGCTGACGATACTGGAATGAATAAAGCACGGATTCCAGTTTGTTGTACTTAAGCACACATAGACAGACATAAACACACAGAGGTGTTAGTGGACAAAAAGAGGGCGTGATTGATTCTTCACAAGTTGGATTGTAAGACAAGCGACGGAACGCGCTGCGCTTCGTGTGTCGGCGTTGCGCAACAGACGCCAGCCGTCAGGAATGGATTCAAGATTAGAGGGCTCCAAACGCAAGCTGGAGTCGTCCAAGTGCATTCCAATCAGGAAGCCGGGGCGTTCCCAAAAGAGGGGGTGACCTCCAGTGAGGAAGTGGTGACAGAGGGAGGAGAAATGCAGTGTATGAGGACTATTCCTAGAAACTACAAACTTCTCCCTTAGGGCGAGTGACGTGGAGCCAGAACAAGATATAGATATAGATATTTTTTTTCAGTTGGATGTGCAAAGAATCTTCAACATTCTCAGGCTACATTCTCACTCTTTTCTCCATCCGTAAAAGGTCTCCTCCACAGCTGTTACTAGGGCTGAACGATTTTGGAATACAATCTAATTGCAATTCCAAAGTATTGTGATTGCAATTTAATATGTGATTCATTTTTTCAAGGTCCTTATCACATGTATTTAAATAACCAAATGATTGGGGGCCAATTCAATTGTTTATACTGCAGAACTTTACCCGTGAATATTTTTTTTTGCTCAGATTTTCATGGCAATTTTTTTTTACCGCCCATCCTTCATTTTCTTTTCTCCAAAGTAATGAAACTTGAATTGTTTTTCTTAGTGCTGTGTTTCGTGTATGTTGATGTTACTTCTGGGCGAAATGTGTTCCTTCTATAAAAAGGTGGTAGATAAAATTGTGGAAATATAGATGTACTTTCATGTGCTTTGAATTTTTGGACAGGTAAAGTTCTGTCTTAAAAAAACTTTTTTTAAATCTCTCCCAGGTAATGTGTGTTTATTTCTGTTTACCAATTGCTAATAGATAGTCGATCAGTTTTGTTTTTGTGCATGTGAAGGATTAAGAAATTGTTTTTTCCAGCCATTGTGCTTTTTAGATGGGTTGAAAAAATAAACCGGTTAATCGGTGAGCAGTTTTCGCCAAATTGTATCTGCAAAATGGCATTGGGTGTCTGTGATAACTGATCACTCTAATTGACTGTTAGCTAGCCAAACGGAAAGGGGAATTAACAAAAGCAAACAGCAAAAAGCATTATCTCGTAAATAAATCTGAGCTAAACATTGCGATTGACTTAGATTTGTTCCGTCTTGTATAACGAGTATGTTGGACAAGGTTGCAGCGTGTGCATTTCATTCCACGAAACCATGACTGTGGATGGTATGTTAGAAACAATGCAGAATGCGACTGTCATGCATTCTAAATCATTGTGATGTCGGTTTGATTTCGATTAATCGTTCAGCCCTAATTTCCACAGAACGGCGTTGCTACTTCCCTGCATTGGAGCGTCCTTCGATGGACAGTTTGACCTCTTGGGGGATAAACGAGGGCCGGATGTGTCCAGAGGCGCTGATCTGTGGACAGGCGCCATGCTCTCCCTTCGTACTGTATCTTTGGAGGCCAGGTGAGGACCAGCGCCTCTGAGAAGCACCCAGCACAGCCCCCATGGCGGCACCCGCCAAGGCAGAGGCATCCGTGTGCAACTGGTAGCCGCTCTGACTCCTGGGGTGCTCGCCTGAGGTCCGACTCGGTCTGACGTGGGGCTCAGGGTGGTGTGTGGCTTCTTCCTTGTCCGCCGTGTCTTTCTCTGCCTCCCTCGGCCTGTCTTTGTGCATGCGCTCTGTCCTGAAATGAGTCTGAGGACGCGAGTGCTGCGGGGCGGGCGGCCCCATGAGCTGCTGAACGGGTTCTGACGCAGAAGCGCTTTTGCTCAACGTCCTAGCCACATTCTGCTGTTGGGGGTGATGGTGTTGCACGGCGGCTTTTTGCTGCAGTGTGATGGACACGCACACATCCCCAACTTGCATCTGATGGCAGGCCAGGCCGTAAAGCTGTGCTGTGCGGTCCGGGCTGTAGGATGACCAGCCTTGGCCAAACACGAAAAAAGGGTGCTCCGGGGGTACATCGATGGTCACTTTGCTCTGCTGCTCCCCCACGGTAAAGTGCAGCGTCACGAGATCGGGCCTCTGGTGGCTGGCGCAAATGTCCACCACCATGCTTGAGTCGATTTTCAGACCCCCACTAAGCTCGGCGCTGCGCACAAAGTCCTGAGTCTGCAGGTCCTCAATGCGCTTCAGCTCCCCAGTGGCCAGCTGGATAATGGCGCCCTTCATGAAGTGTGACGGGTTGGCAGTGGCTGGTCCGGGGACAGTGCTTGGAGCTAAGACCTGGGTCACCTCAGCGGGGGGCTGCTGCTGAGGTATGACCGGCTCACCCGCGGCCCTCTCAGGGAGGCACGCCCGGCCTGAAAGATCTGAGGCTTTAAGGGAGGACTTAGGAGAGCTGTCATTGGCCTGTTGCTGAGGCTGTGGGTGATACTCCACAGGGACGAGCATCGGCTGCCCATTGGCTAGCATGACAGCGTGGGACGGCGGACCCGCATGTTGTTTTTGCTGCTGATGCAGTCCACTCACTCTGGGCTCACTGTAGCTTACAGGTTGGACCAGGTACCCGGACTGGCCAGAAGCGAGAGCCGGGTTTTCTCCGTGGACATCTCTGGCTCGCTGCATACTCTGCGACAGATTCATGGGGGCGAAGGAGACCTCTTTACGCCCTCCGCTGACACCTTGGTTGGAGGAGGAGGAGGAGGAGGAGGTCAAACTGCCAACCACCTGCTGCACCTGGAACAACGTTGAAAAAAAAGAAAACATATTCAACTTGTACAGCACGAAAGGTCAGACCACTTAGAAGCAACATTCTTCAGAGCAAGTATGTCCCAAAAGTAGAATAGAGTATTCTACCATTTATCCTGTCCATTAATTGAGTAATCTAATACAAAATGATTTTGCATTATTAAGCACAATAACAGAAGCAGGTGAGGTCCAGGTATATTTGTCATCGGACAGCGGTAGATCAGTTGATAGAGGAGGTCATTGGTTCAAATCCCGGTTTTCACTGCCTGCTGTCAAAGTGTCCTTGGAAAAGACATTAAACCTAAATTGCCTCTGTCTATATTGTTCATGAAAAAAAAAACAGTTTTCAATTACTCTCCTGGTTTCAGAAAGAATAAATGTCCATTTGGCATCCTCATATTCTACTCTCATATCTGTTACTGACTGTGTATGGCTTTTATAGGTAGTGTCTAGCCTGGTGAGTGACGTGGGCGCCAGCAAATCCCCATGTAGAGTTGGCTGACTGTTAAACTATTTTACCCTAGCCTAGAGAGATATATCAATGTGTTAGCCCATCTGCATGCTGAGAGACTGGGGTTGATTTGTGGCCATCAACAGCTCATCTGTGCCAATCGACGCAGCTTATTATATGGTTTTGGTATGGTATTATGGTTCAACAAAGCCATTAAAAGTGCAAAGGCGGCTCTATCTATCATTGACTGATTTGATGGCAGATGATACGAAAACATCTAACATCAATGTGTTAGTTACCTTGTGTTGGGAATCATAGACTTGTTCCTGTGGTGCATATTATACTTTGTCTTCCTTGTAAAGTGTGATATTTTCTCAAACTTTGGGGATCATCTGTCTTTTACTGAATCTTTGCTCCTGGTTTGCCACCAACGTACCAATCTATTCCTTCACAGAAGGGTGCATGTGATTGCATTAGCACTTGTCTATGTGGAAAAATTATCTGTGCAAAGCTTCCGGGTAGGGATTTTGCTTCAACCTTTTGGGCTAACAAATTACTCTGCATGCCTATTACTTTCATTGGAGACTGCAGTCCAGGGTGTACTCACTCAAACACGGCTAGGAAATGCTATCCCCCCCTCCAACCCTAATGAGGACAAGCGCTACAGAAAGTGAATGGATGCATCTCATGTAGAAGTTAAAATAATGACGAATAAAGGATTACTGTATCTGAACAAAAAAAGTTGAGAATGAAGTCTGTGTCATGATGGATACGCGTTTTAGATGACACACATCAACACTCACCTCGAGGTCACTGTCTGGAGTGCTGCGATGGCCGGGTGAGCTCAGCTTGCGTTTCTGGTTGGTCTCGTGCGCTCCGGGTAGGGCGGCTACTTGCTGTACTCGCGTGTTCCTGATGGGGTAGAGCGAGTCCAACGCAAGCTCCCTGCCCACGCGGTCCTTATCCCCTCCATTTATCTCTGGCTCCTTTTCCTGATGTACACTGTGGGTGTCCCTGGAGGCGGCTCTGGCAGCACCCTGAGGATGGTAGAAGACCGGCAAGCCCCGCGAGCTGAGCTCTGCGCCGGACAAGACGCCGACAGCGCCGAGTTGCTGCTGGGCGGCCTGCTCTGTAGGCAGCATCAGCGGGACGCTGCCGGATGCAGAAACTTTGGCAAATGTATGAGTGGCTACCTGAGCCTGAGGAGGTGGGGAGACCACACCTTCTTGTATGACAGACTGGTAAGGGACGAGGTGCGACAAGGCATGGGCCTGAGAGATGGTCGCTGAAGGTGAAATTAACGAACCGGAGACAAAGCCTGGGGGCAAAGCATACGGTACCGCCGCATACGGGGAGCTGACGAACTGGAGGGAGGAATGAGGGAGCTGCGTGTAGCCCAGAGGAGGATAAGGAAGGCCTGGATGCTGCAGGAGGGGCGAGTGTACAGTGTAGGCTGGAGAGATGTGGCTTAACACTGTGTGAGGACTGGTGGGCGAGTATGTAACAGACGGTAGAGCCACTTTATAAAGCATACTGTATTGGTCTACTGGCACTGCTGATATGCCCTCAGAAGTGTCCACGCCGTAGTGAAGTCCTGGCTGAGCTCGCAGCCACTCCCCGGACGGATGCCCTCCCTGAGAGTCACTGTTGGCTGCACAGTTCGAGATGGAGCCCACTTCATCCTCTGCAACAGCGCTTCCTCCACCGCTGGCACCCACACCTCCTCCTCCTCTTTCAACGGTAGACGCCGCTCCTGGTATCCCTGCAGTGCCGCCACAGTTACGAACAGGGAGGTCCCTCTTCTTAGGAGGCAGACACTCCTGGTTGCGTTCCTGAGCCGGTTTCATCGCGACGTTGAGTCCGACAAAGTAAATTCACTGTACGCCGCAGGGGCAGACACTCGCAAGCCAGTCGGGCCACGCAGGCACCAGCTCTGAAATCCCCGGGCTGACTTCCGCTGGCAATTCTCCTGAGAACAAAACAAAGCACGGGAGAACAAAATCACGTCTTCTCGTAGGGTACATTTACAAAATGGCTGTTTCAGATGACTTTATTTAATTAGGGGTTTGGAATGAATCATACATGGTCAATAAAAGATGATGCTGTCACAATGATGTCACTGTTGGAGTGCTGGCACTGCTGTTTATCCTCAAAGACAAAGACAACAATCCTGCACCAGATCTGGACTGTACCCACTTGCTCTCCTTTTCATCACTCTGCCACAGACATGATCATCAGGACATATAGGAAGTATGTAATAACTATTTATGCTAGCAACTGACTTGACAAAAAAGGTACAACTGAAGTCATCATTTGTCTTGTTGAAAAAAAATCCATCATCTTATTAGGTTAAAAGTCACATTTTAGAATGCTGCAGTTGTTTTGGTGAAAGTAAAGCATCACAATTCAGAGGCTGTAATATTGCATTTGGACTGCTGAATGCTACACAATCATTTTTACGAACAATATTGCTCTCTATCACATGCAATAATGAGCATGTCTTGACTTCAAATTTCCCCAGTGTGGGACAAATAAAAGTTATCTTATCTTAGGTACTGTAACAGCTGTGTAACTGACCAGGTACAATAGCTTGTCGTACCTCGATTAGTATTTTGACTTAGAATTCCACAGATGAAAAACGTTGTGTTCACCGTTCACATTTTGCTCTCTTCAGAAGGATCACACAAAATGGATTATCTCGTCTTATCATCAACAACATTTGGTATTTAACTTTGAATACATCACAAGTGCACCCGCAGTCACAAATGTCTTCATTTTTTAGCACAAAATACATTTCAGGCCCAAATAAAGAAAGTTTAAAATAAAAAACAGATGGATGGATAAACAAATGGTTATTTTACACAATGTGGCAGAGCCGCATCGTTTTAAACGAGGATGTCATCATGTAAAAACTAGCAGCTGATTCGTGGGAAGAGCACAAGTTAATCGTGAGTTTGGTCAATTATCTGTTTGAGGAATAATGTTCCAACGATACCATCGATGGGCTTCCTGGTTCTCACTGGGAACACTCAGTGAGCCCAAAAGTCACTCGAACTCCGTTACACAGCACAGGCACTGTACACCGTTAACTACTAGAGGGTGCGTTTAACGAGCACTTAATATCACGAAAATCACACATTACATTGCATCCTTTCAAGCGTTTTGTGCGAGTAAGCGTTTTGGTGTTTAAAAAGTGGAGTTCGTAGGCCTATTATTCATTATTCGTGTCGCGTTCCACTGGTTCCGGCTAGTTAGCTGCTCAGCTAAGGCTGTTAGCTCACTCAATTCCACTCCTGCTCGATTCCTATCGCTTCACAAATGCCGCGGCAACGCGCACTGTGTTCTTGTTGGGAACGGCGACGCAGGGGAGTAAAGCAGACTTACCTCCAATTGTCATCGCGGAAGGACTTTGCTGAGGGTTGGAAATAAGGAGAGAGGATGAGCGATGTGTGACAAAAATCAAGGCTCAGAAGTCGAGCCCATCTCGAAGGCCAGCGGAGGCGCTCACATATGACGTCATCAGGTTGATGCTATCGCCTTACAAGTGACTCATGTTTTTGTCTTAGTACATTTAGATGCCCCGTTGCACTTACATAGTTCAAACTAACACTTAAGTCAGAAATCTACAGCGTTCTTCAGGATGACTCATATAACATCACGTTGTCCATTCGTAGTTGAAATTGGTATCAGTTTGTGGTTGCTGTAATAAGGAACTCATGGTATTCGCGGGGATAGTGACTGGATTGGCTCGCAAATAGCGAAATACCGTGAACAATTGACGCGCACTCAGTTGTATTGAAAAAAAATTTGAGGCGGTGTCAATTATCATTTAAGACAATAAGAGTTTTTCACGAAAAACGTTTACATTTATTTTTCTATTGGCAAAAATAAATACTGTATATCCACAGTTGCCACACCTTTCGTGTTTGGGCGTCAACTACACCGTCACACTAATTATCGCAATCATTAGATTAGGTGAGAGAAAAAATGTTTAAATGTGTAGCCTCTATTAAATACTACATTTTTAACAATTAAAATGTAATATTTATAATGAATGTGGTTATTTTATTAAATACAACAGTGCTTATTGATACAAATTCAATTTATTCTATGACCACGCTGGTAACACCATACATTTGTTTCTCAAATCATGTTTCCTTCTTGAAATGAATGGAAGTGCCATTAATCTCTTCCAGCTCTGCCACCACCCAGAAAACATCGTGTTTTTAAGAAAAATAGCACTCTATATTAGTTTATAAAAACATACAGTAATGACACCATTAAATACAATGAAGAAGAATGAAACTAATTTCATGCACATTGTGCTGCTCATTCTGGTGTGCATACCTTGACTACCAGGGGCCTCAGTAAGCTGCATGTCATTCTTCATAGAAGATCAAGAATATATCTCTGTTAGTATTATATTAGCCGTCATTTGGCACAGCGGTGCCTATGTACCTTTATTCACTGCTGTTTTTAATACATGTTAATCTTGTGTTTTGTTTATGAAGCCTCCTTTTGGAATAAGTGTTCCCCATCTGCCAAAATAATGCAGCAAATTTTACAGGACGTCTTTTTTATGACTTTTCGGTTTCAAAGATTAAGATGCTGAGAGAAGCAGAGGACGCTTTATGGGAGGCATGACTGCCTTGTGACAAACCATCAAAGCAGAGGCGCTCCATCCGCTTTGTCCAAATACAGCACTGCAGGGCACATACTGATTGATCAATGCTTTTTACTCACAAATAATTAGTAGTCAATGCTTTTTACTCATTGTATGCTTAAAATTTGACAAAAGGTTTGAATTCACATTTAGTCACCAAATCATGTCCTTGTTCAGACCTTATCTAGTCTGAAGGCTGTACATTTGACAACTTTGGCCAAAACAAAGGCATGTAGTTTCATTGGATTATTTGAGTAAAACTTCCAATAACCAATATAGAAAGGTGACTAAAGAATGCACTATGCCCATGTAGCGTATAATGTGAATAAAGTCAGCCATAAAACCCTATCCAGTTAAACTTCATGAGTTTTATTCTTTGGCATTTGACTCGGCATGACTCAGACTTGATCTTAGTTTTACTGTTTTGTGCTTTCTACTGTCTTCGTTATTTATTTTTTATTGTTGTACACTATATATACACATTTGATGGAGCAAATGTGTACAGCACTTTGTATACAGCGATGGTTGTTTTAAAGTGCTCTATAAATACAGTTGAGTTAAAAAAAAAAAAAAAAGACAAGAGACCTCAGTTGAAAATAAACTGTATTGATTGGTTACTGGTACGTTTGAGCCCTCTTTTCTCCCAGGAAACCCTTCTCAGTGCAGTACCTGTTAAAGGTTTAAGACGCCATTAAAATGAACACAAGTAGACAGGTCAGATATATAGAGCATTGTTACAAAATCTTCCCAAAAGGCACAAGAGTAGCCATTACGTCTCCCTGAAGAGAACATTTGCATAATATGAATAAATACACCTGCTGGCACATCCAACTGTGCCACAGTGAACACAGTCTTCATAGAATCAGCAAAGGACGATAGCATCACATAAATATCTCTCCATAAAATATAGTCAAAATTAAGATGAGACATAGTACCATTATCTCTAAAAATATCAGATTTCAAGCACATAGAAATTCTTTTAAAAAAACTGCCAAATCTATTGTTCAGCCTCCTTAAGAACCATAAATTGGGTGAAATGTGCAATTAATAGCATTTTTGTAGGGCAAACGCAGCACTCACGCCACTTGAAAGACAATTTTAGTTATTGCCAAGGAATCTTACTTTTAGGTTAAAATGGGTCACTCTGCTCGCTAATATCAGGGGTGGGGAACCTTTTTCCCTTTATCTGGGGGCCACTGACGTTTGAATTAAGTCCTTAGAGGGCTACGGGAAACAGGGCAAAAATAAACAAGCATACACTTATCTCACATATGAGCATTTGCGGTTTTAATGTCTTTATTGAGGTTTTATTTTGTAATTGGATGGCTCTTGAGCTGCAGGTTCCACACCCCTGATCTTAAGAGTCTCACTCCAAGCTTCTCACCACTTTTAGACAACTGAACCATTTACTCGTTTTTACCAGCCAGTCTTTGGTTCAACAGTTACAAAACATGAGGGAACCCTTGTAAAGAAAACTAAAAATTGCTGAGTCCTCTTTCCTTTTTTTGAAAAGGAAGACCTAATTAGTTCTTGATAAAACTGCTCTGAAAAAGAGTCTATAAATTTACCACAGATTTAAGTCATCTCAAATCAGCACCACAGTTATTTGTTTCAGCAAAATGCCAAACAAGTGATAGAATTTGTAAGCAGACAGCATTAAGTTTGTGGGAGGACAAACACACGCGCGCACACGGACCCATTCTGTTTGCACCACTTGGCATAGCAGTTAGTAGTGTTATATTGTATGATGCTTTGGATTAAGAACATAAAAAAAATCCCAAATTAAGAGTTAGATGCAATCTCATCATATTTCCTGGAAGGTGCACATTACATTTGGAATCAGTCAGTGTCGGTGAAACGCATCATTGTTGCTGCAATAAAATCTGGACTGTGAGACTGCTGAAGGATAATCACACGGCCTGACATCACAGGTCAATCCCGCACAGGATCTGTGGATTCCTGGAAGCTCGGCTCAGAAAATGTTAAGAGCGATTTAAGGGGGGGGGGGGGGGGGGGGGAAGAAAAACTACACCTTTCTTTCACAGTATGAGCGCACATCACAGTAGCACGTCACTGGCCAATTCGGAGGATGTACTTCTGCATTCTCGCTTTATTTTTTGAATGATTGATGGAGCTATTTTTTGTTTGATGCTCTTCCAGTTGTTGCTTCAGTTGTTGAAGCAGCATCATTGTTGTAGATTTTAGCTTATGAAGAACTTAAAAAAAAAGTTATTCTTTAGATAGATGTCTGCATCATTAAGAGTGGTAACAGCGATCGAAACGAAATCCCACCCATTCTCAGAGGGAGTCGTTCGCGAGCGTCTCTGTGGAGAGCCAGATCCTAGCCCCATTCAGAAACTTACTGATGGGGGTTCCGTGAATACTGCGGCGACACAAATTTCCTACAGGGGTGAAAGGAAAAGAGGAGGAAAGAAATTCTGGAGGCGAATCATTTGGGGAAGCGGCCTGAAAATACATCCGCCTTTGGTCAGCAGTGGTCCCTTTTGGGCTGGGGAGGGGCGTGTTGCTTGGGGTGGGCGCCTTGTACTGCCTGAGGTGGTTCTGTAGCATCTCGATTTCGTCCACTAGTTGGGAGAGCTTGTGGTAGGCAGTGATGAAACCCCCCTTGGAAATGCAGGCTTCAGGCACCCAGCGGAGGAAGTAGAGCTTCCAGAGGGCCATGTGGGAGGGCGTGAGCAGGGGGAGCAACAGGCCCTGCTGGTCAGCGGGCCGAGAGAACCACTCCCTGAAATAGCGCTCCGACGGGCTCTCCACCACATATTTCATGGGTGAGAAGTCGGTCTTCAGCTCGGCCCCCAGGGAGCCTCGTCGAGTGAGGGCCTCCTCTCCGCCTTTCAAGCCGTGACGCAGAGATGCAGAGGCTCCTCGGAAGACGGAGCCGTATTTCTGAAGGGGAGTAAAAAACATCCATGAACATGTAATCAGAGATGGCAACGCCTGTAATCTCATGTCGGAAACATTCTGGCTATTCGGTTGGAAGCATTTTCATCTTGGCAAAACCAACAAATATGCTCCACCAGAAAGACTCAAAATGTTCATATTTTTACCATATATTTTTCAATATTTTCTTTAAATAATTTGCAGTCACAAGATATTGACATTTAAATTGTCTCTTATTTCATTCAGTATGTTTTGGCGAAATATTGCTCAATATACCAGTACAATCACGTTTTGACAATTTTATTTAAAGAATGACAAAAATTAATAAATAAAATAGTATGGTAATTTAGCAAAGCTGAATTTATTTAATACATAGTAAATTAAGATTGAAACATTTCTTGTTATCTCAAAATTCAGAATGAAATCTAACAGTTCATCTATCGCACGTCTCATCTCCTAAACATTTTTGACCTCACAGGAACAGCGGAATACATTATAACATCCCTTAACAAAATACGGCAAACCGTATCACTTGGAATCTCTGCATACTGGGGCTAACTACATTTCAAGTATAATACAATACAATACAATACATGCTGATTTATATAGCGCTTTCACAACAGCGACAGCTGTAACAAAGCGCTTCACAAAACAGTTAACATAAAGTAAAATAATAAACACAACACATAACATAAAACACGGACAGTCGTGCAGTCCTAACCACTTTTCCGTCACACGCTTTGTTGTTTGAAGCAGTTTGATCACTCACTTATAGGGCTGTATGTGCAATGACACGTGGGATTGTCTGTTCAACAATCTTGAACTTGGTGGTTTTGATTGGTTTGGTAGTCATTTGTCTCAATAACACTGGATGTGTATGTTAAAAGTGATGACATGCCGAGAACATAGCAGGGTATAATAAGCTTTTGAGATAAGTGGATAAGATTAAAACCACTGCATTAAATATATACTTTTAAATTAATATGAATCCTTAAGAAGAACAGGTATAGTTGATGACGAGGCAATATATATTTTTTTTAATTGATAAATACACAAACTTGGTTGTGATGCCCCCCCTGCACTTAAACACTGGTAGTGCAGTAAATCAGTCAATCATGAGGACACGCATGTTATTGAATCAGAATTTGTGTGCAAACTTTTGATCAGTGTATGATAGGCAAGAAAAATCAGCAGACAGAAAGGCAGTCTTTGTTACCTTTGTGCGTCGAAAGCTTTTCACTTCCCCATTGAGAACACATGCGGCTCCTTTGCCAACGTACATGGGGTTGTTAAAAAGGGTTTGGTCTTTGGTGGAGAATTGCTGTGACCAGTCCCACACAGGGGGGAAGTACACAACGGAGTCCTCCCCTTGAGGGATGGCTTTATTCCTCGCAAAATCCTACAGAAAAGACACAATTTAATTTCTGACTACGACCCAAGTATTTTATCAGTCATGAAACGGACACACAAGTTCAAACAAGTTTATAACAACGAAGAACACACCACTGACCAATCGCACACAAAGATATTTACAATGAAAAGAATTGCTTATTCGTCCTCACCATCAAGTACTGGGCACGTTGTTTAGGAGAACTGAAGAGGAAAGTGCTGAAGAGTGGGATCCACATGCTATCACTTAAGACTGTCAGATAAGCTTCTGTGAACTCAAATGCAGCTGGATACTGGTTCATCATTTGCCACACACAGTCCAGAAACAGAATGAACAGTGGGGACTTTAAAAACACACACACACACACACACACACACACACACACACACACACACACACACACACACACACACACACACACACACACACACACACACACACACACACACACACACACACACACACACACACACACACACACACACACACACGTTACCAGTGTTAATGTCTTGAAAGAAGATAAGTACATTACCTTGTAAAAATAAGCAAATACCTCCTCTCTGTCATTCTTTTTTAAGTGGTTGCATCTGTCCAAGAAGCGATGGCCTGCCATCACCCACTCCTTCTGCACCAAACCCTGAAATCCAACAAGGCTGCGATAATGAGGGTCAACCATGAGCTGCACCATGGAAGACACCACACAGTTCAGGTCACGGTCCTCTTCCTCTGCCAAGATCAGAAGGAACAACATCAAATTGTTTGCAGGAACACTTTTCTATTGAGTCAGTTCAATGATGTGCGCAATATCTTTGAGCAACTTTTCCAACAAGATGACATTAAGTTTTTTTTTAAATTCACTGCCATTGACAGCCCAAAAAGTCTCTTGTTTTACGATGGGCTAGCAAAGAATCAATGAGTTAATGGGGAAATTTCAAAGGCACCGTGTGTTGCTTTTGAGTCAGAAGAGTTTACCTTGGAGAATGACTGAAACATTCCTCCCATCCAAATGGTACACTATCTCAGATGCCTGCTTCAGGAAGGCCCTGCAGATTAGATTAGATCAGATTAGATCTTTAAAAAAAGCATTTGTGTATTTACATCTTGTTCCAACATTCACACCAGTCATTGAAACAGCCCATCACATTGTGCAGGTTAATTGGCGCAACTGTAATTTAGTCAACAAACGGTCCAACATTTGTGATTCTTAAAAATACAATATTTTTGACATAAAATGCGTGAGGGTTTCTATACAGTGTACATGAGGTGCTATCATACACCTTGGCAGTTTGTTTCCGTACCTGACATACTCGAGCCATCGCGAGTTTTCAATGGATGAAAGCCACCTTTCCTCAGACTCCTCAAAAGGATCTGCACACAATCAAAACAGAACCCCTGAAATCTAAACTGACTCCAAGAATGTTGAGGAATTCCTTCTGGTGTTCAGATAGGAACCAGTAACAAGGCTCGCCTATGACGCAGATCTGTCGGATTTTGACGAAAGAACTCTGGATATCCTGGATGTTGGGCAGACACTTGTCCAGGTCTGAAGTGAAGACTTCACTGCACTGTGGGTGGCTCTTTGTGATGGCAGTGATGATCCTAGCACAATGAACAACACACACACTGTGGATTACGGAACTCAGGTATAATGTAACAGTCTTGCACAAAAGTTGTACTGCGGAAAACCCTGGGCTGTATTTGAAATAATTTACTCATTCCCTACGCACTGTATAGCGATATTTATATCGTGGACTACTGGTATACACCGCGGGTGTCAAACTCAAGGCCCGGGGGCCCAATCCGGCTCGCTACATCATTTTATGCGGCTTGCGAAAGCAAATCATGTGTGTCAACTTCCATGATCCTTGCTAAAATCTGTACCGAAATGTCAAATTGTCAGTGTGTAATAAATAACGTTCAGATTCTGCAATAATTGTATTATCCTGTTTACACTCACTTGAACAAACTATTATTTGTATAGTTGACCTGCAGAAGTAACAATATGATGAGACGACAAAACATTTATTTGTTTTCACAGTCATAACGACCCTCCGAGGGAAGACGTAACTCCAAATTGGCCCACAACAAAGATTAGTTTGAGACTTCTCTGTATTTTATGCTTAGTTTAACTGCAAACTTCCAACTGGGATTGGCAATTAAGAGGTTAGTCTTTTTTAACTCATTCACTCCCAAAGATATATTTATGTCTTTTCAGACTTCACACATTCAATCCCATATACTTAGGTTTTCTATTTTCCTAGCTTTTTTTTCCAAGAATTTTTTTTTATACGGGTCTGAAAATGGCTGGTACTAAATGAGTTTTAATTAAAGGACTTTTTTTTTTTAAACGGGTCTGAAAATGGCTGGTACTGTATGAGTTAAGTTGTTTTTACAAAATTGAACCCACAAAAATAAATGGAAAAACAGGTAGCAGTGAAAACTCTCCCTACCCCTATAAATTAGAATTGTTCACTATCTGCCAAACTGCTGCTTGTTGCAAAGTGAATTGAGTGAAGTTCACTTAGCTATGCATTCTTAGGCCTTGCACTACCTCTGCTCAATCTTCCTCTGCTGGACCGGGTCACACACACTGGCCATGCGCACAAGAGCACTTCCATTCCGGTGATTCCAGCACCAAAGCTACAACAAAGGAAACAAAGGCTCAACTTGGTGGAGTGATAGGAAATAAAATGGAAAACATTCCTGTTCATCTTTTGACAAACAGCACGTTAGGTATAAATGACACTCACGGGGAGGCGGTTGCCAGTTAAAAATATAGAGTACTGCTTGAGATCCTGGTCTGCTAGAGAAACTGGAACGACAATGTACTCCGGAAGACTGGGAAGCAGGAGAAAAAAAAAGGACAATGAATCACAAAATGTATGCTCTCAAAAGGCGCTTGTTGTTCATGCAAGTATCTGTTAGCTCAATCAAGTAACATTGTTCATAGTCATTTAATGTGTCAAGTTACTAATAATATGAGAAATAAACAATACATCCACATTCATAAAACTCTGGACAAAGATGACAATGCAAGCTCTATGAGGTCACCGCTGGACTTACTGGCACCTCCTGTCAAATGGAGACGTGCATTACAGTGAAAATTTTATGAAATGAGCAGCATGGGTTGACTGTGTAAACTCACCGTCTTGGCAAAACATACGAGGGAGAATTTTAGACAGTTAATAATATTCTAGGAGTTGCCGGCCTACTTTTTCTTCACGCTCATTGCACTTGCAAAATAACAGCAGCCCAAACCTTGAGGAGATGTTGTAAAACTCGTTTATGGAACACACTCTCCACTCCGAGGCGCCCGTTCTCTTGATCTCTCTATCCCACTCAGACCGGCGATCAAAAATGGGCGTCTGTAATCCTCCTCGTCGGACAGACCCATTGAGTCGCTCATCTGGAAAGTAAAGACGCAGGAATTCAATCTCACTGGCATGTATAAGGAAGACACATTTATATAATATTTCATTATGACAAGAAAGAGTGTTTTTGGAACCTTTGGATTCATGGTACCGCCTCCCCTGATACTCAAAGCCAAAGAGCAGATGCAGATCAGCTGGATGGGAGTAGTGAGCAATAGCGAGACAAACCTACAGTAAGAGAAGCACAACAGAACTACTCATGAATGACTGAATCAAACTGAGAAAGATTTTTTTAATGACCATTTCACTTCGAGTACAAAAAAACATCTGAAGGCATTTTAAATGCTTCCAACACATGAACAAGTGTGACCTGGGAACCAAGCATTTTGCTCTGGATTGCACAGGAGTCCCACAAAGCCGGCCATTCAGTAGAGAAGCTGTGAAAAGCATGAGGACACCAAAGAAAACACTGTGTGTGTCTGTGCGTAAGGGAGTACCCGACTCTGTAATTTACTTCAGCAAAAGAAGTTATTATAGGTTGGCTGAATTCCATATGTCGTAAAGAGGAAAAGAGCCAGACTATTTTTTTTTACCTTCACACTGTAATTACTAACATTGTGTCCCTAAATATCCACAGCAGCGAGGAGTGGCTAATACATTTCTATTCCAGAACTTCCATGTAAAGAACATACTCTGCCTGACCAGAATTCAACATTGCAAAAGTTCCCAGAGGCTAAATACAGTGTCATGACATCATGACTAAGGTAGTTGCTTATTGAGACAATTCAGTGAAGAGTCTCCTCTTATCACACTAATGGTGGTTGTAAAATCACCCAATCCTTCCAGATTTACAATTGTAAGTCTCAAAATGTACTTCATACTCAAAATGTAGATAACTCAAAAAAAAAAATTTTGGGTGACAATTTTGTAATAATAAATGTAGTTCAGGGCAATCTAATTCCAAGAATTAATGTTACGAAAGGTGTTTCTCTGACCCCGGAGTATTTGGATTTAATCTTTGGTGTTTTCCAAAGCAAAAATTATTATTTTTTTAATTCTACGATAAGATAATCAAATAGTACACTGGTGCCTCAACTAAAAATGGACATGTTTTTTCTGCTTTGACTTTACCAGGAAAAAATATAATCTACAAGCACTACGAGACGGTGGCAGAGACAACAGTGATGACAAAATCCTGGTAGCAAAAATATGATCTGTGGCTGGGAGTTACTCTTTTAATACTAATGTACACATCTTTAAATTGATTTCAGATCACATGACAGGCGACCAAGAAGAAGCAATCATTCACCTTTTTAGCACTCTCAGGCCCGGCCTCATCAAAGCAGAACCTTATGATTCGCAAGTCTTTACAGTAAAGGATGAGCTCAGTGGGGTTGAACTTCAGCTTTTGGTTTGAGCCCAAAACTTTTTTCTTCCCCTTTGTATCGTTCACTGAAATGAGTAAAAAATATAAGATGAATATTTTATTAAATGTGCAAAAAATAAAAGATTCATAAAAGGCAAAAGTGAATACAACTGGAAAACACAATCTGGTGTTAGCCAAAATGAGGCTTGATATCATTCTTTCGATTCAAAGCCCGTGTGTTAGCATGAAACAAGCCCCCCCTCATCACTACAAAGCGCTTCCTTTTGTGCTCAGCTTAGATCTGCACTGTAAGCCATTCGTGAGATGTGAAAACGAATCCACATTCGGATGCAAAACACTGCTGGCATCGCTTGTTATCAGAGGGTACATCACATAACTGCTAAAGAGCAGTCAGTCATTATACAAACAGCCAGGTGAAACAAAAGAGGAAGAATTTGTTCTGGCCAATGTCAGGACCAGTCCTACCTGTTACCACGTGCTCTAAACCTGTCAGTGGGATGTCATGCTCTCCGAGCAGCAAGTGGGAGAGCTGAAACTTCTGAGCGGCAAAACAAAAGCAGAATGTGACTCGACCCATTAAAATCTGGTTCAGCAGTTTGCACTTTATTATCTCTGCAGCAGTCTGAAGCATAAGTGGAAATGACGCATGTTCTTACTTCACAATGAAGAACAGGAAAGTTTACTTCCTCTTTCCCACTTCATACACACAACAGACATGGAAGTGGGAATACATACAGTACACCACTTTGAGTCATTCATTCATCCTTCGCTATTTTGTTACACACGCCAGGTAGTGCTTTTTCTGCTTACAGCTGGTGCATTCATTGCAGTACATGACCACCACACGACCTTATTCTTACCGGTTTAGTTGAAGCATCTTGAGGGATGAAGGAGACCTTAAAGTTGGTACAAATCAACTTCCCCCAGAGGTCATCTTGGCTGCTTTCAGCACTGATGCATTTCCTCACAAAGTTCACCTCGTTAACTACTATCTCCCCTGGAAATAGACACGGGTTTAAAATTTAGAGTACACAAATAAAACGTCATTTGAAAAGGAAGTTAAACTCATTTCAACAAAGGACTTTCGGGTGCACTTGTACCAAGTTTTGACGTGGTCATCTCTCACTGCCAACCATTTAAGTTTCTGCATAAGTAAGGCTCTACATTTACAATATGGTTACGCTGGCCATGGCAGTGCCGTTTAAAACCATTGTGTACAGAACAGGGTGCTCGTGAGACAATGCCTGTTGCCTGAGATGGATACAAGAGATCGAATATTGAACTACCTGTTGACAAATGAGCTCCAAAGCTACCTGGCATTTAAGTTTTACCAGAGGAAGGCCTTGACAGAAAGTGAGACACGTGATGGATCCCATCAGAATGTGACGGGACGGAAGAGAACACACTGGCATCCGTGGTGGACCATGGGCTGAACCACAGTGCACCTTTGAACCTCCGGGACTCCGCAGCCCCATCCTCCCTTGATCCATCACCATTACCGTGGTAGACCATGAGAAAACGTTGCAAGATGTGAATAAGGAGTAAAGTGTTTCAGACAAGCTGGTCAGTCGTGGCCAATGGGTCCGTAGCCATCACATTACAATGACTGCCGCTTGAAATTTCCCAGGATGTTCAAAAGCGGAAGTTTTTTTGTGAAGTGGATCATGAACAGGAAGCTGCGGTAAATTCCGTAACTTTCACTTTGATCCTGTCTAAGCAATATGCTCAAATATATCGTTTTTTAAATTCAAGGCTATAATTAATCTATTCCTCTCCATGGTATTTCACCTATGAATAATTACTCTAAATAGCACGCCACAAAGTTTTATTTCAAAGGGTGCACAGAGCCACTCCCTGGAGGATGCCTTTTCATCTGGTCAGCCAAAAACTAGAATTATATTTAGAATTGAAAACTCTCCTGTTTCTCCAGTTCATAAATGAGTAGCACATGAGACAGATTTTTTGTAATTAGTTGGCAGGACACTTGAAACTAACGCTCATGGTGGAGCTTTGCAGTGGTTATTCCCTGCAGAAAAGGCACAGTCAAGGAGAAAAAAAACTAAACAACACAATGGGCAAGATGCAAAGATAAATAGCAGGGTGGTACTGACAAAGCGCACTGACCTCCAACTACCCTTGACTACAAAAATTCAATGTCTGACAAAAGCCACTTGTCATTTATTGTATGACACTGTTAAACTTTGGTAGCGATGACATTTGCTTCACAGAAAGTCTGATTTCACACAAGTTGTGAGGTCTGCCATTTTGTCTCGTTTCCCCATGCTGCTGTTTTGTATAAATGGCAGTGATACCATTTTCAGCCTTCAAAGGTAGTATCACAGCTGTACCAGATGGTATGACACCTGTACATACAGGAAGTCTTGGAAAGGTGGGAGAGTGTGTGTGAAACTTGACACCTGACATTCACTTGTCCTGCCCTGTTGTACCGAAAGTCAGAAGACCACTTCTAATTATCAGATTACGGGACGGCGCACAGAGGCTGCAGCTCTCATATATTTATATTTTTAAATCATTACTGCCGGAATGTCTGCCAGCTTTACAAGCTTACCTGGGAGTAACTTGGGTTCCAACTTTTTAATAGGGGGGTCAATGGTCTTCTTCACATCACTCTAAACAGGAAACACAGTAACCAGCAGTCAGCGGTTAATGAATGATGGCAACAATGTGACATTACAAAGTAGGTCATGAGAATAATCACTTTGTTCATATTTTCCCATAGAAAGAGCAGCCATGGAGACCAAGGTTCCTCGAACGCTTTGTACAACACCTCTTTGTTTTACCAAATAAAGTCGTCTTCTTCTCCTTCCGGCTTGTCCAAATAAAGTCTTATATGGGCTAAATCTCCAAATGGTTCGAAAACAGATACTACTATCATTCATTAAAATTGTAAGCTAACCATGTCAACCACATGTCACTTGTTTGTACGAGTTTCATGCACCATTCAATTTCCTCTAAACAAAAATCTGTCGCCAATGGCCGCAATCGACCTGCACCCTGACAACATTGTCAGTTTTGCAAGCCTTATTAAATACTGAAAGCACTTTGCCAAATTTTTAAAAAAGTATCTGAAAAATGTGATTTTCTATCCTTGTTATTTTTTCATTGAATTACTGAAATAAATTAACTTTTCTATGATATTGTAATGAATTGTGATGCACTGGTATGACACTTTTAACAATTGACCAACATTTTTGCTTGACAATAACTTAATATAATGGACATAAAATAGAAGGCACTTAATATCCACCTTCCACTATCAGGCCTGTGTATATGTATTAAGCCCTCTCTCCACAGTCTAATTATCTAACATCATATAATTCAAGTCTGCCATTTTTTTAACACAGTAACACACTAAAACATAAGATACTGGATACCAGAAATTATGAGGTTCAAACACCCCCCACCCCAAAAAAATCAGCAACAAAATGTGTTGATTTTTCTCTTGGTTGGAAAGTTAAATAAACGCCAAAGGACAAAGAATTTAAAATAACACGAAATGTTCTACCTGTAATTCATATCTTTATGCAATCATTAAGGAACACATTTTTAATTAATCAGCCTATTAATCAGTGACTGGAATTTTAACCGAAAAAATCTGAATTGGTTGGGCTCTTACATCTTGCCATCTATTTTTGAAAGTAAATATATTAAAAGCAGTGCTGGTAACGAAGTTGCAAAATATGCTCTACTGTAATTAAGTAGATTTTTCAGGTATCCGAATTTACTTGGTAAAACACTACTTTTACTTCCTACATTTGCAAACATATGTTCTAATTGTTGCCTTATCAAGAGAGGCTTCTTAATTTGTTCAACCTCTACAGATTATGACACAAAGTGAAAAAAAATAAAGAGTTAAATAGAAAGATTCAATTGCAATCTTGGGGTATTAATGAGGGAAAAGCAGGCCAGCTGCAACAAGTTGAAAGGCTAAATATGGACACTTAACTAAACAGCAAGGGATTGGGAGAAGCAAGATATTCCCAAACAATGGCCTTATACATTTCTGTTGCAAAGGTGATTCTAACATGTTAGGTTAAAATTGGGCAAACTTATTTCGCCTGCAGTTTTTTCCCTTGTAAGTTTCAAAGCCTGGGGGAGGGAGGGGGCAGTGTTTGCTTTTTAAGTATAGTTCAATGTCTGCAATGTTTCTTAAGTACAGGAGTTGAAATACAGTACTACTACAGTACATTTACCATTTAACAGTGCACCGAGCGTGGACTTTTGCCACCCCTGTTTAAAAGGCAAAGTCTGCATACAACTCATAAAAACATAGCATGCACATTTGTGTTGTGTTGTGTTGTGTCCATGTACCTGTACCGGAGGAAGGTAACACTTGAAGGTTGGTTTCATTGGTTTGACAGAAAACATTGTTTATGTCCGCCCTGTTGAAGTTGGTATTAATGGGCGTTTTGAACAGCTAGCTTCCACTGTGGGGAAAAAACAAATCAAACGGAGCCTTCGAGTCAAAGCCCGTCAGAAGGTTGAGCCCCAGACGTCCTTAGGAAACAAAAAATATTCACACAGACGTGGTAGTTGGGCGATGGTACTCCTCCATTTCGAGCTAGCCACTTTGGGTGGGAAAAAAAGTTGACCCAAGTTAATGTTGGGACATCCGCGTTAGCTCACGGCGCTCGTTAGCATAAAGTACGGAATAAAAAGTTTGGAAATGCTAAATTCGCGCAAGTTTAGCTCGCTAGGAAAATAGAGAGACCTCCAACGGGCGTCTACATTTTCGTAACCACCTGTTACCGAAGTCCAGAGCTGCCAGTGACTTCCTCAAAGTGTGATTAATTCAACCGAACGCAGGAGCAAATGCAGTCAAAGGCTTAACGGCCATGTTTGGAAAGTAAGCGGCGACGTCCCGCCCTACTTCCGGACTTCAAGCACGAGTGTTATCAGAGGCTCCTACGCATTTAAAAAGTTGAAATATATGTTCTTATAATAATTACATTAACTGAACAGTTATCTACGACTTTTTGCTGTGACGCGTATACATTCGACTGTCGTTTCTCGCCACTAGAAGCCACAAACAATCGAAACGTCCATATTTTATGGACTACAAATCCCATGAATGTTTCGCTAGGGATTTTTTTTAAATAGCTTTATTGAAAGTATAAAATTTGGTAGGGAAATTGTATTTTCTTTTTAGTACAGTAGCTGGCAGATGCCCGTCTCTGTTGAATTATGCTTTAAAATCTACTCACCCGACGCACTGTTAAATATACCTATTTTCCGTAGACCAAAAAGAAAAGATGAAGAACGAAAATTATTACAGCAGTAAGAGTAGGAAAACATTATCTCTAATATTATTGGCCCCAGAGTGCAAAAAAAACACACAAGAAAGCACACAAGAAAAAGAAATGAGAAAAAACAAGACAAGAAAAAGCATTCACAAACAATAAAAATCAAGGAAACAAGAAAAAGGAATCGCAAGCAAAAACAAACAAGAAAGAGGAACTATAAACAAAAAAGACAAGCAAACAATAGAAAGAATCACAAACATCAAAAGCAGACAAGAAAAATGAATCACAAACAAAAGAACAAACAAAAAAAATAAAAAGGAATTGCAAACATAAAACACACACCCAAGAAAAGGGAATTGGAAACAAAAAAAACAAGCAAATAAGAAAAAGGTGTCGAAACAAAAAAATCTGGCAAACAAGAAAAATAAATCGCAAACAAAAACCACACACAGAAGAAAAATGATCGTAAACAAAAGGCAAGCAAACAAGTACAATGAATGGCAAAAAAAAAAAAAACGAAAGACAGAAAAAAAAATTTTTTGGAGTCAACCCATTACGAAAATCAAGTCATCAGTTGAATACATGGAAGCAATAGTTCGCAGCAAACATTGATAATAATCCAATCAGCAATTACATCGGTTGTGTGTGTGTTTATAAGGCACAATACCACAGGTACTATATAATATGAAATACAATACTCTTTCTTGCATGCCGTGATGTCCACTTGGTGGTGCCAGAGGGGATTTAACCACATTTGAAGCCTTGACACGCACGAGCCAAACCAATTGCATGGAAAGCCTCAATGCCTCAAGGAGCTTCATCTCACCATCACTACTTGCAAGTGTAGTAGGCGACTGCAGACATGTCCAGGTCTTAATCAATGCTCTTTATCAGTACACATCTCAAGGATGAGCCTACTCTGCAGGTGAATTAAGGAATACTGTAGTCTAGTTTGACAGTGCCCTCAGGGATCTGCAGAGCAAGTGTTGATTCCACCGAGAACGATCCTGATTCTGCAGAGCAAATCTTGGTTCCACTGCTTGAAAGGTGATTTTAAGTGGGCATTAAAAAATGACTTAAAAGGATCACGAAGAAAGCAAATTAATGAAGAGTTCCTTTGGGAAATTATTTGCAAAACCAAAACACTGTGAAACATTGTGTTTATAAAATAATCAACATCACTGTTGTCTTGGTCCCACTCCAACCAGATTTATCCATCCATCCATGAGCCACTTATCCTCTGGAGGGTCGCGGGCATGCTCGAGAGTGCCGACTATCCTCACTGTCTTTAGGAAGTAGGTGGGGCACACCCTGACCTGGTATTATAATAATTCTAATTATAATGTTGTTCCTTGATGTATCAGTTGCTATGCAGTTGCTGTAGTCATTTCATTGTCACCTTTATTCTGTCATATAGGGTTAGTATATACGAAGGAGTTACTCTGTGACATGTCAGTACATCACACTTCCTCCCAGTCAGAGAGTGTCAGCTGTCTTCTGTGTCCTCTGCATCCAGCCCCTCTCTCTGGAGTTACTTTGTACTTTTGTAAATAAAGACTTTTACTTTTCAACTTCCGTGTCATATCTGCTTCTGTATCCAAATTCCCCTCTTCACGTGACAAATAATACATTTCATTTGCATTACTTATCAAAGTGCATTTCACCAACCTATGGGTTTTAGGCAGAACAAGGAATAAAAGCAATGATATAAACGTGTGAACTATCCACTTGATCTAGATATTGTAGGTCGCTCTTCTGTCAATCTAAGATTTAAAAAAGATGAGCCTCTTCACACTGGGCCAAATTTTCCTAGGGTAACTACTGCTGTGTCACATTGAGTTTTGTGTGCATATGTGTCACGGCATGGCATGTCAGTTTATTTGTTTTTGTAACGAGAACATCCGAATTATGTCCTAAAGTGTGAAAGTAGCCTATGTGACTGCGACATCTAGCTGCTGGCATGCAAAGCCAAATATACTTTAAAATGTAATATTGTAGACCTCGCCCTAATTTCCACGGACTGCTTTGATATCCACGGGGGTCTTTGAATTCTGATTCTGTAATCCTGAGGGGATTAATTTGAAGCCACATTTATGTTGTGTGGCAACTCCAGGTCAAAAAAATGCCTCACACATGTGCCTTACCACTTCGACATTTAATACACACCAAGGTAAATGGATGAATCAGTTCGACTCGCATAGCTGTTGCTGGATAAATTGTATATCAAGTTTATGATTATGAATTATGTAAATTCTGTATGTTTTGGGATTCCAATAATCTCTATTATACCAGTGTCACAATCACTACACAAGTGGACATAAATTGAAAAAAAAGACATTATGTGAACTCGACACAGTATTACGCACTTTTACATAGGCATGGACACGGTTCAAGATGTCTTCAATGATTTGCTGAAGTCAGTCTTAACAAGAGCAGAGAGCAATACTGGACATTGAATATGTGTTTGCGTTAAAGCACCTGGATCCTATCTGTCAAATGACAAGTGAAAGGCCAAGCACACCATATATTCAGGACTGCATACTGGAGAGGATGAAAATATTTGGAGCACAATAACAGGTCCAGGATGGTCTGTTTGGATTGGCCATCATCTTGGATACTTGTACAGTATTTACGAGGTTTATTGTTTTATGGTTGAACATGTTTAACCATACTTTTATCTTTTTGTTATGAGTGTAACAAATAGTTCTGAGTGGAACAAATTCTCTCATATCCATACTGTGCAGGATAACACGAGTATTTTTCATCCTGCACGGTCCACTTCCCGCTGCACTCCGATCACCCACTGCTCCTTATGGGTGTCCTAAGCCGCAGTGGTGCCCAAAGTGGGGGTCGGGACCCCTCTGACATATTAGCCATAACGCTCCCCCTGCCCTCCAAATCAGCAAATTTATACTGTGGATGCTTTAGAAAGTTATGCGAATACAATCTATTACAGTAAAAGATTAGTATTTACTCATGGCATTTCATGGTGAATTGTTAATATTTTCTGTCAATGTTATGTTTGGAATGTGTTTCTGTTTATTTCGTTTTTGGGAGGCACAATGTGTTATGTGAAAAAATATTTAAGTTCATATATTTTCTGCAAAATTCTTGTTATATCTTGTTAAGACTTATTGCAAAACATCATTTCCATGTAATTCTTAAATCTAAAAGCTGAATACTGCAAAGGATTGTGGCCTTTGGTTCATGATAATAAGTAAAAGAAATAATAATAATAAAATCACCAGATAATTTATTTTCAGGTTGCCCCAACCTGGGGTGGTGGGGGGAGATTAAATAAAGCAAGCGAAACTGCATTCCCTTCTGGTACTGAGACACTGTTTGACATTTTCCTTAAATTATCCATCCATTGATGTTCTAATCCACGTATTTTCACAAGGGTCGCAGGCATGTCGAAGCCTATCCCAGCTGTCTTCGGGCAGTAGGCAGGGTACACCCTGAACTGGGTGCAGAAAATTGCAGGGCACACATAGACAAACAACCATTCACACTCAGTCACACCTAGGGACAATTTAGATTGTTGCATTAACCTGCCGTGCATGTTTTTGGAACTTGGGAGGAAACCAGAGTACCTGGAGAAAACCTACACCGGCACGGTGAGAACATGGAAACTCCACATTGGAAGACCAGGGCTGGATTCAGACCCCCGACCTCTGCACCGGGAGGCGGACGTGCTAACTGGTAAACACTGTGTCACCGAAATGTGGAATATTTGAAGCTTAATTTATTGCAATTTTTACAAGTCAAATGTTGCCAAATGGGTCTTATTTGAAAGCTGGCAAAGTGTAGAGTATGAAATAGGTGAGAAAATCATCGTCCCTTTACTTTTGTGGCAATGGGAGGCCACCAAAATCGCTCACATGATCCAAAGTGGTTGCAATCTTGGGATTGATAATACAAATGTTGCATAATTTGAGTTTAATTGATTAAAAATGTTGCCAATCCAATTTTTCAAAATGGGTCTCATTTGAAAGCTGGCAAAGTAAAGAGTGTGAATAGGTGAGAAATTCAATCCCATTTTGTTTGGCTAAAGCAGACCATAAAAATCAATGACTTGGTCCTAAGTGGATGCAATCGTGCCGTTGAGAATGCAAATGTTGCACGATTTGAATTTAATTGATTCCAATTTGGCCAGTCGAGACTATGGTAGCTGAGAAGTACAAAACAAAACAATCCGGTACTTGTCATAACAAAGCGCTCATATTAATTTCCATATTTTCTCAATAAAAACATGAACACACTCTACTTTAATGAGATTTATGCACATGGCAGTATAAAGATCAGTCCTTTTAATACTACCTTGCACGTTCGACGTTGCTCGGATTTAATTTTACACATGCGCGTTGTCACTTCATGAATATTTAATGACATCCCAACTCGGCACCCTTTGATTGGTCCGTTGTGACTGGGTTTCCTGTGTTTTTGTTTCAGAGCCCCACTTTTGAGGGCACTCGCGGATCAGAGCTTGAACTTGTCCGCCTGCTGCTGTCACTGGGCTCAGACGACGTCATTGCTCACAATGGACGGAGGACACCGCTGAAGTGGCCGCATCCACGCGTGTCGGACACTGTCGGAAATATCTCCCGTCTGCTCTGGATTTTGGCTCAGCAGCTTCAAAGTTGTCTCTTTTTTTTAACGTATAACGTATTGGACCGCCTGGGAAGGAGACTACTGTTCCTTTGAAGATGGTGAGTGATGTTTAACGGCTTGTTTTTAACAGAACACGACTGCTTGAAAAAGCTCTAATTTCCAAATATCCAACACAGAGCCAACGCTATTTACTTTTCTTATTCATGGGACATTTACTTAAGTTTTCTGGAAGTGATGTCGAAACGTTTGCGCGGAATATTGGTCCCTGGTCACATACACTCATCGGACACTTCATTAGGTACAGCTGCATTATGTTGTGGAGATAATGCTCCGTTTTCTCAATTTGCGGACGTGTTTTTGTCACAAATTGTTTATCCATTGATGTCGTTGAAATATGGTAATACTGTGTAAAGTATTAGAAACACCTCTCAGGATGCATTGCTGTTCCATAGCAGTGCTAAACATATTGTTGTATTTAAAAACTGCGTATAAAACCCAGAACTTTATTCAACAAGCGCATCGATTCTTGTGGCCAATGGGTTGACAGTAATGTAGTTTAACACATGAAGGACACGTCCTTGTCACAAACCGGTTATTCATGCGCCAGGAATCAGGTAGCGTGTGTGGGTGCGCGTGTGTGTTAGGCTGTTCATTGCATGGAGACAGGTTTTTCCTGGTTACTAAATGGCATCCCTGTAACAGACACACCTAGAGGTTATGTGGCCTCACTCAGCATTGTTTTGGCAATAGCCCCTCCAGCTGTTAGGGTGAGTGGCAAAATGTGGTGGTCTGATGTTCACCAGGAAACAAACAACCTTTTCTTTGCTTTTGTTAGATCTCCTTCAATAAAGGTGAACAACATTGCCTTCTCTGCAAAAAGAATTTACATGATCCATCCAGGAAGAAGATGGACTTTTTTTCTCTCATTAGCATTCCACATTATGTTTTATGTACTATTTCAATCTTAATGTGCTCAAAGAAAGACTAAAGCTGTTCATATAATGAGGCCAGAGCCAGGGCGACTTGTAAAACCCAAAGGACAAAGGTTGCGTCACATTCAGTCCACAGAGCCTTTCCGTTTCAACTGTAGTGGAAAAAATAAGGTTTATTCATCTATTTGTGAACTAAATGATGCAGTCTTCATCCAATATATTGTACTGCACCTTGATTAAAAACAGAATACCATGGATCAAATTAATGGGAAACCTTTTTATGTTTGTCCATATTTCAGTGTTCTTGAGGCCCAAGAGACTATGACATGTGATTAAAAGAGGGAGTAAATATTTACACTGCCATTCTTAGTGAATCGCATCGCATCGCTCGGTCGGTAGTTCGCTCTCTGCCAGATGCTGGATAGCACGTCGGTATGACAGCAGATGGTTTGCATTATTTTCTCTTTCTCCCAGACCGAGCCCCCACTCACTCTCGGTCGGTTTCAAAGCTGGCACTCCGTTCGCTGACCCGTCGCTGTTGTTGAGATTTGCTCTGGAATTCCAGCTCTGTCTCTCTCGAAACAGGACGGACACCCATTCACCTGGGGAACTCGTTAGGCTTGTTGCTGTGGTTCAGCACACTCCTCTTGAGCGCTTCCACACGTCCTCCTTTTTGCTGCGCTGCTGTGGCTTGTGATCACTACAGACAGTTGTTGACTTGTTGGGTCTAGAGTTTAAAGCAATCTGAGCTATACAATCATGTCTTCTCACTTGAAATTGACTGCGTATTCAATGATAATGAATAACAGTTCAATGATGAACTCAAAATCACTGTCCAGTCCCCTATGTCCTCATCACAGTCATAAAGCTACCATGACAATATAGCAGAATAATGAAACCAAGAGGTCTTGGAATATGTGCCCAAACATTTGTATGTGTAGAAGTATAAAGATGACCCTCTTAAAATGTGTATTTTTCCCATATTATTGGACATACAGTACAGTATATGATTTTGGCATGACCCACAAACTGCGCTGCTAATAAAATTGTGTATAAGTAGTTGTTAAAATTACACTATATCTTCTTTTTTTCATGGTTTTATAGTCCATAAGTTCTTTTGATAAAATGAGTCATTTTGATCATATAACTTCTATTTTTATAGTCATATTGAACATTTCGCATGCGTGTCCAGAATTGCTATCCACACCCTATCATGATGGGAACTTGCCCCTTTGAGAACCACTGTTGTTTTAAAGCAGGGGTCCTCAAGGGCACTTATCTGCATGTTTTTTATGTTTTCCCCCCAACTCACCCAATGCAAATGATCAGCTCATCAGCAAGCTCTGCAGATTTCTGATAACGACCCAGATCATTTGGATCAAGTTGTGTTGGAGGACGGAGACATCTAAAACATACAGGATATGGGCCCTCAAGGACCAGCGCTGGTGACCCCTGTCTTTTTTTCAATGGGGACTGAAACGGTGAATAGTTGAAGAGTAAATATTTACACGCACTGTAGGAACACATAAAGGTGCTTAGTCTTCAAAATATGTGAAAAACTAGTTTTATTAATAGAGCTCAATCGCAACTCTCTACTTATCTCATTGTAAGTGTCCATCCCATGCATGCTCAGCACCATACCACCCCTAAAAAGCCAATTTACCCACTGTAAGAGCAGCTGGAATTTATTTTTATTCATTGTTGTTGTTGTTGTTTTTTATCTCTGAGATAATAATCCTCAGGAAGGATTTTAAGGACTTTATCTAGCTTAGGAAAATGGAGAATGTTCTCAAAATTCTTTTCAGTTGATGATCAACATTAATATTCAAAGTCTTGGTGGGAAGTAGTAGGCTAACTTAAACTGTCAGATCATTGTAACAGATAAAAAAAAAAAAAAAAGCAGGACAAAGTGGCTTAGCTGTACGGACCTGGAGGTTGCCATAACGGTGTCCCGAAATGACCAAAATACAATAACATTTTAACATGGAAACAACATACAAGGTGACACCCAGCTCAGACATAAATACATTTGAACATTGGGGGAAATGAACTGAGCTTTCAGTTAGCATTGTGTCAAATGTTAAGTTGAACACTCACTTCACAAAACAGACTTCATAGTATATCAAAGAATATTGTTTTAACATCAAAGTACATTTTAGTGTACTTCAGCTGCACAAAGATTTACAGTCCAAATGTTACAATACACTGGCTATTTTATAAGGGGGTTGAATAATTATATTTAGTTTTTCCAATATTGTCAACAACTTGAAATGCATAGTTGAAATCCCCTAAGATGCCTTTGAGACCTCCCCATTTCACATGTAGTACAAGTTGAAAATTTCCAGTAACCTTCATATTCATTGTGTTAAGTTGATGTTATGCTGTGAAATTGCATATTGGTCAAGCTTCCATATGTTTTTTGATAAATTGGGCACTGGCAGTCACTGTACATGCAAATTGCAAACTACTGTATATGATGGGCTTGCTGACAGGGTTAACGATGGCTGGGTGGACTTGTTTGGCTACTATTAGCATTTAATGAGCACACGGTGGACTTTCAGTTCGCATACACACTGTGTACTGTTAAACAAAAATGTTTGATAGGTTTGTATGTCAATTGATATTTCAAAGAAAGAACAGACGTGTAAACTTGGGCACATCTAACTATAAAATACACACGGTTTAAAAAAAAATATATATATACAGTATATATATATATATATATATATATATATATATGTGTGTGTGTGTGTGTGTGTGTGTGTGTGTGTGTGAAGATTCGTTTTATGAAGGAATATCGCTACTGCAAATCAATGCTAATTTACTCTTCTTTACATCGACTTTAGCATGAGCACTGGTGATGTTTTGAACATTAAGCATGTTTTGTATTTAAATGGGCAGTGTGTTTACAGTAAACTCCAACTGGGGTGTAATTAAACAGTTCAGAATTACATTATGTCACCCGGTTGCTGTGCAAGCAACACGGTGCATTCAGGGTACTTTTACGTCAGGAACTTGCGCACATCCACACACACACCGCAGTTCGGGACGTTAATCGTTTTTGTTTGATAATGTTTTTAAGATTGTTGATAAAACAAAATCTAAATCACAAATACATTAATTGCCTATGAGAAGAGAGGGGACATTGGAAACTGGGCAAGATGTATCAATTGTTTTGATATAGTTCTCGGCACTAGAATTGCTTTGAAACAAAGACA
The DNA here is from genome assembly GCF_054856545.1 of Hippocampus guttulatus. Classification (NCBI taxonomy): domain Eukaryota; kingdom Metazoa; phylum Chordata; class Actinopteri; order Syngnathiformes; family Syngnathidae; genus Hippocampus; species Hippocampus guttulatus. The sequence goes on from NC_141263.1 coordinate 14,721,757, forward strand.
ACTTTATTAATCAGGTTTTATGAGTCATCTCGGTGCTAGTGTAAATCTCAGGGCCCCAGACATTTGCTGTGTTTGTCTAATGCTAAGTCTGACCATGCTCGTGATGACGTCAGTTTAGTATTTCTGGCTCTGATGTAACTCTCGACGGTAGAAGTGGTCAGAAGAGAAGTACCCAGCACTTTTCTCCTCTTGTTGCGTACACAATGTTCACTATGTCCCCAAAGCAGTGTGTGTACTATCTCTGTGGGCGTACGACTCTGTATTTAGGCCCTCTGCCTTGTTTTCCGACTGACTGGCAGCCAGACTTTGAAGTAATTTGAATCCTTGACTTGTAATCTCATCTGGTGTATTTCACAGTGACCGATGAGGAGAATTTGCTCCATGGCCGAATGATATTGCATATGATACCCTCACAGTGTTGACACGATGGACTTCCTCCTTGCTGGGCAATTATTACACAACAGTAATGTTTAATGACTGTGTCATTTGTTCATCTTTTAATCCGTGTGTCGTTCGGTTTGATCAGGATTGTGAACTATTACTTCTGTGAACTCCAAAGACTTTCCAATCAGATTGCTCTCTTCCCATCAATCTTTTAGGCCAGGATATTCAGTATTCATTCACTACTGCAATTTTCAATACGACTACTAAAAAGTTCATTTTATGTGGAGCTTATGTGGAGCACTGTAAATGAAAAGCTGCAAAGAAACTATCAACTGAAATATCAACTACATATCTCTTCGTAATGTCTTGGATCTAAAACCGTTTCACTTTCAGAAGCAAAAATGGTTTGCTCCGCCTTCTGCTCCATTTCAAGGTCCAATTTATGAACTTGCCACATTAATGATCCACGAGTAAGCACTGCTTTAGACATTGGCAGTTTGCTACTACAAATAGTGCTGAATGTGGAGCTATGCAAGTGGGGCCACAAGTCACTCGAAAATCCCCAGAAATCTTGAATTATTTGCCTTATCACATGTAACAGAAATTTTGTGATGCGCCTCTTTGATATACAGAGTGTCCCCAGATGCCACTTTCCCCTTCATACTTTTTTGTTCCGGAAAAATGTGAGGCCATCAGCGTTTGACGGCTTAGGCTTTGTAATTTCTGAACGCATATCATTCTCTTGCCCAAGGCTTGCCAATTGACACTGGAGCTGCTCTATGAACGTTTTTTTTTTTTTTTTTTTTGGTCCTCAACTTGAGTTCAGCCCCATTTTGATAAGCTTTATGGCGTCACGTTGCTCCAACAGCATGTCCTACAGGGCTAGGGAATGTACAGTATGCTATCGATGGCAAGTTTCTTGAAACAGGATCTGTTCTTGACAAAGCACTCAGTGGAAGGTGTGCTACTGCAACCGCTGATGAAAACACTGAACTGCCAGAGCAGACGTTCTCACAAAGCCAATGAAATACTATTACTAAGGCTGCACCAGACTGAAAAAATATTTGCCAGGCGGCAATAGTGTCACGCTGCTCCACTGTAGCGATGGTGAAGCCAAGCATGCCGGCATGCTTTGCAGCACTCCATCGAAACCTCTTTATTTGCATTGAGTGTGGTTGTGATGTTCTGAAAGATGAAAGCGCAAAGGAACATTTCAGGTGAAAGGGCAAAGGGACTTGGAAGCTTGAACGTTGGCTTATGGCAAGCAGTGTGTGGAGTGACAGGGCGTGACTTGTCGCCGACAGCAACTCTTTAAATGAATGTCCATTGTTACCACTCGTGAGGAATAAAAACCGTGAAGAGCATCAGCGGTCGTTATTTTAAACTATATCTGAGGACAGTTCATGTTAGTTGACGCATTATTTGCTTACAAATGTTTTGGGGTGGTATTAGTTGTGGCTTTTAAACTATTTAGTGTAAATCCAGATTCAAAGAATTTATTTTGCAGGCATTCCTCAGTGAAATGGTAACTTTGAGCAATTGGTGTCATTTCTAGATTTATACTTTCCTCCCACCAAGCAGGTGAACATTCCATGCATACGTGTCCTTTCCCCTGCAGGTTGTATGATAACAGACGAGAATTATGCTTGGCATCTGAATGGTGCTACTGAACATCGTCACGTTTGAAAACGCATGAAGGCATTGAGCCCAGTAGCTCATCTGTTAATAGCTCAAGCGTTCTGACTTCAAGCCCGAAGCCCTTTTACTTGGCTGTGATCTGAGACAACAATAATATTATTTGACTGTCACCGTAAGGTCCGATGTTGCTGTTGCCTCTCAGCCAAAACATTTCGGTTAATCATGTCGCAACAGCTACAGCAAGCTGTCCGAGGGCCGCCACGCACTCGGCGATGCGGCAGAACACCACTGCTTATTTGTGTGCCCATCCCTCATTCCCTATGCGAGCTGTCAACACGGTCGAGGCTGGTGCTCCGGTTTTCTGCCGATAGGTTCTCATTTTCAACCATTTTTACTCAGATTTTGCCACAAGGGGACTTTTTTTGGTTTGTTTTGTTAGGTCGCCTTGATAATTGATCTTCAATCTAATGAACTGCTGTTCTTATCAGACACTGACGTGGAGAGCGGAGTTCCAGTTTGAGCTGCCAGATTGAGAACCACATGTGATTAATTCAGAATTATTTATGGTAGCAGTTTAGGTCAATATATATTTTAATTTAGCTTTTGTATGTTTTGTTTTGTGTTCAACTAACCCAGTTCTAATGTAATTTACCTCAATTGATGGATATAGATGAGCATGATGAGTGCCTACTAATATTCGTGTGCTTTGCCAATGCAGTTCTGGGTCATGCGGAAAAAACTCATATGCAGACAGTGTAATTCGGAACAATAACCCAGTCGTCAGGTCCTTTGTTTGTCTGGAACGCTGTTGCGCAATGTGTTAGTCACTCACTTTAGGATGCCACTTCACTTCATGCCCATGTATAGAAGAATACTGTCCAGTAGGATTTCACTGCGCCTTTTAACTAATCAATAATTTTATTAGGGAAAAAAAAGGTGGATAGATGTATGGCTATGACTACAACACTACTTTAGTTCTTGGCCTGCTGGATGCTTCCTGATGGAGGCTGTAAATTTCCCCAGTGTGGGACAAATAAAGGATATCTTAATCTTAATGTAATGTGACGTACAAAATCTGTTTCGGAATAGGATAGTGAATTTAAAGAATCAACCCAGCTTTTAAATATTACACATATTACATCCACATAACCTGGAAGAGTTTTTGTTTGTCCATTTGTGTTGTCAAACGGTGGAACTTTAAGGATGAAGAATTAAAGCACACTCACAGCCTTTGTGAAAGCGCTATATAAATAAGGGTGGTATTGAAATAAAATCCACGCAGAATATGTAATTACACAGAAGCAATATTTGTTTAAAGGCTTAAATAATATAGTAGAAAGATTCTAAATGTTAAATAACCATTGAAACTTATGTTACATCATGAATACATAGGGCCAGTGCCAATTTTGGCAGGGCCACGACAAGATGGCTCACCAGTCTCCACCGAAAAATGCTAAATGTAGGGCCCTGTCCAAATACGTTCTTCTTCCAACCCTTTTTTGGACTTGCAGTTGCTGTATCATTTTGGGATACTTCTACTGTGTGTTCGAAAAATAAACCTGAAAAGTAAAACAAGAAAGTTACTGGATTAATATTAGTGTTGTTGAAGTAGGGATTTTGTAAAACACACGGTTGTGCTGTGCTGAGCACAATCTCGCTCATCAGATATTGCTCTTTGCTCTCAGTGACTGAAATGAGCAGATGTTCAAAGCCCAGTGCCATTCATTCTGTACAGTGCATGTTCCACACCATTTCACAGTGGAACTGTGTTTGGAGACACTAATGTCATTGGTCAGGTCCTTTTAATGAGTGGTGTGTTTTTAGTTAGGACTTAGAGCAAAGAGCATTAACTGTATTGGCACAGCTCTGTTTGATTCCCTTCCCACGGGAAAGTTGGATATGTCGATGGCTGAATCTGATCCTTAACAGCCCCAATTATTTTTTTAATATTAAAAAATATTGAAAATAATCTGTGAATAATATATCAATCTGAGGGGGTCTATGAACATATTCAGGATTGTTCCGCATTGGTGGTGGTCTGAATGATTTTGGGGGGGGGGGAAAAAGCATCGAGGCTCTCGGGTTTTAAAAGTGACTGAACAATTATTTCTTTTCATGTGTTCAGTACAAAGCACCTCAGGATCATTGATTGAAACCCAAGTGACAAGTTTTTGTGACACGCAGAGATTGGCCATGATGCGTTGTTCATATTCAGCCATTGCCGAGTTTGCTCTATAAAGAAATCACTGTGACTCCTGTCTTTGATTTCCATAAGAGTTCCACCCTGGACCACAATCATCACAGAGACAAATATTTTGTGAATCATTTTGTTTTTTTATTTCTTTTTAGACAGATCCTGACAGAGATGTTTCAAATAAATCCTGAGGATTAACACAGTCTGAACAAAACTGAAACGGTGTTCTAATTTTACTTCATGATGTGTTTGGCTTCTTTTTTTGGGGCGGGACAGTGCATTACATACACACGCTCTTCCCTCTAGGCAGAGCATTATATGACTTGACAATTAGTTTGCGCTCATGTTACCACGATCCGGCATCAGTAACAGATTGCTAGCGACTGCTCTTATATTGCGTGACATTTAGATCTCATGAGATATTGAGGTATTTGGCACAATGGCAAAATACACATGGAAAAGAAGTACATGGCCTCAATGGTCACAAGTTGAGGTGCACTTACACAGTTTAATGGCAGTTGTGGCAAAAATTCTGCCTTACAAGCTAGTAATTCTCCGTTTTTTTTATTTTGTTACAGCATAACAATATTTCTGTGTCATGAGGGCTGTTTGGAGCGGAGTAGAACAGGATTTTTTTTGTTGACAACGTCAATCAAAACACCATATTACCGGTACTTGTTTAATTTAAGATATTTTGATACTGGGGTTGTTGTTTTTTTTAACTGTATACAGAATGCACATACAGCATTTAGAACAATGAATAAATGAATAGAAATGCCACGAATCTATTCTGGCCTTCCCCCACGAAAAAACAAACTAACAAAAACGTATTTTGTATTTTAATTTTATCTATCGGACCTTTGCACTGTGAGGTGCAGTGCAGAGGTCCGGTTTCGATTCCAGACCCCGGCTTTCCTGTGTGGAGTTTTCATGTTCTCCCCATGCCTGCATGGCTCAGATAATGGATGTATCCATATTACTGTACTTGACAAAAAACAAACAGAAATTACACAATTAAAGAGAAATAAAAGGAATTAAGACGGTCTTGTCACACTGCATCAATTGAATGGCCAGGTTGCTGCTATTTCTGGTGTGACATTTTTGGGCATTTTGGGGCAGTATAACGCGGACAGATATACTGTTCACTGTGACATCTCAGCTCGTCTCAGCTCATCATTACGGCACTCATTAGCCACTCTTCACCGAGGATAAGAAATATGACCGCGCGCTGTTACATTGTCTGCTTGTGTTCCATTTGTGTTCAATCCGTTGCTGAATGGGTTACAGCACCACAATATACTGTAGATGCTGCTTAGCGACTGAAAGGCTAAGGTATGTGGCTATTTTAAATACACAAAGTGTAATTCTCTTTGTTCCATGTTTAGTTTGACAGTAAATTTCATGTTCATTTTTTTTCATTTAGCGTTTAATTAGTTGTTATGAATGTTCAATGGAGGCACATGCAGTTGGTTTATCTTGACTCTGATTAGCCTAATTGGGTGGATAAAGTTCAGAGAACGGATTTGCAGTACTCTTGTCCAAATATTTTATTCTCTTCCGCTTAAACTGAACCAGATCGTTCCCGGAATCGAAGAAACAGTTTTGTCACTGACCTCAGATGCTACATGGTTACTTTTTGGCTTGTAATGAAATACAATATTTCAATTTGGATTTGGATATGTGATGTTTTTCTTCATTGGTTATATCTACTCTAACTTTTATTTTACGACTTTAAAATGTGGCAGATACGTCACTCAAATTCAAAACATTGGCATCTCGACATGACTACGGCTGCACGGCAAGTCGTATCCACTACGTCCATCCATTTTCTAATCAAATTATCCTCACAAGGGTGACCAGGACGTCCTGGAGTCTCTCCCAGATGTCATCGGGCAATAGGCGGCATACACCCTGAACTGGTTGCCAGCCAATCGCAGGGCACACATAGATGAACAACCCTCCCTGCTCACACTCACAAATAGGGACAATTTAGAGTGTTCCATTAACCGACCTTGCAGGTTTTGGAATGTGGGAGGAAACTGGAATACCCGGAGAAAAGACACACAACATGGACACTGATGGTTTAGTGACTGACAGATTCGCCAATTAACAGCGACTCTGCACATGCACATTCAGTGACACCCAAGTCACTCACCAGGACAGGCCTGCCATTTAAAACAAGAAACAGTCACAGATACTACATTAGAACGCGTGGATAGCGACCCCATGTGGTCAAAATGCAAAGGTATTTTTTATTGGAAAATTGGATAAATGCTAGAATATTTGATTCTAATATCAATATCTGCATCCCTGGTTTACAGTGCAGTATTTACTAATAAAATAGGGGCGGTTTGCTTCTATTCTAAAATGTTCGTGGAAATTTGGCAACACATTGATGTTTTGTTGATTTAAACACTCTATTCTAAGATTTGAGCACAGGTACCAGAACAAGTTTGTCTAAAAAAAAAAGGGGGTCAAAGTGGACTACGGTGGCGCCACTAATCACAACATATTTGGAATTATCAAACACTAACATTTCTCTTGAATAAGGTTGGGCCCATGTTAGGAAGAGAAAGGCATCTTTAAGTACCTAATCCATTATACGGAAATGATTACCCATCCCTTGATACCTATTGTGGTCTACTTTTCGTGGCATTAACAGAGGTCATTTCTTCAATACATTGCCACATGGCAAGGTTTCAATTTCTTTCATTTTGTGGTCGACACAATCACAATCTGTCCATCACTTGCTCATACGTTCTGTTGTTTTCAAGTACAATGTGTGCCACTACAAAGTGATTAGCGACCTCACTTGTTTCTAATTTTAGGAGGGCGGGCTTGTGTTTCTCATGCTCATAGTGGTAACACTGGCTGGACTGTGTGTCAGCTTCTGCGGTGGAAAAGCACAGAAGGGAGAAATGAGGGGAAAAGTGCCGCTTATGATACTGAATCAAAGCCAGCCATTTCCTGTTCGCTGAGCCAGCTTCTGCTCAGCGCTCGCCATATATGGCGATGGTATTTGCATGGGTAGGGAAAGCCTAGACTTATGGATCGGGATGGATGCTGAAAGGCCTTTTCTATGTGTGTGTGTGTGTGGGGGGGGGGGGGTTAACCAAAACTAAACCAACCTTTAGTTTTGGTTTGACTTACTAAACCCTGTCTTGCTAGAGGTTTATTATACAATACATTTGCATTTATACAGTGTTTTCACAACAGCTGCAGCCGTAACAAAGCGCTTTCCAGCACATTAAACATAAAACAATTATACAACATAGCATAAAACATGGAGAACAATACAATCGTTAACAACTATTCCATGTGCCTTGTTGTTTGTGTGGACGAAAGAGGAGAGAATCTAAAGTCTCCTTTCACCAGTGGTTTAGAGACGTCATGATCACAGCCTGCATGACATCACACACGTCTGCTGTAAACAAGCTCTCAGTCAACAAATAGAAGCTACGATAGATTCAGAAGTTTAAATTCCAAGGTGAAGAAGCAAATTGAACATAAAACAACTTCTGACAAGATGGTTGGAAAGTGGCGTCCCTCTCAAACACTATCACAGTTTGAGTGCAATGAACTTTAACCCTCCAGAGACCTGTGTGCGGACAATTCAAGGCACCTCCCAGGCATCTTTGTGTGTATGTATGTCTGTGTTTGTGTGTGCCGCCCTTTTTCCCTGGTCAGCTCCTCCCTGCCCGTGACTGTTGATGCAAGACTATTTTCTCAGTCTTGCCTCATTAAACCAGCCCGAGTCAAAACATATGAAGCTATTCTCCCGTTTGACATGCACCTCTTATGTGCACAACTTATTAGTTCCCTCATCATGAATCTGCACGTTTTCCATTTCAGACAGGTTAATTGCAGCGCACTTGAAGGTTTGCCTTTTTTTTTTCTCGACTAGATGGTTTTCCCACACACACTATGTTGACAATTATTGACCTGAAGCATTTATGGGTCTTGGTTTTGTCCGTGGTGCCAAAACATGCTTATGTAAAATGCTCAGCATGTGTTATTGCTTGATTTATATCATTGGAGGGATTGTGCGATACTGATATTGTGCAATTCAATGATTTGTCTGAAAGTGCATGGGTGACTGTCACAGCTATCTAACTTTAGAAAAATTTGATTGGATGTTTAAAAAAGAGAGGGGAGAAGTCCAGATACAGTCAAGCCCTGCTATTCACGGGGGAAAGAAACTGAGCCCTGTTGCTTAAAGTGAAAATACCCGCATCAATTGAAGGCCCACAACTTCCACAACAAAAAATAGATGCCGCGACATGGGCACAAAGATCTACGTTTGTCTAAACAAAATATCATATTGCCCAAAAATATCACCTGTCAAATACCCAACTAGAGCAAATTAACCCACAATTACTGATCATAAATGAACTCTTAATTACACATGCAGTTAAACCAGCACAATCTGCTCACCGGGCGGAGAGCACCCACATTTCTCAGCAACTGACACCTTGTTTCATTAATTCAAAAAACAATTGGATTGGATTGGATACAACTTTATTGTCAAATGTGCTGTACAATGTGAGTTCTGCCAACTATAAGTTGCTTCATCTTCACTGATCTGCGTACAATGTGGGTTTACTTTTTTCCCCCGTTTCATTTGAATGTGCCCAACCCTTTGTACAGTGAGGAACTCTGATTTGGTTGACTGAACTGCAATTTGCATTTATGTGCTGTGGCTGACCTACTGGTTTTAATTCCACAGGGCATTGTTTTGCAAATGCACACGGCGACAGCCTTTTGTGTGTTTCTCCAGTCGAGTTCTTGTAGGTTGAAATTACATGACATGACTGTGTGACTCAGATGCCGTTTTTTTTCCTTGTTTTTTTTGCCCGCCAGCGGAACGTAGCTATATGCAACGGCATAAAAGTAGTGTTCCTTCTTCACAAAAATCATCAAATAAAAGGATGTAGCATTAACGGTATGCTGACAAGTACAATTTATTCAACAAGTCACTTGAGTCGACGAAACGGAATACAGTAATCCCTCGTTTATCGCGGTTAATGGGGACCAAAACCACCCGCGATAAACGAAAATCCGCGAAGTAGCGACCCCGCAAAAAGTCCGCAAACGGTCCGCGAGAAGCTCTGAAAGTCAGCAAAACAACAGCAAGTCACATAGAGCAACATATACAGTACTGTACTACATGTATATGATTTATTTTTTTTTTTTTATGAATATGTTTGAAAAAATCCTCGATGCAGTGAAGTCGCGATAAACGAACCGCGAAATAGCAAGGGATCACTGTCAGCGGAGAGATCGGTGCTGTTGAACGGTCTGCGGCTGGATGGATGTAAGTCTTGAGGAGCCGACGATGAGAAGAAAGGAGCGTTAGCGCGGAGCGCCGATGCGGATTTGGAACTGGGAGTCGCGGCTTGGAGTTTGAAGCGGATTACGGGGGACAGGAGAAGTGAACTACCGGTAATCTCTTTTCGTCAATGGACGCTACAGCTTCGTGTTTGCTTTCAAAACTTAGCTTGTAGCAGACGTGTGCACATTTTCAGCATGACGTCTCTGATCCACTGGTGAAAGGACACTTTGATCCTCTCCTCTTTCATCTATAACTGCTTCAGACAACAAAGTGTATGCAGAAAAGTGGTGAAGATTGCACGACTGTCTGTGTCCTATGTGTTGTGTTGTGTTATTTTTGTTATTTTGACTTCAAAATGGTGCCGTGAGAGTGGCTGCCTTTCCAGCAGCTCCTATATTTTGTTGTTCTACTTCTTCCTTTCATAACTTTGCTGCTGTGAATTGGGAATTTCTCCATTGCGAGACTAATAAAGGGTTTCTTATCTTACCTTATCTTAAATGGAGCTCGATATTACCCACCTCTGCTGCGGCGTCATGATAGATAAATTGCGCAAGATGCGTTTGTCAAAAGCCCCAGTCAAATAGCACCTTTTGCTCACTAAACACCAATTGTAGCACAGTTCCCTCCCACGATTAACCAAACATTCAATGCTACCCTCTAAAAGAACAGTGTCAAGATTTCTTTGTATGCATGGTGACCATAACAGCTAATACATACATTTTTCCATTCCTCCTAATGCAGCATTCTCATGTTATTGTGAAAAGGAAAATATGTGCATTTCCTTTTGCCCCACCAAGAAGAAAAGCAGTCAAACATGTTAATGGTTGTGATGTGAAGGATTAATTAGGCGTCAATTGGCTCTTTTACTAGAGAGGAAAAGTACCTGGGAAAGTCTACAAAAGCTGTGAACATTTTTCACCGGCACACAGCATGTAAAGTGGTCTATTTTTTTTTTCTCTGTAAAGTCTAAATTCACCCTGGAAGATGATAAAAGCACCCCTCTCTCTATAACAAAGTTAATGAGTTTCCATGTGATTTTAATACAGACTTATTACACCTTTTCCATGAGATTCCACAAGATTTCAGTTTTGATCTGATTAGATCGTGGCGGTAGATTGTTCTTCTTCTTTTTCTTTTTTTTGAGAGTATGAATTAGAATCCCCTCACTAGGCTTCCCCACTTTCCTCTTGGGAGGAAGTCAAGGGTTGAATAGTGGATGCTTCACCGTCGCTAGCCAAGCTGCACGATGTGACCTACGTCCACAGTAGCCGCACGCTGAGTGACACAACACTGATTCATAGCGCATGATGGATGACCTCACAAGTCATCTTAAGAAAAACAAGAGAATGTGGGCTGAGTATTCGGATGTGGATGGAAGTTGAATCCAACAGGAAACACACTCATCATGCTGCAGCAGTCACAAAATGTACAGATTGTAAAGAAGTGTTTCTTTTTGTCTGATGACCTCATAGATGGGGTTTGGTGGGGATGCCACATGTGCCTGAAGCCACACTCAATTTTTGTTTGTTTTTTATTTCATCCATTCCATCTTTTATCCTGCTTATCCTCACTAGGGTTAAGGCTGTGCTCGAGCCTATACCAATTGTAGTTGTTCTATATATAAATACATACATGTTTTAAATGTGATGTTATATAATATTTCAATTTTAGGTATTTACTAATAACATATTTATGTAATATTTGATAGGCTTCATGTATCTGTCAATATATTTTACTTAGGATTTGAACTCCCCTCAACTCAAATGTGAACCGCTATGCAAAGAGTGAACAAACAAAAAAAAAACAGGATATCATTAACAAATTGAAAACAGTCTTATTTTCAGACTAAAATATTCAAGCAGCGCTTTTACTTTGGCTATGGTGTACAATGTCTTTGACGGCTATAAGATATTTTCTGTTCTGAATGTCAAATTTAAAAAATATTTTTTTTGTATATTTTTGTGTTATTTCTACTATTGTTATTTTTTTACTCTTATTATTTTTTTTTGTAGAATCTTCATCAACATATGAAGTAAATCAAACCAATATACACTTACTGGCCATAAATTTGGTGCACCTGCACAATCGTAAGCAGTTTTTTTTTTCTTGCATACCACTAGATGCAACCCTCGTGGCACAGTTTAAGAATCAGTGATTTAAGCCACATTAAAAAAAATAGTCTGCCTTTGCAAAGATAATAATATTTAGTTTTTATACTGAGGGACATGAAATTTATTTTTGTGGATTGTTGCTCATATTCTGATTTGGTTACCTTAGTTATACATGCAAACATGTACACAAATAAATAGTTTTATTAGACATGTAATCCTCTTGTTTTATGACAGTTGTACTCAAAAGTCAATGAAATGTTCTGGTTGGCTTTGCTGGCTCATCTCACTTTTTTGTTTTTGTTTCAGGGGGGCCGGGGTCAGTTTGGGTACCACTGGCAGAGCCACAATATCAAACTGAGCGGAGTGGATGACATGGTCCTGCTTAGCAAGATCAACGAGGACGCCATCGTGGACAACCTGAAGAAGCGTTACATGGATGACTACATCTTTGTATCCTCACCTTACATTGGCGCCTTGCACCTCGGCGAGGAATTGCGAGTTTCCCTTCACCTCCGCTTTTCCCAGAATATCCTGATAGTCATTGGCGGCAGTGAGTAACCTTATTGTCGGAAGCTAATGTCCTGCCTCCTGCTGCGGTTAAAGGGGCACAGGTCAGCTTGCTACCACTGCTAGATGTTTGAGTCGCGCAAAGTTTGAATATTTCACTGGGGTGCAAACTAACAAAACAGTCAATCTGCATGTGTGCAGCCTGGATGCCCAAATTATTTGATGTATTTAGTATGTTTAGATTTCCTGGTTTGTAATTGCTGATAGATGCCACAAAATGGCAGCCAAGTACTGCTTATGGTTTGTTCTGCGCTTCAGTTCGCGAGCCAAAATGCTCACAAAACAAGGTCATGTTTCCTATTGAAAGGAATGAAAATGCACTTAATATGTTCCTGACATTATTTTTATCTGTATGGTTAAAGATAAATACTGTACAATATAGAAATAAGATGCTACGTTACCGATAAAATCACTATGTGCAGCATCTAAGCCAGTTAGATTCAATACTGTTTTAACATCTTTGGGTTATGAAAAAAGCACGGTAGAAGCTTCATAATAGCATGATTACAAGCCATTTTCACTTGGTTTGGTGCTAAATTGAGCGCTAATTTAGAGTAAAATAACAATGATAATAACTTGATTTTGCGCCACGTGTGTGGGGGGGGGGAGCAAAACGAAGCCTTTCACACGTCCATGCCAAGATCGTTCGCAAATTACAAATAGTGGGTTCAATGACGTAAATGTCCTTGGAAAACTTTGAATGTTCACTGAATCATTTGTATACCGCATGCACGGTGTTACAGTGGAGCTGTGGGATGCTATAGTCCCGTCATGAATCTGTCTAGCCCCGTTTCAGCCCACTGAGCACAAAAACAACAAGTAGCCTAAAGGCGGATAGCTAGAAAAAACAAAACAAGAAAAGCGCAAACAGGCGAATTTGTAAATGTCATTCCGCAAATTTGCAAACATTGACTGTAAAACCAATTTCCATTCGTACTTATAAAAAGTGGTGGCCTAAGGAAGACCCCTTGACATATGGTGCCCCCCACCCCTTTCTTTGTTTTTTTATTTTCTCCCAGATATGACTTCGAGTCATTGTCGCACAGCCTGTTACTTTTTACACTAAACTTCATTTAAAACATAACTCATGTTTTTGCAGACATACCGTATTCGGCTTTGTGAGCAGTTCTGGTTTTGATTTAAACTCTTGAAAGCAACGCACATTGCACACCGATGAGGATTTATTATTTTTTCTAATCCCAAGTACACGCACAATTTGCTGAATGAACTACTCATGAATGAGGAATGACGAATCCCTTTGAAAAACAGTTCTCCAAGAAGCACTTTTATGGCAGTGTCTGGGGGTTGTGAACTTTGCAAAATGCTGGCAGCTTTAGACCTGACAACTCGTAGTCAGGATTTAGATGTTGGTCAGCAAACAGCAGCAACTGTGCGGCCTCCTTGCCAGCAGCACTGCAGTTCTTTCATTGTAGGCCACCCACAATAGCGGCTTTATCTGTCATCGACAGCGCTTTGGCTTCAGGGTGTAAAACCTCACAACGGTGTTGAATGTCCAGCCCATTCTCAACCATTTGCTCAAAACCAAGGACTTTCTATAAAAATCTGATCAGGTAATATTTTTCTTTAACTATCAGACCATTCAACAGTCTAGTACATGAGCAACTGGAATGGCAAACTATAACCAAATTTAAAGTTCCGCGGTGTCCAAAGTCTGGCTGATGGGGTCATATGCAGCCCCACTACATGTATTTTATCGGCCCACCGCATCTTGTAAGAATAAAATTAAACATGCCCCACGTCAAATGGTTAAATGTATAAATGTTAAGAATCAGTCATTCTTTTTTGCGAGAGTAAAAATTCTATAAAAAATAGAATGTAACAAGATACACTTTTTATTCAAAATGATTTTTTAATGTAAAAGAAATGCCATTTTAACATCATTTTGATTTAAAATTGGAAGAAAAGTTGGCTATTAAAAGATAATAGTTTTTTTAAATTTATAATAGCTAGTGAAACATTAAATTTTATGTAAAATGATTGTTAATGTAAAAGTTTAGTGTAATTTTTTTAAAATCTGTCACAAAAGTTGAGAAATGCCAGACATCACACTCTTTGTCTTGATTTTTTTGGGGGTTAAAATTATAAATACATATGTAACAAATATTTTGAATTATTTAAAGTGTATTTGTTTAATTGTTCCATTTATTTGTTTAAAAAATACCTTTAGTCTTCTGCAGGACAGCCCAAAAAACCCAACAAGTCTCTTTGTGATCTTTAACAACCAATGCTCCTGTCAGACATACATTGGTCCTGTGCTAATCTCCATCAACCCCTTCAAGCAGATGCCTTACTTTGGAGAAAAAGAAGTGGAGATCTATCAAGGCGCGGTGAGTCGCTGAATTGAACCTGAAAGCATCCACGCAGGCCGTGTCGCTGCAGCACGCATAGCTTCGAAGATGAGACCGTCTGCAGAACAAAGTTGCTGAAAAGAACTGGGTTGGATTGAAGGTGAATGTTCCAGCTGGCGGGTGCAGATGTTGCCTGTCAGGAACTGGACATGATCGCTGGGAAAGCTTGGCAGCGCCGTCATAGAACTGTGTGTTCGGCCAGCTGCACACCAGCCCCAGACACTCTGAAGAAATATTCAGTACCGTGCAGATAAACGTACTGGCTGCCTTTAAAAATGCAGAAGACATTACAGTATATGTATAGTCAAATAAACGTGTGGAGAGCAAAGCATTTGGTCCTTATCTGTACTATTTAGTGCTAGTACAAACTTTTAGGAAGTTGGAAAATCTTGATCATCCACTATCATTGAAATCCCTGACAGGTTTAATATTTAAATCAATCACATAATTTAGCTTTTGATAAGTATGTTATGTTTAATGCTAACAAAGGAGGACTATGGGCTAGCATTGATGTTGTTGTGTTCTAACCCTACAAGAAAGGAATATTTCAGCCGTTGTTGTGGCCCCTGGCATTACCGCTACTGGCCCTGTGCATTTAAAATATGCTAAGTTTCAATAATTATGTTTTATTACATATTTAGCCTCTTTATCCTGCATTTTATGTAAGCCTTTCAGTAAATATTGCTTCTGTTTATTTTATTTTATTTTTTACATGTTTTTGAGTTTTATTGTCACATAATATTTAACTGAATGTTAAACATTTGACATTTTCTGGGCTGTATAACTTATTCAAGACAGTATGGACGAATTTAATCTGATGCAAAAAAATTTACATTGCGATAAAAAGATTAATGATGATTGAAAACCTCACATATTGAATATTACCTATTTTTTTTTAAAAAAGCAAGAACATGTTGATTTTATTACATTTATTCATGCAATTTTTACCAGCATCATTGGACGGCCCGACACACTCACATGGTGACCCTGGACTACTGTTCATGTAACACCCCGGTTTATATAACCGCATTTTCAGTGGTTTATTTTTATTTCCTCACTCGAAAAGGTTTTATTCCTATTATTATTTTTATAATCCAATAAAGTTGAACATGTACGGCACACATTAATGATGGATTTTATTTATCTTGCTCATTTTATTTTTTCCCCCGCCACAAAAACCTTCCATTTGAACACGGATGTGTAGACTTTTTATATTCACTCTGTGTGGGATTCAAGACAACAATGCGTTTCACTGGTGTGTTTTGAATTATCTTTTGCACTTGATACATGGACATTTTTGAAAATTTATAGCCAACACAATGCTTGAACAAATCTTTTCTAATATCCTGTCCTTGTGGTATGTTTCTCTCCCATCAGGCCCAGTATGAGAACCCTCCTCACATCTACGCTCTGGCGGACAACATGTACAGAAATATGATGATCGACCGAGAAAATCAGTGTGTCATCATTAGGTAAAAAAAACCCCAACAACAACAACAAAAAAAAACAAAACTGCATGACAAGCAGTGTTGGGGCGCATGTTGCAGTAATACATTACATTTAGCCAGCAAAAAGTAATGCAACTCATGATAGTTGAGGATTATTATTATTATTATTATTACAGTTACTGAGTACCGTAACCCGTTTAGCTTGGGACCACCAATCTTTTTGCAACTAAGAGCTACATCAGGGGTGTCAAACTCATTTCACATTGTGGGCCACATACGGCCTCGGTAGATGTCAAGTGGGCCGGACCATTAAAATTAGTTGTTGTGCCTATTGTTCTCCCATCCCTCCCCTGGTCGCTCAACTGCTCTTTCCTGTTTTCTCTCTTTATTTACTCTTTGTCCCTCTACTCTTGACTCTGCATCGAAACCCGTCTGAGACAGATGGTCCCTCGGGATCTGGAATGTATTTTTTCTGGAATTGTTAAGTGCCATGAGATAACTTCTGATATGAGTCAGAGCTATACAAGTACAATCAACATGATGTGATGTCAAGAGGTGTGCTACTGTAATGCTTTTTCCTCAACATCCTGGTTGTGCTGAAACGACTGATGTGTCATGATGGGACCTTTTATCCCATGGCGCAGTCACCTGAGCTCCACGGTTGCTATAGTCATAGTGCTTACCTCATGATGAATGAATCCTGCTTCAGCACTTTAAGCCTGTTGTTTGCCCAGTGAGCACTTGCTAGTTCAGTTTCCCCCCCACATAAAAGCACAGAGTTGGATTATGCGATGGTCTAAATCAGCAAACAAAAGAATGGAAATGGTGTTATGATGAGGCAAACATAGGCTTCTGCCAACTGCTGGCCAGGCAGTGCGGTCAGCATTGGCATGTGTTTCCAATTTTCACCATTTACTTGGACAATGAACAATATAAGCAGTGGCGGTGACTCGGGGGTGAGGAAGTACAAATACTTGGTTACTGTACTTGAAGTCAGTATTTATATTGTGACATTGGCATCTCCCAGCATGTGTGATTAGTACGTGTTGTCATGTAAGAAGTTGTGATCTGATATTTTGATGGCACATGAACAGCAGCTCATTTATGGACTCTCTAGCAGAAGCAGGATTGTTTTTTTATTTTTTATTTTTTATTGAACTAACCACGAGCTCATTTCCAGAAGTGCTCTGCTTTTCATTTCACAACACTGTGTAAACCGCCATTTAAAGTTTGAACACTTTGAGCCATAAGTCGATATGCAGCATTAGGTCCATGTACAAATTCCAATACGTTTTATTATTAGGTGAGTAATTGATGCCCCCTCCATAAAAGGGCTATAACAGCCTATACATACCACAAAATAGGTACAAAGCACAAGTTTGGTCAAAATGAAGCTCATCAACTCAATTCCACCTGGTTCCTTGGCACCAAGATGCCACAATATTGGGGCGGAGCACTACTTTTATCTTATTAAAGCTCCTCAACTCACTTCCAACATTGAGCCTAGGCACCAAGGTGCCCCACATTGATGGCAAATCACTACTTTTGTCTAATTGAACCGACCCAACTTGCTTCAATGTTGTTCCTTGGTACTGGGAAACCACGAGTTGGCAGCAATTTAATACTTTTTGTCTAATCGTAACACTACAACTCTTCTCTATATGGTTCTTTGGCACCAAGACGCAACAAGATGGTGGAAAAGCAATCTTTTTTTTTTGCTCTTGCCTGAGCACAAAAACACCAACTGCGCTTTCAGCAAATAACGGAGGAAAGGTTCCCCAAAAACTTGCCAATATGTGAATTCCCAAATGTTGAACCACAAATATGAGGAGGCCCTCACGTGTGTTTTATTTTTCGAATTTACTTTTACCTGACTCACCTACTTATGTGTTTTTACCTAAATCTCACATTACTGACTGTTCCATCACATCATTTTTATCAAATACATTGCACAGAATTACTTTACTAACCAAACTGCTAAAGTTATCCTTGATTAAGGAGCGCTGATGCTCACTGTAGTTGATAAATCCCTACAGACATCATTTACGCCCCCCACGGCTTTATACTGATGTGCCCAAAATAGAAAACTCGTTTGAAGAGGGACTCTGAAAAACGTATGCTCGCGTGCAGTATTGTGAGTATTTCCAATGTACAGTGAGGAGGCCCCAACAGAGCTGAGGAGGTGCTGGACTGTGGGGGAGGGTTAATAGACGAGTGGCTCCCATGACTTCCTCTGGCCGCCGCTAACAGGCTGCAGCTGTTTCTCACACAGCATTTAGCAAGACGACTCTACTTTAAGGCGCTGGAGAAAAAAAATAAAAAATAAAAACAAGACTCCGCAGCCATCCACTGCCAAACCACATGCGTCCAAATAAGTATGACCCAAAAGTCAAGAAGGGAAAGTAGAGTGTAGGGTGTGGGAATAGAGATGAAGGCAAGTGTGTGCCAACGGGATTTACATGCACTAGACTGTCACCAATATTATTTATTTAGTTGATGGATACAGTACAATTTGAGAGAACAAACATATTTTTCAAAGCCACTCTTTTGGCTGCCACTATTTAATTTTTTTTATTTCAGATTTCAACTTCTGTTTTGCCAAGTCATCGCTGACGGCACACGTCCGAAATGCACTGCCTGCTACTGTATGCACTATAATTTCTTGAGATTTAATGACAAAATCCAATATTTGAAAACCAAATACTAAATAGCAACTCCGTATTTGTGGCGTACGTATCCTATCAAATTACTGTTTTGATATTTTGCAACAGTAAAGTCCAGGCATTAAACTACAATGGTGTAGTCAAGAGCACTCATTTATGACTTTCATTATGTGCAAGAGGGAAATGTTCTCCTGCGCAAAACAGAAACTAAATGTCCAAAACCACAAAGAATCCAGAACTGGGGAAACAAGAACTGCAATAAAAAGGTTATGCACAAATTAGATCTGTAAAGCACACAATTCATAACTGTAATAACAGCAGCGCTTTCCATCATATTGTTCAGCGTATCATTTAAAGATGAATAAGACGAGAAAAAGCAGATGTTGATATATTTTGTCTCTTTTAGTGGTGAGAGTGGAGCCGGCAAGACTGTGGCGGCCAAATACATAATGGGATATATCTCCAGAGTGTCAGGAGGCGGACCAAGGGTGCAGGTGAGACCATTTTCTTCTTACGAATGACAGAAAAAGTCATGTCAGAACAACTTCTCATTCTGTTTATACTCGAATCCACAATGAGTGGATTGTGAAGCATGAAATCAAATCAAAACAAGACTCTACAGCCAGCTAAAATCCTTAATATTTAAACGGCTTCCTCCAGCTATTTGCCACCCCTGAAATGTCCTGCTTCTAAGCTTGATAAAGATCTAAATGTGATGAGGAAATGCCTGCACTGCAACAGCAGTGGGATTCCATTTATATTCAATCCACTTTTTTTCTCAAAAATGAATCGGAAAATATTGCACTGCATGACTGATAAATTGGCTTGGTTTCCATTTTACCAAACAGTACGGTTCAATTCAGTTCAACGCAAATATCTGGAGCAGCAAAACCAAATTAAAAAAAAAAAAACATGAATTATTTTTTTCATGAGAATAATTGTGATCAATATTATTGTACTGTATTTTAACACACTGTAGTAACATTTTACATGCTGATGGTTGTAAGAAGTCATGAAGTCACGCGTGGGCTAATTCAAAATGGCGCCGCGAGAGTGGCTGCCTTTCCAGCAGCTCCTATATTTTGTTGTTCTACTTCTTCCTTTCATAACTTTGCTGCTGTGAATTGGGAATTTCTCCATTGCGAGACTGATAAAGGTTTTCTTATCTTATCTTATCTTATTAAGGAAATAAGCTAGCAAGCTACCAATGTAGCAATTCTTTAATAGTAAGAAACAATATTACCTCCACCATACTTCACAGACGAGTTGTGTTTTTGGGATCATAGGCAGAGCTTTTCTTTCTCCATATTTTGGCCATTACATCAGTTTAATAAGTTGTGAAAAAAAACTGAAATAGACAGTGAGACATGGACATTCAAACGTTTCGACAAGGTCAATTTAAGTTCACCTGAAAAGGTTGTGGTACATTGTAGGTTCATCCTGAAATTTCACCAGAAAGATCGATATCCCAAACTTTTTCTGAGTATTGGGCATTTAATTCCAGTCTCCATAAAGTGACTGGAAGTCTGTAATTTCAATCGAATGAGAGTCTGACATAGAAATGCCTTGCAAAGGAAAGA
The DNA here is from genome assembly GCF_054856545.1 of Hippocampus guttulatus. NCBI lineage: Eukaryota > Metazoa > Chordata > Actinopteri > Syngnathiformes > Syngnathidae > Hippocampus > Hippocampus guttulatus. The sequence continues at coordinate 14,742,043 of NC_141263.1, forward strand.
TGTCCTCCAGACTGTGTTTGTACAAAAAGAGTGTGTGAGTGGAAAGTTCCAGTCACACTCACAAGTGAGAGTGTGAAGAATGTGATATCTTTACCTAATACACTCTACTCTGTGTGTGTGTGTGTGTGTGTGTGTGTGTGTGTGTGTGCGCGCGCGCGCGAGTTTGTGTGTGTGTGTGTGAGAGAGAGAGAGAGATGTCGCTCATTGCGCATGCCCCTTTGCATCCTCACAGCACGTCAAAGACATCATCCTGCAGTCCAACCCGCTGCTGGAGGCCTTTGGTAACGCCAAGACAGTTAGGAACAACAACTCCAGCAGATTTGTAAGATTTCCCAATACCTCATACCATTGTCACACTGCATTACATAGTTTTTAAAAGTAAGCCATGACAAGTCACTTTCAAATAGTGTTCACCTGTAAATAAAAAAAGATACAATGGAGGTTTGTGATATAACGAGAAGTACACGATCCAACGCAATTTTATAGAGGACATACCTATGATGGCATAAGTGGTCATTGTGAGATAATTTAGAGTAGGGGTACTTATTTGGGTCAAGTCGCCGTAACAGTCGAGGCATTTTTCCAAAGACCTTCTCACAATCTGAACATCAGTTTAAAAAACAAAACAAAAAAAAAAACGACCACATGTACAACCTATATGCCATGGGAATTAAAAAGTCGTAATGTTAACGTAACAAAACAAAAAAATTAATACTTTGGAATTTTCGGGCCATTCAAATACAAAACATGGTCCTAAAAGGTGTTTGGCAATTTCTCCTGAAGCGAAGTCAAACACACACGGCGATGCAGTTGTCATCTGCCTCATGCAACTGATAACCCCAGCTTTGTTTACATAAGCTTTCAAAGTCATATAGAAGACGGATAGCTTCCTAAAATGAAGGCAGACCGTTCCAATGAAATGGTCCAGGGGCCATTTGAGTCTTCCATACTAAATTTATATGATGCAACGTCAGAACACATGTTTATTTTGTATGATGAGTATGTGGTTTCCTCTCGGGTTATATTTGTCTTTCGAGATGCATCGGTTCCACAACCCTACTGTATCATCTCAGGAAAAAATCCCTTTATTTTGGCTCCATCCGCCTTAAATAACTGCTTTTGAGGTAGTGTCTTTGAGTCAATAATGCCTCTGTTCAGTGTCGAGCTACTGCTCTCAGTTTGAAAGTGACTGGAAAAGACATTACACTACACGCCCGTCTGGTGAATACAGTAAAAATGCAGTAAAATATTCATATGGGAGCACACACAGGAGCACGTCAGAGCCCGCAGCTCCTGTCTGTTAGCCCACTCGGTTGGTGAAAATGTCTCTCTGGTCCATCAGGGGAAATACTTTGAGATCCAGTTCAGCAACGGCGGCGAGCCAGATGGAGGGAAAATCTCCAACTTCCTTCTGGAGAAGTCACGTGTCGTCATGAGGAATCCTGGCGAGAGGAGTTTCCATATATTCTATCAGGTGGGAGCTATTTGCGACCTGCGCAGCAGTGAGGAAATGGTTGGCTCACCGATACAGTCTGTGAGGGAAAATCAGGATATGGACTGACGTATTGGGCAATATCTCAATTCACGTATCAAACAGGGTTTGGGCTTAAGCACCGGGATGAAGTAGAACAGAGATTCAGAGCCATTAGGCCTTCTCAGGTTGAGTGAACTAACACATATCGATCTGGATTAATGGACAGAAATTCCCCCAGACACACACCCAACATTTTACCGCAAGAGCAGAAATTATTCTAGCTGCAACTCCTTAATGCCTTCTGTTTTAACTCCCTGAAAAGTGTCATGGAAAATACCATTTGGCTCTTTGAAAATGTGTTTTCCAATGCGAGCGCTTTGACTCATGTAAAACAACTTTACATAATCTGATGATGTACATGTGAACCAGCACAGCATTACATGTTATTGTGTCTCTGAGTACAGTTGATAGAAGGTGCGAGCGACGACCAGAAGAACAGCCTTGGGATCACAAGTTTGGATTACTACACTTACCTCAACCAGTCTGGTTCTTACAAAGTGGACGACATTAATGACAAAAATGATTTCCAGGAGACCGTGGTAAGGACCGTAGTATCCCATCAACACATACTTTTCTGTCCCAGTGACTGTGTCCACTTTGGCTTCCCGATTTTGTTGTAACTGTTGACTCTTGGTGTTGCCAGCATGCCATGAAGGTGATTGGCATCTCGGATCAGGACCGCGCCATGGTGCTTCAGATTGTGGCTGGCGTCCTGCACGTGGGCAACATCAGCTTCAAGGAGGCGGGCAACTACGCTGCTGTGGAGAGTGAAGAGTGTAAGTGGCCTTTCTGGACTAAGGAACCACCAGTGTGTGGTTCCCTCTGTATCTCATTAGTCGTCTGTTTGTTTCTGTTTGCTTATCCACGTTCTTGTGTGTTTTGATATCGTGCCTGGTGTTTCAGTTTTACCTGCCTGTTTGCGTTTTCGTTTTCTCTCTGCCTGCCCATCTCAGTGGGTGTCTGTGGTCATGCAAGCCCGTCAATTGCCTGTCAACTTTTCTGTCTGATTCCATCTTTTGATTGATTAAAATTTCAGGCACACAAATTTGAGGTGTGTCAGAAAAGTTCAAGGACCGGTTTTATGAAAGATATATTTCAAACCCAAACTATGAGTATGCCCTACACTGTGGGCCAGACGAAGATCCTCCAGTGTTGAGTTATAGTTGGGCAACTCGTGGCTCTTCACCATGACAACAGATCACAATATCCCGAGCAGCTTACAATTCCCGGCCAAGAAAACCTCACCGTGCCGGACCAACCTCCCCACTCACACGACCTGGCAATTGAAGAGGTGCATGACATCAAGATGGCTGAAATGACAAAGGGACGCCGTGCTGCATTCCGAAAGAAAGCTTTCAATCGTGCATGAAGATGTGGCAGAAAAGACTGGGAAAGTGCTTTAGACAGCTGAGTGATTACCAGTACTGTAGTACAAATATTTTGTGACTCCAGTCCTGGAACTTTTCTGACATAGAGCTAAATTAGCTGTCGATTTTCATGAAAGATACAGGGATGATTCAATGCAGATGTTTAAATTAGCTCTTGCAATTAGATTTTTCAAACCTGAGACAAATTGTGGGGGCTAATTTTGCGTCTCTGGAGAAGACTTCTGAAAGTGCTTAACAGTGACTGTGACAATATGTCATTATTGTGACAAGGCATAGCATTGACAAAATGAGAGGCAACAGTCAGTATGGATCTTTCCGCTTGTGTAAATATTTTGCAAACAAATAAACAAGACATATCGTGGATTCAGCAATGCAGTTTTGGAGCTTTTTCATGATACTAGAGGTGACTTGGAGCCAGTCACAAGAGTCATCCGAAACAAAACTCTTGAGCTTTTTCTGTAATTTAATAATGTTATGTTTGCCTCTTCCAACCAGACCTCCAATTCCATCACTTTAACTTCAGTAAAAACCGTCTGAACTACTGAAAAACTTTTTACGCATGTTTCTAATTGCGCCACAAGCTGCACCACTTTTATGACTGATGCACAAATTTGACAGGATGACAGAATAAAAGCAGCTGTCTTCTGTCTGTGTCTGCGTTTGTTCCAACCTGTCTTCTTTGTTTCTCAATGAATCAATCTGTTTGTCTGTCTGTTGGCCTGCTTTTGTGTTTGTATCTGTCCACTTAAGTACCTGTTGGTCTGCTTTTCTGTCCATTGTACTTGGCTTACCGGTGTGTGCATATTCCTGCCGGCTGCCACTTATACTAACTAAACCCCCCTCTACCCCCAAAATGGTGCTCCTTGTTGTATACTTGCCACCACCAACACAAAAGCTGACTTTTGCACCCACTCCTAGTAGATTGTCCCAAAAGCAGAACTGGTGCAGTGGACTGATGCATTCCCAGACACAGTCAATATGCAGACTTGAGGGCCATTTCCTTTTAGGGGAAGTGAGTCACATTATTAAGTCAGGGAGGGGCTCTCAAGGGGACAGAATTAACGCCAAGTTTGGAAAAATGCACCTTTCTTTTTTTTTAATCAGCTCGTATTTAGTAGTCATTTTTCATGACAAGTATTCTTGTGAGTTGTGTAATCCCAAAATGCCACCGTTTTGTAAATGTGAACACACTGATGTCATACATTGTGCTTGGAGAGACTTTATCTCCTTTTGATAAGATTGAGTGCAATGCATAATGCGGTTGGATCAGTCTCAGTGCTACGTACAATGTGGGGACGTTTACTCCCTTTTTAATTTCAGATCACCATTCCAGAAGTGTTACTTGAGCCCTCTTTTAATGTTCTCTTCCAGTTCTAGCCTTCCCTGCCTTTTTGTTGGGTATCGACCAGAATCGTCTGAAAGAGAAGCTGACCAGTCGCAAGATGGACAGCAAATGGGGCAGTGCACTGGAGTCCATCGACGTGACCTTGAATGTGGAGCAGGCGTGTTACACACGCGACGCCCTCTCCAAAGCATTGCACTCGCGTGTCTTTGACTTCCTAGTTGAGGTAGCTGTCACACATTGTACTCGTACATAATCAGAATGATCAGAAAATGAAGCATCCGCCCCCCCCCCCATCTATCAAACAATGTATCTATGGCTAGCTAGCTAGCTAGCTTGCTAACTTTAACATGAACAAAATGTATTTAAATATATACTGTATATATTTTTTCTTCTTCTTCTTCAGTCCATCAATAAAGCCATGGTAAAGGATCACCAGGAGTTGAATGTTGGCGTTTTGGACATTTACGGATTTGAGATTTTCCAAGTGAGTTTGACAACCTCACACAGAGAAAGCATCAAACCAACAGGTTTTAAGGTTGAATGTATAAACAGATTAAATACAAAGGATTAGACTTAACGTCTGAGTCTCCATTTCTTAATTGAAAGAGCAGATGCCAACAGGCACATCTCAACTGATTACGCGTTTGTTTAGTTGGCTTCATGAGATTGTTTTTGACCTGCTGTGGATTGCTAATAAGACGTCAACATGACAGTCTGCGAATTGCGCAGTCAAATTCCGCAGTTGCGAGGCTCTCTCCTGCACAGCCCGAAAAGGTCGTCAAGCCAGGAAGATGCAGATGAACAGCACATAAGGCTCGGGCCGAAGGTCCATTGTATGTTCCGTGAATTACACAATGTGGCCTTTCCTCTTGATAGCTGGCAGCCTGCTTTAAGCTCCCACCCCAAACAAAGCCCATTGAGCTCAGAGGATATCCGTCCTCAGCAGAAGACAAAGCTCTCGTAATGTGTTTGCCTTTTATTAACCACGTATTGTCTTCCTCACCCGCCCCCTCTTTAGAAAAACGGCTTTGAGCAGTTCTGCATCAACTTTGTGAATGAAAAACTGCAACAAATTTTCATTGAGCTGACACTTAAAGCTGAACAGGTGACGTTCCTCCACGTCATGAATACTTTTTGAAGTTTTGTTTATTTCCAGCCTCCATGTGGTTTCTATTCAGCCTTTTCTTCTACGCATGTGTTTGTAGGAGGAGTATGTTCAGGAGGGCATCAAATGGAGTCCTATTGACTACTTCAATAACAAGATTGTCTGCGACCTCATCGAGAGCAAAGTAAATAAAGATATGTGCACCCAAGTTCAGTGTACATGGGTACAATATTCAGAATGATAACGCGCGCGCGCACACACACACACACACACACAAACACACCGTATACTCATTGAAAACATCATTGGGTATGCCTTCACAATGTAATGACTCAAGACTGTCTCAATGTAGGAAAATAAAATAACATGCATTTAAAATGTGCTTACATTAAAATGACTCGAATAGAAAATATAACTACATAAATGTTTAAAAAAAGAATCATTCTTAAAAATTATAAGTTTGATATGTTGAACTTAATAGTTAAATACTTCGATTTGATTTGATTTTTCTTTTTTTTTTCCTCCCTGGTAACTGGAGGGAGCTGGTACACGTACCTCACTTTGAGAATCACTGATTAAAAAGGTATTGGGTTATTTTTCACGTTTCATTATACTGGCAACAAGCGACTGTAATATATAAACAATGTATAGACTGCTTTCTTTCAATGTGTTGACTTCCTTTTCCTGTCTGCAATGCTAAAAGTGTGTGTGATTAAGAGTAATTATAATGAGATTCATCAGTCCCACTGAGATATTTAAGCGCTTTACAACAAGCTAGTAATGTTCGAGAGGAGGCATACAGTAGCGCCATATCAACGCCCGATGCTTCAGCTGCATGTTCACATTGCCTTTAACAAGACACTACTTTTGTGTATAGAGTGTAGGGCACACTGTTAACACTGTTGACTCAAACAGGGAAGTGTGTGTCCACTGGCTTCCTACACTGCTCCACACACTGGCACATTTATACCGTAGCCTTTACAACTCTTCTCTATAGGCAGATAATTCTTTTGAACTATAATACAAAAATGTGTGTGTGTTGGGAGGGGGGGGGTGACACAGTCAAATATGTGTGATGCTGAGATGGTGCACATTTTTGGTGATTTTTATGAATTTTATGATCAAAAGGTGGACCTTCATTTAGCAACATGATTAAATTAGTTAGCTGACCATGTACTGTTTGGCAAATATATTTTCACTTTTCGAAAGGTTTTCATATCAATTGACATTTCCATTTGATAGAGTAGACATGTAAAGCTCGTTAATATCCAACACTGCACATAATAAGTGTAAATATTTATTCCGTAAGTATCCACTGCTTTTATTTACCGTATTTTCCACACTATAATGGCCTATTTTGCTTTCAATATATAGGGCGCACCGCGTGATACGTCGCATAGATAGAAGCTGCAATAATGGTTTGGGCATTACGCATCCACTAGATGGTGCTATGCTAAAGGGAATACAACACAGTACAATACAGCTTTATTTATACAGCCCTTTCACAATTGCTGCAGCTGTAACAAAGCGCAGAACATTTAAAATACTATGTCCAAGAAATCTGAATAATGCATCGGATTATAAGGCACACTGTTGGCTTTTGAGAAAATTTTACACTTTTAGGTGGGCCTTTTAGTGCGGAAAATCTGCTAAACAAAGAAAATTATAAGATGGAATCTGCGTACCCTTTAATAGGTTCTTTCTATACATTATTTTTAACAGAAAAGACAATTATCTCAATCCTGCTGACTGGAAAAAAGAATCGCAAATAATAGAGACTTCTTTATTGTCAGCCCAATGACAAAAACAAAAACAAATGTAAGATTCATGGTTATCGATGTGATAAAACAGTGTTTTTCCTGGACTTCCCAGAATCCTCCCGGCATTATGAGCATCCTGGACGACGTCTGTGCCACCATGCATGCGGTTGGCGAAGGGGCGGACCAAACTATGCTGCAGAAGCTCCGCATGCAGATCAACACTCATGAGCACTTCAACAGCTGGAATCAAGGCTTCATCATTCACCACTACGCTGGCAAGGTCGGTTTGCTCTCTAGAAGCATGAACAGAGCACATTAGGTACACATACAAAGTCTAATAAAATTTACATATGAAATGATGAAAAATGTTAGTTTTTTGGCGGAAGCTGAAGCGGAATAATGGCATTTCCATCTAACTCAATGGGCAAAGATGATTTGAGATAGTTGTTTTGAACGTGGTCACGGAATACATTTTTCTAAAATTATATTTTGTACTTAAGCTCAGTTCTGCTCTATATATTTCAGACCAAAAAGTGATTCCACCTTGTAAAGTGGTTAGTGGTGTGCAGCATTATTAAATTGCTATTTTAGTGGTGTCAGTATGAGAATTGTTGCTGCTCCCTTTAAATATAGCTTACACTACTGGTGGTTATATTTCTGGTCATGATGTCATTGTCCTTTTTTTAGGGTTAAACTAACAGTTCTATAGCTCTGGAGCATGTCTGCTTTGTCTATTTATATAGGTTTAACATGCCTGTTATGTAACCTGACACCTAATACTCAGCCGTATTTGTTTTATTTTCACATATATTTTGAGCCCCGGTCGTCACTGTCCTTCTCCAGATGTTTGGTGGTCTTGGCCTGGCACACATGCCACATGCTTAATGAGCCGTGCCCTAATGACTTGAGGGGCTCCTATGACCTCAGGCTACGACAGTGGAGGAATAACAAGGCTCAATTTATGCTCCACTTTTAATACCACAACACATTTGATGCACAAACTCATCCTTGCCCAATGTCATAAAATACAATCCCATCGATTTACAGTCAGATTATTTTCCCACATGTGCAATTTTCATCAAGTTCAAGGTTTAAATAGTGTAGCTTTACCTTCCATAATGGATTCTCTGCTTTTTTCCAGGTGTCCTACGACGCAGGCGGATTCTGTGAAAGGAACCGAGACGTCCTTTTCACTGACCTCATTGAATTGATGCAGAGCAGTCAAATGTGAGTAATTTGTAGAGTATTTCCTGGCATCCAACAGTAATACAGTTGTTTTCATTGTTACGGGCTTATCGGGTTTGGACATTAGTTACATGCTTATGACAGTGTCGAGAGTTTTGAACTTGATAACTTGGATTTTTTTTTTTTTAAATAATGAATTTGCCCCCCATGAAAGGGATGCTTGAGTGGGCTAAACATCGGCACTTATACAATAGATCCAAATTAACAAATACTATATAAGCATAAAACAAAGTTGATCTGTCAAGAACTAACATAGGTTTTGCCAACTATCTTCCACATAATTATAGAAACCTACTGTACTTTTTAGAAACTCTCCTACAGGTAAAATCGGGAAGTCTCACGAGAGGCACATCTGAGACAGGTGACAGCCGGGTCTCAACACATTTTCTTTCTGTATCCCACTCAAAGTGCTTTCCACTATGTTGGGAGAATCACGGCCCAGAACAAATAGCTTTAAGCAGCCTCACCAGCAGCACGTTGCCGGTCAAACCACTGTTTTGAGGAATCGATCAGTAGAATCATCAGGGAAGCAAACAAACAATTCCTCGAAATTGAGTTCTCATAAATAACCCGTTTTTCATTCCCATCAGTGTTTAAGAATGCTGATACACTTTCAGCTGTTTATTGACAAGTACAAAAGATTCAAACACACAAATACAAAATAAAAACACTTGCAATTTGCATGGAGAAGACACCCATTGAAATGTGAAATGTTCTTATTTTCTCCGTATTCATATTTTACACCACTGTGCTATTTTTCATGATTAAAATCATGAAACTAAAAAGGGTGGTAGATTATGTAGCGCTGGAGTGGTTGAATGACATGCCCATTCATTTCAATGGGGGAAACTGATTTGACACGGGTAAATTGAAAGTCAACCCTATCAAAACTGTACATGCAATAAAACACATGGTCGTCATAAAGGAAGATCAGGCAGGAAGGAAAAAGCCTTGTTCTTGAGCGTAGCAGGTTAAAAGATAAGGGGAAAAAAAGACCAGTGTCAGCTGGGTGTTGTTTGTCTACACAAAATCCGTGGAGCCTTTGTTCTCAGGCCACCCAGTTTTCAGGCCGACGCTCAAATGTAAATAAACTACATTGAGAACAAGATGGGTGAAGAATTCCGACACGAGAAAGAACAATAAAATAACAGCATGTGTCAACTGTAGCGCAGCTTAGTGCAATATTTTCTAATATGAGAACTAAAGGAGGCGAAAACCTATGTATGAAAACAGATATATTTAACCCAATAGCGTTATTGCCCGTCATTTTGTAACATTTTTGTAAGACAAGAGAAAAAACAAAACAAAACAACAAATTGAACAAAAAGTGTTCAGTTGCCTTGATTCAACTTTTGCAGATGACCCTCGACCTGAATTGACTGATGACTTTTTGTTTGAAAGTTTGAGCTATAAAATATTACGCAATACAGATTTTACCATATGTTATAATATTTAGTAAATTTAATCCTTTTTTTTTTTTTTGCTGAACCTAACCCTGAATTCATAAATATCACGTGTATTACTCATTACATATATTATTATTGTTATTATGAAAACCTGAGTTGACCGAATTCTCTGAATGTCATCCTTTCTCCAGTATACTAATGTTCTCATTATTCGCTTGACTATCTTTGTGTCTAATCAAATTAAGATCTTTGCAAACATCTGCCATTGCTTTGGGAAAACAACATTTGTGCCTGTTTTCTGGCTACTGTAACAGACCAAACCAATAATTACATCACAAACAATTGATGTCCATTTGAATGAAGATTTATGGATTATTAAAATAATTGGCGGTTGCAGCCAAATGCTGCTAGGCTAGCAATTTAGAAAATAAATAGTTGTCGACCAAAATAAAATGTAGCACTTGTTTTGCTAAGCGACTTCTGTCCAACACGCCAAGTTAAGCATATGGGATCCATTCTGAGATCCATGTTGTTGGAACGGCTGCGTTGTCCTTTTTGCAAAAGGCATTTCTAGTCAAACGCTTGTCATCAGTTCCCTGATGAGGTGAGAGGCAGCGCATTTTGGGTTTCCACTTTCACAGGGAGGATTTCTGTGTGAACAAGTCATTTCCCAGTTTAACCATCTACACCTGTGACCTTGGGTGGATTTGAAATGTAAATGGTTGACGTTTGTTGAAGGCCTTTGGCTTATTGAATCATTAACTGCATTTTTGTTTTGGGCTGCCAGGAGGTGATGTTGAATGGAGGATGATAGCCACTTACTCTGCTCACCTTTGTCCTCTAACAGAGCTTTCTTCAGAGCTCTCTTCCCTGAAAACCTCAATGCGGAGAAGAAGGGTCGGCCCACAACTGCAGGCAGTAAAATAAAGGTGTGTGCGCGTGTGTATGTCCTTGTTTCTGTTTGTGTGTCTCTGTGCTTGTGTTAGTGCATGCTTCTGTGTGTGCGTGTGTGTGTTTCACTGTGCATATTTCTGCAAGTGCATGTGTGTTTCTGCATATGTGTGTGTGCATGTGTTTCTGCATATTTGTGTGTGTGTGTGTGTGTGTGTTAGTGTTTAAGCCGCAGGTCTCAAACACAAGGTCCGGGGGCCAGATCTGGTCCGCCACATCATCATATGTGGCCCGCTAAAGCCAAATAATGTAGTTTTTTTCTTGCTATAATCTGTACCCAAGACTTAGAATTGGCTTCTCGCATAGTAACATTGAGATATTGCAAGTCCCGCGACGCTCACGGGGATAAGCAGTGCAGATATTGGATGCATGCATGGATGGATGGATGGATATAGCAAGTAGATATTGGAAGTGTTTTTGCTAGCAAAGTGTACATTCAACAGCAGTTGACCAAATTGTTTACCTTAATTGTAAAAATTTCAAAACAACTCATCTATTTGTTGCAGCAATATTGATAATAGATTTATTCGTGTGACTCAGTTATCACATAATTAATTTTAATTGTCACTTCATTGCACGACAACAAGTCTTTTGCAATAGCTTTTTGAGATCATAGTCATTAATTAACATGCATCATGAGAATAATGTGCAGTTCAAAATATTACAGTATTATTTTGTAAGATTATGTTTGAGGAGACACAGCATGTTAATAATGTTCTTTTCAACCACCCAGAAACAAGCCAATGACCTGGTGAGCACCTTGATGAAATGTACTCCCCATTACATCCGCTGTATCAAACCCAACGAGACCAAGAAACCCCGAGACTGGGAAGAGGGCCGGTAAGCGAAAAAGTCACTCTGACCTTTTTCTTCATCACCTTCCTGCCTCCTCAAGTTTTTTTTTTTAATTCTCCACCGAAAGGCCATCTTACTATGTGGGACGTTCCCCTACTTTATCGCTTTCTTTCAGTTTCCTGCTTAGAGGGCTGAGAAGTACTTATATTGTTCACGGTTTATGAACTTCCTGTTTAGTCCGACCCATTAATTAGCATCCGGAACCGCTGTTTTGACGGGAAGTCTGAATGTACGAAGTAGATTGTTGGAGGGGGAAAAAGTAGCTCATATGCATATGCTTAAGAAAAGCGATTGCTTAAAAATCTGTGATACAGCGAGGGCATGAAAAATGAACATAGTGGGAGTTCACTGTATTAAGCTTTAACGGCGATCAGTGCTCGAAAGTGCTGCGCTGATCGAGACGGTGACTTAATCCAAAAAAGTCAGCCATCGTTTGGTTGATTCTTGTGCTTGTGTGTTTCCAGTGTGAAGCACCAGGTGGAATATCTCGGCCTGAAGGAAAACATTAGGGTGAGGCGTGCTGGCTACGCTTACCGCCGCGTCTTCAGGAAGTTCCTTAACAGGTAACGCAACCTTGCCAGAAGCAGCACGTTGAAAAGATTTTCAAGAACCTCTTTTGAGTCTTTGGGGATTTTCGAGGAAAACTTGTAGGCTAGCATCAGTGACTAGTTGGACAGTCAGTTTATATTTTTTTTATGTATCCTTTATTTAAATGGGTGAAAAACATGATCATTGAGATTTGCCCAAAAAAAAAACACAAACAAGAAAACACAACGCGACAAAGTCCGATAAAAGACAATCAGCATTAACCCTTTCATGCAACCTGTAACCTGATAACAAAAGCTGTCCGCTGTAGTTACCGCTATCCCCCAAAGGGTTCAAAGAGTGGCAAAATGGAACAGTTCAACATTTGGCTGCAATCACTGTACCACATTAAAACAACTTCCTCAATTAGGATTGATGACACGCCATCTTTAACTTGCCTGTTCAATGGCCTCATGAATGCCAAATACAATATGCAGCGTTGATTTATTTTGGGGGTAAACGCTTTGAAACGCTGTGATTACTGTGTAGCATTTTAGCATAATGAAGATTGCATTGAGCGGAACCATTAACCTTCATTTGGTCTCATCAGTTAATGAGATGTTTAAATTTGTACAGAGCGGCCATAAACGGTCTTCAAAGAAAGTCTTGGCTTGGTGAAATTGACAAATACTCTTGGTTTAAACTATACACAATGAGCAACTTTAGCAATTACATGCTATCTAGACTTACAGCGTGTATTGTTGTTCTCGTGATAAACTTTGAATCTCTTGCATGTCTATTGCACAAGAAAGGCAGGAAACGAGTGTAGAAATAGTACCATCACCTTTACTGCAATTGCAAAAGGTTCTGCTGACGATTAGATATTGTAACTGAATACAAAATAATACAATAAAAAGAGTAATAAATAAGTGCACTCCATTTACCGGTGAGTAGGAAAAATGGTAATCAACAATATTAAAGCACAAAATGAGGATTGATGTAGACCAGACACGGGGGGAAAACAAGCACAAACAACATCCAGCTAGGAACATTATCCAACATGGAAGAAAGCCATAATGCAGCTCAGCAAATGGCGGCGACAAAGGAACGATCTGGTGTGGCCAGAGAGCTTTGGACTGCTTTGGATGCGCCTGCAGCCATGAGCCAACCCATGAAAAGCCATTTGAGATTAAAAAAAAGAAATAAACAACTCTGAGTGGATCATGACACTCCTCAGTGAGATATGCAGATCTTTTTTTTATTAATTTTTTTTTTTTTTTTAAATGCAGGTATGCAATTCTGACCAAAGAATCGTGGCCCTCATGGCGAGGTGACGAGAAACAAGGTGTCCTTCACCTCATGCGCTCTGTCAACATGGACCAGGATCAGTTCCAGCTGGGTCAGACCAAGGTGTTCGTCAAAGCCCCCGAGTCGGTACGTTTGGCCGTGGCGCATCACCTCTCTTTAGCCACGAAGACATCCATTTATTTAGCAGTTGGTGTAGACTGCAGCGAGAACCGTCGAAAAAAAATGACGCCCCAAAAAGATGTTGAATTGCCTCTAGTTGCTACAAGATGGCAACAAAGCACGACATGAAGCGCCTCAACTCATTTCAACATAACTCCTTGACAACAAGATGGCACCAAAGCACTATTTTTATGGCAGATTTATACCTGAGCATGAAAACAAGAAATGAGTGGTTGAGATGAACATTTTAAACACAAGATTAAGGCATCACTGGAAAAGCTGTTTGAGCATTTAAGATAAGGTTCATGTACTAGTACGGTCTTTGTTACCGCTTCTAAGAACTCTAGCGCAGCTGTAGAAACTGACTCGTAATTTTTATTTTTTTTTGCTTTACTCCTCCCTCTTTTGGCCTACTGGAATGACCCATAATGCCCATAGTAAATTTGCATCACGAATAATACATAGTTGACCTAAGAGTATACTAAAGTTGTCCAAGTGTGCAGAAATGTGATGTAGTAGTTAAATAAATCTGACTGGTAACATAGTCCTTCTACGAGTTCATTGAATTGTCTTACTAGTAAAGCCAAAGCATGTACTAATACCGTACATAAGCATGAAGAATATAGAATAAATGCTGAAATGGCTTTTTCCATAGAAATCAGTATCCTAAATTACGGGCGGCTCGTTGACGTCGGGGAGGAGACGCCACCCGAGCCGTCGCCCTGCGTCAGCACGCACTCAACAAAGTACCCAGTGTGGTTGGCGAGTTGACACAACATCCAATAGGCTCGCTCGTCTTTTTTGCTCCCTGGACATTTTCTATGAAAGCGCCGCTTGTTGAGTCTGCGCTCGTACTTGTTGAGATTTGTATACATCACACGCACACGCATGCCCACACACACACACACACACACACACACACACACACATGCACACACACGCATGTGTATAAAATGAATGCACAGACAACTTAGTCTTAATTCATCCTCACAGCTGATGCTGAATGTTACTTATTCACCAGCGGGCCCCGACCCCCCGCCTCATGCTCAAAGTCCACGTCACTGAGGTGTGCTTATGAAAGTCAAATATGACACAGAATGAAAACGGCTGACAGGCTTCTCAAAACAAACCTTTCTCAGCGATAAGACCGAGGCTGGCTAATTAGTTTTGAGACTGAAGCGGTTTTTTTTGTTTTTTTTTACCCTATTGGATGAAACAAGTGAAGATTGTTTGACGCTTAGCCAGATGGCCGCAAAGACCCAAAGTGGTGATGGATGATCTGGCGAGAACTGTCATTCATACCATTGAGACAAATATGGCCGAAGTGACTTTTTGTGTTGAATGGTTACAAATGACTTCCGAAAGTAGATACTGACAAAATAATGATAATACAGATAATATATGTTTAGACGTGTCAGCTACTCCGTAATCCGCAGTAATGTTATTGCTCTGCGCAGAGGATGAAGAATACATGCTGTAAGTTATATTATGTCTACATGTACTGATATACCATTTGTCATCAAATATCAATTTCTTACAGAAAAAGGTTATAATGCTGTTTGTTGTTGCGGCAGCAGCGGGGGTGTCGACGATGATAGCATTGTGTGTACTGCAGTAGCTGCAGTGTGCTGGCGGGCAGGATGTTTAGTCTGCAAGTCTTGGAGGCCACAGAGTGTGATTGCATGTTTTTGATTGTCTCACGTGTAGAATAACACCCAAAACAGCTGTTTTTCTTGAACTGGGAAAATTACTTTTCTGATGGCAAAATCACATGAAAAATGTTCAATACATTCAGCACAACTCATTTAAAACAGCATTCTACACCCACACAATATGCTGTTGGCAAAGATAGATCAACAAATGGTTTTTGGACCAATTTTGTAAAATTGAATAATTTCCCACGAGACTTATGGATTTCTCGCGGCACTGCTTATTAATCATTGGTGTACAAAATGAATCTTTTTGGTGTTAATGTATTTGTCTATTTTTTGGGTTTGTGGGTGATTCTAACCCTTTCATGCACCCTGTAGTAACCGCCGTCCCCGAAAGGGTTAACATTATTCTGCCCTCTTTTGGCAGCTCTTTCTGCTCGAAGAGACCAGGGAGCGCAAGTTTGATGGCTATGCCAGAACCATCCAAAAAGCTTGGCGGAAATATGCGGCCCAAAAGAAGTATGTCCAGATGCGCGAGGAAGGTTAGTGGTGTCACATTTAGGTCCAGGGTGCACATTGAACTTTGCTCACAAACTTTGTTTGTGTGTCTGTGAAGCATCTGACCTCCTGCTGAATCACAAGGAGAGGCGGCGACACAGCCTGAACAGGAACTTTATGGGAGACTACCTGGGCATGGATGACAGGCCCGAGCTACGGCAGTTTCTGGCCAAGAGGGAGAAGATCGACTTTGCAGACAAAGTCACCAAATATGATCGCCGCTTCAAGGTGGGTTTCAACCTGGGGTCGTTACTTCCATACGGATTTATTTTGTACTCATGAATTATATTTCCCCTGCTCAGCCAATCAAGAGGGACTTGATCCTGACGCCGAGGTCGGTGTACCTGATAGGAAGAGAAAAGGTGAAACAGGGACCGGAGAAAGGACAAGTGACTGAGGTGCTCAAGCGGCAAATTAATGTGGAGAGGATCTTGGGAGTGTCTCTGAGGTACTCATTTGTCACAGTAGAAAGCCGTTTGAGGAAAGCCGTTTCATCCATATCTTGATATCCATTTTAAGGTTCATGTTGTAGTATGCTGTTTGTCTTCATCACTAAAACAATTCACCACTCGAGAAGAATTAAGGGGGAAGTACAAATAATTTGTTCTATTTGCCTCCACTTGGCTAAAAATGGAATTCTCATCAACATTGCGTTGGTGGAGTATGAGTTAAGCAGCAAATTCCACCTTGTTTTTAGCCATGTCACGGTGGCCATTTTCCCACTTGCCGTCAACTGAAAATGTCATCACTGATGCTCAGGTTATGACCAATCACGCCTCAGCTGTTCTTCTGAAACTGAGCCAGTTAGCTACTTGTGAGTGACACATGTCTACGAGTATGACCTCGCTGTGTTACTCGTGCAGCATATTAATTTATTGGTAAAGTTGAATTGTTCACTAGTAGACCAAAAGTAGCACCAGTAGTGAGTAGAATGTAAATTTACCCATAAAATTTTACAAGTTTACCTGTAGCAATTCACTAGTAGTATGAGCAGCGAGCATAAATAAATGACTGCCACGCTTATCATTGTGGTTGCAATTTTCAGTGGTCCAGAATGTACTGTATCATACTGAGCTGTTTTCTAATATTTTGTCACCACTGCAAACTACAACCACAATAAGAAACTTATTATGTACTAACAGTGTCCATCAAAACAGCTCATGATTATATTCTTGGAAGGCAGATCTTTTTCATATTTCTTGTGTAGCGGATATGTGATACCAAAGCCCAAAGAAACCAGGAAGCACTGTCTTGACTTCTACTCTTCCGATGAATCCTATTCATGGGACGACAAGATTTAGAGTCTGCAACCCCCGACATGTAAATGTGTCTATTTCCTCCAGCACCCTACAGGATGACTTCATGATCCTACATGAGCAGGAGTATGACAGCCTGCTGGAGTGTGTCTTCAAAACGGAGTTCATCAGTTTACTGGCCCGCAGGTTCGAGGAGAAAACCCAGAGGACTCTACCACTCAAATTTAGTAACACGTAAGGACACACACACACACACACACACACACACACACAATTTGATACAGCCTATTAAGTAAACACAAATCTGGAATTCACTGTAATGTGTAAAATGCCATCGGAAATTAACGTTGATGTGACGTAATTATAAGCCTTCAATGAGTGCAACTTCAACACGTACAGCGCAGCAACACATTCAGACACTAAATGGTTCAACCAGACTCTTATTTTTAGCTACCCTAATGAAAATCCGCCAGCTCAATGCGAGCATGGAATGAAAAACACCGTAGATGCGGAAATTAGCATAGATGTTACGGTAATTACAGTATTATGTTTTAAAACAACCTCTGCTTAACACAAACAGAGCAGCAACACCTACAAAGAGAGTGTTTCACAACACTCACAGGCATACATGAGATGACGTAGGCACCTGCTTTCCCTCTTCTTCTTGCTCTAAATTGCACTACATGTCTTCCAGTAGACCAGAGAGCTGCCCAGTATGTGGCAAAACATGATACAACACTGAAGCTACGCACTTGGAAATTCCGATTTGTCTGTACACTGCAATCATCTTTTAACAGGGTTGTGTAGACTGTTTAACTCTACTACATACAGACAAACAAATTTGTGATCGGAAAAGTCCAAATCACACCAGACTAGTGGTTGTCAAGGCTGGACAGTGAACGGCTTTTTTTTCTTTGGACGTCAGACTGTCGTTGAAGCTGAAAAAGGAGAACTGGGGCATTATAAGTGGCGGAGCTGGCTCCCGACAGATTACTTTCGTCCAGGGTCAGGGCGAAATGGCTGTGCTCAAGCCTTCCAGCAAAAATCTGCAGGTCAGCATCGGGCCGGGACTTCCTCGGAACTCGCGTGAGTAGAAGCACATCGGAGTTGCGAAAATGAGCCCTGATGATGTGCACAAAACCCATTCGCGTTGCATTCCTATCTCAGGTCCCTCCAGGATCAACAAGGCCCAGAGACGCTCTCGAACACACCAGAACACGCCGTCGCGGGCCGCACCGGGACCTCCAGGTGCTGCAATCACACGCTGCGGATTCATTCAACCTGAGTACAATATGGAATCCAATGCAAAACTGTCATCTTACAGGAGCAAAGTCCTATTTTTCCAAGATGAAGTTATACAGTAATCTTAATCAAAACTCAAATCAGTGAAGAAAGTCATGATATTAAAAAAATATAACTTCATTGTCAGAATATTACATCGTATATTATGGAAATGACATCTCTAAAAACTTGGGCTATATTCAGGGAAAAAAAGAAGCATTTGTTAAAAAGAGAATGCAACTTACTTGCAAATAACGACAATTTGTAAATCGTTGATACTCCCCGAAAAGAGCTTGTAATTCCATATAGAAGACGGCAGCAAAGCACTGAATGTGCTATCATGAACCCGTGTTAGATCAAAGACTGTATTCGGTAGTTAGAATTATGAGATTATTCACCACAAACTTCAAGTGAGGATTGTCAATAGTATTAGTCAGCAGACTTGCCAAAATAAGACACTTGAGCAAACACATGCGCACCAACACTTTATACAACCCGTATGATCTCATTTACCCTTTCAGGGCCAGCGCTTACTACAGTGGACAGCTATCATGTTACCAGGTTACAAGGTGCATGAAAGGGTCAAAGTCCCCTTTTGGCATTTTCACACAATAATAAACACACACGTGCAAAATAGGTAAAACAAATCGGCCGATTTTTGCTTCTTTTTCACTGTGTTGTAAAGTTAAACAGGTACAATTGGACAAAGCATTGTGAAAACAGTCAGACATTGTGCCCGTAATTCACATCTTTTATTGTTGTATGGGTTAAGGGAATAAATAAGTTCTTTGATTCATTACATATTTTTGGAATGAAATGGCCTTTTAATTGGTTATCAGAATTTTATTCTGTCTCCTGCTCACAGTCGCTCACCAGAACGGCGGGTTGAAGAACAACAATCACATGGCCAATATGCGGAACTCGCAATTCCATCAGCGGGGCGAACCCGTTCGCCCTCAGCTCCCCAGCAACCTCAGCCAGCCCAGGGAGAGGGGCAGTTTACGACCGCAACCTGGACCCAATCTGGACTTTCTCAAGGTTCCTGATCAAGGCGCTGCAGGGTGAGGAGTCTCACATTCGTATGCGTAGCAAGGGAGTAAAGGTCAAGTGACTTTTGTGGTTGGCTAGCATATGTGCTGAATATTGATACTGGTGGTTTTAAGTGACTTTAATTGACAATTCAATGCAAATGAAGGTCATTCCAGAATTGGAGGAGGGTTTCTTAAGCATGTAAAATTTCAGCATAATTTAATCTGCAATGTTTTTTATGTTTCCATGAAAAATAGGTCATAAACCTCAACGGTACACGGTTATTGTCAACTGATACTCAGTCACCTGGAACAGATGTATTTCAAATATATTGCTGTATGTGAACAGTAACTTTTGTATCCTGTCAATGCTCTAACGCACAGGTGTCAAACTCAAGGCCTGGGGGCCCGATCTGGCCCGCCACATCATTTTCTATGGCCCACAAAAGCAAATCAAACATAACAAATTCATTGATGCTTGCTAAAATCCCTACCAACATTTAAAATTCTCCTTTGTAATAAATAAGAGAGAGATTGTCAGGATTTTCTTGTTACCAAACCCCTTATGACAGTACCTTAAACAATAGTTTCAGTCATAATGGCCCTCCAAGGGAAACGGTGACCAAAATGTGGCCCGGGACAAAAATGAGTTTGACTCCCCTGCTGTAAGGGGTTTGCAAATCTCTGCTAGCATTATAGTTTTTGCTCAGGCGTACATGCTAGCTGTTTTAAATGCTACGCTAATTGTTAAAAAACCAGATTTAGCTATGCAATAAAAAAGAAAAAGTTTGATATGTCTTTTGATGATAACAAAGAGTAACATGGTTGAATTGGTTTGAGTGACATGCTCAATGAAGCTCAACTTTTATTCCCTCTTGCTCGAGATGGCTAAAATATTTCCTCCAATTCTAAAATGACCTACGGTATACACATACCGTTAGTAAAGACACATTGCCATCCAGGATGATACCTTTCCAAATGTGTTGTTGGTCATGCTCACACACGGGTCTCTGAGTTGACATAATTTAGATAATGTACTCTTTTTGTAGTTATGGCGTCAGTGGAGCAGCCTCAAATGGAAGAATGTGAGTGTTTGCTGTGTCTTGGGTGGTGGTTAAATCACAGTACAAAAGGATTTTAATTACAGAGGTCATACTCCAATGCAACGCCTTGACTTGGAAAACGAACATTCCATAATAAGCAAAGCAGTGGATTATGCTTTCAAGCTACCCGAGATTGATGTTTGTATTTTTGTGTGTGTGTACTCCCACATTTTACACTTAAATAGTTATTATTTTAAAAGAAAATTGGGGACTATAGTATAGTTTTATACTATAATATAGCCATTTGAGCATTCCTTAATCAGCTTTCCATAAAGTCATGTGAGTATTTCTTCGATATCCAACTTGAGCTCATACCAGTAGGCCAAAACAAGACACTACTGTAGTGGGGAAAAAAAGAAAAAGCATATTTAACGTACTAAAATGGAAATGCTTTTTTATTTTAGTTTGTACACAAACTATTGAGAATATTGACACTGTATCAGTGGCAATGCTAGTAACACTTACACACACACATTTAAAAACATTGCTGTCAATGCTGATTGTTTGTCTCTAATCATGGGTGGGGGGGGGGGTGATATAAAATACCACAATATCATTAACGGCAGCGTTTTATTAGCCTTCACATTATAACGAAAAATGTGTGATCCCTTCCCCCACCACCTCCAAAAATAAGTACATTGGGATAAAAATATTAGTGAGAATATTAAACCTAATGGCAAAAAAGAATACTTGGATGCCAGCATTTTTATGCTAGTGTTTTTGTTTCCACTTGAATAGCATGCATGGGAATGCTTGAACAAGAATATAAGAGCGGATTTAACAAACAAACAAACAAAAAAGATCGTATTAAACAAAACAAATCTGAATTGGGCAGCATGCTTCAGTGTGAACGTTAGCCTGTCTGACCGCGACATCTAGCTGCCGGGATGAAAACTGCAGCTATGATGCTGATATTACGCACCTCGCCCTTATTCCCGTGGATTGGTTTCAATTCCGCGGAATCCTGCGGGGACTAATTATATAATTCCATAAAAATGATATCCACGTATATTCAAATATTTTCCTCATTAAAGAAACTACTTGTATTGGGGTTTTTTTGGGGGGTGGGGGGAGGTGGAACGAATTAATGGCTGCTTCTCACCATTTATAATCCTCGTAGAAACAGTTAAAACTGAACCGTGAACGATGAAATCATAACATGCAGTGACACAGCTGATTAACTTCTTGTTGTGACAATAGTGCAGCTGTTACGCGGTCGTGCGTTTGGAACTGAGACACATTGGTCCTGTTTGATGTGTTTACATCAGAGCCCACCGACCGTCAACCACCAGACCTCCACCAGGGGGCGGACGACCCAAACCTGCACCCAAACCTAAACCTCAGGTGCCCCAGTGCAAAGCCCTGTACGCCTACGATGCCCAAGACACGGACGAGCTCAGCTTCAATGCCAATGACATCATTGACATCATCAAAGAGGGTATGTGCGCATCACGTAACTGCAGGACACATTGTAGGTTGCCATTTTGGACAATTGGCAGGTGTCTCTTCTGCGTCCAGACGGCAAATGAATGGTGCCCACTCAAAACCACCACTGGCGCAATCCTTTTAAAATTCATTGTAGTATTGTTGAAAGAAGTCATTTTACATCGATATTTCACATTTTCTTTTGGTTCAATAATTGGTCAGTTTAATAATTGTGTTTATGATGCAATTCATAATGGGGATTAATTTAAACCAAATGTGCTTGACAGATACATTGAACATGTTTATTATTACATCATTCAGCAATTTTGTGATTTTTTTGTTCAGTTTATTTTAAATATTAAAAGACCAATATTGATCAACAATTTTACCATCCATTCATTTTCTGATCCGTTTATCCTCACAAGGGTCGCGGTGCTTAATCTAGACTTAATCTAATGAATCTCTCTCATTGTTTCAGACGCTTCTGGATGGTGGTCAGGACGTCTGCGAGGGAAGCAAGGCCTTTTCCCCAACAATTACGTAGCCAAGATCTAGAAGGGGGAAAGACGAACGGACGGGTGGGACGAAGGAGTTCCTCCAATGTTCCTGCCGGTGGAGCGTCAAGAAGCACTGTGGGATTTCCAGATGAATCCTCCACTACTGCCTTGCATAGTACATGAATGTAAACTCTCTTTTGTCAGTCCACTTCCCCAACACAAGAGAACTACTTTTGGTCTTTTCGGAAGTGCTGAACTAAACAAAAAACTACAAAAAAAAACAACCCAACTATTTATTGTATTTATACATGCTTTCTTTCCTGATCACCTTTTTTGCTGAGGAACTCTTTTAAAGTTACAGTACGCATAATCTGGGGAAAGGATGTGATTTATGATTTTTTTTTAATCCTTCTTATCATAAAATGATTCCTAAAGGATGCCGTCATATTTATTTCGTCAATGCAAAGCTCGCAGGGAATGGATATTAAGTGATTTTATAAAGTTTTTAGACACCAAAGATAGTAAGAATCTCCGTGTGTACTGTAACCTGAGCACGCTGTCTGTGGTGTGTTAGCACTTTATCAGTACAGGTACTACTACCTTGGACACAACACTTTCGTCGAGTCAAGTAATGAAGGCCCACGGGATTTTGTTTACGCTTTTACACAATTGTATTTTGAACTCCCTTTCTGTATGGGTTCACGTGATTAATGACGTTTGAGCATTTAGTCCGAAAAACTGTACTAGTATGGTCTTTGTCCTCACGAGTAAAACAACTTAAAGCTCTAGTGGAATGAATAGGGGACACTAGTAAAGCCACTGCTTGTTATATTTTTGCTCACTAAGTAGGAAAACTTGGGCTACGTGTTACGAGTGAGGCAAAAGTGCACACCTTGGCGTTTGTGCACGACTACTACTGTGGTGAAGTGCGCAATTTTTGACTTTTATCTTGGCACTACTAGTACAAGTAGTAGCACAGTTGGCAACTCGTGCACAGTTTCACTTGTAACATGTAGTTGTCCTCCGAGAATGCCAATGTTTGCCTCATAAATGTCCAAATCGCTGGTGGACAATGAGGACACTAGTACATGAATGAACCTGAAGCTGGACATCAAGGATACGGAATAAATGCTCTAATGACATTCCATACGAGAGCACCTGTTATTGTCGGTTTATGAAGAATTGTTGTTATATTCGTCCAAATACTCGCAGGGTCGCTTTTCTCTCACAAACGATGGTGATTCCTGTTTATTGTTCGTGTTCACAGAGAAGTGATTTTTCGCCCTGTTATTTTTCTTTTTGTGCACTGCAAGTTGCATTTTTCTTTTACATTCCTCCGACTTGGTTATGTTTGATCAAATTGTGCTCGAAGTTGCTTCCTCAACTGCTGGGACTTCTCATCACTTTGGATCTTGGATGGTTCAAAAGCATCCTTGTGCAATACAAGATAGTAATTGACTTTTTTTTGTTTGTTTTTTAAAAAATAAAGCATGTATTGTTGAACATTGTTTGCTTTCATTTCCAATGTGTGTACCAGGATCTAAACCTTCAGCGATGTGTGACTGCTGAAGAGCATTTCTCCATCGATCAAAACACCATTTCCAGTTAAATGGTCACATGCAGGTCATCGTCATCCATCCATCCCTTTTCAACACCGCTCATCCTTAACAGGGTTGCGGAGAGTTGGTGGAGTCTATCCGAGCTGACTTTGGGTGAAACTCAAGACTAACATCCTGAACTGGTCGCCAGTCAGCCACAGGGCACATAGAGACAAGCAACCATTCACACCCACATCCACACTGAGTGGGAACCGATCACACATAAGTCAGACGAATGTACCAATACACCACCAGCGACTCCACAGGTCATCGTGGAAAGTTATTTTACAAATTCATACAGTCAATTCGCAGAGCGCACATAAGAGACAAACGACCATTCACGCCGACACCGTCACTGAGTGGGAAGCGATTCCACGCTGCCCGCACACAAGTGAGGCGAGCGTACCACTACACCATCAGCGAAAGTTTCACAACTTGTTCCACAAATTTAAACTGTTCAAGACATCTTGGCAGCTGTTTCACATTCCTCGAATTCTCCCAGTTTCATTAGCCCGCAGCTCATTCGGGACGTCTTGGGAAATACTATTCCAAAATGTTCACAATAAAATGACCTTTTGAAGTGATACTTTACGTTGACCACCTGTTTCTACAATTCCAACATTTAATTCCCACTTCCCAATATTCAGTTCATTACAACATGAAACTATTTATCAGAGTCCTCCAAATCCCACCTTTTCACAATAAAATTCACAAGAGATTTTATATCTTTACCGCTACCTTCCAAATGCCTTCATTTCAAACGATTCCGTCTTCATATTATATTCAGCCGATTTAGGATAGCTTGGGACCTGAACATCCCCAGCGTAACCTACATGTAATGTCACAAAGTTTATTCGGAAACCTCTTCTCAGACGTCACACTCAGAGGCCTTTGGAGAGGGCACATTGAACTAAAACAAACGTCTAATTCACACGAGTTCACTTGTTCACGTTCCGATCTGTTTCGGCATTCTCCAGATTTTATTGAGGAATTTAATGAATCAGTTATTTGATATTTTTGTAAGCACACCATAGTTATTAAAGTAATACGAATTTACTAATACCTGTAGAGGTAGTGTTTTGTCGACTGATTTGGAGCTTTGCTGAGGGACCTTGAATGCACCTCGTGCAGAGCCCAAGAGACGCTTCTACTATTCTCCTGATGCAGGTACTCAAATTAATTGCCCACGCAGTCAACCTCACCATTGCCATTTGCCTGTACTCCCTAACATTTCTTATTGCGTAAATGCCCAAAGGGTAGTTTTAATACATCTTAAAAGTTTGCTTTAAGTGCTATTGCAGACATGGCAGGCCATACTGCTGCTTTTAATTTTTCACCATCCAAAAATTCACATCTTTAATTTCATACATTACCTGAAAATGTCACAACTTGTCATGTCAGCAAACCATCAAACAAAGATGACACAAACCAAGAGTTATCCAAGTTTATTAATATTTTTAAACTAATATAAATCCCACAGAATATGCTTCTGGTGCCTTTGAAGGGGGTGGGTGATGACCGCATGTATACCTGCTTTTGATTCATTAAGTACTGCATTTCATCACTCCATTCAAAATAATGTTTTTTTTAACTGGACTGTATTTCACAGTCAGAGTGGAAATACATGGCCTCGGCACGGTGTTGTGATCGCAACTAATCCTGCCTTTTCTCTTTCTCTTGTGCAAGTCTATGCCAGTGAACACTTTTGTGTGTCATATTTTCCCCACAGCTGATGCTCATCTACAGAGACGGAGTGACAGGAGGGGGCAGGGAAACACGCTATATGTAGCCGTCTAAATATCCATCTAGCTTAGTTAGCTCTCTGTGATATGACCACCTGCACACGTACCGACAAGCCCTGCTTCTGGAAAAGGGCTGTGTGACATTCTTCTTGTGTGAAATGGATGAGACTAGTGTGTTGACAATTGTGGGGCGTAACACCGTGTGCTGAAAAAAAATACTGTGTGCAAGTATGTGTGTGTGTATGTACTAGTACAGCAGCTGATCTGTTAAACATAGTTTTCCCTAGTTAGGAATGTCTAGGAATGCTTCTTTTAAAACAAAAAACAAAACATCTTTCACAAACAATCCACATCCTCTAAACAAACTAATCAATACGATGATTGGTAAAAATGAACTCTGCCTTGTTGTTGTGGAGGCTGACATTCTAGTCCAGTAAAGCGAGACCTTGTGGCTTTACTAGAGCAGCTCTCCTCACCTTTAAGCCCGTGGTACATGTGCAAACAAATGCATTTTGCAAGGAAACATGCGGGGGGGGGGGGGGGGGGGGGGGTAAATGACACTTGAGGGAACGATCGAAAAGCTACATAAAAGCTTTATAAATACATAAACTCTTAATTAATGGAGAAGAAGTGAAAGCCGACACTGTCGAGATGTTCCTAGTAGTAGAGCTGCGCAGGTACAGTATATTCATTGCCTTCTTTGGTTGACTGCAGTACTCAGGAGGAAATGAAAATGAATATGGAAACAAAGGTGTTTGTTAGAAAGAGACGTGGTTGGTGGGTAGGGAGGGGGTACAAATCAAACAGCATCAACTCTCAGCAGACAACTGCGCCTCAATGTCCACTCTGCAGATGGGGCACTTCTTGTTGGTGAGCAGCCACTGGTCCACACACAGCTGGTGGAAGAGGTGCATGCACGGCAGGCGCCTGCCAAGACAAACATGGGCACAAACTTACTTGGTGACTGCTCAAGTCTGAAAAAGAAACTTCAGGCTTTTTTATTATTATTCAGATTTAAACATTTTGTAAAATAAATATGAATATCCCTTTCCAGCACCGTGTAACCTGATAACATGAGAAGCTGTCCACTGTAGTAACCGCTCTACCTGAAAGGGTTAAACTATTTGCAGTCTGCACGGGACACGCTGACATGATCACACATGACACGACGCGATCTATCAACACCTTTGTTGGCTTCCACCGACAAGCCCTCTATTCCTTTCGATGATGGCGCAATTGCAGAATGGTGTTGGCTATGAAGCCTGCCCGCTGCAGGTTGAGCTGTGCTAGGTGCGAGTCTGTGTGTCATGTATTCATGTCGGCCTGGTTGCTGAGGTCAAACCCAAATCCATACCGTGCTCCCCTTAGTCAGTCAGTCTGAGGGTGTTGTCCGTGCCCCCCCCCCCCTCCCCCCTCCGTTGTTTTCTTCTTATCTGCAAAAGCAGGGTATTGTAAAAGGTAATTCGGGGGACTGGCGTTTCGCATCCCCCCGGTTGGTCATTGTTTTTCAGTGTCTCTCGGACAGGTTCTGTCTGTTCGTTGCACCCTGTGGTACGATGACAATAAAGCTGATTCTATACGTGCCATGTGAATTCGTCAATCGTGATTTGTTCACCTCATGCACCACATACCCAGATCCATAAACTCAGTGTAAAGTGTGATCTGGGTCCAAAGTGATGGAAGTGCTGACAAGAACAAAACCCACGCTGTCTTTGAAGGGGCTCGTGTGTGCTTCACAGTGACTCTTAGATGCAGGCTCAAAACGCGAGCTTCCACTCGAATTGTGTTTGTGCATGTTTTCCAAACTTGGCTCTCTCGACACTATTTTTGTGACTGTACAACCTAACAAAAATGAATTCATGAGGGGAAATGTATCATATTGTGAGGTTAATTAATAGCATCAGTGGCTAAGTAATGTTTAATTTACTGTCACATTATCAATCA
This sequence comes from Hippocampus guttulatus, assembly GCF_054856545.1. Classification (NCBI taxonomy): domain Eukaryota; kingdom Metazoa; phylum Chordata; class Actinopteri; order Syngnathiformes; family Syngnathidae; genus Hippocampus; species Hippocampus guttulatus. The sequence goes on from NC_141263.1 coordinate 14,769,708, forward strand.
ATCAATCTTTTGATTGATGTCTTTGTAGATTCTCAGTCATCCAGATCACATAATCTAAAAAGGTTGAAACGAGGCAACTGGCGTCTTATTTAGTAAATTTCAATTCAAAACGATTCGGGAAATTAGGCTCGTAATGCATATGTTACTTTGCCACCAGAGGGCAAGCCTCGTAAACAAATAAATAAATAGTGCGGTTCGAGTGCTAAACGGTGGCCCAGTCGGGCTTCAATTTGAGACACTCGTGGGTTTTCTGCGAACACCTGGGAGATTGTTAAAGCAAAGAGTGAAAGAAGCCCGGGGACGCACCTGACGTCCTCCCCCTCCTCCAGTATGGACAGACAGATGGTGCATTTCTCCTCCGTGTCTTCATCCGCCCCCTCGTCTTCATCCTGCTTGCCATGCAGCTTTCTCTACAGGTAACAAACGTTTGGAGACATCAGAAGACACGTGCAAACAATCCCATTGTGTTAAAAAAAAAAACATGAATAGGCTCACCTAAAGACAGCGCTACATATATTTAACTCTATGCAAACATTTTATTGATATCTATTCTTATTTGGGGACAGAGAGAATGGTCCTTTTGTCCTGAAAAGAGGAAAACAAAAAACAAGGCTCCTCCCCCAAGACTACAGCTAACACTTGTTTTCCAAATTGATTGGTTCATTATTTCTCACCGATTCAGGGGTTGCGTGCATATTTTTCCCAATAGAGGCCCAAGCTTCGGGGGTTAACTGTTGGTCAATGTCTCTCTCCAACACCTTCTGTATTGGGTGGCAGGGTGTTAGACGGCTCGTTTAGTTAGACCTAGGGAAAGCCTTCCCCGACAAGATCTGCATTCACAGCTAAAAGACACTACAGCACTTGGCTAAGTGAGTACAAAAGACCACTCTGTCCCAGGACACACGGGTAACAGCCAGGCAGCACCAGACAAAAGTAACTGGACATTCCATGCAATCGTATACGTGTTCAATATGCTGCTACGGACAGGCAAAAAGTCTCACCTTTTTGTATTTGTGTGGGTAAGTGCACCTCTCTATGGTTCCCTGAGAGGCTCCCCGGTTCACAGTCCCCAGTCTTTCCTCTAAATGCAGCAGGTCCTACACGGGGCACAACATGCATACACTCAACGCTCCTGATTGCGCACTGCTACTTTTCACGTTGCCTCCTTTACAAATACCGAACGATACAATTCAATATTGAACCAGTAACAATGGTTTTTCTGGAAACAAATCAATGCTAAATAAAGGTAACTTAAAAAATAAAAAAATCATGCCCAGTGGGATTTAATTTAAAAACGAACTCAGCTTTACTGATTCGGAAACGTAATAATACATCAACACTGATGTCAGAATAAAATATTTTTAAAAAAGAGAACTACTCTTTTTAAAAAATATTTTAGCATAAACTTAAACTACAAGATCATCACACACACATGCTGATGAAAACATCTGTTAGCATAAAGATAGCCTTAATTGTTGTATGGTTGGATGGAACACGTTGGTGTTTAGACAGAAGTCTTTCTGTGCTTGTTTTTACAGTCAATTTCAACCTGAATTTCCGTTCGGCAGATTCGCCTTTATTCTTCCAAAGATGCGCCAAGACTTGACCCTCCTTTTTTGCCGTAACATTGTCATGTGGGGGGACTCAGAGTCTGAATAGCATGCTGCCACGTAATTCTTTTCACATACACCATATTTTTTACAGGAGTAGCAAATACGCAGTTTCAACCACGCACACTTTGCTTCTTTTTGGAGAACTGTTTGCTATCTGTTGAATTACACAGAAGGAACGGTGCTAAAAGACACGGCATTGTAACATATTTGACAGTGATGCGTCGTACTTTTCTAGTATCGGGATACCATGCAACCGTAGCGCAGACAACTCTGCTTAACTAAACTGACCCGCCCTCACAAAACTCCACCATTGGATTGTTATGCGTAGACAAAGCAATCAGTGCACACTCACCTCATATGTTCTTCCAAAGCCAGTCATTCTAGATGAGATGTAGCGAATGTGCGGGTAAGTGACTTCAGATATACCAGTGTGCTGTCAGGAAGAAAAACACATGTTACTTGTAGCCGTTATAAAAGGACTTCTTTTTCTTCTCCGGTTTAGGCTGTTGGGTAAAACGAGAATTTGAGGATGTGCATGGTTTGGTAAGGAGTTCTGTACAGCAGCAACAGTGTCAGTTCAGAGCGTCATTTGGTTTATTGTTCTTTCAAAGAATGTTCATTTATTTTTCGATTTTAGAATATTTGCAGTCAAAAAAAGCAGCACTTTTTAAAGGGGAAGGGGGGTCAACTCCAAAAATGTCTCAAGAATGTGTTTCTTTTAAAATAAGGCATGTATTGTTGAACATTGTTGCACATTTTGTTCATTAGCAAGGTTGCTGCGGCAGAGCAGTTAAAAAGGTCAAACCGATATGTTCCTTCTGAATCACTTTTTTTTCCCATTAATTAAATCCGAGGATGCTCACTGTGCTAAACTTGTACGATAGAAAATCAGAAGATGCTTGAGGGAGTCCAAATGTTAAAAAAAAAAAAAAGACGTGAGGAAATATTCGACTGCATTTGTGCCATGACTTTTCCTCAAGGCTTCTTGATTATGCACTTGAAATGCCTGATGTGCTTTTATTAATTGCTTATGCATAATTCATGATCTTTGCCACACCACCCTTGAAATAAGATGTGAAAAAAAAAACCCCATCAATGATCTAAGACGCAATTCAATTAAAAGTGAGTGCTATTTATGCAAATGTATGCTGATGTGTTACCATGAAGGGGATGGGGAAGTGGTGCAGTCTGGAGGTGGGGTGGTAGTGGTGCAGGTGGGAGTGCAGGTGCCCCGAAGGGTACGACGCCACCGTCACTCCGGCCTCAATCCCGAGCTCCCTGTTTGTTGACAAACACATTCGTCACTTTTTAGTCATGTCCATGACAGTAGGCATGAACATAAAACCGAAAAGAGACTAAACAGTATCCGAGACGCACCACGCGGTTCTCTGCTCTGGCTGGCGAGGGTGGGAAGACATCGTCTGTGGCACGTGGATGTGGTGTCCGTGGCCATAGTTGGGGTGCATTCTATGAGGGTGAGGAGGAGGACGCTCGTGCGCTCGTCTGCAATGAACAAGCCGTACAGGATTGATAACCTAATTAGGATTCATAGGCTTTACCCTCATATGCATGAATAAGTAAGTACAATTAAGTTTTTAGCTTCGCTGAGCTCGCTCTTCTTTGTAACGTCACAAATAACCTTAGATCACAATACTACACACAAAGATGATACAGACATTCGTGCAGACAAACCATTTTGTGTTTACTCTCGTTATTGTCCTCTCTGTTTTATATATGAACGAGAAAGGTGAAGTGTATAACAAACGTTAACTCAAATCTTCAAGTCCGAGCATCTACCTGTTTTACGACATGAGTGATTTGAGTGATCCACTCGCACAATAAATAACTTTGCGTTTTAAGCTTGCAATCGCTTAATAGTTGGAGACACAACCGGCTGCATACATCATGTTTTACAACATTACAAATAGAATTTATAATTCCTTTTATACTTGTGGATCTAATGGATATGCATCCACTCCAAAACGCACCAAGCAAGCACGTAGAGTGCGTGCGTGTCAGTGAATGTGGCCGATTGAGGAGAGCCGCCTCAAATGTGTGCACTTCATACACAACGTCCTTTGAAAAATGCCAGTACAACGTGCATGACAGACGGGCTTCCGTATTGTGTCTGAGTTGGAGTGCTTTGGCGTGGTATCGTGTCATTTTTTGCCGGCTAAAATCCACGGCACAACACTGTACTGTACACTGTACTTGGTGCAACGCTATATGCAAGTGTTAAAGAGACGCTATGTATTAAAAAACACAACCGGTGTTTTTAATTTGATGGAAGACAGAAGTACTAACGTGGGATGCTGCATCATTCTGCGCCTCTGGACCTCCATCCTTTGCAACATTTCGTGTTGATGGAGCCGCTGAACTGACCCGAGTGGTGGCATATGGTGCGGCAGGGTCTGGTGGTCCGCGGGCAGGTGCTGTGCCAGTGGGGCACTCGAACCGGAGAGGTGGTGGGCGGATAGAGGAGGGGCGCTGGGTACGGTGTGGCCTGACGGGTGGGATGGCAGCGGCGGATGAAAGGAGTGGACATTGTGGGGAAGGACATAATCGCCTTGTGGAGGCGGCTGAGATGTAAGTTGGGGGTTCCCGTGGGAATGAGGGCAGGCAGTGGAGGGCTGATGATGCAATGAGCGTGCCAGAGAGCCATCTGTGAAGAAAATATGAACGACTCAAATATACAAGTAAACAAACCTCCGTTTGCAGCCTGTATTTTTCCAACCAAAGTTGACCAGCCAACGACGAAAACAAAGAAGAGCATTTCATAAAGTTCATACTTACACGAGGGGTGTATGTAATGTCTGCAAGGCTGCTGTAGCTGCGTTTGAGGCTGGGCCACGATGCCGGCGCTGAAAGAATCCACCGCAGCTGGTTGGCTCGGGCCAGGGGTGGCCTGGGAAACGAAGGCGGGAGGCCGTGAGGTGGAGCCTGGGCAGCAGGGGTCAAAGGCTGACGTGCTGCCATGGAAACTAGCACCGCTGCTTCGAACACTACTGTTACTCAGGTCCACTGGCAGAGTTTGCTGTGAGAAGAAAGAGGGACGGAGGAACGTTATTGGTAAGACCGCTACTCTCCAATTGGATGTTAATGATGTGGAATAAATGCCCAAAGGCTTTTCATAGTGACACAAACTACTACGTTAGATTGGAATGAAATCTTACCTGGTCATGGTAATGGGATGCAGCGTTGTTGCCGCCACTGCTATTGCTACTCCCACCGCTCACTCCAGCACAAGGTGCAGGCAGTGCACTGGGCCTTTCCACAGCACAGCTCTGCTCTTGGAAAGGCAGGGTACCCGGGGGCTGTGGTGTGGGGTGGTGAACATGAAGGACAAAATGGTGCGCGTTGCCGTGACCATGCTGCGAGCCGTTGGCCTGAGAGGTCGAGGCCTGCATGCAGCTCGAATGGGAGTGGCTGAGGGACAGATGACCGGGGGAGGGCCTTCCGCACGGTGAGTGCTGCTGACAGCACGACGGGAGCCTGGGCATAGCCGTGCTTGCGGTTTCTCCCACTGAAACTGACAAACCCGGTCTGCTGTCATCTGGTGACAGGCATATGTTCTCACTGGTCTTTCCTGGACAAATAAAGGTTCCATAAATAAAAGCATCTGCTCGCAACATGCTCTCTCACCTTCTGTGACTGTTCGAGTCGAGCCACTCGGCCTCGATGCGTGCATACTGTTGGATATTGAGGCGGGGCAGCTAGTGGAGGGGCCGGCGGCATCATTGAGCTCTGAGGTAGAGGCATGCTGGGAAGATGATGAGGAGGAGGACCTGACTGTTTGAGGGTGAATGCTGCCAGAGGTTGTTGGCACAACTGAGAGGTCTAAAAAAGACAGATTGCAGAGAAGATATAAGATACACAGAAACATAGTCTTGACCATTCTAGGGACAACCCTACACAAAAACACCTGTATCACAAATAATTTTTCTTCACTGAAATGTTCATTCTATTAATTTGTTCAAGCCCCGCATGAAACAACAACAAAAATTGAGACTTGTTTTTGATGAAAAAAAATAGCACGACAGTACAAATAGAATGTAAAGAATTAAAGAATTTGTTATCCTAAGTCATTGTGCGCCTCCTTGTGGTGTGCATACCTTGGTCACTGGGGGGGTGGGGGGGGGGGGGTTTCAGTATAACACACAAGTAATTCATGAAGAATAATTTCACAACTGAGGGGTAAGCTGCATACTGTCGCTTTTCCCAGGAAGTAGTAAATACCTGTGAGATTGCCTGTCTACATGTGTTGCTGCACTGTTTGTGTTGATATAGCCCTTGCCTGAATCGTACCACTGCATCATACAGTACTGCTAGGCTGCCTCAGCTCAACTTTGACATTTATTAAAACAAAACAAAAAAACAAAACAAATGAACAGTGTGATTATCGTGATCATTTAAATTTTAGAACTGACATTACAATCAGGTTGGTGTACATTCACGTTTTGCTTCATTTATAAAAGGCAATAATATAAAGAAATCTGCCACCAACTGAATATACACTTTCATGTGTACACAGTCATGAAAGTAAACCTCTGTGTGAGAGAGAGAGAGAGAGAGAGAGAGAGAGAGAGAGAGAGAGAGAGAGAGAGAGAGAGAGAGAGAGAGAGAGAGAGAGAGAGAGAGAGAGAGAGAGAGAGAGAGAGAGAGAGAGAGAGAGAGAGAGAGAGAATGAGTGTGTGCTAATCAGCAGATGCTTAAGATCTGAGGAGAAGACAAACTCATTAGCATTCTGGTGTGCACGGCATCTACTTTACTTATTCACAAATTAATCTCATACTCAGCTCAATAAAGAGTCCTGTCTGTATTCTCAACATTGAACATTCACATATGTTTCCGTTCAGTTATGAATAAGAATGCATGCCCAAGTAATTCATAAATATCAATCAAAACCCGAGCAAAAGTATTCTCAACATTGAACATTCACATATGTTTCCGTTCAGTTATGAATAAGAATGCATACCCAAGTAATTCATAAATATCAATCAAAACCCGAGCAAAATTCAAAATTCCAGGGGTCCGAGGTCTAAAAGTCTAACCGAGGTCTAAAAGTGTGAACTCAACATGCGGCAGAATATCTGTCTCTGATATATCTAGCCCATTTTATCATCTAATCGTCTTTACAGTTTTGCGCCAAATGGAGTGCGTATATAGTACCTTTATAGTGCTGTTCTACCTTCCAAGTACTTTTAAATTGTGCCTCAATCCCCCTTCACACTATGACAATGGTGTGTGGTGCCATGGGAATAGGTAACGAGTTGCATTAGCGTTCTCAAAACATTCACTCTCTTCTCCTGCTTAGCGATAGCTGAGCGTCCACGGCAGCCCTAGATATAGAGTATCAACAATGGGATGTTTTTCTTACCATCTTCATCAACAGTGAGGTCCACCACCTCCCCAGAATTCTGACGCAGCGGCTGGATGACGGTGGACAGTCTGTGACGTCCTCGGGGCTCCTGAAGACGGTTCTGAGAGCAACTGTTAGCCCATATCCTACTGAGACCGCCCAATGAGCGCGACCTATAAACACAAAGGCATAATGGTGCTTACTTACACGTTGCCTTCAACAGAGGCAAACTATAATTTACATGGCAATGTTTGCTTTTGGTGTGAAAGGAGACGAGAACGCATCAGTTGGCAATTTAATGCGAATGTCACAATTTGGTCCATCAACGTCGTGAGTAGAAAAAGCCCAATAAATATTGTGAAACTTTGGGGTTATGCTCACATCCTGGTTTGTTGGTGTTATTATGAAACCTAGTCATAAAAAAAGATAACAGGAATCATGGAAGATGGATGAATCATGGGGAGGTTTAAGTACTTACATCAACCCAGGACAGGTTTTATATATATATATATATATATATATATATATATATGGCGGCTGGATAGCTCAGTTGGTAAGGCATCGGTTTGGCATACGGGAGACGGTGGTTCGAATCCCGCTTGGGGCAAAAAAATGAGCACATAACACCATCCAGTGTGGGTCCTTGGGCAAGATCCTTCACGCTAATGCCTACCTCATACAATGATGAGAGACAATAAAATGAATGACATGCCGGCTCAGACGTCGCCCGGCCAAACAAGGTCTGCGTCAGGTGCTGGGGAACCAGAGCACCTTGATGAAAAATGGGCTACTGGAACAAAGCGGAGATGGGCGAGATGCGATAACATGGCTCTGTTGGAATGCTACTACTCAAGCAACCCTAGTCAGAGGGGTTACATGCAGAGAATGTGGGCTAAGTGGTTACTTCGAAACCCACAGTCACGGTTGACCACGAAACAACTAGTAGCTCAGTGTTCCAACATCCACAAACGGCAACTGCTGTCACAACTTGAGATTGATGAGGTACAACGCAGGTTCCATGGTGAAGGGCCCCAGGCTGCCAGATCAGAGGAGGAGGTCATACCAGAGATTGGGAGGCAAGCCCCAATGAATGCAGATGATGAGATTGGGAGGCCAGCCCCAATGAATGAAATGCTGAGTGAGGCAGCTACTGACCTGAAAGCCAAGATCATGGCGAGAATGAAAGCTGGGCATTCTCTAGAAACCGATTACAACGGCTATGTGAAGTACCACCTGAAAGTCTCACGGAAAGTGTGAATGCAGCACTGAGGGCGATCCCTACCATAACGATCACGGAAACCAATGAGCTGATATACGCTTCAGCATCAGTGATCCTTGCCATGCTTGGCTATAAGAGCAACCATGGAAGCCATGAGATACGTTACCCACCATGGAAAAGACGGTTGGAGGCTAAGATCAAGGCGGCTCGGAAAGATGTGAGTCAATTGACGGAGGCCCAGAGAGGTGTGATGAAAAGGCCGATACCCAAGAGGTACATCCAGATGACCATACCTGAAGCACTCGAAACTGCCAAACAAAGGCTCCAAGCCTTGTCCAGCCGCCTAAAGCGGTACACGAAAGAGAATGAGGCCAGACGAATAAACAGGCTATTCGCAACACAACCTGCGAAAGTGTACGCTCAGTGGCAGGGTCCTAACAACAGAGCTGACCCACCAAGACTGGAAACTGAAAGGTACTGGAAAGGCATATGGGAGAAGGAGGTTGCACATAACAGCAGTGCACAATGGCTGGTGACCCTGAGAGAGGAGCACAGCAACCTCCCTGAACAGAACCCAGTTACCATAACAGTGGCAGACATACAGGAAAGAGTCTCAGATATGAAGAACTGGACAGCACCAGGCCCGGACATGGTCCACACCTACTGGCTAAAGAAACTCACAGCACTCCATGAGCGCCTAGCAGCACAAATGAACCAGCTGCTGAGGGATGGGACTCACCCAGGATGGCTAACCGAAGGGCGAACGATCCTGATCATGAAGGATCCTTCAAAGGGTGCAGTCCCATCCAACTATCGGCCAATAACCTGTCTATCCACAACATGGAAGCTCATGTCAGGCATCATTGCGGCTAAGATAAGTGGACACATGGATCAATACATGAGCGAAGCACAGCAGGGCATTGGTAGAGATACCAGAGGAGCCAAACATCAGCTCCTGGTTGACAGAACAGTCGCACAAGACTGCAGGTCCCGACGTACCAACCTGTGTACAGCCTGGATTGATTACAAGAAAGCTCGATGCCACATACATGGATCACTGAATGCTTGGAGTTGTATAAGGTGAACAGGACCCTAAGAGCCTTCGTTGCGAACTCGATGAGGATGTGGAAAACCACACTTGAAGCCAATGGCAAGCCACTGGCAAGCCACTTACCCAAGTGTCCATCAAATGTGGCATATACCAAGGTGATGCACACTGCTGTTCTGCATAGGACTGAACCCCCTCAGCCAAGTAATCACCAAGACAGGCTATGGATACTGCCTCAGAAATGGAGCTACAATCACTCACCTCCTCTACATGGATGACATAAAGCTGTATGCTAAGAGCAAAAGGGACATAGACTCCCTGATCCACACAACCAGGATCTACAGCAGCGACATCGGGATGTCATTCGGGCTTGAGAAATGTAGTCGGATGGTGACTAAGAGAGGAAAGGTAGTCCGCACTGAAGGGGTCTCACTCCCTGAAGGAACAATAGCAGACATTGAGGACAGCTACAAGTACCTCGGTATACCACAAGCCAATGGCAACCTCGAACTGGCAACAAGGAAAGCGGCTACAGCCAAATACTTCCAGCGAGTGAGGCAAGTCCTAAGAAGCCAGCTCAATGGCAAGAATAAGACCCGGGCAATAAACAGCTATGCCCTGCCAGTGATCAGATACCCTGCAGGAATAATAAGGTGGCCAAAGGAAGAGATTCAGACCACGGACGTTAAGACCCGAAAGCTCCTAACCATGCATGGAGGGTTCCATCCCAAATCCAGCACCCTGAGACTGTACGCAAACCGAAAGGAAGGTGGCCGGGGACTAGTGAGTGTGAGAGCCACTGTCCAGGATGAAACATCCAAGCTCCATGAATACATCAAGGAGAAGGCTCCAACGGATGACGTACTCAGAGAATGTCTCAGACAATGGGGAACAGAAGATGAGGCGCTGGAAGAGGGACCATCATGGGAGGACAAGCCCCTACACGGGATGTACCACCGGACCATAACTGAAGTGGCCGATCTCAAGAAGTCCTATCAGTGGCTAGAGAGGGCTGGCCTGAAGGACAGCACAGAGGCACTCATCCTGGCTGCTCAAGAGCAGGCCCTGAGCACCAGAGCCATTGAGGCCCAGATATACCACACCAGACAAGACCCAAGGTGTAGGTTGTGCAAAGAGGCACCTGAGACGATCCAACACATAACTGCAGGGTGTAAGATGCTGGCAGGGAAAGCCTACATGGAACGCCATAACCAGGTGGCTGGCATAGTCTACCGAAACATCTGTGCGGAGTATGGACTGGAAACCCCAAGGTCAAAATGGGAAACACCTCCGAAGGTGGTGGAGAATGACAGAGCGAAGATCCTGTGGGACTTCCAGATCCAGACTGACAAGATGGTAATAGCGAACCAACCAGATATCGTGATCATAGATAAAGGGCAGAGGAAAGCCGTTGTAGTGGATGTAGCGGTCCCAAGTGATGGAAACATCAGAAAGAAGGAACACGAGAAACTCGAGAAATACCAAGGGCTCAGAGGAGCTGGAGAGAGCCTGGAAGGTAAAGGTGACAGTCGTGCCTGTGGTGGTCGGAGCACTTGGGGCAGTGACCCCCAAACTAGATGAGTGGTTGCAACAGATCCCGGGAACAACATCGGACATCTCAATCCAGAAATGTGCAGTGCTGGGAACAGCAAGGATACTGCGCAGAACCCTCAAGCTTCCTGGCCTCTGGTAGAGGACCCGAGCTGAATGAGGGACGGACACCAGCTGAGGGGGGGTGAGACGAGGAATTTTTATGTACACTCTCCAATGTTAATTTGAAATGTCTTGGAATATAGAGATGTAATTTTTTTTAAATGCATCGATTAATTGACAAAATAATCAACAGATTGATTATTAAACAAATTGTGAGCTGCAGTCTTACATTCATGTCATCAAGTTCTCAGAGTCTGGAGTGAGCGCGTCCAGGGAATAGTCGTATTTAACCGCACAGGGCCATAAAGTGAACACACACAAAGCGATACAGTACGGGGGGGGGGGGGGTGTTGCAATGTGGGATGCCATGGAGCTTTGTGGTTGGGGAATATTGTACCTCTCATGAGAGCTTTCATCATCTGCAGAAGTTTAACAGGGGAATTCTTCATGGTAAATTGCAACTTCATTGCAACTGTACTGCTTCTGACCTGACTGTCCGACTAATTAAGTATGCGAAGTGAGTTAAGGGAATAATAATGAATGGTGCAATAGGTGTCTTGTGTGTTGTGACGCTGACCTAGCGTCTCCATTCACAAACGGAAAATAAAACTTTTTTTTCCAACTTTCTGAACTTCGCTTTTATGACACATGCACAACAAACACTAAAGGTCCAAATTGTGTGAGTGGTACGCAGATGTACACACGAACTGGCCAGGCTCCTCAGCTCCTCCCAGGGCAGAGTAAAATCCACAAGGGAAGGGTCTCTAATGAAGTCGACTCAGGATTGTTTTGTAAATTTCTATTCGGCACCATAAAACACCGAGGACGGGAAGGGTGAAGCCTGGAGGACAATATTGCACTGTCAACATAAACACAACCTAGAATAGGGGTCACTCAACAAAGCCTACGATACGGCCTCGAAATGGACTGGCTACAAAGAGTGTGATTTGCTTTTTCTCGATTTTTCTTGATGGTGCCACCTCAGACGAATACCAGAGCTGGCAAGGGTGAAAAAAAAAAAGATATGACAGAAATGGAACTTTGCAGCAAACCATTATGGCTTCTCTGTTCAGGATTCTGTTGGTGTTGGAATAGAATTTGGGTCAACATTTGGAATTCTCAAACGGAGCCCAAAAATGCGAACCTCAGACCAATAAAACAACAGATCATCCATCAAGGAAAATGATCAGGCATAATGTCAGCACATTTTCTTAAGATAGTTGCCATTGTTAAATGCCACATGAATTCTCATCTTTCACATATGCCCTCCAGCACAGGGGTCGGGAACCTATGGCTCGTTTTTTGATGATTGTATCTGGCTCGCAGATAAAACAAAATATAGCCCCTTCATTTTTCCATTTCAATGGGATCAACTTAACCAAAGAGAAATGTAAATGTGTGTCCACCCTATTTAACACTTTCAGTACACAGTGAGGTTTGCGGCTTCGGTGTTTCGCCCCCCCCCCCCCCACAAAAAAATTATGAAGAAAAAAATACAGACATATCGGCAGCCATATTGCAGAGTGAAGTCTTGTTTCTTTATCATTAAAGAATTAATTAAATAGGTGTACTGTTGTAATCTGTCTCAAACATGTAAAGTATAAATACCGTTTACATGTTTTAACACATGCTGCTACCCACATATACATAAAAATTCCTACGGGGGAGCAAATGGGTTTTAACCTTTCGTGAGGGGTTTCTGGTCCCCATTAACCGCGAAAAATGAGGGATTCCTGTATACAGTGCCAAATATTTTTAAATAGCTCGTCGTAACACTGATATTTGTCATAGACACTCTACTTTCAAAGCCTGTTATGCAATTCTTAGTTGGTAGAAATAAGATGGAACATTATAAACAAACACAAGTCCCCTTACGTTGGTAACGTAATGATTTTCCCATATTTCAAATTAGAACATATCCCTGCAACTTAAAAATATATATAACAATCCGACAAAATATCTATGTCATATCAAATGCAACTATACCTCCGTGTCCAATTCTAGAATGAAGTAGATTACAATGCATCTCTATTTATATCGTGCTTTCACAACAGCTGCAGCTGTAACAAAGCGCTTCACAGAACAGTTACCTTCCGACCATCAAATATGCGAGGATAATATTGAAACGCTGCTAAAGCCAACATTGTATTTTTACAGTCACAGGCAAGCTGACAACGTGCATGTCCTGAGCTCAACTTTAGCCCGAGAACAGAGGCCGATCAAGTGTGTTTATTATTGATTCATATCGAGTATGCCGTTTGCAGGATCCCATTGCGATCCGGGTGGGATGGCATACAACTGTGTACGATTGAAACACTGGAATATTCTCTTCATTCATTGCTTTTGCCCATAAACAGCCAGCAGATGGAACAACGTGTTCACAGTAAAGAAGTGATGCCTGGGGTAAAAAATAAAAGTAGGCCCATCCCAGACAACTGGGATAATATGGAGTGGGTTCATCACGCATAAGTATAGGAGAATGCTTGACCGTGCATTGTCACTAGGTCAAAATCAAATGCAACAATTCACCATGGCAACCTACGGCTAGCATACTTTGTGATTTGCTTACCTGAAACTATCTCCAACTGTGACGATCTCCACCTCACTGTCTGTCGAGGTGACGTTGATCTCCTCGCTGGCAGGGACAGCAGGTGCCGGAGCTGGAGTAGCCTCAATTACCACCACGTCTTCATCCAGAGCACCTGTGCACGTGCGCAGGAACATGACATGCACGTGAATGAAACGTACACCTTTGGACATCCGTTCTTTTGGTCTCAAACACATTGTTAAAAGGATCTCAATAAATTATTTTTGAGCTCCTGAAAATCAAGACAAATATGGAGATACAAGCAATCCTAAATGCTAAATTGATGAAGTTAGTCTTGTCATGTCTGACAAGAATCATGACGACAGTTCGTTTTGCACTGCAGGGTGCTCTTGTGCACACAAAAGTGGGCGACGTGCCATGTAAATGAAGTTCATGATTCCCAAATGGGATTTCTCTTCCGATTGTCCCCTGAGCACTGCTGCTTAGCATCCTCTGCAACTAACTGGGACTCTGGTGAAACATCCATGCGCTTACAAAAACAACGCTTGATCTTACAGACTACAAGTTGACATTCATACAGGAGCTGAGCTCATTCACACATTAGTTAGAGAGTAATAATACACATAATCATGACTCTATCCATATTAGATATGAATTATTATGACACATCTTAGTCTCGGGACAACATTTAAGACTTGTATAATAATTTGAGCTTTTATCAAGGAGAGTAAACTCTAACATCAGTGTTTTTCAACCTGAAGAGCCAAAGCACCTATTTTGCAAGAAAAAAACAGCTTTGCCATTAATATAAGTATAATCAAGATTATGTGGTTTATGGATGTATTCGGAGCGTTGAGGTCAACATTTTGCTTGGGACAGCCGAAGGACAAAAAAATGGGAAAGTACAGAAAAGCAAGTGGCCAGCTAAGAATATAAGCTTGCAAACAGGAAAACAGAAACCAGCTGGAACTAGTTATAAGGTGAAGAAAACACTTCCTGGAACTCCCCGTCGCAATGTTTTAAAAAAGAGTGCCTCCAAAATTCGAGCCTCTTTATGCTTCTCGGACATCAGGAAGCTTCCTTCTCTGATTGGCCAAGAGGTAGGCTTGCATTGACAGATGACATTGCTTTTCTTTCTTGCTTGCTTTCTGTGAGAACGGCTACTGATATACTCTGTATATTGTACTTCTGGAGACACGGCGCAGATGCTCGGAAAGCGTCTAGTAAACAGAAATAAATCTTGCTGTCTGTGAAGACTGAAATTGTCTCTCACTTTTAAAGGGAGTCTCCCAGACGAAGCTCAGCCGAGACTACGCATGGGCAAAGTCGCCAATTTCCACGATCATCCGTAATGGCAACAAAATCATGGCAGAGTTCGAGGCCAACAGATTGAAAGATGATTGTAAATGGCTTTGGGGCGCGACACTTCCTGAGCTGGAGAAGGCCCTTTTCATTTGCTGACTGAATTTTTTTCAGAGATGCAGTCGGAACACAACAGTTGTTTGTTTCATGTCTCATAAAATCATTATTTCTTCATACTGTATTCGTCGTAATGGACATGTAATATAATGTATTACAGGTTCATGTTGTTACATCTATAAATGTTCATACTGTGTTATACATCATAGTTGGCGGCAATTCTATTGGAAATGGTTTCAACAAACTACCGTTATAACGTACAGATTCGTTACGTCCCTTTAGGTACGTTGAAACAAGGTTTGACTGTATGAACAACCGGTATTGTGGCCAGCGTGACTTAACTGGCGCTCACACAAAAAGCAGTGAGACTCAAGTGGTGGCCGAAAACAGAGAGACTGCCGACGGGACGCCATCTCGGTCTCGTTGCTGTGCGTCTTTGATGGTCCGCAATACGTAAAAGCGATCGTTGGTGCAAAAGAATATTGGGTACTGGACCAGACCGCTGGCCTGAACTGTGCTAAATTAGCTAGCGGTCGCACACGGTCTCATATTACAAGTCATAGATGTGCAATTAATTTTTCAAAGCTATCTTGTGGAAAAACTGAAACAACCGCTGAAGGCCACACCAAAATGCTAACTCAATTGTGTTAAACGTGAATTTAAAGTTTTTGCTTTTTTTTTTTTAATAAAGCAGTAAACTTGTGTAGCCCGGGTACAGGCTGTTGTAATGAGAAATTTTAAACTCAAAACTTGTGAAAAAAAATAACATTTGTCACACCTAAATGACATATTTCCACATATTAACATTACATCATTACTTAATTAACATTCACACACAAAAAACGTCTTTTGTCTATATTTTATGAGCACAAACCACTGTTCTCATGACTAAGAAATCATTACATGGCCAAATTCTTCTTTTCCCCTTGCATATTTATCTCATATGAATTTTCAACAAAGTGAGATTTGAGTTCGCCTGGACAGAATGTTGACTGATATATCGGGGTGTCCCGATCCGATCACGTGTTCAGAAATCGGGGTCGATCACGTGTTTTCCAGATGTTATTTGCTAATTTTATGCTAAAAACCCACTAAATGTTTCACTACAAAAAATGGACATGATAAAACAAGTTCTGAGATGAACCAATACACATTGAAATGTTCAATATGCGTATCATCAAATTTTGTTTGTGGAAAAGAAAGAGGAAAAAAGAACCTTGAGTTTATTTTGAAAATATTACAAATAGCATTTGTAATAGATTAGGTGTTGATTAGGTGCAATGGTCCATATAGTATAACTATAGAGAACAACATAACATCGATTCACATATATTTCTAGATTAATTTGAGGAAAAATCGGACGCATGCTCTTTTTCGGTAACAGCAGATACTTAAAACCAAAGACTCTGAGGCCAAATAAAGCGCGATCGGGACACCCCTACTAATAAACGCTAATTTGATCACTGGTTTGATTATAAATCCTTCCAACGCCAATATCACTCCTACTGTGCCAGCATGGGCGGTGTAAACAAACACATGAAGTGATCAGTCACGTGACGTCCGGAGGACTATTGCAAAACAGCGTGTGTAACACAGAGCGTACAGAACTGGAGGATCAAGGTCACTAATTACCTGTGGCTACTGCAGCGCTGTTGGGCTGGCTGCTGGTGCTGCTGACATCCACATATAGTTCATCCTCTGCTTCAGTCGAGGAGGGGGAGGACGAGCCGCTGCTAAGCTCCTCACTTGAACTACTTGTGCTATTAAGTAAAGCATATTTTCGCCGTGCAATCACTTCTCGTTTCTTCCTCTGCAGTAGTAGTCGCTCCTTTTGCTTCTGTGTGCGCTGCCCTCCCCCAGGAACTGATTTGACAAATCGTTTCCTATGTAGAGGCCGCCGACTGCTCAAACACGGCCGCTTCAGCAACAACGGCTCCGCCTCAGGCCGCACCCATTTATGTGAGCGGGTCCGCCTCGTTCGACCCACGACGGGGCGAAGACTAATTCCAGTGGCTCCTGTTGTGAGGACGGGGGCTTTTTGTTGGCCTCCTGTTGGTCCAGCTTCCGCATCCTCCTCGGAGCTCAGTGTCTCCGAGTCACCGAATCGTAAGCTGGAGGAAGGTGATGAGGCACAGTCACTAAAAGATGACTCATGATTAAGTTCATCCTCGCTAGAGTGATGCAAGAGTTCTTCCCTGGGACGCTGAGGGGCCACAGGAGTCTCACTAAAATGGCCGACTTTAAGGGAACAGTCAGACGGTCCTGCCTGTTGGACCTTTCTTTTTCTACGTCCGGGAAGACCTCGCTCCGAGTCCTTGTGAGCCGCCGTGTCCCTCAAGGTGCGATGCCTCGTTTCGGAACACAGGGTTGCAAACTCGCTGTCTGCCATACCAATCACCTCCATGTTGCTAGGGAAGCTCTTAGCTGCCTCCATGGCCTCTGGGTTCACCAGTGGCTCCTTCAGGTGCTCCTGTCTGCTGGAGGCCTTTGACGGCACTTCACTCTTCATAGTGGCAGCTCTGTCCTCACCAGCCTAAGAGAGTGAGTGTGCAGTTCCGATGCTTCGAACCACTTCATCTCAAAACACCTACCAGAAGAAGGAAAAAAGAAAAGAAAAAAGAGAAACAAGACGGTCAGAGTCATTGTGCTGAAAGCCTACTATTAGAGACTTCATTCCGAGAGCCAATAACCGAGATGAAAGGTATGCTAAATAAAGGTCATTCACAAATGGCCCGTTTTATTATCAGTGATAAATTCAGGGAGCATGTCAAGATCTGCTTGAGCATATTATTAGATGACATGGAACATTACATGACAACTTTGAAGTCAAAATGGCGCCCGAGTAGGCAGCCGTCAGCAAGTGCTCTCATGAGCCTTGCTTTTTTTCCTTTTTTTTTTTGTGTTTGTTTTGTCACTTTGTGTTTGTTGTTACGTCGTGTGGACCTGATGTGGACTTTTTTCAGCATTTTTTGGCCACGACATTCATCAAGGAGGAGACTCTGTGCTCAGTGGTTGCGCCTTCTTGGCAGCATGGGTATATCAGCACTGTTTTTGACTGGGAGGAAAGTCTGCGCCATTTGACTGTCGTTGCTGGACAGTCCCCGCGGGGCGCTTGTGTCTTGCGCCTGTTATGGGCAGCATTTTTCACAGCCCCGATTTGTTCAGCGGAGAGATCGGTGCTGTTGAACGGTCTGCGGCTGGATGGATGTAAGTCTTGAGGAGCCGACGATGAGAAGAAAGGAGCGTTAGCGCGGAGCGCCGATGCGGATTTGGAACTGGGAGTCGCGGCTTGGAGTTTGAAGCGGATTACGTGGGACAGGAGAAGTGAACTCATCTCTTTTCGTCAATGGACGCTACAGCTTCGTGTTTGCTTTCAAAACTTAGCTTGTAGCAGACGTGTGCACATTTTCAGCATGACGTCTCTGATCCACTGGTGAAAGGACACTTTGATCCTCTCCTCTTTCATTTAGAACTGCTTCAGACAACAAAGTGTATGCAGAAAAGTGGTGAAGATTGCATGACTGTCTGTGTCCTATGTGTTGTGTTGTGTTATTTTTGTTATTTTGACTTCAAAACGGCGCCGCGAGAGTGGCTGCCTTTCCAGCAGCTCCTATATTTTGTTGTTCTACTTCTTCCTTTCATAACTTTGCTGCTGTGAATTGAGAATTTCTCCATCGCGAGACTAATAAAGGGTTTCTTATCTTATTAGATGCTTGACTGAGTTAGAGATGGTGCCACACCCTAATGATAAAATAATAACAAACATGGAATGAACATAAAGAGATCAAAGCAACCTGCTGGTCTTTTGGTGACTGAGTGCGAACAGGAAGTCTAAATAGAGGATTCTCTATTTGGGCTCTATTAATATGGCATGCCTTTCTTGCTGAAATTAAAGTAGTAAGTCTTATTTTACACTCTCGCATTTGGTTAATCTCACACGATGACATCTGGATTTTGGCCAATGAGCAAGAGAGCTCAGTGGAAATGAACAAGTGAGGTTGCTGCTTTGGAGCCTCTTAGCATCATATTGGTCACCCACTGAGCATCCGTTAAAACCTGTTCATCTCTGATCCGTTCTAAATGTTTCTTTCTGTACTTCCCCAAAATAGGTTTTCTCCAAGTTTTCATTGGCCAAATTTGGGCGCTAGGGATACTTTGAAAATTGAGGAAGCCTGAGTCATAAAAACAAAACAAAATGAACAAAAGTATGCGAATCCTATCCAATCTCTTTTTCGTCAATGGACGCTACAGCTTCTTGTTGCTTTCAAATTTAGCTTGTAGCAGACGTGCACATTTTCAGCATGACGTCTTTGATCCACTAAAGGATGCTTTGATTCGCTCCACTTTCATCTATAACTGCTTCAAACAACAAAGTGTATGCAGAAAAAGTGGTTGAGATTGCACGACTGTGTCTTATGTGTTGCGTTGTATGTGTGTTTTGTCATTTTAATGTTAATTGTTCTTTTGATGGCGGCGCGGGCACCCGCGGCGGCTCCTCTCTCTCCTGTGGTTGACAGAAAACTAATTTCATCTGTGCTGTATGTTGCACATGTAGCACATTTGACAATAAAGTCGACTTGACTAATATCACCAAGAGATTTGATTCAATAAGTCATCCACTTGCTAGGCCAATGCGATGGGCCACTATATGGAATTGCTGTACTGTTGAACTCAAACTAGGATAAATCTGTAGAAATTTCACTCCAGCGAAAACTCTGCCAGACTAATGCTAAACACCACCATGGTGACATTTAAAACACTTCTAAAATACAATGAAGATGATGTTTAAAGGGCATGGTCCACGGTGACTTCAACAATCCCTAAACTGAGATTAAGACCAGGATAACCATGAAAAGAACAAACAGCAGTGGGCTGACCTTCAAGCATAAACTGCAGTATTCAAACGATTTCTGAGGGAATAGCAATTGGAAAACCAACTGAAATTAGCAATTTTCTACTTGCTCCCTTTCACCACACGGTACAGTTCATTTCAATATCGTTCAGTACAAATTCTGGGGAATTAAGCCATTTAAATAGCGGTTGATGCGGTACAGTTCGCTTGTTTATGGCATCCTGAAACACTGGCGCTCTTTATGGACTTAGTCAATTGTCTCTTGTGTTGCAGTGGCATTTGAAAACAACATAACTCAAGGTAATTTGATCCGTTTTATTTCAGAAGTATGTTTCAACATATGAATCAGTGTCCAAAGTGTAGCTCTCTGTTTCAAAAAAAGTTGGTGACCCCTGCTATTCACATTTTTACAGCATGTTTTTGCCATGTGAAAATTGGCTTGTTTAATGTGGATAGATGGCATGCTTTATCCAGGCCTAACTACTGCTGGAACAATGGCAAGCACAGCTTTTGCGAGAATGGCATGGATTGGATCCTGGCAAAGACTAATTGTCTTTGTGTCGAATCAAAATAAAACATTAACATTTATTGATAAAAACGATTAACATTTTTGCCTATTTCCTGTTATGTTATCCAGTATCGAATTATAATGAATTTGTCAACATTTCCTGCACCGTCAGTTTGAAATTTCCTGTTTTTGAATAAAGGGATGGAAATGAAAACGTTTTTTTCTCTGATATATTAATTCATCAAGAAAATAATAACAAAACAAAATCTTATTCAATCAAAATACACTAACTCCCTTCACATTGGCACTTGGTTCCATAATTTAATTCGCTGATGCACCACTATACCGTTACATGGACCTTAAGATGGAGATCAAGGATATCGAATAAACGATCAAACTGCTTTCCATAAGAACTCTGTCTAGTTTGACATGCAACTGAGTGACGTGCTAGTCCCGGCTACCAAATGGAGACGCTGTCTAAATGGCGTACATTTCTCTCCCCCCCCCCCCCCCCCCCCTAGCTCAGCATCAGGAGTCACAGGACAGATTCTCTTCATACTAAGAATAAAAATGTTTCTTCCCTGAGATCAAATGACCATATTAGAGCCAACGTGGCTACTGATGCTAGAAGCAAATGTTTTGAAAAGCAACTGCAACTGCGGGGTTGTGAAAGCAATAACTGGGACTCTCGGCCTAGTTAAATAAAAAAGAAATTAAACGCGCGTATTTGCTTAACGCATGCATATGTTATCAAAGCTTCTAGGGCGGTTGGTTAACAGTTACTATCTGCTGGCCAAATATCTCCCACAAACGTAATGGAAACCAGTTATTAACTTATTTTCGTGTAGAAACGCAGGAAACAGGACAAGCCAACTCAGAAAGATCATTTTCGACAACAGTTGAAAGAGGCAAAACTAGATGGGGGAGCTAGCAACCGCTTAAGACTGTCACATCGTAGTCCACACAGAAAACAACAAAGATTACGCGTATCTGTATTCTACATGTTTAATGTTCAAACGCGTCTTTTGGTTCGACGTGGAGGTTAAAACCCGGCGAAAATGTTGACAGGCTTTGAAACGCAACATACATATCAACGTTGACACAAGCCGTAACTCGGCAGGCCTACATAGAAATCGCAATTGTTAATGGCTGGATTGTGAAATTGACAACAGTCCCGATGAGAATTGAAAAGCAGCATCGAAAGCAATGGGCCCTGGAGGGCTATGTGCTAAGCTAACGTGAAGGCTAGCTCAACTCCACGAAGCAAATAGACGATTTCACAGCACTATTTAAAGCCACGAGCATCTCGTTTCAAACTAACAAGGACAGAACAACATATAAGCGGTGTGTCTACTAGATGAAATGGAAATACCTCACTCTGAGCCCTCGACGAAGTCCCCATTCCTGTCTCTCGAGTGAACACTGTTGTTTACCCAGCAGGTCGTCTGTGCGCTCTGGCTGGCTACAATACTCGGCTTGTATTCATTGCCGCACGGGGTCGCCAGATCACAGCTAGCCATTTACGACACTTTTACGACAATTGGATTCGTTGACCCGACACACCTTGTGACTATGTGTGTCCCAGTTAGTAAGCATGGTGATATTTGAAAATATATTTATGACATGCCCCCCCCGCCCCCACTCCATTGAGCAAATGGGGAAATCCAACCTGTAATTCAAGTGCATCTATTCAGTGATGTTTTGAAAAATCTCACTTTATGAAATAATTCTTTGATATCAAGTCAAGTCAACTCAAGTACAACTTTATTGTCAAAGGTGCAGTATGTGCAACCTACAGCACAGATGAAATTTCTTCTCTCTCAAGACAACATGCAACAAGAGGAGCCGCTGCGGGTGCCCGCACCGCCATCAAAAGAAAAGTTAACAAAAATGACAAAATAATACAAGACAACACATTAGACACAGACAATCGTGCAATCTGAACCCCTTTCCTGCATACACTTTGATGTTTGAAGCAGTTATAGATGAAAGAGGAGCGAATCAAAGTGCCCTTTTCACCAGTGACTCAAAGATGTCATGCTGAAATGTGCACACGTCTGCTAGAAGCTAAGTTGAAACCAACAAGCTGTAGCATCCATGAAAGAAAAAGAGATTGGCTCTCTTCTCCTGTCCCATGTACTAGTAGTCTGAGACTGTAATCATGTGCTACAATTAGTAGCACTCCTGATGTTAATATAAGATTTATAGATCACCCAGCAACCTGAGTCCTCTCCAATACACTTTCCTCTTTGCTCACTCCACGGATTTCCAATAATTGTGGAGGGTACCCAAGGAATGTTTAAGTTCTGTCACAATATCAACAAAATATGTTGTTTGAAAATAAATGTGTTTTTTGTTTTCCGAAAACATTCAAATGTGACTGACTGTCTTAGGCAGCTGTGCTATTCGGTATACGACACCTTGATGTCCATATTCTATTTTGACAGTCTTTGTATTAGGCCTGGCTCCTTGTCCTCACTACTAATAGGACAACTACATGTTACTAGTGAGGCACAGCTGCAGTAGTTGACAACTGCGTGCTTCTAGTAGTGGTGAGTCGCGACATTGTAAAATTCTACTGGTTCATCTCATGCTCACTAGTAGAGTAGTAGTACTATTTTTGCCTCACTACTGTAAGATGTAATTGTCCTACTATGATTTCGAACCTGCCCTACATTGGTATGCAGAAATGTCCTAGAGTACAGTAGTGGGAAAAAAATCGAACTGGTAAGAGTCAATTTACCTATACGCCCTACTCTTTCTACTTGTATTCCACGAGTACTCGTGCTTGGGTACTCCAGGCCAGCGTGGGGCACTGTTGCGTTCAAGTGGGAAAAGAGCAAGGAAAAAGATGCTCGAATTCGATCTGCGCACGTGAACGTAAAAGTCAGTCGGTAAAATGGCGTCGGTAGCCATTTCCACGGCTCTGAAGAAAATAACAGCATTAAGGGTTGT
The DNA here is from genome assembly GCF_054856545.1 of Hippocampus guttulatus. NCBI lineage: Eukaryota > Metazoa > Chordata > Actinopteri > Syngnathiformes > Syngnathidae > Hippocampus > Hippocampus guttulatus. Next base: position 14,792,882 of record NC_141263.1, read on the forward strand.
TGATCTGAAATCTGAGCTCAAACGACGGAATTTGGACACTACGGGTGTTAAGAGTGTCCTTCTCGCCAGACTGAAGCAGGTAAAGACAGCGCATATTGTGTGTTCAACGCAATGGAGTGCGTGTAGCTAATTGTTAGCCTCTGAGCTAGGTATTTTAAAGCCTCGGTTAAAGCAGCTGAACCGACTGGGTGCGATTAAACGGTCAAAGCCACGCAGCGTTTAATTGAATGAAAAAAAATCTGTCATTGTCTCGTGAGGCAATTTATTAGCTACGTTTGTCCCTATTCGTAGTAAATCCACAACGATAGTGAGTCAGGGTAACATATTGCCACGACAGTTGGAAAAAGTAAAATGAAGATTATAATTGCATATATGTTAATGCTGAGGGACGAACAAAGCCAACGCAGGACAGCGTTGTCTTTGTTCTGTACTTTTAGCCTTTACATGAAAGTATGGGATTATTCGCAGTAGGTGATGTTTTCTTCTGCCTGTAGAGCCACTGTTGTTGATTGTGTTATCACAATTTAATGTTTTTAGAGGCCACATATGATCATCACATTCGTTTATACGCAAGTGTGACGATTTGACATTTAAATAATATTAGCCAAGTTGCTCGGGGGAAAATCTGTTTCTTCATCAACGAAATGCTTGTGACAGAACAATTGAAGGCGTTTGGCTTTGCGAATGTTTCTCATCTTGTGTTCTTTCAAAAGCACTTGGGAAGTTTCTGTAGGTGGGCTCAGGTTTTTCCTGACATGATTTGTGTAGCCACTTTTTGTCAGAGGTGTAATTAGGATGAAGTTGACACGGTTTAACTAATATGGTTATCTGGATTAAGGCTATTGAGAGTGAAGATGCAGACTTCAGCAGTGTTGAAAGACAACCTCCAGTAGGCACATCTACTCGTAAAAGTGGAAAAGGCAAAGGTAAGCTGTTGCTTGCATGGCTCGCATTGTGGCTCTCAAAGAAGGTGGGCTGTATTCAATGCCTGCACTCAACATTTCAGGTAGTAAAATTGATTTGGACCTGGAGACTACCATGGAAGATGATGTGCCTTCCAAGGTATGTTACATAATTTTTGGTTGCAGTCGTGGTCTTTGTCGAGGCAAAGTCTGCCTCAAAGCTTTGTGGGGATAATTTCACCACATGGACTAACATTGCTCCACATTCACATCCCACTCCATGTAGAAATAGGTTGGTGCAATGGTGCCAAGCCATGACGAAAGAGTGCATATAAGACAATGGCCACAATGTGAGATCATTTCACACTTAAGAAGATAATGTTGCTGCAAAGCAGATCTAAAGTAGTTGATATGAAGTCGAACAAAGAATCTTGTGGCATACTTGACCAAACCCACACAGATATCTTTCTCTTCTTGTTTGTTGTTTCTGAATACTTCATGGCTCACTTGACCAAACTCGTCGTCTTTTCTAGGAAACGGAGGAGAATGAGTCAGAGAAAGGTATGTATACTGGAACAATAATGCATAAGGTTTTTATAGTATACGAATCATGTCCACATGGTGGTAAGAAGGGTCATGTGCACACCAGGTTCCCCTAGTGGCTTCGTTTTCCAGGTTAGGGCACATTAAATGGATATCTTTATTATCGATGTCCCACATATGTTGCAATGGAAAAGCCTTGCGCTCAAGCTTTGTAGGAAGTATGCTGTTGGTTTGGCAGCACTTCCAATGGATCTGGAATGCAACTGTGGCAGCACTTCCAATGGATCTGGAATGCGACAGCCACATTGCAGGAGTGACAAGATGCAACGGATGGCATTCTAACTGATATCTGGTTATGTGATCAAATGAACAATGAAGTGAAGACTTTGAGCATCATCTTGCCATTATCGATTGTCATCATGGACATGACATCATGGACAGCCCAAGTGAACGGAATGGTTGTCAGCTGGACTCTTGTTAAAGCAGCCATCACGTGAGATCGCTGCAAGAGACGGCCCGTGATCTATATTTTAAAAGCTCACAATGCATCGGCATTTGGGATATCACAGGATTCAGTCAACTTTTCAAGGCAGTTGGCAATCTAAATCGCATGGATTTCTTCTTCGTGAATCACGCGACAGTTCACCGATGTTTGGACTACAACGACAAAGACTGTTTGGTTACAGAGAAACCTGTTGTGCACGCAGCTGTATTTTTTGCTCACTGGACACGTCGGAGAGTTGTGAAAGACAGTCATCAAAAGGAAGGACTTCAGGACTTATTTTAATTTTTTTTGAAAAATACAGATCACCTTCATGGACTGACCACCACGATCGATGAAAGTAAGGGGTGAATGGTTGAAACCTCCTTCCCCTCCATTTCTGATTTGAGTCCCACCAGGAAAGCTTCCCCACATTGAGTGGCATCAGGAATGAGACTTTCACAATGAATTGTCTTCGCTGGAGTCCTTTCCAAGTGATGAATACTCAATCCTCGCTCCCTTTCGATGAAGATTGTGTGTTTTGTGTCTTCTTGTGGTGTCTACGCCCTCGATGACCACTAACACTGAATGTGCTTTCTATTCTACTTTTAGGTCAAACGTGACATGTTCATGTAAACGTGTTTTTTGCCATGTGTATCCTTATTGAATCCCTCAGATGTAACAGATACAGATGATCATACACGTGAAAATTGTAAGCCTGCGCTCACCGAGGACAACCTCGCTCAGCCTGAGCCTGAGGGTGAGACCACTGCTGAACCTGAGGTTGAACCAGAGACAGAAGCCACGATCGGCAAGGCCGATTCAGACCCTGAGGTGCGGGATGCTGACACGGATGTCGAGCCAGAGGTGGACGCGGATGCCAAGCAAGAGGCTGAGGCCGATGCCGAGTGGCACGTTAACGATGAGGCAGAGGCTGAGCCACAGATCGACGACGAGGCAGAGGCTGAGCCGCAGGGTGACGACGAGGCAGAGGCCGAGCTGCAGTGCGAGGCCGAGCCAGAGGCTGAGCCGCATGGCGATGGGGAAGCCGAGCCAGAGGCTGAGCCGCATGGCGATGGGGAAGCCGAGCCAGAGGCTGAGCCGCATGGCGATGGGGAAGCCGAGCCAGAGGCTGAGCCGCATGGCGATGGGGAAGCCGAGCCAGCGGCTGAGCCGCATGGCGATGGGGAAGCCGAGCCAGAGGCTGAGCTGCATGGCGATGGGGAAGCCGAGCCCGAGGCGGACAGGGAGGCTGAACCCGAATTGGAATCCGAAGAAGAGATGGCTACTGAAGCCATGGATTCCTTTCAAGAAGCCGAGGACGATCACCTATCTGTGTCGATGCAAAATGAAGACGCCATCACCTTAGATGTTGATGGTGATGATCTTCTGGACACAGGTAAACATGTAAAACTTCCAGATTCAGAGGCTGACAAAGGCAGCGATGAGCCTGAGGCCTCTGTCGAGATGAATACAGATGATGACATGAAGATGGAAGACAAAGATGGTAAGCAAGATGATGGAGCCTGGGGCGAAGCCTCGAAGGACAGCCGAGAGATCACGAAGAAAGCTGAAGCCGGAGATAAAGAAAAAGATTCTGGGAAGAAAGGCCCCTCATCTACTGGGGTATCTGGTCAAGCAAAGAGGTTTGTCTTTCTATGTCAGTTCTTTGATACTACTATCAAGTTCACCTCTATAACAGCGCAACTTTGTGGGTAGCTTCAAGATTTTTTTTTTTTTTGCCATAAGGAAAGTGTTCACAGATGATCCGAATCCCTCTTTTTTTTTTTTTTTTGTATTCTTCCCCTTCATGGTAAATTGCGACAGTACCCAGGAGTTGAAAACGCCAACTTTGTTTCTTTGCCTCTTCGAGCGCTGCTAAAGCCTTTCCCATTTTTGGCTGAAGTGCATCAATAAGAGCATTAGTTCTCTTGATGGCACTTTTTGTATTCGCTGAGGTGGTCCACAAGCCACCTGAAGAATTCATTGGTCAAGAGAATTAATTGGCTGACATCCTGACCCATCACCATCCTGGAAAACCTCTGAAGCCTTTGAGACATTGTCACATCTATGTCTTGTTCACAGGATTGTATTTCTTTTGAAAAATTACAGAATGTGTATGGGGTTTTTTTTCACCAAAAGATGTATCCTTGTCTCTCCACGTGAATATTTCATTTGCTAAAGCTCATTGGCTGTTTGTTGTGGCACTATTTGCTTTGTAGCTCTTCCCGAGACAGAGATGGAAAAGCTGCAAAAGATGATAAGGGTAAGGCATGTGGGAAATCATATTTTTTTTGTGTGCGCATTTTTTAATATCCAATCTTTTTTTTAATTTTTTTTTTGTTTGTGGGAAAGCAGTTTTTGGCGGCAGCAGCAGCATTAGCTCTTCTCATAATGTTTGGGTGAGCGGCCTGTCCTTCAACACCAAAGCAGCGGATCTGAAGAACCTCTTTGGCAAATATGGCAAGGTAATTTTCCGACGTCTTTTTATTTTCTGCCCTTTCTGGTTGAAATCAAACTCTTACCTATTGCCTACAGGTTTTAAGTGCCAAAGTCCTAACAAAAGCGCACAGCCCTGGCTCAAAGTGTTATGGTCTGGTGACCATGTCTTCCAATACAGAGGTGACACGTTGCATCGCTCAGCTGGACTGCTCAGAGCTTGATGGACAAGAAATATATGTTGAATGTGTAAGTGATGTGAACTTTAGAACGTTAAAGCTGAACTGGTTGCCAGCCAGCTGCAGGCCACACATAGACAAGGAACCATTCACGCTCACAATGCCTATGCTATAGTTTAAAGCTAATGTTTTCAACAGTAATTAAATCAGAAAAACAAAGATTTGCATCAAAATTGCAAGACTCTGTCTGAGAAAAGTGTTATTGATCCATTGCTACTTTTATTTCTGTAACCTGCTGTGGTTTTTTTCTTAGGCCAAAAATTATCCTTTCAAAAAAGAATCCTCAAAGACTGAATTGGAGGAAAAAGCAAGTACTGGCAAGTCAAGTGAAAAAAGAAGTTCCACAGGGACAAAGTTGTCTAACAAGTGGGTGAGGAATAAAATGGTAAAAGGACTGCCTTCCCGGTGTAATGACTACTTGTTTCTTCCTTCCATGTAGATCACAACAACCTTACCAAAAAGATGACAAATCTGGAGAAAAGGACAAAGATGTATCCAAGGACAACAAAAGTGGAAAATGTGATTCTGGTAAATCAAATTCTGCACAAGGTTCTTCAACGAGACATGACAGATCCTGTGGACATTGTTATATATTTAACATGTGGAATTCAGTTTAACAGATGAGGTGGCTTATTGTTTTGTTTTGGGGGTTTTTCTGCTCCAGGGTCAAAGAGTCCAGGCAGTAATGTGGAGGGAGATGAAACCAAAGAAAAGTTGACTTTTTTCAAAACTAGACCTTTTAGGAAAACAAGATATTTTGAGAAGGTAAGACTTACTCAGGTTTGGTTTTATTGCATCCTCACGTGGTCATGCAATGTAATTGTTTGGTTTGTTCTGTTCCAGCCTTTTGTTCAGATGCCCATGCAAAGACGTCCCAAATGGCTGATACCCCCTGAAGAGGTTTTTATATATATTTTCCATGTTTTTTGTTTTGTTTTCATCCGTGACGTGGTGCATCAATGTAAAATTTTGCTGTTGCCCCTGCAGCTGGAGATGATTAAAAACAAACAGCGGTTTGTCAATAAGGAAGACGGCTTTGTTCCTTTTGCGAAGATAAAGGAACAGAGCATGCGTGAACGGATGGAGCGCACTCGCAGGTAGATTAATCACAAAGGACATAAATGTTGAAGTAGGAGTATACTTGAATTGTATCAAGACTTTTAGCGAAAGAAGGAAATGCTGGCACATCACTGACCGGCAAATTTCTTTTTGGGTCTCTTAATTTGTCAATCTGCAAGCAGGACCTGACATCACACTTAATTTGAATGTGTAGTGGTTTCTTTCAGTGGTTTTTATGCTGATTATTTATAGGCACCGTGAAATGGTAGAACAGGCGCGCCGCGAGCGGGAGTGCGAAGAGCGTGAGAACCTCTTCCGTGAACGGCAGAGACTGGAGATGGAAAGGCAAAAGCTGGAGAGGGAGCGCTTTGTGAGGGAGAAGCTTGAAAGGGAGAGAATCCGAATAGAGCAAGTACGTACAGTCAACAGCCTGCGAATGAAACTAGTCAACTAAATGTTTTTATGAAGAGTCATTTTTACTCGTGTGGATTATTATTTTTAGGAGCGGCGAAAAGAGGCAGAACACATAGCAAGGCAACAAGAGCTCAGACGACAGCAGGAGCACCTCCGTTATGAGCAGGAAAGGAGAAACCTGAAAAGAGGCCGTGATGTGGAACATGGGTCTGTACGCTTTTATTTATGCATTGTCTTGTTGACCTTAAGATGCAGGAATGCTGTAATCAATTCCATGACACTTAATGCCTGTCAAGTTGTTCAACTTTCAAAAGAATCTGATGGAAAATTTTTCGTTAATTTGTTCAGAATTGCAAAATCTAAAAACCTTTACCTTTTATGTATGAAGTCACATGTTCATCTTCTTAATTGCCCTTCACACTTCAGGGATCCCAGACAGATTTTATTTAGCTGAATCACATAATTTTTCTCACCCAAACGTAGGTTTGGGTAAGTAAAAACGTTTTGTTTTAGTTGGTCTGCTTAGCAATGTGCTTCTCAGTTTCGCTTGTTCTCCGTGACATCCAGAAACTCTCTGAAGTAAAATTCATGTTCCCCGGGATTCGTATATACAGTATCTCATTCTATCGCATACGAGAGTACAATATGGCCTCACCTTTGCTATAAAACGTGTTTTAACTTCTGGTATTGTGTAATGCGTTGAACTTAATTCAACATTGCGCGTTATAGGCATCCTCCATAAGAGTTAGCAGGACATTTATTTAAAAGCAGCACATTTTTTCAAACGCTAAATAAGATCCAAGAAAACCACTTTGTAGTCTTTGCAATGGGGAAGATGAACAACTATGGGAGAATAAGGGCCTCCTTGCACTGAAACAAACTGCGAGGCAACCAAACGTAGAGAGGAAAAGAATTAAAAGAGAAAAAAAACTACAAACTGCCTGTTGGGTCAGTTTAATAACAACATCAACAATTGCTGAATTTTGCATGTGGGTAAATTACATACATTTCCCCCGATATTTAGTCCAGAATTACTTGGCCAATATTTTTTACATCTTGGGAATATTTAAAGCAGGATAAATCTTTTTACTTTTTTGTGTATTCTATGTATTATGTTGTTTTCACGTATTTATTTTCATTCTTCGATTTTCTTCATTCATGATGGCATCTGACTTATAAACAATCCAACTAAAATGAATTAAATCATAATGGACACGGATTAGAGAACGTGTTTTCATAGCCACTGCAGAAATACCTGTACCATTTTACCACAGGCAGTGATTCTGATGGTTTCAACCTACAGTTATTTATTTAAAGAAATTATTCAATACTGTTTTTGAGACATTGGACTACTCATCACAAGACTGAGTTCCATTTACTAATAAGCCTTTGATAAGGAAGAAGATGACATCAATTTACATCCAAGAACGATACATTGAAAGAGAAATAATCAAATGGCTTGGAAAGGAAATGACCAAAATATCAGCAATCTCAGTTCCAAATTGGGCCACGGGGCTTTTCCTTCTTTACTTGTTTCTTACTCTAAACCACCGTAATTTCCGGACTATAGAGCGCACCTGATTGTAAATCTTACCCACTACATTTTTAAAGGAAGAAACATTTTGTACACACATAAGATGCACTTGTCGATAAGCCACAGGTGCCCACGGTGTAACATGAGATAGTTACAAAGAGTAACACAGAAGCGGATTCAAAGTTTTGATAACATTAACTTTTCTTCCCAAATAGTGCCTGTAATGCAGCAGCACCACGGCAGTAAAACAGCACTAACATGGCTAGTTAAAAAAAACACACACACACAAAAGTCACTGTTCGCTGCCAAGTAACGCTTTTTTTGTATGAAAAAAATCTTCGCTTGCCGTAACACTCGGTCAACCATTCCTTCATTAGGCTTTCTACCATCCACGCTTTCGTGTCAACTTTCACGACAATGCCTTTCGGATGTTGAAAGCGTGTGACAAAAGTCGCGGATTATAGTCCAGTAGGAGCGCCGATGCGGATTTGGAACTGGGAGTCGCGGCTTGCAGTTTGAAGCGGATTACGTGGGACAGGAGAAGTGAACTCATCTCTTTTCGTCAATGGACGCTACAGCTTCGTGTTTGCTTTCAAAACTTAGCTTGTAGCAGACGTGTGCACATTTTCAGCATGACGTCTCTGACCCACTGGTGAAAGGACACTTTGATCCTCTCCTCTTTCATCTATAGTGCAATGCAGAAAAGTGGTGAAGATTGCACGACTGTCTGTGTCCTATGTGTTGTGTTATTTTTGTTATTTTGACTTCAAAATGGCGCCGCGAGAGTGGCTGCCTTTCCGGCAGCTCCTATATTTTGTTGTTCTACTTCTTCCTTTCATAACTTTGCTGCTGTGAATTGGGAATTTCTCCATTGCGAGACTAATAAAGGTTTTCTTCTCTTATCTTAATTACGGTACATCATGGTTGTATTCATTATACAGTACGACAATCAGTTAAATGGGTTTATAATGAGAACATGCTTTAAAATAATACCTAAGACAGAGTGAAACCACAATTTGTTTCACATTTCAGTCGGAGAGACAACACATACTGGAACGGCAACAAGAAGATTCCGTCCGATGCAGCTGATACTCGTCTAAACCAAGGTGGCAACTTCAACCGGCCGCAGAATCGCTTCTCCAACTTCAACACCCGCCCGAGGAGCCGCTTCCCACAGGCCACTGACGAGCAGACCAACACGTTTGACAGGTTCGCTTAAATCTTAGCTGTACAAAGTATGAACAAATCAGTCACTGAACTAGTGTTTTAGGTATGAAAGTACAGACACTCCAATACTTCCCAACAAGTTAGTTTTTAGAGGGACTTTAAGTTGTTAAATCCCCTCCCCCAACACATTTTGTTTGTTGCTATGTAAGAATGTTGTGTTGGAAAAAGGTTATCTGTATTGAGAATTTTTAGTATGCAGCCCAGGGTTCGCACTACACCTTTGGCAGGGTCTACGAGGGTGTTCACTCAACCATTCTACATGTGCTTTGTGGACTTGGGGAAGACATTTGACCATGTCCCTTGGCGAGTTCTGTGCACGGAGCTTCAAGAGTATGGTGTATCGAACCCCCTCATATGGGCTGTTCTGTCATCACCGATGTAAGAGTTTGGTTTGCCTTGCCCGCAGTAAGTCGGATTCATTTCCAGTGAGAGTTGGACTCCGCCAATGCTGTCCTTTTTCACTGATTCTATTCATAACCTTTATGGACAGAATTTCTCGGCACAGCCAAGGCATTGAGTGGGTCAGGTTTGGAGGCCTCAGTATTGCATCTTTGCTTTTTGCAGATGATGTGATGCTGTTGGCCTCTTCAAGTCAGGATCACACTGAAGCGGTTTGCAGCAGAGTGTGAAGGGTTGGTATGATAATCAGCACCTCCAAATTTGAACCAAAGGTCGTTAAAAGATGGTCCTCAGTCCGGGATGAGATTTTACCCCAAGTGGAGGAGTTTAAGTATCATAGGTCTTGTTTATGAGGAGGGCAGGGTGGAGCGGGAGATCAACAGGCGGATTGGTGTAGTGTTTGCTGTGGTGCGGACTTTGTATTGGTCTGTCGTGGTGAAGAAGGCACAATCAAAAGGTGAAGCTCTCGATTTACCGCGATCTACGTTCCTACCTTCACCGATGGTCACGAGCTGTGGGCCATGACCGAAATAGCAAGATCCCAGATGCAAGCGTCCGAAATGATTTTCCTCCGCAGGGTGTCCGCGCACCCCCTCTACTCACTCTCACCTTTGTCATCTTACAGACGCAACCGGTTCACCGGAGAGCCCGAAGCAAAGAAGAGTCGCATCTCTCCTCCACGGGAGGGCGCCAGCTTCGAGCGGTACCCCAAGAACTTTGAAGCCGTGCGCCGGGCTGAGCCGCTCCCTTCACGCACCGACCTCCGTGACACCGACCGCAGGGATCGAGACGAAAGGCGGCCCATCCAGATCCACGATCGTCCCATGGGAGCCAGGATATCCGGCATGTCCGGCCCCCGCCCCCCCAGGGACGGAGGCCACGGATGGAAGAACAACACCGACATGAATGCCAACAAGGGCGAGCTACGGTACACCCTTCCCTTCCCCCTTGCCGCCCTTGCTTTTTTTTTTTTTCTTTTTCTCCTTCCTCTTAGTTACCTCAGTTTATTTGCTTTGGTGTTCTTGTGGTTTACCCAGTGCACCTATGCGAATTCGTTCGGAGCGATCGGGCCGAGACGAGCCTGGTTCTGCACTCAGAGGAGGTTCTTCAGCCAGCCGAGGAAGAGGCTCCTTTAGTGATCAGGATGGAGGAAGAGCCATGGTGATGAATAACCAGGTCTGCTTCCCAACTTATGATGACCCATGACTACTCATCTGTTCCTACATAAAGCCGTTTGAGGGTTTTTTTCCCCCATATCTTTGATATTTAACTGCCGGTCCATGTACTACTGCACTCAGTTCTATCTAATAAGACGGTTCAATGTGCGATTGGAGAGACGATGGTGCAGTTGTAGAACGACAGTTTTAACGTGTTTTTACATGTGTTTCTTAAAACTGATCAAATGCAGAATGATGTTAAACTATTGTCTCCATGCATGCCATTTTGAATGAGGATGGACTTCAGCAGGTCAAGAGTTTAGGCATTGTTTACAGTAAATCAACAAATGTGATTGCAGGGTTTATTTTGGACTGGGGTTGACCTGCAGTGGAGCGCGGGCTTTCCAGACCCACTTTCTTGCGAAAGAATCCCAAATTATTTGGAATTTGTCGTGTTACTAGTGCAACACATTGAATGATTTGTTTTGATTGCGCCCTAGTGGTGATTGAAGGATGCAGTTGCTTGGTGCACTGAATTGTCTTGATAGTGAGGGCAACAAACGTACTCACTCGTACATGGTCCTCAAACTGGATCTCAAGTATATGGAACAAACACTCAATTGGCTTACCATGTCCATGCAGCCTTTCAGCTCGGGCCGCCGGGTGGTGGTGCAGCGTCACAGCAGGGAGCAAGGCATGAGGAAGGAATGGCACGGTGGTTCGGCTTCTCAAGGCGGCGGCAGCGGAGGAGGAGGAGGCTTCTCCGAAAACCGCAGGATGAGCAACAGTCGTGGCAGCATGATGTCGCCGCCATCTGGGTAAAACAGTTTGTCCCTCGAGACTTTACAGTTTAACACCTCTATTACAATGGCAAACAAATAGACGGATCTGCGTAAATCGCTTTTTTGCCTTCTTTTATTCACCACTATATGGGCACCATTAGTTGCATGAAGCACAGAGTACTGTATTTTTTGGGACTCTGTCACTCCAGAGTGTTGTTTCTTGTCAAAAAATACATTCATCTTGGCCTGTTTTTTCAGGGGTGGTCAGTGATGTTTGAATGTCATTATCTTTGTCACATGTTAACTGAAAATGGGGAAAACAATTGTGCTGGCTGTCATACCCCAACGTCGTCTTCACACATTAAAATATACAAGCGCTCCCTTCACGTTGACATTTGGCATGCAGGAGGTCCACAGCTTAATTTGCTCTTTTTTGCACAGTCCTCTTGTGAAGTTAGTGGATGAGAGAGGAACATGATCTGAAGTCAACACTGACCAGTTTGAGGGCGACGGCATGCTGTAATTGTAATCTTGCGTGCACACCTTATACGACGACATCACTCAAGTTGGCTGCAAGATGAAATGTAAACAATCCTTTTCATTGTTATCAAAAGGCCCGAATGTTCCCAGGTCGAGCATTATGTGTTAATGATTTTGAAAACTTAAAGATCTGGACAATTTTTTCCCTTCAATTTTATTACAAAGCAGGATATGATTGTAGCATAACACTCCAGTTAGGGTTTAGATGCTTAACTAAGGAGTTTGTCGTAGTTATTTTTAAAAAAATAATAAATTCTCTGCCTTGAAGCTATGCAGTAATCATTTCCAAATGGACTGTTACTGTAGATGCAACACGAGTGAGGAATGATTATGCAAAACAATAAAATGTCAAAAGTTTGGAATAATTTCACTTTCACACAAGATCAAGTGCTATATGTCTACGAGGCCAATGACCGTTTTACTGAGTCTTTATAACTGTTTCAATAACCACTAAAACTGTCCGTCACTGGTAGTGAGCTCTTCTTTTCTTTGAGTTGACTTCTAAGTAGGACACGATAAGTGGCTGCTTGCAGAGATGAGCTGCCTCTCTGAAGTTTAAAAAAAAAAGTAAATTTTAAAATTGAATCTTTGCTTAGCTGAGGAGAAAGAAAAAAGACTGTTGGCCTCATCATTTACCACAAACAAGCACAAGAATTCAAGGAGCATAAAAGAGAAAACAGGGTATCTTTTGGTTGAAGACTTCCAATTCTAAGAGCAAAAGTATTTTGAACACGTGATAGATGGATGTTTCCAGTTGCACGCGTGTTGGCTTTTACATTGATGTCGTGCTTGTTTTTGGCTTTAGGTTTCATAGGTAAAATCTTCATTTGCTATGAAGCAAACATGAAGACCAGAGAAGAGGGGGTGCAAACCCTGAGCTATTGCACAAACATTGAGCAGAGCCAAAACAACAATTTGGAATGTCCTGAAAAAGGAGAAACCACTGGTGTACTGAGCAAAAGACATCGAACAGGTCACCCAAGTGCATCAGCAGCAGTTGCTGACAGAAACATTGTGAGAGCTGTGAAGAAACAATCAAAAGACCACCGTTAGTGGCATCACGACCAACCTCCACAGCGTGGGGGAGGGGGGGGTGAAGGTATTACAATCCAGTGTTCAAAGAAAATTTGGAGAGAAGAAATATACAGGTCATGTCACAAGATGCAAACCACTCACGATGGTTCTGGCATAAAAAAAATATGGAAAAATTGAATTTCTGTAAGTTGGCTGAAAATTTAAGGATAGCGATCCCAAGCGAACCACAATAATACCGTAATAATAATAATAAAAATCACGTGCATATTTTGTGAAGGTATTGTTTAAAAATGCAAACTCAACTTGTATCTGATTATTTGATTAATCTCTTGGGACAGTCTAGATAAATTGATTCTAAAAATTAAAACAGTGAATGTTCTTGATCCTTAACTTTTTTTTTTCCCTCCCCCCACCCCAGTCATTCATCTGGAATGAGTCGCATCGTCCAAATCACTAGCAGCTCCGTTTCCAGCGGCGGCAACACGGGCAGCTTTAAGCCTTTCAAAGGAACGCGGCAGTTCTAAATGTCCACCACTTCGAACCAATAAAAACTGGGGACCCTCTGATGTTTTATTTTTTACAATAAGACTTTTAGGTGGTGCAACCGCATTGGCCGGGTGAATCATTTTTATTTTGTATAAAAGTATGCATCGTAGGGTTTTCCTGACAATTCCGCTTTGTGCACACTTAAATTGTACTTAGATTGTCTTTGTAACATGTCAATATTTGTCTCTAGTTGTCATTTATTTTCACATGTTTTCTTACTCTTATCAAATTAATTCATGTCCCCCCCCCCCCTTACAATATTTCCATCATGTAGCACAAAAACATTTGTTTGCTGTTACATCCGGTTAGTATGTTTTGTAAATTTCTAGAATTATAGATTTATAATTCAGGAATTATTACAAGATGTAATTTAGACCATTTCATAACTGTCAATTAATGCACATGTGAGTGAAATAAAAGATGAATTGACCATCTGATGAGTTTTTGATTCTGATTTTAGGGAGAACCATTTGATCATTGTATTTTATCTTTCCTATCCATCTTAACGAGTAAACCCTTCCTCACGTTTGTCCTCGTATGACAACTGCCGGTTATTTGTTTACTAGTGGGGCAAAACTACCATTAGTAGACATCTGCACACTATGTGAAGCGCTAGATTGAAACAAGTAGAATTCTGACATTATTACTGGCCGTACCTGTTAGCACTTAGTCAACTAGTGCACGGTAACCTGTAGTTAAGTCCATATGTAACGGTACGCTCTGGCCTAATTAGTACGCCAATTCAGTCCACATGTTGAGTTTTTGTCTAACGGGGACCATATTTTAAACGACTGACATTTATGCAAACTACCAACCGGCCAACTTTTAAGGCAAAACTAATTGTGGCTGTTTGGGGCTACTAGTAGGGTCCAAAAGGGCTACAAGTTGGACATAGCAGTGCAGCACAGTAGTTTCCTAGTAAGGTAGTACTGGTAGGCCAAAAGTGGCACTGGTCGTGGGAAAATCATTACCAGTGTGCCATCATGCTCCTGCCTATTTGGTGAATTGTCTTACTAATGAGAACAAAGAGTGTACTTACTAGTGCACAGGCCTTAAAATGGATATCGGATAAATGCTCAATCACGCACAAATTAGTTAACTCTCCCCATTTCCATCCCAAATGACGACAGAAGATCTTTGAAGGATGATTGCTCTTTTATTGGCAATTCTAATCAGGCTGAATGTCCCTCGTCTAATAAGGCATTTAGTTAAATATATATTTATCACCATATACATATTGTGACTGCAATGTGAAAGGCTACATACATTATTTGGTCATTTATGTAAATAGATCAAATTAGCACAAATTAGTCCTTTGTTGATGAGCGCGTTGGCTGAAAAAAAAAAAAAATCAAGCGGTCCGACAGGAAATGTAAATAATGGAAATGAGAAGTCTTTCTGTAACACAAAGCTGCAGCTCCCCACCAAGTGTTTAAACTAACCTGAACATAGCAATTTGCAATAGTCAACAGGCCACAACATTAAAACAGCCCTTTTTCTAGGTTAATAAATTATAAGAGTTCAGCTGGCTTAAGATTGCTACCGAGTTTTGATAACTCTTTTGGCCATTCGTCATTTTTTTTTTGTTCCTCTTCTTTTTCTAAAAGGTACCCGAAAGGACGACAGTGCCCATCGCACACTTATGATCCATACAAAATGAGGTATGTTGCTTTGCTGTTAGTGCATATCAAAAACCAAATGACAACAACTACTGTTATTAGTGTCCAATGTGTCGAAATACACATTTTACAGGATGTGACACTTTTTTTTTTGTGTGTGTACAAGGCAAACAGAAAAAAACACACTGACACATATGTCCTTCCCATCAACTTATCTTCATAATCTAAATTCTCAGGATAATAATTGGGATGGCAACAAAAATATTTATTTAAAAAAAAAAAAAAAAGGTTCTGCTCACTCATCCAAAGCAACTCCAACCAGTGTCACTTCATTATCAAAATGTGCCACCAGCCTTATGTCAAACCAACAGCCGCCTCAAATTGGCTGTTAGTCGATGGATATAAGAAGCCTGCACTCTTTTTTTTTACACTGTTTTGTTTTTCCATCTGAACTGCACATGTATTTTATCATCTTTTTTTTAGATGTATATGGTGGTAAGATGACTTTTTATATTCACTAGAAATGCTGCTGAACCCTGTCGGACAGGCTCGTATTCATTTACAGTGAACCCCCACTACCGTACAATGGTTTACAATTCCAAAAGATGTTGCAAAGTGGTAGCAAAGCACAACATGAAGCTCCTCAATTCACATCAACATAGTCCCTTGGAACCAAGATGCTCCCAGATAGTTCAAAAGCACGAAATGAAGTTCCTCAACTCACTTCAACATAGTTCCTTGACAACAAGATGCCGGCAAAGCACTACATGAGGCTCCTCTACTCACTTCAACATAGTTCATTGATCCCAAGTTGTCACAACATAATGGCAAAGCACTACTTTTTGTCTAAATTAAGCTCAACTTCAACATTTCTTGGCACCAAAGCACTGCGTAAAGCTCTTCAACCCACTTCAGCTTGGTTATTTGGCACCAAAAAGGTGGCAAAACCCGACATGAAGCTCTTCAATTGGGGGTTCACTGTACTTTTTAGGTAGTCTGCATGCAAATGCAGCTTTAGTTGGGTCTACAAATCAAGCATCCTTCATCGTATGTACGCGCGCGCACATGTGCAGTGTTCACCATGTGACTGCAGGCCCGAGGAAGTGTGCCCATACAAAGCTTGAAAAAGAGCTAGAATAGTATGTCCCGTCACAAAAAGGCCTGAGTAGTTGGCATGTTGGCGGATTGTCTCACACTGCTCGGACGCCTGGATTTGTCTGAGAAAAGGTCATAAGGCGCCTTGTACATTTAGGGAAAAAGAAAAAAAAAAAGCTTCTCTACTCCTCCCTCCTCTTGAGTCAAGGCATCCGACTGGAATGATTCGATAGAAAAAGGTCTCAGGAGCGTCCTCTAAGCAGATGCATTTCAGAATTATGTACACTGTCTTGTAGGTGAAGCGCATCAGTACGGAAAGCCGTTTGTCCATTTATATCTGGCTTAAGATCCATGTGCTAGTGCGTTGTTTGTCCAGCTAAACACACAGATAGACAGTGTCTTACGAGTAAACTTTTTTTTCACTTCTAGTGCCTCTTTTGGCTGCTGAGTTTTCATTAAAACCTAATAAAACTGTGGAGTTGTGCCATGTCCAACTTGGATGCATGAGTCATGCACTAGTAGCACCAAAATGGCCATTAGTTTTGCTTCACTAGTGCTAACAGCATGTCCAAAATGATCAATTACCGAGAAATATAATTCTAATTAAAAAAAAAAAAAAAAAAGAAGCATGACTCGTTACAGACAGTTATTCTACTCGTGCTCCATAGTCATTCTGCTAGTGAGCTCAATTGTCTATGTCCTCAATTGTGAGGACAACGAGCATACTAGTACATTGCTCTTCAGATGGACATTTAGATGTCAAACAGCTTAGGATCCATCCACTAGTCAGACGATCCAGCTCACTAGTGTCAAATTAGTAACTTAATTTCCATCACTGTGTGACATTTTTGCACACTGGTAGGACAACTTTGGCAGACTAGTAGTCATAGGACAACTACACGATGCGGGTAAGGCAAAGCTGTGCACTAGTTGGCATCTGTGGGACTCTCTTGTAGGATGTTCACGAGAACAATTTTACAATGTCATGGAAGGAGTATTTATTCAATATTTTTCAGACCCGGCTTGAGGTCCATGTACTAGTCTGCTCTTTGCCCTCACTCACAGCTTTGACATACATTTTACTTGTGAGGCAAATATGTGCACTAGTTGCCTGCGTGCCACTAGTAAAGATCGCACTAGTCATTCATGTCGAAAGGGCTTTCCAGACATGTATGTGATTAGCCCCAGCTTGACACGACCAGGGTTCTTCTACTTCTTGACACAACAATGGGTCAATAGCTTATGCATTCAGTCACCAGCATCTCCTCTGCTTGTGCCGCATACATTTTTTGAAAAGAAAATCTGCAATGGTAAAAGTCCGGAAGTATTGTTGTGTCAAACATTTGGTCATTCTCCAAACTGGCTGAACACTTTGCACGAGGACACACATTCAAAGTGAGCAAATTGCAGCAACACACACACACACCTGTAAAGCCGAACTGTGAGGAATGATGTTTACGGCGCTACGGCATCAGAACCTCTTCAGCGGGCACTCTAAAGCACGATTCTGTATTTGCAAAACAAACAAAAAGGTGAATTCAAAATGAGGATTTGGGCCACACTGGGTAGCAAAAAAAGAAACATGTAAAATTAAAGTAAGTAAGGTTATGAAAATAAAGATGTGATTTTTACAAGATTATAGTCATCATTTCACAAGAATTTGGAACAGTACGAGCATAAAGTCTTACGAGTGACATTACAAAACTAGGGCGTGATAGTACAAGGACGGCGTTGTAATGTAAGGAAAAAAAAGTCATTTTACATGCTGAAGGTCGTGAAAATATAGGAATAAAGTTGGAGCTCTACAAGCCTGAAGTTGTACATCACGAGACATTTCAAAAAATTTGTAATGTCGCAAAAATAAAGTCATCATGTTACAAAAAAAAAGAGATTGCAAAATTACGAGAATAACTGAATTGTTTCAAAAATGAAGTTGTAAAAATACAAGAGTGAAGTTGTCATGTTGTTACAAGAATAAAATCGTACTAATGAGAATAAAGTCTGATATGTGACAAGAAAAACCAAAATAGTAGAATAACGAATAAAGACTTAGTGTTATGGGAATGAAAATAACTCAAAGTAATGCAACAAAAAAAGTCAATGTTCACAATAATAGTCATGAAACAAAAAGTGGTCATGTTACCAGAAAATGACTCGAACAAAATTGTAACGTCAGAAGAACAAAATGGTTCAAGTTTGTTCCTGTTATATTACGCCATCAAATCTTTATGATACAAACATTTTATTTTATGGCAAAGTCCTAAAAAAAAGTCAAAAAAGTTGACCCAAAAACGCCCCCGCCCCCTTAAAAAAAAAAAAAAAATCTTGTTCCAAGAATAAAGTCGAACTATGAGAATTGTTAAAAAAAAAATATTGCGGCAGTTGCTGTATTCCAAAGTTGCATGGCAACAGATTTCTCTTTTTTTTTTCTCCATGTATTGTTGCAACTTCATTCTGTAATTTTACTTCTGGTAAAATATTCACGTTATTCTCGTAATATTCTAACTTAATTCATGCAAATTGGCATCTTTTTTCTTTAATCGTTTTCTGTGTGGCCCGATAGTCCTTGGTACAGAATAATCCCTTGGAAAACCGATTGAGCATTTTAAAAAATATCCTTGATATCTATCTTAAAGGTCCATGTACTTGTACACATTGTCCTCACAAGTAAGACAATCCAGCGCAGTCGTCGTAGAACGAACACTTCCACTACTGCGTGACATTTCTACCCATGCGTACAGAATGTCACACTAGAGGACCGGTATCAAAGTCAAGGCCCGCGGGCCAGATCTGGTCCACCACATCATTTTATGTGGCCCGCAAAAGCAAATCAAGCATGTCAAGTTCCATGATGCTTGCTAAAGTCTGAACCAAAAATTCAAATTGTCATATGTAATCCGCATTAACTGTCATTATTCTTGACTTCTGATTTTAAAACTAGTTATCCATCAATTTGTTGTGTGCTGTGTATGTAAATGTGGGGGCGATTAAACATTTATATGGTTTCCCAAAATTAATAGCGGCCCTCCAAGAGAAACCATAACTACAATGTGGCCCGTGACAAAAATGAGCTTGACACCCCTGCACTAGTGGGACAACTACATGTTACTATTATATACTGTGTGCAATTAGGACTCCTAGTGAAACACTAGATGTTGGCCAGTATGTCACTAGTAGCGCACAGTTGTAACAGAGTTGCGCCACCAGTGTGCAGAAATGCCATGCAGTGGTCGGAGGCAGTCGTGGAAAATACGTTAATAGTAAGATTGTGGTTCTACTACTGTGCTGAACTGTCTGAAAAAACACAAATACATAGACCTGAAGCTGGATGTCACGGATCTCAAATAAATGCTCAATCCTTGACATTGTGCAATTCTATGTGGTAACATCTAGTACTTGACTAGTACATAGTTTTGCCCCTCCATAAACACTCGTATGGCAAATAAAATGGATATCAAAAACAATCTCAAGACAAGTGGCGCGCTAGTAGAATGACTTTGGTGCACTAGTAGTCGAGAATCGCCCCCGCTGTATGACATTTCTGCACACTAGTAGGACGTTTACGTGTTACTAGTGAGGCAAAATTACTAGTGGATATTTTGGTGCTACTAGTAGGGTCCAAGAGGCTACTGGTGCATGGCACATGTCTCCTAGTTAGGCCTAGTAGTGCTATTAGTGCAACACAGTAGCTGTAAGAGCACAATAAAACAGCATATACTAGTAGGCCAAAAGTCACTAGTAGTGGAAAAAAATGTTCCTAGTAAGACAGTTGTTTTATTAACACACTGAATTAGCTGACTAGTGAGAACAGAATGTGAACTAGTACATGGTAGGGCTGAACAATTAATCAAATTCAAATCGACATTGCAGTGCAGTAGAATGCAATTTTCAAATCGCAAAGGTTACAATTTGGGGATTCAAAACAAAAACTTTGCTTCCTTTTGGGTAGTCGGTCAGTTTTTATATCTTTGTATATTTTATGTATGTATTTACGTATCGCGTGTCCAGATAGGTTCAGTACTTAAGAAGTGCAGTTGACAAGTTTAGAAACGTTGAAGTGATAAAGCCAAAGATTTGTTTGCATCATTGTTGCAACCTCATGTGATTTACTGGCTCGTGTTTGTGTCATTATGAACGCTTAAAAGACTGCAAGTTAAAACTGTTGAGTAAGATAACTCTACTTGAAGTAAACTCAATTAGAGTTGAATTCATGAAGTTGAAGTCGTATGAATTCATGCTTCATTTGGCTTTATTTTAAGGGAAGCCCAACCTCTAAGACCAAAACATTTAGGTGTAGTAAATTTAGGTTTTTATTGTAATACAGATTAATTTATTGCTTGTGTTAAAAAGAAAATACACGTGAAGGAACCTTGAAAAAAAAAGATTGCATGTTAAATTGCAATCGCAATATCAAGCTGGAAAAAAAAAATCTCAATTGGATATTTTACAAATGGTTCAGCCCTAGTTCATGGACCTTACAGTAAGATGGATATTGACAATATGGAATGAACGGCTTTCCAGACATTTTAGTGTAAAATCAAACTGGTAACATAAAGAAATGTTGGCATCAACAGCTCACTTACAGAAAGCAGATGAACTTTGCCGGGAGACAACTCCTCCCCCTCCTACCCCAAAATAAGTTGAAAGGGTCGTGTTAAGGAGAGCGTCTGTCACGTTTAGTTTCTGGAGATGATGTCTTTTTGCTAGAAAAGATAGCCAGCGTGACCAATATAGTGCCGTGTGCAACTCGTAAAAAAAGTGTGGCTGACTCGGTCAAAAGATCCCGTGTGTGTGTGGGGTGTGAGGGGGGGGGGGGGGGGGTCGCGTTGTGGTCCGCTGAGGATGGAGGCTAGCAGGCACCAGTGGCTTGGGAAGCAAATCCTCTCGTGAGCGTCTCCTCGTGCGTCTCCTTCCCTCGCTGGAGGCCAAAAGCACGCACACAATCAAACACGCACGCAGGCACGTATGGCAAACCCATTGAGCATTTAGTCATATCCAAAGTCCATGTGCTGGTCCGCTTTTTGCCTTCACCGGTGAGGCTATTCGGCGCGCTCAAATGGCTTCATAACAAGCCGATTGACAATTAATAATAATAGATTTTATTTATAAGCGCCTTTCAAGACACCCAAGGACACTTTACAATAAATTGTGGGCTACTACTGATGCGAATGACATGAGTTAATTTTACTAGTGTTTCACTAGTTTTGCCTCACTAGTAACATATAGTTGTCCAACTAGTACCAAGGACCTTAAACAATATAAAGACAATCAAAACTACATGATTATTAATTTGGTATGCATTCTTAAGATGTACAAGTAGGCCAAAAGTGATGCTAGCAATGGAAAAAATGGAAACAGCCGTGCTGATGTACCAATGCTGTAAATTGTCTTTCTACTCAAGACAAATAGCGCACTCGTACATGCATCCTAATCTGGATATCACCATTTTGAATAAATGCTTCCTATAAAGCTGTCAACTAATTGACTAGTTCCAGGAGTGACAGTATGAAAAGGTTTTTCTCCATGGCTTTTACCCTCCAGATAAGCAAAATTCCACTGACTGTAGTAAGGAGAGCTCGTTACGACTGGACTCAGGGCGGTAGCATCAATATGTTTAGACGAGTGGAGGCACATGAAAATCATCAAGGAAACGTGGGGGTTGACTTCACCATCAAAGAAAACGCGAATCCTATAGCTCAAAAACTTGACCAAAAACTATCTGAGAACAATTTTGGATCTCATACCCAAAAAATGAGTTAAAACAGCTCACTCAACAAACTCTGTATTGTCCAAAAGGTGACTAGTGTGTAACTCATGCCTACTAGTTGGGCCTAGTATTGTCACTTGAGCTGCACAGTAGTTTACGAGTAAATCTTTATTGCGTACTATATTGGCCGAAACAGCATGGTGATCGAATGATTGGTACGTCCGTCTCACAATGCTGAGGTCATGGGTTTGATTCCAGGCCCCGGCCATCCTGTGTGGAGTTTGCATGTTCTCCCCGGGCCTGCGAGGGTTTACTCTAGCTGCTACGGTTTCCTCCCACATTCCAAAAACATGCACCGTAGGTTAATTGTTTGCTCTCAATTGTGAGTCTGAATGATTGTTTGTCTCTGTGTGTCCTGCGATTGGTTGGCAGCCAGTTCAGGGTGTACGCCACCTACTGTCTAAAGACGGCTGGGATAGGCGCCAGCACGCCCCGCGACCCTCGTGAGGATAAAGGAGTTCGGATGATGGATGGATGGATGGATGGCCGAAAGTGTCACTAATAGTGTAAAATGAATAAATTAATAATAGTAAGACAATCATTCTACAAGTGCGCTGGAGTGTGTCACTCGTGAGGACGGCGAGTGTACCAGTGCAAGCACCTTGAGCTGGATGACAAGCACATGGACTAAATGCTCAAACGGCTTGCCATACGCTCGCTTGACGTTACAAAATGACACATTTGTCTTTATCCTTGGCTTCCTTCTTGGACTTGCGCTCTCCACTAGATGACTGTTTTCCTGGGCTGGCCGTGGCCGTGGCCTGGCCGGCGGCTGCCGCCGGCGCCGTCCCGGCGCCACCAGCTCCCGCTGCCCCTCGGTCCGCCTCGTCTCCCTCTGCAGCCTCTTGCTGAGCCTGCAGCACACACACAACCACAGAGACCGGGAGGTGTCATCCAAGCATTTTCGATACTAATTTGCACCCTTCAAAGGATTTCACTTGCCTATAGATACCACAAGATGGCGATAATAGCAATACTTTTCTATCAAACAGATTAGGGCTGGGCAATTAATGATTCCAATTTTGGTTTCTTGGGATCATAACAATATGATAGTCAAAGAAATATGATTATATGATTAATGTGCCAAATGGTGGTGTGTCTGTGTGTGTGCATTGGATTGGATAAACTTTATTGTCAAATGTACTGTATGTGAAACATACAGCACAGATTAAATTTCTTCCCTCTCAACACAAAACAAGACGAGCCGCTGCGGGTGTCCATCGAAAGAAAAGTTAACAAAAAAAAACAAAAGACAAAATAATACAAAACGACACATGAGACACAGACAATCGTGCACTCTTAACCACTTTCCTGCATACACTTTGTTGTCTGAAGCAGTTATAGATGAAAGAGGAGCGAATCAAAGTGTCCTTTTCACCAGTGGATCAAAAAGGTCATGCTGCAATGTGCACACGTCTGCTACAAGCTAAGTTGCTAAGCATGCAAGTTCCTATGTTGTGAAAGCACCCTGACGGCACCGTGAGGCTTGTTCAGCAAGCGTGTAACGAATGATATTCGTCCCTCCCTGAGCATGCTTTTTTAATGATACCCAGTTGGGTTTACTGGAAATATAAACTTACAACAAAAATAATTACACACATGATATATTGAAATACAAAAAACACTTCGTAAACCCATCTCTCCACCAGTTGTCATTCAAACAACAGAATAAGCAATTTGTGTTTAATTAAACAGGCCCAGATTTCACACTCTTTATAGCAACAACCCCCACTGTGGCGCAGTGAGTGCTTCCCATTTGTTTCAAGCCCTTCAGCGCCTGCCTCTAACTCGTTTCCTTCTGCCTCAAGCCCCATACACCCCCCCCCCCCCCCGACACACACACCTGCACTTGTGCAGCCTGCGCTGCGGCCGCCTGCTCTTGCTCCTGTTCCTGGTAGTACTGTGATGCTCGGCGGTCCTCCTCCTCCTGCAGCTTTTTAGCCAGCTCCAGGTCGCTGATGCCAGGGAGCTGCTCCCACTGGAGGTCCTGACTCTGCTGCTCCTGCTGCAGCGACAGCGCCATCAAGTAGTCCTGAGTAAAAAAAGGATGATGATAAAATGCAACATGCAATATGTAGACCAGCCATTGGCAAAGTTTGCTTCATGTACCATTCGAAGGAGTCCGCTAGAATCACTGAATGACATGTTCAAACTTTGCATATTGTTACAGTGACTTCAACTTGTGACTTTTAAAATCCATTGCAGTATATTTTTAAATACAGTCCAGTTGTATGTAACTTTTAAGTTGGTTTCAAAGATTTATTCAGGTACAATACGACAACTTTTATTTTAACTTTCACAAAGCAGCAGATGTGGACAAATAATACAATACTCACAGGCATATATTCTTTATCATCCGCACAGAATGACCAATACCACTGCGGCTTATTGAGAACTTTTGACCGACTGCATGTATGTATTTCCATAGTTCTGTATTCTCTTGCCCCAGATGGCCAAGGCAGGTACACCGGAAGGAGCAACACAATGTTGATTGAATTGAAACAACCAAAAGTGTCAAAAGCTGCTATTCTTTATGTTTGAAAAAAAATGCATTAATTACTGTTTTATTTTGGCGGGGGGCGGAGGAGTGCTGGAATGGATTAATGGCATTTCTATTCATTTTAATGGGGAATGATGATTTGAGATGCAAGTGTTTAACTTCTTAGCGTAGTCACAGAAAGACTTAATGTCGTATCTCAAGGCACCACTATATATACAGCATATTTGTATAGTTCAGTTGTATTAACGATTCCGGTACAATAGCATTTGAACTTAAAGAGCATATTAGGTACCATTTTTTTGTTCAGCATTAACGTGCAATTCATTTTAACTGAATCATTATTTAAGGACACTTGACCCTACTACCTACTTAATTTTTTTATTTATTTTTTGGTCATTGTAGTGCGTCTCAAAGAGCCAAGTATTTTTTTTTCCCGGTGGTACTTTTCATAAAGGGTTTGAGAACCACTGACGTAGACTAACGGTTCAATTAAGCAGCTCTCAGTATGATGCAGTGCCTGTTCCCCTCAAACTACAACCAAAACAATACACACAATTCACGTTGCACAATACTGATCTATCTCTTGTTTAGATCTCATTAGGTTGTGCAGCTGCACTTGACGTTTGACATACGACATATTCTCTTCCCTCTCGGTTACAATCTTGGTGCAAACAACCTGATTGTACCGTGGGCCTCATTAGTGCTTTCTCTAATCTAAAGGTGTTGATTGTTGACCGTTCAGAAATGGATGTCCCTCTCCTCAAACTAGGCCTGTCGGAGTAAACAAGTCATCTATAAAGTCTGCCCAAGCCATTGTCTGAGTGGAGAATTTGTCAGCAAGTTCTGCTTTTGAACAGATGGCTGTGAATCCACCAAAATTGCAGAGGCCTGATGAATAATTGAGGGGCCACTGAGAAGCTTTGCTACATTATGGAGAGAATGTTAAGGGGTGCGGTAGGACAATGGAATTGCTGTGAATTTAGCAAGTATTTAGGGCATTCTAAGTTAAACAAGAGGAAAACTTTTTTTTCCCCCCTCACAGTTTTTGATGGTTGCAGGGGTAAAATGCAGGTTCTGCAAGCCTTGCCTGCATCATTGCTCAGACCTGGTCTATCTGATCCTGCTGTCCTCGGTACACGGTCTCCGGGTCCGACGGGGGCCTCAACCGGAATTCGGAATCACAGAAATTTCCATCTCCGTCCACGTTGTGAAGACTCTCCCACACGACCTTTTCTTCTGTCAGGAAGCCTTGATCGGTCACTAGCAGGTATAGCTGACCCTGGAGATTAACAATCACAGGTATAGTAAATAAATGCACTGATCTCTTGAAATATTAGCGACTCGATTTTTTTTGAGTGTTTTGAGATACGAGCTGCCGTTTGGGCATTTTATTTTGCTTTGACATGCAAGTGCAGACTTGAAATTCTGGCACTGTATGGTGGCAGTGAACTTGACTCACTTCACAATAAGCAGCAATTTGGCAACTAATGAACAAACCTCAAAAAAGAAGCTTTGAGCTATTTAATGCCACCCCAGTTGAAGTTTACGCGGCAGCGCTTAGCTTTTCACTCCACTATCTTAATGCTAATTGCGAATGCTAAATCACATCTATCTTGCGGAGCGCTAACCCTTGAAGCAATGGACTAAATACAAATGGTCCAGCGACACAGATAATATAACAGTAGTTACTCATATATCCTTTATCATCAGCAAAGGAATGACTAATATTAGTGCCATACCAATGAGCTGAGAGGAGATAAGACGGTTCAATGAGCATTGTATCTGTCTGTCGGTTTTATACTCCATCAAGGTTTTGATGCGTTTGAAGCCTTGTGACAAAATAGTTTAATACTTTCGATTTCATTTTATTACTGTATGGTTTTGTAAAGTACAATTTTATGGAGTGCAATTTTTTCCCCCATTAAAATACAGAGTACAACATGTTTTTTTTAAGGAAGAATGGAACAGATGACTGTAATGGTATTCCCATTCATTTCAAAGGAAAAAGATCATTTGAGATACTCCTATCACCTGTGTGCACTTCATATCATGCACGTACCCACGTTCTGTTTCTAAACACTTTTTGGAATGACCTCCCGCTGAAAGTTTAGCAGAAACTACACTTTTCTTTTTTTTTCTTTTGTGGACAAGGGGTCATGAAGGTGACGCACAAAGGCTTTGCCTGTACTGTATTGGCAAAGCCAATGTGTGATAGTGAATAGTTAAAAAAAAAAAAACAGTCCAAAACAAGTCACTTCCCCTACTGCAGATAACAGGAAAAGTCTGGTCCAGCTGCACCGATAAAACTCCCAAGCAGCTGCATGCAGCTGATCTTAGCAGAACCACACTCATTTAGAATTGTAATGAACAGTTTCATGTAGGAACACAGCTTTTTTTTTTTAAATCGCCTTCACAGCAGCAAAAGCTACATATGTTGTGAAGACCAAGGAGCTTCAATCAATGAAAATGTGAGAGACAGACTTTTTTCCCCACATGCTGGGAGATGCTACTACTTGAAAAGAAAAAAGTTTTTTTTATACTTGACTATACCACATATTTTTTTAGTACTATTTCCACATACTGTATGTATCTTATGAATATTTTGGACATACAACCACTTTCGTGTCAGATAAATCAAAAGTTTTAAATGTAGAATTTAGCACATTAAGTGGAGTATAAAGTAGAGGCCGATTCTGATATTTTGGCATCATAAAATTTAACGCGAACAACAATCAAGATATCACATACAGGACAGAACAGAACATTTGTCTTTAAAAAAAAATATATATATACATACACACTGTATATATATATTTTTTTACAATATTTAACCCTTAAGTATTTGTCTCACTTTACAACAGAGAGGAAAAACTGGCAAGAATCGTCAGATTTTTTATATACCAAAATTTCACACTGTCATTATGGGATGTTGGTAGAATTATGAGGGGGTAAAAGGAATGTCATAAATTCTGGAGGAAAGCAATTTTAAAATGTTGGAAAAGTGAAGCACCGTGAATACGCTAAATGTGTTGTAACTGCTAAGGGCAGATTAATATAGCACAGAAATTTTCCCGACAATGATGTTGAATGCTAGCCTTTATTTCACGTGTTTCACCTTGTATTTAATCATGGTGCTGAAGTGGTTATTCCTGAAAAAGACGCAGAGTTCTCCCTCCTGCACGGTGGATGTGAGCTCACACAGGCCGTGGTACGTCAGCTGAGTGGCGGTGCTGCTCAGGAACTGCTCTGCCACAATGCCTGTCACAAACAGGTGCAGAAAAAAAGGATTGCAATTGCTGGCAGAGTATAATGCAATGACAGCGCATGCCTTTAATCTGCCATGCATTGACAATCACAACACCCTCCTTACTCATCCAGGAACATGGGCCAGAATCTGGAATAGCATTTCTGAAAAAACTGCAGCACAGCCTGCGGTAATTAAACCTTCTCAGTTTTGATTGACACTGTCAAGGAGGTATTCATGACAAAATATGTTTATTTTTAGTGGCACTAAGAAGGTTAATTTTTTTTCATTGGATAAGCGGTTTGGATAAAGGATGGATGGATGGATGATGTGTGTTAATTTTTTTGCAGGATTACGCAAAAAGTCATTTGGACACCCTTTTTGGAAGGCACTCTCACAGTTGACCCAAAGTAAGACCCGCCCAGATAACTTTGCTTGGCTAACACACCATGACCATTTCCCACTGTCAGGCAAACTAACTGCGCCTATATGTTGGTTTTGTTACATTTTAAACAAACTGGTGGAGCAAAACATGTAGGCATATATCTTATCTCTCATATATCTCATATCTCTTAGTTCCGTCTCAGCGTTGTTTTGAATTTGCCAAGCAATAAGTGAAATACATTGCTCCACCACTTGTCACGAAGAGCAAAAATCTGCAGGTAATTGATGCTCCCTCCAAAGGATTTATTAAATGGAACAGTGCTAAAATGGTTGAAGTCCTACTTGCAGGAAAGGAGCTAAATGTGACCTTTGGAAGTTTTGATCTTACATAGCAATCGTATGATGCACAATTAAATCTGACAGTACACGAAAATTAATAATGAGCTGGGTGAATGCAAATAATGAATATTACTACTCTGGCAATGAATTTAAAAAAAATCATTATTTACAAAATAGGGTACTTTAAGTCATGCTGGCTATTCATTCAAAAAACACGAGATTCGAAACCAACAGTTTTGCATGGCAGTTTGCAAGTCTAAATTTGCATTTTGTGCCTCATCAAGACATAAAGAATAGCATAACAGACAATCACCGATTTTTAAGTTCTTTTCTATAATTCAACAGCAGAGAAGGTCCCAAGAAGCGTTACTTGGCTGCTTATGTCACCTAGAGCGTAGCCAATTCAGTTTGAAACATTTTTTATGCCTTTGAGTTGGACTGATTATCTACATTTGTGCACAATTATGTCAGCTACTGTACTCTTGCGTTCACCTTTGTTAATTTTATAGAGCTGCGCTAGCGGGTGCATTTCTCATTTGCTCAGCAGTAACAGTCTATCGAACATAAAAAACAGAATAACTAAAAAAATATTGTAACACATCATCATCGTGATATAAAATGCCCTATATCGTGATCGATTTTCCATCTCGCCCAACTCTACTGATGAGTACAGCTATAGTTACATTGTTTGTCTACATATTTTGCTCCATTGTTGGTGTCCAATTATTCATTGCTTAAAAGGTTTTAACTCCACAGCATCGTAAGTTGGGTCACAAAGCACCAAGGCATTAGGATTAACTGGTTTTGAACAGAAGGGAAAATTGTGGCGCGCTTTCATGGCCAACGACTAACGGGGAGGGGGGGACTTGTAATGTGTTGCAGTGTAACAGAAATGGGGGAGGAGAACAAGAGGAGAGCCCGGAGAGAGACAAACTGACCTTCGCCTGCCAGCTCACTGTTGTCTGACTGTTTACAGGATATTATCTTCTCCACCAGCTGGTTGTAGCTGCAGTTACCCACTGCCTTGACAATGTCACACATCTGCAAAAACAGATAGATACTGTGGGGAAACAGTATTTGTAAAGAACTGATGTAGGAGACACAAAGCTACTATTAGTCGTGACCAAAACAAAAGTGGTGTTGAAACAAGCACCCTACCAACCATTATGAAGTACCACAATTGTTCTAGCTCATTTTCACGATTGTGAATGGTCAAGCCATACCTGGGGGTCGACCAGCCAGCCGTGGTAGAGGGGGATGTCCAGCAGATCGAACACAATGCATTCTGGAGTGTACTCAAAAACCCGCACCCCTGTGAATTTCACATTCACATCCAAGCCCGTCTGTAGTTTGTGCAATACTGCCATGGCGTCGCTCATGTTCTAGGAGGAGAAAAAAACGGGAACAGATAGGAGGATAAAGTTATGTTAACTTGGGTTCCATCCATCAACCCAGGCCTGCTGCGGCTGTCGAATATTTGCAGAATTCTGTGTTCTCCCGATAATCCCACCGATCAAATTTTTTTTTTGCATTATTAAACAAAATTCCAGGACCCAACTGATTAATCCACGCTCGGTTCAATTGGCAGATATTAGCTCTTTCAATAGTTTTTTTTTAAACACATAACAACATAGGACAAATGCGGTTGTTGGACTGGTGTGCATTCGAGCCTGCACGGTCCACACTGATAGCAGCCCATTGATTTTTCTACCTTTACCAGAAACCATTAGCTAGTTGACAGTTATTGCTTTTAACAATAGCACCGCCTCTCTTCGTCGGGTCTGTCTGCTTTGAGCATGTGTAAACTCCCTTTGATGACATACATCTAACATGATAATGCAGTCCAGCGGCTGCCGAGCCCTGCAATCAACAGGATGATCAGTGGAGAAAATTGAAACCAGAAGAAGAAGAGAGACGTGCTAATAAGACATGGATCAAATGATTTGATTAGTGGCTTATCCCCGTGTAATGCCTGCATGTTCCATCTGTGTCAAACAGGAAATCAGACTAAAACAAAGTACTTCACGATGTTCACAATCTGTGTATTAAAAAGTCTTGCAGCAACTCACTGGCCCATGTTGAACTGCTAACATTGACCCCTTGCAAAATGTTACTTAAAAATAACAAAATTTGGCCTTCTATCAACTTTTGAATGTAGCAGATGTCAATGGATGGCTCGAAAGTGAAGGCAATGCAATGTTTCGTGAAAAGCGGTACCGTTTTTCTACTCGGCAAAAGTAAAAAGGCATGGAATGAACAACTTCGTCTCTCTTTGAAAAGCATCCATGATTTTGACAAGGTGAGCATCAAGCGGTGACTTTTCATTACCTTGTTACTCACACACACATCTTGCTATGTAGGAGTATGGAAAGCGAGTGCCAGGTGCCCACACACCTGAGAACCCGATGAATCCGAGTCCGACCCATTCTAGCGTTCTGCCCCGAAGCTGCCTCCCAGCTGGCCGCGAGCCACGCTGCCATTAAAGTCTGGACTCAAGATAAGCCCCGCAGCTGAGCCCTACAACTTAGTTCCGACAATGACATCTGTGCGCTTCAACGTTTTCATTACACTGCTGAGAGGAAACAAGGTAAGCAGATACTCTGTACTGTACAAATTGAATCAGTTCCCCTGACGGGGTACGCCTGTGCAATCAGACGAAGCAAAAGATAACAAGTCTTCTTTTCAAAAGATAATCATTCTTAGTCTAAGAGAGATAACAAAATGTTTATTATTCAAGTGTTTTACAGTTGTGCTATAGTATACGGAGCTCTTTCTCATACCTTTTTAAATAAGGTAACCCAAATATTAGGACACATCTCAGTACGATACCGTGCAATTCTACATCGTCGCAAACTACAACCACGCTTCCTTATGTGGACTGTTAAATGAATGCATGAATCCAAATTTAACAGTAATATCTGGCAGAAAAGTAAATTCCAATATTTTATGCACACATTTACCGTATTTTCCATCTAAAAGGTGCACCTAAAAGCCTTCCATTTTCTTAAAAGCCCACAGCGAGCCTTAATATCCGATGCGCCGTGTGTATTGTTATTACGGTAATATTTCGACCCCAAAATGGCTCCTTGCTCGAGACATGCTGACAACGCAGAGTTCAAACTTAAGGCGATCGGTTAGGCAGTTGAACACAGAAATAGAGCAACGGCAAGAGAATTCAACGTTAACGAGTCAATGTTACAACTTGCTCTTGGTTAAGTGTCGCTGCTTCATTATATACGTTTTACTGACATCTGATCGTTCTGTTGGCATTTCATTGAGCGTAGCTCCATCTAGTGGATGCATTGTAGATTGTGTCTTATTATGCGGTGCGTCCGATATATGAAAAGAAATGACAAAATAGGCCATTCATTGATGGTGCGCCTCATAATCCAGTGCGCCTTTCAGTGTGGAAAATACGGTACTGCTATTTGGAACAGTTCATAATTTCCCCGTTTGCGCCACGGTTGAACGTTTTGGCCATAATTTCATCGCCAAAAGAACACCAACAGCGCCCACAGTGAAGCAAGTTAGTGACATTGTGTTTTGGATTTGGTTATCTTTAGCTGCAATTTGGGGCTCGGACAAGGTGAAGGGGATAAAAGGACAGTTTGAAATCGCAGTCAGTTAGCATATAAACTTCAAGCTTCTGATCGGGAAAAAAAAAAGGAAAATTGTTTACCATTGGAAATTAAATCACATTTTATTTTCAGGTTTTATCACCCAGCTCAAGAGCAATGTAATGACATTCATATTTATTAGTTTACATTGGAGTTGAGCACCAAAGCCCCGAGTGCGACTTCCTCTTTGATGGTTGATGTAGTGACTGTGTCGAGGTGGAAATCCTCGATCCGACTAATGAGAGAGCGTGCGGATTAGGACGCTGGCGAGCTTCACAGACGTTGGGATTAGTTGAAGTTTTGTAATGGACCACATCTGGTGCATCCAACATCAGATGGAAACCAGCAGATGATATGATTAGCGCTGCATCACTGGCACTCATCTGGGCTCATGAAGGATCCCAGCGACACGCGGTCATTAGCAACACAACAGGCTTGAACTGAAACGGTTGGGTCAGAGTTTCACACTGAATTGTTCAAATACACGAGTCGCTGACATAAATTGACTACTGTGCAGCACAATGTTACTGCGCAAGATGTAAGGAAAGCCATCTAAGCATGTTTTTTCGATATCCAGCATAAGGTCCATATTGGGTCTGAACTATTGATCACAAAAACAAAATTCCGCTTCATTTCAGTAGGTCAGTAGGGTATTTTTTTTATATACAGTACATACTGTATATTAGGGGTATAACAAAAACGGATTTGAATCAGAAAATCGTTTTTAACCGAACTGAATCGAATTATTACAATTTAATTGTATCGCTCACCGTTTATCCAGATGTGTATTGAATCGCCTTTTATGAGAGATGCACACAGGTATAAATCAAATTAAATTGGTTTTATGTTATTTGGATATACTGTATATTTATTTGCTGATGATTTGTTGTTTCTTTGAATGTAATTAAGTTGAATAGATTGTGCTTCGGAGAGCACATCCACCTCACAGTGCAGATGTCCGGTGTTCGACTCCAGGCTCCTTCCTGTGTGGGATTTTGCATGCTCTCCCCGTGTTTCTCTGGGTACTCAGATTTCCTCCCACAATCCAAAAAAATGCATTGTAGGTTACAGTAAATGAACACTATATATTGTCCCTAAGTTTGACTGTGAGTGTGAATGCTTGTTAGTTTATGTGTGCTTTGCGATTGGCTGGCAACTGGTTCAGCAAAATGAAATAAGTCACAAAGTAATTAAGCCACAGATTTGTTTCCATTATTCTTGGAAACTGACTTTGGATTTCCTGACTTGTCCATGCCACACTTGTGTCGTCGTGAACGCTTAAAAGAGAGCATGTCCAACCGTTTAGTAAGTTAACGACTCCAACTGAAGTCGATGAACTGTGTTTCATATTAATTCATGGTTCATTTGTCTTCATTTTAACATCAGGCTAAGCTATTACACCAAATCATTATTGTTTCTTGGAATACAGATTAATGCATGGGAATATGGCCTTGGAAATAAATATTAAACTGCATATGAAATCGCAATCACAATATAAGTCCATTTACTAGTGCGCTTTTTCGTTTGTCAATTCAGCACACTCGTAGAATGACTTGGGCACATGAAGAGAACAGCTGAGTCTGAGCTGACCCTATTACTGGAAACTGGTTGTTTGGTTGAACGGCTTTAATGGTACAACTGGAAGAAGCCTTCATGTCCATGCATTTTTTCGAGTGTGCTGTGGTTTGAACAAGTACTTGTGGGTACTACAGTCAAACAAGGGAGAAATCGTTCAAATGAGGTTTATGATGGGACATTTGTCTTGCAATAGTGCAGCTCAGCTCCACGGAGACAAATACACATTGCAACACTGGACTCTTCACTTCCACGGCTCCTCTGAGTAAATATTAAACAACCGCTAAAGAGCAGCGACTGCTATTTTAATCCTCATCCACCCGTGTGACAAATGACGTATGAACACGAATGTAAAAATAGAACTGTTGTGAAGTGCTGGTGTAAACGGTTCAATCCAACATGCAAGAAAAATCCTTTCAGAACGCGATGAGCGGGGCACACATTCACAATCCATTGACCAGTTGTTCTTTTCATTTTGAAGTTGCAATCAAATTCAATTTTAGGCTCTGGATCAAAAAAATAAATGAGGAAAAACTGGCCACGGGACTATGTTTGATTGGAATATTTAACTGGTCAGGGGAAATGGAAGATTGGCGACGAGCATGAGTAGAGATATGATACAGGCAATGGTTGAATAGTTTTGCATTAGATTCCAAAACAAATTCAGTGATTATTTGTTTATCAAAGATATGTTCCAGGCCCCACCTTTGATCGGTGAAAATCTAGACCACATATACAAACCAAGGAGCATATACGCAAACATTTTTGTAATACTGTATAATTTTCCCATTCCCACACGCTTAAAAAAACATTTCAACTTACCAAAACACACTTTTTAAACTATTCCTGTTCAACATATTCGTTCCTTTATTGAATCACACGAGAAACGCCACGGATGGGCAAACGGAACGTAGCATAACTGTCACATTCATTTTAACTTTCAAATAATTGCTACTTTCACACACAGAGCCTTCAGCGGTAGTCACAGACATATATTCGCTCCACTCTATGACAGCAACAACTAGTAGTGGAGTTAATGGGGGCCTACTCGGCTTCTTTTCGCACTAATTAGTGCTGCCCGGCAAGTTGTGGCACAATATGGTACTACACTGAAGGTGCACAACTCCAAATTCAGACTTGTATTAAATTGAGGTAGCGGAGGTGCACAATGAGCCACGAAATATTTCATTTTGACTGCCATTTGAAAATGGAAAGAAAAATATGATTAAACACACTCTGGACCTGAGCTTCCAGCACCGCCCACTTCTGTCTGCAGCGATACAAGTGGCGCACGGACACCCGCATGCATTAGAGCTCCCAGGCCAAAGTCTAGGATTAGACTGCCATAATTACCATGCAACGCAAAACTTGAGCCTCTCCCTGAAGACGCTGTTGATTTATTTAAGAAGTTGCATTTCAGCCCCGCTTAAATTTAGAAAGCCGGTGCCACTGAGCAACTGAGCATCAGCGTGTGAGCGTGCTGCCAAAAATTTCTCCTCTCCTTTAAAACGTGGCTTCAAATCATCCGCAGATGTGCCGCTGGAGTAAAGACAGGCCGCAACGTAGGCAGGCCACAGGAGATGGGAGGAAGCAGAGGAAGCGGAACTCCATCTTCGATCCGAGTTCCTCGCATGGTGAACCGCACACACAAAAACATACAAAGCAAACCTCGGTAATAGCCTGAGGCGGAACCCAGCCGTGCGTCTCGAAGCATTTACCGCCACTGCGAGCGACATCGCGCAGCCCTGACCTCCGTTGTGCACCAATGTCTCGCAAGACGCATCTTATGTAAGGTAGCACGGCGGAGAAAGAGCCGCGCTTCGCTTTTATGATGTTTTGATAGCAAACTCTGCGTAAATGTTCGCAGTCGAGAACATTCTCTTCTCCCGCGTGTTTTAGTTTCTTCTCTAATGCAAATGAGCAGGTGGAAGTGCTACTATGTGAAACTGCGTGATATTTTAAATGTATTTTATAGGTGATGCATCATTGCTTATTCAAGATTTTTTGGGACTAAAATATATACTGTATATATTTTTTAAATTTTCCCCAGTGGTCCCTAACCACCGCAATCAGCTATATTCTGTATTATTTTTTCCCCCCTCATATGTGTGGGCTCACTTACTAATCTGTAATTGGTTCTACTTTCTCACTTGGAAAACGACACATGCACACACAAGTGTGAAGCCACAGTTAATTGGTTCCCGGTGTTTATATTTGAATTGAAAAATGTTCTTAACCCGCTCCTGGTATATTTTGGATCCATGACAGGGGTCATGTTTTGTTTCGTTGATTGTGTAGCCTTGGTTTTGACCGTGCTCGTCAAGTACCAATACAGTGAACCCAGGCCATGCGTTCCTGAACGACGTGTGACAGCATTTAGTTTTTTTTCTCTCCAATTTTTCAATTTGTTGTGCATGTCGCTGGTATCAGGCGGAATCCTTTTACCTAAAAAATCATCACTTTTGAGGAGACTCCAAAAATGCCATCTTTATTCAATCATTAACATTACGTTGCCAAAGAGAGCAAGCCATTTTCAACACTTACCGCATGTATGGACTGACCAATAGCTTATGAAAAAATGTGAAATTTACAAGACAAGAGGACGTTCCGGCCTCCTTCGTAAACCGTAACCACAATGTAGACCATGACAAAAATACTTTTGACACCCATGGTGTAGATGACAACATGGAAGTGCATACACTATGGCAGTGGTCACTTTCTATTTATTGATTTTTTTTTCTTCCATAAACTGGTGCTTTGCTCATCAACAATGTGATCTTTGAACATACAAATTTCTCAACTCACCGAATGTCAAAAGTGATCTGAAGTACAGAGGAGGGGGGGGGGGGGGCTCTTACTGTGTTTGACTGAGCCAAAGTGTGATCTATTTCTTACTTAGCATCGAGGCTCTGTCCCCCCGGTCGGTTCTGAGCATAATGGCGAGGTGACAAGTGGACAGTGCAAATGCTGGCCAACGCCGCGTCAAGGACAAGACCGTCTTTTTTTTTGTCACAATTTTCTTTCCCACGTCATCAACCGCATATGAAAAATAAACTTTTTAATGGATTTATATGATGAAAATATGAAAATACCAATGCAAATACAGATGAGGTTAAAAAAATGTATGCACTGCACACATTCGCTGGACGTTGAAGGGGTGGGAACACTGCAATGGTTCACGTGCGCGGCTTCGAGAGAACATCGTTTGTCGCTCTCATGTAGCGAAATGACTCAATAGAAATATTAGAAACAGTTCCCACCGATGCAGTGTAATTCCACACCACTGTACAACTGCCAAGAGGTCTTCGACATAAAAGAGCAGAACAAAAACGACTTCCTGCATCTTGGCGACTACATGTCAAACTCCGCATGGGCTCATTTAATTACTGCATTTACCGAAGACGTTGAAGATGAAATGGAAAAGCGGAGCAAAAAGCTTTTGCTTTGAATCTGCGCAATGAAGAGCATTAACATACCGTATTTTCACGACTATAAGGCGCCATTAAAAGTCTAAAATTTTCTCCAAAATGGACAGGACGCCTTATGATGCGGAGCGTCTTGTCTATGTGCTGAGTTCCAAAACCTGACTGACAGCCGACACGCTGTTTATATAGAGAAAAGGCGGAAGTGACTGTGGACAGGCATGCGGCAAAGAAGTCGGCCAATCAGTGAAGGGTGGGCGTGTATATATACATATATGGAGAGAAAGAGAGCGAAAAGGCAGACGTGAGTGACAGGCATGCGGGGAAGCAGTCCGCCAATGAGTGAAGGGTGGGCGTGTAAGTGGACGCTCAAGGTACGCTACAAACAGGTACCAACACCTGTATAGAGTGTGGCTATGTGTATTGTTGCAAAACAACTTCGGTTTTGGTTTCTAAGAACCCCCGAAAATAAATTCTACAAAGAGACACGCCTACGAAGCTCAGTTCAAACTTCAAGCCATCGGTTATGCTTTTGGCATGCGTGCCCATCTCACAGCAGCGGTGAAAAACCAAGTCAAGCAAATGAACTCTGAGTTATTCCCGGAGGCTTGACTAAAGAACTCCAAACGCTGGACATCGGCATCAACCGGGCGTTCAAAGTAAAGTTGCGAACGGCATGGGAACAATGAATGAACGATGGCAAACACAACTTTACAAAGAGTGAGAGGCAGCGCCGGGCGAGTTACGCCACAATTTGCGAATGGATTGTGGCTGCTTGGACGAACGTGTCTGCTTGCACTGTTGTTCGAGCTTTTGGCAAAGCCGGCATCATTTCTGTGGAGCCACATGGCAATGAGAGTGACTGACAACGAGAGGGAACACGGCGTTTTTGATGGATTACCGGTACTTGCACGATTGTTCAATTCTGATACAGAGGATGAGGACTTTGATGGATTTCTGGGTGATGATTGATCGAAAAACGTGAGTACATTGTACGATGGCTAAATAAAATACAAAGGAACTCAGTTTTCCGTTGCCTTTTTAAAAACGTGTTTTTAGCTTGTATCTGTAGGTCTTGGCATGCTACAAGCTAACGTGTTTTTAGCGTGCGCACATGCATGCCGTATGTTTAAGCTGGCGTATGTTTTACCACTTTAAAATTGCGCCCAATAATACAGTGCGTTTTGTCTATGTGTAAAATACAGAAATAGCACCCATTAATGAGACTGCGCCCAACCATACGGTGCGTCGAATGGTCGTGAAAATACGGTAATCATTTCTTTCATTCAGTGCTCTTGGCAGCAAGTGTTGACTTCAAAATGTTTTGCTTCGAAGAAGGTTTTCAAAATATCCCCCAAAAAGCCTGTCAGTATGACATAACGGCGAGCCACTTACAAACTTCAACCACATTGATAAAACTGATCTTTGAGCATTATTTTCTACAGTACCTGTCTTTTGTGTCAAAGGTGGAGCCAATCCTAGCTGATTTTGAGGGAGAGGGGGTAAACCCTGGACTGGTTGCCAGCCAGTTGCAGGGCACATATAGACAAACAACCATTTACAGCTAAGTCTTCAATGGATCAAACGCATTTTTAGAATGTGATGGATTTAAACCCCGAACCTCGGTGTCAGTATTGTGAAAAAGACATGCTAACCACTGTCGGTTGTGTGTACGTTATTAGTCAAAGCACATTCATTGGTAATGTTGTCTATTGATCTGGAAGATACCGTAAGTACGACTTACCTGTTCATAATTTAGGCGCTGGGCCTCCGAGATCTCTTTCGGTTTGGTTTCCAGGATGTAGTCTCCTGCCGGGGCGCAAGAAGAATGCTCAGTATGGCCAAAACAATTACAGCGCTTAATAGCAGGCTGCCTATTACAGCATCGTTCAATACTGCAATTCCTAACCCTGCAAAACCAAACAACTTGTGTGTAAAACTCATTCAAATGTCTTTTTTCAGAACCTGGGAACTGCCATGCACATTTTCTTGCAGCTGGCATTATGTACTTTAAAGACAACCACAAGCTCATACTGTAGGTATTTAACCTTGTCAAATACTCGTCTGCGTCCGTGATTTCTCAAACAAAATCATTCCTAAAGCTTTAGGACTCCAGAGAATCAGAGTGAGAACCATTATCCGAAAATTGAGAAAGTATGGAACAGTGGTGAATCTTCTAAGGAATGGCCATCCCACAGAAATTACCCCAAGAGCACTTTGATGACTCATCCAGGAGGTCGCAAAGGGCAACAACTAAAGCAACGGTCCCCAAGCTGTGCAGTCCTGTACCAAGTATCCCTGCAGAGCAGTAATGGGACGCGGTCTGGTGGGTGAGGACCGTTGGTTTAAAGAACTGCCGGCCTTCCTCACCTCAGTTAAGGTCAGGGTTTCATGACTCAACAATGACGAAAAGACTGGGCAAAGATGACATCCATGGCAGACTTTCAAGGCATGAAGCACTACTGACCAGAAACAACATAAAGGATTGTCTTATTTTTGGCAAAACACATTTGAATGGTTCCCAAGATTTTTTGGGAGACTATTCTATGGTCATCACATCAACAGTCTAACATGGTGATGATTGTGTGATGGTCTTTCGCTGCTTTGCTACTTCAGGACCTGGATGACTTGCGACGTTTGATGCAACCATGAACCAAGAGGGAGAATGTTTGGCCATTAGTTTGTAACCTCAAGCTGAAGTGCATTTCAGTTCTGCATCACAACGATCAAAAATCACATCAACAAGTCAACTTCGAAATGCCTTTGAAAAAGTTTTCGAGTGGCCTAGTTGAAGTCCAGGCTTAAATCTGATTGAAAGGCTTTGGCATAACCTTTAAAAGGCTGTTCACACCTAAAAAAAAAACCCAGTGCTGCTAAATTAAAGCAATTTTGCAAGGAAGAGTGGGCCAAAATATCTCCACAGACATGTGAAAGACTCATTGTCTGTTATAGAAAACACTTGATTACATT
Organism: Hippocampus guttulatus; assembly: GCF_054856545.1. Taxonomy (NCBI): domain Eukaryota; kingdom Metazoa; phylum Chordata; class Actinopteri; order Syngnathiformes; family Syngnathidae; genus Hippocampus; species Hippocampus guttulatus. The sequence continues at coordinate 14,832,711 of NC_141263.1, forward strand.
TGCTGGTGCCGAATGTGGCCCAACCTGTTATTAGGTTTAGGAGAAACTCACTTTTCCATACAGGGCCTAGGAGGTTTGGATGTGTTTTCTCTCTTAAAAAATAGAAATAAATAACTGCATTTTGTGTTAACTTGCGTCACATGACTAAGATTGGTTTGACAAAGGAAAACATTTAAGTGTAATAAACATGCAAAAAGAAATAATTGGTCAGAAAAGGTCAAAATACTTTCTCTGCACTGTATATTTATATGGACATTTTGGACTTGTCAGACTTGAAGAAAATTATTTTCTTGGAGTTGTCTGGTTTAATGAGGAAATGACAAAGATCTCTTTGAAAGACGTTGCTATACAGTACTTTCTTTTTATTTTTATTTTATTAGCCTCTTAATTGCTTGGTATATATTGGTACACCCCAAATTGAAAACAAATAATAATTGACTAAAAGGGCTGCGATTGGCTGGCAACCAGTTCAGGGTGTACCTCGTCTACTGCCCGGAGGCAGCTGGGATAGGCTCCAGCACGCTTGCGACCCTTGTGAAGATGAGTGGACTAAGCCGAGAGTCAAACAACAGCAACATTTTTTTTTAATTTAAAAAAAAAAAAAAAAAAAGTGGAACGTCCGCTTTTGTTTCATCCACATTTACGTACATATTTCTCCATTGTCGACTTTGTTACTATTTGAGAGTTCCATTGACCTGGTTGCGTAGCAGCAGACAGCCGCCTCTCGAGCTTGACTTGTTATCCCGCAAAAAGAAATGGCACTCCATGATTCACAAATCTGATGAAAAGTAATTATTTTTTCTAAGAAAAACACATTTGTTCAGGCAGTATTTATTTATTTTGATTTGTATTTGTTTCGATTTTTTTTCTTTTGTGCTTTTTCAAGGATGATTTTTCAAACAATTATCAATTTATAGTGTCCTGAGAGTCATCAGCTGCGCCGCACCAGGAGAAAGACACTCATCTAAATACAACCCACAAAGGTTGAATGGAGGCAACTGGACTCTTCTTGTTTGTTGAAGACATACAGGTGAAACACCTTCAACAAACAAGAAAAGTCCAGTCGCCTCGATTCAACCTTTATGGATTATAATGCCCCGAATGACTGAGAATCCATACAGCCATATCATCAAAATATACTTCTTTTCAACTCCGAGTGTCAGCCTGAGGCAAAAGCTCACTGGTGCTCAGTGCACCAGTGAGCGTTGGTCTCCCAGCTGACAGCACAATGCACCATGAGCTGCTGAGTGACGCCCACCACCCTCTGAATCATCTGTCGCCATTGTGTCAACGCACTCGGACGACAGATTGTGCTGAGATTAGAGTCCTCGCGGTATTTTCATATAAATAGTGTGGCAGAAGACTGTCGCCCAAAACGTGCACATTAAATTAGTCCAGGAGGCACGGTGGTCAACTCGTTAGCATGTCGGACTCCCAGTGCAGAGGTAAAAGGTTCAATTCCGGATCCAGCCTTCCTGTGTGGAGTTTGCATGTTTTCCCGTCCGTGCCTGCGTGGGTTTTCTCCGGGTACTTTGGGTTCCTCCCACATTCCAAAAACATGCATGGCAGGTTAATGGAACACTCTAAATAGTCCTTTGGTGTGAGTGTGAGTACGGATGGTGGTTCATCGTCACCTGTCAGCGACCTCTGCAACCCACTTTTAGGTCCCGACCCAAGAGTTGAGAATCACTGCATAAGTGTATATGCCATACATATAATTTTTTTTTTTTTTTTTACTATATTTTACTTGAGTGACTCAAACTAGTTGGCCAATAAAGTTGATTTTGATGTGTCCGACCAGAAGTCACAAACCACAAAACTTGATGCTATGCTCGTCATAGACATCCACGACCAATTAATGATGTTGAATGCTGAAACAGTAACACTCACCAAGATACTCCATCAGTTGCTCGGCTGTAATAATCTCCATCATCGGAGGCATTTTAACCTGTGATAGAGACATCCGTAAAGCAAACATGTTGGATATAGCATGCAACAGAGGTGCAGTGGGTTCATCAGTTTTAACACATCCATTTAATACTTTTTTTTAACCTCATTAGAGTTGCGGGTGAAATGTGAAAATTCTTCTGAAATATTATATAATATTAAATAATCTTTCTCTATTTCATCAATCTATGCCTGTGACATTTAGTGACAGGCATGACAATAAAATGTTCTTCCACTAGATGGCAGAAGGTATATGCAGTAATTATCCCTTTGATGCATTTTGGTAACATTTTTGTTTGGTGGTTTGCTGGAAGAAAGTAATGTTTGCTCCATGTACAGCACTGTGTGTACAGCGGTGGTTGTTTTAAAGTGCTCTATAAATACATTTGAGTTGAGTTGAGTTCCTCGCCATGGGCGGTCTCTGTAGCTTCCTGACAAAAATGCTTACTGTCCATAAAATCGAAAATTTTGCAGTGATCCTTATAATAATTTCTGAGGTTGATGAATACTAAAGTGATGTGTCTCGCGCACAAATAAAAACAATACCTGATGTTACTATGGCACTTGGCACCCGGCCGTGAAACGAAGCTCGCTGTTACAAATAGCAAAATTCACTGGAAGTTTCTTAACGGAAGTCCCGCACATACTCGTTTCGCCGTGAGAGTACTCGGGAATAAGGTGGATATTTAAGTGCAGCATACAGTGGCTTACATTAGTCTGCATTATATAGAATAGTCACTGGTGGTGCAGTCGTGGTGCATCTGCCTGACCTCTGTGGAGGCAGTACGAATTCTGTTCCTGCTCTGTGACTGACATTTGACCAAGATTAGGTGTAGTCTGCCTTTCACTTGAAGCCATTAACTCAACGTAACCCTGAACAACATACACGGTAAATAGAAAACGAATGGATGGAAACAAAACACTGCCTAAGTAGAGCTCAGTTGTATTTAACCTTTTAGTACATACATTTGCATTTGAAAAGAGAATGGTTTGTTTTTAAACTTTTATTAAGGTGTAGGATTGCTTAACTTTTATGTGCATCTGATTCATCAATGAATTTTCCAATATTTAACCGCAGTGATAATGTTTAAACGGTGTGTAGTGTTAAAGTGGTTTACAATATTATCATTTTGATTTATTCTGTATTTTTATGAATGAGGTTTCAAGGTGCATGGTTTACCTTCCAGGCAAGCAGGAGTACGTTCATGATGGCCAGCAGCGGACAGGGCCCGTTCTCGTTCTGGGTGATGATCGGCGTGTTCTCCTCCCTCCACTTGATCCACTTGATGTGGTAGATCGACTGACCGGCCGCTCGGTCCTTGGCGCACATCGCCTTGGTGCCATCCAGGCCGAACTCGCCCTGAAGGGCCAGGGCCAACCCTCGCTCCTCCAGGCCCTCGCTGTTCAAGTCCGAGCTGGGGCACGAGTTGAGCTTGGAGAAAGATTCCTCCAGTGAGTCCAGGCTGCGGGACTCACACCCGCCGAGGCTGGCATCCGGGTCCGGGTCGCTGCCGCTCGCCAGCCCCTCGGATAAGGCGTGCGGGGCGCTCAGGTCTTCTGGGATTGTCCTGCCCGGACACAAATGGGTGGGCTTGGCAAGTTTGGTCGACTCGATTTCTTTCTCGTCAGCACCTGAGGACGGCCCGTCGGTTTGGTTGTTTACTAACTTTGAGGCACCACCCTCCTTATTTGGATCCGATCCCATCCCGTTAGTGATCTGCTGCTCCCCAGTACGCGAGGCGTTCGAGTCGGCGTGCTTCTTCGCCTCCTGTCCAGCCGACACTTCCAGGACCTCCACTAAATCACACCTGCCCACGCCGGGGTTTACATGAAGGGTGCTAGGCTCCTCCTCGGAGCTGTTGTTAGAGCGATCCGTATCCTGCAAACTACTGAGACGAGGCTCACTATTTGTGCATTTCTCCGCCGCTCCTTTCCCGCCTCCCGAAGCAGGAGCGTCGCCTGTGCTCGCCCCGATGGTGTCGCCCCCGACGGGGTCTCGATGCACGTCTGCATTTTTCTCCATTTCGACTGTCGATAGATTCTAGCTAAATTGCAGCAGTACATTCGGTCCAAAAGACGCCATGACAACTCTGCCGGTGACGTCATCAGAATGAATATTTTTCAAGCCGACTAGGAGGCGCTCGAGACGCAGCAGTCATGTGGTGGCGCGTTTGCGGACCCTCGGATCTTCCTCTTAGGTCACTATTTACGTTGCTGTCTGTAGTTCACTTGTGCCTTTTTGTATCCACACCTGTCATTTCAGACAAATGACGTAGTACTTTGTGCCTTTCAGGTGCATGCTTTAGGCTCCGCCAAAACAAGCAAAACGTACCTATTAATTATTAAATGGCTGCCAACTTCACATAAATTGTATAAATAACATAAATAAAAACCAAACGTTCGTAATTTTCAAAAAGACGGCCACCTTTAAAAAACGAATTGAAAAAAGATACGCGTTCACATTTACCACCATCGTTTTTTCAAAAAAAAATTGTGTGTGCCCTGCTTAATTTTGTTGACGTTGATAAGGACCAGAGGACGCCTTCTTTGCATCCTGAGCCACCGGTGTAAGTGCTAGTTAGGGGCCCTATATGAGGGCCAGGAATCCTATCCCGTCATGTCGGTGCAAGGTTTAGAGTGCCGCTGTTTTGTCTTCAAGATAGGCCAATGTCAGGTGTATCTCAGCGTCACACCCCTACTCCCCCGCAGTAACCTGGTTTGCCTTGTTGCGATGTCTCTGATCACCAGATGTGGGTAGAGTAGCCAAATATTCATCCATCCATCCGTCCATTTTCCGAACCGCTTGATCCTCACTAGGGTCGCGGGGGGTGCTGGAGTACGGAGCCCCTAAGGGGACATGGAAGGGGAAAAAAAACTTTGCGAGATCTCACAAAGTAATGCGAGATCTCGCAATTTTTTTTTCCTTCCATGTTTCCTCCGTACAATCCTCACTCTTGTTTGAGTTTGAGCTGGAATTTGAGTAAGGTTTCTGCCATGTTTCACGTAATTACTTTGAAAAATGTTCTGTGTCCTGTGGGGGAACGAAGACCATATGCAGTCACGTGACTCTCTGGTTTCTTTTAGTTAAATGTGCGTAAAAAGTCAGGTGACACAAGTGTTTCTGACGAACCAAAATCGATCACCCAAGCAATAAATTCCTGCATATTAAATAAAACACCCAGGAGCAGAATGTTGGCTCTAACGGCATTTCCTCTATCCAAAAGTAGTAAAAGTATGTCAGATATGTTTTGTTAAAACTACTTTGACAAGTACAATTTATTTAAAAAGTGCGGAGAAATAGCGTGCTATTACTGAAACAATTCAGCACATATTAGGAGAGCGAAAAAAGATCTAACGGGTTTCAAAACACTGAACCGGGATTTTTAGATTAACCTCCTAATTTAGATGCACGAACTATTTACAAACGCTGGGAGTCAGCATTTCCTGCAGTACTGTATACACTGATCTGAGTGTACAGACATTGCTCATCGCTCTCTCACTGTTCAGACGATATAGGATCGACGTGTTTTTTTATCACAAAATATAAATAGTGCGTTATTGCATGTTTGAGTTGTTTTGTGCATTTTACGATAGAAAAGTCGTTACAATTACTTGGGCCCCCTGTCTCCTTATCTTAAGTCAACAGTCTCAAACTTGGGCCTTAAACTGGACAGTGATTTCAAACTCGATCGGCAAATTGGTGCCGTTGTTAAATCCAGCTTCTTTCACCTTAGACAGCTGGCCAAAATAAAACCTCTCCTCTCACATGAACACTTTGAGACAGTAATTCATGCCTTTGTCACATCCCGGCTCGATTACTGCAATGCCCTTTACTTTGGAGTCAGCCAGTCCTCCATTAAGCGCCTTCAGCTGGTCCAGAATGCCGTTGCTCGCCTCTTGACTGGTACTCGTAAGAGGGAGCACATAACTCCTACTCTGGCATCCCTTCACTGGCTCCCCATTCATTTTAGAGTTATTTTCAAGATCCTCTTATTTGTTTTCAAATCTCTGAATAATCTCGCGCCACCTTACCTCTCTGAGCTCTTCCGCCCCTACACACCTGCCCGGCGCCTCAGGTCTGTGGACCAGACCTTATTAGAAGTACCAAGAACTAAACTGAGGCTCAGAGGGGATCGAGCCTTTTCTGTTGCTGGTCCCTCTCTCTGGAATGACCTCCCACTGAACATTCGGCAAGCCTCCTCGCTGCCCATCTTCAAAACCCTCCTCAAAACTCACTTGTATTCTTTGGCATTCGACTCAGCGTGACTTAGATTTGTTCTTGGTTTTACTGTTTGGTGCTTTCTACCGCCTTTATTACCGATTTGTCTTACTGTTTATTGTGCATGTTAAATTGCTCCATGTACAGCACTTTGTATGCAGCGATGGCTGTTTGAAAGTGCTCTATAAATACTGTTGACTTGACTTGACAATTACAGTAAACCTTATTTACATCAACCCCAAGTCTTTCTTGAAAATCACTACGTAATCGTTACTTTGAATAATATCAGTTTGATAAAAGCAATAATAGTAGTAATAGATAAAAAACACAATAACTAAAGTTATATTGTATTGTATAATATATACTGTATAGCATTAGGAGGTCTCGACTGTTCCTCCCCTAATTGTCAAACCCGGAAGTTAGGATTTACGGAAGTACACAAAGAGGGCGTAAACAAATCGATATGCAGCGACGTTGCGTGTTTGTTATGTCACGCCTCAAGACAATAACCAGTTTCGTCGCGTGTCCCTTTTTGTTTAGGCATTTTTTCTTACTGCGTGGAGTGCTTTAATTTGACGTTAGGTCTGTCCTCAAACACAGTATAGTAAACTGTCGGAAGGGAGGCGGCAGTTATACACGTGACGTCACTCTGCCAGAGGAACGCAGAGGTGTCAAAGGGGTTGATGAGCAGCAGGAATAGGAAGCGCCACTATTTCGACACAACTAAAAATTCAGCCGAACTCTTACTAACCTCGCCTACTAAGTTTTTTTCCCTTCCATCTAAAGGCTTGTTCAATATGATATTGGTTAAAGTGCTCCTCACGTTTTACTGCATTCTCCATACCTCAGGTAAGTTTTTCTTAACGAACTTTCAGGTAGTTCCGAACTGTCTTCTCCCTTAATAGGCGATGGAAGGAATTTAGGAGCATTGAGCATTTGAAAATGTCGTTGATATCTTTGGTATCCAGTTTAAGGACACTAGTAGGACTGTGTCCTGCTACGCACCTACATACCATTTCTGTATTAGCTCTCTCATTGTGATTATTCCACCTGAATGTTTTGTTCTCTGGAAGTTTAACTATTTCATAGTTGTATGTTTTAATTACATGTGACCTGGCAAAGGGTATGGGGAAAACATTGTGATACTTAACATTTACTGTGATACTTTGCAATACAGCTGCTTTCTCAATAAAACGAGAAAACAAGATGACTCATAGGGAAAAACATCAGTACATTGTTGAAGGGAGCCCAACAGATTTGTTTGAAATCTTAATTCTGTCCTCTAGAGTTGTTTGGACTTGTTGATTTTAGCATATACTGTAGTCACTTTTAATTCAGAGACCATACAATGCCTTTCATGTGCAGTAAGCTCACTGCCTACAGTGCTCAGTCATGTCTCTTTTTTTACATTGGCAACCTTTTGTGGTATATGGTGTCAAGGAAGAAAGGAGAAGACTCAATTCAATTTTACAAATAGAGAAGCAGTAGAGCAGCAAAGGGTTGATAAAGATGGATGAGAGAACAATAGGCACAACAACAACCACAGCAATTACAGTAATAGTCCCATTAAAGCAACACTGGTGATACCGGCGTGCTGAAAAACACCACTGTCCTCAGAGCATCATTCAGTCAGGCCGCAGCCTTGTCTAATAGGGAAAAAGTGCTTTACACCTGTTTTGTGGCATCCATAAGCAATTACAAACATTTTGGGTGCGCGCCAATTGCCGATTTTTGCTATTTGCAGCAGGGCTCGGTCTCTATCCAAGTCAATAGTTTGGGGTAACCTTGAAGCAGAAAAAAAACAAGGTCAACAATGCTTAGCCAAATGTGTTCATCTGCGAGGGAAAGTTTTAATTTCAAAGCAATGTTGTTGAAGCTTGCCAGAATGTTGTAAAAGCCCATGAATTCAGCATACATTAAAAATTCTCATTTTTGCTTAGTCTTGGTGAGCCTTGTGGCCAGTTTTGTTTTGAATTTTACAAAATCAACACATTTCATAATTAAAGCACTGCTTATAGCTTTCTGACAGTCGTCGAAGTCTTGAGGACAGGTAGAGGAATCTGGTTGTGTGAACATTTGTCTCTTTTGTGGACAAGTTGCTACGAGCCTGTATCAGCCTCTGCCTGTCAGGCCCTTGCTACATGGAAGCTTTACTATGAAGCAACAAAGCAGCCTGGCAAGGTAGAATCTCTCGGGCTTTAGGTTTGATGTTGGTATTGTTACTCTTTCGTTTCACTCCAAAAGGTTGCACCCCTTATTCTCAAAGCCAAGTTGCAACCCTGTTCCATTTATTCTCAAAGCACTTGTTCTGGATGGAAATTTGGGCTGAAATGATTAATTGGATAACTTGAGTAATTCCAGTCAAAATATTTTTTCTACATGGCTACACGTCACTGCAGACTCAGTTCAGAAATAACTTAGCAAATATACAATAGCACCACACTGAAAAGAGTGTGTTAAAGACAGAATAACATATCTTCTGCAAAGCAGAACTAAGTAACCCACCACAACAACATGTTTACGATAGGTATCGATGTTAGCTCATTTATAGTTATATAGCTTAACCCACTAGTTAGGGTGTATTGTAATGCCCCCACAAGTGTTCAAGGATAGACGTGTGTGCGGTATCAAACGCTTTATGGAATAAAACGGTAACATAATAAACACGTAACGAGTACATTCATACACAAACTTCTATGGCCACAACCGATGGCCAGTCACTCAGACATCTTACAGACTGGCTAACGTTTGAGTCAACAGCCAGCCACTAAACCCAAGTCACAACAGCTAACTCTACAGTCTCATTCGCTGACTCCCATGTCACTCAGCAGGCCACGCTCCACCTTTTATAGCCACCCACTCAAAATCACAGGTATTATAGTGTGAAACGTGAAGATGCAACACCAAATTTTCACAATAATTGCCCCTCACTTGACCCGCACGTTTTTTTTTGTTTGTTTAATAAATGAAAATGTCATTGAATAATTTGGAGAAAATTCTAATCTAAAAAATTTGAATTGCTGCAGCTCAACCGAGAATATAAATCAGTATGTAACCACCTGACCATAAGTGGAACCACTGAGCGAACACGGTGACTTTCAGTTCTCCTAGAAAAAAAAATCTTCAAATCACCTGATGTGCTTCTTCTCATGTGATCCTTGTTTGAGGTTTAAATGGACCACATGCTTTGTTGTTGCTCGAAGACCGCACAAAGAACAATAAACTGGTCAATACAAAAGCCAGTAGGATAACTTGGTGGCATATGTGGCACATGACCACTGACCCATTGTACTATACCTTCCAAATACTATGTTATCCTCCAAAAGACATCATATGTGTAAACACATGGATGAAAATGAGGATCGTTTGGACAGTGTTGTCATCTTGTACATGAAACCTGGAAAAAAAAACACATTCTTGCTCGTCAGGTAAACATACCGCCGGACTCTCCAGCCTTGATGGCGCAAAGATAAGTTTTTTTTTTTTTTTTTTTTTTAAATCTTCTGTCCAGTGTCATTTCACTGTTGATGAATGGCATTTACAAAGTATTTTCAGCCAGAACCGCTGTTACCTGGGTATTTTCTTCATTTATAGCACCTGGTCTGTTTGATTGGGTGATTAGATGTTTGCATAAAATGGCACTTGAACTGCCCAACGGGATATCGGTGAAAAATGTTCCTTTTGTGTCTGGAATGTTTACATCGCCTTTGTATTTCTTGCAGCCTTGTTGCAAGGACCCTTGAACAACTACATAGGCCATTATGAGGGTTTATCTTACGACACTGAGGCCCTGCACCTGAGGCACCAGAGAGCTAAGCGGGCACTCTCACCTCAAGACGGTACCCTGCACCTGAACTTCCATTCACACGGCAGGTCAGTTAGAAAACAAGCACACACCCACCATTACTTCTTTCAGGCTCACACACGTTGTCTTTCTGAATGGTATGACTGTGTTTAACCCCATTACTTTGTGGGATTTACTGAAAACAGAAATTGATTTATTTCATACTTGGATACAACTGTATCATATATTACAAGAAAAGAATGATTCCTCGAAAGTTTTTAGTGCCCAAATTAATTGCTAAGAGCAAGATGAGAATCAGAGTACAGTTGTTGCTCCCACAACAGTTTATTTTCTCCGGAATCTCTACATTAGCAAGCGCTTGGATCCTTTCGCCAGGCCTATGTAATGCATAAATGTTAGTGAGTGACAACCTTCAGGAAGGAAGTGCTTTACAATTTGGCATTGATCCAAATTAGCTTCATGAGCAATCCTTGGCATTTTTCTGTTGTACTCTTGCAAATATTTTGATATGTCATGTTGTTAACCTGGTAATTACAAAATAAAGAAGGTAGTGAGTTATTGATGTTCCTGGTAAATTACCTTGCCTCAACATAACACAAAAATGTGGACAAATTGGCTTGCTTTCTTAAATTTTTTTCAGTTTTTTTTTGTGTGTGTGTACACACACACACACACACACACTGTCCATCCATCCATCCATTTTCCGAACCGCTTGATCCTCACTAGGGTCGCGGGGGGTGCTGGAGCCTATCCCAGCCGTCTTCGGGCAGTAGGCGGGGGACACCCTGAATCAGTTGCCAGCCAATCGCAGGGCACACAGAGACGAACAACCATCCACGCCCACACTCACACCCAGGGACAATTTTAGAGCGTCCAACATTCCAAAAAAAACACACACACTGATAAGATAAAAACAATATACATTAGGGATGAACATTCTACAAAATTTCGTTGACCAACCATGGGGAATATTAATGGTAAAATAATCAGTACATAGAATTAATCATGGTTTATTGCTTTTCTATTGAATGGGATGATGATTGCCATTGTGCCATGGTGTAGGTCTTTGTAGATGTACTTCAATTTCACAAAGCTGTCTTCTTTATCTTGCAAAGCACTTGTTCGTGCCTGCCATTTTGTCTCAACTGCTTCAAGACCTGATGAATTTCTAAACAACAATGAATAGTTAATTATCCCGATACCTAATGTACTGTTGATAAGTCTACACATCGTTGGTCATACAGTTTGCCAAATTGTCTCCATGACAAAGCCCACAATGCCGAGGAAATGTTCTGCACCGGCAAAGGCACTTGAGGAGTCGCCAAAAAGGAAGAGGAAGATGCTAACTATCGCTGAATAAGTTAAACTACTGGACATGCTGAAGGAAGGTAGAAGTTATGGGGCTGTAGCGCGCCATTACGGAATGAATGAATCCTCCATTTGTTCCATAAAGGAGGAGGAAAATAACATGAGGACAACAGCAGCAATAAGTTTTATCAAGGATGCAAAAGGGGTCGTAACTGTCCGCAACAAGACCATTGTAAGGCTGGAGTCTGCTTTAGCTTTGTGGATTAATGACTGCAGGAATAAGAACATTGCGCTGGATCGTTATGTGTGAAACGCTGTGGGTTTCATGATAAAACCAGGGCTCATTTGTAGGTCTAAAAATCCCAAGAGTCCCAAAAAACAAAAGTGAGGATCAAGATTTCTTATTAAAGGACTAGTGCCGTGCATACACCATTGCATCATGTCTCCAAAATATTCAGAGGGCCATTCAGGAAATAAAAACTCAAACTTTGAATGCCTGCTGGGGGAAAAAAAAAGCCATAGGCAGTGCAAAACCTGACCACGAGCTCCCTTGACGAGATCCATCACTCCGCGGTAGGTACAGCTGTCAATCTAGCTCAACAGTTTGGATGAGACAGCTTGAATGACGAGACTCCTGATGACATTAATGCCCTGATTGATGCACGCACACATCCACTGACTGATGATGGTCTGGCAGAGATGACAAACTCCCCAAGCGAGGATGAGGGACAAGGGGAAAAAGAGGACACACAAAATGAGAAGGATGGACAAACACTCGGTCTCTAGGCAACCGTTGTGAGAATGGCCTCTGAACCTAAAGCGAGCGGCACAAGAATGGGACCCTTTGATGTGTCGTTCATTACAGTTTTCAAATATAATTGAAGGTGGCACGTCTGTCTATAGGAATCCTCTTACCTGGAAGAAAAAAGAGCCAAGAATTACCCCAAACTATGTTTTTTCATCAAAAGACACTTGCACCACAGCCTTCAGTGGCAAATGACGCTACAGCGGGGTGGAGTCAGGACGGAGAGGCAAACTCAGAATAACATTGAAAGCTGCGTGAGTCACGTCTGCAACTCTTATTGACTATTAAAATTATTATTTTACAATACAGTATTTCTAAAAACTGTCAGTTGTTTATTAGAAAACTCTCTCTCTCTCTCTCTCTCTCTCTCTCACTCTCATACACACACACACACACACTATATATACTGTATATAATGTTTTTTTTGTGCTTGTGAAAAAAAAAGGTTTAACTTTTGGTTTCATTCAATCCAGAATTTTATACATAACAAATGTAAAAAATAAAGATGACTACTTCACAGATTTCACTTCTGGATGCTTTTTGGAACATAACCCCCGCGATAAACGAGGGATTACTGTCTCACAAAAACTTGCCGTTTAAATATGGGTGCCAAGACTGTTGATGTCCACTGTGCTTACATAGTGCATATATTGTGTAATGGTAATTGTGTGGATACTCTGCCCTTTGCAGCACTGTGAAAATACCCTTTTCTTTCCTCGTCACCCACTTCATAGAATGTTATCTAGTTCCCCAAACCAGGTTACTTTCCTGTGCACTTGTGCTCCTTCCTGTCAGTTAGGCAGCTGGTGCGCTTGTATTTAAGAGATAATCACAGCGTTGTTCTGTGTTAACTTTGTCTGACAATGTTATGTGTGAAGGACACAGAAGCAGTCTGAGATTGCTTTCAGACAAGCCTGCACTTTAAAAGTCCAAAAGTTAAAATGTTCTTTGTGCTTTAACTGGTTTGTCTCTGTCATTCTGAATAACTCTTGAGGCTGCCTGCCACCACAGAGATGTAATAAAAGAAAAGCCTTCTTCACTTGAATATGATAGCAGCATCTGGTGCTGAATGAACGAGGAAAACTTCACAAAGAGAAATTCATAATGTTAAAATGTTTCCTGTCATTTGTGGCCTCACTTTGTGAGTTGATGTCAGGAGCTGTGACTTCACCAGCTCCAGTTGACCATGCGCTTAGTTCAGCGTGAGTGTCTCCTCCATGCTCCTTGAGAGTACCTTCATTTGGTATTTGTATGCTTGACTGCTTATAGCGTTCAATTAATATCAAATTGTCTTTTGATGTTGACCACCAAATGAAGGAAGAGGCCGCACTCCTCCAATACTTTCGGAGGGGAGAGGGTATGTTGAACACTTTAGATTCTGGAGACATGTTCGGGGGCTGTCTGGGTTGCGCTGCATTCCGAGTAGTCTTGACTGTCAGCTGATGATGTGGTTTTAGCATTTGTCCCGTGTCTGAATAATTCATCACTCTGCTGCTTGTCCGAGTAGAGCAACGCTGAGCCGCCTCATCATATCTGTACAGTTTAAAGCCATGCACGTGTAACATCAAATTTGGATAAGTTAGCTCTAATGATGATGTTACTGTATGATTTTAATCATTTATATGATTAAAATTACGATTAAAATTACTCATGTGGTCCTTGGGAGCTGTCTGATGCCGCCACAGGCACCACGTTGGCAACCCCTGTTGTGCATTATAAATTGATAAACATTCTTTTCATGTTAGTATTGAAATATTCTACAGGTATAAATGAACATGACACACAGGAATTCAGATCAGAATGTGAGGGTTTCTTTCTCTCAAGTCGATGCTGGTTATTACTCCCCCCTTAACCCCTCCCCGCTATAAATCGGTGAAAGATCTGTTCATTGACTTGTTTTATTGTTTTGGTGCGGTGTCTGGAGTATGTCTTGAATTTTTATTTTCGCAGTTGTGATTGATAAGGTGGGAAAATGCCAGCATAATGCTCAGAATTCTTGGCATGGCTTTTTTCAAGGTCCCTCGTTCAGTTCTTAAACCTTCCAGGATTGGGCAGCATGCCATAAATATTTCAGTTTGTAGCAGGGCTTGAAATTCCTCACACTAATACCTGGCATATGAAATGAGTTTCAGAAGGAGTGCTGTGTTAGTCATGCTGTACTTAATTTTATGTTTCCGCTTCTAGAGCGTTCTCACTTCTCTCTCTAGTGACACAAACCTCAGAAGCTATTGTGTTCCATTAGTGGACACAGACGCACTACTGGAAATCATTGTAGTTGATGTGGACTTTTTCAACCATTTTATTTGCTACATTGTGTTGAAATAAAGAAGCCTTGTGAGCAGTCATTGCATTGCCTCAGGTTTGGGCAAGTCTCCATAGTTCATGTGCACTTCATGTGATGTGGTGGGATGTGATTTGAAAGCGAGGATTATGAAGTCTGAACTCTGGCTCTGTGTATCTGGTTATACCATCACGAGATATTCCACACACTCATCGAGCATTCATGCAGACACAAACGAAGAATAGTATTTCTTCTTTTACTACTACTGTGACTCAGTAATATTATATTATCTGTGTACATGTGTTTCTCCATAGTTTGTATTTAAATATCCATCCAACATTTCAACATCTATTGTCTGAGCCATTCATCCTCACCACGGTCGTGAGGGTGCTGCAGCCTCTCACAGCCAGTTGTTTCGAAAACTGCAGCTATTGATTCTAACAATTAGCCTGTCAATGGTGTTTTGCATTGTTTGCTTGCATCAAGCTAAGTGGACAACACAATGCTAATGTCCAAAGATAGCCAAAAATGGCTTCGATAGTTTCTGGTCAGTTGACATCTATTCTGGCTGAAAATAGGTTGCACTTCATATTGTCTTTAACACAGAACATTTGCTCCAAGTCACTCTACCAAGGACATATAATAAATCCCCCGAGAAAGCTCCTAGGGACAAATAAATAAATAAATAAATAAAAATCTGAAGGTGATTGCTCAAGACGGGGAAATGAAATGAATTATGTTTATGTATGTAGACATAACCGAGATTGATTTATTGATTGTTGTTCACGTCTGCGTTTGAGATGGTAGTTTTGTTGGTGGCCCTTGAATTCATCTTATACACTGTCGAAGGTGAAATCCTGTTTCTGCTTCTTCTATCCTGCTACTGTATGAATAGCCTGCATAGTTTTCTTTGGATGTATTCCATTTGATTTATTTCTGTGTTGGAAATGCCAAACGTTCAATTCAGTGACTTACGGTCATACCGTTTGTGTGAAGTTCTCGTGTCCATAATTGTTTGCCATGTCTGATGTCAAGCCAGTTTGTGCTCGTAAAGTACCCATAGCTAATTCTATTGATGAGCCTCATGTGAAGTTGGTTTGTTTGTGTTGGATTATTTCACACTGAATACAATTGTTTATTTAACAATGGTTCATGATTGTTTTCATGCTAAATGCATGGTGTTCGTGCTTTATGATCCTCTCAACTTCAAGTGCATTGTTGTCATCTTGTGGCGTCTATTTTTTAACCGTATTTTAAGGGGCCGTCAATTTGTGGATTGTCACTCTTCATGGCAGGGCTTGGTCCCATACTGCCAAGAGCAGGTTACTTTATATGATAATGTAATTTATTGTTTTAACTAGACGTAATACTGTACTTGTATGCCATATTTAGACATTTCAACCTGCAGATGAAGAGGGACAGATCAGTGTTTTCTCCAGATGTTGTCATGGAGGTGTCAGGAGAGGAGGAACCAATTGACACGTCACATATCTACAGCGGCAAACTCTTAGGTAGGTGCCTAGTTATTTTTATCACAGCACAACATACAAGCACTTACTAACTTGTGTTCTCGACTGATTCCCCTTTTGGGCGCACCCCTGCCGTGTGTGTCGTCTGCAGAGTTCAAATGAACCCTATATCCTGTTTGTCAGGTTTGTGTGTCTGCAATGGGACGGAACAGAATGAGACCGATACATTCTCTCCTTGTTCAGGGTCTTCCTTTAGAATAGTTATCTTCATGTTATCTAAGATGATGTACCGTGCATAATATTATGAATCGCTGCATTTTAGGGTGAGGCTCTGTTATCATTGAATGTGAAGAATGTGGTATTATGAGAAACATTTATATCAGGCAGCATGAAATCATCAGGCCTGCTGTTTTAATTAGCAAAATAATATAACACTCGGCCAATAAGAGAATTTTATTTATCATGATGCCACCATTGGGCACACTCACAGTTTCCTTAACTCTGCTTCATTTGGTGTCCGACGTATTTCAGGTGAAAATGGGACATTGAGCCACGGATCTGTGATCAACGGGAGATTCGAGGGCTTCATTAAAACGCGGCAAGGAATATATTACATTGAACCCTCAGAAAGGTACTTGGAGAAGAATGTCCCCTTTCACTCCATCATCTATCATGAGGATGACATTAGTAAGTATCTCTCTCTCTCTCTCTTTACACTGAATCTATGGTTTTGTTTGTTGATACTAAAAGCTACCATATGAGATTTTTAAGGGTTTAATTCCACTGTATACATATATAAATATAACATGTATCAAATGTATTTAATCCAATCAAACCATGTTAAAAGCTACAGAAGGAAAAAACAGTAGAGGTCAAACAAGAAATAAGTGCGCCTGATAAAACACACTAGAATGAAAATCAGTACATAGCTATGAAAGACCCAGTGGACTGGAATGAGTCTGACAGGGGCCCCACCCTGCCTCAGGGCATCCTAATAGCTCACCGCTGACTAGTCTCCTGTGCAAATGCAAGAATGTACAGACATTGTGAATGTACAGTGGTACCTTGAGTTATGAGTCACCTGACGTTTGACTTTTTGGAGATGCGAGATGTACCTCGGCCTAATTATTTTCATATTTTTGGGGGGCATTTTTTTGGGCATTTCACGTTTTCTAGTTAACCAAACACAACACAACTTTGAAAGTTTGCTAGCTTAAGGATAACACAACCTGCAAAACATCAAGGACAGGCTAATAAAACTAGCTTAGTTTTACAGCAACTCATGTAAACAAACAGTATAACCATAATCACAAGCATATCTTTATCCCGTCGGAGATTCCAGATTGGTACTAATTGACTTCTCCCATCGGACTGCAGAGACTTCAGACATTGCAGTGTTGATTAGTACCATTCACATCCTTGTTTTCTGCCTGTTTACCAGCTTATCCTCATAAATATGGCTCTGATGGAGGCTGTGCTGATCCATCAGTGTTTGAAAGGATGAGGACGTACCAGGCATCTGCGGTCGAGCCGTCTGTCAGAGCAAGTGGCAACATTACTAATATTGCATCGTCCCACCTTACACATATGATTAAATCAATTCCCTTCACACTACCACTCACTCCTCTACAAAAATATATTTTGGATGTACAGTATGCTTTTTTTCCTAAGTTAATTTTTTTTCTTCAATGTTCTTTTGTTTAGGGTCCAAATAGTGATCATGTCGACGACAGACACTACGGTCCTGTCATTTTTAGAAGGAAAAGAGCAGCGGCGGAAGATAAGAATACCTGCCAGCTCTATATTCAGACCGACCACCTTTTCTACAAATACTATGGCACTCGAGAAGCTGTCATTGCACAGGTATTATCACATAGACAAGCAAGACGTGTTATTTTTGATGTCTCAAATATGCGTGACCATGAATTAACTTTGGTCACAGATCTCCAGCCATGTTCAAGCAATGAACTCCATTTACCAGATCACAGACTTCAAAGGCATCCGAAATATCGGCTTCATGGTTAAAAGGATCAGGGTGAGTTGTATCTCTCGCAAAAGCTGTGTTGAGCTTTCACATGCAAGGTCTGGGGATGAGTAGTTATACAAAGTGGTATGTGATATGATACCGACCGGAGTCCTGACTTCTTTTTTATACCTGCATGAAGTACCTCGATACAGCAACTAAAGCGATACTGTGCAAAAAACATCAGTAAAAGCAGTGGCATAGTAGCTGATAAAACAACTGCAAATTCTTTGTATTTTTGTTAATTTAAAAGAATATTAAGTTACTAACTTAGAATACTTTGGCAGGGGGGGGGTAAATAAATAAAAAGAATTTTGGTGTTGAAAATTTGTATACAATTCTGAACATTTGAACACAACCGTGAAAATATTTAAACGTTAAATTTGAAAGAAAGAAATATATTTCTCTATCTTTGACAGCCTCCAAAAAGGCACCGCCCAATCTCAGCACTTCAGAAGGAGAACGCTATCACAGCATAATAACAAAAAATCGAGATTTCGTTTGATTCTGTTTTAGTCCTGCGCAACACTACTGTGATGATTATGTGTACATCCCAGGATGCCTTTCTAGAAGAACTATTTCTGTCCTGATTGATGACTTCACCTCTTAGATAAACACCACAAATGACCAGACAGACAATCCATTTCGTTTTCCCAACATTGGAGTAGAGAAGTTTTTGGAGCTCAACTCTGAACAGAACCACGATGACTACTGCCTGGCCTACGTCTTCACTGACAGGGACTTTGACGAAGGCGTTCTCGGCCTGGCTTGGGTTGCCTCTCCTGCAGGTTCGTCACATACATGCAATCTGAGTGAGAGTCACTTCCTGTGTTATCTTGGATAGATTTGTGTTTGCTTAGTATTGTGAGCAAATTGCATGGTACCGAGTAAAGGTAATTGTACAAAAAAAGTACAGCCACAATCTGGCGTGTATAACCACAATAAAATACACATCAACGAAAATACTGCATATTGCTAAAGTACTTTGAGGATGAAGTGATTTGAAGGACATTACCGCCCCCCTAATAACAACATAATTTTGTGCAATACAGGAAAGCACTGTGGACTTTGCTAACTGCTATCTTGCAAAAACATTTTTTTTTTTAAACCACATTACAACATTTATCGATTTTTGGACAATTTTTGGTGCAATTTCCTGTAACGGTCGTAATTTCCAAAAAGAGCCACTGAATTGTTTACTGCACTGCAATGGATCAAATGATTGAGGCAATTTTGATTTTAAGAAGTAAATACCACCTGCCGACCATGGAGAAGAATATCATTTTAATGTAAGAAATGGAAGCACCTTTTGCTGGTTTTAAAAAGAATGTATTATACGAAATAAAACATAGTATAGAACTGTACTGAAGGTATGTAAAATTGTCATTGTTTAGGTTGCTGCACAACCCACACATTTGTGCAAACGTGTAATTAAAAGGACTAATTTGAAGGATTAATACATTAGAATGTCTAGATGGCAAGAAGTGATAAATGTTTTACACGGAACCCCCCCCCCCAGCAACTTAAAAAACACTTAAAAGTGTACAGCCTACATCTGCGTAATGGCCACGCAGAAGTTGAAAGGGCAGCGATATTGAATAACATAAAACGAGTGCCGTTTCATTTTGGTTGTAGTTACTAGTCATACCATACACAAACCATCCTTGCTGAAAACTAGACCTTTTGTTTAACATTGACGACCTGATGCTGCCATCTGCAGGAGAGCATTTCTCTAACTTGGTGAGTCAAGTCAGTAATTAAAAAAAAAAGAATGGAAAAAAACAGTCACATGAATTTAAGTGTCTTTTTAATGCTAATTAATTCACCCACAAAATGATGGGAGATGTTATAGCGTAATAACTGGTAGTGCAGGCTTGCATCTGTCTGTTAGTTTTTGGGGAAATTAACTGCAGCAGGAACAGATTGAACAGTGAATTATTATGCTATAAAAAAAACCACATTGTCATTTGTTATTGCTTTGGCTTCCTCTGAAGAGCTTGGAAGAGGCTGTTTGAATGTTCCTTGGAGTTGCTTTCTTAAGGATCGCTAGCCATGACTAGAAACTGACCTCTGTTTGCAGGAGCATAATCACTCAGTGTTGCTCTGACCACAGGAAGCTCAGGAGGCATCTGTGAGAAAAACAGACTGTACTCCGATGGGAAGAGGAAGTCCTTGAACACTGGCATTATCACCGTGCAGAACTATGCCTCGCACGTGCCCCCTAAGGTGTCGCACATCACCTTCGCCCATGAGGTTGGACACAGCTTTGGCTCTCCTGTAAGTAGGAACACACAAAACCCCTCAAAATGCTGGCACGTGTGACATGACCTTTCGGCATTGTCACCAGCAACACATTTGTCTCTATTGGCAGCATGACTCTGGGCTCCAGTGCACCCCGGGAGAGTCTTCCAATCAAGCCCAAAAGGAGATGGGCAATTACATAATGTATGCACGAGCCACCTCAGGAGACAAGATCAACAATAACAAGTTTTCAATGTGCAGCATCGGCAATATGAGTGCCGTTCTGGCAGTGAAAAAGAATGACTGTTTTGTCGGTAAATCCTTACCCTTTCAGTGTTTATCAACTTGTTTTATGTTGCTGTGGCACTTTCTGAGCCCTTAACTCATTCATTGCCAGCCTCCCCAGAACACAGCACCCATCTTTCAAGAGCCACTATTGTGTTATTTGACAATGCAAGCGTCCAAACTACCAAGAGAAGCAAGGGGGGCGTGCGGTTGTAATTGTGGTACTTTACAAACTCCATTTTAAATGATTGGTTAAATCTGAAAGTTATTTGGTGGAAAAGTGTAAATATTTTTTTTATAAAAAGGGGCACATTTATTCTTGCTGCTCCTGATAAATGTATTTTAAAAAGATGCTTAAATGGAAATTTCATGTGAAATTTTAATATTTGCTGTAAAAAGGGGCAGAAAATGTGAATTTATTTTCTCTGCTCCTTTTTATTGAAATAAACAAAAAATGTACTTGCCCATATGTTATTCTGTTAGCTGTTTTACATGGTGTTTGTCATTCATTCATGCATTTTTTTTTTTTTACAATTGCAGCACACTTTCCAATAACTATGGCGGCAAATACTCTTTATACAATCCATTTTACATCATGGCAGTGAATAAATTAAGTGGCCTAGGGGATAAATACATTTTTTCTCAACCTGTTGGGGTTTTGTTTTCATTTTGTTGTGTCTGAATGCGCAGTGTCTGGAGAACCTATCTGTGGTAATGGACTTGTGGAGGACGGAGAGGAGTGTGACTGCGGCTACAGCGATCAGTGTACGGAACCATGTTGCTATAACGCCAATGAAGAGGAGGACAAAAGGTGTAAACTCCAACCTGGAAAGATCTGCAGGTCAGATGTGATCAATGCACACAGCCCTGATTCCAACAAGCTCATCATTATAGTACACATCCATATTTTCCCGTTTCACATCAATCAATCAAACTTTATTTCTATAGCACTTTTCATACATACCCAAGGGGAGCTAATCCACGCTGAATGATAGCCGCCACACCTCCCAGCGTGGAGGCCCCCCCCATGACGAAACACAAAAATAAATGAACAAATAAATGAAAAGGCTTGAATTAAAGGAATTCAAATAAGTAAAGTACATAAATAAGTTATTCAAACGCCAAGCTATAAAGATGTGCCTTAGTTGCAAATTGTGAAAAGGTAACGAAATAATGAGCATACACCGTTGTCTATTTGAATTCACTGAAAAATCAAATTTATGTTCCTCTACTTCGGTAATCATTGCAGGTTTCACTTACCATACGTCACAGCCATCTTGTGGCATCTCGAAGCAATTACAAACCTAGCGCGGGACAGAATTGTTCTACACTGCTCAAAAAAAGGAAACACTAAAATAATATATCCCAAATATTAAAGAAATGTTCCAGTTAAAAATCTGCAGGAACTGCCAACACACTTAAGCCACATTTGAACCGGCATTGTCATGCATCACAAGGAACCCAGGAGACAATGGTCTCCTGGTTTAGCTGTCACAAACTCAATATTGAGACTACATACCTGTGTCGAAAATGCAAATGTCTCAACTTCTACGTTGATTTGTACATGTGAGATGTCAGCATGCTGACAACGCTACTTAGCGCATACGTGACATCAACTAGTCTACACTGCTACTAGTGTATCCGGTTTTGGTCTCGATCAAACTGTGGCTATTAGAATAAAAGCAAACCCATTGTCTAACGAATAAAAACCCTTTTCCCGCAGCCCAAGCCAAGGCCCATGCTGCACTGAGACGTGCTCTTTTAAGAGCACACTTGATGCGTGCAGGAAGGAGTCTGAGTGTTCTTTTCAGGGCATGTGCAGCGGAGCCGGCGCCGACTGTCCTGCTTCGCTCCCAAAGGAAAACTTCACCTCTTGCCACGAGGAGACGCAAGTCTGCGTCAATGGGGTATGTGACCTTCTGTTTCACGTGTTGTAATTGGAATACACAGATTTTAATTTCAACCATCCTTTATCCACTTAATTGGTGCAGGTCTGTTCAGGTTCCATTTGTGAGAAGTACAATCTAGAAGAATGCACATGTGCGAGAGAGAACGAAAAGGATGAGGCGGCTGAACTCTGTCATGTGTGCTGCATGGAAAAAAGTGAGTTTACAGTCTGAAAAAACGTCCTTGGATTTTAATGCATGATGGTGCCAGTCGTCGTAACTTCAAAGCTTTAAGGATCAGGATGTTCAGGAAACAAATTCTTTTTTTTTTGCCCAAAGTGAACCCAAGCACCTGTAGAAGCTCAGGCTCGGAACAATGGGCCAAGTTCTTCAACAGAAAGGTCACAAATCTGCAACCCGGCTCACCGTGCAATGATTTCAAGGGCTACTGCGATGTGTTCATGAGGTGTCGTCTGGTGGATGCTGACGGGCCTCTGTCAAGGCTTAAGAAAGCCATCTTCAATGCAGAAATCTATGAGACCATTGCAGAGTGGATAGTGGTGAGTGTCTTGGATCTGACACATCTACTTCACATTGTGTATGTATATTTTGTTCATTGCGTATGCGTCTGTGTTGCAGCATCACTGGTGGGCAGTGGTTCTGATGGGCATCGCTCTTATTTTGTTGATGGCTGGATTCATCAAAGTCTGCAGCGTCCACACCCCTAGCAGCAACCCCAAACTGCCTCCTCCAAAGCCACTGCCAGGTATTGCACGTCTCGAGACGCACGCTGGAAATTCAAACACAGTGGCATCTGGAATAGGTGCCACAAAATATGAGATTTTCGAGTTAGCCCCGCCCCTGGTGGATGTATTTTTTTTTCTCTGCAAAAGTTTGACTTGCAAGTGAACGTCAGGCATTTCGCCACATGATGGCAGCAGTGAACAACTGGCCACCATCAGTTCTTGTGATTCCCTTGCAGAGAACGTTCAAACTTATTAACGCAAGCACACAATTAGACAGGATCATGAAAATAGCGTGTTATGATAATTATAAAACTTTAAACAACTTCTGTTTGAACATATGTTGTAGCAACACTTGCAGACGTATCTTACAACAGTACTCACCGACATATATACACGGATTAATTGTTTTGGGATCTATGACTGATCCCATATGATCTGATCTCTTGGCTCTGGCCAGAACCAAGGCTGCATCATATTGAATGAGCTGCAGCTGTTTGATGCTCTTTTGAGGGAGTCCAGTCCGAATTACATGACGAAAATAGTCAATAAAAAAAGCATGAATATTGTCCACAATATTACATTTTGTCACGGTAATTGAATTATTAAGTGCTGCATCATATTGTAATTTTGCTGGTTTGTGACTATTTAACCTGGTTGATTGTACATTTATGAAGCACAATACTTGATGTTGAGTGTTTTTTGTTTTTTTTAATTAAAAAAACTTGTTGGGGTCTCAAATGAATAATTCTGATATAATATTTTATCTTCTCTGTGACCAGTCAACTATCAACTTAAGGGCTTCAATGTATGATAATTTCAAGTGCATAAAACAACCCCTATTTTGTTTTATTTGTTTCTGTTTGAATGTAAGTGAAGTTGCTTGAAGCCAGTGAGCCGCCGGTCAACAATACCAAGTGTGAACCCAATTGAACTGAGCTGTTGTTACCTTGTAGGTACCTTGAGGAGAAGGCAGCACCATGCCAGCCCTGCGCGACGTTATCGTCCCAGTGGTGAGAACTACCAAATGGGTCGCATGGGGCCCTGAGATCTTTGCTCTGAGCCTACTGCACCCTTCTTGTGCCTACACCGGAAGCACTTGACTCCCAAAGAGTTCCTGTACCTTTACTGCAAGTCTTTAACAGCAGCTGCCACCGATTCCATGTCTCTGAAGTAATGCAGGGCCAAGCAAGATCACTCGAGACCTCTGTACTGTGATAGCCAGCCAGCATACCATCGCCTTACTATGCTTTTAATGTGACTTTTTTTTTTTTACCCGAGAGAAAGGAGGGAGGAAGCTTGCCTTTCAACGGCCTCACTTCACTATCAGATATCCTTTCAACTGTACTTTTTTGTTTTTCCTCACTGAGCCCGCAGCAGGACTGCAAGTGAAACTCAGCATTTTACTCCCCAATCAACACTGACATGTCTTATTCCTGCCAATCACGCTTTTCAAACATATCACCTTTATTCTTTATGCATGACTGTACTTTGACTGACGCATGACTGTACTTAAATTTTTTTTCTACAGGCCCCTTCAGAGATATCTGAGCAGTAAAGCCAACTTTCTTTTTGATCTAGACTGAAATGTTTGGGTTTGATATTGACATGACTGTTTCAGACTTCATCCCTATGTATTTACATCTGACCCATTGAAAGTTCAAAAGTGATGTCACTCAACTTTTGCACTCTTGGGATGTTTTCCAGGCTTTTCCCACTCCATGCTCCAAAGCAGGGGTGCCCAACCATTCTTTTTCCCCTTCGAGATCTACTTTTCAACTTCCCAAACTTCCGAGAGTTCAGTGTCGACAGTTTTTTTTCTCCCCTTGCCTAACAATCACTAGACATCACGGCAACGCCTGTGCTAAAACTGCACGATGAGCACGAGCCATAATTGACCAAAAATGAACGAAACAGAAAGAAGGTACAAGACAGGTCGATCTGAGGTCGTCACTGCCTGTCACTACGATCAATCAAATGAGCTTTGAATAAGAATAAGCTGAAAACAATACCTTAATGCCTCTGGTTGCTAGTTGCAAGCAACCGCTGACCGCTGCTTATCATGCGTAGAAGGTGACCTATTTTTTTCAGTAACAAAATTCAAAATAAAAATGTTTTTATTTCGGCGGCCCGGTAGTCCGGTGGTTAGCACGTCGGCTTCACAGTGCAGAGGTACCGGGTTCGATTCCAGCTCCGGCCTCCCTGTGTGGAGTTTGCATGTTCTCCCCGGGCCTGCGTGGGTTTTCTCCGGGTACTCCGGTTTCCTCCCGCATTCCAAAATCATGCATGGCAGGCTGATTGGACACTCTAAATTGTCCCTAGGTGTGAGTGTGGGCGTGGATGGTTGTTCGTCTCTGTGTGCCCTGCGATTGGCTGGCAACTGATTCAGGGTGTCCCCCGCCTACTGCCCGAAGACGGCTGGGATAGGCTCCAGCACCCCCCGCGACCCTAGTGAGGATCAAGCGGTTCGGAAAATGGATGGATGGATGTTTTTATTTCTTCTTCCCATCCCGAACCCTCCAAAAACTACCTAAAATAATGATCCAATTCAAATTTATTTAAATGCTAATGTACTCAAATGTTGAAATAAAACTGAGCTGTAACTCTTTAGTGTACTACTGGAGTCCGCGTACCACTAGTGGTTTTAGCGCCACACTTGGAGAATCACTGTTGTTCCCCATCCAGATTTATTTATATAAATACAATCTTGAGATGTTCATCCTGCACTTTTGATGTTTTAGTCCACAGCAAAAATTGGCAACCGTGCTCCAATACTTTGACAGATGGGTTGGAGTCTTAGAGATGATTGTTTAAAAAGCACATTTTTAAATGAACAAATGATAACTATTCATAGGAAATTATGGGCACTTCCTGACTGGTGCCTGGTCCCCAGAGAAGCTTTCGATACATACTGCATGTTGGTCTCGAATAGCAAATTGAGAAAGGTTGTGTGGAATGTTAGATGAGCGTTACGGTGGCGGATTAAATGTCTACGTGGCTTTGTTTACATCAAGGTTTTATTGTGATAGATGTGAATGGTGACATTTCTTGATGAACATTTGTCACCTTTTTTGTGTCCATCCCTCAGAAGATTTATCTCGCATCCCAGTAGTGGCAAGCAATTCTAAATAGAAACCTTCCATTCATCCATCCTTGCTCTGTCTACCCAAGTTACACAAAAATCTGCCAATGAAAGAGTTTTATGTCTCATGCTGGAGGAAAAGCACTGATTTATGTGCAGACCACAAGCTGGCTTCTGGCATAGCAAACTACACATTTTATTTAGTCCATTGTTGTGTCACGCACCACTGCAGTTTGTTGTTGTGTGAGGATTGTTGCTGAGCAGTTCAGACAATGGAAAAGACTCCTTCACTGAAAAGTGCCTTTTTGTTTTCAATCAAATGGATACAAGGAAAATTGCTATTTTATATTGATGGGTTGAGGGGGGTTTTTTTTGGTACTTGTTTTGAATCCAATTGTAAGTGAAAATGTTTGAAGCTTTGTGTGTGTTTGTTCCTACACTGGAATTTTGAGTGAAACATTCTAAAGTGACAATTGCAACATTACCCGCCAAATGTTCATGTCCATTGTGGTTTGTTTGTTGTTGTTTTTTTTGTATTGTAATCTTTCTTTCACATGTTTTGTTTTTCTTTGTATTGTCCGAATTCCCTTTGAACTACTTCAAAATAGATTATTGCCTTATGCTGGCCATTTTTGTCCACCTCACTTCCATTTTTTAAAAAAACATTTTAGATGTGGTATTGCAAATGTAATAAAGCTATGAAATTTCCCAACTCCATGAAAACTGCATTTGGAAAACAAATCGGATTTACTGGATGTACGGTACTTAAACCATTTGGCTCTCAATATCGACTGAGCATGAACGTAGAAGTAATGCATACGTGCGTGTGTGTGCGCGCGCGTGTGTATTTTGCCAGATGCCATCAATTTTTGGACAATGTCATGTCAGCAGTTTCCCCAAAGAGGCATTTAATGGCTCATTGCAGTGGTTCTCAAACTTTAAAGTCCCACCTCAAAAAATACATTGCGACCAATATGAAAAAACATGAAAATAGCATAGAGAGCCCAACTGTTCATCAAAAAACAAGGTTATTTCTAAAGTAAAGTATAAATCTTTTCACACACCACAGAGGAAAATTTGAATGGTTAAAAAAGAAATACATAAAAATCACCAAGTAGGGGAGACCAGGGCTTGTTGTGGCACAGGTAAGTTGTCACAATGCAATTATTTTAAAATGGAGTACTTTTTCTTCATGTTTATATACTGTATTAGTCATGTCCTGTTTGAGAAGAAAATAGCACATTGTGAGCTGAGATGATCACCAATTAACCATTTTGCACGATCCAAAGTAAAAAGTTTATTTCATGTATTTAGAAACAAGCGTCTGTCAGAATAATGAATCGGTTCACGTACGCCAGAATTGCTGTTCGGATGATGAGTCTGAATAGTGATCAAATTTGTCAGGTTTGAGTGTTTATAAATACCGTTGTTGGAACTATGTCCACATTTCAGCCCTGGTTTAAGTTTCACGATGAACCAATGCGTTATTTGTCATAATTGAATTTAATTTGGAATTTTTAGTCTCAGGTAATATAGGCATTTTAGTTAGCGCGTCAACCTCACAGTGCAGAGATACTGGGTTTGTTTCCAGCTCCGGCCTTCCTGTGTCGAGTTTGCATGTTCTCCCCGGGCCTGCGTGGGTTTTCTCCGGGTACTCCGGTTTCCTCCCACATTCCAAAAACATACATGGCAGGCTGACTGAACACTCAAAATTGTCCCTAGTTGTGAGCGCAAGCGCGGATGATTGTTCGTCTCTATGTGCCCTGTGATTGGGCTGGCAACCAGTTCAGGGTGTCCCCGCCCACTGCCCGAAGACAGCTGGGGTAGGCTCCAGCACCCCCCGCGACCCTTGTGAGGATGAAGCGGTTCAGAAAATGGATGGATATGCATTTTATGCAGAGAGCCATGATCTGTATATCATTTTCGATGACAGTTGTGCGACAATGGGCAGAGAAAGTGATCAATGGAGCAATACAATACGATACGATGACGTGTGTGCAGTTGGTGCGGATAATCGTTGCACCGTATTTTTTTTTTTTTAAGTGACCAGGAGCATCAATTGTAGTACAACTTTAGGTGTGCAACTTTACTGATGTCATTGTGCTTGTTTTTGTGACCTATGGTCTTGAGTTGTTCAACCCTCGTCAAATTGTTTCACGCATGCGTTTGTGTTTTTGCAACTGTGGAAGTGAAAAAGGCCAAAACAGAAATGATCAGTTTATTGCTGAAGTCTTGGGTTTGATTCAGTTTTGTTGCATTTTTCTTTATTTCTTTTCACATTTACAAGCATAAAATGAAATCGAATCCCTGGAATTGTCAAGAAAATGCTACTGAACTTCCTAATGGGAATTCAATGAGTTTGGTGTCACCCGATAATAGCTGAACTGGCAAGTTTTCAACAGTTTTTCTCCCAAATGTCGGAAATGTTAGAACACGACCTTACTTTTTCGATTTCCATCTGCTCAGGAAGGTAAGTTGTGATGTAATCAAATATTTCTACGCACTTAACAGGCTGCTTCACAACAACCGCACATTCTCTCCTGTTTCTCTCACACATTCACTGCGACCTTCCCAATCTTTGAGCTGCACGTCCTCGGAGCCCAAAGCGAAAACCAGTCCATAGAGCGGTTCTGCCACATTTCGGTGTACCCAGTCAGCAAAGGCATCGGGCCCGGATTCGGCATGAAGCTGGCACAGCTGGCCTTGAGTCAGCACTGGCATAATGCATGTGGGCCGAACACGGCCCAGGAGTGTCAAAGGAGGCACCGGCTTGACTCTGGCAAACCAGATGAGGGCCAGTTGTGGAGTGAAGTATTTGGGCCAGAAATCAATTTACAACTCCGGCCCGTATATGGCCAGCCAGTATTGAGCCACCCTTAAATGCAGTTTCAGATTTATTTTTTCAACACACAGCCTTGTTTTACAATTGCACACCGATGCGGAATTCCATTCATCACACACACACACACGCACGAGGTTCAATCAGGCCCGCAGGATAATTTAAAAATGAAAAAAAAATGCATAAAAGACACAGAATCAATATTTTTAATAGCCGAAAAAGACGACCATGTGTAGTAAGGCGTTTTTAGCCGAAAAAAACCGACCATGTATAGTAAGGCATTTTTAGCCGAAAAAACCCCGACCAAGTATAGTAAGGCGTTTTTAACCCCAAAAAACGACCATGTATAGTAAGGCGTTTTTAGCCAAAAAAACCGACCATGTATAGTAAGGCGTTTTTCAACGAAAAAAAACAACCATGGATAGTAAGGCGTTTTTAGCCGAGAAAGACAACCATGGTAAGGCTTTTTTAGCCGAAAAAAACGCCCATGTGTAGTAAGGCATTTTTAGCCGAAAAAAAAAGACCATGTAGAGTAAGGTGTTTCAAGATGGCGCCCGAGTAGGAAGCTGTCAGCAAGTGCTCTCATGAGCCTTGCTTTTTTTGTTGTTTTTGTGTTTGTTTTGTCCCTTTGTGTTTGTTGTTACGTCGTGTGGACCTGATGTGGACTTTTTTCAGCATTTTTTGGCCTCGACATTCATTAAAGAGGAGACTGTGCTCGGTGGTTGCGCCTTCTCGGCAGCATGGGTATACCAGCACTGTTTTTGACTGGGAGGAATGTCGGCGCCATTTGATTGTCGTTGCTGGACAGTCCCGGGGCGCTTGTGTCTTACGTCTGTAATGGGCAGCATTTTTCACAGCCCCGCTTGTTCAGCGGAGAGATCGGTGCTGTTGAACGG
Source organism: Hippocampus guttulatus (assembly GCF_054856545.1). Classification (NCBI taxonomy): domain Eukaryota; kingdom Metazoa; phylum Chordata; class Actinopteri; order Syngnathiformes; family Syngnathidae; genus Hippocampus; species Hippocampus guttulatus. The sequence continues at coordinate 14,862,540 of NC_141263.1, forward strand.
TCTGCGGCTGGATGGATGTAAGTCTTGAGGAGCCGACGATGAGAAGAAAGGAGCGTTAGCGCGGAGTGCCGATGCGGATTTGGAACTGGGAGTCGCGGCTTGGAGTTTGAAGCGGATTACGTGGGACAGGAGAAATGAACTCATCTCTTTTCGTCAATGGACGCTACAGCTTCGTGTTTGCTTTCAATACTTAGCTTGTAGCAGACGTGTGCACATTTTCAGCATGACGTCTCTGATCCACTGGTGAAAGGACACTTTGATCCTCTCCTCTTTCATCTAGAACTGCTTCAGACAACAAAGTGTATGCAGAAAATTGGTGAAGATTGCACGACTGTCTGTGTCCTATGTGTTGTGTTGTGTTATTTTTGTTATTTTGACTTCGAAATGGCGCCGCGAGAGTGGCTGCCTTTCCAGCAGCTCTTATATTTTGTTGTTCTACTTCTTCCTTTCATAACTTTGGGAATTTCTCCATTGCGAGACTAATTAAGGTTTTCTTATCTTATCTTTAGCCGAAAAAACGACCCTGTATCTAAAAACGCCTTACTAAACATGGTAGGGTTTTTTTCGGCTAAAAAGTCCTTACTATACATGGTCATTTTTTTCGGCTAAAAACGCCTTACTATACACGGTCGTTTTTTTTCGGCTAAAAATGCCTTACTATACATGGTCGTTTTTTTCAGCTAAAAACGCCTTACTATACATGGTAATTTCTTTTGCCTAAAAACGCCTTACTATACACGGTCGGTTTTTTTCGGCTAAAAACACCTTACTATACATGGTCGTTTTTTTCGGCTAAAAACGCCTTCCTATATACAGTACATGGTCGTTTTTTTCGGCTAAAAATTTCGTCCAAAAATGCCTGACTATACATGGTAGTTTTTTTCGGCTAAAAACGCCTTACTATACATGGTCGTTTTTTTCGGCTAAAAACGCCTTAATATACACGGTCGTTTTTTTCGGCTAAAGATTTCGTCCAAAAACGCCTTACTATACATGGTCGTTTTTTTTTTTTTCCGGCTAAAAACGCCTTACTATACATGGCCGTTTTTTTCGGTCAAAAACGCCTTAATATACACGGTCGTTTTTTTTGGCTAAAAATTTCGTCCAAAAACGCCTTGCTATACATGGTCGTTTTTTTTTTTTTCGGCTAAAAACGCCTTACTATACATGGCCGTTTTTTTCGGTCAAAAACGCCTTACTATCAATGGTCGTTTTTTTCGTCCAAAAAGGCATTACTATACATGGTCGTTTTTTTTTTTTTGGGCTAAAAACGCCTTACATGGTCGTTTTTTTCGGCTAAAAACGCCTTACTATATACATGGTCGTTTTTTTCGGCTAAAAATTTTGTCCAAAAATGCCTTATTATACATGGTCGGTTTTTTCGTCCAAAAAGGCATTACTATACATGGTCGTTTTTTTCGGCTAAAAATTTCGTCCAAAAACGCCTTACTATACATGGTCGTTTTTTTCGGCTAAAAATTTCGTCCAAAAATGCCTTACTATACATGGTCGTTTTTTTTCGGCTAAAAACGCCTTACTATATATGGTCGTTTTTTTTCGGCTAAAAACGCCTTACTATACATGGTCCTTTTTTTTGGATAAAAATTTCGTCCAAAAATGCCTGACTACACATGGTCGTTTTTTTTTCGTCCAAAAAGGCCTTACTATACAGGGTCGTTTTTTTCGGCTAAAACCGCCTTACTATACACGGTCGTTTTTTTATTTCGGCTAACAACGCCTTACTATACATGGTGGGTTTTTTTGGCTAAAATTTTTGTCCAAAAACGCCTTACTATACGTGATCATTTTTTTCGGCTAAAAACGTCTTACTATACATGGTCGTTTTATTTCGGCTAAAAATTTTGTCGAAAAATGCCTTACTGTACATGGTCGTTTTTTTCGTCCAAAAAGGCCTTACTATACATGGTCGTTTTTTTTGGCTAAAGATTTTGTCCAAAAACGCCTTACTGTACGTGGTCATTTTTTTCGGCTAAAAACGTCTTACTATACATGGTCGTTTTTTTCGCGGCTAAAAACGTATTACTATACATGGTGGTTTTTTTCAGCTAAAAATTTCGTCCAAAAAAGGCCTTACTATACATGATAAATATGTTCGGCTAAAAACGCCTTCCTATACACGGTCGTTTTTTTTCGGCTAAAAACGCCTGACTATACATGGTCGTTTTTCGCGGCTAAAAACGCCTTACTATGCATGGTCGTTTTTTTCGGCTAAAAATACCTTACGATACATGGTCATTTTTTTCGGCTAAAAACGCCTTACTATACATGGTCGTTTTTTCCGGCTAAAAATTTTGTCCAAAAACGCCTTACTATACGTGGTCGTTTTTTTCCGGCTAAAAACGCCTTACTATGTACATGGTCGTTTTTTTGGGCGAAAAACTCCTTACGATACAAAAAACAGCTTCAATCAGCCTTACTTATCATGTTGGTCAAAGAAAGAAGGGATATGGTTGCAACATCTGGGGATTGAACACCCAACCGCTAGTTTGGGACATAGTTTCTCTACCCCTGAGCCACACCACCACATAACTTCTTGTTTGTTTTGTGTTTTCTTCAATAAAGCTGCAAATGGTGGTGAAAGAAATATGTGACCTTGTTGCAAACACTGGGAATCGAACACCCAACCGCTGGATTTGGGACTTGAACTTTCTACCACTGAGCTAACCCACCACAATAAACCTTTGGGTTGTTTTGTGTTTTTCCTCAAATAAGTTGTATATGGTGGTTAAAGAGTAGACGTTGTTGCAATAACCAGGGATCGTACACTCAACCTCTGGTGTGGCACTCTACCACTGAGCCAAAGCACCACATAGAGCAATGGAGTTGTGTTTTTTTATTAATCATGGTCGTTTTTTTCGGCTAAAAACGCCTTACTATTCATGGTCTTTTTTTTCGCGGCTAAAAACACCTTACTATACATGGTCGTTTTTTTCGGCTAAAAACGCCTGACTATACATGGTCGTTTTTTTCGGCTAAAAACGCCTTACTATACATGGTCGTTTTTTTCGGCTAAAAATTTTATCCAAAAATGCCTTACTATACATGGTCGTTTTTTTCCTCCAAAAAGGCCTTACTATACATGGTCATTTTTTTCCGCTAAAAACGCCTTACTATACATGGTAGTTTTTTTCGGCTAAATATTTCGTGTAAAAAAGCGTTACGATACATGGTCGTTTTTTTCGGCTAAAAATTTCGTCCAAAAACGCCTTCCTATACATGGTCGTTTTTTTTGGGCTAAAAACGCCTTACTATTCATGGTCGTTTTGTTCGGCTAAAAACACCTTACTATACATGGTCGTACTTATTTTCGCCTAAAAACACCTTACTATACATGGTGGGTTTTTTCGTCAAAAAAAGCCTTCTTATACATGGTCTTTTTTTTCGTCTAAAAACGCATTACTATACAGGGTCGTTTTTTTTCGTCTAAAAACGCCTTACTATACATGGTCGTTTTTTTTGGCTAAAAACGCCTTACTATCCATGGTCCTTTTTTTCGGCTAAAAACGCCTTACTATTCATGGTCGTTTTTTTCGGCTAAAAACACCTTACTATACATGGTCGTATTTATTTTCGCCTAAAAACACCATGGTGGGGTTTTTCGTCAAAAAAAGCCTTCTTATACATGGTCTTTTTTTTCGTCTAAAAACGCATTACTATACAGGGTCGTTTTTTTCGTCTAAAAACACCTTACTATACATGGTCGGGGTTTTTTTTGTTAAAACACCTTACTACTCATGGTCGTTTTTTTTCGTCGAAAAACGCCTTACTATACATGGTCGTATTTTGGGCTAAAAACGCCTTACTATACATGGTCGTTTTTTTGGGCTAAAAACGCCTTACTATACATGGTCGTTTTTTTCGGCTAAAAACGGCTCATCCTTCACTTCAAAGAGCCTCTTTGTACCGGCTCATTCTCGACCGACACATCACTTGTGAAAATGTAGGTGATTGAACAGTCAGAGGTGCTGCCAAAAAGACGCCTTTCTGCACTGAAATACAATGAAATTAATTTTGATTCCCTTTGCTGCAATACAAACCGGATACTTCATACTTGACCATAGAGTTAATTTAAAACTTAGTACCTCAATTCAAAAACAAAATCTGACGTTGAAAAAAACGTCATTTTGTATTTGTAAGACTGAATATTAAAATAAACAGAATTTAATTTTCAGTGAGGATCAAATACAGTTTCAAAGAAAAAAAAGTCTATCGTTTCAAATTCAGATTGTACAATTCAGATTCAGTTATTCAATCTGATTCAGAGTAAAATATACAAATCCATCCATTATCCGAACTACTGACCTTCAATTCATGTAATTCAAATTCAGTATAAACTATTTATATGTTATTCACGTTTAGTTTTTGGTGGCAAATATTCCGCTCCACAGGGTCACACCTAGTTTAGTTTTGGTTGTAAAGTGTCCTAGAGTGTCTTGAAAGACGCTTATAAATGAAATGTATTATTATTATTATTATTATTATTATAAGAAATTTCAGGGGTTATTTTTACTGACCATTCATTGTTCATGACATGTACAAATTTTTATTTTTCCTAACACACTGTCCATTCCCTTTTTCTTACAGTTCTTACAGCCGCTGTGAGACCTAACAGCCTAACATCTTGGGCCTCAGACCAGGAAATTGATGTCACAATCAAAAGATGGCTACATCTGGCTGCTGATCGGGATGGTGACAGGAAGGAGAGCATGAGAAGAAAAGAGGACATGGAGAGTGCAACAATTTGATGGACAGAAAAATACCGTTCAAGAGTAAGCTGCATCCCAATTCGGACTTTGTGTTCACTGTTAAATAAAGAAAAGTGCATTTTTCCAGTGTATGTGGAGTTATATGTAGCTTCACAAATTATGACAATAAACATATTTTTATAACAGTCGTTTTTGAGACTTTTTTTAATGTGGGTCAAATATGGCTCATGAAAGATGTGGCTTAGTTGATGTTGAATTCAGGCTGATATCAGGAACCTGTTCTGGCCCAGCGTCGGGTCCGAGTAGGGCCAGATATGGTTTTACAATGCGGCTCAGATCTGGGCCGAATGTGGCCCACATCATGGATGCCAGACGTGGGCCATTGCAGGACCGTCATTCATTGAGGCATGTGGGCCGAGTGTACGTGCCGTGTCTGCCCCAGAGCTGGGCCAGACCAATTTTGCTGACTGGGTAGTTACGTGTGCGTCCTCTTCTTGTGCTTCATTCCTGGCTCTTGTTGACAACGCACAAACACTTTAACTTTGGACATTTCTACATGCCGTTCGTCATTTGTCATGGCACAAAAAGATGTCCTGGCAGAAGAAAAAGAGCACATGAGCATGAGAGACTGTAAATTTATGTCTTTATATTGCACTTAATTGAACGGTGTTTGTTTTTTCTTCTTTCTTCTTTCTGCCTACATTCTTGCTGCTGGAGGCTGTAAATTTCCCCAGTGTGGGACAAATAAAGGATATCTTAAATGTTCAAATACAAATTGATAGAAAAGACATCTACGAGGATGTGTTGACGTCACATTGGAAATTGTTCTTGATCACGAATTTGTCTTCCTTTTTTTTTTAATCTACCCCACTGGCTTATCATATATGAACATAAATAGAATATGTACTATTGTTATATATTTAGTAATATTTATGAATAAAAGATTAGGTCCAGCAAAATAAAGGTGGATTTTTTTTCTGAAACGTCATAGCGATAAATTACAACACATGGAAAAATTTGCTGTTTCCCAGGGTTATTGTTGCATATTAATTGGCTCTGAACCTTGAATGACGTGACTTAAGAGATTTAAAAAAAATCCTCTGTAGAAGTGCATTTTCGAGGCACCCTGATTTTTTTTCAAGATAGGCTTTGTAAATAAAACATGTTTGTAAATATCTTAAAATTAAAATGACCATTAAGAGGTCAAGAAATGTAAGTTATTAAGTCTTGACAATGCACAGTTGTGAACTGAAAGTCATTCCAGATCACAAAGCATCATCCGCATCATAAAGCTAAATGGGAAAATACCGAAATGTGCAGATCTGTCATCTGGGCAAAAGGTGCCTACTTGGAAGAATGTAAATTAGAAAACATTCTGTTTTGAGGATCCGCGACACAACCCCAGATAAGCGGCAAAAAATGGCTGGATGGATGGCATTCTGTTTTGATGAACATATTTTTGTTGACCAAATAATTCCATCAATATTTCTTCAGACTGTTGAATCTACATGTCCTCAAAATCAGCTGACACGGATACAAAAAAAAAAAAAGGGCATCCCTTGAAAAAAAATGGGGAGTGTTTCATACCGTTCTTGTGCGTCGCCATCTTTGACGCTGATTTTGCTCACAGTCAGCAGTGGTTTGGTGTCCCGTCCACCCCACGTCATGATGGTCTGCACTCTGTTCCACACGTCTTTCCACAGAGCCGAACCTTCCCAGTGGAACTTGAGCAACATCAAATCCCCCAAATGTTTGTCCATGGTGATCAGGAAGGTGTACGTCTTATTCCCCAGAACCTGCTCCGTGCTTGCCGAGTTGAGAAATGAAACAATGTTACATACGACATCTCATTATGAGGCATCACGCAGATTTTTACACAGGCGTGAATTATTAAATTGTAAATGCTGTCTTGCTTGCAATAATGCGTGACACACACATGGCGTACGCTTGTGAATGGAGGGTCGTGCTCACAAGGCGAGAGGGAGTGCTCCGCTTTCCTCTTTGGTACCAGTGAGGGAGATGCTGAGAGAGGGTGTGGTGCTCTGCATGGGCTGCTCAAACTGAATCCTCAGCTGGTAGTGATAAACTGCACAGGAGGTCATAGAACAAACTAAATTTAATTTTCTGCCTGTAAACGGCAAAGGAGATACATGTAGATGGACGTACGCTTAAAGGGCATCCTGGAGCGTGTTTGCAGGTAGAGCCTCTTGCTGCGTTTTCCCGTTCGGACTTTTTTGATGTTGTAGCCCAGCGTGTTGCAGCGGTTCCTTCGGCAGTCCAGACAGACGCCTTTGTTAAAGGCCCGGTTGTCGCTGCACCTGTACGCTCTGATCGGACGGTCCTCGTTGAGCACTGAGTCAATGAACAGATGCACAGAGCGCTCGTGGGCGCATTTGACCGTTTGCCCAAAGCCTGCAGCATAGAATGAGAATGGGACATTGCTCAGGGGCGTAGCTAGAAATGTTTCAATGGGGTGGCCAAGCCGATACAACAGCTCAGTGAGGGTTGGCCGCGCATGCGTCTGTCTGTCTTAGGGGCGGCATGGCTCAGTGCTAGAGTGGTCGTTTCACACTCCCCGGCCATTGCGACCACGTTGAAGTATCCTTGAGCAAGACACTGAACCCCCAGTTGCTCCTGATGCTGTGTCATTAGTAGGCGAATGTGGTAACAGTGGAAAGTGCTTTGAGTACCAGAGGTGGAAAAGCACTAAAAAAACTGATCGTCCATTTACTTGGCCTCCCCTGGCTACCCTGTAGCACTGATATTGCTGTATTTATTCATGTCACATGCAGTACTGTGCAAAAGTTGTTTGTGTAGATTATTGATGCCATAAGATGATGGAAAATATGTACTTTTTAAAATATTTTAAAAAATATATAGTACTGTACTGAAGTCATGACATAATTGAATAGAATGTAAAGAATTAAACTTGCAAAAAAGCATCATTTGCTTCTGTTGTTTGCACTTTGGCCACCTGGGGGCAGTATAATACAGCTATCAAGTATCAGGTATCAAGTATGGATATACATTAGTTACCTCTTGTTGTTTTTCTTCGCTAAGGATAAAGAATACATGCCTGTGAATATTGTTATTTTGTCTGTCTACTAGTTTCGACAGAAAGTCACCTTGGAGAATATTACTCGAGTAAAACAGTTGAAGTATCTTAAAATTTTCTGCACTTAAGTTATCAATACTGATTTTCTAATACAGTATTGAATGTAGTTTACCATTGGAAGTAAAAGTATTCAAAAACGGTGAGTGGCTAATTTTATTTTTAATTATTTAGTTTGTTAATAAAGACTAGCTAACTTGTGGATAAGTGGGGGAAACGTATCATAGTAAAATTATACATCTTATATTGGGGGAAAAAATCCCAAAACTATTTTGGAAAGTCGAGATCACAGCTGGCTTCGGCACTGATTGGCTGTGAATGGTTTTCATAACAACATGAAAATATACATACAGTAGGTGGACCTAATACCTGTCTAAAGCTGACACCTGTCACACGTTGACGTTGTCACGTCCCCTTTCAAGTCATCATGTGACTGCGTAGCCTGGAGGCAGCTTGCCTCAGATGCTTGGACCGAGCACAGGAAGGAAAGGCACATGTTGCTAATTAACTCTCGAGCGTGACAGTTGCTTTAATGTGGCACTCATCGTTTTTTTTTTTTTTTTTTTTTCATTGAGAGGCACCAAAACACCGCGAATCGTCGAGCCGCTCCCGCTCAGCTGGAGGGAATTAAATTCATCTGCTCCAATGCACACAAGGAGAAACTGTCAACACCAGCAAAGATGAACGGGCTCAGTGCATCCAGGCTCCTCAAATCTCTGTTTTGAGGTGGCGGCACCAATTAAGAAAAAACAATGTTATGACAGAGCAGCGGAGGAGGATGCGCCGCAGCTCTTCCTGTTTGACTGACATGTTTTGCCTTAGCACATATGCGCCAGCATGTGACGATATTCCATCCGGAAAAACAAATCTGATCTTGTGAGGAGCCTTGAACAACCACTACAAAACTAATTTCTTTATGATATACTGTACAGTAGCTATGAATAGCCTACACACCCCTGTTCACGTGCCACTTCATACCGCTACGAAAAAAAAGACGTATCAAAGCCCTTTTTCAGCAGTCGTGACCGATAACCTTTTAACTCAACTATTATTTGTTCTTAATAGTTTTTATCTTTTCGAGAGGGGAATAAAAACGAACTGGAAATACTGCACCTGCGTGTAGACGTGTGAGAATGTGATTGTGATGTTTGAAAATGGAAGAATGGAAGCTATGAAAGCTTTCATTGTGTAAGTGTACCTAATGTTTTGACCGCTTGTAGCGCAACATACCAAGAAGGCCGTACTGGGAGACGTGCTCGTAGATGTTGTGCAGGTGGCATCCAGGTTGGAAGTCGCCCCCATTGGGGTAAAAGTCATAATGAGCCACAGCTTGCTTGATGCCCACACTGAGGCCCAGACGCTCGTGGGTGAACGTGTGAACGGCGTCCACGAACTCGGCATCGTCGGGCGACAGCCTGTCCGTTGGCGACATGCCTTCAAACAACGGCCCGGCCGGATCCAGACCTGCGCAAATGTCAAACGTCACCAAGAATGGCTGTGCCGCGTGAACACATCACCATATTTGTCCACATCAAACTCACCAGTAATTCTTCCTATTTGGTCTCGTCCTTTAAAGTGGCTTCCAGCAAATCCAGAGATGTGAGCGCCGAGGCTATAACCAATCAAATGAACCTTCTGGAATGAATAGTCATAGTGCTCCTGTGAGAGTGAGAGTAATAGCAATCTATTACGACTTAATATTATAGGAAGCCAATTCAGCATTTATTTCATAGGAGGAAATCAAGTCAAAAATTCCCTTTGCAACAATATGTTCCATGCGGCCCCAATAGTCTAATTGCGGCATTCTGACTAATTTTGCAGATACGACTACTATTCATGCAAAGGACATCACAGCTTTTCAGGTGTCAACCAATCACGACTCACCTGTTTTCTGAGTTTGGTTATCTTTTGATCGCAAGCTGAACTGTGATTGGTCGGAATCTGAGCCCTGAGCAGCTGTAATGTCATTTTTAATCGACAACAAAATCGCTGGCCTTTGAGGTAGAGGAAATAAAACGGTTGGATTTTGCTGCTTAAGTCATAGAGCACAAATGCAATATTAATCAGGATAACGTGTTTAGACTAGTGGGGCCGCATTCAACATAATATTGTCAAGAAGGTTTTTGGCTTGACTTCCCCTTTAAGATCCATTAAGTCCAACAGATCCAATAGTAGCAGTACTGTGCATCTGACCTTCTAGTTTTTTCTCCTACTATTAGTTTAGGTATACTCTTTTATATAACATTTATGAAATGTATTTTCATTGAACGGTTATTCCATTTAGGTTGTTTTGCTTTTCCTATTTTACAGCGCCACGTTGTTCAAACGTCGAACTACTGTGCAGCTGTCCTACAGCTGTGGAAAACCCTTCTGGTACCTTGAGTGAGGACAACAGATGCGCAATGTCTTTTCCAACCGCGCGCGTGCTGTGAGCCGCTTTGGGGTAGTGCTGGTGAGCCAGGGACAGCCAGTCGGTTATCACGACGTTGACGTCTCGCAGATGAGTCTTGAGGACGGAGGCCAACCTGATCACCCAGTTTTCCATCCTGCCGTCCATCTGCCCAAAGATCGCAACACAAACTTTTCTTCTTCATGTTGTTGCTAAAGTCAGTTGATTTCAACTTTTTTTTTAATACATTTTGTTTATAGTACTGTAAATGTACTGCTGGGCTCCGTTTCTAATAATTTGTGCCAGTCATGCTGCAAAATATTAGAAATTACTCTTGGTATCATCCATATTTCTGCATTTAAAAAAAAAAAACAACAACAAAAAACCGACTTTGGGCAAAATCATCACATTTCAGGCCAAAGATAAATAAATGAATACATAAATAAATGTGTGTGGTTGCTGAGCCATTAACATATTGCATCGCCAAAGCGAGCAGGCTATTTTCAGCACTTCAAACGGGTTAAAAATTGTAAAAATCAACCACTCATGGCCTGACAAATAGTATAGAATTGTACAAAAAAAACAAACAAACACTTTTGATGGCTATTGAAATCCCGATTAATAAACACAACCACTACAATAAAATAAAGTTTAATAATAATAATAATATTAATAATAATGGAATAAATCTCACAGGTTTTTCTTCATCGTATGAATGCTTTTGCTGATGGTTGCCCTTTTTGATGGCGCTTTAGATGTGTGATGTGAAAAAATGTGTGAAAAATGTGTGCGCGTGCCTGTTGAAACCGCGATTGCAGTTTACAGCATTGCAGACCTGAACTTCATCTTCTTGTTTCTAAAATTATGGTTACGTAATTTAATTATTAAATGAGAGGGACATTTAACACAGACGGTCAGTATGAACTACAAGCAGGATAATAAAACAAGCTGTTCAATGACTAATCCAATCAAAAGTGAGCATTGTGATCTTTTTGATAGACCCTCATTAAAGTGCGCAGGTGTAGCCGCAGCGAGTCGTCCGCCGTTACGCTTCACAAGCGAGCCAGCCGGCAGCGTGACCTTACCGACCACCCGTGAGTGATGATGATGAGGGGATTAGTGGCGTTGAAGCCGCAGGACGAGAGGCCATGCAGCTGCGGCGGCTCCAATGTGCAGGTGTCCCCCCTCGCCACCAATAGCCGGAAGACCGAGCTGCTGACGTGGGGCTCTTTTGCCTTCACAGGGACCCTCTTGTCTCCCAGAACGGCCACGTCTCGGGGAGAAAACACACACACACACACACACACACACACACACACACTTATCTGTGAGTAACACAACACAGCTGACGCACACTCATGTTTGCTCGCAGGTGAATAGTTACAAGTCATATCGAAACAGTATGCAAGGGTACATATTGATGGAATTATGTGCACACACACACACACACACACACTTATCTGTGAGTAACACAACACAGCTGACGCACACTCATGTTTGCTCGCAGGTGAATAGTTACAAGTCATATCGAAACAGTATGCAAGGGTACATATTGATGGAATTATGTGGTAGCGCAGCCATTGTATGAGGCCATTTTTTAAGCATTTATTCCATCGCCTTGATATCAAGCTTGAGTTTCCAGCTACTAGTGCACTTCAGGTCCTCACGAACGCTATATTGGGCATGAAAGTCATTCACAGATGAACTGTACGTAACAAAAGTCCTATAATAGATTTAAAAAAATAATAATAAAGCCACCATTGCATCATGCAGTTTGAACATGTAATTCAGTGATGCTTTCAGCTACCACTAGAGGGAGACAATGTACCACTGTTAAAAAATAACTGTACCAGACAATTTGGCGCACTAGTATAGAACAATTGTGTTTCGCTTGTAATGTTTTTTTTCCCCCACCATTCTGTGACAGTTCTGCACACTAGTAGGACAACTGCATGTCACCAATGAGGCATAACTGCGCTAGTTGACACCTAGATGTTAACTAGTGCAATTTTATATCACTAGTAGCACACAGTTTTCAAATACACGTAGTTGTCCTACTGGTATGCAAAAGTTGTCCCACTAGTTAGGACAATGAGTGTACCAGTGCATAGAACTTAAACTGGATATCATGGATCGCGAGTAAATGCTCAAATTGATGGAAAACTGCTTGTGCAATTATACACAAGTACATGGACTTTCCAAAAAGCTGCCTTTGTCCTCACTGGTAAGACAATTCTGTGCACTCGTCCTTACTAGAAATATGTATCTCCACCTCGTGCCACTTTTGGTCTACCAATACGGAATCACGCCCAAAGAGCTGCACGAGGAACACTACTAGGATTAACTCGTAGGCATTTTCTTGCACTAGTAGCCTTCTTGTATGTTTAAGTTATCCTACTACTGTGCAGAAATGTGTCATACAGTAATGAAAGTCTGTAGTGGAAAAAGTATGCATTCCATATCCTTAATATCCAGTTTAAGGTCGATTTACTAGTACACTCTTCGTCGTCACTAGTAAGACGATTCAGTGCATTTGTGGAATAACTCAGGCACACTAACAAAAAATAAAAATAAATAAAAGGACGTTGCTAGTCGGACAACAACGTTACATGTGAGGAGAAAGTGGATTGGATTTTGGTGCTTGTACGGTGCATGGAGTACCTATGGGTGAGGCACTCCTACTAGTTGGCCCAAATGCAGCTCGGTATTAGTAAGGCTTAATTGCATATTAATATTCCAAAAGTGGCACTAGTAGTGGAAAAAACTATTAATATGCTAGTCATTCTACTAGTGCACCCTAATAAATGCTTGAATGTCTTTCCAGGTCATAAGGACCTCTTTGGTACTTCTCAACAAGTTCCGTTGAATGGAACTCTGTCGGGTAGAGAGAGAGAGGGGGGGGGGGGGGAGCAGATACAGATGTATGTGTGTTTACACGTGTATATACCTGCACACTAGTAGGACAACTGCACGTCACCAAACATTGTATCTGTTTATACCGTACACACACACACACACACACACACACACACACAGATTTGTATGTATGTGTGTATCGATAAAACATATTAATTCTGGACTTGAATTTGTCAGTATTTCACTCGTGTGCTTTCGGAGCAGGTGACTCACCAGCTGGATGTCCTCTCATCTTCCTTCCATCTACGGCATGACACGTTAGGAGCAAACAGAACAGGACTTTCAGCACAAAAAGGGCGTCGCACTCGCTCATCGCTCCTTCAGGTGTCACAGTCAAGTCTGGGAATGAGATCCGTTCTCTCGTTGTTTGGGTTAGAGGGGCCTAATCGTGGTCATGTGGACTAAAGTAAAGTACAGTGGAGTGGAGAAGAGCGAGGCCTGCAGCTGGCTGGATAAGAGGCACTGGGCCTGTGCTGATTGGCTGGCGGGTCAGGACATGAGGATCGAACAGGTTGCGAAATAGCCGAGGTACGAACGGTGGGGAGGCCGTCTGATGCAATGCAACATGACCCATGAGCCACCTAGCATACTGGGCCTGCAGTACTTAGCGCTCAATAAGAAATGAATAAAGATTTCAATGAATGTGGAAATGTCCTTTATTCAGATTGTTTAGCGCTGTGCATGGGCCTCAATTATAAAATGTCTTTCTGTATTTCGTGTGACTATTGTATCACGATGTGGAGAACTTTACTAGTTCTTTCTGTTAAAATCAAAAAAGAAAAGTCATACAGTATATACTGTAATGTCGTGTAGATTTATTCAACAAAGGACAATACTTTCGGAAGACACATTTCTACCAATTTTCCACTTTCCAACTTCTTAAGACTACAAATAAAATCACAAATTTGCTTTTTGTGTCATGCATATAAGTTGTATGTTTTCCACCATTTTTGAAATGCACCTGTTTATATAGGTCACCATAGCAAGTCGTTATCATTATTTGCTGTCCTTTTCGCAGCTATTTACTCTTCCAAGTCTTGCACGTCTGTTCAATCAAGTAAGCATAGATCCAAATATAAACAAAAAAAAAGGTCATTTGAATGTTGATGCTTAGGACAATGCGCTCATTTCAGTCTGGAGTTACGGTACATTTAGTTGAACATGTGACGTCACATCAACATAATTGTTCAAATAGAAACATTTGTGAGTACCACTATTGATTGGCTTACTTGAAATGATGTTCAGTAAATCAGTACAACAAATATCAAGAAAGAATCGTGAAGGTCAGCTCACGCATACTCTAATAGCTGTTATAGTGTCAGGTTGTTACTATTAGATGAGCTTTGGATGCACTCTTGGGACTACTTGGCTGTACTCTACATCCATTCCCTATGATCTTATTCAAGCTTGATATAATTGCAGTATATACAAATGAACTGTGCATCCGGATGCTTCTTAGCTCCCTTGTTAGTGTCATGGCGCCGAAGGCTGTCGAGGTATTTTTGCTTGACATATTTCAAAACATCTGTTAATGTCCTGAAATGGGCTCATTCGTACTACCTAGTTTGTGGTTTTTCCCTAAGGGAGTTCCTCAAGGTTACGTTTTAGGACCATTGCTGTTAATGCACTCATCAAGATATCGGTGTTACAGTGTGGAAACCCTTTTTCACATGGTACAAAGATCTTTATCGCATGTTAAATTTTCACGCTCCATGTTATATCCATAATCAAAATAATGTGATAAGAATAAAGTTGTGAGTGAGTCACACTGAGCCGTGAACGTTTTTGGTGTGCCTAAGGCAAAGGGAGGAGGGTTCAAAGCTATTATAAGAAGCTTTCCAGACAAGCTTTTACCCTCCCGCGTTGGAAGTAACTACAACACCATTACTGTATGATATTCATTAAATATGAACTTTAAAATTTGATTCTTTATTTAAATGTCCATTAAGGGCATATGTTTATAAATAATGCTGCTCTTCCTTCCACACACACACATACACACTGTACACAGGAAATAACTATATGTACGCGTCAACTCTCCTCAGCAAACAGAACACACATTCATGTGGGAATTCTTATCCATATACCGTCAATACATATACAGTACGTATGTTGAATATTTCTTCGTCACACTTCAGTTCTATTTTTTTACAGGTAAACAACTAAAATGGTACAGGCTCATTAATGACACGGTAACAATATATCACCGAACATTTTGGTGTCACTTTGACTTTACAACTCTAGGGCCCAGGTGGCAAACTGCGGTCCTCAAGGGCCACGATGAGGCATGTCTTAGATGTTTCCCTCCGCCAATACGCCCAATTTAAATGATAAGGATCATTATCGGGCTCCAGCAGAGATTGCTCATGAGTTCATCATCTGAATCAGGTGTTTTGGAGAAGGGAAATATCTAAAACATGCAGGACAGCAGCCTTCGAGGACCAGATATTTGACACCTGTGCTCTTGGGTGCTTGTATATACAAAAGAAGGGATGTGCGTAGAATCATTTAAGGCGGGAGTTTCTAAAAATATATATATGTAATAATAATAATAAAATAAAATAATTAAAAACAACTCCAACTACTTGCAGAGCTTTGAACACATGCAGAAAATAAAGTGAATACTACTAAACACATGTTACTGTAATGCATTCATATACAGCGGAACCTCCATAACGGACACAGGAACATTCTCTGGTTGCTAACTACAACATCATCGATACATTTGATAGAATTAAATATGGCAAGGCTTAATCAATACCAGCATTCCCTATAAAATGCCACACAAGGTTGGTACTTGTGATTAGCTTCCCTGTATACTTGTAGGTAGTTGTGAGGTTGCACAGGCCAGAATTGTTATCCTAAGCCAGTGGTTCATAACTTGAGTTCGATCGGAAAGGGTCAAAGAAAATATGGAGGTCACGCCAATGTGTTTTCCATACATGTGTGCTGCTTGTATGACACGTCGGATCCATGTACTTAAAACCTTGCCTGTACACTTTTTATGATCGAACGAAGTGGCATTAAAATTCGCACCACTTGGAAGCCAACATGAGAAGGTACTGTGTGGAAGTTCCACCATACTTTACATGATCAAATATAAATATTTAGGTGCTAAGATATGTAATAGCTACAGTACGTACAGTATTATTTAATGGTCTTGCTATTTAAAAGAATATGGATCTATCTCATTGTGTCCAAACAATACAGAGATAAAATGTACCCTTTTTAGATGAAAATATGAAACACTTGCAAGTTCAATGTTCCCAACTCAATTGTGGTTAGAATAATACCTGACAGGTTTGCAAAAATAGATGAGTGTAGCTTACTTCGTTTTACTGATAACATCAAAGATTGAAAACAAAAAATGCCTGAAATGAACAATTACCATTGTAGTAAACGCCTTGAAATACTGTACTTGATATAAAATGATTCAACCACAACATAGTAGTTGAAATGAAACTTTTTAGCTTAGAAGCTAAATAAGAAATAAATAATAACATTATAACACTAGTAACACAGTATGGTAAATTATTTTTGAAAATAATACTGTTTTCTTGATTATCATTGCCTTTCTTCATTGATTGTCTGGGAGAAATCCTACATTTCTTCAACTGCTTTCTGAGGAAACATTTATTTCATGAGCATATTTGCTTCTAAGACAAAGTTATGATTTCATACTTTTGTTGGCCGTTGTTTTCTTCCTGCTGTTTGGGCTCGGCGTGGTGCAGCTCAATGAAAAGGAAGTAAATAGCTGCTCCCACTGCGCCGCCAACCATGGGTCCGAAAACGGGGATCCACCACCAGCACCCTCCAGCCCTACGAGAAAAAACGCGTACACACACAAAAGTCGTTTATTGGAGCCTAACAGAACTTAGGAAAATATGTGCTCAAAGTGAATTTACAGAAGAAAGTGAGCCTACTCTTCTAAAATATCGATTCATTTATTTATGATTTTCCGCTTGCAAATTGATCTATTAATGGATATTTACATTTTTTTAAAGCTATCCACTCTTATTCGGTGTTTTTGTGCTCAGGCCAGAGCCATGTCCAATATAAAAGTAATGCTCTGGCACCATCTTGTGGCGTCTTACTGCCAAGGAAGGACAGTATGTAAGGACAGAATAACAAAAAGCCAGGAGTACCGGTAATTGATTGCACCTCAGAAGATTAATACTTGCCTACAGATGCAACAAGATGGCGGCAAAGACAAATAACTCCCACATATTTTTACGTTGAATTCTATTTCTAATAAATGTGCTCAACTGTAATGCGACTTCATGAACACCAAGCGTGAAATGGCGCAGGTAAGCGGCCCGCCCTGATCCCTGATTAGTCGGGTCTTCTAAATAAGCAGCTCAGTGTCTGCTGCATGTGTCCTCATTGTCACTTTGGCAGACTCTTTAAGTGAGTGATTAGCGTCCAGCATTATAGCACAGTAGGTGAAGCAGAAGCAGGTTTATTTAAAAAAAGAAAAAAAAGTCAACAAGTTATGGGGAAAGGGTTTGGGGGGCTCTCTTGTCACTCTTGGGGGCTCCCAGGAAGTCCAATGCTGTCGGCAGGCGGCATGCCACTGGATTATCCACTTATGTGGCGCCTCATTGAGGGTGATCTGTCCAGGACACCATTCCATGAATATGGAATGAAGAAATCCTCTGCCCTGATTGAACATTTTTCACAATTAAAATATTTTGGCCGTCCACAAATTTTAAAAAATATATTTCAAAAATAGAAGTGAGCAGAGAGGCCAGAAACTTTACTCGAGGAGGAGTAGCATTAGTTTAGATTAACATGATTCAAGTAAATGTTTTTTTTTTAATGTGCTACAAATAATTACTTACATAAGAGGAAGTACATACAGTAATTAGTGAAAAAAAAACAAGTACTTTGTAACTGGTGAGTAATGTCTGATCTATCTTTTTTAAATCAGAGCAGGAATGCCAAATGAAATAAAATAAAATAAAATAAAATGTGAATGTTCAGATATTGCATATCAATATGAGGTTAGCTGCTTTTGCTGACATATTTTTTTCACAAATCCATACCGGTGGTCAAGCCCCATATGGGGCTGTTATTTTTGCTCTCTGATGATGCAATATCAAGGGCTCATCAAACAGTTTTTGTGTTTTTTTTTTTTGGTTTCCATAAAAGTGATTTTGGACTGGTTTTGGAGATGTAGGAAGATGATCTCCATAAAATCTGGTGGTATGGCAAAAAATCTGGAAATATGCAGAATTTAAATCCATGATACAGTGAGCCCACAAAAAATGATAAGGCGAGGGATGACTGCATACTCAGAGTTTATCATTGTGTTTCAATCAGGTCCTCAGATGATGAAATGCTTTTTGAAATAATCCTCAACAAAATGTCTACTCCTCAAGAAAAGGCACAATTTGTATTTCGGTTTAGCTACTAACTCGTGAATGAAATTCATTGACAAAACGAAGGACATTTTCACTGAAACATAAAATGCACTTTCTGTTAGTTATCATATTTTTAAAGGCACAAGATTGAAAAACGTCAATATCTACACCTCATTTTTTTTTTTTTAATTGTTCGAAAAAAGTAATTTTTTTCCACAATGTGTCCGGACTTTCTCTCAGAAATACAGTAAAAAGCTGCGTCTTAAAGGCTCAAAGTACAACCAGTGCTCCTCTGCATGGCGAATGCCAAATGAGATGGGTTGGACGTCAGGGATCCAAGCTCTGACCTTTCTTGCATAAGCTGCTGCCCCCATGGCCTGACCCCAGATAAATGGAAGAAAATTGTTGGATGAAATGGATATAGGATTAAATGCGCAGATGTTCGACAGGAAGTAGAAGCGAAAGCTTACATGAGCACGCATCAAGATGAGCATATTTTTCAAGTGCTTAAGCCATATGGTGAACAACATGGAAACACACCCTGCATCATGGCCTTTCCACTGTCCTTCCATCCGTTCATTGTCTTTGGTGCTTTTCCTCATTAGGGTTGGGGGTGATTTAGAATCTGGGCCTGAGAAGCAACGTACACCCGAGACTGGTCGCCAGCCAATCACAGGTCACATAATCAGAAGAACACTCGAATTTGCCTCATTGTCCTGAATGAGGATGGATGTATATGTACGTTCTTGTCGTTTTGATCCTTTTAATACATTGACAAAAAAAAAACAAAAAAAAAAACATGATTTTCACATGGGGGAATAGGGCGTTGTGTGTAAAATTGTGAGATAAAATAAATAAATAAATAAATAAGTCCATAACATGAAATGTCTGAAAAATAAGGCATTGTGAATATTTTCCCGGACGTACCATATTTTTTGGTGTCATTACTCTAATTTGTCGCATCAAAACAAAGCCAACTTCAATTGGATGAAGGCGCATGACCCAGAGAGTGTTTACGCTACGTTATTACTTCAAAGCGCCTCTGTGGAAAGTGGCCAACAGGGTTTAAGAAGGTCTGGTGCGACTGAGTCACTGACACACCAACATGTCGTCCATTAAATGGGTCCGGATGAATGCAGTCCAACTTTCCAGGGACGTTGTCTGAGCGGGATTTCAAGCTTAACTGTGTGGCCCAGGAGACTTTTCTATCTGATCAATGTAATCAGCTCACTTGAGAGAGAGAGAAAACATTTTCGGAGTCACAAGAAAAGTTGGATTTTAGCATGAGTTGCTTTGAACTTGCCCTTTAAAGACATAAATACATGCATACAAAAATAACATCTTGTAGTATCTCCTGTAAAAACAGGTGGAGAGAACCAAATAAAGAAGGAAACTTGAGTTTCATAGCTTCATGGGCTTGACTCATAAAGATTTTTCAAGGAACCAAGAAATATGCTTGTTTTCTACTCCTGTAAAATGCTGTGAATAACAATCACCAGTGTAAAATATGCCCGTTCAAATTTTTCCTTGGTACTTGTGTATAATACTAAGCATGTAACGATATCCTAATGTCACAATACGATATTTCACGATATTGTTGGGAAGGTGGAGATATTAAAAAAAAGCTCGCAATAACAAAAAAAAAAAGAACTCCTATTTGAAAAAAGATGCACAGTATTGTGTTTTTATATACTGTATGACAGTAGTGATAAAGAAATAGGATCGGCCAATCATTTTATTGTCAATTACTCTTGGCTCAACGGCGCAAAATATCATGATCTACATAGTTCACAATGTTGTATTTGGCTGATAACACAAATAACACAGAATATTGAGGCCTTTACTTGCTAATGCACACACACATCGTGAATCGAGTCAATTTGTGGAGGAACTCAAACGTTTTAGGTCCCCTTCATCTGACAATTCTTGTGGGTCTTCAACGTACTGTAGGTGACCAAAACATGCCTAATTCAAATTAAACTGCACTAATAAACTAACCAGCAGAGGGTACTGGAACTGCACAAATGGAAAATAACTCAGCCTTTTCAACAGATGTGGTGCATTAAAAATTGACACGACGACAACGATATTGTGGCAGTTTTAATAACATTACATCGCCGTATAATACAACCCCCCTGATTTGGTTGGTAACCTTTATTATCGGAGTGAATAATATGCATGATTATTAAGCCCACCGTATAAAACCTCCTTTGGGATTTTTTTTTTTTTAATGGGTGTTATTCGCGTGACTTTTACAGTCGTTAAAGCTCATTATGTATTATTATATGAAATCCTACTAAATTCCCATTTGAACCGGGGACAATTTTGTGAAAATAAACGTGTACTGCGTACTGGATCAAGTGACGTCAAAGTAGGTGCAGTAGTTTGAAGTCAGATCTAACTGCCGGGTCAAGACACTTGGGCATCACTATAATCATTGAATATTTCATATCACCGACAGGCTTATGTTCCCTGTTCTCCTGAATGCCACAGTAAGGTTTCAAAATGCACAAAATACATGAGTGCTCTTTGAAATATTAATAACAAAGAGATTCTGAAAGGAAAAGCTTGTGGCTGTGAATTCTACTCCTCACATTGGGAATGTGCAATAATGCATTGAGGGAGTGTCAGCTAGTAGTGAGTCAGGGACACAAGGCTGCACTGAACACGTGCTAATAGCTTCAGCTTTTTATGCTCCAAATTTCAAATTCAAAATAAAATATTCTCTTTTATTTTATGGGATCCATGAGTGCGGTCAAAAACTTTTGTTTGTGGTTGAAATAAAGTAATCAACCAATAAAATGTGACATGGCTAGTTGTAGCGGTTCACATAGCCCCAGGAATTAGAATATCTAGAATAGACAATGCAAGGAAGAGCAAAAATCCCTTCAGTAGGGCTGCAGCAATTGAATATTTCACAAAGTGATTTTTCTACTCATTAAAAATTGGACTTTGGTTGATTAAAAAATGATATATGCATGTGACATGCAGCTATTGTTGCCTACTTGGTGTCGCCGTCCTCACGTTGCACACTCTTATATCTGTGTCTTTAAGTGTGCAAGATAGGGCGGGCTCGGTGAGTGATGTGGGAGTCAGCATATGAGAGTGTAGACTTAGCTGTTATTGCATTAGCTCAGGTTAGCGTCTAGCTAACTGTGAGCTACTTAAAAGCCTGGGTAGTAGCTTATTTACATGTGAGTTGCTGATGTTTTTTTGTTTTTTTTAACTGTTGTTCAACAGTGATTGAAAGTGGACCCGCGTCTCTGTCAATCCTTGACTACAGGTAGCGGAAAATTGAAAAATACGTTAAAGTCTTGGTCACAGAAGTAATTAAACTCATAAGTCAAGGTATCAGTGTACTATATCTTCTCGGCTGCACTTACCTGAAGACATTCCATCCCCATCCTGCCATTGCGGTGAAGAGTCGCGGGCTGAAGTCTCGTGCAGGGTTGATGGGATAGCCGCAGTTCAAGCCCATGGAGACGGCGATGGCCAGGATGATCAGGCCGATGCACAGAGGCTCCATGCCTTTGGGCGCGCCGATGTTCCTCGAGTCCGTTATGGCCAGGATGCACAGGATCAACGCAGCACTTCCTGCCACCTGACAAAACACACAGGCGGTCAGTCCGTCATAAAACCAAATCACAACTATCTAAAACAAGATGCCGTTTTTAAAATGTGATCATCTGTGCCCTATGTTGTTTGGTTTAAGCTTATTACATGGCTTCCATTTTACCCTGCTTTATGGCTTCACGAGGCAGTCATAAACTAGATAAACATATGGGTGTTTACGTGCAAATCAGAAAACCAAATGACAAATTACACAATGAAAAATCTTCCTGTATGGTCTTTAACGTTGCAACCCACATATACTGTACATATCCAGCACACGTGACATCTATTTTCAGCGTTGTGCGGAATTGTTCACTCATCGGCAAACAAGTCACATCAAAGTTAACATTTATGCCCACGGGTGCACGGTAGGTATGCTCTCAAGCATCTCTGCATGCTCCAGTAGGTTCTACATACAGTACAGTCAGTGTTGTGTAACATTGTTTGCACTCATCATCATCAATAATTCCATATGGAAACCAAGAGCACTCAGAGACTATAAGCGAAAATTTTGTCGAAGCTTGCAAAAATACAGGTGTACACAACACAAATCACTTTGGCACAGTTACAAAATTATATCAATATATGATAATAATAACGAAAAACAAAAACTGGACATGGCATGATTTAGTTATTACCTGGTCAAAGAATCCATTGAGGGTGGAGAGATGCTTTGCGGGATAAGATGCAAATATGCCAGCTGTGGCGTTCTCTCCAGTAACGATAAATTCCCCGCTGCTATATTCCATTAAAGCATCTATGAGAATAACACATGCAGTAAAAGAGCTAGTTGAAACAGTAAAATGCAAATTGAGGGAATCACTCAAAGGAAATGGAACATCCTCTAACGTCTAAAAAATAATTTCAGAAAGATAGCAATAGCCTAACAGTACAATTAGCCATAATATATATATATATATATATATATATATATATATATATATATAGGCACACATATATGTCTATATATGTGTAGGCATATATATATATATGCCTATAGTTGCATGTGTGCCTGAAGTGTGCCTAGACTTGTTGCACTGTACTTTAGGTGGGTGAGAAGACATTTTTACTCACCATAATTCAAAAAATAGACGCAGCAGGCCCCAGCAAAGGCCCCCAAAAACTGTGCGGCCACATACACGGGAAACTTCTTCCAGGAAATCTTGCCCAGCATCACCATAGCCAGGGTGACTGCAGGGTTCACGTGGGCTCCTGGAGCAACACAACCCAAAAGCACACAATCATTGCTATGACTAAAAAGGGCGTGCTCAAGTTCAAAAACTAGTTGAATTCCTCTAGTTTATATGTGTATATATATATATATATACTGTATATACTGTATATATATACTGTATATATATATATATATATATATATATATATATATATATTTCTTCTTAATACTATTCTTGTTTGAAATTTTGTTCTGTATGCTTGTTTTATTTGACCTGACTCCAGCGTCCACTACAGTGGACCACAATATTGTGGTAGCACTCTAGACTAGTTTAGATTCTATTTGGCAGGCAGGTTTTTTTTTTGTGTTAGCCTTGCTGCTCTGACTCCCACACTACCATATGGCGTTCCACAGGGTTCCATTTTGGGGCCCCTGCTGTTTTCATTGTATTTCCTTTCACTGCGGTGCGTGACAGTCAGATCTACAGTATGTCCCACTGGCCAAAAGAGGTTTTTTTTCTCTCAGGAAGTGTTGTCTGGAGGAAGTCATGGCTTGGATGGCACTAAACGTCTTGAATTTCAATGTAAAGTTCTCGTGTTTGGTCCCAGTGGCTGTTCAACATCTTCGTCCTGAATCTCGAGACAAACTCCATCACAGACCAAAGCTAGAGAAATAAGAAACACAACAGGAGTCTTGAATCTTCGATGAACTCCCTTGGCAAACAGAACGAGGTACGTTAAATATTTTTCTTATTTTATTAGAAGATAGTAGGATGCTTCACTGTATTTCTGCTGCATTCCTGATCAATAAACTCATGTTGCCTTCATTTGTACTTCGTTTTCAAGGCACCCATCTGAACACGTCTCGCCTGTTGTTTGAGCTGGGCATAACTACACCCTTCATGATCCCACCCTAAAAGAGCAGGGTGAAGAACATTCCATCCCAAATTTGTGGTCCTGCGCTGACAGTGTGGGCTCATTTATTTAACACTCTGGGATCTCCGTTTTGACCTTTCCGTGGCGACACCGCTGGGGGGTATCAACCATGCGGCCATTGTTCGTCTCCCCATCCTGTTCATAAACACCAGGCGCAACAACGGAGCCAGAAGCGGCGCGCCCAATTGCATGTGACATAATCTGTCTGAAGCGGCTTAAGGCACACGTAGAGCGCGGGTCATTAGAGTGACCAGGATGTGTCACACTTGCGCTCCGCCGTCATCCAAAATGGGGGACTACAAAGAGGAGACAATTGTGTTTTCTTCAGTGACGGGGGCCTCCCCGCCTGGGAAGCCTTGAAAGGCAGGCTCGTCACACCTGACCCCCCACCCCCCTGCCTTCCTCTCTGGAGACCCATGCCCCAGTAAAGCTCATTAGTCCAATACCTATGATCATCTTCAGACATGTCGTCCCACAGTAGCTTCCCACTGTGCTGTGGACCCCGGGGCCCAATGGCCCAGTCATGCAGCAGAATCTCTCCATATATTAACCTCCTTGTCCTCTCAAGCCTCACCACTACGACTCTCATTAACCACGGAGAGAGCAACTAGACAGCGCAAGCATCGTCCAGTCAAACCCGACCACATGTGTTCTCGGTTAGGGACCTCTTACACGACATCGGGTACATCAGAATCCACATGACAATCTCTAATGGCAAACATGAGGAATGTGTCTCCCTCAGTTGCAGTCACTCTTCTAGAATTACAAAAATAAGACACTATACATTTTGGACAAAAAGACAAATGTGCAAAGTTTAAGGAGTCATTAGCAATAGATGTATTGGATGAATTGACCAATCGTGAGATAATGACTATCAACAACAAATGTTTAAATGATGCACAGCTATAAAAATGAAGATTGCAATAACAGCAGGAGAGTGGTGTGCAAAATGGCATAATGAAGTTATGAAAATATAGGAAGAAGGTACCTCCGATACTGTATGATAAACTGAAAACTGGGTGGATATCCAGCTCACCCGAAAACTTGGTGAAGATAAGTGGTTGGCCCGTAGAAAACAGGTGGCTCTTGCACACTAGACTGGATCCTATTCATTGCTTTTATTGGGGGGGGGGGGGGGGTTCCATTTTATTTTACTTTTACTTGCCACAGACTAACGGCAATGCCTGAAACCCCTGTCACCTTTTGTTCCGATTAAAATGAGATTTAAATTTTCCTTGATTCTTGTCAAATGCTGCGCTTATCTTTTTTTTCTTTCAACTTTGTGCACTGCTCCGACTTTGGGGTAATTGTGAATGTTGCTGCTGAGATTGACAGGCGACTAGCCCAAAGTGTATCCTGCTTTTCACGCAAATTAGGCTGTATCGGTTGTGGTTCACCTGCAACCTGAATGAGGCAAACGTGAATTGTTATTCTGTTATCATTATACTTTGCCTACACCTTCTACCTATCAATAGTCAGGATGACATTCATTATTGATTTCAATATTTCATTTGGCGTTATTATCAATGTAGAGGGATGATTAAACAGACCTACAGTAATTGTATTTTTGATGTTTGCCTTTCTTCCCCACTGATTTCTTAAAGTTGCAATCCAAACATGTAGTGCAAGTTGTAAAAATGTCTTCTTCAATTTAAGTTTTACTGCCTCTGAGTGATGGAAACGATCGGTGATCAAGGCAGCACAAGAAACTCATTCACATTAACTCTAATTGCAGTTTCAAATTTAATGATGTTCTGCAAGCGCACAAGGAGCCGTAAGAGATAACATGTCATGACATTTTGACATCGCCGTGTAAGAGGGATGCTTTGTTTTTTTCACATTTTGGTATCAGACTAAGATATCTGTGATCGTACAGTCTGATATCATCCAATTGTGGAACGGCTAATACTTTTTTTTAAATCTTAATTTAATTGCACAACAATAATCACCAGAGAACTACATTAGCGGGTGTTTGCATAATTTCATAATCTGAAAATAAAGTCGAGTTTAAAGGAGACATGGTATGCCATTTCTCCACAATTTCAAACATTTTTCTGGGCATTTCAATAAACATTTCTTTAACATGCTTTCGTCCAAATACCACGATTAAGGATCCAAATCCACTTTACACACAACATTGCTTGTCTTGTGGAAATTAGTCTCGTTTAAGGAGGCAGCCTTATGTCATACAAGTGTGTGACTTTAGCCAGGAAATAATTGAGCCATGGGAAAATGTTAGGCAAAATGTACTAAAACGCATGAAGGCAAAAGAAGTTGGAGTACCAAAGTCGTGTCACAGGCAATGCCCATTTTGAACATTTGTGAAATTGGTTAAAAAATTGATACCCGTTTGAAAATTTGGGGGGAATTTGGATGAGTAATATATTATTTTACACCACAAAAACTATTTTGTTTCATTTGCCGAGGACAGTTTCCCACAGCACATATTTTAATCTCACTGCAGGCAACCGAAGAAACATGTCAGCGTGTCCCAAAGTCAGCATACACTTCCTTTTTTTCTGTTTTATTTCTGGTATCCTTTGGACAAATGTGAGACCATCAGCATTGGACAATTTCGGCTTTACGGTTTTTACAAGCATCCCTTGCCCGTGGTTCGCAAGTTGACATCGAAGCAGCATTGCAAAATTTCACGCTTGGCAAGACGTTTGTCAGTATCGGACCCCGCCAATTTGAGAAGCTTCATGGCCGCCACACTGCGCCACACTGCTGCAAGTTTTTCAATACAGAGACTGCTCCAACCACCACTAATGTGAACACCCGAACCCTAGAACGGGCATTTTAGAAATTTTATTCGTAGGGTTGCACTGAAATGAACTGCAGTCAGGAAGAGTAAAACATCTTGCCGGGTGGCAATTTTGCAATGTTGCTCAATGGTCACTTTGTAAGTCAAGCAAGCTTACTAAACTGCAAAGCCAAAGTTGTCAAATGCTGATGTGTTATGTCTGTCCGAATTATACCTGAAACAGAATAGAAAAGTGACTTCGGGACACCGTGATATAAAAATAAAAAATAAAAAATAGGAATAATATTAAACAACACTGGACAACAGGACATGTAATTCACGTCACTTCTTGGGGAGGGGACACCCTTTTAAATCCTCCTCGTATCACATTTACATTTTTAAAGTAGGTTTTCAGTGGCGTTGATCGCAGCCATATGATTGCCTCCACCACCTATTTAGGACGTGTATACAAACTGTGTCCAGGTGCTTTTACCTGAAACCCCTCCTGCAATGTAGGCGGCCATCATAAGTCCCAGAGTGAAGCCAAGGTGGATGGACAGGGGCTCCCCTAGAGCCCCCTTGCTCAGGACAGCCTGGGCCACAGAACCACATCCAAAGAGCTGCGAGACACACAGAGACGAGAAACCGCTCATTGTTTTTTTTTCCCTCCACCATTCCAATTATAGGCACCCTCAACACTAGCCCCTTGTCTAACAACAGCCTCCAACTGCCAGCCACAATTTGTCCGAGCAAAATAAAGAATCCCCCCACTTAGTTAGGACAAAACAAATGAGAGCAGTCATCCACACATAAAAAGGCTGCACTAATGGGTCACAGTCATTGAACTTAGGTGGTGACAGGTGGAGGTGAAAAGAAGTGGGGGGGAGGGGGGGGAGCTCACAAATATATTAAATGTAAGAACATTTGAAACAGGCCAGCACAGCGATGCTGAAGCTCTTGATCCACATCAAAGTGCGCTGTGTGTCTTAATCGAGACATGTATGTGACAGACAGCAGAGTCTCAGGAGAGATAGAGAGGCACCTAATTAGCAGCCTTAAAGCGGCGGTTTAAGCTGAATGACAGGTGCACGCAGGCAGACGGGACAGCTACTCACTATCAGGACAAATATCCCCAGAAACTCCGCCAGGAACTCCTTCAAGATGTCTCGCCTCAGGGCAAATCTCGCCTTCCACTTCCTTCGGCACTCACTCTCCATTTCCCCACGTCCCGTTGTGTGCTCCTTCCACACAATAAACACATAACGAGAAGGAGAGGCGAGAAGCGACGATGCTCACTGGAGGTTGCCGCCTCCCACTCCATGACTGAGCCGTGGCGGGATGCAGCACCCTTTGCCACCACTAGTGGGGCCACTTTTGACACCAAGTACCCCCCCACCCCCCCAAAAAAAAACTTAGCTCTCCAAATATCACACTCAGAACGGTAGCTTAAGTGGGCATCAAAAACGAGACACTTTCTTCTTTTTTTTTACCTCTAAAACATATATTTCATACTATTGTAAGCCAATGTAACTTCATGCCTACTTTGAACATCAACACTAGGCTTAAATATGGGAATAAAAAAATACAATAAATAATGTTAATTAAAAGAATTGCACATAAAAGTTGGGTACTAATTGCACCCCAATACATTTTTACAAACAAAAATTTAATGCAAATATGTTTGTGCTAATAGTTAAATATGAACTGGAGTCAGGCAGTGATTCCCTCACATACCACGAATGAAATCCAGTGATGTCCACCGCTCACATCCGCAGAGTGCCAAATCTGTCTGCCTTCGGCTCGATCAAATATATCAAAAATATCAATTACTTGATGCAAAATAAACCTCTTTTAGCCACTATCAAATGTAGCCTACTTTTTGTAGCCACATTTGCAGATGCGCTGGGGGGTGAGGCAGAAATATCAAGTGAGGCAGAACTCATCTATTAAAATTCACTAAATGAGTCAATGGCGACGCAAGTCCATGTGCCGGCCCGCCCAGACAGGCGCAACATGGCACCAAACGTGGTGGACAAGACTTCCGCTGGCGTGAAAATGAAGTTACACTTGTTCTTATACCAATTGCATGGGCGCCAGTCTACTTAAATAGGGCCCTTCATGTTCTGCTGTCGAATCTGTGACTTTGAGGGTGTATGGCTTTAAACGGTGGGTCCTGCTGTGGTGAGTGAAACGCGTGTCAGGAAATGATGAGGATAGATGGAAAATGGATGGAAAGGAATGCATAATTTCCAGGTATTTGTATTTTGTTATGCTATTCTTTGCTCTGTGTATGAGGAGATTTTCAATGCATCTATTATGACAACAAATCTCCACAATTTCTTGATGTATTATTTAATGTTATGATATATATAGAACATTTATAATATATTTTTATGATATACATTTGGAGAATTGTTTTTACTCCGTTTTGACGTATTATGCAAACATTATGCTAGTGATGATGTCTCCTCGGTAATCCATGGAGGGGTTATAAAAAAAAAAAATTAAAAAAAAGGAGAAGTGTGCTTTCCTCGTCGGGGGCCGCGTCCATCCAACAGAGGGAGCTCCATGAATACGTTTAACAGAGCCGGCAGAATTTTGTCACCCCCGTCAAACCGCCGCTCAGGCGACAGGCTCGAGGATGTGTTTGCAATGCATTCGTCATTGTCACTGAGTCCATACGTGCTCTTCTTTGAAGTTGCGCGCGCGCAGCCCCCCTCGCCCACACACACACACACACACACGCACACACACACACACACTCGTACACGCACTCACTCACGCGCTCCCTCGCACTCTTGCTTGGTATGAAGAAAACGAAACGATGTCTGATGCGCTGATGGACAACAAGCGTCCTTTGGGACATTTCATCTTCATCATCATTATCATCGTCATTCTCTTTCTCAGACGTTGATTTTATGGAGGTTTACATGACTTCGTTCAAAGCGCATATGCGTCTTCTCTCAGTGACACACTGAGCTGGGTAGTAGGGGTGTTAGTACAGTAGTAGAATCAGTGATAGTAACAGTAGCTGTGGAGGCAGAAATGTCAGTATTAGTGTCAAGTGTAGTAAAATGACTACTACTTACTGGTTGAAGTTGTGCTATTATTATCAGTAGTAGTGGTAATAGTGAAAGAAAAGGTACAAGTGGGATGAAGTATCCGTGGTAGTAGATATAGTAGTTACTGCTACACTGAAAAAAATAAGACCACAGCTACTTAAAAATGTAACTGGATCCAGAGGAGTTTATTTCGTGCAATCACTTGATGTAATAAAATTGAATATATTCAGCATTTCCCCCCCCCCCAGTGGAGTATTAGTGGTGGTGTTGGTGCTGGTAGTGGTACTACTAGAAGTATTACTAAAGTTAATAGTAGTAGTAGTAGGATTAGGAGGAGGAGGAGTAATACAATTAACAGTGGTGGTAGAAATATCAGGGATACCGTAGTATAAAAAAATAACGCTAGTAGTCCTCGAAATAATAGTGTCAGTAATAGTACAAGTAGGAGTAGTGGTGGGCGCATCACTGCCTCTCGTAGTTGTGGTGGTAGTAGTACCAAAAGTAGTCGTACAAGTTATACCCACTAATGTAACTAATTAGTATAAGTAGTAGTTGTAGGAATAATGGGATAGTAGAGGAATAGTAGAGGTATTATCAGTAATAGTACTAGTACTAGCAGCAGTGGTGGTGGAGGTTTCAAGTGTTGTGTGTATCAGTAGTAGTGGTGGTGATGATGATATGATAGTGCTAAAAGTGGTGTCAGTAGTAGTAGTAGTCAAGGTCGTAGTAATATGAGTAAAAGTACCAGTACTACTTGTAGTGGGACTGGTAATAGAAGGGGCAGTAGTAGTAGTAGTAGTAATTCTACCACTGCTACAACTAGTTAGTAGTAGTAGTAGTAGTAGTAGTAGTAGTATTAGTAGTAGTAGTGGTGGTAAATGGAGTAGTGGTGGGAAATACTGTAGTGGAAGTATCAATAATCGTAGTAGCACTGGTAGTAGTGATGGTGTTACTGTCAGTGGTAAAATGAGTAATAGTCGATGTGATGATGATAGTAGTCATAGAAGTAGTCCTGCCATTACAACAGTTACTTATTAGTGGTAGCATCAGTCATATTAGCAAAAGTGGTTGTAGAGGTATCAGTTTAATACTGTTTCAGTATTAACTCATTCAGTACCAGCCAATCTAGACCAAGTCTGAAAAGACGTTTAAAAACGTCTTTGGGAGTGAATGAGTTAATAGCAGTAATAGTGGTATCCGTTTTCGTACAAGTACCTAAGGTGATAGACGAATCTGTGGTAGTGGAATTAATAGTAGTTGTCATGGTAGTGTTAAATGTAGGAATAGTTCTGCCACTACTATAACTTAGTAGCAGGAGTAGTAAACTTAGTATTGGTAATGGTAGTAGTAGAAGTACTATGAGCAGTAATAGTAGTTGTATCAGTAGTAGAAAATGTTTCAGTGGTGGTAGAGGAATCAGTCGTAGGATAATTACCAGGACTGGTAGGTAGTAGTAATAGCAAACTAAGTAGTATCAGGAAAACTACAACTCAAGGCTGTGGTTGTACTGCAAATGGGATTATCACTAAAAATAGAAGTGCTCGTTGTACCAGTATCAGGAATAATTCGTAGCGTGCTACATTTAGTCCGTCAGTCACATTTACTTAAGTAACTTTCGGGATACTATCGTGAACCTTTTTTTTGTTGTTGTTCCAAAGATGTGCTACTTTTACTTTGTTACCTTGAGTAACATTCTACGGACTACTTGTACTTTTAGTTTTCACTGATTCTATTTTTATAGTTGACATTTCAACCTACAAGAAAGTCCACTTCGAATTTGAGAAAACACATTGCAGTTCTCAGAATTAAGTCATAAGTGCCCGATGAGACTATTGAGTGGTTTTACAAGTGTAAACAAATGAGTTAATTTAAGGCCATTTTTCTGGGGCTGAAATTTCTTCTTTTATTAAATATACTCTTTTTGACGATATTTGAAGTTGCGCATTCTTTTTTGACATTTGTCTAGATGACGTTCGCACTGATTAAAAATCAACAGCTTGGCCCTTCAGTCGTTTTCACTGAATATTTATGTCGTCAAATAATTATTTGGAAGATTTTTAACTTTTACCGGAGTCATATTATTCTGAAGTAAGATTACTCCTACTTGAGTACGATTTGTGGCTACTCCACCCACCTCTGAGTAATACTAAAAGCTGCAGTGATGTTAAAAGTAATGTGGTGTCATTAGTAGTAAAAGTTGAGGTGGTGTATGTGGACAATCTGTGTATTTTTTTTCGGGAGTGTGTGTGTGTGTCGGGGAGGTGGGGGGGGGGGGGTTGTTGTGTATGTTTATTGCGAGGGTGGATGGAGGCGCTACGTGTGGAGGATTATCACTTGCAGGAATAAGTAGTGTAGAGTAGTAGTCGTAGTAGTGTCGTATAGTGCTCATTTACATGACATTTTAGGGAGGTCGATGGTCGTTTGGCACCCCCGTGTCACTGAGGAAATAGTGGTACACAATGAAGGTGTGGAAGAAGTGCGCGTGGAAGTGGGAGATTAAAAATGCGCGCACGGAGGTGGGGGGGGGCGAAAGAAATAAGATGGGGGGGGGGGGGGAAGCTAATTTCGAGGAAGTTTAACGCAAATAGTTTGGAAAGTGAAGCGGTGATGAGGAGTGAATCACCGACGAGTGGGTGTGGTGCGTGTTCCTCCTCTAACTTTATGTAAATGCCTGTACTGGAGTGGAGTGGAGAGTTACTTTGCAAAAAAAAAAAAAAGTGGAGGAAAAGAAAGGACAGCCCTTCTGTTGCCGGCCCAATGAAAGCGAGCCTCGGTTGACACCTGGCTATAAACCCACGGAAGGAAAAGCCCAAAGTCCACAGCAACGTTCACTTACTTACTCGCTCGCTCGGCCGTGGGGGGACGCAAAAGAGACGCGAGAAGCGACGCAGAGATGACTTCCAGTGAGATCCACATGCCCGGGGAGGTGAAGAGCGACCCGGCCGCCCTCATGGCATCCCTGCAGCTCATGCCCACGCCGGTGCCCAACCCGGAGATCAAGTACACCAAGGTCAGTCGGTCCACCTTGCGTCGTCCGCTCCCGACTCTTCCTCACTCTAGCGCGCTTCAGTCTGGCGAGCGAAACTCCCAAAACAACAACAAAAAAAAAAAAGAAGTTAGGATGAGCTCGTATTTTACCGAGGAAAAGCTTGACTTACGTATTAAATTACAATAAGTGTAAATTGGATAAGCGAAAAGTTGAAAGAAATGACATCAACGTTCCACATCACTTCAAATAAAGAGAGCAATGCGCTCATGAGGAAAAAATGGTTACAACTAATAAAAATCAACTAAAAAAAAAGGATCTGATTATACTTCTTAAATGTATTAAATACACCAAATGTTATCATGTGTTTTCATATCAATTAAAGCTGCAATGTTTTAACATTCAACAATCTATAGACAGTCAAGAAAGTCAGTCAGAGATTCAGTGTTAACTATTGAACAACTTTTATTACTAAATGTTGACCTCTTCATTTATCATAATTTTTTTTATTGCATTTTAGTTTGCTGTTAGGTCGGAGTGAGAGCTGCCGCTAATATTTTGGTGAACTTATTTTGCTCCAAAACATTAGAGGAATCAACAGTATATTGCCGTGTAGTTCAATAATTCTATTACTAAAGGTTAAAAAAATGAACAGCTTAACACTGAGAAAATAAATACTATCTAGTATAAAATGCAGTAATTCAAGAATGATAAAAAGAAGCATAACAGTGTCTTTTAAGTTAGAAAACAACAGCCACATCAACAAACCTCTCTGACAGGTGCATAATTATGTTTACAAAAGTAGAATTGTGACATCTTGTATTTGGAGTGTGGACCTCAATATTTTTGGTCCCTCATTTCTGCATTACATGCTCACAAAGGACACTTCATCTCAAAAAAGAAAGCATTTGAAAGCCTTAGTGAGTGAATTATACAAAGCCACCATTAAAGTGTCAACTTTTAAATGACTAGCAACAAAAGTCCAGAATGATGACAGGGTTTCACCGCAGTAGTAGCGGTGTGTGTGTTTACGCTGATCACTGGCTCGTAACGTGTTCATTTTGCGTAACTAAGGTGGCTGTCAATCATTTAAAGCATCAGTGGGGAAAGGTGAAAGTGAAGTCTTTGTATGTGTGGTCTCTCCGTTTACAAGGGAGCCGACAGAGAAATGCTAATGATAGAGCGACAAAAGTTTAGCTGGAGCGTGGGGCGATATCGCAAATGTTTCTGGAAGTGGGAGGAGGACAGAGATGCAGAAACAGCTGGAGAAAGGAGTCACGCGAAGATGTTGATTTGAGCTGTGAAGCAACTTGGGCTGCTTGCAGTGCCAAAAGAACATTCGCTTTAACAGTAATGCATATTTGTGCTGAGCAATTCAATATTTTGTCAACACCGTGGCAAGCGTCAACGGAAGATTTCATTTTAATCTGCGTTCTGGCCTCAAGTACATATATCATTAGCCGAACAGCATCATTGAGAAAGTCATTTTTTGAACCCTTTTGGAAAACAAGAAAAAAAAAAGAATTTCACGAACAAGAACATTTTCAGTTTCTTTGATTTGACCTTTGCAGATGACTGTGACCTGCATGACTAAGAGACATGAAAAAATTTTGGGGGGGGGGCTAACACGTTGGTCGTTTTTGTTGATGTTGTGATGCCAATTACTTTATTAGGGTGACTTTATGTTGTTATCTTAATAGCATAATTGCCAATATAACGTAAGGTAACGGTATATTGTGAGCCAAATAGCACAATTGTTGATGTGAAGTATTTTTGAACTTTTTCATGAAACAAGAAAAAACACAACAAATTTAACAAACAAGATGAATCCAGGAAAAAACACACACACACACACACACACACACACACACAATTTTCACCACAACGGCATTTCTATAGATATTGTGATGTGAGAAACAAATTAGCGAATTCTGCTATTTGGCTAACGATACCTTCACACTTTAGTAATTGAGTTTTAGAGCAAAGCTTGCACACAGGACAAGGCTACCGAACTGATCGTTCAGTCGGGAACCAGAGGTGGCAAAGTACTCACGCTCGACTTAAGTCAAAGTACAGACTCTTTACGTATTTCAAAAGTATTTGGCTAGAGGAAGTAAGAACAGACTCTGACATGTGCGATGTAACACGAGCCAAAATTAATTTGATCTGTCAATTATATACAACATTCCTTGTGATAACTTGACAAAAAAAAAAAAGGAAATGATATGAGAAAAAACACGTTACAAGTCACATTAAGAGCTAGCTAGCGTTGACTTGACTTTTGTGCGGTCAAAACAACGTGTTCTCATATTTTTGCTGACATGGTGAAATGAGGAACAATAATGCTAAATTAACTAATGACATTAACTGAAAAATAAATTCCAAAACATACCCCGTAATTGTTTGTCAATAACTGCACAAAAGTGTATGTGATACTCATTGAGAGGACACTTGACATACACGGTCATATAAACTATTAGAGGTTCTATCATTAGCCTAATAGCATAGTTGCTTCAAGCATTGTTGATTATTTTCGGAAAACAAGTCGTGTTGCTTTGTTTGATTCAACCTTAACTGATGAGCAAGTTCTGGATGACTGAGAATAAACAGAAATGAAGAAAATAACAAACATTTTAGCAACCACATTGCTATTTTATTGGTACAGTATTGTGACAAGAAGTTTACAATGACATTGTCAATTTTGCTATTTGCCTGATGGTGGGTTTTCTGGGATTAGACAGACTTTTGGAATGCCAGAAGCTGGTGGGGTTTTTTAGGCTGGCACGGGGGCACTACATTGCACGCAGTAACCCCCCCCCCCCCCCCACACACACACATCATCATTCTCAATCAATGAAGTTCTCAACAATGGTTGACTTTAACTCTCTTATTTCTGTCTTTTTAACGTTCTGTCTTCATCCGTAGAAGCAGAAAAAAAATTAACTACTCATAGCTTATTTTGACAAAGTCAGGAGAAAAAAAATGACCGATATCTGTTCTCAAATCTATGGACTTAAAGGACCCAAGTAAAGTACAGACACCTGAAAATTCTACTTAATAACAGTGTGGAAGTATTTGTACTTTGCACTTAGTTACTTCTCATTGCTGTTGCGAAGAAGTGATTTTTTTATGATTGTGAGATTAAAGGGCAGTGTTGGATGATAGTGCGGCGTAAGTCTATTCAGTTCCATAATTGCTCTCTTAACACATACCTCGGTGCCACAAGTGCAAAGGTCACGCCGCCGCTGCGCTACAAAGAGGATGTTGTGTGTGTGTGTGTGTGTGTGTGTGTGTGTAGGCCCTGAGCCACTCTTCCTTTCCCTCGTACAGGAGGAAATGTTTGGGAACGACTTGGTGAATTAACCTCAAGGAATTTGGATCATCCAGTCCCGGATGGTTTGGTGGACACAGGGGGCACAAGGGTCCTGATTTATGGGCACCCCTGGCGTGGGCTCTCCTGTTGTCCATCCCGCTGACTAGGAGGGAAACAGCCCAGCGTTGTGGCTGACCGGCCCGCAATGCAGCCATATGCCCCATTCACAGATTGCTTTCGGCAGCCCGAAGTATATGGGTCATTTCAGAATAGGAGGACAATTTGTGCACGAACATTTTTGAAGAAAAAAAAAAAGGCAATTTATTTGATATTTTTTTCTGTCATGTTTTCAAGAAAAGCAGCGAACAAATTATGTAAATGACCTGTCCAGCTCAGTCGCAGCGGTACACTTGTTTGTGAGATATTCTATTTGTCATATCATTTTGCTGTGTTTGGTATGACACAGTTACACATAGTCAGGCATCTAAAAAAAAAACCATACAATAACGATATTGCAGAATAAATCTTTTGTAATTAAAAAAAGTTTAATTACCTGTAGTGCTCCAATTACATGAACAGGTTTGCAAATTAACAAGACTCTTTGTTCAATATGACATGCTAGCTGTGTTAGGTGCTGTGCTAACTGTTCACAGAAATAATTAACAACAAAAAAAATTTAAATTAAATGAATTAAATTTTTAATGAATGTATTTTTTCTGATAATATGACAAACAGGGTGGAGTTGTTTTATGGTTGAAAACAAAGACAATAGATGAAAATGAAACACATGGTCAAGTGCAATTAGCTTGATGATGTAATTTCTGCTGAGTCATGCAGTTCACTTTTTTTGTCCTCCTCAAAATGGATAAAAAGGTTTCATAAAAGGGTTGAAAGGCACAACCTCAGAGCACAGTTACATCTCCTTAAAATGTATACATAATAAAACACTTTTTTAAACATTTACAAGGATGTCCTCAACAAAATCACACCCAAAAAGATGATTGACGATACAGTATATTTTATATTTTAAGTAGATCACGATAAGAATCACTTTTTATAACGCGAGACACATTTAGTCTCAGGACAACTAGATTCAAACAGCAAGTGAAGTGCAAGCCTCAGTATTTTGTGTGTGGATTATTTGAAATTTCACAAAATGTCCTCTAATTCTGCAGTGAGCCATACACCATCGAGATGTTACGTTCGGCGTCACAGTCATTGCCTCGCCCAGCCGTTGCACAAACAATGCAGCGCAATCCAACAATGACATCTGAGTGACCCTGGAAATATCTCACATCAACCTGATAAAGTATCGGGATCGACGATAAAGGCGGTTTAAGGCCATTGAGGTTTGCTCCTTGTCCTTTTCACCTAGTCGCGAACTGTGCTCTCAGATGCGCACTTGTAACGGCTGATTGAAATCTTTATGGAAAAAAAAATATATATATACCTGTATATATATATATACAGTATATACAATGAAGGAGGCGTTCTTCGGGTTAATGGAGCACTCTAAATTGTCCCGAGGTGTGAGTGTGAGCACAAATGGTTGTTGGTCTATGTGTGCCCTGTGATTAGAAGGCAACCAGTTCAGGGTGTCCCCCGCCTACTGCCCACAGACGGCTGGGATAGGCTCTAGCACGCCCCGCGATCCTTGTGAGGATAAAACGGATAAGAAAAAGGATGGATGGATGGATGGAAGTATTCTTTTTTTTGTCCCTCTGTTCGCCCCCACATTTCCATAGCATGAAGGCTCCAACAGCTGGCTTACAAGACGCAAACAGTTTAAAGGTTGCCGGGACCACGACGGAAGCCATAAATAAAGGGAGCCATGATAGATGATACTGATGCTTTTTGCTGGCAAAAGAAGGGAGGGGAGACGCTCGTTGGAAGGATAATTAAGGAATGCCGAGGGAATGTTTGTTGTCTTTGGGTGATCTAGCCCCCCCCCCCCCCCCCCCTTTGGTAGACCTGTCAATGCGACACAATTCACAGATAAAGAAATATCAGTGATTCTCAAAGTAGGATTTAAGTTGTACATGGACACTCTAGTGGAAAGAATCACTGAATTAAATCCAGTATGAATAACATTTACAATATTTATAAGATGCTCGAATGAAACTTAGGAAAGTCATATATGCCCTTTTAAAATGTCTTTAAAATTCTGTATTTTTGTAACTTTTCAAGAACATTTTTAAGCACATTATTTCACTTTTACATTTAAACATTTGAGTACTCCCCCCCCCCCCCACTTTTTCAATGAATATTAGGACAATAAGTTAAAAATGACTTGGGCTTGTGGTTCTCAAACGTTTTACACTAAGTGCTACCTCAAAAAATATTGAGCAAATGATCACCATCCTGACTAACATTACATTTGATGATAATACTGTAAGTGTTCAAGAAAAACTGCAGAAAAGTTTGATTCCTAAAAATTATATTAATCATTGTAATCCACAGTAACATTATGCAAGGTTTGAACATTAACACTGCACTTAAGTACAGGAAAATTTCATAAGAAATACTTGTAATGAAAGGACTGTAATGACACCACCGCCACCCCCCAGAAAGTTTGACAACTGGTCTACATACTGTAATTGCATCCACCCATCCATTTTCTTATCCTCACGAAGGTCGCAGGTGTGCTGGATCTTATCCCAGCTGTCTTCGGGCAATAGGCGGGGTACACCCCGAACTAGTTGCAGCCAATGACATGCAATAGCATGGTAATAATAATAATAATTATTATTATTATTATTATTTATTATTGCTGTTATTAAATTAAAATTAAAACGGTATCACCACTAATTATATTGAGTGATTCATATTTGAGCACTTTTTTTAGTATAAAATGCAAAAAGATTATTCACCAAAACGATGAAGAGAGATTGGGATGGGCCAGTTTCAGGACACAACTGCAATTTTTGTGATTCTTTGTCTTCTTTTTTACATCACGCACGAGGTTTTGTGATGATCCAAATTAGGATTGCTGGACCTTTATGGTAAAGAGCACGTGAGGAGCAAATCAGCTGCCCGCTGTTGACAAATGGGCAATTGAATGTGTACTTTCAATGTGACTGTAATGTGGGCTAGACAATAGTGTCCCATCATGTACCAGATCTGTTCATCTGTTCAACAGTGATAAATAGTGAGTGCACGTTCACCACAGGAACCTGCGCTGCGCAACCTGGCTGCCCATGCCGAGTGTGTGTTTGTACACAGACACGCACTGACTTTGGATGAAGAAGGGGCTCCGTCAATCTGTCACTGATTGAGATAGTACAGGCAGGCGGGGGTGCGGGAGGGGCTCCATGATGCTCGGTGCTGTCCACCGGGGTGTAAATTATGAGGCCGCTTCACCGTGTGGGTGCGTGGCCCTGCTTCGCCAGAGCCTGACCTGCAGTTCTGGACTTTTTCACTTCAAAACCACCATCTTACTGCCATCAAGATCAAACGCAGAGCAAGTTAGGGGATACTGTGCAACTCAATGATTTATCACAAGCAGCACAGTGAGAATCCCCCCCCCCCCCCCCCCCCAAGTCTCTCTTCCCTCCACTTGCCTTAAACAATCTCCTGTTCACACACACACACACACACACGCACGCACGCACGGCCACATCTCAAGTCTTAAGTATGTCTCCTTGATTGTGACGGTTTAAGTGCTCAGCGTCATTTAGATGTCCATTGGTGTGAAATGCCCACTTTGTGCAGCCAGTGTAAATTTTAGTCGAAGCGCACACATGTCAACATGACGTCTCCGCTCTCTTAATCACGTCTGAGGGGAAGGCCAGTGACATGGAGGCTGCTCCGTTCACTTCTTATGAGACCCCGCTTCTGCAGGCCTCCTGACAGGGAACGTGTAAATCCTCGAGGTGTGCTTAGGAAAAACACTGGGCTTCATAAATCTACTGGAATCGGTTCCTTCCCCCCGACGAACACGAGACACAAGCGCTTTTCAAGATGTTTATTTGTCTGTTGAAAAGCATCACATGTCTTCAACATGAAATGATTGCTTTCACCCCCCCCCACCCCCACCCCCTCCACTCCACCCACTGATCCGATGTGTAGAACAACATCTTTAAATATATCTTTGACCTGAGCTTTCAAGAATGATGTAGAGCCATCAAAACCCCCATGCGAAAAATAAACAGCAGCTGAGAGTCGAGCTGAACAATTAATCAAAAGCGATTTCGAATCGCAAAGGCGATTTGGGGGCGGGGGGGCTGCTTCATTTCGGACAGTTGTTCACTTTTTATTTTTTGATATTCTCCTCTATTTATTTGCCAATTTATAAAGTGTCTCGGTAAGCTCAATGCTTCAGAAGTAAAGTCGACATGATTACGTGTCATTGTTTTTAATGCCGCACTTTGGTAGAATATTGTGAAGTTGATGTAGTGAACGCTTAAAGACCTCAAGTCAAAGTGTTTAGTAAGTTAACGACGCCAATTGAAGTTGATCAATGAGCTGTCTTTCATAATAATTTGTGGCTCATCTGCCTTTATTTTACCCTAAGCCTAACCTATAAGACTAAAACATCAGATATTGTTTATTGTGAAACAGAATCATTCGTAGCAGCAATGTTGTTATTTAAGTTTACTTTCAAAGTAAATATAAAATGAAGAAAATAACATGACGTATTGTATTTATTGCTTACACATGATGGGAAATGCCTAAGATGGGCTAACGAATAGCATCGATGTGGCGGTATTATCACAATTCAAGCAAGGGCCATTTGAACACAAACAGTGCAGCAACACATGCACACAGACAACCTAACAATTCTCACTGGCCTATATCCTTTCTCCTCTGCAAACAACGAATTATATTACTGCAGCTTACTGTAGTTTACAGTAGTTGTGAAACTCTTCATTTGTGTCTGACTGTATAGAATTGATTGTATTGACTGTATTACACTGCCCCCAGGTGGCCAAGTCACATAGATTAATGTCATTTCCGTTCAACTGCACTTGATCTTGTTGGTTGACAAACAAGTCCAGTTGCCTCGCATCAACTTTTGTGAACGATCGTGACCTGCATGACTGGGAATCGACAAAGACATCAGACAAAATCTGCAGATACAAGCTTTTCACTGGGAAGACTTTTTACTCGTGTCAAATGTGTTTTCTTCCACCAAGCTGGAACTACACAGATCGGCAGACAGACAGACAGAGAGTCTAGACAAAGACGCCCAGTTGGTGACAGTGGGCCCGTTCTTTGCCAAAGCTCCCAGCACCGGGTGGCATCGTCTGCGGGGTCAAATGCGGTGGCAGAACACGCTCGCTTGTCATGGCGGTAATTATGAGCAACTTATCCACTAACCAGGGAGGAAATGGAGGTCACGTGACCGAGGAGGATATGAAACTTCCTGCGCAGACGACTATCGCAGGTGCTCGAGTGTAAGACTGTGGAATCTTGGCGTGTTGTGTGTAAACGTACATGTTCGCATGCTTTGACTCCCCTTACCTCAGCTCCAGTGTGTCCATTTAAAAGCACAAGACAAAAAAGTGTGTACCGCTGCACTTTTTTTTTTCTGCTCCGAGCTGCCGAGCTTGAGCAGCCAAACAGATGTTTCACTGGCTGCTTCAGCTTATTTTCACTTTCTTTAATTCTTCCCATTGCCGCCCACTCATAAAAACAAATTATCCCACCAACACACACACGACGCCTGGTTAATATTAAAGACGTGAACACGCTCAGAGGTGATTTCTCAATTTGAATGACGTATTTGAAGCACACAACGTGCCAAAATACTTTTAAACATGATTGTGGACATTTAAAAAACAACAACCTTTTATGACTTCCAAGGTCCGAATGATGATTGAAAGCCTTTGGAGGGATGCGAGGGAGTTTTCTAATTGTTTGTAGTTACCCTGTGGCCTCTGGAAGCTGTTTCTTTCCATACAATAACGCTAAAAACATACTTATATTAATATTTACTGTAATAATTAATTGGTAATCTTTGGGATTGTTTTCTTCATTCATTAGCATGAGAACGGGTGGTGTCCAAAGAATGGCCTGGGGGGTCATTCGCGGCCCGCTGTCCGCCTGCACCATATTAATACCAGTTTTTAACTTCGGCAATTAGCTATTTTTGTTTACTTATGGCCCAAAAAAAAATATACAAATAATCTTGGGGAAGGTTTTTTCATGTGTCTGCTTTAATTCTTAGTCATCCAGGTCTTAAAAATCCATAAAGGCTGAATGGAGGTAACTGGCCTCTTCTTGTTAGTTGCATTTGTTTTTTAGTTTTTTTTTGGGGGGGGGGGGGGTTCTCTAAATGTTTTGAAAATGACTTAGGCAGTTAAGTTTGGGGGGGGGGGGGTCAGGTCCCCAAAATTGTGACAAAAAGTTTGTAACAGCCACTTCTCCTACTACGAATAGTCAACTTCAAACAATTGATTTGTTTTCTGACGATCGTTTCTTACTACGCACAACACAAAAATATTTGCAGCAGCGCCTCGGTGACAAAATACAATTCGGTTTCATGGGCAAACATTTTTTGTTCCACTTTGTGCTTCATGCCAGGGTCCAATTTGTGAACACCACCACACAAATGCGAGGGTCACCAACATGGTGTCCACTGGCACCTTGCAGCCTCCAACAGCCACATGAATAGCCCGGGGCCGGTTATAAAAATGTAAGAAATTGAAACACTTGCAGAGATGCACCAAAATGGGACTGTTAGTGTTGTTGATATGGCTGTTGTTGTGGCCCTCTTTTTCCTTTGCCTCTGTCCCCACGTGCTGCTCATGTGAGGTTCAGTTGGTTTTCTTATATACACAGAGATGGGACATGCAGGTCCAGAAAGTGAATCCCTGGCACAGTTTGGATTTAGCCACATGTGCTTCTACTCAACCGGCAGACAGTCACATATCTTTTTGCATGTATACCAAATGCATAATTTGCTACAAATTGCCTATGAGTGTGACTATTTGCCTCAGTTGTATGAACTTGGTAAAGTGTCTACAAGTGTCTACACGATACCGAGTGTATTATAATATAATAATACAGGGGGTGGGGGGGGTCCTTGACATATGATGTAGTTTCATTCTCACGACATGTTGTAACTCAAGTTTGTACGTAGTTTGGAAGACACCTTTGACCTCTCTCCCTAGCTTATGCTCACGCATGCAATTAAGGCCCATATATTACAGTAAATAGATGCATCAAAAGCACTTAAGAGGCCATAAATATAAAACAATGACACGAAAAACATGAGAAAAAAATTCTAACTTCACTTGCTTACTAGAAGGAGGTCAAGTGTCGTGCGAGGATGCGTTCTTACATAACTACACAAACTAGTGCATCCCATTGTTATGATTAAACCAGAAATTTATCAACGCAGTGATTAATTTGTACATCAGTGAAAGGCAACTTGCAAAGGTGAAATAGTGTGAATACATTTGCAAGCAACATATTTTATTTTCTTGCGGGATAAAAAAAAAAGTTGTGGCTTAAGATGTCAGCCAAAGTATTTTAGGATCACTCATCTAATCACAAGATCCGGTTTACTAAACATCTGATTTCAAGAAACATCCCTACTAAGTTAAGACAACAGAGGCAACTGGTCGTATGTAACATTTTCAAAGGTTTTAGTGGTTGTATGTGAAGGGAAACCGAGTGTCAGAATTTGTTTTTCCCCGAAGATGAAGGCATCATGTGAATGCGTGGTGGCAACTCGGCAAGGGATGGGAAAGAAAACACAATTTGTCATTTGAAAATGTGCGCCCTTGCTCTTGTTTTCTCACTCTTGCGCTCTTTGCCCTTCTTCCAAATGATCCTAAAAGTAATTTTCGTCAACCTCGAGAGTTGATTTACTCGGCGGCCCTGTCATCTCAATCAAGCCCTTCAATGGAACCAGACAAAAGTCTTAACGCCAGTCCGAGGCCGAAGAAGGGCCGAGCCAAACGTGTCCTTTTCTTAGCGTGATTTAGATGGCGGCCCGCTCGGCTCCTCTCGCGCTTCTTCTTTTTAGCAGCGCCTCGTGAGAGGGGTTACGCCACGCACAAAGCTACCCACCGTCTGCATTCTTGCCGGGACTGTTCAGGCTGTCAGGGGGGCTCGGCTGATTTAGGACTCCCCACTTCAGTGGAGCCTATAAATTCAAAAACTAATTCAGTGCTCTACGGGACTTTGTGTTTTTGTAGCTGGCCCCGCTGCTACTTATCGTTCCTGACAATTTTATGAAGTGCTCTTAATGAGCGGCAGATTAAAGGTGGCCTCTGATGGAAGGCGCCTGAGAATACTTGACTGGTTGAGACAAGCCTCACTGGCCTGTGTGCCAGG
Source organism: Hippocampus guttulatus (assembly GCF_054856545.1). Taxonomy (NCBI): domain Eukaryota; kingdom Metazoa; phylum Chordata; class Actinopteri; order Syngnathiformes; family Syngnathidae; genus Hippocampus; species Hippocampus guttulatus. The sequence goes on from NC_141263.1 coordinate 14,907,158, forward strand.
GTCACCGGCACAAAGGCGCCTGAAGCAGAACGGTCCGGTAATGGTACGCACTGATACTGAACATCTTCATGGTCTGCATGACGCTTACAGAAAGAAGAGGAAGGCACGACTTCGAACTATTAACACTCCCTAGCATGTTACAGTAAACTCCCGTTTATCATGGGGGGGGGGGGATACATGCCGGTCCCACCCCCACCTGTGGAAATCCACGGGACTTACTGGTTTTCATTTAAAGTATGGCCAACAAGTTTTTTCTCAACCAAATATTTACTGCTATTGCGACATTAGCATTCTGACTTGCCATCTGAGTGACATTGCTGCTGTAGGAAAGCAACACCATCATAGGGCCTGTTCAGGAAGTCGCTCCCCTAACCTTTAATACCATCCTTCCTCATCTTCTGCGGAAAACGTCATCGGACCAGGGCAAAATAAATAGGTGTTTCCCCTCAAACACAGGAAAAGACAGCACACAACTCAATCTTTCCTAATCAATATCATCAGACGACAACAAATAGTGCTGACAAGCGAGAAACTCTCGAGCATCTTCACATAGTGCGCAAACTAAAGAATTATTTGTAACACAAACTTTTTTCCTTTGGTAAAGTTTGGTCCGGAGTAATCTATGCTAAAGGTGGGTTAAAGGTTGCAACCGGGCCAAAACAAAGAAGAGTAAAAATCTGCATTTGAAAAGGCCCATCAGTTATTCTTCTCTCAAGCGCTTATCTGTGCATCCTTTGTTGATGCTGATCATGCCCTTGGAGTTAGTAATCGGGATGCTCGTAGCACTGAGACCTGGCAAAGTATGCTGAGGTCTCGCGTGACATCATGCATGACTGGGTCAAACTTTGAGCATTGATGGTGGTGTGTTTTTGCGAATATTTCTGTCAAATTCCGAATCCTGGCCTTGAGAGGTTCTACTACACTTTACTGTAGTGTTTCCGGGGGCAAACATGTCGAGTCAGAAACTTGAGTGGTGCTATCGGGTTTGCTCTGAGTCAGTCCACCTCAGTTTTTCCGAAGGAGAAAAGCAAGGAAGAGTGTATACATAGAACGACTGGTGCCAGCAGATGTTCTCCTTGCACTCCATCAGAGACTGACAGCTATTAAAAACAGTCTTCCTAATGGATCTAAATATGTCCAACAAGAGATGTTTTTTTTCCATATCGCAGTTTTCATGTCCTCATCTTTACATCAAGGTCTTTAGCGTGGAGCAGGGATCGCTTCTTGGGATTTGTTTTTGGTGATGCCGATAAAGGTTGCATATCATATAGCATGTACAAAATCCAAGGCGGTTGTTTAACGCAAGGCTTGCTTTAACGCATCACAGAAACCAAGTGTGGCACGTGTTTTATGATCTCGTAAACGAACAGTGATGTTGTGAAACGTGTGCTTGAGGGGGGATGGTGGATGGGTTTCTGGTGTCTGATAGGGATTTATCTGACCCCCCGCCCCCCCACCCCTCTTCATCCCCCATTCTCCACTCCCCCAATCCCTTTGTCTGGATGGTGGAGTACTCCCAAGAGAGCCATGGTGGACATGTAGGAATCCTCAGACAACATTTCCAGAGATTCTCCCACATCCTTTACGCAAGAGTCTGGATGTGTAAAATAATGCTACATGCCGCAGCCAACATGCTGTCATCAATACTTCACTTGTAATCCATAACACTCACACAATATGATGACACCTAAGATTAGTGGTTAGAGTATTACATGTCCATAAGAAGTTTTTATGTTTGGTGGATTGCAATCATCATCTGCTTCTCTTTTACATGGCGTGCCCCAAGGTTCCATTCTGGGGCCATTATTTTTTTCCTTTGGACCTGCTTCCCCCTGCTGTTAAAAAGCATAGCATCTTGTTTCATTTTTATGCAGATGATTCTAATTTACCTCCCGCCTGAGAGAAATGACCCTGGTGCTTGCTTGTCCTCAGCACTTGCTCAACTGCCGAGCTGATATCAAAGTTGCGATATCTCTAAATTTCAACAGCAAAGGCGCTTTTCCATTACTGGTTTCAAAATGGCCTGGTGCCACTCTGCCCGGCCTCGCTGAGCCTGGCCAAGTCTCCTTTGCTTCTCCATTCAACAGGCACCAATCAGTTGGGAGCGGGATCAGCAGAATTGTGCGAGCCTTCACTGCACATTCGCCACAATATTTCACTAGTGGCCGAATCTGTGCAGCGATTCAAAATATTATTCGCAGTTACACTATGTGGCAACATAGCAAATTATAGCTCATCAAATGAACAGAGGCTGTGACACAGACGAGAAATCAATTTCCGTGTGGTTGGCGTTAGCCTGGATGCATCTTGCGCTTGCGGTTTGTCCAGAACAGTGCTGACTGACACAAAAAGGAAAAAGCACATTACACTTGCTATGAAGCTCACAACTCCGTGATATTTTAAAACCGATGCACCGTTCTGTTCACCGAGGTCTGGAGATAACACCCCTACGCCCTCCCCCCACCATGAGACTTGCCCTCACTATGGCACTTTTTCAATCAATTCTTCAGACCCACTTCTCCATGGCATGCACAAGAGAGTTGTGACTCTTGTGTTTTCTTTCTTTCTTATTATGCTATTCAGGGTGATGTTTTAATATTTTTTATAGCCTGTGTCTCTTATATGGGTTTTGGTCAATTCTGTTGTATTAAAAAGCGCTTTATAAATACATTTGGATTGGATTAGATTGGAATTATTGGATTTATTGTGGGACTACTGTTATTCTGCATTGTTAAGTATTCATAAACTCGCAAATTCAAATCTGAAGCATGTTTGACATACATCCTATTGTGTTTTTTTTTTTTTACCTTCCAGATTTTTATCAATAATGAGTGGCAGGACTCTGTCAGTGGGAAGGTCTTTCCAGCTTTCAACCCAGCGACTGGGGAGCAGATCTGTGACGTCCAAGAAGCAGATAAGGTTATTTACTTATTTTGCATTTTTTTCGAAACATGTCATATCGGTAGGGGAGTTTCTAAAATTTAAAGGTGAAATCATGAATTTGTTTCCTCCCTCATAATCCCAGGCCGATGTTGATAAAGCAGTGCAGGCGGCTCGACTCGCCTTTTCATTGGGTTCTGTGTGGCGACGGATGGACGCATCTGAGCGGGGACGACTGCTCTCCAAGCTCGCTGATCTGGTGGAGAGAGATAGCATCTATCTGGCTGTAAGGGAACATTTAATTTATCCACTTAATCAAAATAATTTGCGGTCTTCATGCTGCAATGAAACTAGAGGTGATCCATTATTCTTGGCCCCCTGTCTGTTTATCTTTATGATGTTTTACTACGCCATTTGATACTCTTTCATGTTTTAGAAAAAGCATTTTTGACTTACTCCTGTGTCAAGCAAAAACAAATCGAATGTCTTCTCCCAGTGGGGAAACGTTTGACTGTAACTTAGCGGCTGTGTTTGAAATGTAGTATTATCTTTGGTTCACATTTCAGCCAGGGTTGAGCTCAAAAACCGGAGCAGTATGGAGTTCTGTGTGAGGAACACGTGGTTAGACAACATATTTCTCAACCGGCCCCTTCCTCCCTCCATATCTCCTCAGACTATTGAGTCACTCAACAGTGGCAAGCCGTTTCTACCCACTCTGTTTGTGGACCTTCAAGGGACCATAAAGACATTGAGATACTTTGCTGGATATGCAGACAAGATCCACGGCACTTCGATTCCCATGGGTAAGGACAAAATGGACCAATGCCAACTGTTAAATGATTTCACTGCACAATTCACAACAATAGCACCATTAAACTCATGAGTTACTGTGTCATACCGAGAGTCCCCAGACTGTGGCGGCTTATTATGAGAACAGCGTGTAAGTGTCATTGTAGGGGTGTTTTGGCATTGAAATACAATAAAAGTAGGACGGAAAAAGAAACTGCAGTTGATTTTATCCCACTGGGACAAATTTGATTAATGATCTGGCATGCCTGATACAGATTTATTGCGTGCACAACACAGTTCATAGTTTAATCTGGAACTTGCTCACATTTTGTGTTTACACAGTACTTGCAACATCAACATGCACCTAAAATGGTACCTTTTTCTGCTTATGGGTGAAGTGATGACATATAAGGTGTGTCAGAAAAGTTGCAGGATTGGCGTCCCAAAAGATACAAAGACAAGTTCTTCCCTTCAAAGTATCTTGAAAACAATTGCGTATTTGATTTCAATATTTGGGGGGGGATCACAATTACAATATTGTCCCAAATCGTTCAGCCCAAAAGTGAGCTATCAGAGTAGAAATCAACGTAAAGGCAAACATTTATTGTCTTGAGGAGGCTGCCGCAAGTGTTGCTCCTCACATGTCGGTGAATGGGATGAGTCTGGGGGTGAAAGAGGGGAAAGTTGGCGGCACAAAAGGGGATTGGGGGGGGGGGGGGAGGCAGAGAGTAAGAAAGGACATGGGAAACCTTCCGATACCGCTGTATTGTCCCTCTCAAAGCTTCTCTTGTACTCAGCTGCCAAACCAACCACAGTGAGCGCTTTCCCAGGGCTTTAGTTTAATCTTTATTCCTCTCGTAGACTTCCAGCGAAAACAAACAAGGGTATTCCTGCTGCCTGAATGATCCAAGTGCTCGTTATTTGGACATCTGTCTGTACGAGGAGCCGGACGCAAGCATCAACAACACGTATTCAGGCTTTCACTAATATTGTGTTGATCAACACAGACAGTGTGAAGCGAATGGGCGTCGACCTCACGTTCAGCACATTTGTCCATCCAGTTTACTGTCTAATATCCCAAAATGAAGTCAAGCAACCAGCACCCGTCCAATTGCTTATTCCCCAAATAACAACGGCGTGTTTTGGGTTTTATTTTCCCATGATTTAAACCATGCTCACCATTGATCATTCCTGTCCAACTGTATATTGAGGCAAGGTGTCAGCTGAGGGTTGTTTTAGAACATTTATACACACATTTCCCAAAATCAATTGTATGCCGCAAGTGGCACACCCTCGAGTAATGCAAGAGGAATGAGAGAGTCCTTCCAGCATGACACCACGTCCATGACCTTAAAACACTTACACACATGCCTTGTGTTGTTCACCACGTAATCTCTCACAGGGGTAAGAGGAAGCAGGAGTGTTGCGGGTGGATTCACTTACGAATGAGCATGAAGGGGCAACGCGGACTGACCACATGTTCCACTGACTGAAACCAAAGCCAGAGTTGAATAAACTTTGTTTTCTCCTTGTGTGTGCACGTGTTCCTCCGCAGATGGAGAGTATCTGACCTTTACCAGATATGAGCCCATTGGAGTTTGCGGACAAATTATCCCAGTGAGTATAACAGTCTCCGCAAATGACAGGCATCATCATACAAATGGACAAAGAACGCGACTTGGGAGTTTTTTGAGTTAAGAGCCGACATTCGGACGATTATTTGCTTTGACTTGCAAGCGCAAACTTGACTTCATTCAACTCAGTACACAATTAAAAGCGGTTTTGGCAAATATTGAACAAATCATCCATCCATCCATTTTCCGATCCGCTTGATCCTCACTAGGGTCGCGGGGGGTGCTGGAGCCTATCCCAGCTGTCTTCGGGCGGTAGGCGGGGGACACCCTGAAATGGTTGCCAGCCAATCGCAGGTCACACAGAGACGAACAAGCATCCGCGCTCACCCTCACACCTAGGGACAATTTAGAGTGTTCAATCAGCCTGCCATGCATTTTTTGGAATGTGGGAGGAAACCGGAGTACCCGGACAAAACCCACACAGGCCCGTCCTGAACATATCATCAAAAAAAAAAAAAATGGTGTCATGTGACATGACAGACACACCAACTAAATTGAGTAACATTTTAATGTCTTTATCATGAAAATTGCTACAAATAAATAAATAATTAATATACCTATACAAAATCATCCTTACTAAATTTTTATGCGTTATTTCCTTGTATTTATGCAACCAATCGATTACCTATTAAAATGATTGCATTTCAATATATGTTGGAGATATGAGCACAGATGATAGTTGGATCATTAAGATATAAGTCACTACACACAACGAGTTATAACTCAGTTTTTTTATACAGTTCTGTTTGTGTTTTAAAATGCACAAACACAAAATAACTTAGTTTCTTTGGGAGGATGCTGGAACGAATTAATGGCATTTCCATTCATTTCAGTGGGGAAAAATGATTTCAGATACGAATATCATTAGTTGCAAGTGTGGTTACCCAACAAATGAAACTCAGATCTTTAGGCACAACCGTATAACCGAGAAAGTGCTGAGTTTTCTCTAAGTCTCACACAGTCGGCATTTATTTGAGTATGTAAGGTGTCTGGCTCACCGTTTCATGGCTTGCAAGTCCACCACTTGGCCGTGACGCAGCAGGAAGAGAACATTTTTTCATGACGATGTTTAGACGAAAAGAGCAATGACTTATTGTGCTTGACTTGTGACCACCCAGCCTCTCATTTGAATGTGTGATGTCTTTTTCTTGCACGCGTGTGTGTCATGCACAGTGGAACTTCCCTCTGTTGATGACGGCATGGAAGCTGGGGCCGGCGCTGGCATGTGGAAACACTGTCATCCTCAAACCTGCTGAGCAGACACCACTCACTTGCCTCTACATGGCAGCTCTCGTCAAGGAGGTAAAAGCGTGCGATTCAGGTCAATTCGGACCCTTTCTTTCTCCACACTTTGGCCTTTCCGTTCACTTTGGCGGAGGTTAATCTTGGTCTCATTTTTAAGACTATTGATGGCTGCAGCAGAATGTATTCCAATGTCTACAAAACCAATTTGTCTGCCATTTTACCGAAAAATGCATCCGGCAGTCTGGTAAACTCAACGGGTCACAGCCTTAATGCCATTCTTGCAAGTGTGGGTTATGCCATGAAATATGACCTGTTATTGATAGGGCATGATTAAGAAGAAAAAATAAAGATGAATCGAAATGAACAATTTTTCCTTTATATTGCCCGATATCTATCCCGCCATCCATTTTCTGATCCGTGGAGAGTGCTGGAGCCTATCCCAGCCATCTTCGGGCAGTAGGCGGGGTGCAAGTTAGAGTGTTTAATCAACCTGCCATGCATGTTTTTGGAATGTGGGAGGAAACCGGAGTACCCGGAGAAAACCCACGCAGGCACGGGGAGAACATGTAAACTCCACACAGGGAGTCCAGAGCACTAACCACTTGACCACCGGGCCACCATTGCCCGATATTGCTTCATAAAAATCGAAATCAATCCTTTTAATATGTCTTTTCCCCGTACATTCATGTGACATGCAATGACAAACGTAATGATGATGACATCAATATCATCAACATATCATTTGGATCATTTTATTCCTTCAACCAGAATTGAGAATGGGATCGAGAACCAATATCTATAATGGAATCAGAATGGCAAAATTCTTATGACTTCCCAGCCCAACCTTTGGGATGAATAAATCTGCGGGACGATTCACTGAAGGTAGCGAAAGATGAAGTAGAAAAGCTCGGAAGAGAATGAAGCAAAATGAGAAAAGGAAGAAGGACTGCAAATGTCATCCTTGATGTGCCTGACAACAGGATTAACGCCTTCAGATCACAAGTATGGTGATGAAATTAGAACAATATTATCCTGGTCTATCTCATCCTGCAAATCTGGAGACTATCCGTCTATGTCCTTCCTCTCGTTTGACGTTTTCTGCTGGTAGGGAGGTTGGGTTGGGTCCGGATTCTCCCGCACTGCCTGTGGTTTTACTTGGCTCTGCTGTCATCCCCGCTAACGCTTGTTTCCTCTCATATTGTTTTGACAGGCCGGCTTTCCACCGGGAGTCGTCAATATTTTGCCGGGATTCGGGCCAACAGCGGGAGCGGCGATCGCTTCGCACATGGGCATCGACAAAGTGGCGTTCACAGGCTCAACAGAGGTACGTTTGGATGTGGAAGACCAGCCAATGGTGACACGGTGACCAACACGCGCAACGCACAGGAGCGTGCCGGCTAATTAGAGGACATTGTGCCGGCATTGGAGCCTAAATGACAAACAAATGGAGTCTTATATAAACGGCGAGCCCTGTCATTATTCCTTTTGGCAGCCATCTCTGATTTTATCTTGCACATGTGCGCGCATTCGTTCTGTCAAGAGTATACAAACACATCTGTCTAAAACACTGGTCCTGCTCTGTTAACCCTCCACAGGATATCCACGCACTGTTGTTGCCTATATGATAGGCAAACGGTTCCCGGCAAGCTAAATTCTCAAGAACAAAGCATGTTAGCGAAAGGATCCAACGGCATTCTCTGGCAACTCAGCAGATTCTTCTCCGGCAGACCATGAATTCATATCTGATCTCTTCAACTGCATACAAACCCAGATGATAAAAGCTTTTATAGTAAAGCCAAAGTAGAGTGAATGGTTTAATGTTGCCAGCCTGTATTTCGCAAACTCCTTTTTGTCAAATGAGCCGTGACCACTTTGGATTACGGAATCTATACGGTCTGTTTTGACTCTAGGGGTATGCGTTGTTAGCTGCCCTATGATAAGCCCCCCCCCCCCCCCCCCCCACACACACACACACATCAAGATCACAAGAAGCCAAAAGCAGTTACAAAAGCAGAGACATACCTGAAGGCTTCCATATGACCTGTTTACACCAAGCAGAGTACATTTCAGTATGTTTTCCATTGTGAGAAGCTAAGGAAGGGTACCGCTTTCGGGCATCCTTTACGGGGTGAAGCTAGCCACGCATCGCCAGGATCTGGTCTAAATTTTCCATTCCTTCATCCATCATCGAGAAAGTTTGTTCTCAGTATGGTTGTGAGTGAGCTGGAGAGAGGCAGGGTAGTCTGGACTGATCGCAAGTCAGTGACAGGGCGTATATAGACAAACAACTTGCTCATATTTGTACCTGTGGACAATTTAAAGTCTTCAATTAACCTAACGTGCATGTTTTTGCGATATGGGTCAGGAGTGCACACAAGCATGGGAACAACATTCAAACAATGCATATATATATATATATATATATATATATACACACACACACATACATATATGTGTGTTCTCCCCAAGCCTGCGTGGGTTTTCTCCGGGTACTCCGGTTTTCTCCCCTATTCCAAAAACATGCATGGTACATTGGAACCTTCTAAATTGTCTCGTGGATGGTTTTTCGTCTGTGTGTGCCCTGCGATTGGCTAGCAACGGGTTCTGGATGTCCCCTGCCGAGGCTCCAGCGACCCCCCCCCCCCCCACACCCCACCCCTGCGAACCTTTTGAGGATAAAGCGGATCGGAAAATATATATCGGATTATATACACACACACACATATATATATATATATATATATATATATATATATATGCACATGCACACACACACACACACGCGCACATTCACACGAGTATATGTATAGATAAAATACATGTCAAATACAGCAAGAATATCATCAAGATTTCATTATTCAACACAAATATATTATCACCTTTCAAAAAATATTGGCCAGTCTTAGTTTGTACCCCGCCTCTCGCCCAAAGTGAGTCTCCTGCTCAGCTGGGGAAGCGCGATAGAAAACGGATGGATGTGGAAAAACAGTTCTACAGAAATAGACGTGAATTAAAAGATGTTGCCCAACTTGTTTTCCCTCTCACGCAATCTTGCATCAAGGCACCTACACGTAGTAAGACAAACATATTTTTTGTTTTTAATCATCCCCGTCATGATTGAACATTTCCCATGAGAGTGGCCAGCATGTTTTTTCCCCCCCCGACAAGTTTTCCTGTTGTTTTGCGTGATCTGGAATCAATTAGTGTGGAAACGAGCCAGTGCTGTCAGAAGCCGTCCATGCCCAGACAGTGAGTCACCGCAAAAGTAGTAGCGGGATAACACAGAAGAGAGGAGCATCTCCTCGCTGAGTGCAGCTTGGTGCTGTGCAAAGTGTGTGGCTGCAGGTGGATTCGGGTTGGACTCCCCCGCGGCGACTCACGTGAGGCTGTGACTCCTCGTGGGAGAGTCTGGCAGCGCAGCACGTTATGTTTACTTCTCATTGTGGACACGCTAGCCCGCCCTTAGTCAGCCACTACTCTGATCAAAGACACATGAGTCCAAGGAAAATGTTATGCTGTCTGATTAAACGTGCGGTGCGGCGCCAACAACGCACACCTGACAGTTCAGGAGCCATACTGAGAGCATGTCTTTTGTTTATAGAGGTGGTTTTCTTGGATAAAATAATTGTTTGCTTTCGCTTCACTGGCCCGATCGAAGGGCAATAAATCTGCCTTTACAAAGGCAATGCTCTTTCCCTGTAGCGTCTCTGATATGTGGACCCAGACACTGACACAATATCAAGTGACGAAGTGGCTTATTGGCCGAGCCCGTCACTGGTCGGCTCGCTAGCCCTCGAGCTCGTGAAGCTAATAAACTGTTCACTTTTTCTAAAGTGCCTCTGTTTTGGGGGATCCACGCGCAGCACATGGAGCAAGATGGTGAATTGGAGGGATAGCTCTTAAGCTAGCTAGTGGACATTGGAACACATTGACAATAGCATTAATATAAAAAAAGCATTTGTTCGAGAGACTCAATGGCACAGGTGTAAAACTAGATTCTCAAATTTCAAATTCTCTTATGTAATAAATAGCAAAACCTCGATATTGCAAGGATGTTCTTGTTTCCAATCCCCACTATTACAGTCACTTAATAGTTGAACAAATCTGATTTCAAAAGTAGCTTTGCATCAATTTGTTGTGCAGTGTAAATGTAAAAAATATAAGGAGATGATCAAACATTTATATGGTTTCACAGTCATAACGGCCATCCGATGGAAAGCGTATCTACAATGTGGCCGGTGACAAAAATGAGTTTGACACCCCCGCTCTATGGTCTAGGCACACCTCTTTGCTATGTAAACGCAATAGTTGAGTAAGAAATGGAATGGTGATTGTTTCGATTCACAACTTCTATTGTACATTTTGTTTTGTGGCTCCCAAAGTTGACACGAGTCACGTAACTCAGTAAGAAATACTTTTACAAAAACATGAGTAACTCGGTAGATTACTTGTGTTATTGCCTAAATGTTACTTTTGTCACGCTTTTACCCCAACACTGTGTATGAGCACGCCACTTCTCTTGTGGCAAGTTGACAAGGAGCCACCCACACGTTGTTCTCGCTTTCCTCCCCTCCTCATTCATATTGCTTTTCCGTTAGTACCTCCAAAACTCATTGTGCTTGTGCAAGACTGCGCAACTGAAGGAATTCGACGCCGCCACTTGATTTAGTGAGGAGGCATTGGGCCTGCGTCACTATCGTATATATTTTGTTTCCCTTTAGGTTGGAAAACTGATCCAGGAAGCAGCTGGGAAGACTAACTTGAAGAGAGTGACGCTGGAGCTGGGAGGCAAGAATCCAAACATCATATTTGCAGATGCCGACAGTAAGTTTACGAGTGATGTTTTCCTCATTGCTGCATTGCCGGGCAAGCGTAAAGGCGAGATTGGATTGGATTGGATACAAATTTATTGTCAAATTCCCTCTCAACATAAAACAAGAGGAGCCGCTGCGGGTGTCCGCACCGCCATCAAAATGCTGGATGCTATCTGGCATGAACGGTGACAATAACAATGAATTTTCAGATCAAATTCAGATCGAGGAATTTTCCCATCTATGCAAGTGAACGGCAAACTAACAGAAATACTGTGCTTGATTATTTTGGGACTTTTGTTCACAGAATCATTGTCTTTTTTCATCAGTTGTTTCAATCTTGATGAGTCTGATGAATCCAGTCTCATGTCGTTTTTGAAAGTAGCCTGCGACAAATGAGTATAAATACAAAGCGCCGCAATTTGTGAGAGGAATTTATTTTCAGGAGTTTTTTTTGTTTTGTTTTTAAATTTATAACAGGTTTCATATTCCAAAAATGCTATCATCCTGCATCCAGGAAACGTGGAGGTCACCGCACTCAACAAAGAGTATTTTCCGGACCCCCCAATAGAACAGAATATGCAGAAGGTGTGAGAATCCTAACATGAGAGGGTTTTGGAAGGATGAGTTTCAGACAGATTTGAAGTGGCTCAACAAACTGTCCGAGGCGAGGCGTTCAAATGCTTTCAACAGCCGTGAGAGGTTTTCCCCGAGGTCTGTAAATCAGGAAAATAGACCCTGACTCAGTCAGTGCTTTGGGCGAGACTCATAAATCACGGGGGTCCGTTAACCCTTTGTGCGGAACAGCAGGGTCTTGTCTCTCAGGTGTCACATTTACACAAGGTAATAGTAGCCTCGCGGATGTGGCGATTTCTGTTTTTTCATCTTTGTTGCCGAAGAAAGTTACCGGTAATCAAGATTTGAATCCTCTTGAAATTGATGACTTGACTCGCTCTTTCCTCAGTGGATCTGGCGGTGGAACAGGCCCACCAGGGCGTTTTCTTCAACGCGGGCCAGTGTTGCACCGCAGGCTCGCGCGTCTTCGTGGAGGAGCCCATCTATGAGGAATTTGTGCGCAGGAGCGTAGAGCGAGCCAAGAGGAGGACGGTAGGCAGCCCGTTTGATCCCACCGCGGAGCAGGGTCCACAGGTGAGAGGGCAAACGCTTTTCTTTTTTTGATCGGAGCTCGTATCTTTTGGGGAAAATCCGACTCCCTCGCCTTTTATTGCGTGTCTCTTTTGTTAACAGATCAGTCGGGAGCAACAGAATCGCGTGCTGGAGTTCATTCAGAGCGGCATCAGTGAAGGCGCAAAACTGGAGTGTGGAGGCAAAGCTCTCGGCGTGAAGGGCTTCTTCATTGAGCCCACCGTGTTCTCCAACGTGAGGGACGACATGCGAATCGCCAGAGAAGAGGTACAGTTGCTCACAGGCGGACAGCTTGTATGTCTAACCATTGTCCATTTCCTATTTTGGGGGCCCGGGGACACACATAGATATAGTGGTCTGTCCCCACGTGTGAAGCGTCGTAAAACTACTACACCTCTTCCCTCAGGCGGCGGGAGCCATGCAGCATTGTGTCACTTAAAGATTGAAAGTCCCACAGTGACCATGAAGTCAAAGTCAAACGTAAATTATGTGGTGCTTTCATTTGGAAAGTTGCGCTTTTGTTATATGTGCACAAGCGGGGATGTTAAGTCCAAGCGAGTGTTGCGAGAATGTTGCCCGTGTTGCCAATTTAGTGACATTTTTACAATTTGTAGTAACTTTTTTTTCGGACCCCTCCAGCAACTATTTTTTCTTCCAAAAAAAAGAGACAGCTAAAATGACAACAATGGTCCTAATGATGGCAATGTTCCTTTTCCTGCACGGTGTAGGGAAGAGGGCCAAGAAGATTTGGCCTGATAAACTTGTAACGCTAATCTACAATTTTGTTTACAGTACATAATGACTGTATTAGAAATCATCACTGTATGAGTATACATCACTGCCAATCATATTATACTTTCCACTTACAGTATCTATATATTTGGCAGTCATGACTTGAAACGGCTAAAATAATTTGCTGGTTGGTGCTCAAAATGATTCATGTTACAATTTTTAAAGTGCTTTTAAAGTTGTCGTTTTAATGACTGCTTATAATGTGGAATAAAATGTGTATTTCCCAATTATAACAACACATGCCAAATCGACACCCAGAGCAATTTATGGAAGCAAGACAATATGATTTTTTAAAAAAAACTCGCAGACAATGAAAAATAAAATGCAGTTCACAGTTATATTTGGTCCCCATTCAAAGAGGGTTTTTAAAACATCCCTTTAAATGCCAACATGTCGCAACATGGTATCCCATAAAATTAATAAATAAATACATTCACAAAATACGTTTTCAGCTGATGCTATTATTGGACCCCGATATTTTATGTTAAAAAAAAAAGAATTAAAAAAAACACATGATACACTGAAAAAAAACGTACTTGATTTTCAGTTGCACATGACTAAAATGTGTTCAACTAATACATATCACTGGTTTAGTTTTGAGTAAAAACATTTGAAAATGACACACGTTTGCCACATTTTAATCATGTGCAAGTACATCCAAAGAATCTTTTTTTTTTTTTTACAGTGTACTGTACATATGATACATATTGAAGAATTGCAATGTGCAGTGGAATGTATTTTGGTCTCATTCGACAATACACATCTACAGTGGTTGCTATAGCAATACAGTTTTGTGATAAAATAATACAAAATTAATACATGCAAAACAGTAAAACAAATGAAGAGAGTTCAAAAGTGCAAAAAAAAAGTGTTTTCATGAGTGTAATAAAAAAGGTGAATGAGTTCTTCCTTGCTCCATGTCCCTAGCCCTCCAACAAGTTTCGTGGAAGGCGTTTATTTGCATATTCTCGCTACCAGACAACCAAACTGCGTCGAAAATATAACCGCCTTGGCGGAGGTCGCAATTCAGTCAATCACCATTACAAACCTCTTGAGTTGAGCCATGTGTATGTTTTGAAATGCTTTGCAGATTTTTGGACCAGTACAGCAGATCATGAAGTTCAAAACGATGGAGGAAGTGATCGAGCGGGCCAACAACACAGATTACGGTTTGGCCGCTGCGGTTTTCACGAGCGACATCAACAAAGCCATGACCGTCTCTACAGCCATGCAGGCTGGCACCGTTTGGTAAGTTTCCTTTACCTGCCCTTTGTACACTTGGCGCTCACTAACTCCATGCTGGCCATTTGCCATTTCACTATCATTACACAAGAAAGTTTTTTTTTTTCTTCCTTTTCTAGCCCGCAGCATAGACATCCTGATGTAAAACACCGCAACAGAGTACAGCGACTCACAACTACAACACTATTGTACATGTAAATTGAAACTTTAATGTCATGACGTGTAATGAAATGGCTATAAAATGTTACTTCTTGATTTCACCCCTAATTGTGCAATTTTTCTTGAACAATTATGCGTAGAGCGCTTTGGCTCAGGGGAGTTTTTTTTTTTAGCTAACAATCACGAGCCAACATTTTTCACCACTTGTGATAATTGACTGCAATCGTGCCCACTAGGAAAAGCTACATTTGCAAAATGTCCCCGGCGGCCACGCAGCCCCATTTCAGGCCACGGTGAACAAAATGGAATGATCGTGATAAGCCGTGATTGCCCGGTGAAACCTTTAAGTTCTTGAAAGATTTGCCTGGACAGTCACTGCGCAGATGAGAAACCTATTGGGCCACAGTAAAATTGGATGCATGTAATCAAGCCGGACAGGAGGTCTTTTTTATTTTTATTTTCTTTTTAGATTCAAACTCTTGCTATCAGAAAATTATTCCTGAACTCTACGGGCAATGTTTTAGAGAAGCTAAGTGTACGATTAAACTAAAATGAAGTGCTATTCCTCACCCTCCGATGATGCCTGATGGAAAACATGGAGATCGCAGGGAAGTGTTTGCAGAGTGAGTCAAATTCAGATTAATTAATTCATGGATGAAATTGATTTGTATTTTAAGTCATGGTCATGTCATTCCTCTTCTCATGTTATCAACGGTGAGCTTTGGGAGTGACAAAGAAAACTAAAAATAGGCCATTGTGAGGCGTAAAATCACATGTGTGATTTGAAGTCTGGTGAGATTAGTTGAGGAAGTTATTCCAGGGAATTTTAATTCCAAATTGTGCCATTTTTGGAGAGTTTGACTTTGGAGGTTCCACGGGTTACTTTCCCAAATCTTTCATTTGAGGCACCCGTTAGAACACCAATTAATGTGATTCATGGTTGTTGTTCTTTACTCTGCATCTTTTAATCCATCATCTCTGAAGTCAGATTAGTGAACTCACAATTATGGTTTCCTTTTTCTGTTTTTTTTTCTTTCTTTCTTTCTTTTTTTTTTTGTTAAACAGAATGTACAAATTGTCTGATTTTAACCATAACTGATGTGACATGACATAACAAATGTTGGCTTTTTCAGCTTTGTCTCAAAATATTCAAATCCAAACGTCCTCAATGAACTGGCACCAAATTGTGACGTTTAACCCGGAATGAAGTCTTTATTTCGCTTTGGAATTTCTCCTGCATTGAATAATTCCACGTCGTCTTCCCCAGATGGCTGAAGTTAAGCAACTCCCAAATATGCAACTGACTACTTTCAGCTGTGTTTGCAAAAAAACTAATGGGATTATGTTATCAAATCCAGAGGGTGGCTAAAATAGCAATGGCGCTGGTGATGACATGTTCCTCCATCCATCTTCATGAACGCTGCTATGATATTCTGCTTTGGCCAAAAATTCAACGCCGTGAGTCCAACGCGCAAGAGTAATAGTGAAGAATGTTTTGTGTACTTTTTAGGATAAACTGCTTCAACGCTCTCAGCACACAGTGTCCATTTGGAGGATATAAAATGTCTGGCAATGGACGTGAATTGTAAGTATGACTTGTGAGGAACTGTCCACTGAGTGTACACAACGAACTACAACATCACTAATATTGACTTTAGGGCTTTTTTGAGAGGATATGACCAAACTCCTGTGCCAAGAGTCTCTCGCAGTTAGCCATGAAGCAAAATGTGTTGAAGCTCAAATCGGATTGGAGAAAAGTCTACTAAATACTTTGAAATGATGAGGACTGGATTTGTGCCTGGGAACAAACCTTATAACTAACCGATGCTAATGCGGTAATAAAGTCATAATTACAGAAATATTTGTCTGAAAAACACTGCTCAGCCATAAAGATAAAACCAGCAACACAAACGGTGACAACGTGCTCTTACGTCACTGAGCAAATTAGCTCATCACAAGACATTCGTACGATCCAACTGCGTAAAGCAGTCATAAACAAAGTGCGGCCCGGGGGCCATTTGTGGCCCACTGCACATTATATTGGCCCATCGCATATTCTAATACAATGATACCTCGACATATTGTACCAGTGCGCCAAATTCCACGTTTTTTTCCAGTTATGAGCCATCCATGAGAAGACATGACAACGAAAAACCAAACCATCCACCCAACATTCTGTGCCTTACAATTTCAGATCAGAATAAATTCAGTTACGAGCTCAATCGGAAAAGGAATGAACTCATAAAAGGCACCACTGGAGTGCAATTAGACAATATCAAATATCAAAAGGTCACAAAAAGAAAAAGTGAAAACGTTAAAAGATGGCACACTAATGTTTTCATGAAAAATACCAATGTAGATTTCACACTTTATTGTTCCAGTCATTTTTCATAATAAATTAGATACCATTTATAACATCTAAAATTAAAAAAATTTAAATGCTATTTTTACACGATGTTTTGGTTTAAAATGTTTCTATGTTGATTGTTAAAAAGTATCACACAATTTTTCATTTAAAAAAATCTATATATCACACTTCAATTAAAAGCATTTTACCGAGATGAGCTTTTTGCTATAATAATAATAATAATAATAATACATTTTATTTATAAGTGCCTTTCAAGACACGCAAGGACACTTTACAATCAGGAACAAAAACAATAAAACACAGAACGGGTTGAGCAGCGGCAGCCAGACGCGCCAGCATTCACTCAACCCGGAAGTCAGAAAGAAACCACAAAGGAGGGAGGTGGGGGAGAAAAAAAACCACGCTCTAGTGACAAAGCCAAGCCAAGATGTAGTACCCCCCCCATTAAAGTGGAAGTCAATTCAAAAACTTTCTTTGCAATAATATAATTTATGTGCCCCAACTAAAACAGTGTCTTGATTACATGGCGGAATATGAATGAAGCAGAAAAATCCATCCATCCATTTTTGTCCATCTCAGTGGGCTGCCATTTTGCACTGTACTGCCACCTGCTGACGAGTAACCTCCTGGCTCACCTGTTTTCCAGGTTTAGTCACGCGACGCTGGCAAGCCGAGCTCATGGGCACTGTGATGTCAATTCCAATCAGTATACACGCTTGATGAAAACTGCTGATAATGTGCAGATGAGGAGATGTAGCGTGAAACAGTTTTTCACCATTTCCTTATTTTTGGGGCATGGCTAAAGCGGTGTACAGTGTCAGTATCGATCATAAGTCCCTCCTCCCCCCACTATTTGGCAACTTGAGCATCTTCCTTCAGATCAGAAGTTATCTGCCGCAATTAGTGCCGAAGTCGTCTCTATGTTGTATCTATTTTGAGAGCGGAAGACAGATTAGCATCTGAGGCTAATGTTTGCTGTTGCGCAGGGGAGAGAGCGGCCTGAGGGAGTACTCCGAGGTGAAGACCATCACCATGAAGATGGTCGCCAAGAACTCGTAAAGCAACCCTCGCGTTTTCCGAGGAGGAGGAGGAAGCATCTTCCTCAGTACCGATGGGTGACAAACCATTGAAATCTCCATGGTGACTACAGGCTGTGACCGCTCTCTGCCCCTCGACCACCCTCACTCAACCCCCTTGCACCCTTCGGACAGTCGGCCGGTCCCAATGTGGTGACTTGCAGCTGACCTGAGTGTGTGCACCGGATAACCACTGAAGCACCCCGTTTACATCCTCCACTAACTCCACTAAAGCACTCACAGAGACAATGGGGCAAACCCCCAATAACCTGCAACCGCTACACCCTGATCTCCATCTCCACTTCCCCTCTTCAGAGTGTGTGTGGAAGCTGCTGCCAGACTCCGTCGCCGCACTTGCAATCAACCATTTCAATGCCGCCCGTGTTGGAGGCAGGGCCATCAAACCTCACGCATCGCATCTTCGCTTTTCGCTCGAATTTCTGCAAGCATGTGCCACTCGGTTTCAAGACATTCTGATGATGTCATCGCCCTCAGTTATGAATGGACGAAATGTTAATTCCGAATTGATTTCTAATTGTCTTTGTTTTAACTTGACTTAACACTGTATGACAAACTTTGACTTTGATTTGAACCTCTTAAAAAAAAACTTTTACTCTCACCTGCTAAAAGAGGAATAGATGTGTTATGTTATGTAATGAAATGTTATGTAACTGATTGTCATTGATGTGCATCTATGTTATGTTTATACAATCATATGCTATAAAATTATAAAATGACCACAGTTTTTTTTTCAGTAAAAAAGAAAAAAAAAACAATTTTTTTTTTCCTGTAAACTGTTGGTCTGTGTGTCATTACTGGAGCTTGAATTCTAAATGATGCATTGGCGGGCCTGGCTGCTCAAATTCCATCAAAATATTTGGGAAATGCACCAAATAAGTTGAAATATTTAAACAATTCTAACTGATAAGTTGGTTCAAATACATGATTTCAACAGAGCAATGGTGACATTGCAACACCGGGCATCACTCTGCAATCTGTCATGTACTCAGTACATACAAAATTAAACTAGCTGAACGCAACATAATGTAGCAATTCGACTTTGAAAGTTAGCCATTTCAGTTTCCCTAGAAGATGAGAAATTTTGCCGATTCAAACTGAAGTCATGAACTGCCTTTACGTTTCACCATACTACCTCATTCTCAACTCAAGTCTTCTTTATGGAGCACTGAAACAAAGTGACAATTGACAGAACATCATTTAAAAACATTATCCAAACTGTTTATCCTCACAAGGGTAGCGGGATGTGCTGCAGCCTATCCCGGCTATCTTTGAGGTGTAGGCGGGGTACATTCTGAACTGGTTGCCAGCCAATCAATCGCAAGACATTAAAATAGTAACAGAGGTTAAAAGCTACTTTTCAGGCACGTTTAAAAATAGACAATGAAGGGGCTTGCCTAAAGTGCAGTGAGAGGTCGTTCCATAGTTTGGGGCATGTGACAGAAAAAGTGCCGTTGCCTCTGAGCTTCACTTAGACTTCCAAACTTGAAGTTTACTGTCAAGCTAAACATACAACAAAGAGAATTACACGTATATTTAAAAGAACCAAAGTATGTTGCCTGAAGAACATCCCCCTCTAACTTAACGTTAACATATGATGGAAGATACCATTGCCATGCTAAGGGTTAGCATCAACACTCGTGGCTTTACCCAACAGATATTTGAACACAGATGTAGACAAACAAAAAAACACATGTAGACACCCTCCATCCATCCATTTTCTGATCCGCTTTATCCTCACAAGGGTCGCGGGGGTTGCTGGAGCCTATCCCAGCCGTCTTCGGGCAGTAGGCGGGGGACACCCTGAACTGGTTGCCAGCCAATCGCAGGGCACACAGAGACGAACAACCATCCACGCTCACACTCACACCGAGGAACAATTTAGAGTGTTCAATCAGCCTGCCATGCATGTGTTTGGAATGTGGGAGGAAACCGGAGTACCCGGAGAAAACCCACGCAGGCCTGGGGAGAACATGCAAACTCCACACAGGGAGGCCGGAGCTGGAATCGAACCCTGCACCTCTGCACTGTGATGTTGACGCGCTAACCACCGGATCACCGGGCCGCCCTACATGTAGAAAACAATATAATTTCCCAGTGGTTGCGGCAGGTGCACCAGAAGGAGCCCAATGAACTGGACTGCAGCATTAAACCATGACGCGCAAACTGTTTCATACTGATCTAATCATGTTATCACTCTGTTTTTATGACATAAAATACTACAGTGATAT
The DNA here is from genome assembly GCF_054856545.1 of Hippocampus guttulatus. Lineage (NCBI taxonomy): Eukaryota > Metazoa > Chordata > Actinopteri > Syngnathiformes > Syngnathidae > Hippocampus > Hippocampus guttulatus. The sequence continues at coordinate 14,927,549 of NC_141263.1, forward strand.
TTTTCCAAATTTAAATGAAAACTTTTTGGGAGGAGGTGGGATTTCATTTTATTCATGGCATTTCCATTCATTTTAATGTACCGGTATAAATTTTTGGACAGCGGTCCTGGAATAATTTTTTTGACACACCTCAAACTTTTTCTTTAGTGAGAGTCTGAAACAGAAGTTTTATTTTAAAACTCGGGGGCATTCCCCTTCGCCTCTGTAACTCCTTGCCTTGGTTATGTGATAACAGTATGACCTTGTAAAAAAAATAAAAACTAGCAAACCCCCCCCCCCCCCCCCCAAAAAGGCTTTGGAGCGCTTCTTCAGAAAGAGGTAAATGGCACATGATGAGAAAGAAGAAGCGGAGAGAACATCCAAGACAAGGAAGCTGCATTTAAGAGACAATTCCAGCACTCCTACTTAAAATACGGGTTCATCACGCAGCCAGACAGCTTTGCGTAATATGTGGCGACAGGCTCGTGAATGAGGCAATGAAGCCTATAAAACTGGGGAAAAAAAACCATGAAAAGAAAAAGCACTGAACACCTCGCTTCCATTTCCAACATCCTATCAGAAGGATTTTTTATTTTCCGGGAAGAAAAGAACCTCGTGACTGTGAGGCAGTCGCGCTAAGCACCGCCTTACCTGCTGCCCTCATCCGTACATGAAAAAGTTTGATTTAAACTCGACTGTTGTCATACAAACCCTTCGTCGTTTGGCGTCAAGGATTCAACAGTCCACGCAGACTTACGTCAACAGTTGCCATTGCTGTTCGTTGGCATTGCTCAAAATGAGCTTTGTTCCTGGCACTGCACATTATTCCACCAACATGTTGTACAGTGTTTTGTTATGAAAGGCTTCAAACATAATTGTGTCAGGCAGGGTCAGGGTCAAGCGTTGGTGGGGGGGAAACAAGAGCCGCTCTCGTACTAAAAACCACATGATCATAATCGACTTCTAGACATCGACGACTTGAGTCTTTGCGAGACGGCGCTGACAAGCTTGGACAAGACAGAAACAAGCCCAATTTTGGACAATCTGAACTGCCCCGTTTTATGTAAGACAGTCGCCGTACATAAAAGATACATCCGGTAAGAACCTTTGGGCTTAAAAGGACCGCGATGCCTTGTCGCGAGTGCGCCGACGTGATAGATAGGTCACGAACACCTCGAGTCGAAGCTATCACATAAAGCATAGCTTGCATTAAGAAGTGTTCTTCTTAAAGACTGGTCAAGGCGTTATGGGACAGACAATCTATTGAATGATCGAAGCCGTATCTTGGATTGACGCCAAGGTTAAGTGCTAATCCCGTATCCATCAACACTTGAATCCCGATACAAATGACCCCCACTATGTATTTATTGGAAGGAGCACTTACAGAGCTTGATAAGTATCATTCAGCGGCCATTACCCTCTGGTCAGAAAAATGATCTACGCAGGCCATTTCATGCTAATCCCCGCAATCAGCTCAACAGCCTCCAAGGTTCCATTTTGCTTCGAATGGAACTTTGGGAGGAAAAGTCTTAGCGTGGTGATCTATTGGTGCTATGCGGTGTGCCAAATTCATTGCGTACCTTGGGGACGTCAATGAGATGGTGACATTGCAGCTTCGAATGTCGTCATAAAATGGGATCTTGACACATCTATTGCCAAGACAGCCATCAAAGTGACCCGGCGATGCAACGCCACCGCCGCCGTCGCGCTAACTGCGACGTGGGACAACGCAACATGACACGTGCGATGCCGTGCAAAAGGCTTGACGTTCAGAAGATTGTCCATTTCTGAAGCATTACCAAAAATAATCACCAAAGCCTTCTCCCAAGGATGATGTCATCGTAATGATTGTAATTCTTGCTGTAATTATGTCGAAATTGTTTCCATCTGTCCATCAAGTGAGTCACAGGGGGTGGAAGTGTGATGTAAGTTGCACAAATTGAGTTGTCTCTCTCATTTTGAAAGGAAATAAATCCATCTTGTTTCTATACCACTTATCCAGAACAGGCTCACATGGAACTGGAACAAGGAGGCCACCTGGAACCTCCAGTAGGGTGGTTCGTATACCTTCCCCCAATTTTTTCCCCTTTTATTGTAAGTGTCAGGGCAAACTTCAAAATATGAGAATGAAAATGAGAAAAGTCTGAAAAATCAACAAAACACATACAATTATACTGGTATATCTTTTAAAAGAGGTGGATTGGGGATGATCAAGATTAAAATGGTGCTTTGTGTGTAATAGTTGCCCCCCCCCCCAAAAAAACACGATAAATCCATTTGGATTATTCTGAGTAAATTGATATTTTCATTGGGTCAATATGAACATCCATCCATCCATTTTCTGACCCCCTTATCCTCACAAGGAAGACGTTTGGGGCATGCCAGCCGTCTTTGGGCGGTAGGCGGGGGACACCCTGAACTGGTTGCCAGCCAACTGCAGGGCACGCATACACAAACAACCATTCACACTCACAATCTCACCGAGGGGCAATTTAGAGTGCTCCATTAACCTGCCGCGCATGTTTTTAGAATGTGGGAGGGAACCCGGAGTACCCGGAGAAAACCCACGCAGGCACGGGGAGAACACGTAAACTCCACACAGGAAGACCGGAGCCGGTCTTCCTGTGCACGGTAAGGCTGACGCGCTAAGCAATCATCACACTGAAAAGGGAAATCAATCATCGTAAAATGACACATGGTGCTGTAGTATAAGCGATAACAATACAGTTCATCATGGCAATGATCCATCGTCCCGCCCTGACATGCTACATACAGTATGTTATGGTCCACATCAATAGTTCATCACCACAATATCTTACAAGATTATAACTGGAAATGGCCAGTCTCTTATTTTGGCCCGAAGGAATTACCAGCACAATAAAAAGCCATGGAACAAATAAGTAAACTATGAGAAAATGAGCTCTGCAGTGGCCTTTGCCAAGTCTTACCGTGCAGTTCTTTGTACCTTGGTATCATAACATGAGCTGGACCAACAGCACCTCAATAATACTCATCATAATACTTTCCAAACTTGAACACAATAAGTTCTGCAACTATTTAAATCATTTGATGATGGGAATCGCATTTCCACTGTGACTTAAGGAACAGGGCTCGGATAAGTACCAAAAGGCCAAAAAGCATGTTCAGCATATTGCGCCTGCAGATGATCTCGACCCAAAATATCCTAAATGGAAGCCTTTCTATTTTTATAGTTCTTTTTGTAGCCTGCCAAATGCAAAAACGGTGTGTCGTTTCAAAAGAAATGCACTGTACTTGAAGTAAACAGGCGGTTAGGAAGCTAGCTGAGTTGCCCTTGAGCAAGGCATCGAACTGGCCCATTGGCTCTCTGGGATCTTAATATCAGAATGGTCTGCAATAGTCCATCTGTCATTTTTTTTGCCGAACAGTTTGATTTATAACGCAAATGCATTTTATTGTTGTCGGTGGTACTTGATGAGCTCATTATTTTTTGAGGTGTGACGTGGTGTATTTCGACAGCAGTGGTTCTCAAACCTTTTCGCAGAGACAGAGCTCCGCTCATCTGTGCACGAGCATGTTTTTACATCTGCACATCTCAAATAGTAGAATTATTAAACAACTACAGTTACTTCACAAATGAACACAATTAAGACCAGTAGCTCCTGCTATGTTGGGGGGGGGGGGGGGGGGGGATGTAACGATTATGAGTGGACAAACAATTCCAACATTTAGCGTAAGAAGAAAGGTGATCGAAACGAAAAACTCCAAGGTGACAGTAAGCAGTTTTCTCGAGGTAATGAAGACCTGGCTTTAATGTGGCCAATGAATGAGTTTGTCGGGAATATCCATTTGTCTGGTCCATTTACAACAGCGTCTTCCATCAGCGCAGGGGCCATTTCATAGGCGCTTCCATTTAAAAAAATCTTTAACCCCAAAATGGCAACTCTTCTCCATTAAGATAAATCAAAGATATGCCAAAAGGAGGCCGCATCCTGGCCATGCAAGCCATTTGGATGCTGCGGCGCTTTTATGCTTTTAAGGAAAGCGCGAGGAACAACGTGTACGGGAAGTCTTTAAGCCAGAGCGGGTCTCCTGCCAAGTGTCTTCTAACCTCCGCTCTTCTGGTTTGGGAGTTAGCGAGTTTCCCTTTTCCTGTGACATCACTCTCCGGGATCCACACAATGATAACACGGCCTCGCTTGCATGACATTAGCGGTTCCTTGAGTGCACGCGGGAGTTTTGTGTTAAAAAAGACCTCCCGACGACGGCCTCGCTGCAGTTTTCCAGCAAGCGGCGGCAACAGCGCAGCTGGTGTCCATGGGAGAGACTCAACGGATCCGTGCGAACACAAATTCCCAGACTGTGGCAAGGAAATACATATTCTTGGGCAAGCGTCTCTTACCGCGCACTTTCTGAAGGCATGGATTGAAGGACTGACAGCTGAAAAAATAGCCAAATCGCATTTACATATGCTGACATTCGGTTCTTAGAAAACACTTTATATTTTTTTACATTGCAATAAATCTGAAGAGGCACCTAAACCTGAGCCTTTATTGTATTCAAACTCCAAAAGTAAAGCAAATTACAACCAAGCAAAAAACTTTTTTTTGCTGCTGCTTCATCTCTGAGAATAGTTGCTGTGGTATATTTTGTAAATATAAAACACGTACACAGAGGAAAGAAAAAAAATACACCTTGTGTGTTTTTGTTGGTTTTTTTCGTTGTTTTTTTTAAATGTCAGTAATGCAAGCCATGTGTGAGCAGGACCGTGGAAACAGGTGATGATAGCATTATGCTGAGATTGCAAACAGATGGAGGAGGGCTTGAACCTACTCTTGTGTCACTGTCGGGGTCATTAATAAAGATTTTCCCCCTCTGATGAAATGATTTCGCCACACTTAACTTTGTGGAATATGTAAACAAAGGAGAGGCCTCCCTCTGGGGTGATTTTTTTTTTTTCATGAGAATCACTTGAACGAGTTAAATAACTTGTTTCATTTGGGTTTAATGGTCCTCACTGCTGTTTTGCATGGAAGCCCGTTCTACCTCATTGGGACTGACTGAGGTGAGGTTGAGAGGATTCACTCAGCGCTAAATGGCAGGTTATGGCCCCTCACTGTACTGCGGGTGTGTCTATCCAAGAATATGACACAAGGGCTTTGTCACCCTTTCTCAAGCTTTTTTTTTCACCTCTGGGTTTTGACAAATTGGACACTTGATTTTCCACCTCCTTTTTCACCGGCCACATAAATGCACAGGACGCGTCTGCTTCACATCAGGTGAGCATATTTAGGGCCACCAGAGGAATGTCGACGGCAATCAGACTTGATGAAGCGGCCCCAGAGACGCAAAGCAAAGCCACTGTACGTGTTCGAGTGGGACAGGACACTGTGCAGACGTTTTGTGAATGGCAGCCAGGCCCACCCCTGAGAGATGCTTATTTAGGGAGCAATTACACTCAGCGGCACTGGGAGAACCAATGGCTGCCCTCCCCGCCCTTGCCCCAACAGACACCCGCTTGAATGCTCATCTTGACCTCAAGTGTTGAAGTCGGGCATGTTGAGAAAACAATGACACTACAAAACAAACAGAACCCAAGTCAAATACAGCCGGGCCTTGAGATACGAGTTTAGTCCGTTCGGTGACCGCACCTGTGACTTGAATCACTCGCATATGAAATCCTCCCCCCATTGAAATGAATGCAAAAACACTACAATATTGTACTTTGAATTTAAAAGATAATGAAACATAAATGACAAATAATTCGGTTTTTCCTCACATTGTTTTCATAAATAGCCACCCGGGGCCAGTATAAAACAGACAGACGTATTGTACTGTATTGTACATCTGTTCAGTATATATATGTGTCAGCTCCTCGCAGAGGATAAATAATATGACAATAATAATATCAAACTGTTATACTGAATATCTGTGTTACTGAACTTTTTGTTCAAATATCACTTGTTATGACGGTTATATAGATGTGCTTCACATTATGTGTTACCATTAATGGAGTAAAGGCTGAGATATGTGCTAGTTTTCAAAACACAGCCAAGAGGGCGTGGCTGGCATATTGTTATAACTTAAGTCAATTTACCCATCCTTGACAGGATGAGTCACAGTTGAGCTGGCTTTGGGCAAGGCGGGGTACACACCCTGGATTGATCGCCATGCAATCAAGCATTAAGCACATTTGGATCAACACTATCACAGTCACACCTGCGTACAATTCACAGACATGGTGTCCGCAGGCAACAGGTAGCCCCCAAGCACCACAGGTAACGGTCATTTGAAAATGCAAATATTTACAGAGATTTGTAGAGATGGGTTTCTTACATTGATATGATCTGGCTGTTATTGTGCCCATTATTCTCGTGCCTCTCAAGCAGAGATTCAAAACCAAAATGTGAGGCAGCCATGCTAACCATTGCATCGTTCCACGGACAATAACAACATGACTCGTGAAAAGAATCCGAGCAACTTTATTGATCGGCTCTGTTTCTTATTCATTGCTGTTCATGAGTTACTGTATGTCTTATGAATTTATTTAACTTTCACCGAGGGCAATGGAGAGCGCATTCTCATTTGCAATGCCAACAATGCAGCAGAAAACGGAGTCAAACAAAGCAAAATAAAAGCTAATATAAACTATTTCGTGTGGTATGGTTACCTACCATTTATTATCTACTACTGAGTTGTTGTTCATTGAATTTTCTTAGATGTAAATGTCCATTTCATTTTTAGAGAGAGAGCACTTTTTGTGTTATGATAGTGTAAAAAATATTTGATTATCACGCCGTATAGGTTGTGCTTGAGCAAGAGTTTATGACTCGACTTACGACTTGCTCGAAGCACGTAATGACTCGACTCGATTCGTTTCAAATTCTGTGGCCACTCGACTTGCTTGATATTCCCCGCCCCCACCCCCGCAGTAACTCGGTCGAACTTGCTTATGACTTGAAGGTTATGACTTACTACCACTTCCGTCTGACACAATCTCAACGGCCCTCCATTGAAAAGATCGTCGACACGAAGCAACTCGGGAGAGAAAGGAGGGTCTCGTGGATTCAAATCTGAGCATGTTGTTGTTGGCCACTCTAACGGGTCATTGCAGTAATGTGAGGACTGAAGTAAGATCCAGCGGCCTGTCCACCCCCCCACCCCCCTACCCCGCCACCTCCAAAAAAACTGACTGCTGGCCTGATTGGCGGATATCGCTTTGTGAAATGATATTTTCCAGGCTGTCCCTGAAGCCACCGCAAGGGAGCACAGCTGGCCGATCCTTGTGTCACACACAGGTGTAAACACACGGGACATGAGCACAGCTTCAAGCGGCCACCCCAAATGGGGCCCTCTCATTCTGCCATTTGGGAGAGCGGACTTTCACAATAATGGACACATAAGAAGGCGACACCTCGGCCCAGCGTGGTGCCACGTGACAATGTGACAAATAGTGAGCGACTCGCAGAGTGAAATGATTCATTGGCCTCTGGAGCGGACCTCGTCATCCGGGGAGCATTAAAGATGCTCTGTGATTTCACACATTCTGTAACATGTTTATGCAGCTGGATTGTTTTATGGGAGCCGCTGAACGAACACGTGATAAGTTGAGGCTAAATAACAAGCCGGAGCTTTCTCCAGAAATCTTTTGAGTGGCCAACATTTCAACTTTGAAAACGCGCGACTCCTTTTTGGATTTATTTATCGCGCTTTACATGCTGAAAATGGACAAAGCCTATTTGGTTCCACTTTTTTTCTTACCCTGTCCCGAAACTGTGGATTAAGAGCTACTATGCTTTAAAATAAAAAAGGCAAAGCTTAGTTATGGTCTGCTCAAGAGGATCAAATCAGTTCCTTGAGTACACAGCACAGCGCGGTGAGAGCAGAGCTCGCCTTCAAAGATCAACGTCGACTCTTTTGTGGCATCGGTCATGCAGCTCCCGCGTATCACAATGGCATCGAGGGGTTCAGCGGAGGGGAGGGACGCGCCATTCCAGAGCGCGGGGGACCACCTGACTACCTACTGGTGCCTTTAGATTTCACCTCACCCTGCCGCTTTTTTTTTTTCCCTCCCCACTCTCAAGGTACGATTTTGTACAACAAAAGAGGGAACACCTTTTGAGAAGGTTTCAAATGAAAGCCACCTACGAGCCTCGTTCACACTCACGTGCAACAACGAATGAGAATGCTGTAATACGCATACCAGCCGGGACGAGCTGGACTTACTATGAGGCAATGGTAGGCCGTTGCCTGGGGGGCTCCCCCTAAATGTCTCCTGAAAACGAATCAATCAAGATCTCTCAGCAAAACAGACTGATGCGTTTTTAAAGCAATAATATGATTTCAATCTTCATTCACGTGGCTGAAAAACACATAAAAAAATGCTCATTTGTGGACTACTGCATCTTATTGCGCATGTGCAGATAAAGAAGATGATGTGGAGTGGGATGAAAGCAGTCAAAATGTCAATTGTATCAAAGTTTGCTTAACTATTTTATGAATTCATGCAAAAGGATTGAAATGTTACTTCACTTTTTAGTCGGGGGTCATTTTTTGTTAGTTTCACTCGCAGGGCCGTAATAACTGTGAAACCATATACATTTTACAAATAAGTTTCATTTTGTCCTCATATTATTTCAGATACACTCATTCATTTAGAAATATATTTTTTAATTTTTTAACATTTATTTCATATAAAATTTTATATATATATATATATATATATATATATATATATATATATATATATATATATATTAAAAGTTTTTCAAAACTTTATTTAGGTCCAATTTTCATGAACTTTTACGTGCAATATATTTCAACTGAATTCTGAGGTACCATACATCGTTTTTAAATGTCTTATATTTAAGCACAGTGTTAATGTTCCAGCAGTGCATAAAAGTTACTTCGGCTCACCGAAAACAAAAATGTACTTGCTCAACATATTCGATTCCGACAACTGCAAGCGATTTCAAAAGCAGAACAAAGTGAAATTAATACTCAGTCTTTGTCAAAACAGAACTCGAGTACAGAGCTACAGGAAATGCATTTCGTTCCACACGGACGTGGAGGGCCCCGTGAGCGGATATGCCTTGGGCCCCCAATTGACAAGCTACACCCCTGCATACCAGACCAGTACAGTAGTTGGCAAAGTCCCCACTTTGTGCAAGCACAGCACAGCAAAGGATTCCAAAAGAAGGCCCGGCCGGCTTCAACATACGGACTGCGAGGTGCATCTGCACACAGCAACACAACTTGCCTTTCGCATTCCCCTTCAGTGAAGACGATACAGTGGCGAGTTTTTTTGAGCACTTGCATGATAATTAAGAACGTTTCAAAACCTCGTTTGAGGTCTTATCAGGGCAGAGATTTGAAAAGAATTGTTCCATTTGTGTTCTTTCCTACGGGGAGGTGAACAAATCAGAGCTCGGCCAGCATCGGGGAATGGAGTGGGTTAGACCTTGTCATGTCCTGTATTGGATGGCGCTGTAAAACACTTTGCTGGAGAAGCATTATAAATACAAACGCATCAAAATCTCATTGGTCCACCATCGTTATTTTGGTTGTGCTCGCATTGACCATGCTTACAAGGAAATGATATGATGAGGTTTATGAGATCACATTAGGAAAAAAAATGCTGACGATGTAAATGAATGAAAATGGATTTTCATTTAAAACGTGTCACGTAAAACCTCCCATGACATGTTTTTGCAGCTTTGTCTCTCTCCCCCAACACAACTCAGCCTCATACCATAATGTCACAGTCAGACAACTTTGAATAATCGAAATATTTTATTGTCTTCGTGAGATCATGGTTTGCTTTTTCTCTATTGACCAAACTGTGGCCCCAAATTACCGATTTGCTGTTTTGTTTTTTGTCAAAGCTAAACCAAAAAAAACAGCTAACAAGGAGACACAGCTTCTCTGCGCCTTCCCGTTTAAAAGGGGGAAACTCAAGACAAGATAGCCAAACAAAATAAACAATCACCCCTGCGCCATTCTTCATGTGGACCAAGAATGTCGGCGCACCGGGATCCAGGGGACGATTAGCGATGACACTCGTGATCTATTTACTCTGCAGCCTCTCAGCCTTGACAAAGTCCAGCATCACTTGCTCAAACACACACACACAAGCCATTTGTTTTGTTAAGTAGGTGCTAAATGCTACAAGGTGATTATCAGGGAAAACTAGTCATTGTCTCCATTTTCTGCTGGAGCAAAAATACTTTCGCATTAAACGGTTTACAAAAAAAAAAGATGGGCCTTTTCCGATAATAAAAACAATGCAAACGTCTTATTTGCAAAATAAATAAATAGTTTGACGAGCAGAGGCTGCTGTAATAATCCAGATCCACAGATTCATTTGCATCTGAAATGTATGTTAGCCATTTTTAACCAAGTGATCCTTGAATGAAGCGGTGGGAATATACTATTAGAAGTTAAAGGACATTAGCAGTGCATGGGAGTCCAGTGGATGAGACCAGCACTAAAACAAGGCTCCCAAAGAACTTTTTTTTCTTCTTGTTTTTATTGTGCAAGCGCATTTATTCAGATTTGCCAGCATTGCTCTTTCTACACATCACCAAAGGACTACTTTTACTCTGTCTACACGCATTACTGCCATAGTCCGTTGAAGGCTGATCCTGTCACCCACTTCTCTCCTGCAGCCGGGCCACCCAGCCTGGATGTGCCTCCAACATGTCATCCCTCTGTGTGGTCCTCAACAAAAGAGGAATACTCGGAGACACAGGGAAGCAAAGCCATGCCAAACGAGAGAGAGATGTTGAAAAATATGACATTGACGTCTCTGGGAAGGGAGACGTGATGGAGAGCGGGCTAAGTAGAAGAACAAGGGAAAAGAGGTGTGGGGGGGGGGGGGGGAGAAATTACAGTACAGCCAAGTAAGGTAAGGCACTCACAGCTGTGCTCGAAGGGAAACTTTAGACTTCTAAAGACACTACACTCATATTTTAAGCAGTTCAATGCGCTTATACATCCAGGGGTGCACATAAGTGGTGCGCAGGTGCATATGTGCACTGAAAATATGAAAGCTTAACCGGATTCAAGCGCATCACTACGCATTTGCGTACTACAACTGAGTTTTTTCCATTTGTAATTTTGGTCGGTCGGCCACTCCTGGGAAGGTTCGCCACTGTTCCGTGTTTTCGCCATTTGTGGTGAATTTGTGGTTCGCTGGAGTCTCAAAGCTTTCGAAATGGCTTTATCACCTTTCCCAGACGGCTCGATCTCAATTACTTACTTTCTCTTTTGTTCCTGGATTTCTTTTGATTTCGGGATGACTTGTCTCGCGTTTGAAAATCTTTTGGTCTACTTCACTTTGTCAGGCGGGTCCTATTTAAGGGATTTCTTGATTGAGAACAAGTGTGGCAGTAATCAAGCCCGGGTGTGGCGAGAGAAAATGAACTCAGGTACGATAAAGTACAGTTGTGTTTTTAACGGGGGGGTGTAAACGCCTTTTCACACTGGGCCATGTACAGTAGGTTTGGATTTTTTTCCCCACTTTCATCACAAAAACTTTCCTTTAAAAACTGCATTTTGTTTTTACTTGATTTATCTTTGCCTAACATTTGAATTTGTTTGATGATCTGAAACAAATAAGAAACCAGGAAGCGGGCAAACACTTTTTAACACCGCTGTACAAGTACAAGCGACTTCTTCTGTAATCTCTTACCTCCTGGCTTCGACCGATAAATTAGAAAATAAAGATCTTTTTGGACTACAAAGCAGTTACCGCTTCGTTCTCCGTGAAAGTCCCAGTCAAGCCACTGCACTCACATGCCTTTGGATTTCTGCATTGTATGTTCACCAGACACTATAATCTCCTATCATTCAACACTTTGCATTTTCCTTTGGCCCTACAGGTTAAACAAAATGTATATTTCAGTCGATAGCCTTCGCTTTCCTTGAACATTCGCATTCCTTATAGTAGAGAGGCCGGGAGAAGCTTTCAATTGATTTTCAAGAGGAGCTGCAAATTGGAGCGAACGGTGTGAACGTCAGTGTGAATGGTTGTCGATGTGTGGCCTGCGATTGGGCCGGCGACCAGTTCGGGATGTACCTCGCCTCTTGCCCAACGACAGCTGGGAGAGCCTCCAGCACACCCGCAACCCTGAGGAGGATAAGCGGTTCAGAAAACGGAGGCTCGGATTGAGTCTGGCTTTTTTCACCTCTGGCTTAACTGGAACACGCAGGAGGGAGCACATCCTGAACCCCTCTTCTGGCGTGTACACTTTCGAATGCCTCAAGTCATCTGAGCAGCTGCTTGAGAGGGTTGAAGGCTTTTTCGATCGTTGGTCCCAAATTATGGAATGATCTACCGGTGGCACATTAGACAGGCCTCTGTCAATTTGTAAAACCCACCTTAAATTTTTAGTCATTGGCTTTTGAGACAGCGCGGGTCTCTCAATCTTTGACTTTGCTTAACTTACTATTTTGGTTTAAAATATGTGGAATTGTTTTATTTTGATTGTTCTGTTTCGAATTATATAAAGCACTTGTCTTAGCTGTGGTGGTTTTAAAGTGCTGATCAATAAAATTGAGTTGAGAGAGAAATTTTTTGAATACATATCATGAAGCCATTCAAATTATCCCCTCCCCCCCCCCCCACCACCACCACTCAAAACCATTTGATGGTCATAGACAGCTGCAAGGAAGGCCAATTTCAAGATCCTGCAAGTATTCCTGCTAATTGAGGTTGGGTAAATGATTTTTTAACAACCGTCAGACACCAACTCCCAAAATGTGTTTGGATAAACTTGAGCTAAATCCTGACTACACATGTGAGCAGTGTCAGGCATACGCAATTACAGCCACTCCATTACTTCACGCAACGCAGAGTCTTAAACTAACCGATCCACATGGGAAAGTGGCCGCACAAAGAGAACACCAAAACATGATTGGTGAGCAGCTGGGTGACTTTAAGACATGTAACCTTGCTGCTCTGGTCTTTGGAGATCTTGTTAATGACCATTCATGCGAAGTCCATATCCTGTCCCCAAACCACCAGTCCATTTATGTTTAGATGGTTTCAAACACTCCTTTTCTTTAAAAAAAAAAAAAAAAAGTGAGAGGCCCTACGTGCACATCTGAACACAATAAGTAGTCATAAGCGCTCGAGATTGCGAAGGCTATTTTTATTTTTCTGCGAGAACTCTCATTGACAAATAAGTTATCCATATGTTAGTAAGAAACACACTATAAATGCTTGGCCCGCGAGAAAAAACAACGTGTTCCCCATCATTTGTTGTGAAAACAGTTCCTCTGGTGGCCTCCCTGCCCCCAGACTACATTTCCCCCACTGTAAATCATAATGAAATGGCTTGCAGGTGTCAGGATTAAAGAATACTCTCGGAGGACTGTGGGACACAGACACAATCCCAGCTGCTTCTCTACTTTTGCCAGGTCTTTATTGCCATGTGTTTGTTTGTTTAGGCTGATAGCATCTTGAGGTACAACTGCTGGCTCTGCTCTCAAATGGATGGTGACGGTAGTGCGTCGAACCACGTTATGATAAAAAAAAAAAAAATTTAAATGCCCAAATACCTCTCCCCGTCCATTCCAGGCACCAATACAACATTCGGGTCAATTTTTCATTGCATGCGAGAAACAGAATTTTTGTCCCTGCCAGACTTCTGGAACCAATAAACACCGGTCACAGAGCAGAATAGCGCTGTCTTCAAGTGGTTTTGCGCCCTTATCTACGGACTGGCATCAATAAGCGCTCGAAAATATCATTCGAAGCCACCAAAGCATTCCAGAAGTGACAGGAATGACAAGAAGTAGTTTGCAGCGATGGAGGGAAATAAATAATTAAATAAATAGAACCTCACCCGGAATGACCTGCCGTTTTCTTCACAGTGTGTTTTTGCTGTCTGAAGAATGAGCTTTACGGATACTGAAAGAGAAGCGAGCCTCTATTGATCATATGGGAGCTGTCACCGTGGAAACAGCCGTACGTACTCATCTGTAATGAGGCAAATTCCTCCCGATTTAACAGCCATCGTGCAGCTCAAAGTGGAAATGACCGCATCCGCTGATATAGATCTTTCTCCCAGCAGACGGTTGGACTTGTCAGGTGTAACTAATAACATTACTGATGGCTCCGTTCCATTTAGGTGGCCCAGAAAACGACGCAAGTGAGCCAGCATGCACAAAAGAGAGCCCTGGCACTGGGCAAGGCCTCCAGGAAATGCAGAATACTGCTGTGTTGGACAAGACAAACTGCTGTGAGAAACAAGAATGGCTCTTAATGGAAAGCTTCCTGAACAAAATAAACAAAACAAAACAAAAAAATCACACACGCAAAGGGGGGAAGAACCACTATTAAAACTTTCCATATCAGACTGCCGAGTACACGGCTTGACTCGCGGGGGTCTCGTCGAGATACGTTCCAAGCACGTAGCGGGCTCACTACACGTGCAAGTTTGATGTAAATTGTCTGGCCTAGTTTGATCACAATTGGCCTTTGAAGAACGATCACCTTGCAACACAAGCGCAAACCGCGCCAGCTAGTGTGTGCGCCTGTTGGAGAGTGAAAGCGAGGTGATGAAACTGAGTCAAATTCCATTTTGGCCAGCTCGACCTCAGATACCCCCAGTCGTCCGATTTCAGATGAGTTATTAGTCATTCCGGGCTCGCCTTTGTTTGACGATAGAAAATGACATGGAGGAGCGCTGACACGGAACTTGTACCTACCAATCAACATTTGAGATCTTGCGTGAAGAAACACTGAAACTTGGATACAATAGTCTTATGTAGAGTGCCTCAATAGGGCTCTTATGCCCTGAAATTTGCTATTATAGCGGACCGTGATTAAAAAGCAGAGCTTGCGTACGAGGCCTGAACGCAATCATAGCGAGTCGTTTCCAAAAGGCCCGGTAACAGGTTTATAGGAGTAAGTGCAGCAAGTAGGTATATATTAAAGGGACTGTATTGGGCTGAGTCAGGCACGTTAACTTTGATTTCCAACTTGGAAGAAATAACTCGCAGGATGTTTAATGGCCAGAAAATTAAGGTCAGCCACATGAAAGGGGATTCAACTTCGGCCTCCAGATGGATCATGACACGTTTACTGCCTATTTACAGCATGTGTCTCACACAAAGAGACAGAGCGCAGTCAAACCATTCTCCTTTGACTACAGTACAAGCTCAGTAACGCAGACCAACAGGAGATGGGTACACCTGCTCGACAGCAATGCATCACAGCTTTAAACTATTAAGCCTTACTTTTATGAGTCACTCAACTCCTCTTTAATGAAACTAAGACAGACGTTCATCCGTACTTGCTATGTGTAGAATATGGGAAACGTGTATCCTCCGAAGAAACATTGAATCAAGCAACAATGTAAGACATTGGTTTCGACACTCGGGCCCATTTGGTTAAAATCACATCATACTCGTCTCTCATCTTGCCTCAAACCAGACATCTGGATTTTTGGCCTGTTTTACTGCTGCTTCTCCTTTCTCTCCTGTATCTCAGATCCAAAGCTTGATCCTGATTCACACACGACACCATTTTGTGGGTTCATCGAAATCGGTTAAGGGCGTTCGCGCATTGCTGCAGCAAAACAAACGCACAAATAAAACAAGCTCCTTCGAAGGAGCTCATCAAAGTCAAACTAAGACCTGGATCTGCATCTTTATCCAGATCCTCACCAAAGCTTAATGGGTTTTTACTTGGTCCATGCCCCAACCGTCCGCCATGTTTTGAGGAAATTGGTTTTCTGTAATTCCGCAAACAACCCGACTGAAACAGAATCAGCTTGGCGGTGATCATATATCTGCAGCTACATTTGGATCCTTTGGTGTGTGATCAAACCCTACACAAAATACTGCGGAAAAACTGTTATTGTGTTTTGGGGCCGAATTCTGCAAACAATGGTGATTTAAAATAAATAAGTAAAACTCACCATCGTATGTTTTTTGGGGGGGGGGGGGGGGATATAACAACCTTTGCAGAAGGCTTAAAGGGTGATAATTTCAACAGCATCCATGCACCAAAATCTATACCTCATCTATGGTGGAGTTATCATCATTGTGTCAGTTGATAAAACTATCCACCATTTTGAGTGATTTTGTCACACCTGTACGTAATCTACTGCTTTCCTCAAGGTCATACACCCACGACACGTATTACTTTCTTCAAACGCCATTGTACTTGAACGTATACGATTAAAAGCAGCTACAAAGTTCATGTTGGTTGAGGTTTGGTCCGACAAATTGGCGGACAAGAGTCTTAGTGAAGCGGCTGTAGAAATAGGATGCGAACCACGCCTGAAAGACATTGACATTTCACTAACATAACACTACAAAGGCACAATGCAAGCGGTGGTGCCCGCTTGAGGTAGCACACATGATGCAGCTTGGAAAACAAGTCACGGGGGAGCCCCGCTGGTTTGCTACTCAACCTCTTCCTGCATCCACACTATGTTTTTCATTAGCCGGTGGCATGGCACCTGTAGGGTCTGAGAGAGGGATGTAAAGAGCAAGTGAAGCAGGACCATCTGCAGCCTGTAAATATTCGTTCCAGTGTGATCCGCTCTTCATTGGTCACGGCCTTATTTCAAATCTTCCTGTTTTTATTCTCACAGTACCCCCCCCCCCCCCCAACACCAAAAAATAAAAATTAAATACAACTGTGGGCAAAACTAGCTTCATTTGTGAATTTCCCTTCTGGATGAACAAAATATCAATCATTCGAGCTTGTGCCATTAATACATCAAAGCAGTTGATCTTCATGTGGGCTCGCTATTTGTAAAGCAGGTACTGTATCGCTTGGTGTTGTAATGTAAATATGATTTATTCGGTCAAACATGTGACAAACATTCATCGTGACTTAAATGTACAGTATATAGTTTTGAAACCCTTAATAACATTGCCATTGTCGTGGTTTTCCTCTGGCTGTGTTTTTTGTTGTCAGCACCAGCTGGAGTGGAGGGCGTGCCTCGTCAGCAGGTGCACATGCGCCTTGTTACCCATCAGGCCTGCTATGTATTTAATTAAGGACTACCAAGTCGCCTCATCTCTTGTCTGATTATTGACCTTGCTCGCTGTCTATGCTCAAGTGATATTTTCCCGACCTCTTGCCCACTTTCATCGACGTGTTGGTTTTGCTCGATTCTTGTTTCTTAAGTATTTTGGTTCTCAAGTTATTTTGGACTACTTTTGAGTTTCATTTTGAGTACTTTTGAATGTCAAATTTCCCTTGCAGTTTGCGAGCGCTTTCTGTTCAGAATCGGTTTTCCTGGCTTGTTGTTGCCAGCGGTTTCTGTTTATACTTTGGCGGTACTTCATTTTTCTATAAATAAATATTTTTTTGTAACACAGTTTATTGGAGGCTGCATTTTTGGGATCCACACTCCAGCTGGTTTGTGTTTGGACTGTGTCAGCCATGATTGTTCCTCAAGTAGTACCTTGAATGGCTCAGGCAATGTTTATTTTGAGACACGGTCTTATCATATATAAAATCGATATCTCACCAGACAAGGAGCCTGCGAGCAAACCCCCCCCCCCCCCCAAAAAAAACGATGACCGGTATTCCTAAAAGCTTATTGTCGGCGGGCTCTTTTGATCTAATTGTCTTGCTCTTTGAACATAAATTGCTAGCATAAGGTATAATCATGGAATCAAGACAAATCAAAAGTCACAACATATTCCGATAGTCATAGATTAATTTGAGTTAGGACCATCGGCCATCTGAGGACGACAGCATGTTGTTCTCACTCCCAAGCTGAAAGTTTTAAGTGCACGAAGGACATGTATGAAGGTACCTTTATAAAGTGCTTGTCCACAAGAATGGTTCTCAAAGTACTTTGTGCATGCGCGATGATACAGGCCTCCGTGGCGAGAACCAGCCATCTGAATGACACTTTACACAGTCAGCGGAGACAGGGAGCAAGAAGCAAAATATTAGATTTGCCATGTCACTCCTGATCAGCACGTTTACCACACACACTTATCGATACCAGATGCAACGACAATGATGAGGCAAAATGAGGGCAGGAGATACTGGAAACTCAGCAACAATGATGAATGTGCGGAGCGGTTGTAGTCGTCAGTTGGGGAAGTGCATGAGAGCAATCCGGTTTTTCATAGGAAGGCCATACACTTGGCGTCTTGAGGCTGGTTCAAAAGCTTTTTGCACTTAAAAAAAAAAGGCATTCCTTCTTGAAGAGGGAGGATATGTGCCTGGTATTTATTGTACGACAGCTCGGCTCAAAGAAGCGAGACATGGAAGAGAAAGAGAAAAAAAAAGAGGAACAACTTGAGCCGCTTACTCCCACTCTTCTGGTTTATCGGCGTCCTCTCTGAGCGTCCTGTGGGGTCAGAGCCGCGCTCTCCAACATGCTGCAGGACAATCAAAAACACCTGGCTGGCGGGCTTGGAATGGTCGCAACATTACAGCGCATAAACCAGCCAAATACTTCATATGGAGGCCCCCTAATTGTTGGGCTGAAGAGGATTTCTGCTTTATTTTACTGTGCCATTTTACAATTGTTGTTCTGGCACACAGCCCGGCATCCGGCGCGCACACACTTCATGAATATTGTATTACAAACAACTCGGGATGATGGACTAAAAACTGCAAGTCCCTCACTCTCTGAAACTGGAACTTTTCTCAGCATTGTGAAACACGGCGGATCTCCAGCTTTACTCCATTCCCACCATTCACACTTCACCATATCACTCACTACTGCAGCGCAATAAAAAAATGTGACATTTATAAGCTTCTCAATATTTTAGTTTTTGTTTTATGGAGTATTTTACAGCATATTGAGTGTGCTCCATAGCCGGCAAAGCCGAATCCGACTTGGAAGGGATGAGCGTAAACATGTGGCGCTCTTCGGGTGTTCGTATATGAAGAGGACTTCAACACTTGTGCGCATTGTTTGATTGGCACACATAACGCTACACGGATTTTTATAATCCTCTGACGAGGTAATTGTGGCGTTAAGTGCACTCGGATAATCAGCTGGTCCTTTTGGGACACATAATGAAAAGGAACGTGAAGTTTGGATTTCAGAATCAAGAGTTTCTTATATGTGTATATTTATATAAATAAAAAAAAGATATCTGTGTTTCATTAAATGTGAAGCCGTAATTCTCATACTATAAAAATAACAAAGGGTTCACATTTCTCAAAGACAGTAAACAAAGAAGATGTGAAGTTTAAAAAAAAAAAGCCTGAAAAGAAAGAGAGAGAGCGCAAAATACTTGGACAAAAGTGCATTGTTGTTGTAAGCTTAATGGGGGTACAATAATAAGAATTTTCCTCCTCATTATGAGCAAGCGGCTGCGCCAGGTCTCCGGTTGCACCCCTGCCCCCACCCGCCCCCCCAACTCCACCCCTGCCGAGCCCTGGCAAACCGTCACATCCCCACAGAGATGGCTTCCTTGCTGTGATGAGCTTTTGACAGGCTCCAAAACAGGGCGCTTAATGCTGTGCCAGGCCAGACATGGAGCGCCTGGGACACTGGCAGCTTCTTGGCCCGCGCCGCGCATCACGGGCCTCAACCCATTTTACCCCTCCTCTTCCTCTTCGTCCTCCTCTGTCTCCGACTTTCCTTCCTAGCGCCCGAGGAGTGTTATGCATACGTTTTCCGAGCATAGATGGCAAACGCAATTTCAAGCGCAGATGTACGCGGACTATGTCCAACTTGTGATTGCACAGCATAAGAAGTATGACCAGATTGAGATCGGCCGCTTCTATTTGGTCTTAACCACCAGGTGTGAGGTTGAAGCCGCAAATGGGACATGCAACACCTCTTTGAAACTATCTGACTGAGGCACTGGTAGTGCAGTGGGTCACAAAGTTGGTCTGGAATGGTTTCTTATACGGTAGCAGATATAACATTAGCCAGGAGAGTTTTAGATTTACAGGGGTGTCAAACTCATTTTTGTCGTGGGCCACTTTTGTGTTATATCTTCCCTCGGAGGGCCGTTATTACAGTGAAACCACAAAAATGTTTAATCGCATTATTACTTGTAAGGGTAACAAAATTATTGCAAAATCTCAACGTCATGTCTTGCACTAACAATTTGACATTTGGGTACATTTTTTAGCAAGGATCATGCAAATTGACACACATGATTTTTTTTGGGGCGGGCACATAAAATGATCTGGCCCCCGGGCCTTGAGTTTGACACCTGCGATTTACAGGATCGGGACATTTGATTTTACTATATATCGTTATATGTGTACGAAGCATTTCTGCCAATGTTAAGCAATCGTTGTGATTTGAATATGAAAAAGTTTCTTTGTTCACAAATGAGCAGATCTTTAGAGAGATTTTTAGTAAGAATTTGCTTTCACAGCATGCAACACATAAAATTACAACGAAACAAATTTAGTTGGAACCTTTTCAAAGTTATTATAATGAAAAAACTAACTTGTGGATTTATGAGTCATAAATCCTGAACCCCAGAATGCAGTGAAGGGATGCTGACGTTGCCAAGTGGTTTAATGGCAACGGGACATCTGCAATATGTCTTTGGAGACAGTGACAGTGTTATGAAGCGCGGTCGTCACATTAGGTGACAGTTATACATATATCTGTCTTTGTTTCGCAAAGACAGCTTACATAACTTTAGAACTGTGTCACTCGGGACCGAGTTCCAGTTTGAAATATGCGCCTCTGAAGGGGAGGAGTCAATCGTCAATCTTGTGGTCAGTTTGCTTCCTGTAATAGTCTTTGAAAACGCTGAAGATGACTGTAAGTAGGCTTTGGCCAACGTGTAGTATAGAAAAACATCCCATAATAAGACATAGGTATTTCACATCATATTATCAGGTGCGCCACAATTTTTTCCGTGATGTTCATCCATCCATCCATTTTCCGAACCGCTTGATCCTCACTAGGGTCGCGGGGGGTGCTGGAGCCTATCCCAGCCATCTACGGGCAGTAGGCGGGGGACACCCTGAATCAGTTGCCAGCCAATCGCAGGGCACACAGAGACGAACAACCATCCACGCCCACACTCACACCTAGGGACAATTTAGAGCGTCCAATCAGCCTGACATGCATGTTTTTGGAATGTGGGAGGAAACCGGAGCACCCGGAGAAAACCCACGCAGGCCCGGGGAGAACATGCAAACTCCACACAGGGAGGCCGGAGCTGGAATCGAACCCGATACCTCTGCACTGTGAAGCCGACGTGCTAACCACTGGACTACCGGGCCGCCCTCCGTGATGTTCATTCTTTGTAATTTAGCGAACAAAATAGCACCTAATCTTTTCCTACAATGCTTCATTAGATGGGAGAGTATCTGTCCTGAATTCCTCTCCAGCTCACTCCACAGGTTTTCAATGGGGTTGAGGTCTGGGGACTTGAGATGGCCACGCGAAGAGCTTGTTTCTGTGTCTGGTGAATACTGTACATTCTTTGTACTGCCTGATGCACTGAATTTCTGTGGGTTTTTTAGCAATCTGAAGAACTGAACAACACATTTCAACAAGGTTCTGAGTTTCTGAACGGCAATGTTCAGAGTCTCGTTTTTTGAAAAACAACCACAAAACCCCCTCCAAAACAAAACATTTTTTGACTGTTCCAACTTAGAAGAAAAATAACAAGAAAACCCACAAAATAGATGACGTTACGGTCCCAAATGAAAACCCACAATAGTCATGCCACAATAAGTGAACCGCAAAGTAGCCTGGGAACACTGTATCGTGAATTTGGATAAATTCCTGTCGCACAGCTGATAATTTCTCATGACACACAAAAGTACTGTAGCCCAGTGATTGGGCATCACTAGTATAGAAAATGGATAAAGGATCAGACCTAAAGATTTTGTGGTGTGACAAAGTATTTCTTAGAGCGACCATTGCGTCAAATTCCCTCATTGCTGCACAATTATTTGATCAACTTGATGACAGCTCCCATTTCATGAAACCAGATTTTTGGCAGGGCCGAGAAAATGAGCTGCAAAGATACACTACTGCCATCTAGTGTTTAACTGGCGCTACTACCAAACAAGCTTGAACATGAACATAACATGCAATGCGTCTGCTGCACGAATGATGGAACAAGGATTAACCGTCACAGCTTTTTCCCATTTGTGGTCTGTTTTGTGGCTGGTGAATTGTAAACATTGGTCCAAGGAAGAGGAAACACTCAATGTGCGTGGGGCATCGTTAACCTCTACCGTCGCTTGATTTAGTAGATTTGTTGGAAGAATAATCCCAACAGTGTAAAAAAGAAAAAAAAGAAAAAAGAACAGACTGTGCATATTGCACAATAAATACAAGCACACGTTGTCTTCCTCGGACAGGAATGGAAGGAGCAATGATCTTTGATGATCAATGTCACTGTAAATGCACGCAGGGAAACAAAAGACTTTTGGGGAGGACAGATGACGTCTTGCTGTTGTCGTTCCCACAGTCGGGGCCTGTGGACGACATTTCCAAGTGTGAAACAAAGCGGGGCTCCGCAAATTGTCACACTTGACAAGTTTAACACATGTAAAGTTAAATACACGCTCACACACAATGAATACAGCTGCCACGCACGGCTGAGGCTAAAACATTTGAGACGGCAGAAACATTTGTTCGAATGCTGCTTGCTGGTGTTTTAAACCCGCAATTGGAAGACAGATAACATCTGCTAAAGACCATCTAACACGGTCCTTTCAACGTTAATTTCAAAGCGCCGGTCCTCCTTTTTTCCCCCAGATTTAAGAGTGTGCACACACATTAAATATCATATTTCACTTTACGACTCTAAAAGATCTCCGAGATACTGCTTGGCTTTACTTTCATTTGCTTCTGCCATGTAGCCATGAAAATTGAGGGGCTTCTCTGGCAACCTGTACATAAATCACACTCAGGCCTGTTTGTAATTCAGACGAAATGCATGTGATTGGTTTTACTACATTGTAACGTTTGATTTTGCTTCATCTCTTTAGTTATGAATTCATTTAACGGAGCCAAGGAATGATACTGTTTCATGTGTAATATTTTTTGAATGGTGCCAAATCACTACGAAGTCTACACAACTCTGTCACAACGCCAGGTACCACTCAATTACACACACAAACACACATATACAAATAAATTAAAAAATAATAATAATGGTTTCACTATAAAAAAAAAAAGAAATTATTAAAGGGCCAGCCAGAGCCCAAATCTTCAAGCGTACTTCTGGGGGCTCATTTCAAATTATTGGAACTCTTGTAAGGGAAAAAGAAAAACGAAAATAATATTGCAAAGTTTGGTGAATACCCGGTGCTCCCATTTTTGTGTCTAGTGTTGTCCATCCATCCATCCATTTTCCGAACCGCTTAATCCTCACTAGGGTCGCGGGGGGTGCTGGAGCCTATCCCAGCCGTCTTCGGGCAGTAGGCGGGGGACACCCTGAAACGGTTGCCAGCGAATCGCAGGGCACACAGAGACGAACAACCATCCGCACTCACACTCACACCTAGGGACAATTTGGATTGTTCAATCAGCCTGCTGTGCATGTTTTTGGAAGGTGGGAGGAAACCGGAGTACCCGGAGAAAACCCACGCAGGCACAGGGGAGAACATGCAAACTCCACACAGGGAGGCCGGAGCTGGAATTAAACCCGGTACCTCTGCACTGTGAAGTCGACGTGCTAACCACTGGATACCGGGCTGCCGTGTCTAGTGTTGTATTTGTCAAAATAATCCCCCCTGGTTAATTTTATCGTGTGGCACCATGGTAGGAATGGGCATGATGAGAAGTCATTAACCCCCCAGTTGTTATTGAGTGATACACCGGATCGCTTGCCAATGGACGTCATTTGTATTTTTTTCTTGCTAGGTTATCCTAATAAGTTGTCATAGGAAGAAAGAAAAAGATTGCTACGCAGGCCACGACCGAGCACGTCAGCGCTGCCTGCTTCCTCATCCGACATCGAGACATCCCGGGATCTACCATTCAGACTTGGATATTTATTTAAACTGAAAGGATCTAACCTGGCCCGCACCAGCGTCGTCTGACACATGGAGCAAGACAGGCATCGTCTGTGACAAATTGAGGGACCTGCTATCAGTAGCGGCGCTGGAAAATTGACAGTATGACTCAGATCTGTCAGTAATGCAGCGTTGAACCGAGAAGGCGGCCGGGCCAAGATGGCTGTCAACGCCGCTACGTCACGGCTCCGCCTCTCGCGATCAATTATGGCTGTGCGCATTTGCTGTCATGGTGTCTCGACAAATAGGTTCCGTGAGCTACTATGAGCTTGCTTTAATACAACCAGTGTAACCAAAAAAACGTGATTGGATGCAGTTTTCCTTTTGACCACCAAATGTACAATTTAATCCAATTGAAAATGTGTTTGGTGACTGAAAGGGGAATAAGAGTGCAAAATGTGCCATTACGATAGACTTGTCTCCAGCCAGAAACAATCGCTGAAGACAGTTAACATGAGTTTTGCATACCGCGAGTCACAATGTACACTTCCTTTTTTTCATTTTGCTTCAGCAACCATATGGAGAGACATGAGGCCATCAGGGTGTGACGGTTTCGGCTTTGCAGTATTTCTAAACGTATCATTTCACTATTCCATCTGTTCAGTCCATTTCAGCGCTCTAGATAGACTTTCTCTGGCTTTGCGCCCAACCCCTGCTGGAGTTGCTTGGGGTTTTCATTAGCAGTGGTAGCTGTGTGTTTGTCCTGAACAAATCCTGTTTTGAGCAACTTGCCATGCATAAAGCATAAACTGTTCTGTGTGTTGGAACAGTGTGATGGCCATTAAGCTTTTCAAACTGCAGTCCCGGACATAAAAACGGCTTGCCAGGCGGCAATTTCGCAACACTGGTCTTATTTCAATTGCTTACAAAAACGACGCCTAAGCTATCAAGTTCTGATGGCCTTGTGTCTGTTCAAATGATAACTCAGAACGAAACGAAAAAAAGGAAGTGGATAGTTACTTTCGGGACACTGTGTCGTGTTTACAGGAAAGTGGTTCTATCTGGTTAGTTTGGGTGTGAAAAAGAAAGTTTCAAAAAAAAGAAGTTAAGAGTCATTCCCATCAATGCGTTCTCTCTGAAGGCAATATATGCATGCCGCTTGTCAAACAAGTCACATGTTCATTATCACAAGCAATCTTCCTATCACCGTCATAGCTACACACATATGCGGAGTCAGAAGAACAATCCAAACTGTATTGTCTCCAATATAAAAGTCATCGCCAGCATCTGCTGGGAGTGAAAAATGTAGCGCATGAAAAATTGGACAATTCCTCAGTAAAAAGAAAAAAGAATACGAGTGATAGAACTGATAAAAAAAAAAGGTGGGTGGAGAACAGCTTTACTTGACTCATGTCTTGTGCAATAGGTGGAGGGAAGGCTAGCACTGATGGAGATGCGCGGATAGGCTGGAACCCCAGCCGCACAAAACGGCTGCACACTACATTATTTCATCTACTTGTGTGCCCCCCCAAAAAAATGACAAGTGGAAAAATGTATGAGCTCAGACTCCGCAAACTGGCAGATATAATCCAATCACGGTGCCGAGGGCCCGACTCGATGCATACATCATACTTTATATCTAATTTAAGACTGAGCTGACTGCTCTTGATCATCACATTCCACTTCCCGCTCCAAAACATCAAATTATTTCTATTCCCGCGTGACGTGTAATTTCGGACGCGAGAGCTGGAGCAAATCACTTGCAGACTACTTCATGGGGTGCTTATGAATGTGAGACAAGGGGCCTGGGGACCTGACTAGAGGTATAAACAACCTCATCAGTGGACAACGTGAAAGCTTTGATAGAAAGTGTGTGAACAGTTCCCCTTTAACGACAAAAAAAGTGCCCCATAATTGGGAACAGTCACCGAGGTGGGCTGTGATTAATTCCAGCCCAATGAGGATCCTCTGCGGAGCTGGTTTGTTATTGGACGTCATCCACACGGGTCACTCTGGAGCCTATCAGCAATCAGAAGGATGATTTCAGCAACATTTCCTAAAGGTTATCACGGGGCATCTTTAGACGTCACTCTGACCTGCGTGATCCCGCTCTTCGCGTCACGTTGTTTGAATTAACGTGGCGAGCGCTTTGAGTGCTGGATGAAGGATGATGGGAAAGGTACGGGCTGTAGCTGGCACGTCTTATCTCCCACGTATTAGCAAAGCCGAAAGACGCTATTTGCCATGTTGCCCGCCCACCGCGGCGGCCGCAGCCAGCAACAACACCGTTCAAATGCAGTCCAGATGTTTCAATATTTCACCCCCTCCTGGATTGCCGTTCTCCAACGTGCCACTGATCTCTGCGTGATAACGCCGCACGTGATCTTACACAAGCGGCGCCCTCATCTGCAACACTTCACAGACGTATACCAACCCCCATATTTGCACTAAACAAACATTATAAAACGATATTTGAACAACAGTCAAATACATGATAGCAAATTCACGAGTCACTTGGCGAATACAAACAAAAACAAAAAAAACATAACATTCCGATATGGTCATTTTTTTACTCAGTTTCAGAAGAACACATGTACCAAATCACTGCAATGAAAAACTGTGCCGCCGGTGTTCTTATTGGGTAACAAATTCGTGAAGCGGTCCGGCACAATGATCGACTGGTTAGCACGTCCACCTCACGGTGCAGAGGTGCAGGGTTGGATTTCGGTTCTGGCCTTCCTGTGTGGCGTTTGCATGTTCTCCCCGTGCCTACATGGGGTTTTTCTCCCGAGTACTCCGGTTTCTTCCCACATTCCAAAAACATGCACAGCAGGCTCATGGAACACTCTAAATTGTCCCTAGGTGTGAGTGTGAGCGTGAACGGTTGTTCGTCTATGTGTGCCCTGTGATTGGCTGGCAACCAGTTCAGGGTGCACCCCGCCTACTGCCAGACGACAGCTGGGATAGGCTTCAGCACGCCCGCGACCCTCGTGACACTATTTATCAATGAGTCATTGATTTATCAATGACTCATTGATTTATTATTGTATGTATGCAACTCAAGGAGAGCAGTTTGGGTTCACCGTTAGATGGGTTTCACACTAGTGGAGCAGCTTGAAAAGAGAAAATATGACTGCAATTCGACAGTCCAGAGAGAAAACATGTTGATTTAATACTGTGGTTATATCACAATTAGGATAGGCCAATTAGTGGCATGATATGAGTCAAGGTTTCATTAACCGCTCGTCCTGTCTGTCACCAATAACTTTATTTATTTTTTGAGAGGACTTCAAAGTACGGCACAATATGATTGGCTACTTGCAGAGTTGAGTAAATGATCCGCTTGTTTGAAGTGAATTGCCTCCAATTAACTTTTTTTCCCTTCCTCTTTCAGATGGCAGGGATGAGCAGTTACGCACAGAAGAGAAATGAATGTGCACTGTTGTAAAAATAAATAAATCAGTACAGTAGGTGCCTGCAGGTACTAGTTGGCCCAAAGGACAACATGAGCAGCCCAAAGGTCTATTCTAAAAATAGCTTACCATAGTGACAGGAGGCTGTGACTTCGACAGTAGAGTTAAAACAGAAGACGGTTAATATTTATTTATTTAAACTTAAAATATTAAATGTCTCTTCTGCACTAAATATTCTAAAACCTTAAATAATAATAATACAATAGATTGTGCTCAATGGAAAAAAAAGATGCCGTTTTTATTTATCCAATACTGTAGTTCAAAAAAGGTCACTTCAGATAACACGATGTTTGATCACGGTTGTCATGCTATCAGAATCGGCCCTTGCCTATATTGCATACTGTGTTGTTATGCCAGGAATTTCTGATGCTAAATAGTTTGATGCTTGTTTCAATACGCTGGAATGCAATTTCCATTACACTTGTGTTTATTTTAAATGTAGCACCGGATTTCAACAAGTTTGAATCCTTCAAAGTTCATCAGTGGGCATTCATCAAGTCCATCAAGACATCGACTGTTCGCACCAGGCAACGCGTCCTCTCAAGAATGAATCCCCTTGGAGTAAAAGCCCTTTCGGAACAACCAGGTCTTCCTCCCATCTGACCGTGCAGGATCAGTCTTCTTCTGAGGAGGGCTGCGCTCCTTCATCATGAACCTCTCTGTAGGCTGCCATGGGGCCGCCGTCAGGACTGTAGCTCCCCATGGACATCTTCAACCCCTCAGCCAGTTTCTGTGCTGCCAGCTTAGCCTGCAGCTCCTGCCATGAACCACAGCACATGGCTAAGCTCGACACGCTAGGTTCAATGCGCGGACCGAGGCTTGAGAAACGGTCATGGACATGCTAACATGGTCTGCGGGTTTCCATGATTCGGAGCACTGCTTTGTTCAACACAGAATGCAGTCTCTGTGGATGCAGGCTAAATGCTCCCCCCTAGAGCTCCAACAAGGATATGACAGCTTCCAGCACACCCAAATGTTATTTGACTCACTTTCAATAAAAAACTAAATATACTGTATATATACAGTCTACTGTATGTATATGTACGCACGCGCGCACACACACGCACACACATAAAAATGAATATATTTAAAATACTGTACAAGAATTCAGTCCAAAAATATTTTTACAAATCTCAATAGTTTTTTTGGGAAAGAAAATAAATAAATAAATAAATAAATAGAAAATAAAGCACTTATTTGCTTGTGCTTTTACCTTACGAGTTACAAGCCGGTAAACAGCAATGTACTTCAGACATATAGTATTTTTGAATACTACATTTTTTTTTTCATGTTCTTAACTTCAACAAAATTGGATCATGACTTGGCGGCAACGCGAGTTCCATGGTGACAAGTTACAACAGTTGAGAACCACTGAGTTAGAGCATTAGTTCAAGTTGGAAGAAGCTCGTGATGGGTCAGTATCACAAACAAGAGTCTTTGGAGTCCTTGTCAAAATCACTCAATCGTCATGAAAATGTAGCAGAATGAAACTGAGGTCTTCCTGCATGTCGCTTAAAATGTGTTACCTTCCTTGTATACAATTTCTTTCCTAGGATGTACAAGATGCTGGCATGTCCCGGTGCCACACACTGCTCTGCTCTTGACTACTACGGCATGTGTGAAGAGGTTAAATGATACCAAAGAAATACAAATTACATGAGTTTTACTGTCCACAAGAAGTTTTTTGAAACAAAACAAGTCATTTTGATCATGTATTATTTTATGATTATTAATGATCATGATAACTCATCAATTTGCATTTTACCCCCCCCCCCCCCACACACACACACAATTTGAGCAATCCAGCTTTTAATGTGACGCGGTTTCATTTTGAATTTTTACTGACGATCATCAAGACGTCAATAGATGTAACCAACATCTTGTCACATCTGACCATACAGCACAGTGGACCAATGAAAGTGTCCCGACTCTGCGCATACTGAATATTCATCAGCCATTTGCGGATGGAGCACGCATGCGGGCTGCATAAGAAATGTGCAAGTCTGTATGCATAACGTTAAGCGGCTGTGTAGGAGTGAATATAGAGGATATAGACTAAAAGAAAGCAAAAATAAGTATCTTGACAAAAAGAGTGACTGAGAAAGGTTCTGGAACACTGCTGCGTAACTTGCTGCGGTTTTGGGGTGGGGGCGTCTACCAGTTTTTATGGTAAATAAAAGGTGTTTTTTTGGTTTTTTTATTTATTTAATTTTTTTTTTTACAAAAGCGCTTTTCTTGCCACAAGAGGCTACGCGCACACATTGATTGCCGTCGCAGGCAGTTGACGCGTGCCATCAAACAAGAGACATTGCTGTTTGTCTTTCTGCCACCAATAAACACGTTTTATCAAACAAATTCTGGTACTCAAAAAAATATATATATTGAAAAATTGATCTTAATCTTCTATTTTGGGTTCTTATTTTTATATACGACTCCAGAGGTACCGTACCAGTCATGAAACTGAATTTTCATTTTGTTTTTTTGGTAAAGAAGAATGCAGAGAAAGTGTGTGATACCTGCAAGAATGGACTAACCTGCTGTTTCCTCGTCTGTGCTCTCAGGAGGTCAGCGGACTCCTGCAGAGACAGAAGCTGGGCCGGAGTGTGGTGGAGAGGAGGCAGCTTTGCGGCCGTGATGTCATCCAGGTGCTTTTTGTCGTGCTCCCTCCGGGCCTGCCTGGAGAGCGGAGACGAGCCTTCCGACGACTGGCCGGGTGATAAGGAGCCAGATGGAGAGTTGCCACCTCGAGATGGTAGCCTGGAAAAGTCACCAAAGAAAAACCAAGGTGATTGAATGACATTAGCGACGGTTGTATTGTTTCAATACTGATTCTTGGGATCTGCTTACTGGTTCGGTTTGAATTTTTGCCTTTCGGGTGCCATGGTGTTCTCTCTCCGTTCCAGGACGGTTACAACATGAGGCTTCTTTGGTGTCTGCTGCCTGAGAAAGTAATTGTCTGTTGCAATGGTTTGAACGGCATCCTTGCCTTGGTCAACAGCGCGAGTGGAGATTGTGACCCGTTCCAAGGCCTCTGCAAGGCCACTTTCTTTTGCTCCGACAGAGTTTAGAGAGGCCACGGGGGCGGCCGTCTCCATGGTTTCAGCAGTGTCTTCTTCCTCCTCCTCCACATGAACACAGACGGGCGAGGCTTCAGTCTGTTGTGATGCGGTTGCTGCACTTTGCCCAGTGAAGGCTTGCCGGTACTTGGACTGAAACTCTGCCCTGGCTGCTGAAACCAAACTCTGCTTGCGCTCCTCTTCATCACGGCGTTCAATGGCGAGGCGTATTCTTTCCGCAAAGTCCCTTAATCGCTGCCCCTTGTCAGAAAGAGACTCAATTAATCTCCTGCAAACAACAAAAAACACAAACTTAATATTCAAAGAAATCATTTAGTATGCACGTTGTTCTCTGGATATGGATCATGTTAATCGCCTTTGTTTTTTTTTCAATTCCTTTTTGTGAATGTATTGTCCCAGTTTGCTGGAATCATTTTGTTGCACAACAGGCTGCCAAGTGTGGCAACACCTGTCTGTTTTTAATTGAGAGGACAACCTGTTTTGTGTTCCTACAAACCAGTGTCACACCCCATTGTGGAACCATAATGTTCTATTTTCAGTTTAGGGAGATTTTACTGTCTGCATCAGAGTGATGACGTTCGGGGTTTCAAACGCAGTCTTTTTGGGTGCTGTTTGAACGTTCTCCCTGTGCTTGTGTGGATTTTCTACAAGTGTACTGTGGAGCTTCCTCCTACATTCCAAAAACGCATGTTAGGTACACTGAATACTCTAAATCAGGGGTGCCCAAACTTTTTGGACCGAAGATCTACTTTTCGATCAACTAACCTCACGGGATCTACCCTTACCGACACACACACACGTACACGTACGCGTACACGTACACGTACACGCACGCACGCGTACACGTACCCGTACGCGTACACGTAAACGCACACGTACGCGTACACGCACACGCACACGTACGCGTACACGCACACACACACACGCGCCATGATGAGAAACAGCCTGAAACCGAGGCATGCGATGGACTTTTGCAGCCTGTTAACCATCGTAGCTCACACGTACCGTTTTAAAGTGCTTCCCTGGGCCCTCCTAGGTTCCTATTCTTTGCCCGTGCCCTCGGTGAATTGTACACGAAGCAAACTCTGAATGAGAATAATGTCGATAAAAGATAGAGCGCAACAGCTCTGATCACAAGCTGCAATTGCAGACTGCTGAGCGCAAACAACATCCGGTGACGTCATCACGCGCCACCATAAATTTTATTTTATATTTATTTTGTAAAAGGAGACTGATAGGATGATTATGGTGCAGCGTACATTAACACTAAAAATATATTACTAACATGTACAAAGACACACAAATGGTTGGGGGTTTTTTTTCTCCTCGACACTCTTCGGATCTAGAGTCTACTTGGGACCTGTCTCAGATCTACCGGTAGATCAGGATCGACGTAATGGGCACCCCTGCTCTAAATTGTTCATCGGCGTGAATGTGAATAATTTGTTATCTATCCCATGCCCTTGGCTGACTACCAGTATCGGGGCATGGTTGTTTGAGCAGTGCGTCGAACTGTTTTCATAGTGAGGACAAAGGGGATACCGGTACTGTACATGGAGCCGAGATGGCCATCAAGAGTATCGAATAAATACTCCATATCCACGTAACTTTTCATACTATTCTACTACGTCCAGTCTGGCTGCTATCGTGTTCATTGATGTCAAGTGCACTTATTAGGTCTTACTTGTCAGCGAGTATGTTGTTCTGTCGCAGTAGTAGTTCCTGGAGCTGCTCTCTGCTCTGCTTGTTCAAGTCTCCCACCTGTCCCTGGCGCTCGGACATCCTGGCGAGCTAAACAAGCTTAGCCACAGCTGCTCGCAAACAGCGGGAACACGCCGCACACCTCACCGCGACATTCCTCGCGAAGCAAAGAGTCGTCCTTGAATCTGGAGGGGTTCCTAAGCCGTTGCGTGGGGGAGGAAACTACATAACGCCCACATAAAGAGACATGTTTATTTGGAATGGTGGGTACCACATTTCAAAGTGGTATTCTTCTTCTTAGGTGGAGGATCAGGGTTGATTCAATACGATTGTAGAGTGGGTTTGAGCGCCCTCTCCAGGTCTGAGGCAATATACGGAAACCGCTTCCCCTTTCGTATTTAAATTACCGTCTGCAATATCTTTTGAAGACAGGAATGATATGCAGCACTGTCTCACAGACCAAACCTACCTGTATTATCGCTGACAACATCTGACTGGTGTAGCTGTTATACTAGTCTGGATTGCAGAGATGAGGGATGGGCAAATAACAAAATAAAATCTTTAGAGTAGGTCACAGTAAAAAGAATCAATTTAACTCGAATTACTGTAGTTAACCAATTACTTAAGAAAATAGGTCAAACATTTTTAAATATGTTAAAACATGTTTACGTAATATGAAAAATTAATTAGGTTTTGAATTAATTAACCAATTATTTCAAACAATGAACTGGATTTTTAAATGCATACACATTGTAACATTTGTACATTACACATAATTCTGTTTCATTGTTTACATTATATCGACTGGTCAGCTCATCCGCCTCACAGTACAGAAGTGCAGGGTTCAATTCTGGCTCTGGCCTTCCTGTATGGAGTTTGCATGTTACCCCCATATCTGCGTGCGTTTTCTCCGGGCACGCCGGTTTCCTCCTACATTCACAAAACATGCAGGTAATAATGGAACACTTTAAATTATCCCTAAGTGTGAGCGAAAATAGTTGTTTGTCTATGTGTGCCCTGCGATTGGCTGGCAACCAGCTCAGGGCGTACTCTGCCTACTGCCCGAAGGCAGCTAGGATAGGCTCCAGCACACCCGCGACACTCGTGAGGATATGGACGGATGGATATTGAATAAGTGATCATTACCATCAATTTCATTGCGAACATGTTTAGTTGCATGTACAGTCATATGATTTTTAATATATATTCCCAACTCCAAAGGCAAATCACATGTAAATAAATATCTTATGCATAATGTAAAAATAAAACAGATTTTTTAGATACATCCAGAGCCAATATACATTTTTAAGAAAATATACACATAAAAACTTTTTTTTTTACTTTCCCTCTTCAGTACATTTATTGTAAACAAGCAAAACAAACAACAGATTATTTACAAAACATGAGTCATAATATGAGATTATATACATGTAGAGTATGCGATTTCATGTTATAGTACTTTGTGCAAACATCACCTAGAATTACAGTATATGTTCACAAAGGCGAACAGAGAAATGCGAAAGTAAAAAAAGGAATAAATCAAAGTAAACACATCCCGCCGTTTTGTCTTATGCTAGCTTTTGATATGAAGCTGGAAGCTATTTTTGCACAAAGACTTGAAACGTGGGTCACAAATGAAGCTGAACAAAAAAATAGTCCATAAATACCTCGAGAGACATTGTAATTACCTGTACAGTATTTTGCGTACAAATATTCTGTAAATAGTATATTGTGTTTTGTTAAGTCACACAAAATAATGTAAGGTTTTGGCAGGGAAGGCTACATGTAAAACAATAGATATGGTAATGAGAGATAAGATACAGAATTGCTAGCTGTAGCTTCCTGCTTCTAAATGTCCATGTACAGTGACCCCCCTTGTATCGCAGTGCCAGCATTATCGCAGACATTTAAGCGATCTTATTTTATGGGTTTTTACAGTATACAGGCCACTCCCCATTTGCCAAGCAGTACTGAGTGCTGCAGAAGTAGATGCAGCGCAATTAAGAGAAGAGAAAATACACAAAAGGTCCCCTACGAAGCAGCGAGAAAATATTGTATCCCTGTTAGTTGTACTCTATGGTTTTGTTGAACCTTTTGGTATTTGGAATCGACAAACTTCAATTCCCTTTTGTATTATGCGTCATTTTCACAGTAAATGTCAATCCACTACATGTGGTGTGCCACGTGACCAAACCAGGAATACAGGCTAGTGGACTTCCAGTGCATGCTACCATAATTAGCCTAACAACGGGTTAATGCCATGATTGTTTCAACTCAAACTTGATTTCCTTTATAGCTAGTGTCCTCAGACAAACCTTAAATACATAAATAATTAATTCCTACATATATGATATGGTGTACATAAACCTGAACAAAGCCTAAACATGAGATATTGTCATCTTTGGTAGCTCTCGAAGACATCTTATGCAAAATTAAAGACAATGAAGACATTTTAAGTGCTGTGTCCCCTGCTATAGGGTTCTGCCATTTACCCACGTCAGAAGGAAGTACTTTCACCCGTTTTGCCAAAATCGCAAGTTGGTTGCGCTTATACTAGATTGAGGAGCGATAAAAAATAATAATAATTAAGGCACACTTTACCTCTTATTTAGAGAACTGTGTGAGAGAGCGTGTGACAACTCAGGAATAAATTAAAAAGCAATTATCCTATTGTATTATCACGAATACTAGTAAGGAAGACTTTAATAGTGTGTTTTAATAAGATGAAAAAATGTTTAAAGTGTGTCACGGAGATTAAATCCGTTGAAGAATGTTTAGGGTTTTTTTATGGTCTCTATAGGTTTGGCCGTGATAAATGGCAGGGTTCACTGTCAAGTGGATAAAAATGTTGTATCCTCTTCAATCACTCTACTTTGATATTTGCTGATATTTCCATTAATTTCAAGAATGGCGTGTCAAGGTACGCAATGCCCGATCTTGCTCTGGTGGAGGCGGTCAAACTTTCATCTTGATTCAATGCCGTCAAAGTGTCGGTTCCCACGTCCACCTCGTCGATGGGCTGGTTCTCGTAACTTTGGGATTCCGATGACATTTGGGTGGAGGAGTACGTGTTAATCTGCGGTGTCGGGTTGGCCTCCAGGTAGCGGCTGTACTCAACGGGCGTGTAGCGAAGTAAACTGGACTCCATCCTGCTGGGAGGAGGGATGTTATGCCTGAACGTCCTTGGTTGAGTAGCCATTGTAAGGAAGAGGGAAGGGCGGCGGATAATAGCCTCATCTGATGCTTGTGTGGGAGATGATGGGGGTGATGGGGGTGATGTGGGTGACGACGGCGGTGTGGGTGATGAGGATGCTGTGGGTGATGAAGGCAGTGGGGGCAGGGGAGGTTGTGTGGGTGATAAAGGAGGTTCGGGGGGTAGTGAAGCATATGTGTATGGTAAAGCGGAATCTGGGGGTGGTGGAGGTCGTTTTTGTGGCAGAGGTGGTATGACAAACAAAGAGTGTTCAGATGAGGGGTGTTCTTCTATAGGATAGAGATGAGTGGTTTCATGCAGAACAGGAAAGTCAACCTCATGCCGTGTTGCTTCGTCAACTCTGTTTGGACAATCGCACGTTAAGCAAAAGAAGCCGCCACACCCCTTGAACGAAACGCTCCACTCAACGTTGCTTCTTACCGCGAGAGCGTATTGCAGACTTGTCCTATCTTCCCAAAGTCCAAATCCTCCTCTTCACTACTCTGTGTGGACATAAAATACTTGAGCTTGTCTTCTAACTCATTATTCTAGGAAAAGGAAAACAGGAAACAAGACGGTCATATTCATGCAAAGACTGCGGTCACCTCATACCAACGTTCCTTGCTCAAAATTCAGGCTGGCCACCCCTCATCACCAAAAGCGCAGCTAACCGCACTAGCCCGTATTCAACACACACACCCACACACGTGCGCACACACACGCACAAGCCTTACCTCACACTCCACAATTGCAATTCGGTCCAGCAGCTCTGAGATGAACATGTCCTTCTCAGCAACTTGAGCTCGTAGTGTTTGCACCTTCACCGTTTCAACACAAATAATTCATGCGATTATGAGAGCCGCATCACAAGAGGCACTGATTAGGTTTGTTGGTGTTGTCCTGACCAGTCCAGCGGATTAATCGTTTGCGCTACTGTCTCACGGCAAGAAATTGCTGAAATTGAAAGGGTCTTTTCTGGATGAAGTGAGCATCCTGTCAGTTTTTTGTGCAATGTCTCCCATCCCATTTTTTGGTGTGGATGTTTTGCAACTTGAGAACCCCAACATTTTATTGGAATTTTTATTTTTCCAAATCGCCCATTGTTTTTTTTTCTTTGTCAACAATGAAAACAATAGTGACGGGGTGGAGGGGACGCATTTGCAGCGATGCATGTTTCGGCCAAACTAAAATAAATAAATAACCCTAACCTTAATCCTCAAAGGAATCCTGTATGAAAAAGGCAACCTCAAATAACTTCTCTTACCTCCTCAATCATCCCTTTGACCTTCCTCTGTTGGCAGAAGACCATGTCGTTCAAGTGTTTGATTCTCTCTCGAAGACCTCCGGCTTCACTTTGCAGCTCGTGTGACCTGCCGACCACCGGCAGTCATTGTTACCTCGAACTGGTTTGAGCTTGATGTCGCACTCACCACAACAAAACTCGGGAAGCGGTGTTGACCAAACATTGCCTTTCCTCTTTGAACACTGATCACGCATGCAGCTTGTTGTCTTCCATTTTTGGACATTGGTCAGATACCTTTTGACTACAGCTCCATCTGTTGTATCACAAGTGTCCAATAGGCGAAGACGGCGTTCACATTCCTGCAGTTTCTGGTGCAGTTGGATCTTTTCCTGATGGATTGGTCACATGATTAACATGCATGTAATACGTTGGTGGTAGTGTTGCTGTAATGGTTACCGTTTCCATGCAGTCTAGCAGGCGCTCGAGTTCACCGATCCGCAGATCCCGCTCAGCGATTTTGGCTTCTGCGATCCTGATATTCATTTCAGCTTCCTCCAGTCGTCTGATGTAGTCGTCCAGTTGTGCCTGGGTAAGCAAGTACATTAAAAAAATTGTTTTGCTCTGACGTTTGTATGAAATTGCCCAACACATGTTCTTATGAAACATGGTGTCTTTGGCAATGGATGCATCACATTGATCAAAAAGTAAATAGTGCAGACCTGGAGTATTTCAATCTCCTCCCTGTGTTTCTTTTGCTCTTCCAGCAGCTTTTCCTGATAGTCCCTTTCGAGCGCCATGGAGAGCTCCATTAGGGCCTGACTGTTGGCCTCCCGTGAAGATTCCACCTGGACAGCAAGGGGAAAAAAAGGACTGCTGTGAGCACTCTGAGCTGATGTGAACCGATTACAATGCAGGATAGTGAAATGAGTGCTTTATACAGCCGCATGATGAACTAAAGGGAAGGAAAAGTGAAAGACACTTAAATATAAACATAAAGAACTGAAGAGGGTGTTGGTTAGAATGTGGAAGTCAACAGAGGGCAAAGATGAACACTATGATATTTCACTTTCTGCTTCTTCCAGTCAAACACCATTTGTGGGATGAAAACAAAAAAAAAACCACTGACCATCGTTGGATAAGGTACATGTGCACTACATAATGGGCGAAGATAATAATTCTCAGATCTGACTGACACTGTGAGAGACTTTATAAGTCTACAAAAAGAATAATATTATTATTGTCATGCAGTGCATGGTGTAGAACTGAAATGAACTCGGAATGTAGCATTTGGCTCTGACAGTATGAAAATAAGATGGTTGGGGATGAGAAAAGCGGTGAGCCTGCCTAGCGTCGGCTATTTCGACCGTCGCGAGTCTTAACATTCCTGCCATCAGGGTTAGCAGTGAGGAATGAGCGCAAAGTGATGCTCAATCCTTGTCGCCAAAAGGTTATGTCCAATACCGTGCGGGCAACAACTGTGTGCTAACGAGAAACCTGGCCGTTGCGCAAAAATGGTTGGGGACCAAAAGACAATCGACTTCGACTGTACCTATAACGGACTATGAAAAAAAAATCTTACGTCATTCAACATTAAAAATCGATGAAAATGCAATCTACCATTTTCTTCACTAAGTAGTACATATGCTACATGGCGGTTAATCTCATCATACTTTCAGCTACATTGCAACACATGGCAAAATTCAGAAGCTGTTTGCTACGTGTACTTATTCCTAGTCTTTATTTCTGTCATTAGATTGTGCGTGTGTACCTGATGTGGTGACTGTGAACATTTATTTGGGGAGCCTCTGCACATTCTTGGCTCAGCAGTATCAGCAAATCGGTGAATTTGCACGTATCCGCTGTTATTTGCTGAAAAACTCACACATTTTATAGCCGTAAAGGTATTGCTTTGGCACCACCTGGTGGTGTCTTGGACTGAAGTGAGTTGAGGAGCTTCATTTAGACAAAAGTAGTCCTTCGCAACTATCTTGCGGCATCTATAAGCAATTACAGTAGAGTATGAGCCTTTTTTTTTTTTTTAGGCGGGGTGTAAATTACTCGTCGATTTTCCCTTTTGGTGGCAGAGCTCTGTCCCTATTTCCCGTAGGTTCATTGTCATTTGCTGATTGCTTTCCTTTTTTCTACTTATGTCTCAGATACCTGTATCTATAACAAAATGCCGTGTTTCGAGCTGGTCAGGATACATGTAAACAATATGCGTGTGTGCTAAGAGTCTGATCTTTTCTCACACAATCCCGCACAACGAGTCCAACGTCTCGTATCGGATTGTTACGAGGAGAGCGACTTGCCACGCCAGCCACAAGTGACAATTGTTGCCATGAATGTGTCAGAGCAGGTACTTCCACAGTGATGTCACACAGTGCAACGAGGCCCAATGCACAAACATCCTACCTGAAGTCTGAGCGTCTGGTTTTCAGCCTGTGCCGCGGCCAGCTCTCTCTCCCTGTCTCGGAGCTGTTCTTGCGCTCTCTCACACGTACTGCGCAAACTATTCATCTCTTCCCTTGAGTCCACTCGATTCTGACAGTTCTCCAGAAGGGATTTCTGCCAAGGCAAGACAATTGTCCTAAGCAAAGAGCTATGTCTGTCTTTACAGACGCCAAGACACAGTTTGTTACCTGCAGGCCGATATTGGATGATATAAGGGAGCTGTTCATCTGATCAAATCTCTCCATTGCCTCTGTGCGGATCCTCACCTCTGACTCCAGACTCCTACGATGGGAGTTGGCAGTCTGTAAAAGCACACATCCATTGACATTCGCCAAATTATTTGCAGGTTCACAGATGGCCATGAAATATAAACAGCAGCAGCGGTAGCAGTATTCTTATTACGAAGTAGTATCACTTTAAAATGATATTGAAATACTTCCATCGTGACTGTTTTGGTTTAGATCTTTTCTTATAAGGGCTGCAGAAAAGTCAAGGATGCAAGAAACAGTGACTAATATATATATATATATATATATATATACAGTATATATAGATACACACACACACACATACACACACACACACCTGCTTTACGTAATAAAAGCAAATGACATATGGGCTGGGTCAAAGGTTAATTGAGCCAATGCATACTAGATTAGGCTAACTCCTTGGTTGTAAATTTGCAGGAGAGTGATTTCAAGTTTGTGGTTTTAGTCCAAACAACAGACAAACAGCAGACAAGTCAAATAATATTTGATATGAAGATGATATATGACATTCATCACCCGACTTAAAAAAAAAAAAGTGAAAAAAATGGACTGTGTGCATCAATGTTCATCTGAAAGACAGGCCTTTTCTTAATTCATTTTTGCACCTAATTTAGAAAAAAAGGACAAAAATTGAGTTAGCCCGCTCTCTCAGCGGCTCAATATATATGCAGGGCTGTACTTTGGAGATCCCTCATATCAAATGACAATAAAGCTATGATCATAATCACGTGATGCTTATTATCCTACCTTTACTTCCTCTGAGAGCTTCCGCACAGATTGCTGCATGCCCCCAAACTGGCCGTACATGCGCTCTCTGACCTTCTCCAGAGAATCTCTCACCTGCATAAACACACCGTGAAAAAGCGGGCAGATAAGATCTGTTATCTGACAAACAAACACCGAGCATATCACTACGATTTTGTGTTGTGATGCTGCTTTGCGTCGCTCCTCCGCTCACCTCCTTGATGTACTTCATTTCATCGCGAAGGTGACTGACGGTCCACTCTCGCGGCATCACTTGCTGCTGTCTGTCCGGGCTGTTACTCTGCACTAGGCCGTAGAATTTGGGCCCATGATGCTGCAGCGAGGGCTCGGGCTGCCCATTGGTCATGTCACCCGGGTGCTGAGGGAGACAAGATCGCACCACTCAGGTTTCCTTCAGCTGGGCCGATCACTGTGTGTGTTTATTTGTGCGCCTGTGTTTGTGTGTGTGTGCGCGCGCTCGGATGTCGTGCACATAATGACGAGCCTTTTGACCATTTATTCCATGACCTTAATTTCAAAGTTAAGATATACTCGTACGCTCTATGTCGTCACTCGTAAGACAATTCAACGCACTAGCAGAATGACAACACAGCACACAATCATCATTTTTGCAGCACTGTTCCAGTTCGAGAGTGGAAACAGGAAGTTGTGAACGGATGTTTAAAAAAAAAGAAAAAGAAAAAAGGGGGGCGAATTGAGAGTGTCATGGATCTGCAATCCAAAACATGAGTTTTTCTGCCGTCTCTTCTACCTTTTGGGCCTCCAGCAGGCCAGATGAACCAAAGCAGACAGCGGCAATGTAAAAAAAAAAAAAAGCAAATATTGAATGTGTCAGAGGCTCTGTGTGGTCTGGTGGTTCATTGTGCTAATCATGTCTATACAGTATTGCATCACATTGCATATTCCTGAATGGACAAACACGATTAACCTTGTACACACGGATGGATTCATGCACTTTATGAGACAAATCTGCCCCACCCGACTATTTCACAAGGCTGATTTCTGATCTCGTTTGCGCTGCACTGTGTATCGCTTCAGTAGTAACAGCAATTCACATTTCACATTTCACTGCAAGCTTTTTATTTTGTCAGTGATTGCTTATTTACTGTTAAAATGATTGCCACGTGTTGTGCAGAAGACCCAATATGAACGCTGTCTTTTATTCTGGCTGTGTTGCATAATATACAATACGACTGACATGAGTCATGTTTTTCAAGATGCATGATGTCGTTTATCTGATTATTATTTTTTGGGGGAGGGTAGGAGGGGGCTTTTACTTGCAAGTAAAAAATAAAATAAACATTGAGATGCAACCGCTGTATAGTGGCATAAATCAGATGACAACAATAACACAAGCAATTCTCTGGCTTTATCACAGTGAGAGAAACATGAAACATTCATCCATACATTATCTGACCCGCTTTATTCTCACAAAGGTCACGGGGGGTGCTGGGAGCATTTCCCAGCTGTCTTCGGGCAGCAGGCGGGGTACACTCTGAACCGGTTGCCAGCCAATCACAGGGCACACATAGACAAACAACCCACGGGCGCTCACACATACACCTCGGGACAATTTGGAGTGTTCCATTAACCTGTCATGCACGTTTTTGGAACGTGGGAGGAAACCAGAGTGCCCGGGGAAAACCCACGCAGACACACAGAAAACATGCAAACTCCACACTGGAATGCCAGAGCCGGAATTGAACGCTGCAGCTGTGCACTGTGAGATCTAAGCGCTAACCATTCGACCACCGGGCCACCAACATGAAACATGAAATAATAACATGTCAACACGTCATCGACTGCACTTCTGAAGCATTGAACTTTTCAAGAATCTTTATACTGGCAAATGAATACACAAATTCTACATATATTTTTAAAAAAACAACAACAAAAAAAACTAACGCCTACCAAGCGATTGAAATCGAGGTGGTTTTTTTTTGTGAGCTAAATTAAAGTTGTATCTCAAGACATTGCTGTATTTGGACTCTCAGGAATCTCTAAGAGGATGGATGATATGTCAGTTGGATGGGTTCTTCTTAGATAGCGCACCTCATGTTTTGGCCGGTGAGTGTAGAGTACATGCAGTGCAGTGTGGATTATTCATGTGTCTGCCTACTGTACCGGCTTGGGTGACTCTCTGCCAGCTGGCCTCTCCCTTTGAATGATGCCATTCCTCTTCTTCCAGCCATCCTGCATGAAGACAATTTCATATTAGCATTCAGCAGTGCTGGCACATGTTGCTTAAAGTTCTGAACTGATTGAAAACATGTGCCAACGAATATCTATCCAAACCGACAGTCCAGACCTGATGTCCATCAAAGGAGGAATCAGTCTTCACGTGGGGCGGAGGTAAAGAATGAAGAGGAGCAGAACAAAGACAGCAGTGTTGTCATATGGACACAGGCCAGTCCCTCATTTCTCCAACACTTCATCTGACTCCGAAGAAAAGCTACGCTACCGGCTTTTTCGTTAAACCTCTCAACAACACGACACTAAATGCCAACTCTGACTGTTACAATGCATTTAAATACACATTGCTTGACGGTGTTTACTTAGGTTTTATTTCACCGAAACCAAAACCGTGTGAGTTTGTTGGAAAGCGAGTACAGTCCATGTTCCTCTTTGTTTTGTTGCCAGCAGGAGAATATACGATTAGGGACATCTGGACAAGCTTATCTGAATCACAATTGCTTCCAAAAAAATAAAAAACATCTGCTTTTACACAGATAAGAAAAATACACCAAAAAAATATTGGGTAGGTGTACCTAATATTGTGGCCATTAATGAGAGCATGCTGACAAGGACAAAAACGTAAATACAGGTCTTTGAATTAATTACATGCCAGAGTGATAGTAAATCACTTTACTGTGTCTTGAGTGCTCTGCTCACAAAAGTTCCACTGTATGGCGTGACTTTGTCATGAAGGACATAAGACACAAAGAGCCTTCATTCAACCGCCAGTCAAGGCCACTTGGGGGGAAAAAGACGAACTTTTGTGGTAAAAAAATTGCAATGCAGTCAGTGAGGCGACTTCTGACTATTCGAGTGTGTCACATGTTGGCCATCGTCGCAGCTTGTTAGGCATTCATTTTTGGTCCAGGTTGCCGTGTGTGGATTACTGTAAATGAAGAAGCGCCCCCCCCCCCCCCGCCACCCCCTCCCCAAACATCTCATAAGAAAATGATTGATCATGTTTTCTTCGATTCAACACAATTATTAATGTCTTAATTCACATGCGTAAATATATTTTGTAAATCAAAATGCTTTATCTATCATGATCATTTCGAGCGTCCCCCCCCCCCGCATTCTCAATGCACAATGGACTATTCCATTCTGACTTTACATGTGCACTTGATTTTACATAAATAAAAGAAGTTAAAAAGAATCAGGTCCCACTGGAATAGATGCACTACGACAAACGACTTTTGAGAACGACAAACATGTTTCATTTTAGTTTGACGGTCATTTCATTGCATGACGTGGTGAGACGTGTCATGTTGCGTGAATGTAGTGGACCCGAAAAAGCAGGGAGGCAGGAAAAACTACACGAAAAACACAAAGTCCTGAAAACCCCCAATAAACCAAAGCTACAAACAAATAAAAAACCCGGGACTGTTTATCTGGATTGCGGCAGAATATCAGCAGCACTGCTTCAGCACTTCGCAGGAAATCCTGCTGCGTGCGGCAAGGGATTCATTGTACGAACGATAAGGGAGTCCGTCACTGAAATTGAAAACTAAAGCAGGGAGGGGTCTTTGCTCCAGATCAGTCATCAGTGGTACGTACCGGGGGTATGCCAAAAGATCACAGTTGGGTTCCGTTGAACTTTTAAGTGCAACACATTTGCATTTCATTTTAAATTATTTTATTTAGATTCAATTTTGATTTAACTTTTACGTCAAATACATTTGAACCCTTTCATGTAACCTGTAACCTGATAAACATGATAAGCTGTCCAAGGGTTAAATGAATCATTATTCAAGTCAGGTTTTTTTCCTAGCTTTGATTCCAGCTCGGGTTGACCTTTTAACACATAGGAAGGTCGGTGTTCGCGTCTTCTCCGTCTTCCTTGTGAGTGCTTTTATTTTGTACTTGTTTTGCTGACTGTTTGTCCCATTCCATCAATGGCTGAAAGTGCATCAGCAAAACAGCACTTTTGACTTAGTCCATTCGAGTTGAGTTTCAAAGGTGAGCTCATGGAGGGCGAGCGATGGTGTCATGGGGACTAACATAAAATCCTGCCGTTTTTCCACCTCAAGTTACAAACAAAGCCATCGAAGCGCGTGTTATGAAAGCGACAAAGCAGATGTTGTGACATCACAATGGTCGTGCGTATGCAACCAGCTGGAGACTTTTCAAACAGTGGGAGGAACTAACAAAGTACTGTACAAATTATTTCTGTACTTACAAATCAGGTTGATTTTTCAGGTATTTGTATATTTCTATTTTGGGGTACATTGTAATTTTAATGCCTAAAACAGAGATATCTGTCATTTTCATTCTGTCGACAAATGGTCTTGTTACTTTTTTTTTTCAATATAAAACTGCAATAAAAAAGCTGCATGTGTGCAATGTGGAGAATTTGAGCTTTTTTTTCTTCAGCTCGAGACCAGCAGGGTTGCAACCAGGAATTTGGCGGCCGCAAAAAAAAAAAAAAAAGGGGGGGGGGTATTACTTTGGGGCCCGGTATTTATTCACATTTTGTTTTGGGGGTATGAATTTCTTGCATGAAAACTGATTCATTTTAAATGATAAATTGAACATTATCAATGTAATAATTTTACACACACACACGCACACACACTTGGAATGCGACCGTGTCTGTCAATCACATCTAAATAAAGTTCAGATGTTCTAGTAGACCTTTCCTGACATCTATTTTAGAGATTT
This sequence comes from Hippocampus guttulatus, assembly GCF_054856545.1. Taxonomy (NCBI): domain Eukaryota; kingdom Metazoa; phylum Chordata; class Actinopteri; order Syngnathiformes; family Syngnathidae; genus Hippocampus; species Hippocampus guttulatus. Next base: position 14,972,465 of record NC_141263.1, read on the forward strand.
TTTTGAAACTTAAATACAACAGGAAGCCAGCTCCTGCCTATTGCATTTCTATGAGTCGCAAAACCTAGTTCAGCGTCCAAAATGAGTCTCCTGGTACTTTTCGAGCATACTGTATCTGTGCGCCATGATCACGTCTCCACCTAATGAGCCATGAAACCACATAAAAACACCTGATGTCTGACTAAGGTGTCGCAAGGTATTCATGTGCGCCCGTGTCATAATAGGGCGCACTGAACACTTCATCACAGGCGGCAAACGAGTTCCTCGCCTGTCACTGTTCTAACAACATCTCGTCCCTTCCAACCCTCATGACCACACCCTCTGGTAGGGAAGCACACTCGCATATTACAGCATCGCCTTATCAGTGTGTGCGTGTGGGTGGGTGCACAAGGCATAATCCTACCGGGTCAAAGTTCTCACAAAATAGAGCCACGTCTACGACAGGGTCCTGAACAGACACGCAACACAAATACGCCACAACAGTATTACGAGTCACCTCGTCATGCTGTATCCAAACAAAAGCGGCCGGGGCGGCGTCACCCACTGCAAACACCCACAGAGCCGTGTACAGGTAGTGCCTGAAGCATGTACACATAGTCAGCACTCGCATTTACTTGAAGGCAGAACCACTGATCACTTTGGCACTCAATACAACAACTGGGAAGAAAACAGGCAGCCGGCGTGCCTGCAGAGGTCAAATAAAATGTGCACATTTTGGAAAAGGTGCTTAAAAATGTCAATTGAACCCATGTATGTTTGCTATTCTGCATTCAACTTTTCGTAGATGTTTGTCAGGGGAACCTATTCTACGTTCTTCATTTTCAGTGATTTTGGGCTCAGGCCAAATCAATAAAAGCAATACTTTGGTGCTGTCTTATAGCATCTTGGTGCCAAGGAACTATGTTGAAATGGGTTGTGGAGTTTGATTTAGAGAAATGTAGTGCTTTGCAGGAGTGCTGTGTGAAAAGGTCCCCATTAACCGCGATAAACGAGGGATTACTGTATCCTTATTTCCTTCTTTCTTTACTTGTTTTACCATCATGCTTTCCTGCCTTCCTTCCATCGATCCTCCCTCCCTCCAGCCCTTCCTTCCTTCTTTCTGCCCTCCCTTGCTTCCTTCCTTCCTTCCAACATCCTTACTTTCATACCACCCTTGTGTATTTCCTACCTTCTGTCCTACCTTGAATTCTTTTACCCTTCCTTCCTTCCCCTCACTTTCAGACAATCCTGTTTGTTTCCTTTCTTACAACTTCTTCCACCCACCCTTCCTTTCATGCATCTTTGATACCTTTTTTCCTTCCTTTCATACCATTCTTGCCTTCCTTGCGTCCTACCTTCCATCCTTCATTTCCTTCCATGCTTCCTACCTTCTTCTCTCCTTTCATGTTTTCAAACCACCCTTGTTTCTGTCCTTCCTTCCTTCCTCTTTACCATCCTTCTTTCCGATCTGCCTTCCATCCTGCACCCATCCTTCCTTTCATAGGTCTGCGTTTCCTTTCTCCCTTTCCTCTGTCCTACATTCCATCCTTCCTTATGTTCTTCCGATCCTTCCACCTCTTTCCTCTCTCTCTCTCTCTCTCTCTCTCTCTTAGTACCATCCTTAATTGTTAACTTCCTCCAGTCCTTTTTCATCATTTTTGTATTCTTCCTCTCTTTCCTTCATTTCTTAAATAAAAGCACATCTTAAAAATGTATATTTTTTGCTCACGCTGTACAAAACATGAGTTGTACAATAGAGCTTCAGTTGTCCTCTGGTTGAATGTGAAACACATGTCGGCACTGTTGCATACGCCCTTCAGTCTTGATTATGTAACAACACAGACATCTCGAGGAACTTTATGATGAAGTCTTTTCAGTCAAGGAAGCATGCATCATGGATAAATGTGGAATTTCAGCGATGTACAAAAAAGAAAGAAAACAAAACGCGAAAAAAATGAAAAACCAAAAAAACTGACTTACAGTTTCTGGATTCGCAGCTTTGTGCTCCTTGTTGGCATTTCCTGGATGGAGAGTCAACCTGAGACGCCTGACTGACCTCTAAAGAGCACAAAAAAATGCGATGAATGTTCACATTTCAGGAAATGAAGACTCCAGCATTGTCCCAATATTTTTGTTAAAAGTGATATACTGTGGTTATTGTCTTTATACAATTCTGTGACTGTTGAGATGTCATTTGTCATAAAAAATTTAAATAAAAAAAAGTGCTTTGTTTTTACGTTCGTATATGACCAGTGGTTAATTGATTTTCACACTTTTATGACAAATAGCACTGTTATTTAAAAAACTGCCTCGATGGTAAGTAAAGGTTTTATAATATATCATACTAATTATTTGAATTTCTATTATATACTGTATAGTACCATCAATAGAATCGACAATAAAAACATGGGAGCTTTTTGGCATTTGTGAACCCATATATATTGTTGATAAATAATATATTTAATTAATCAATTTAAGTAGCGACACGATTAACATTATTTGTATTTTTAAAACCACACACACACACACACACACACACACACATATACATATAAGATATCAATATCCATCCATCCATCCATCGAACTGTTTGCGTCTTGTAAGCCAGCTGTTGGAGCCTTCATGCTATGGAAATGTGGGGGCGGACACAGTGACAAAAAAGAATGGCTCCATCCATCCGAGGCCTGCTGGAGCCTATCCCAGCCATCTTTGGGCAGCAGGCGGGGTCCACCCTGAACTGGTTGCCAGCCAATCGCAGGGCACACAGAGACGAACAACCATCCGCGCTCACACTCACAGCTAGGTACAATTTAGACTCTAAATTTTAGAGTGTTCAATCAGCCTGCCATGCATGTTTTTGGAACGTGGGAGGAAACTGGAGTTCCCGGAGAAAAGCCACGCAGGCCCAGGGAGAACATGCAAACTCTACACAGGAAGGCCAGAGCTGGAATCGAACCCTAAACCTCTGCAATGTGAGGCCGACGTGCTAACCAGTCAACCACCAGGCTGCATAATAATCATAATAATAATAAGAAGAAGAATGATGACAAAAATATTGATCGTTTAAAAAAAAGACATTTGTAAAATACGTGCAGATTTTCATTTAACATAAACAGAATTTTGTATTTAATAACTATGGGCAGAGATATAATGAATATATATTACTGTAGAGGTTTTAAATATCATACTTTATGATTCTTTTTTTTTTTTACTTTATCACTTGACTTTGGTGTCATTTAAAAATGTATATATCGTGCAAGAAGAAGAACAACAAATTACATTTGCCTAAAGTACTTTTCTTAAAAGTCAAACACACAATACTTAATCTTTCGTTATTTTCTCCTTGACTTGAGTTCTAGTGCCTGCAGGTTGAGGTTTTTGTTGTCGCTGTTGCCCAAATTCCAGAAACAAGCTGAGAGGGCATTCGTCTCCAAAGACCAGTTATGCCAATGCATTGTTTCACTAATGACAAGTGGTCAGCCTGCAGCACATTGGCCTCGCCTTTCACACTTTTCTTGTACACATCCTGTTTCACACAGACATTGTCCAAATGCATCGAGAAAAGACAGGAGGGAGGGGTGAAGACACACCAGGGCTTGCAAAATAAAGAGTGGACAGAGGACAAGAAGACCCAAGACGCCTGGGAGACAGAGAGGATGTGCTCTCACTGTGGGACTTCTTACCTCGCTTCCGGACTCTAGTGAGTCGGCAGTGGTGGTGGTGGTGGTGCTGGAAAACCTTTGTCCCGACCTGTAGCGAAGCATGTCTCCGCTTGTGTCCACTCCACGGTCCCACAGTGTGTACCCCACCCCCCTCCTCCCCCTTCTCCTCCTCTTCAGTAGACCCTCCTCCCACTCTTCCTCCTACTGCTCCTTCCTGAGTTGCGCTCCAACGCTCAGAGGCACCGTAGGGAAATTCCTCTCTCGTCCAGTGAGGTGAGGGTCGGTGTGTCTCGTCTCTGAGCACAGATCCCTCTCAGCAGCACAGCGAGGTCATTGTCCGATTCCCACCTGTTGCGTCACGCAATCCACCTGACTGAGAAGCTGCTCGGTCCCTCGGCAACTCGGCTCTCTCTCTTTCTGTCTGAGCGCCCATCCGACCTGTTGGGCCAGATTTCACCTCCCCGCCTCTTCTGTGACTGAACAGGCCTCGCAGAGGGCGGGGAGGGTGGTCCGGACTGGATCCTCCCACTCGGCTCGGGCCAGGTGGAGTTCCTAGGTGACAGCTCCTCGCGGCTCAAGTCACCGGGAAGAATCTTGACGCGATCTTGACACAATGAAATGTAACTAGAACTTTCAACTCCATGATGACATAGGCTGAAAAACAATGTCGCTAAAAGGAAGAAATTAAATGAAGGCTGTAATACTGGTTTATATACTGCATCATATTCCAAACTACACCAACCGGTCAAGCGTTACGTGTTTATTAAGGTATGTATGTAGGTAAATATATAAAGTACGGATAAGATAATGTGGTGCCTCCAGATCTACCCCGCAGAGTTTTTCAAGAGATGGGCCATCGTTTGTCGTTATTTGTTTTTGTTTTTTGCTCCCATGGGACAATCTTGCCAGCGTTACTCAAGCAGTGCTGCATAGTAAATGTTTGGAAGCCAATAGCCACCACTTTCAGCATCCCTTGAAATTGTACAGGCCAAAAGTAACTTGTATTAATCTCACGATGTCTTAAGGAATTTGGTACTCAAATATTTTTTGAAGTTTTCCTTTCATCGATGTTTTTATACATTTCAGGGTTGAGAGAGCTACTTTTAACAAGTAATTTCCAATAGAGTGAGTAGGTTCCTGTTAAAAAATACCATAGTACCAGGTACCATAATATTAAAGGAATGTAATTTACGGTAATTACTTTTAATTACTATTCGATTACTCCAATACCAACTATGCCAACGAGGATCAATCCATGAATAAATAAATAACAAAAAATAACACTAAAATATACATTTGTATACATTGTAGACGTTATTTGATAAAGACCGGGTCGGCCTGCAAATAGTAAAAATCTGTGAATAATTGATGGCCATTGGGATGCATATTTGCTTCAGTAGTAAAGCGGTTGGTTTGTGATGGGATGGTAACACGTGACTTACGTCAGCGGTGCAGCAGCTACCAGCCATACCTCAGCCATACGAAGCAGCTCACCTTTTCTTTATCAAAGTTATTTCAGATAAACGGGTCCTTCAGTATGTTCCAAACTGAATACGCGGTCACTGCTTACTGCTTTCTCACCTGCTTCCTGTTTTCAAATTGGCCGCGTCACTGAAAATTGCCCCGCCTCCCATTTGCTCGGAGCTGAGTCAGGCATATTAGCTCGACTAACTGTGACAATGTATCCACTTGTTTCGCTCGGGGCTCAGATAATTAACCGGGCAAATGGCATATCTCTAATGTGTGGGGGTTGCAATTCTGCGAAATAATCCAAATTTTTCATAAATATACCTGTAATCCATCCATCCATCCATTTTCCGAACCGCTTGATCCTCACTAGGGTCGCGGGGGGTGCTGGAGCCTATCCCAGCCGTCTTCGGGCAGTAGGCGGGGACACCCTGAATCAGTTGCCAGCCAATCGCAGGGCACACAGAGACGAACAACCATTCACGCCCACACTCACACCTAGGGACAATTTAGAGCGTCCAATCAGCCTGCCATGCATGTTTTTGGAATGTGGGAGGAAACCGGAGCACCCGGAGAAAACCCACGCAGGCCCGGGGAGAACATGCAAACTCCACACCGGGAGGCCGGAGCTGGAATTGAACCCGGTACCTCTGCACTGTGAAGCCGACGTGCTAACCACTGGACTACCGGGCCGCCTACCTGTAATCCGATTACATGTTTTTTTTCTGTAACTGTAACCTTTTGCTTAGTCTCGCGTCAACGTGATAATACGATACCAGAGAGCGAAAGCAACAAGGTTCACTTTCAGGAAAAAATAATTTACAATTTATATAAAATGCATTTTAGAAGTGCGGCGGTTTTAAACCCTACATGAATGTAAACACATTTTCCTGTTCGTGTAGAATATAATACAACCAGGACTGTCCAAAATGACAGTGAAGCAGCTGTTCCAGGGAATGAATCATTGATGACAGTGGCATTATTTTTTAATGTCCCCAGTGTGTGTGCCTGCGTGCGCGCGCGCGCGCGTCTGCGTGTGCCTGTGAGTGTGTGTGTGTAATGTCAAGCAAACAATTGTGGTCACAAGCGGCTCACATTCCAAGCCTTCCGACACTCCCTTGCATGAAAAAGTGGAGGAAGTAATAGTTCAAACCCCCAAAGCAATAAAAACTAATAATACAGTGGTATCCCGGCACGGTTAACCTAGTTAATGAGTAACCGCACATCAAACAAGCTTGTGCAATGGTCAACAAGTGGACGGTCAATGTCACGTGGACGCCTGTCATGGGAACGTACATACGCAGTATACAGTACTATAATACTTCAGAATGTAAACACGTACATATGCAGACATTTTCATTAATGCTTTATGTTCTGTTCCTTCTGTTTGCTTTTCTTTTCCTATTTGCATGGAGTTTGGGTGCCCCAAAGGGGACCCACATGAGTTATATGAAGTAGTGGTTGAAAATAAGAAAATATACCTTTTTTTACTTTTTTCACATTGGAATAGTATGTTGAAAATGACTTTGGCAATACTACTTTGGAATAAGAAAAATTGTAATCTGCTTACTAGAATTTGTGTGTGAGGGGGGGGGGGGGGTATGTTTTTCAAAAGAGTTCAAATATGACTTCAACTATACTACTAAGCACGACAGTCGACTGCATAGCACGTCGGCCTCAAAGTGCAGAGGTTGTGGGTTCGATTCCAGTTCCACCCTCCCTGTGTGGAGTTTGAATGTTCTCCATGTGCCTGTGTGGGTTTTCTCTGGGTACTCCGGCTTCTTCGCACATTCCAAACTCATGCATGGCAGGTTCATAGAACACTCATGCAGCAGTCATGAAAAATGAAAACAAAAAAGTAACCAATGTGGTATAATCATCTAAGATGGCTGTCTTTACAGCAGCTCCTATCCCTGTTTAAGTTTCTTTTCATTCTTTTATTTTATTTATATCCTCTTCCTACTTTGTTTTGTGTGTTTTGGTGAATTTCTCCATTGTGAGACAAAAAAAGGTTATCTTATCTTCATGATAATGTTACTGTATGTTTAACAGTGTGACAACTTGTGGAGAGAAGCTATTTTGAGGCCCATAGATGTACAAGAATGGATGGAGTCAAAGTTAACATCTCACAAGGAGCACATAATATGGCTGCAAAATTTTGAGCGATAGTTTACAGGGATATGACCCAGCACTTGGATGGTTTTCTGCTTTCACTTAAAGGATCTGCACAGTCAGTAATGGTATGCAAACGGTTTAAAATTTTATTTTGTATTTCATTGCTATTGCTGTTATTATACAGTGCAATACTGCCAAGTACAATTTTTCTGATCAAAAACACTCATTTAAATGTTTTTCTCTGTGACCCAACATTGACGGCTCATAATGACCTTAACCCTCCGCGATACCAGTAAGAGGCGTGTAGTGTTCTATTTTTTTAAAAGGTGAAGTTGCTACGTGCCTGCCACACAAACAAATAATAGGTGTAAGGCAATTAAAAGAGTGACACGCCTTCCTCATACGGTTTCAGAAAGCAAAAAGTAATACAAGCTGCCAATCAGGTACATTTTTAACTCCATAACAAATACACTTGCGGTAATTCTTTCAGGGTGTGAAGGAAAGGTGTTCAAAATCAGAGAGTTCTGAAGGGCTTCTTGTTTTCTTTGTACTTTTGTATGTGTGTAAAGTTAAGCATTATTGTTTTGTTTTGTTTTTGTCAAGTCAGAATGTATGGCACTGCTCTACTACAAAATGAAAAGGAAATCATGTGATAAAGAAGCACGCAGTACGTGCGGTCTGGATTTCATCAGCGCTTCAGGGGGAGGTGCTCACTGTGCAGCTTTCACATTTGGATTCACATGCTCCATATCTTGAGAAGACATAGAGGCAGTGATGGATGTTTACTTTACAAAAATAAAATAAAATCAACAATCATACATAGAGGGCTTGAGTTGACTGCGTTCTGACTTCAAACTTATAACTTCAAACTAAACAAGTGACATAAGCGTTGAATCGGGCGTTGAATTAGTCTGCGCAGCAGGATCAACCTGCTTCCACACTTCATGCGTTCACGATCACGACTGTGGAACTTTTGGAACGTCCACGTCTCAAGGACTGAGGTCACAAGGTCTCATGCACATTTTGCTTTTTCACAGGCTAAAAATGGTTTATGTACGTAATGAACAGGTCCCTGTGGAGCCATACAAAGAATCATTAGCATACAGTAATTGATGAAATTGGCATAATGTTACAGTCACTTGATTTTTTTTTAATCCAATACAGTACACTGGTTAAGCACAGTTCAGCTGAATTTCACTTTGAAGTACAACAAAGTACTTTTTTTTTAAAAACAGTTTGCTTGCAAATGTTTATTTAGGTGTTGTTGTTGGGGGTTTTTTTAAAGTCATGTGCAGGATATTATCTGCCTTATTTTTGATAACATTTACTGTTAGCCACAATGAACCTAACATGCACAATTGAATGATCATGCACACTTTATTTTCTTCATTTATATATTTTTGTGAGCATTAGTGCCTGTGTGAGAATGTTTTCATGTACACATTTTGGAGGCGTTATCTCCAAAATAATATATTACCAAACATTTCACTTGATCTTTTGTTTTGCTCAAACTCGGTGTATCCATAAAGGTGAAGTAATATCTGTATCACTCTTAACTAAAAATTCAAGTAGTTATTTATTTAGCTATGAATGAAAACAATTCATTCTCCTTCAACAATAATAATAAAATAAGTCCTACATATGATGAAGATGATGATTATTATTAAAAACGCTTTTATGATACATGAAACTGCTATTCACACAAGGAGGCAATGTGCCCCCTGTCCACAAGAGAGCAGCATAGCGCTGCTAGTACTGAATGATGTCTGCCTAGTTCTAAGAGTACCTGCACGACCTGTATTTCACTGCAAGGATAGCAAATACATGCTCAATATCCTTGATGTTTTGTCTGACTTCCTTGATATCCTTGTATGTTCTTTTCAGTCACTAGCCAGACAATTCAGTGCATTTGGGCACACTAGCAGAATGGCTCGTGAATACCAACGAAAGTCTATAGCCTACTAGTAGGATACAAGTGGTACTTGTAATAAGTTTCTAGTAGCGTGTCCTAGACATTCCGCTAGTGCACTGAATTGTCTTAATAGTCAAGGGAGAACACACGTGAGAGCATACTAGCACATGATATCAATGAGATAAATAAACATCTTTCCACACTAACTTGTTGGCAGAGTCAACGCAGCTTAAGTGGCTCAAGCACTTGTCGGAATCTCAAGAATGATCACCTTGCTATGGTGCTTTTTTGCCAAGGCATGTTAACCCACACCACTTGACAGAGAAGACCAAGGGCCACTCCAAAGGTCAATTTGTCTGTATCTCACTCAATGGCAACCAACAAAGGTCACTTGAAAAAGGGGCCAGAGATCTATTCACTTACATCTACTTGGAAGAATCAATTGTCTTTTTGTAGCTTTTGGGGCAGAAAGTGATCATAATGATCACTTTTTAAGAGGACGACAAGGTTCAGTTCAACAAGGATGACTTCTCAAACACTACTGACGAGTTCTCATACACGCTACTGAAAGGCGTATTTCAGTATAACGTGAATGCATTTCAGTAGTGCTCGTGAGAGCTTTTCAGTTTTGCCCAAGAGTTAATAAAAACTCAGTAGTGTGAAAACGTGTCAATTGTGGCTATTTGACAGTTTTTGTAGCAGTGCAAACAGCTGCTAGCAGCCGTGGTGGGCAGGCCCGGCCAGGAAATACACCAGCCGTTCTGAAACATTAACATATTTTCTCCAAATTGCCGATTGGCACCCCACCCCTGGTCTGAGTGAAAAAAAAATCATTACTTCAGTTTCAGTCTTGTGGATGTGAACATTTTCAGGAGCATGACCCAATTTTAGTGGCATCAGTCGTATGTTTCATTCAAGTATGAGAGCATTTTCGTCGTGTTTTGAGTAGTTTCAGTAATATGAATGTTTCATTCAAGAATGAGAGCATTTACGTCGTGTTTTGAGTAGTTTCACTGGTGTGCAAAAATGTCTCAGTAGTGCTGAACAAAAACAATTGTGTGAAAACTTTCCAGTTGTGCATGTTTCCGTCGTGCATGAAAAAAAATTGTACTGTATTGTGTACTTTCTACAGAAGTATTTGAGTCGTGTGTGAGAATATTTCTGGATCATGTTTTGTCTTGTATCAAAGGTTGGGACACTAAGAGAAGAAGACAGGAGATAAGACGGAAGCAAGTTTATTGAAGTCACACCGTAACAGTAGCGAGAGGTAGTGGCAGGAATTAGCTTTCAATCCATTTTGCATCCTATTGCTTAATTAGAGGGAGTGCAAATAATTACAGAGATGCAACACTTTTGATTGTCAGTTTATCACATTCCATCAGGAAAATTCGGGGGACGTTACAGCTGGTCAACAAACAAGCCAAGGGGATTGAAAAAAAAAACGTAATGAGCAGTTATTGATTTGTTCATTCAACTTATTAAAAGGCAGTTAAAAGTACATATTTCAGAAATTGTCTAATAGGAGTAAATAAAGACTTGAGTAGATGTATTGAGACTGGTATAAAAAGAAAATTAAAAAAATGTCTTGTGTACAAAGTCCCTCATTCATTGTTCCCTAAAAACCCAATCAAAGCCAGGATTTTTGTTTTGTTCATATCGACATGAATAAATACAAAAACAAACAAACAAAAAAAACATCCTTGCTCACTAAAAATACATTCCATTTAAAATGACCGGTGTATTAAAAAAAAGAAAAACACAGATTGTGAGATAGGTTATAAAAATAGAGGGTATGTGTGCAGTGCATTCAAGTTGGCTATTGACATTCTGGCCACACTTGAATGTGGAAAATACAAAGCAACTAACATATTTACACATTTATTTTCTTCCAATGACCCCAGAGCTGCTCAAATAATACTGAAGCAATTCAATGATATCCTGCTGCCGGATGGGAGTCATTTCAACGCAGTGATTTGGTCCAAGCATTGTTCGTTTTTGGTTCGCCTACAAGCTGAAAGTGGACAGGAGGTTGTCCTGACTGGACGAGCGCTTGTAGCTGGAAGTGGAGCTGAAGTACGTCTCCCCGTCCGTGCTGATGTCGTCGTCGTCGTCATCGGCGTCGTCCAATTTGTTGAGTAGTGGTGCCGAAGCGCTCTTACGTCTGCGATGGAAAAACCCATTCGGTGTGCGTTACGGGTGGGCAAACTGTTTTGCTTGGGGGCCACATTTCAATTTTAAAACAGAAAGATGGGCCGTATTATTTGCAGGTGATGTTTTAATCAGTTTTATGTAATAAAATGTCATTTAAAAATGTTATTTAAGATTTTCAATTTAAAGATTTTTTGTATTGCTTATAATGAATTCAATTATTCAATTATAATTAACCAACTATTTAATACCCATTGCTCCTTCACAAAGAGAAGAGCCAAATGAGGTGGCTTGGGGATCTTAATATGATGCTTCGGGGCGGCCCACTCAAAAGGTGTTCTGTGGAGGTCCCACCAGGAGGAGGCTCCGGGGACAACCCAGGTCATGCTGGAGAGACTACCGGTAATTGACAGCCGCACCGAAAAATAATCATGATTGCCTATGCTAGTATCGTAACCCGTAAATACTGTACATGCTGAAGTACAATCACAAAATAATTTGGATTTTATATACAGGTAACTCGTTTATAAGACAAAAATTTTACAGAATATTTTATTTTGGAAAAACAACCCCGACTAAACTTAGCTCCTCATCAACATAGAAAGCTTTTCCCTTGGTTGACATGAATCACTTAAACAAACGTCCTTGACCAAATTTTACACAGGGCTAGGGCACCCTTTTATATGGAATGAGCACAAAAATGCAGAATTCTCAATGACATATATTATTTATCCTCTGTAAAAAAATGACTGTTTCAGCAGTTCACTGAGTAATGTTCAATAGTTGAAAGACTTCTTAGTTTGTGTCTGCAAGGCTATGTTACACTGTCCTCGGGCGGCCAAGTTACGAACACTAGAAAGAGCCGCAATGAATTAATCATAAAGCACGTCTTCATTCTTTACATTCTGTTGAATTATGTTTTACTGTGTTTTTATAAAATACAATATGTTAAACTAAAAATTTTTAATGAGAAAACATTTGTTTTTTTGTTGGGGTTTTTTTTTGGGTGGCTGGAACGGATTAATGCTGTTTCCATTTATGTCAACAGAGATGATTTAAGTAGTGACAAGAGTTTTGAGTTGCAAGCATGGTAACTAACTGAAACATGTCAAGGCACCACTGTATGTGAAATTGTGAATGTATGAATATGCAAATATGGAAAATCATTTATCACTTTGGGCCCAAATTTGGACATTTTAACTCTTTTACTTACTTTGGTTGCTTTAGATATTAAAGCTGTGTGTTGAGTTATCTTAAGGGGGAAGCACATTTACACTGATATAAGCAACTGTATTGTGAGTGTTACATTGGACTAATCTAAATGCTTATTTACGAGTATCAGCAGCACTAGCAGTGTAGCGGGCAAAGCAAATAAAAGGTAAAACGTTCCAGCCGTATTTGCTGACTGCGTTGTTTTGTCGCTGTTCTTCTTTACCTCATCTCACTGCGCAGAGACTTGAGCTGACTCTGCAGCTGCTCGTTTGTTTCTTGTTGCTCGTCCAAGTCTCTCTGCAGCTTCTTTTTGCTGTGTTCCAGTCTGTCAATCTCCTCCTCAGCCTCGTCCATCTGCCTCTTCAGGGCCTTCAGGCGCAGATTCAACTGCGGGCGAACATGGACCCAGGTCAAAACAGCATTGGGTGTTTTGGACTCGAGAGGACAAGCGGGTTTCACATACTTGGTCCTTTTGGTCCTGCATGGTGTGGTGTTCTTCCTCCACTTGCATCATCACCTCTTTAACTTTCCTCTCCAGCCTGCGGTTGGACAGTTGCAGGTTGGCTCGTTCCCTGAAGGATATGAGTGACATTTTAAGATCCAACTGCATGTTCTTTTTACAGTTTTGCCACATAGATTATGTAAATGGAGCCTATAACATAAGACATTGCAACTATGAAGAAGAACATGAAGAAGAAAAAAAACATGCTGCCTTCACATTGAAAGAATGGAGAGGTCAGACGGTGTGGTTGCCTTTTCTAGTTTTGGCTTCTGGGGAAACAGCACTTTCCACATTTTCATGTGTCCAGAGAATTGAATTGATCTATTAGCTCATTCGCTCGCAGACGTTTGTAAAACTAAGTTCCCTAAATCGCCCAACTGGCACCAGAGATACATCCTGACGCGAGCCCAACCTCTCTTTTGTGATGTCACAAAAGCGGAAAGAAAAAAGACCCGGATAGAAGACAACCAACTCTGGTCTTTGCGGAGTGTGTCTGAGGTGAGGTCATTTTGAAATGGCGCAGAAGCGAGCCTTGCTTTGGAAAATACATCTCACCATCTGGGGCACACATCTTTATACCAAACACAACATAGGGTAAGACATGTTTGTGTTTATTGTCATTTCCTCGTTCCTCGCTTTGACATGTGTCGGGAAAAATCCACTCGCAGGCCGTCATGAATGAAATTATGACAGCTGAAACTGTGAGCAAAGTAAGAAAACTTCTCAACACACACACAGAAAAAAAATTACATATCGGAACACAAGAAATCCCACCTGTAAAATTACAATGCAACCAACAATTACGTTTTTGATTGTGGATACATGCATTTGGGGGACTGGATAAAACATGAGTAGAGAGAAAAAAAACTTTTGAAGGGCAGTTTTGGTGAAAGTAATATAGACATTGTAAGTTAAATAAAAGTACCGGGTAAATAAAATTTCCTGCTGCTTATGGTCAAGTGCAGCACAAATTACTTTCTTTGTTTTACATTTAATGGGCATGGCTTACATTTATTTGCAGACACACAACTATGAAAAATGCAGTGCGCGATGCAGACTCGCCGCATGGCTTGAGTTAAACTTCTGTGGCATTTTTACATGCTGTTCATCATTCACTCCACGAACTTTGTCCTGACTTTCAAACCTTGAAACAACATTTCTACTTCCATCCCTTTAATCAGCTCCTCTCCACTCCTGCTGCGTACTTTGACCTCACCTCTCCTCTCCCTCCAGGCGCTCCTCCAGCTCATGAATGCGATCCTCCAGCTGCGCAACCTGACCCACTTTGCTGGACTTCTGCGAGCCCTCCAGATCAGCCAGTTTGTTCTTTAGGTCTTTGCTCTGCGGAGGAGGCCACACAGAGGAACATGAGACCCGTATGCTTGTGCTCTCACACAGGAAACTGATGTGGGAGTTGGTGCCGTTATTTTAGAATGAAGAGAAACCTTATGGAGGATGTGGTGGTGTAATGTATGTTTGGAGCAGCCTTCCTCTAACACAGGAGGGTGTGTACCTGTCTCTCCAGAGCCAACTTGTCACACTCGGCATCCTGCCGGCCAGCCCTCTCCTGCATGAGTTCATTCCTCATCTGGTCCACCTGTCAAGCCCAGACATGGTCACGGCTTCACAATTACCGTGACAGACTTTCTGCACAAACCCAATTTTGCACTCAGTAAACACCGGAGTGTGCGAAAACAACAGAGGCCTTGTCGTTGAAGCGGAGAGGCCCTGTGGTGAAATGCTGTGCTGGATTGTCTGGTTGAGCCGCATTGTAACTTCTGTGGGGCCCTTCAATGTCATCTCTGGGTGACGCAATTGTGAATGAAGAGAACATGTAGAGTGGTGCTTAAATAAGGAGGGATCGACTGCATACAGTTCAAGGGTCGGCTTCACCCATTCTCTTTGCTGGAGAATAGTTGCATATTTTAGTCCATATATTTAATAATTGTAATGTTAATGTTGCTTTTACTGAGTGCTCTTTTTATTTAACTAGTTCCATAATGTATGTCAGGTTGTCATTGTATGTGAACCCACTGTAATCCACTTATATACATGTTTTTTTTTTCCTTAATCCCAGACCCGCCATCAACAGTGAGAACCTTTTAAGAATCCATACCTGACCCCGGCCTCCCCTCCTCACTCTTTCGTCTTATCATTATAGCTCCTGCACATATTTACACTGCTTTTAAATTCTGATATCTATATGAAATGTGCATCCCCTTGGTACACTGTTATATCTTGTATTGTCTTATATATTTTGTAAATTACATATAGTTTTCAATACAGCGTGTCATTTCTTTGTTTCGTGTTTAGTTTGTGTATAAACGTCTTCTGGTATTGTCATTAAACAGGTTGAAGCGTCATTGTTAAAGATATATTCACTATTTGCCAAACTGTTGCTTGTTGTTAAAAGTGAGTTGAGATAATACGTATAGTTTTAATTAGTAATTCATTCCAGAGTCTGTTATCCATGTTTTCCATTTCCTGCTGCAACACACACACACACACACACACACACACACACACACACACACACACACACACACACACACACACACACACACACACACACACACACACACACACACACACACACACACACCACACACACACAATTCAAATGATCAGGTCAAGGACCGGAATTGACAACTAAGCACAAATTTTGTCGTTTGTGATTTAATGATTTCAAGACAACCACATTTCCTGTAATACCAAACCCATCCTTAATTAAAAGTCAGGTTTCTCCACACAGGATGCCCACGAGGATGACGCTACATATTCAGCGAGCCCAGTTTAAACCAACGCGAGGATGAGAACCGATCAATTTGGCCGCAACGCTTCTTTTTTTTTCCTGTGACGGGAGCGAAGAATTGGTGATATTTTATGCCAATTAGTAGGTGACAGTGAGCCGCTGTGATGAGCGATGGTCCCTATAAAGCGGCGCAACCCAGTGCAGCGCTTGAGGGAGCTGAATCAGCAGACTGGAACATGCGGTGAAACTAATCAGCTTTGTGAGAGGCGGCGGGAGAGGAGAAGGAGATTACTCTCATTTAGACAGGAGAGGAGCACCTGGTGCCAGAGGAGACGCAGGTGTTCCTCCTGCTGCCTCCATAGCCATACACGCCCCCACACAGCGCCACACACCCACTGCGCCCTTGTGAGTGGAAGAGTGTGAGTTTGTATGGACAGGCATTTGAGCATGTATTCCATATGCTTGACATTTAGCGTAAGGTACACATACTAGTGAACCAGGGTGCTCTCGTACACCTTCAGGGTAGCTGCCACAGCCACAGAAGAGGAGGATGCCTACCAGGGTGGAGGCAGAATCCTGTCTGCCTCACCACTCGCTTTATCTGCGGTTTTATACGATAAGCAAAACTAATTAAGTAACACACAAATATTGACCACATTTGCATGACTATTGTAAATCAGAATTCACATTACAAGTGTCTGAACACATTAAATAGGTTAAGCACTTGCTAATAGACTCCTATGTTTTATTACACTAATTTCACCAATAGATGGCATTGTTGCAGCTTGCTATTTCTGGTTTTGTAAGGCATTGCTCAAATTGAGGTGAGGCTCAGGCTAATAGTTGGACAACTACACTTTACTGGTGAGTACACAAGTGGACATCTTGTTGACTAGTATGACTAGTTAATTTAGAATGTTATGATTAGTACTAGTAACTTGTCAACTAGTACACAGTCTTGCCTGACTTGTAACATTTAGTTGTTCTACTACTATGCCTTGAGTATAGTAACTACATTCATTCCGAGTGCACTCTTCATATTTCAGTGCCATTTGTTCAATAGAATCTTATCCTATCAGTACGTTGAATTGTATGACTGGTAAACTGGTAAAGGGACCTTAAACCGATAAAGGTATTGAAAATTGTTCAAACGGCTGGCTATAGTGTTTGTGGTCATGCAGGCGCAGTCAAGCAATCAAACACTGTGAGCACTCAACCTCTTGGACTGAAAGCTCAAGTGTTGCCGTGACAACCCAATTGAACCAAAGCCACTTCTTTGTCTGTGCCAAGATTTTTTTCCCCTCAAGTTTAAGGAGATTTGAAGTCTCCCCGAGATTACACAAGATCTCTCCAAAAATTCACGCAAACTTGAGTTAAAAACTTGTGAATCACTAGCTAGAATTCACTACCAAACTGCTGCTTGTTGTGAGTTGAGTCCAGTTCACTGCCGCCATACAGCGCTTAAAGCTCAAATCTTTGCTAAGCAAAACAAAAAGCCGGCCTATTAATTATTATTTATTACGAAGTAGTTAGCATTGATATATGAGAATCAGAACTGTTCCCAGGATCAAAAGGAACAGTCATAACTTGCAAATGAACTCGGCAACCTGAACCCTGCCTGCATATTTTGACTTTCATGCTCCTTTGCGACTGGCAATCTGCCAATCTCACACATGACACTAGACCATCTCACAATGCAACAACCTGAAGTTAGCCTGTCTGTGTCAGCGTGTATGTGCATGTACACAAAAATGCCACTCAACACATTCAACTTGTGAGTGGATGACATGTTTCTGTCATTGACATATTAATGGTTGCAGGATGTTAGTGGGGGATGACATCTGGATGTCATTTACAGGTTTAGATGGAACAGAGGCGCATCTGTGTGACCTTACACGAGCATGGACAGCAGGCCACTGACCCAGGTGAGTGCTGATAATGAATATGTTCAATGTGGCCATGTGTGTACCTGCTCTCTTCCTCGGTCTAGCCTGTCCATCAGCTGGTCTCCATTCTGACGCTCCTCGTCCAAGTCCAACTCCAGCTGAGCGATTCTGTCCTGAGGAACATCACATCCATTTAACAATATTAAACAATGTACAGCAGCTCACAAAAGTGAAGAGACCCCGTTGTAAATCTTTTGTATATCTTTTCATAAGATAATGAACAAATGTAACTTTGCTACAATGTGGTCAGCCTTCAGCATATTTACTGTTCCCTCAAAATAACTACACAGCCAATACCGTCTAAACTGCTGGCAACACACATGGTACACACCGAAATGAAAATGTCCAAATTGTGCCCCAAAGGGTCAATATTTTGTGTGGGCACCGTTTTTTTCCAGCATTGGGTGAGCCCAATTTTTCAAATAGGCCACACAAAACATTTTCACTGAGGGGTGTACTCACTTTTGTTGCCAACAGCAGACGGCATTGGCCGTGCATTGAGTTGTTTTGAGGGGGCGGTAAATTCTCACTATTATAAAAATCGTTTAGGCAACATTTTGACATTTTCACATAGGGCTGTATTCACTTTTCTTTCCAGTGGTTTAGTCAAATGCTGTGTTATTTAGTCAGTTTAAGCAGACAGTAAATGTAAAATGTACAATGTCTACTAATGTAGAGAAGTGTTTTTTCTTTAGTGTCATCCAAAGAAAATACTTAATATTTTCAAAAAATGTGAGATGCGCACTCACTTTTGCGAGATACTTTTCTTGCTTGTATAAATTTGTGATCAATTCATCTGGCGTACCGTACCTCCATGAGTTTGAACTGTCGAGCTCTATCATCTTTACAGTGGGAGGTCTGCACCACCGCCTCCAGTTCGTTAACCTTTTTCTCCAACATCTTCTCGCTGAGCACAGCCTTGTCTCGCTCCTGCTCACACTGACGCAGGTCCTCCTCCCGGTGTATCAGCTACAGGCAAAGACAAAAGAAAAAAAAAAAGCTACTTAAGATTGTAGTCCTCTGAATCCGAGTGGAAATGTTGAGATGTTGTCAAGATGAAATGCAAAATAAATGCATGAATGCAGACCGATAACTGGTTTATACTGTACATCACAGCATAGCAAAATTGAGAATAAAGTCATACTATTGTGAGAAGAAAAAAGTCTGCTTGTAATTTGCAACTAATATTTGCCAAGTTCACATGGGTGGAGACTGTTGGGGCATCGTAGAGCAGCTGGAAAAGCAAACTCAGGAGAGCTGAAGGAAGGAGGATGTGAATCCAGACAGCACAGCTTTCACAACAATGATATCACAACCGCGGACATTCTCCCCCTACTTCCTGTGCAGCAGCTGGAGAACGACACATCAGCGGGTATGTAGGAAGAGAAAAAGGAAAGACCTGGATGCTGACCTCGCCCACGAGGAGCATCCATATCAGTGAGGTTCTGACTAACACGCTCATCTCGATCCTCAACAAGGCCTCCCATATGGGGGAGACAAGATGATTTTCAAACTATCATCGGATTTCTCTCTGTGCAGACTTCATAAACTTTCTCTGCTGTTAATGAAAAATGCTCTTCATCAGTTGTCAATTTGATCAGTCTCATATGGAAAACCAACATTATTTAAGGACTGATTCAATATCCTTGCTGTCCAACTTAATTTGTATGTCCTCAGCGGTGGTTTCTGGTATGTATGGCCGCACAGAACAACAATGCTTGGGGACCTGAAAGCCATTTGTGTTTGTAAGGGGAATTTGGGCCCCCTTAGTGACACAGCGTCACTCAGTCAGTGAATATGTAACAGAACGTTGCTTTCTGTCAACAATTATTTTTTTAATTAACTAAGTTAACAATAATTCTGTACATTCAAAACAACTGTCAACATTAACACACAAGGATAAAAGTGGCGGGTGGAGGTTCATGAAACAGAATACTAACTTAACTCATGGGACAAACCAAATATTGCAGAACCCTTAACAAACAGTGCAAAAACTGTTGTAGTTTCCTCAGAGTAATAGTAGTTCTTTTATCTAAGTAAAAAAAAACAGACATGTAATTCCTGACACCATTTACAAAATGTTGTTAGGCATGCTGGGAAGTCTCAACTCCTCCCCCAATGTTAGTAAGACAATTCAGCGCAGTTGTACTTGTAGTGAGTGCACTGAATTGTCTTACTAGTGAGGACAAAGCTTGTACTAGTATATGAACATTCCACTAAATATCAAGGACATTGAGTAAATGCTCAATCGTCTTTCCAAAGTCTCAGGTCGTGGTCAATTGTATTCTACTCCCTTTACAGTGTGTATGTGGTGGTAATGTCCATTCCAAAGTGGTTAGCAACTGAAGAAAAACTGAAGGGGAACAAGTCTTCATTGTTGCCCACCCAAAGTTTTCACGATGATAAATAACAGTGCTATCAGAGCCATTCCTGTTTTACCGGTCAAACTGGTAACAAACATCACTTCGATGTCTGCGGCACTGAGCTGAGCAACATAATTACAATGTTGGAACAGCGTGGTCACTGTAAATATATGCTCAAAATGTTTCCCTTGTTATGTAAATATTTGATTAATACATAACAGAATAGAAGGCTAGTGCTCATGTTAACACTAATTATTACCATTCACATATTGCTGCACCGAACAATGGCATTCTGAACATTCCCATGTGTGTGACAAGGGTGAATTTGTCACGTGCAAACAGTGCATTGTGATAGGGTTGATAACTCCTTCACTCCCAAAGACGTTTTTAAACGTCTTTTCAGACTTGGTCCAGAATTGGCTGGTACTGAATGAGTTAAGTTATGGTACAGCAGTCACCCATGAAGCACAAAATGATGCTAATGGCATGCATAGATGAGTTACAACAATGGCTCATATGCTGTTCAGCATGGGAGCACAGTTGGCCCGGTTAACAATGGCCACGATTTAACAATAAACCACAGCTTACCTCCTCTTGCAGCGTTTGCGCAGCCAGCAGGTACTTGTCAAGCTCCTGGCCCCGCTCCTTAAGGAGCTTCTGCAGCTCCGTCAACTCCTGGCGGTTCTTTTCCTTGTAAATGTTAATCTGTTCCTGCAGCTCCCGTGTGGACAACTGGGATGCATCCACAATGTCGTTCATCTAAGGGCACCGGGGGCAGAGAAGAGGTCAAGTTAAGTGCACCTGTGAAGGTTCTTTGCGTTTACGGTTCATCACACCAAAGCCTAATGTTATGACCTTTTGTGGTGACTGCAGTACAGATTTTAAAATAAAATTTCAAGCAGGAGTTAGAGTTGAAAATACAGTTTAAACCCAGGTATTGGGTTTCCAAGTAGGATGTAAAGTTAGTAGCGACCCCTTCCTTCCTTCTCTCCTTCCCTTCCTACATTCCTTCCTTCCCTTCCCCCATCCTTTCCTCCACAAATTCATTTAAAATGCGTATACCTACTTTTTCTACCCTGTATTACACATTCAAAACGACTACCGCTCAGACAGATGTCATCTCCCTACACATTTTAGAATGGGATGTTCTGGGGCGTCGTATGTGACTGAGCAGACAAATGAGTAGGGAACAATGAGTTCCAACCGCACCTAATTAGTGAAAGGAACAAAGGATAAAAGCACACAAACAGAAATAGCGTACACGAAGAAGTTACAAATTACGTTCCCGTTATACTGTGGCAGCAGCTGCCCTCTGTCAACCACTCAACACCCTTACATACCCTCATAATACAAACTCAAACACTTTTTCAAATTTTCAACGAATTGCGTCATGATGGCTCACTGATCTGAAATAACAAAAATGCGTTTTCAGGAACATGACCATCAATGTGAAAAGTCAGTGTACATTTCAGGTGGAACAATTCCATTTCCCAGAGTTATTACAATTCTCTGTAAAACAAGCACACAATTCACTGAAAGTGTCATTTGTTGTGAAAGAGGCAAAAATTTCAAGCAATTTCAAGAATTTCAAGCACATGTGTGGAACGGCAACATTTGAAAGCAACACGAAGAAGACCGTGATGCAAGCACGTATGTCAAAGGACAAACTTCAAGATAGTCAAGAATGAAAATGGTCATTGTGAAAACCTGCAGTGCTTGTTTTTAAAAGCTGTGGGACTGTTCCGTTAAATGCGCTCAAAGCATGCCGCTGCTCAACTGTCAATCAAATATCACTGCTGTGAGCTGAAAAATGGATCCTACTTTGTTTGAGACTTTTATTTGGTCTAGGCATAACTACATTTTGAAAATTAAAATTATAAACCGTTTTAGCCACTCCCCCTGACCAAAAATCTGGAAAACTGAAATGGTGAAAAGCATGTTTAACACTCTATTGCTATAAAGCTGAGCATGACCGTATTTTCCACACTAAAAGCTGCACTGGATTATGAGGCGCACCTTCAATGAATGGCCTATTTTGTCTTTTTTTTTTCCCATACATTGGGCGCACCGCATTACAAGACGCAATCTTCAATGCCTCTACTAGATGGAGCTACGCTCAAAGAAACGCCAACAGAACGATCAGATGTCAGTAAAGCAGCGACACAGTTCACTTAACCAACAGCAGGTTATAACATTGACTCGTTAACACTGAACTCTCTTGCCGCTGCTCCATTTCCGTGTTCAACTGTGTAACCAATCGCCTTAAGTTTGAACTCTGCGTTGTCAGCATGTCTCAAGCAAGGAGCCAATTTGGGGTCGAAATATGACCGTAATAGCAATGTGCATCGGATTTTAAGGCGCGCTGTGAGCTTTGAAGAAAATGGAAGGCTTTTAGGTGCACCTTTTAGAGCGGAAAATACGGTACGATGTACATTTTCAACAACTACCTTCAAACATGGATATTGAGAAAAAAAATCTCTCAACTCACTTTACAGAGTCTTACAGCTTACTAAAACTAATGAAAATGCTGGAACACAACCACATGCCTCTTTCTGTAGCTTCTCCACCGTTCGGTCCAGCAGACGCCTCTCATCCTCAATGTCGTTCTTCATATTCTTGAACTGCTCCTTCTGAACCTTCTCCTCTTGAAGACTCTCCTCCAACACCTTGTGCTCACTGTTCAACTTAGAAAAGTTCCTCTAGCAAAGCATATAAATATTTCAAATAAACAGAAGGTCAGACATGCCTTTAAGCAAAGAAAGGTGAGAGTTGCTCACCTGCACATCTTCAAGCCGTAATGTCAAAGCTCTGTTAGCGCGAGACATCTCCTCCTCTTCTTCCTTAATTTCATTCAAAGACTCCACCAGATGCTTTTTCTCTTTCTGTGGAAATCAAATTCAAATATTTTATGAAGCTCTGCAACTCTCAGTCAACACGGGCCAATGTTTCCACGTCACCTCCATGCGTGCAACTCGGTCTCCCAGCCTGCTTTCCTGCAGCTTGGCGTCATCGATGATGCGGTTGAGTTTGGCCACTTCGTTTTCCAGCTCTTGCGCCCGCTTGCGCAGGCGTTCCACCTCTTGGCTCAGACGTCCCGCTTGGCTCTCCAGCGCGCCCTTTGCTGCCTCCACTTCAGCCTTCTCTTGGACGACGGCTGTGCTGCTCTGGAGGTGACAAGACAGACAAGTGGCTTCAGCACAGATGAGGCTCACACGGTGGAAATGTGAGAAATGAAATTTGAAACTCCTTGAAATGTTTTGTTGATATCATATGTGGGATGAATGTGTTAGTACACTGAGCTCAAGTTTCCTGCTGTGTCATAGCATGAAGTGTTTGTGAAACTTACGCATTACTGTAAATAATACTTAAGTATTGTTTCTCGTATTTGCTCTTTACTTGAGAATTTTTTTTCCCGATGACGTTCTCCTTTTATACCTTTATTTTAAAACAGATCTATACGTTCTACTCCTTTGTTAATTAAAAGGGGTTTGTTCCCCCCCTCTCTCTGCTGATGATAACATGACATAAAAAGAAGTCAATCGAAATGCAACAAGAGTCAACCAGAGACGAGATCTTTCTATTAGTCCCTTTCTATCAACCAATCGACTATATATAAATAATTTCAACCAGGTCAACTATATGTCCCTGGCATCGACAAATGAACAAAGATGCATTGTGTGGAGTGAAGAATTTTTTTGGCAGGAAGAAGCGAAGTTCGATAATTTCCCGCCATACATACTGCAACAATAAATATACTAGTCGTAAAATAATCCACTAGAACTACTTTAGAAACTAAAACCGGAGGTTTAATTGTACAATATTTTTTTTCCACACAGGTTGCATGCAGAACTGTGTGTGTGTGCGTGTGTGTGTGTGTGAGTTAGTAGGATTTGTAAGGCACGCAGTTCAGATGGAGGTATTGCTTTCATATTTTACAAAGCAAATAGTGATCACTTGGTGGCTGCCATGATCCTCGAAAGCAACAACCGTACTTGACAGCCAATGTTTCCATCATTCAGAGGTCATTTTCTATGTATAATTGGTCATTTGTCCCACTTTTTCAACTGAGTATCTTTGTGTGAATATAGTGAAGCTGTTCCAAGTGAAAAAATTATTTTAAAGCTATTTGGCTCTTGAGTGCTCAGTGTTTGGTGTCCATGTAACAATCAGGACATTCTCCAACAATCACCTGCTAACGTAGCACACTGCAGGTTTGATTTCAAGCACATTTAATTTTTAACTGGTTTTGCACAAGTTCTGTTTTGGGCTCACAGTTCACACTCCTGAACCATGTTTTTTCTTTTTTTTTAAAAGAACAACCGAAACTGTCATCGTAACCATGCGATGGAACACTGTACATAAAGTCGGAGTGGCAGGTGGAAATAAGTTTACAAGTGTTGGCTGACAACAGCAGCGCAAGTGCAAACATCACATGGGTAGACCAGATGAGTGGTTTCAGGCAAGTTGACAGCTTTGTTAGATAGGAGGCTGAGTGAGGTTTGATCGGAAGCAAGACTTTATGTCATTTAGGTGGAATGTCATGGAACAGGTTTGGGAGTTCGCTGTTTATCTCAGCTCGGCGCCCTCATGCATACGGGCTCTGCTAACCACCATGGTAAATATATCACAACAGAACAAAGCAGGACATACAAGTGAATGTGGATTGTATATGTATGGTGTGTGCCTGAGGATTTATGTTCTGTCACATTCTTTATCATGTATGCAGACATAACTACATGTACTCTGGGTGAACTTATGAAACAAGAGGTTGCTCAGTGGTGATGCGGGAGTGATTTTGTCGATATGAGATCATCGCAGTGTAACAGACTGTGAGAAATGTCATTATTTATGTCAAATCTCTTGGAGGCCTTGAAGACTTTATTTATTGCTGACTGTTTACAAAATTATGATCTACACTCCTTTTAATAGTGCCAAGTATGTCAGTGCCTGCATGCATGTAATTGTAGAAGCACGCAAAGACACATGAATGACACCTTTGTTAGTTACACTTGCACAATAACATCCAATGAACCGTATCCAAACGTCTGTTCTTAAAAGATGAGTGAGAATCTGTTGTATTAATTCAACAACTTTTTAATTATAGTGGCAGTTTGCTGTGGTTTAGAAGTGCACTGCATCAGACTGTTTCCATTATTATGGATACCTTATTTCATGGAATAGTTCACAAAATTAGGTACACCGGCAAATGTCATGAGATTCAATCAAGGAAGTGTATATATAGTATTTAATTTTAAAACCGGCCCGGTAGTCCAGTGGTTAGCACGTCGACTTCACAGTGCAGGGGTACCGGGTTCAATTCCAGCTCCGGCCTCACTGTGTGGAGTTTGCATGTTCTCCCCGGGCCTGCGTGGGTTTTCTCCGGGTACTCCGGTTTCCTCCCACATTCCAAGAACATGCGTGGCAGGCTGATTGAACGCTCTAAATTGTCCCTAGGTGTGATTGTGAGCGTGGATGGTTGTTTGTCTCTGTGTGCCCTGCGATTGGCTGGCAACCGATTTAGGGTGTCCCCCGCCTACTGCCCGAAGACGGCTGGGATAGGCTCCAGCACCCCCCGCGACCCTAGTGAGGATCAAGCGGTTCGGAAAATGGATGGATGGATGGAATTTTAAAACCCTGGAGAACCCAAGAACCCTTTTCTTCTTTGGAAAATGATGAATTATACATTAAATGACTGCGATATGTTCCTAATTTAGGATTAGGGCCAAATTTGACCCTTTGGGATTTAAGGGTAGCATTTGAGTAGCAGAATTTATAGGGGCCAAATTTGACCCCATGGGTTCTCCAGGGTTAAGGCGGTCGCCCGATAGTCCGAGGACTAGTGCCAAGTCGACCGCGAGGGTGTAAGAGGACACGGGGAAATATAACGACGCTTGAGCAGAGTGGGGGGAATACAGCGACATTTGCATTTATTGAACTGGACAGTCAAACATAAATAAAAATGACGATCAAGGAGCATGGAGACAACGCTCAAACTGAACTAACCGCATGGTACAACTAGAGTCAGAGGACCTGACATCACATATTTGGCCATGGCCTTGAAATACATCAACACACAAATACTCCAGTATGTGTCTTTGACTCTCAGCCAACACTAATCCCAGAAACAGTGCCGTTACTATACAACTGTACTTACACTCGTACTCAAAAAAAAAAAATGCTTCAACTCTACGACACCAATACCACTTGATCAGCCTGAGAAGGACCCATGTCAGCTATGTGCAAATACTCTCAGGTAAACTCAGATTACATCAACTTGTTAGCCAACTACAAATTAGGGCTGGACGATAATGGAAAAAATAATAATCACGGTTATTTTGATTGAGATTGGAATCACGATTAAATGATTCATTGATTTCAAAATGTAGTATTTATTCACCTGCAAAAACTCAACTACTCAAAACTATCATCATAGACTCACGTCCATTCATCCCTGCACATTGAACACTATTTTACAAGAACAAAATGACCTTGCAAATATGTGAAATTTAAGCCTCTGACATTTTCAGTCTGCTACATTACGCCTTTCATCTTTTCACACATTGAGTTACCCTAAATGCTCTTGGATTTGGTTTAATTTATGTTATTTTCACTAGTCTGGGGATTGTATTTCATACGATGTCATGTGGAAAAGGGACGCCCAAAAAACCCCAAAAAAAACCAACAACAACAAACCATTGTCTCTTCGTATCCTTGAATGTGGAGGAAAAGAACATTCCTTGAGTCTTTGAAAACTCAACTTAAAACTATAAACTATGAATATAAATAATTAATGTAATGACTATAATTAAATACATTTGCAAAAAAAGATTAAGATTAAGATATCCTTTATTTGTCCCACAATGGGGAAATTTACAGTCTACAGCAGCAAGATTGTGGGGAGAAGAAGAAAGAAGAAAAAACAAAGTTTTTATTTTTTTTGCATTCACAGATAAAGATAAGGTGGCTGTGCTATTGACCAATGTTTGTCACATCATTTCATTTTTTATTCAGCAGCCTGACAGCAGTCGTTAGGAACGAGCGGCGGTATCTCTCCTTCTTGCAGCGCGGGTGTAACAGTCTCTGGCTGAAGGAGCTACCGAGTGCTGTCAGGGCGGGCTGGAGGGGGTGGGAGAGACTGTCCATCATAGCTTTTAGCTTAGCTAGCATCCTCCTGTTGCCCACCTCCTCCAGAGTGTCTAGAGAGCAGCCCAGGACAGAACTGGCCCTCCTGACCAGTCGCTCCAGTCTCTTTCGGTCCCGGGCCGAGATGCTGCCTGACCAGCAGACCCATAATGGATGGCCAAAGCCACCACCGAGTTATAGAAAGTCTTAAGGAGTGACCCCTGAACCCCAAAAGACCTCCGTTTCCTGAATAGGAAGAGTCGGCTCTGTACTTTCCTAATCAGGGCGTCCGTGTTAGTAGACCAGTCCAGTTTATTGTTTAGAAGAACACCCAGATACTTGTAGGAGGTCACCCTCTCTATGGCCATACCCTGGATGTTCATCAGTGCAGGTGAGGACTGTTTCCTGCAGAAATCCACAACCAACTCCTTAGTTTTCCTAGGGTTGATCTGGAGGTGATTCTGCTGGCACCAGTCCACAAAGTCATTTGTCAGTCCCTTGTAAAAAGAGGCTCTGTGTACACTACTGGTGTCAAACTCAAGGCCCCGGGCCAAATCTGGCCCGCCACATCATTTTATGTGGCCCGTGAAAGCAAATCATCTGTGTCAACTTCCATCATCTATGCTCAAATCTGTACCGAAATGTCAAATTGTCATGTGTAATAAATAACATTGAGATTTTGCAAGCATTTTGTTACCCTGTTAACACTCACTCAAAAAATAATTGAAGAAAGTATGATCGTGGATTTGATTGATTTCAAAACTGGTAATCCATCAATTTGGTGTGTACAAGTAACAATATCGAAACATTTCTTTAGTTTCACTGTCGTAACAGCCCTCCGAGGGAAGACGTAACCCCAAAGAGGCCCGCAACAAAAATGAGTTTGACACCCCTGGTGTACACAAACATCATCTGCCTCATGCAAAAGCCACACCTCAGCGAAGGTGCTTTCGCAAAATGAAACCAGAATGCGGCGTAAGGTATTTTGTGTTCCCTTGTATCAGGGCAATTGCTTCATTTTGTATCACACACCAATAAAAGATGCATGAATTGCAGGGTCAAGGGGACACATACCTGCACGTGTACAAAATTACATGGGAACAGGAATGGTTGGAAATAGGGGCGGGTTGGCCATGGGTAATTTCGGGAAAATTTTATGATTTTGCTGACAGTCGCACCGCATGATGGCCACCCCACCACCACCAATTAACACAATACATGCTGATTTATATAGAGATTTCACAACAGCAGCAGCTGTAACAAAGCACTTAACAGTTAACATAAAGTAAAATAATAAACACAACACATAAAATTAACTTTCGTATTGTGATGTCCACTGTACAACCCCCAAGCCTCCTCTCTATTACATTTAGGCGCGTAATGCCCACCCACTACAGTTCCACCTCCACCATCGCCATCAACCATTACGTGCCGTCGCATGTAGGCCGATGGCCAAAACCACCCTCAGCCCTGGGCGTCGATGAATATTCCTTTTGTTCCCAATATATCCCTGGTTGGGAACATTGCTATAGTATCGTACATTAGCCACTGTATAGTACATTTTTAAAAGCACCTGTTTCTGTTCAAACCTGAAACATAAATCTTTAACAATGAATATCCCAAGTTGAAAGGCCCCATTCATCACGCTGCCGCCACATGTGAATAGACACGTTTCTTCTGTCAGACGACAAGTTGACACACATGCATCTACCTCCCAGCTTTACGGGCTAGTCAGGCCAGTTCTCCTAGTCACCGTGCAGGAGTACTCAGCTTCACTGGCGACGTGCTTTTCAGAACTCACTTCATGTAACTTTTGTATTGGAAATCAGTGCAAATATTTAGTGTAGAAGAGATGCGCAAATGTTCAAACAGTTTGAGCAAAATGTCTTAGAATCGAGAGTGGTATTGATGGTGGCTAATGAGAGTGAGTTACGAATCTCTCTTGGAACTTTAAGAATCATAGGCAATCCATGAATCAGTCACAGGTTAATGCTGTGGTAATGGAAAAACATGAAAACTGTAACAGAGTTGGGGTAAAGGCAAGTCCCTCTAATAATACCCAACCGATACTGTCAGTGTACCCTTGTGCACAATGCCAGCACTTCACTGACCCAATTCCCACAATGCGTTGAATCCACCAACAACTGACCTGTTAAGTGACAGGTCACTGGAAGGACTGGACCCACATTCACTAATAGGCCACAAGATTAGATCCATGTTTAAAATTCAATTGGGATACAATACAATGGCAGCATTAAAAAATCCATCTTTTTGAAGATAAAGCTCAGTTGGGGCTGACAGTCAGGGAGATAACAATTCAACAATTATGTTTGTGATCGTGGTTTGAATTAGCATTTCTTATTCTGACTATAAAGAGTTAATCATTGAACACACATTCCTCAAGTTTACCCAGCAATTACTGAGGGAATAGTACTACAAAATAAACTGTCACAATATAAGATGTAAGCAGTGTAACTCTTCAAATATAATCAAAAAAAGGGAGTGACAACACATGAAAGCATAAATACAAATACTCCCAATGACTATTGTGTAGTGATGTGATGAGGACCAAAACTCTCTTCGTGTCTCCACGAACTACTCCTCTCTTTGATTCACTTGGGAAGTGTTGTGTATTCAAAGTGTTTGTATAACGTTGCACATTAACTGACTTTGTGCAGGTTTTGAAGCACTGCACCGAACGTTGTGAGCCATTCAATCATGTGGCTATTCCCACCAATTCAATGTCCGGCATTACAATGAACATTTTGACAAACTTTTCTGATTAAAACTGCACTTAAAATGCAATATTTCTGTAATAACAACATTGAAAGAAAACATCTGTCATGGAGTAATCAAGACCATGTTTGACTGGTACAAGGAAACCAGACGGGCCATTTTAACATCAATTCAAAAGGTTCACTACTGGTTGTAAAAAAATGAAATTAAGCTTTCGATTCCACTGCTTTTGTTCTATTCGACGACAGGCTACTTCCAGTTTTCTCATGTCCTGTTAGTGACTCAGCAAGAGGGACGTTGACTGCTAAGCAGGAAGCTCCCAAATGCCCGACTTCCATTTGGGGCCAGCTGCAACAACATGCAAACTGATTACAAATAGAGCCACCATGAGAAAGCACATACATAAATAAAACCAGCTCTGAGGTGCCAGTTATTGTAGTTCTTGCACAGCTATTTCCGCATCCTCACTTAGGGCATCTTCCATTTGCAAATTTTCATCACTTGTGGCCATTAATATTTGTAAGGACAGACAACAGAGTGACTCATATTAATTGGATAATTGGCTAACGGAAGAGGCCCCGTCATCTCCATCACATTGCAAGCAATCAATTTAATACGCTTTGGCAACCCGTGACAGATTTATAATGTTGAGCATACAAAAGGGTCACTCCAATGTCGATTAAATGTATTTTAGAGTGGGCCAAAAATTGGACAATTGGGAAATTGTGGGCGGCTAGATGCGAGTTGTGGCTGATAGCAGCTTCTTGCAAGTGTTCTCATTTTGTATTGGTGTGTTTGGCTGTTTTTACCATTCACTAAACAGCTGAAAGCGCATCTGCGACTGTGGCTCGCCATGCCAACGTGCCAGCGCATTACAGTACGGTGGCGTTTCTAAAACTGAAACGTTGGCTCGCAACACAAAGCAAAAAACTAACAAAAAAAATGACGACGTGACAGCCCTTAATTTGAAAAATTCACAAGTTGGGGCTTATTTGCAAGTCACAGCACTCTATATGCATTGATGAAAAAGCATTGATCACATTCCAACTGTTGGCTGAGTGTAATCAGATGTTGACTAATCATGGGAAAATTCTATGGGCTAATCTTCCATGTCAAAGAGGACGCTGTTTTGAACCAGAGATGAAAAAAAACTGTACAAACATTAACCAAGACTGATCCATCACATTCTAAATAATGATTTTGTGAAAATATAAAAACTGGCAAAAGATTCACAATGGCTGCAAACTTCAATTAAAGAGCCCAGTATGATTCATGTTCTAGTCATAAAAAATAGAAGCAATGACTTTGATTGTTTTCAGAGGTTTGGCTCAGAGGACAGGAGCACAAGAACAAGAGAAAATATCCTCGCCAGTGGCTCATCTCACATGTGCCTGACCTTCAAATGGCTATGCAAAAAAAATGATTTGGGCTGCACCTCCAACTACTTTGAGCTTTAAACATCAGCAGCACGTACAGGACAGCTTTTGAAAGATGTAAATATTCCCACAGGTATAAAATCTCATTTCCTCATATCACCGTCAACAAGCAGACATTCGGTCCACTGTTTCCTCCCGACTGCACTCTACAGTCACCTGCTTATTAATCAGCTCCTAAAGCAACGCGAGTAGCGATGGCACTATCATCAAACGCACAGACACATGCCAGTCGCTTTTGAGGGAAGGCTCTTCCCTAGGCTGAGAAAGTTTGATGATCAGACAGGGAAAAGTTCAGTTCACACACTTCAAGAGTTGACTCATGACGCGGGTGAAGATACCAGCAAGGACACAAGTGGCTGTCAAAGGATCTGCATTTACGGAGCTAAGCAAAAAGTCAACAAACCCTCGTTCAAATATGAGTGAATCTGTGATCAACAATAATGAAAAAAATCATTTCAATTTTTTCATCATTAATGTGACCAACAACCTGTAGAGGTTGATTTTTTTAACATATTTTTGACGAGTGAAGTGCCTGTGTTCAGGATTAACAATCACATTAAAATTTGTGTTAAATGGAAGTCAGCGTTACGCTTTTCCTTGTGCAATCTATGACACGATTCGACAGATTAGCTTTTCATCATTAATGTTAAAACTTGAGCATTTTTACTTTGATAACATTCTCAGTGGCTAATTTGTACACTAGCAGGACAGTTAAATATGTTTTGCCTCTAAAATTCGACTGGCCTCTCACCAGGTGTCGCACCCGAACATCGCTACGGTGGAAAAATTAGTTGGTGACCGCACACCAGGGAGTTGAGCAACGCACATCCATCAACACATTGCAAATAGAAAGACTGCAACTCTGTATCGGGTTTTGAGACAATATGTTGCATTGTATTCTTTTTTTAATGAAGCCACAACAATGGCACGACTGTCTAGAAAGAAGCAGATTGCCACAAACAGAGGAAACGGTCGACAATTAAACCAAATCGCTTCATTCACTCATTTTGGCAACAGGGACTCTCCACGCTTTGCTTTCTCATCACATATTGTAAAACACAACAGACAGACAGACAGACAGACAACCTACTTTTTGACAACTATGAGTCGTTGGCACTGTGGCTTGATTCCTTTAGTGTCAAGTGTGACACTAAAGGTTTCTGATTGATCAACAAAGAATCATGATTTCTGGAAATTGATAGAAAAGAATGCAACAGAGCATCTCTTCTCATTGTAAAAGAATTACATAACAGAAATGCTGTCTCTATTACTTTGTTGTCATTTGTTTACTACTTTGTTCTTGAGCAAACTCATTGGGGAGTATGAAAATAAAAGGCAGACCAGGGTTTACTCTTTCAAACTGAACAATGCAGAAATGAATGAGTTTCAGAAGGAGTCTAAAAAACTAGAAAAAAGTCATGATTAGTTAGGCCCACTTTTGTAGAGAGAGATCCATTAAAAGCCCAAACAAACTGTAGGACCCTACAGAGACAAGAGATGGAACAGCATTATCCCCAATAACTGAGAAGGTCCCGTCCCACAAGTCAGGGCGGGTGCACTGCCTTTAACAGAGGCCGATCCGAATGAAGAGAGTCTGCAGGGTGTGCATTCTCCACGATGACCCCCGACATTCCTGGAAGCAAACCAGGCTCTCACTCGCTGCACCTCACCCTTCCACATTGCTTGCATACCAGAGCATGCTGACACCGAAAGATCCCATTCCAAAAGTGCACACGTTTTCAATTACAGAGCGTCGAGAGCTCATGCGGGACTTCTGAAATCAAGTTCCGATTCATTTAAGGGAGGTTTGGTGACAGTTTTGTAACCTTCATCAAATTCCACACATTTCTGCTGATTGAGAAAACAATGCGCTTTTCAAGTAAAGACAGAAAGCAGACCCCTTGCCTCCTTTCAGGGGGTTGGCCAAGCAGTCCCCTTTCCACAGCACATTGACCCACTTATTGAGACAGTCCCAACCCCCGCTGGTATTATTGTGTGAAACCAACTCATCATTCGTTTTCATTCGAGGTTCACAATTGCCCCCACTCTTTGAGGCCAAAGAAAGAAGAGGGAGCACGGCGCAAACTCGGGAGTGGATGCTCATTAGATAGTGACGGCTTGCCACTACAATTGCCTTGGATACACACAAAAGAGGAGGCGGTTACCACTCATCCCCTCAACACCGAGTTATAATATGCAAGAGTGGTGCTTCCTTTAACTTCGTTTATCTTCATGTAAAGTAATTAACAGAATATCTTGAAGGTTCAACACAATCTGTTGGAGGACCTCCAATTTGTTCAGCTTTCCCCAATAGGAATTAATGGACAATGAATTCATCTCTTTTGTCAGACAACATGAACAAAGGCCATAGAAGTGTCAAATAAATAACCACGAATTATATTATGCTAAAACAATCAGGACTTTAATTATGAATGAGAAGGGCATAAAAAATGTGTTTGATAATTCAGTATTAGTGTAGTAAACAGTGGATCAATAACAGTATAAAGTTCCTTCGGTGGTCTCATGAGAATCATCATGGAAAATGTAGCAGGTTAAACTCTGAGGCCTTATGAAAACATTTGCATACACACCAGTACTATAAAACGATATCTATATTCGGTAACGCCCGCATTTTATACAATTTTTTAAACTGTGTGTGATTTTGGCATGCCCCACACACTGCTCTGCTAATTGCAGCGGATGCACTTTTTTAACATGGTTTTGATTTTTTTCATTAGTTTTTTTTTTGGGTGACAATATTGACAGCATTTTGCCTCTCATCAGTGGAGGAAAAAAACAGTGACTGAATGCAGACTAAAGTTTTGTAATTTTCATAATTTCAGTTGGATGTTGTCAAGCATTATATGTCCACATTCACAGATGTAAACAAAAAATTCTGAAATGTAAAATATATATTTGTTAAACAGAACACAGCCAGCTTGTTGACTGAATATTGTTGCTCAGTGTGAAGGTCCGCCAAAAATGTCCATCTTGTCATTATGCAGCCTGTCACATTTTTTTGCTGTTTTCAAGTACAGTGTCTGCTTGACATTGTTTTATTAATTAAAAAGTGTGGGAGCTTGACCAATATGCATTTCTCACAGCATAATATCTACCTAATACAATGAATATTACTTTTAAACGAAAATACCCCCCGCCCCCGGTGAAATTGGGATGTCTCAAAGGCACCGTAAGGTGATATTGACTCATTTAAAAGTTGGCCAGAATGCACAAGCTGGGGAGAGGACAATCATGCAAGCACGCAAAAGGAAAGCCCCGAATGAGCAAGGATGCAGTTCAATCCTAAAAGAAAAGCAAACAATGACTTAATCGTCCAAAATGTTTACAAAAGCAGTTCGGATAGACCCCTGATGACAAACTCCCCTGGGAGCTGGGACGCACAGTACCTCTGTACAACAAAGGAATTGTGCACACTGGTCAGTCTGCTATAGCTGCTGTGGTTCCCCCCACCAGCCTCGCAGGAAGGCGAACACAAGGACAATTTCCACCCTTTGAGACAAACAGGACGCACACTCGGCGTACTGAG
Organism: Hippocampus guttulatus; assembly: GCF_054856545.1. Lineage (NCBI taxonomy): Eukaryota > Metazoa > Chordata > Actinopteri > Syngnathiformes > Syngnathidae > Hippocampus > Hippocampus guttulatus. The sequence goes on from NC_141263.1 coordinate 15,007,364, forward strand.
ACGCACTGAAAACAATGTTGCCTTTACACCCCTTATCCACAACTTGACTAAAACTGCTCACAGTGTAAATTTCCTCATAATTATTACTTTTTTTTAAAGGATAAGGACTGTTTTATCAGTTGTAACGTCATCATTTTAACCCACCAAAATACACTGACGCTCGTAAGGGAGGCCAGCATGAGAGAGCAATCGAGATAACTGTGGCGTCTCAAATCATTTCAACAACATTGCCACAATGCAGGGCAGGCAACTCCCTTTATTCTCAAGTCAGTTTCATCAAAAGTCATTATCAAACAATGTGCTTCGAAATAAAAATAACTCCTACGTAGAGAAACACTGGACAGGATGAAGTCAGAAAAAAGTTGGCAATGTAATTCTAACTGTCATTGTGTTTGAGGTTCAACGGTTGGGAGTTGTGCAAGTGTATGTGTGAGAACTGAGGCAAAGTACAATGCGTGCAGCATAGGCTGTTTCACAAAAGAAAATATTTTACTATCCTCATCATCATCCAGTGAGCATTTGTTTATAGTCTATACTGAGCCACGCCCTTTTACACACGACAGAACCAAAACCACCGTTTGTTTTTATTTTTATGCTGATGAGGGTTTCTTGGCGAGCTGATAAAATGACACAGCAGGGATAATATTTACTACCTTGATGCAGCAGATACTATACAAATAAAGACATCTGCTTTATTTCTCTTAGAAAGTCATGGGCCAAAACCATTGAAAGGCGAGTTCAAGTGAAGTTCAACATTTGTTTTACAATATGTTGTATGCACACCCAGTAGTCTAAAAAAACGTATTCTGATTAATACTGTGTTTGCGAGGGGGCTGGGCTGCCATTTTGCCTTGTACTGCCAGGTTTGCTGGGGCTCAGGTTTGGAACATCACGGTTCACCTTGTTTTCTGGGCTTGGTCATGTGATGACAGCAGGCTGAGCCCTAAAGCACTGTGATGTCATCTTAAGTACACAGCAAGTGGCAGTGCAAGGCAAAGAGGCAACAAGCACAGGTTGGCCATTGACCACATGAGTTCATGATTAACTTTTTCTCCATGCTCCTTGCAAGTGTTTTTAAAACTCTGACATGAAACTTATCGCTCAACTTTGTGACAAGAGCATGTACAGTGTTTAGCTCCACACTCCCCTCTAACATGGCGTGTTTTAGAACAAGTGGGTCGGGGTGAGTGAGAGAGAAAGATGACATTTACCTGCTTGGCCTCCTCCAAGGACCTGTGCAGCCGACTCAGCTCCTTCTCATACTTCTCCTTCATCTTGTCCATCTCCTGATCGTGAACAGCCACTTCCTCCTTCAGGGCTCCCTTCAGAGCTGTCAGCTCCCTCTCCCGCTTCCTCAGAACATCCTCCTGCTCCTCTTTGGCCACTAGCACTTCCTGCAACTCAACCTTCAGTTGGATGATGTCCTAGAGAAGAATTGTTTGGACTATTGTTACTATGTTGGCCTAGGCAAAAGCAGAAAATGATAATTGACATGCTTTTTAAAGTCAAACAGGCTGCTTCCTTTCACAACCGGTTTACATGGGAAGCCCTTTGATCATTTATACGATATCCTTGATTTTGATCTGAGGTCTGTGTAATAGTACGTACTCTGTCTTCACTCGTAAGGCAATTCAGCGCAGGAGTTGAACAATTAGGCCACACTAGTAGCATGATGGTGACTTTGCTAGTGATGCCCCCCCCCCATAACACCATCCACTACTGCATAAAATTTCCACTCATTAGTAGGACAACTAAACAGTATAAGCGAGGTGAAACTGTGCATGTGTTGACATCTGTGCAATTAAATTAAACCTAACTAGAAAACTACTGTGCACCACTACCGACGTTACTCGGCCCAACTAGTTAGCATATGTCCTGCAATAGTAGCACTCGTAGTTTTAGTACAAGGACTTGAAGCTGGATAATGCACTTTCTGTAGGCTTGTGCAACTGAACACTGCCATACCGCCATAATAGCGTCTCTCTCGCCATCAGCAGCAGTCGTCTTGGCAGTGTCCAGCTCATCGTGCATTTCCGAAAGCTGGTCCTGCAGGTCTCGGATTTCCGTCTGGTATTGCTCCCTCTCCATCTTCACCTGGAACAACCTGACACACAACATAACATGTCACGACACACAGTAGCATGCCAGTACTCCACTTGCACAGAGACCTGTGCAACAGTTCGCTCGTAGCAAGAGCAGCACCTGTGCCTGTTCTTAATTTCAGGGTTAAAGCCAACTGACAAGTCACTAACGTCTAAATTGCTTCCAGGGTGAGAGGTGATGTGAAAACTAAAACTAAACTACAACTGGGCGAGAGCATAATCAAAGTTAAAATAATGCTGAAAGTAAATCAAGTAATCTCTGAAACTGAACAGTTTGTAACAAAAAATGTGAAAGAAAAAAAATTATTTGAGCACTTGGGAGCCGACTATGCATTTATTTGATATCCTTGATATCCAGTCTACAGTCCAGGTACTAGTAATTCTTTGCCTACACTCGTAACACAATTCAGCGCACTAGTAGAATAACTATGTTTACTAATATGCAATTAAAACTTGAGTTATAAACTACTGTGCTGTACAAGCATCACATCTTGTTGACCTACTAGTGTGCAGAATGGCATTACTAAACATTAGTACTTTGTACAACAATTTTGGCATACTGGTAGGCCAACTACCGGCACAAGTCACCTGTAAAGCAAAAATACTACCGGGCATTTTGGTGATACTCGTAGGATCCAGGACAGTGTGACACTTGCCTACTATTTAGACCTAGTGGTGTTATTACAGCAGCACATTAGTTTAAACTGGTACAATTTTAATTGCATACGAGTAGACCAAAAGTGGCACATGTCAAGGAAAAAAGCACTTCCACTGTGTCTCAGTGTTGTTCTACTAGTTCTAAATTGTCTTGCGAGCGAGGACAAAGCTATGTTCGAGTACCTTAAGTTTGGATCTCAACAATCTTGAATAAATACTCATACAGTTTCCCTACAGTGCACGACATGTGGCAGTGCATCTCATACAAAAAAAAAAAAGGTTTCTCAGGAAATTGTTGTTCTAAAATCATACCCCATATACTAGTGAAGACGTGTAGAATGAAGCCACTCTATCTCAAAGTCAAACTAGGTGTCTCATCCGTTTGTCTATTGTGCATGTTCACTCATTTATTTTACAATTAACAAATTCCTTGATCTAATTCCTTTGAGTTCTTACTCTTCAAGTGTGGTCTGGAGTTCAGCCTCGGTTTTGGCCAGTTTTTCCTTCAAGCTTTTGCACACTTCGGCAGTCCGGTCTAGTTCCCGCTGCAGCTCCTTCAAGCTTGATGCCGCCATGCTGTCTGCCTTATTTGTCTGATGGGAAAACATACATACGGACAAATGTGGTTGGTACCTCTCGTTAATGAAAGAAAAACCCACAGAGATCACATAACTTTGCATGTGAGAAAAGGTATAATAAATGAAAATTAACCAATGAAAATCAGACATTGTGAAGGTCAGCTCCGGTCCCGAAGATCTTAGATTTCTGAATATGTGCAACTCTGGTCACAGTAACATCATTTTTGTCCAGTGCTGTTTCATTGGTTTGTTTTTATAAAATAAGGTTGAATCATAATTCAAAAGCAATGTCTGATTTTCATTGGTTAATTTTAATTCTTTTTTATTTATCATTATTTCCTCAAGTTATTTCTGTGACCGCTGTGTTTTTCCTTCATTAACACAGTGAGACAAACAATTTTGTGCGGGTGTCTACATATAATGTAGCTCCACACAAATCTAGTCTCGACTGCTTATTGTTTGCTTTCGATGGAGAAGCTCTAAAGTTCTGAACTTTTTGATTGTGAGTTGCCCATTAAATCTAAAGATATCTAACCTGCAACATTTTGAATACAAACACATTTTTGTTACCATTCTTTGTTCTTGAATTTGTTGTTTCAGTTCGGCCATTCTTTTCTCCAATGCAGCGTTTTGCTCCCTCAGGGCTTTGGTCTGAGCAGACAGACCCATGGACTGACAGAAGAACACAAAGTACAATCAATATTTACCTTCAGAATAGTTTCTTTCTGAGTGAAGTGTATAATGTTAGCGTGGCCATTTGATTGTATTGTATAAAGCATTTTCCATGAAACATGGGGGTCAGTTCCTCTACCTCCTCATAATAAATAAATAGTAAAAAAAATTAAATAACTGGAAAAAAAAACCTGGAAAAAAATCTGCAAATAAGTGAATCCACAGGTGCCAAACTGTGAATATGTGGTCCATTTTGTGTGTGTGTGTGATATATATATATATATATATATATATATATATATATATATATATATATATATCACACACACACACACGTGTGTAGATCTGCACAGTCAAAACCTATGGTAATGGACAATTAGAAAACCAGAAATTCTAAAAATGTCTCACTTTGTCATCAGGAGGGACTGCCGTGGCTCGAGATTTCAACGTTTGAATCTTCTCAAAGACCAGGTTGACCTTTCTCTTGGTCGTTTCATCATTATCGGGGCTTCTGCAGACAAAGACACACACAGACCAGTCAGCCGAGAGTAAAAAAAGAAAGTTTTGCAGGTGGTCAAGGTGGTTTGAAATAGTGATCAGCCATTCCCAACTTAGAAAGGGGTCGGGAAGGGTCATGCTGCTTTGATCTGCCACCTCAGTGCACAAACAGCCTTGTTTCAGCCTGAGAGGCTACGTTTAGACTACAGGAAAATGTGACCCAAATCCTATTTTTTTGCCCATATGTGATTCTTTTATGACAGTGCTAACGGCTTGATTCTGATTTTTTCAAATCTGATCTATATGTGGTCCGAGACCGGATACAATACCAATTCTTTGGCAATGCAACCTTCGTCTATCGGCCAGGTCGCATGTATCCAACTTGTAGGGTCTCAAAATTCCTATATGCGCTCTGCGCAGGGGAGAGATATTGACAATTGTCCATAAACCTGCAGTTATATAGTAACAATGTGGACTTTATATTAGACTTTAATCCCCAACATAAAGTGGAAATGTATGGTGATTTGTACTATAGTAGTAATGCAGCCATGCAGACAATTTATTTATTATACGCTGCAATGACGTGACATCAACTTTCGTCTCTATGAAATGAGCAGAGTTAAAGGACTCTGCTCATTTCCCATATATTTCTACCTCTTCCCACATTGCTCCTCGGTAGATATGAGATGATTCCTGATTGTTTGGTCACGATTACAGACACCGGCGAGCTATTCCACCTCTTTACGTATCATCTTTTGTGTCTGCCTAACTGATCATTTCAGTGAATAAAAATGTTCTTTGGCACAGACTTTAGGAGGATCCACTCCCCCCTTGGAAAAGTCAGTGAAATGAAAAGCATCAGTATCAATAAATCTAAAGTCGCACAGCTTTCTAATGACAACAGTGATGTATTATTTCTTTAAATTAGGTCAGTGACACAGAAACATTCTCTCAACCTCTGTTCTCCTCCCACAGATGACTTCGATTATACATCCACATCTCCTGTTGCCCCATGTTTGTCTTTGCAGCCTTGAGAATGTAGCTCAGTTGCTATCCCAGCACTTCCATCTGGGTTTCCTTTCCTTTGTCGTCCTCTGACTCCTGACCTGTATCCCCGTCACACCCAAACAGTTTCCTGTCCTTTTTCTAAACGACCACTTGCTGTGCCAACAACTGCAATAAAATCGAGAAAAATGTGGATCAAATCTGAAAAGCTATGTCTTTCATTTACTACCTCTCACAGCTTATGCAGGAAATCGATAACCGCCATATTGATTGAACTGCAAAGACTTTCATATTACTCTCCTTTGACTCAGTTTAACCCGAATCCTCGATGCTTTCTTCTCTTGGCAGCCGATACGTGTCTGATTACAGTAACAAACACAAAGGTTGAGCCCTTGATTTACACTATCGCGGAGAGAAAACACTGAGGCAAAGTGAGATTGTGAAGAAAAAATAATATCCACACAGCTGGATCGCCTGGCTGGGTGGGTAAAAGAACACATTCCTTCTCTTTTATCATAAACAGCCCAACTCTGATGAAAAAAAAAAAAAAGATCCATGAACTCCCACTGAACAACTTCTCCCAACATGATGCATGACTTCAAATGTGCTATTTGCGAAATGTAGGAACAATGGGCCCAGTTTGTGGTTCAAATTACAGCCAAAAGATTCAAACTCTTCTGTTTTTATAGCATCAACCAGCCATGAAAATAGGGAGCCAAGCAGAACGAGGTCAAGCTGTAATAACTCACCCGTCCTTTAGGTAATTGAACAAAATTTGCTTTGCTGTCTCTTCGTGTGTTTGTTGTGAAAGTTCCTGCTGACCTTTAAGGAGATCTGGCGTTGCCTGAATGGGACAGGAAATGAGAAAATGATCTGAACGTGGTAACAGAGACATCAGATTTACTACAACAAGCCTGAATCAAAACGTGGCGTCAAACGTGGTGCATTCCTGATTGCGTATCAATAAAATGGCATACCACCTTTTATTCAAGCAGTGGCTGACATAAGACAAATTGTCCCATGTCAATTTTTAGTCTTTAAACTGAAAGGGGAAGCCAACCCAATTTTTTCTGATTTGCAATATGTCAAATGCGCCTCCGCTAGTCAAAAAAAACATGGCATTCTCAATATTGTGTTTGTGGAATATGACCTATATCGCAAAATGTAAACATTTTTAGCCATCTCAGAAGGCGGCCACTTTACCAATTTCAGTCAACTGAAAATTAGATCACAGTTAGTCAGGGCTCAGGTAACAACCAATCACAGCTGACCTGGTTTCTGAAGGAGTGGCATGATGGGTTGTTCTCTGAGCCTTGAGCAACTGTGATGTCATTTGCAGTGGACAGCAAATGGCCGCCCCTTGGATGGACAAAAATGGGTGGATTTTCACTTTTTTTCCATGTCCCACAAACGTCATAGTCATAATGCTGTGTTTAGACTAGTGGGGCTGCATTGAACATATTGTCAAAAAATAATAATAATAATGGGAGGTTCGTATCTCCTTTAAGTTTGGGAAGCGATATTAAAGATTCACTACAATGAAATCAGAGATATGTTTCAAAATAAATTACCGGTAGTCATCTGTGAAGGTAATTGCTGAAAAACATGCAAAGCTTGAGAACTATGTAGTAATGAATAGTTGAGACAAATTTGTTTCAATATTTCAGAATTTCTGATTGTTGGGAGTGTTGCTAAAATGGATCCCAATGGGACACTGAAGGTCAGGAATGATACCCGTTTCCAACACTATGTAATAATTTTCTTCCTTTTGAAGCATAATTTTCCATGCTTTGTGATTTGTTCGTCATTCAAATTGGGCAGGGCTATTTGTGGTATGTCAAATTTAGAAGGTATAATTATTTTAATTTTACAGGGACTTTAAAGTCAAAGGCCATGTTTCCACCTCACAAAAATGAAAAATGTTTTTTTTTTGTTGCTATACTTCACAACTTACTGTAACTGAAACATACAAGATACTATTTTTATGGAACTGAACTGGTGCAAACGGGGCATGGGTAACAACTAGTGTTATGGTGATCTATTATGTACATTACCTGTACATCAGTGTCTGTGGTGGCTTTTTTGCCAACAACTGTGGACTTGGATAAAGATGTTGACAGCTTGCTCGCTGAAGACGCTGTGTCCACTGAGTCTTTATTCTTGAGTGTTACAACTGTAGAATGGCATTGGGTTTTTTGGTATCCCTGGATGTAGCCGACACCTGTGGATAAGGTGCTCTGGGGAGAGCCAGGGGCACTAGTGGTACGAGATGGTGACTTGGAATTGAGCATGAACCAGGGCTCCTGATTCCCAGCTGTCCTGTGCAGCCGGAGTTGTGAGGGCCGCAGGACGTGCTCCATTGATGCGCCACGACGACGGCTCGATTCATCCAGGGGCCTCGATCCTTCCTCTCGTCCGAAGGCGCTATCCACACTGTGAGAGCGTTTCCTGTCTTCAGGATTGATCCGGTTTCTTCGCCCAGCCCTGCCACGCCGATGGTGGCTGCCGTCTTTGCTGTCAAACTTCTCAATGAGCTCATCGACACCGGGAATGGGTCCCCTGTCAATGTCTCTGCCCGACCCAGGGACGAAAGGGATGTAGCGCCGGTTCTCGTGACGGTTAATGGTGTCCGCGTAAAGCGCATCAATGTTTTCATCCGCATAAAGCTTAGAGGTGGAGGACGATGAGGAGTGGCGAGAGCGAGAAGACAACTGCAGGACAGGTCCACTGGAGTCGGACCTCCTCAATGGAAGGACATCTGGCTCACGGTGTTTGCGATCGAGGCTTGAGTTGGCACTGTTCACTGAAGTGGGAGACTTGCACTGGGTTTTGTTCTGCTGACTCATGGGATTGGACACAGTGGACGCTTGGGTATGACCTTTGAGCATTGGCTTGGACTGAGGTGGACTCTGCTTGCTGAGACAAGGTTTGGACTGCGGCTGAGCCACTTGCGGCTTGGTCTGTTGCTGAGAATGCAGGGTCGGACCCAAAGACTGAGGAGTTAATTTGGGTTTTTGGTATGATGCCTCAGTCGAGCGTGTAGACGGAAGTTGACTTTTGTTCGATTGTGTGGGAGCTTTGTTCTGATCTTGGCTCGAAGACATGTTGTGGGATAGTGTAGATACAGTGGCTGTGGACTGAGTTCCGGTCTCAGCAACAGAAAGGGGCCTTGAAGGTAGACTCCGAAAGTTCAATGAATTGGTCTCTGGATCATAGGGCTGCAGTATCTCGGGATGCCTCTGAAAGTTCAGAAGGGTTTGCGCTTTCCTTGCTTGTGTATCTGCAGAGCCGTTCTGAGAGGCTGCGTACTGCATCATCTTCTGAGACCTGTACTCGCCGAAGGGGCTCCTGGGTCCACCCTCCTTATCTCCTCGAAAATCATACTCATGGTAGTTATCAATAAAAGAGCCCTCTGTCCCAATGTAGCCATTGCTATCGGCGTCAAAGGACTGAGGACCATTGTCCTGGTTGTTCAGAACTACGTAGGGATGTCCATCTATGCCCTGGACTCGAATGCTCAGACCATATGTACCACAATTGCTGTGGGGCCTAGAGGAGTGAGATGGTTGGGTGTAGCCCCGCTGTGGTCCACTAGTAGGAATGTCAGTCACTCTGTAGGACTCCATCAGGAATGCAGAAGGAAAATAAATCCCTCTCCCTGGATAAGGTGCCCTTTCTCTGGAAGAATCAGAGGGTCTATTAGTTGGAAATGAGAGACTGTATAATTCAATTAAAAATATATATTTTCTTGCCTCACAGTCTGAAACACATATAGAGCATTAGAACTTTGCTGAAAATAATCCTTGATGTTTTCCATCAGGTGTGAAAAGAACTGATTATACCGGGCAAGAATAACACACTGACATTTGTCTAAGTGTATGGACAGGAAAATTGGACTTCAAAAAAGGGAAAGTAACTGTAAAAATGGTTTCACTTGTCATTTACAATAAGCAACATGTTTTTCCAAACATCAACAAATGAGCAGCAAAACAAGTAATAAATGAAAGCGTGTACAAACACAAAAGGATGTTGCTCAGAAATATTTATGCCGGCCAAGACATACAGAGACAAAGCCATCAGCAGGCACCATGTGTTGCGGTAGACAATGGGCTTTGAGCAAGTTCCTGTTTGCCTTGCTGATAATGTCTCATTTACCAGATGCAACAATATAAAGACAAACTGAGATGGGCCTGGAAGAGGGCTCTGATAAGGATGACAACAAAGGTCTCAAGGCAGGATACATCACGCCATGGGTTTAACAGGCCAGGACAGACTAATGGCTGACACCCCTATGAATGTAAACATACCAAGCAGGAGGTTATAGGAAGGTGTTTACTGTAAAGCTAAATCATATACTGGGCAGGTCAAGAACCACACTCCTAATACATATCCATATGTATGTAAGAAAACCAACTGAACTCCACAGGAAGAAGCACTTGGTGACGGAAGCAAAGAAAAACTTCCTCTAAGGAGGAAACCTCACACAGAACCCGGCCGGCCTTTGTGGGGCAGCCGTCTTCCACGTGTGGTAGATTTAAGAAGCATAGACAAAATAGAGGAACAGAGGCTATCTAGGGAGAGAAAACAAGATCGAGGTGTTGATCAGCCAAGGACGGAATGAGAGAACAATGGGCACAACAACAGTTGTATCAACAACAGTAATAGTTCCATGATTACAGCAGGGACAATGATATTGTTCCGCTCCTGACATAAAAGGCAGATAATTGAGAAGGTGTGAATTTTTAGGGCAATTTGTGCAAGGACTGTGCAACCATTTTCCTGTCATTGTATTTTACCATCAGCACGGTGGAACGTGGTTAGCACTCTGACTCAAAATGATGAGGGCTGGGATTCCAATTAGAGCCTTCCAGTGTGGAGTTTACATTTCTCTAAATGTAGTCCACCCATCCATTTTCCGATCCACTTATCCTCAGGGTCGCGGGGGTGTTGGAGCCTATCCCAGCCGTTTTCGGGCAGTAGGCAGGGGACACTCTAAACCGGTTGCCAGCCAATCGCAGGTGTATATTTCAAATAAATAAATAAAATATCTAGCATAATGACAAAAAATATATATTAAACAAAGACCTTTCTGACACAGATGATTATTCTCCAATGTTTGTCAAACCGCTGCAGTATAGCACCAATTGATCCCATTTGAACATTTTGGTGTTTGAACATGTTTAATTTTACTTTGTTTCAAGTGTCCATTTTTGGAGAGACAATGAGGGCTAAAGAAAATTTGAGTGAATTGATCATCATCAAATCAAGAGTGCGAGAGATGTAAAATTATTTTTCACAAAATGTAGAATATACACAAAATTAATGTACGGTATAGATTTCTTCTTTTCCCTAATGAGAAAAGTGAGTTGCCCCAAATGTTTTTACAAGCTGTCGTGCTGGCTTCACCACAGGGCCCAGGTTAGAATGTCAAATCCTCGCTTTTGATCTCACGGAGCACATTTTTATCTCACCGTGGGAATTACTTGTGAAGTGTGAGGAGGCCTGACCATGCTGATAACCTGCTCAAACCCACAAGAGGAAAACAAAAGCGCTGTAATCGGCGCCATTTGGAGAAGAACGTCAAAATAAAGTCGAGTTAAATCACTAAAGCAGGGATTTACACTCTGGGAAAATATGAAAAGCTTACGTAACCTCATTAAGAATTGCTTATTGGCAGAGGTGGCAAACGTACTCGCACTGTGTTTACATATAAGTACGTGGGCTGCAGTATCAAAGTATTTGTACTTCGTTACTACCCACCACCGCCCATTGAAACTCCCGTGAGTGTCAAAATCATAAAAGTAGTTCTATCAATTTAACTCAAGACGTATATTTATGAGGAGAACGTCCTATAGCTAAGAACAATTCAAGTTTTAAACTGACGCACTTTGAAGACAGTCACATCACTACTCGGTAAAACAGGTGACTTCAAAGCACTCAAGCAACTAACTGCCATTTAAAACGTGGTTTAAAACGTGACATGAACGCCCGAAACCGTATCGAAAGCGAGCGGGGCTGCTGTAATTGTCTTTGGTTTCAACTTGTTGAGTTTGGTCGCTCACGACAAACACGTACGAACATCACTGGAAAGCGTTAGCTACTCACCACGAGCAGTCGTCCTCTTCGCCTGTCGTTTTTATAACAACAAAATATCTTTATTTAATATTAAAGCAGCAAGCAAAGTAACCGGGTCGCGCTTTATCAACTTAATTAGCGCAGTACTACTCACTGAGGGAGACAGTTTGAGGAGGAGGACGCTCGCAGCCCCGACTCTCGCTCCGGCTCGCCCCGCCTGCTGAAACGAGCGCACCGACCCGCCCACCAGGATACCCTGAAGCAGGCTGGTGGTCCACGAGCACCACCACGAACTGGTCCAGCCCGGACACTTGAAAGCACACCAAATGCTTTACCTGACAGTCGCAGATGGAAAATCACAAGTGGATTGAGCTGTTTCACCAATCAACAATAGTTACCACGTAAATATTTACATTTGAGACGAGTACAGTGAGGTTAAATTGTGCAAATTACGTGTTAAATGAAATCCTTACTCCATACTTTTTATGGAGGGTCTGCAAGTCTTTGAATTCGACAGCGCCGTCTTGTGGAGCATAAAGCAACTTGATGAATGTGATATAATTTTAATTTTTCTGATGATACAAAACGAAATATAACGCAGTACAAATACAAATTAGATTTTTTTTGGGGGGGGGGTTAAAATGTTAAATTGTATGTGAAACTAATATCTAATCATCATCATCGTCAATGACAATGTGTTTATGACAATCACTAAATTATTACTACAAGAATATTTGAATTAATATCAGTATTGTTTTTCACAATTATTGTTACTCTTAGATATTTTAAATGTATCCCTCCATCTATTATCCAAACTGCTTAGAATTTGTACATAGTTTGTTGTACACCACACCTTGTTTTCTCCTTCTTTTCATCATTATTACCATTAGGATTATTAAGATTGTTATGATGATTATTAGGATGTCTGCTCACCTCTGGTTTGGAACCTTAATTTGAAAACCTAAAACTTGAAACCCTTAGCCTCGTGTAAAACTCAAACTCTGAAATACTGTACTAAGTCGAGTTTCAAACCCTAATTTAAAATACTGGCCATATTTAAAACCTACTTTGAAACACTTTGGGAGTGGGGTAGATAAACGTTTTCCCCGTCTGTAAATACATATTCGGGATGCTGTACTGTAGATGGGCTATACTGCCTCATGAGCCACACCCTTGACACGCTGCAGGTCAAGTGAGTGAGTTTTTTGTGTGGAAGGTTTTTTTTTTGTTTGTTTGTTTTTATGAGTGAATTTTTGATGAGTGTGAGAGTTTTTGACAGTTTTTTGGGGTGTTTTTTTGGGGTAAGTGGAAGGTTTGTGTTAGTCGTGTAGTTTTTTTTTATGTGTGTGCGCGTGTGTGTGTGAGAGAGAGTTTATTCGTGGGATTTTTTTGAGTATTCATAAGATGTTTTAGATGTATGTGGAGGTGATTTGGGGTGTGAGAGGTCTATTTGAATAAGAGGGGTTTTTTTCAGTGCCAGTGCGAGTATTTTATAGGGTGAGAGAGGGAGTTTTTTTGTGAGCCGTGAAGAGACTTTATTGGTGTGAGAGGTTTTTGTGCGTATGAGAGCTGTTTTGGTGGAAGTGAGTCTTTATCGGTTTTAGAGGTGTGTGTGACAGGGAGAGAGAGAGAAAGGGAGAGAGTTTTTGGGTGAATGTGTGAATTTCTGGGTCTTTGTCAGAAACTTTGGTGAAGACAAGTCTTTTGCACTGTGTGAGAGGAAATAAAATAATGAGTTACCAAAGACTCATTAATTCCTGAGATTTAAGTCATGAAATGAAATAAAATCGCAGTAATGGAACCGAGTGCATTCACTGCAGGGAAACTCCTTGGACCGTTTGGGAGGACACCAGCCAGGGCCTTTTTGGCCCGGCGGTCGTGACAGGAAGTCAGCCTGCAGACATGGTGGTCCAGCTCCTACCAAAAAAACAAAAACAGTCCACCGGTCTAACACTCTCACTTGTTCCCCCAGAAGTATTGAAACGAAACGACAGTGATTAACGTGGCCTCCGGTCGGAGCTTCGGAAAGCGGATGTGGATTCGCAGACCTTGGAGGATGCGAGGGGTGCACACATCTGGAATGTGATCATTCCACACAGATGCGCCGCAAACATGATTTATGGCGCTGCACACTTCCAGGGTTTTTGAAGCGCTGAGACACGTTTTTACCAGCCTTTCAGGATGCATTCATCTCAGTCACAAGCCATACTGGAGTGGCCGGGTGTGCTCGGAACCTTAAACCAAGCAACTCGATTAAACAAAGTACTAATAAAAAGAAAATCTGGGAGGGAAAATGAAGATAATGAAATACAAATGAAACCCTATTTTAAATTAGTTGTTTTTCGGAATGTGCGAGAGCTTTATTTATATTTTTAGGTGTCCTAGAATTTTTGGTGGTGAATGTGAGTTTTTTGAGTGACGGTGGGAATTTTTTTTTGTTGTATTAGAATTTCTGGGTGCATGTGACATGAGAGAGATTTTGGTGTGCATCAGAGTAGTTTTGTCAAGTGAGTATTTTAATGTGAGAGTTTGTTGCATGTGTATGACATTTTTTTGTGTCTCTAAGAGGTTTTCTAATGGGTGTTTGAGTTTGTTGGGGGGGACTAAGAGTTTTTTTTTGTGTGAAAGTTTTTGTTATGAGAGCGTTTTTATGTGTGTGTGTTTTTTTTGGTGATGTTTTTGGTGCGTGTGAGTGAGTTTTTGTGTTTGTGTGCGTGTGTATTTTTTATTTAATTTTTTTTAACCATGAGAGATTTTTTTCTTTTTAGGCACGCAAGTTTTTTAGGTGTAAGCGTAAGTGAATTTTTGGGGGGTAAGTGTAAATTTTTAGCATGAGTGTGAGTTTTGTGGGGTTTGTGTGAGTTTTTTGATGCGTTCAAGTGTTTTGCTGTATGCAAGAGTTTTCTGTGCGTCTTGGGTTTTCTGGTGTTAGAATCTTTTTGGGTGGTATGTTTGATGGGCGACTGAGAATTTTTTTTTTAGTTGTTGGCCATTTTTTTGTTGAGATTTTTGTGCAAGAAGGCTTTTAGGTCAGCGTGTGTGAGATTTTTGTTCTATTTTTAGAACAATACAACGGTTCGCCCAGGTTGAAGTAAACAGCTAAACAACTCGAGTTTAAAAAAGATGGCACATTTATTGCAACATAAATGTTATATACAGTACATCATGTTTTTCTGTTGAAAAAAGACAAAACTGTAATTTTCATTGCCGCCTTTTCCAGATGTGCACACACAACATGTTCAACGTTTTGACACAAATGTTTCTCAGTCAACCACGAGAGACTTGCGAATGGACATTGGCATTTCCGGGAATAACAAAACAGGTTACGGTTAAGTGACCATGTACATTTTACTACCTAATATAGTAAAATAAAGTAAGAAACTTTTTACTCAAAACCTTTGCTTCCAAAAATCTAGAAAGAGTAATATTTAGAATTCAAGAAATATTCTTACAGTATTATTGTATAAAAGACTAACTACAGTGAAAAATAAGCCAATTTTTTTTAAACTGCTTTGCTTTTGATTTTCCTTTTTTCTATATTACACAAGGGAAAAAAGCATGTGGGAATACAGCAACTTGGCAAAGAAATACAAAGCGGAACATACGAAATGAAGGAAATGGAGCAGGAACTCACATGTATACTAAAATCATGAATACACACGTGTGAATACTGTCATGAGCAACAAGGCCACATACCGACCAGGGAAACACACATACACACGCACGCACGGAAAAGACAAACTAAAACTGTTCAATGATCGATTCTGAATGTAAACTTTTACTTTGACTCTAATGGAAGTCCTTTTTTTTTTTTTTTTTTTGCACAGAAGCTTTGTGAGACAATATACAGACAACTAAATGGAATATAAAGAACCAAACACTTAAAAAAAAACATGCACAACAAAACATAAATAAAGCCATTGCCAAAGGGAAATCTATTCTTTTGTTCGTTGTTGTGCTACAATCCCACAAAATGACCTCTTTTATCTATATATATGTTCAGCATAGTGTGATATATCAAGTCTGGCTTCTTTTATTAGGACTGAGCAAAATATAAGTGGAAGCTGGAAGAAATGACTTGACAAAAATGCATACCTACTTTTTTCCAGGCGAAAAAGTGGCCGTCGTTATTTGTTTAAAAAGAATATTAGGAATTGGAAACAAAATGTTAAGTGTCAAATTACACGTGCGTATGTCGACTACTCTACGGCTTAAGTAATCTCCTTTAGTAAAGACGCTACAAATAGGCAGGGAATGTGAAGATTTGCTATTTTTGTTGTTATTAGTATTTAAAACCCATTGCAATGTCAAATAAAATGGGAACTTTCAGTCAAACTTGAGGTTTTTTTTCCTTGTTGAGGAATAGAACGTTACCAAAACGAAACTAACAAAAACTTTTGGTTCCATGCTTTTTCTGGAAAAATCAAGAAAAAATGGGCCAATACATGAATGGCTGTGTTCGGAATCATCCGCTCATTCCCTACTCACTATACAGTGGTGCTTTGCGATACGAGTGACCTGACTTTTAATTTATTTTTGAAGACATTAGCCATTGTTAAGCAGATTATTATTATTTTTTTTTGGTTTGGACTTGCGAGGAAAAATATGATACAAGCATAGTGTGGTGACAGCGAACTCTACTTAATTCAGCTTTGTGTCAACATTATAACTTTGCGGAAAAATCCACTAACTTAATGCTAACGCATAATGGGAAATTTCCCTTTAAGTTATATCCCTTTAGACAACTGCTAATTGAACATAAATTGTGCAAGCAACATACGTACAAACACGGTATAACAATACTCACAGGCAGATCTTCTTTTTCCTCTGCACAGAACAATTGTACTTGTATCTCAAGGTTCCATTGTATTGTGATTTTATTTTTTAATCATGAGCCTAATAGGATAGTTGCCAAAGTCATTTTTTAACATTTTTGGAAAACAGGGTTTGCGGGGGCATTCTTCCATTACATCGGTAGTTTTTAAATATTTTGGAAGTCTAAGTTAAAATTGACACATGCAATGATATTACTAGACTAACAACAAAGTGAACTTGATAGTTTACTTTCATTATTCAAATGAAAAATTGTTTTGAACCCAATTCGCAAATGTACCGGATCAACAGATGCCAGCTGGTGGAACTTTTGAAATAAATATTGAACAAATAAATAAACTATAATAAGACCATATTTGTGAATTTATTGTGTATTTTACAAAACGAATACAAATAAAGCACTTTATATCCATTTGTGTTGTAATGTGTTGCTCTCTTCAAGATATTTTTGCACCATTACTTATCACTTTGCCTCTTGCCAACAATCAAACAATACCCCGGAAATGAAAAATTGCTTTTCTGTCATCACAAGGCATAATGGGATGTACGAGATGTGTCAGAAAAGATCCAGGACTGATGAAAAACGATAGTTTTCCAAATCCAAACGACGAGTTTTCCCTTGGGAAGTAATCACCTTGGAGTCTAAAACACTTTCGCACCTTTCTCTGTCCCATCATCAATTCTTTTAATTTGAGTCTTCACAGCCTTGTCGTCGCAGCGATCGTGATCTTATCCACGTCTTTAAAACAAACACTTCCCCCCACACCCCTCCTTGAGCTTGGGGGGAAGAAAAAAAAAATCAAACGGAGCCAGGTTGTGTGGATAGAAAGGTTTCTCCCTCCAGCAGTGTGCTGTTCTTCTCTGCCAGAAACTGTCCGATGCTCAGGGCTTTGGGAGCAGATGTGCCAGTTGCTCATCTCGCCACACTAAGCGGAAACTCATAGTTTGGATTTGAACTCTATCTTGAGTGACACAAGTCCTGAGACTTTTCTGACACAACTCCAATTTGATTTTGTTTTCCACCTCATTTCAAGATGCATCAAGGGATACATTAAAAGCATGAAACAGTTGATAATTGATGCTCATGAGACATTTGCAAAGCATGGCAAAATGGCAAACTCACAAGAAAGGGTGCCAAATAGTGGATAGGGAGTCATTTTGAACATAGCCAATCTCACTTTTTCCCTTATTTCACTTGCCAGGCTGGAGTGCTTTGTTTTGTAACGACACTGGTAAACTACAGGTTAAACTGAAAACTGTCTACATTTTCCCTTAAGACATACACTTGGAGCTCAAGGACGTAATAAATAGAAAGAAAAAAAAACTGCTGTTACAATGCATTCGTCAATTCAGTTTAGGCACGAGGCAACCTCCACGTGAACTTGGAAGAGACTGCGAAGTATGATTGTTCAGAAGCGACACGCTTCTTACAGATCTGCGTGATATGTGCTTGAGATTCTTCTCGCTTTTTGGGGGCAAAATTTGCGGACGGAGTGCCGCGCAGGCTCCTTGTCAGTCTTGGGACTGGATTGTGTTAGTCTTGAGTGATTTTGGCTTCTGGTGGTCTATTCTCCTCCGCAAAGTGGCGTAAAACGCAGCGGGGAGCCCCCTCCGTCACAAGGAGGCCAAGTCACCATCTCAGACGGGACGAAATGTTCTGCGTGCGGGACCTGTCACAGACAAGACAAATCGTATCAAGAGGTGGTGCTATGACATCAAACAACATGCGAAACACATTTGTAGTTGATACAGAGAGTGACCACACACACTGGTTCAATGCTTTGGCCACATAGCCCAAGGACTGGTGCTGAAAAACAGAGAGAAATAGAGAGCGTGATAGACATAGAGAGAGCTGGAGAGCTAGTTTCACAAAGTAAGTAGATACTGATAGATAACATGAGAGACGGAGCGAAGTGATAGAGAGGTAAAGAGCTAGACAGAGAAAGCTAGAGAAATACAGTATATAGAAACCGAAAGAGATGGACATTGTAGATATGACTGATTGAGAGTTCGAGCCATAGCTAGCTAGATAGATAGCTACATAGAAAGATACTTCTATAATCATCCCTGCTGAACGCCCAAGGCGCTGCCCAACAGCAGGAATTTCTGATGCGCACTCGCAGTTCGAGTATGTCTACAAACAATATTGTGAGACCGAGGTGGCGTTGGGTGACCGTAAGTGCCCGATAGACAGATAGATAGATAGATAGATAGATAGATAGATAGATAGATAGATAGATAGATAGATAGATAGATAGATAGATAGATAGATAAATAGATAGATAAATAGATAGATGAGCAGATTAAAGGTGGCAAAAGTTTCAAAAATATGATTGGAGTCATTTGTTTCACATCTCAAACAGGGGTGTGTTCATTTTCTCTATCCACCGTAATCTGTATTTTCAGATCAGAAACATTTATGAACTGATTGGTCGTGCGCCACCTCTCGAGAGGTTCAATCAGGAACTTGATCACATGGGAATGAACTGGCAAGATGTTCAATTGTTGATTCATTTCGTGATTTATCAAACAGAGCGGCCCCAACGTTACCTAGTCCTACTGTAGCTTGTCCAATGTGAAGGGCCGTTGTTATGTTTTGCTTCCGTTTTATATGAGATAAAACACACTAAGTTTGGCTTTTGGACTGTTGGTGACAAAGAGATGAGAGAGGGACCTTGACATTTTGTCAGTAGATCATGAAAAGACGAGTTGGCTGCAGAGTTTCGTGTACCTGTCCGGGCCTCAGAGGTGGCCCATGGGGTTGGATGTGTCAGTCAAGCTTGGGTGGACCCCCGTGTGACCTTGTTGACCATCACCGGAACCGCCCGACACTTTTTCCTCCTCTCTTCTCTTAAGGCAGGCTGCTTTGGGGTTTAGATTCCGCTCTATAGGGCCAAACAGTCAAAAGAATAAGACAATGTCATTTGATTTCATTTCGGACAAAGCCGCGGCGAGCAGCACAGATGAAGGGGGGAAAAAAACAACTTACAGTACTTCCGGTTTATTTATTATCAAAAGGCAGAAAAATATCTTATTTTTTTAGACTTCTTTGAGACGTCCTTTGAGACTCCTTTGTGATTAAGGACTATAAAAATACCTCTGACATTATTGCACTAATAATAAATATTAATGTCAAAGTTAAACAAGGCAAGAATTCATATTTGAACAAGTGAATTTCAACTAGTAAAGACCTCTGACTTGTTGCTCCAAACTGAGGATGACCGCCACGGCCTGATGGAGGATGAGCAGCTTGGTCTGAGGCTTCTCGCTCTTCAGGTGCAGCTGGCACATGCGGCCCAGCTCCTTGAAGGCCTCGTTGATGTCCCGCACCCGCAAGCGTTCCCGGGCGTTGTTGGCCATTCTCCGCTCTCGCTCTCGCTCCGCTTTCTGCTCAGGGTTCAGGTCTTCGTCCTCGGTCAGACTGTCGGGTACATGAAAACACTTTTGAAAAGGAAGTGAGGTTTCCACTCTTTTCTTGAAGTTATTTTCCAGGACATTTCCCGTTTTTTGTGTGACTTTTCCAGGACTTTTTCATCTGCTCCGATATGCTACAGTTATCACAATCGACACTCATAAATTCCACCCCAAACTTTGCAGAAAAGTAATTTTCGACACTTGTGCCTTATATTTTGTATATTTAACCAGATTGTTTCAATGTTACCAAAGACCATCCCAAATTTGCTGCAAAAAAAGACTCTCATCGTTCACCCCAAAAGAGCCATTCAAAAGGACGACTCATTAATGAACATCACAACACTAATATAAGATTTCACTTGGATGGTGATATCAAAATTAACTTAATTGCTACAAAAATCAATCATCATCTGATTGACGAACGAACTGCTGATGGGTTGGAGAAAGGCCAAACCCCATGATAGTATCCATGGCACCGCCATAGCCCAGGGGCTAAGAACTGCATGAAAATTCTGAGCTATGAAATCCATGCACATACACAATATTTTAATACAGCTAAATTCCTAGTTCAGTTTTTCTCATTTACATATTTTCTGTCTCTGCTGTCTGCCAATGGGGCAAGTGCAAAATACTGAGTGTACGAACTACCTGTTACCCATCCCCATCTCGAAGCCGTTATCGTGAACGCTGTGGTTTAACTGAAAAACAGAGATGGATTTAATCTCAAAGAGTACAGCTAAAGGTGACGGCACGCCCACGACAGCTCTCTGTCACTCAATAGAGGAGACAGAGAGGGGGAGAAAAACCTCACACTTGGTATACAACGCTAGAGCAACACTATTTAACCGAAATGTATTCTTTGGATAAAAATAAATCCCTTCTTGGGTGTGAAAAAGTTCATAAATTTAGCAACAAAGTCATATGGAAAAACTGGGCAAGAACTGTTCTATGGGAATATGCAATTTGATTAGCTGATAGCGTCATGTGGGGCGCTGTGCTAGTTTGAAGCACAGATTATTTGAATGTGTATTGTTGTCTGTCTCTATATGAGCTCTGTGATTGACCGGCGACCAGTGCAGGGTATACTCTGCATTTTGTCTGAAGTGAGGATGGATAGATCCTGAACAGGATAAACGGTTTAGAGAATGAATCGATAGAACGAATGGATAGCTCATAAATGAATCATTAAACGATTCAAAATTAAATCACATTTTTTTCTTTTTTTTTTTTTACAGATAGGTAGCTATTACTTTCTGTTCAGCGAAAATATGTGGACTTACCTTGTGCGTGTGCCAGCGCGCGGTGTTTTCAGGCTGTCGCTCTCATCATCCGACTTGTCATCGCCTGAGAGCGAGTCATTCATGTCATCCTTGTCCTGCTTCTCCACTTTCAGCGCCAAGGTGGCGGCCACCTGACCAGCCAAGCCTGGAAAAGGAGCGGGAGGCGAGAACAAGGTAAGTTAAGGTGAGCTGCCTATCGGCCATAAAATGAGTCAGGAGCAAGTATGGGGCCCATCGGACCTCTGAATGCTTCCATTTGATGGTTGAGCTCTGTGCTGGATGTGGAGCCAGTGCTCGGTAGGCCTCCGTGGCTATTCAGACTTGCTGTGTCGTCAGCATGGGAAGAAACCTGTAACAAAAACAGGAGATACATTGTCAAGACGGGAAGTTGACATCCTCTGCAAATGAATCAACAATACAAGACCAAACAGAGAGAGAGAATGGTTAGATTTGCTGGAAGACTTTCAAGCAAGTGCTTGGTACAAGGTGTGCAAAAAAAAATAAAAATACTGTGGAAAAAAGGGCTTCAGTGATGAATCGAATCAATGCTGCTTTTAAACACACATTAATTTCTTGGGGGGGGGCATCGTTTCAACTTTGTACATCACAGGACAACTTGGGGATCTAATAAGAGACAGAGTTTACTCATGGCTGTCTTTAACCACAACTAAGACTCTTTTTCATGTCTAAAAGGAGACTATTTTTAGATTTCTTTGGTGTTCACTTTCAAAAGACGTCAAAGTAGTCTAAATCCCCGGTTGCGACATAACACTCTCATTATGTACACATTCATGAGTGGCAAATAGTCAACAACCAGCACGTACAACCACAATCCACATTCTTTCAAGATGTTCAGCACATGCCCCCCCCCCTCCAAAGTTAATTCAGTTCTCTTTCTACTTCCAAGAGAAGACGGGGAAAGTGTCACTGAGGCTGGAGGGTATCTCCCTGCATTCCCCCTCACCAAATGTTTATTTATGTAATCCCCTGTCACTGTTGGCCTCTGTTACCCCCTTTACTCCAAAACCATCCCTTTCTTCAGTGCTACACTAATCGTTGCTGTGCTCTCAACAGGTGCCCTAACAAGTCTTTGTGCGCAGGAGGAGGAGGAGGGAAAAGCTGGGGTTCTGGCAAGAAAAGAAGGCTGCCATTTTCATGGCTGGGCCTGATTATCATACAGCTGAGGAGGCACGGGGTGCAGACACACGTTCCCAACTATTCAGATTTCCTTGCTTGTTAAAAAGAAGCGAAGAAAAGGGGTACAAAAAGGGAGGGCGGGTGGAGGGGGTGGGTGGGCGGCTGTCATCCAGACTAAAAGCCTGTGGCTATGTTGAGGCTGGTGAGCCTGTTTGAGGGGAGCTCTCCCCACACAGGAAGACCTATGTTCGTGCAAACACAGCATGTTCTATCTGGCAGTCACAGTCGCTTAAACATTACTGCCACAGCATGGTGCTTGATAACAAACACAATAAAATCCATTGAGAACCTAGACATTTCATGTATGGGCTGTGCAAACAGTTTGAAAAGACCAAATTAGTACAGTAAGGTATCAATGTATTAAA
This sequence comes from Hippocampus guttulatus, assembly GCF_054856545.1. Classification (NCBI taxonomy): domain Eukaryota; kingdom Metazoa; phylum Chordata; class Actinopteri; order Syngnathiformes; family Syngnathidae; genus Hippocampus; species Hippocampus guttulatus. Next base: position 15,030,040 of record NC_141263.1, read on the forward strand.
AACTTGGCCATGCCCAATTCTGCATTTTGTCGACGATGCCAATTATTTCTATTGTTTCTCAATACAGTGTTCTTAATATTGGCGGAAGTTGGGGATATTGTACATCTGAACTATAGTCCTTTCAGTAATCAACAAAAATGCTCCGATACTACAATACCTTTCAAGCAGGTACAGTAGGAGCCATGTCAGTCGTGATGCGTTACCTTAAGTTTAACATGCATGATAACAATTATTAAACATCAAGTTGGATGTTAAAATGTCAGGAATGACAAGCTGCATCTGTATTATATTTGAGCAAAGCTGATGCCATGTTCCGCAATATTGTGTGTGTGTGTGTGTGTGTGTTTTTCAACAATACTTGATTTTTTTTCTAAAACATTCGTACCACAATACAAGATGTCTTTATTCATCAACTATCAGTACTTTGCATTGGTGAATACTCAATTGTATGTGTTTGTACCCATATTCGATGCATCCCTAGTAGAAGTAACTAGGATCCTTGAGAATGGCACAGAGGATTGTGTTTGGACAGTGTGGTCAGATGCTAATAATTTTGAAACTGTAAGAAACATTCACAATGGGAGATATTAGTCATGAACATCCCTTAACACAATCTCTTACAATATTTTGCTATTTCACGTATGTCATTTGCAGCCAGAAGATACCCATTTAACAAATACAAATTGAATACTCCGCAAACATTTTGGATCACTTAACTGGATATAAAGGAAAGTAAAGGAGAAAATTGTGTTCAGTGGTACATACAATAATCATTATTATGCTGGGGAGAAAAATAATTTTGAAATCTTCCATTTTTACAGCAGAGATTTTATTAAAGCTGAAGCTATTTGGGGGTTATGTCCTACAGTAAGCTGGACTGTCTCCCTTTCATTTGTATTGCAAAGATAATAAAAATCTCTTGAATTCAGACAAGAAATCACATATATTTTTCAAATTTGTGTTTCACTCTAGTGAGTATATGCAGTTAAGTCAAATGGGGTTGAATCAGCATCCAGTGATTACACTTATGGAAAATATGTCAGTGTACCAACTCTGTGTGGGATATGTGCTTTTGTCACATGATGATGAATTATTTCTGAACAGGTGGCAGTAGTGAGATGTAAAAAAAAAAAAGAAGTTTATTTTCCCAGAAGTATTTCAAACACAATATCTTAATTAGGGAGACAGAAAAATGAAAATGGGCTTCATACCATTGTTGTTGTCCGACTGGGAGTCAACGCTGAGGCAGGGAAACTTGCTCCAATGGCTGCCAGTTGCCCATTTTGTGCCTGTCCCAGCAGACTGTGGATGTCGCTGGGTAGACTGGCAGTGGAGCCCACTGCGTGGTTCCTCAGAACAAGGATTGCATCATCCAGTCGGTCAAGACGATCCTCCATTCGCGACTGAGGGGCGCAGAGGGATTGTAGCGTGGAAGGTCAGGGGGAGGGAGAGGAGCGAGAAAAGAACGACAGAGCAGCTTAGTATAAGCATATTAGGGCCAAAAATTGAAAACACTGATTGGATGGCGTGGACTTGAAAAGTGAAGATAAAAGAAAATTCAAATGCGCACAAGAGCCCCAAACATCAACAAATATACTTGCTTGTGTGGAAGTGAATGGAGTGGATTAACATCTGCACTCAAGCAGATTGTGGCAAGCTAATAAGATAATTTAACAATGGCAACAAAAGCTGATTGAAAAAATAAAAATAACGATTGCATGTCAAGGTCAGAAGAGCAACCCAAAACAATGGACGATGATTTATGAAACACATTACAGATTACCAGCTCAATCTAAAGTACCTCGCAGACGTCCTTTAAGAAAGACATGGCATCCTGAAGATGCTCATGTAACTGCTGATGAACTCTGTTTTTCTGCCCAAGTCCCCAAAAAAATAAGAAGAGGATTAAGAAAGATCAGAAATACATTGAGAGAGAGAGATTATTCTTTAAGAAGAAACAAAATTTGCAAACAGATATACATCTGCTGACCAATCACTTTGTAAGGATGAAAGTTTTGTTGTGTGCCTTACAATGACATTGGCGGGCCACTGGTTTCATTGCGATTAAAAATTGCTGGTTAACGGTGTGGCAAGATTACAACGTTACAGATGGAACAGCCAATCAAAAACGCACATGAACTTTCACAAAGAATAAATAAACACAAATAAAATTTCGATCATTGCCAATATCTCCACACTGCTTTATTGCCACCCTCAATTCCTCTCTTTGCGGTGATCCTTGACAATCGCAGTACGTTTTTGTGGTTGAATAAAAATAAATAGCCTCAAAACACGATACAGGCAAACAGTTTTTCCATTGCACAATGCCAGTCGATGTGTGGTGCTGAATCGCTTGGGGTACAGCGTAGAGTAGCCAACTGTATTATTATTATTTTTTTTTGTGATGGTCCATTTCAGTTGCGTTCAGCCACAGTGTTTCTTGGTGTGTGGCAGGCCAAAGCTAGTAAACATTCATTGGCTACTGCTGGAATGAAAAAGCTGCAATGTCTCTAATACATACAAACTTTTGCATCATATGCTTTTTTTATATATATATATATATACACACACACACACACACATATATATATATATATATATATATATATATATATACACACACACATATATATATATATACACACATATAGAGAGAGAGAGAGAGAGAGAGAGAGAGAGAGAGAGAGAGAGAGAGAGAGAGAGAGAGAGAGAGAGAGAGAGAGTTCCAAGTCATGTGGCGCAAGTGGAAACTTGCTGGCTTACAGCAAAGTCCTTTCATTGTAAAATGACCGAGAGTGTCTCAATCCATTAGCTATTTGTCATTTCATCGGGAATGAATTCCTCAAGTGGGATGTTTAGACAGTTGCTCAGCCCCGATTCTAGAAGTCATGGGGCTTTCCAAATTCCACGGGAATTTATAACTTTGGCTACTTGGAAAATCTGACCTGCTCTTTTATTTTGCATAGATTGAAGCAATATGTGTACGGGTGAAATGAAATCTGCAGCAAGGCAGTAAAGGAATCCCGGATAAGGGGCTCTGCATACAGCTGCTGGCAGCCTCTTGAACTAAACCCTTCCCCCCCAAGTGTCAATCCTGGAGCAGGAGACAGATGGCAAGTCCTAAGGGACAGGTATTGTTCAGTTATCCTTGACCTTCCACTTAATCCTCCGCAAACATTTGTGGAAATCTCATTGTCATGATAACACAACCAAAGTGAGCATCCATATAGGATGAAGAAAGGAAGAAAGCTTACCAATGAGTGAAGTGAGTTCTCATAATTTGGAGAAGAAGCGGTTTGTCCACTAGGACGCGGCCACTGGTTGGTCCCTAAGCAAAGAGACAAAGGTTCACTGTAGGTAAGTTGACAATTGATGCTGCTTCCATTTAATATCAACATGGCTGATGGCTGCGTCTTGCTTCACTGACTCCAGACACCAACAACAGCTAACCGTCATAACACACTGACATGCCAATTTACTGGCGTCAGGATATATTTTTATCATTAAGGATGAGATTACATCATTTCCTGACATCTGAGCAGCATACTGACACGCGAGCTGGCCGGGAGTTTGTCTTACGCCCCCATTTCCATATCCTGGATCTCTGGCTTGTTTCGACAAGGAAGAAAAATAATATGAGCAGTGACAAATCTGATTTGTAACACCATTCCTTCCAACCACCTGAAGCAAATCTGAGAGTTTAGATGTAAATTTTCCATTTGACAAATGGTCTTAATCTGGGTATGTAATAAAAGCAATGTGTCAAGTATGAAGGCTCAATAAAAGTTGATGCTCTTGCATAACGTTGCTGCTAGGCAGAATGCTAACATCTCCAAAATCATGACTTTTCTGGGGGTGAAAAAAAGCATCACTTGCTTGAGTTACCAGCAAAAAAGGCTTACTCAAATACAAATAACGTAACTATATTCACTTATTGTTTAAAAAAAACATCCAGATGATCAGTCTTGAGGTGATATAATGCTGCACTGATCCCGCAGAGTCATGAAAAGAGAGTTTTATGACACTTCTCAGTTCAAGTGCTCAAAGGAGTTCATGGACTTTTTCTCAAGGTGTTTTCAAGACTTTAAATAGGTTAATAGTGAGTAAAAATAAGTCAGTCAATGTGGGGACAGAGCAATGGTATTGATTTTGTGGGGAAAAAACAAAAAACATTAACCACTTACTCAGACACGATTTCTAGCCAACAGTGACAATAAACTGGTCTTTCTTTGTGTCTCAATCATATTTTACGAATTTAATATTAGGTTCTTTCAATTAAATATGATTTAGAAAGCACCAACTACATATTTAATGAACTTCATTCATTTCATTGTGTAGCAAAAAAAAAGAGGTAAATAATGTTTACAATAGATGATATTCCATGTTCCATTTTCCTTATTAAGGGCCCTGAAGGGTTTTCCTTATTCCTTAAACCAAGATGAATATGTATTGTAACGAGAGGGAACATACAATCATAACCATAATAGACTTTGACAACTCTTCCAGGTTATTTGCAAGAAATGCCTGGAGCACTTTCCAGTTCTGTGCTGTCTGGTGGAGGATTGCCAAACCAAGTCATTCATTTAGATTATGGTAAGTATGATGTTACAGGACACTTCAGATATATATATTTTTTGGAGGGTGGATTCACATGGAGGAAGTGAAGCATTGGTTTCACCTCTAAATAGACTGATGTCTTATTCCTGCTTACACTGAAATGGGGAATAACAACCGACAATAAAGGAAAAAAACTTTCTGAAATAAATGGGACTTAAAACAACAGCGCCATACAGTGAAGACTTGATATTAACCATACCACAAAAGAAACAAGCACAAAAAAAGCTTAGCTTGTTTTCCTTCCAATTGTTTCAGTGAATGTCACACTTCATATGTAACTCTCTGTCATCCCTTGGCATGAAAGACTTCAGACACGAGAAAAAAAAAGATGAAAAGAACTTGGGTTTAGCTCCATCTTGCTGCCAGATGAGCAAGACATGAACTTCACATGCCTCCACTGCCTGATGGCTATAAATTTATACACACACACACACACACACAGACACACACACACACACACACACACACACACACACACACACACACACACACACGGCGAGAGAGAGAGAAACAGCAGGGCTGATTGCAGAAACATCTGATGAGTAATGCTCTGTATCTTGGTGCAACCCTAATGATGAATGGCGTTTTAGTTAATGTGCACCACGAGCCAAATTTTGTCTCCCTTTTCACGAAACCAGTCTGTTACTAACCTCACAAAATGCGGGGAAACCTCTCTGCATTTGACTTTCCAACTCGGATTTAATGCCACTGGAATTCTTTTTGGGGACACACTTTTGTGTATCCAAATAACAAACATAGGGTGCTGTGTTGTTTCACCCACCGGCAGAGACTTTTTGCAGCTCTGTGTGTGCGCGCATGTGTGTGGGTATGTGTTAGAGGAACAGCTGTCCACAGGGCAGGGCAACAGCTGAGGATGAGAGGAGCATAGGTAAAGACAGCTGTCACCAGTCCATTACCATACTTGAAACAACTGTCCATTAAAAAAACACACTGGGGTTTCCTACTTGGCGTCTCCCCCCTTTTTTCCCCCTACATTAGTGGTTCTCGCGTCTTAATATGGCTGCAAGGCTTCATGCCACTCATTTAAATGACATCATACATGGGCTACAAATAGTGTTGTAGAGTTAAATCAATAATAATGGAGATAATAAAAGTGTAACATAAAATCTTCGTCCAAAAATGTAGGATTAGTATGACAAACTACACAGCGATCCACAAGCCACTTTTTTAAAAGCTACACAATGTTCTGCTTAGTCAAAAAAAAGAAAGAAAAGGAAAAAAAAAACGAAACAAAAAGCTTTTCATCGATGTAATTCAAAACCACTTCAAACAAATCTTTTTAAATCCTTAAGCAGCTCAAAAGCCATGGCCTCATTCATTTATATTTCTATTGTTGTTCCGGGGCTCGTCATTAACATTTCAATCCACCCCCCACCACCCCCCAAAAGAAAGAACATAATAAATAAATAAATGTGATCTGAGCAGATGCGTGTCAGCAAGCCATAGAATTATGAGCATGAAAGCTCTGAGGAAAAGATGTGAGTACCTCTGCCACACCGAGAAGCTGTGTGGGTTGTAGGACTATAATAGAGAGTGGACACAGAAAGTAAGGCACTGATTTAAGCTGCCCAGGAGCCGTTGTTGTCAACCTGCACAAGTTGCATCGCATGATGTTTCGGCAGGAGGTGTGCCAGCGAGGAGTGCAGATTGGGAGCAGCTGGCCACAAAATCTGCTGGATACCCCCTCCTCTCTTTGTTGTACTCATTCACATACATTTGATAAAAATTGACAAATATTTCCATGGCACGCAACTTTTAAACCCAGCTAAAAGAAGTTAATCACTCATCGACAGCTAACTTGTGAGTTAAGGCTGCATTTATGTTTTGTTCCTGCTGGCCACTCAACGGAGGCGACTCAAAGGCTCAAAAGGTTTTAGTCAGCGGTTTACCATGTATGCCAGCACATTCTGAGGGGATTCCTCAAGTTTTTCACGTTCTATTAAGGGTTTCGACGGATGAAACGTGGAGGCCAGGCAGCTTTGGAGCAAGTTTGCTGTCCCTCAAGAGTTGACGTACAGTAAGCGCAGGGTGGAGGTGTCAAGTATGCTACCTCTCAATTAATGTTTATTTGATTTCTGTCTACTCAATAATTGGTCTCTCTGCCAAAACCAAAACAGGTAAATGAGTCTGTTCTTCACATACACACTTCATGGTGCCATTTTATTGAAAGAAATTCACAGATCCTATACAGAGTGAAAAAGGTTAACATACAAAGTGGAATTCTAAAATGTGAATGCCTTTAAGTCAGATGCACTGCAAACCAATGACAGTTTTGGAAAAAGAAGCGCACAAGTGCAGTGCCATTGAAGTGAATATGTAACTTGAGCCTTTAAAAGGTTACCGTAATTGAAGTCACAACCAAGAATGCGCCTCGAGACTGTGTTCATGAGATCATACTGAAAGAATTGGGTTTTACCTGGTCTTCCAGACGGGGTGCCAGCAGCCGTCACCACAGTCAGTGCTGAGCCAGCGCCTGCTGTGGCTGTGAGAGGTGAAGGGGAACCCACAGGCGTGGACGGGTCCGAGGGAAAACTACTGCTCGTGTGGTCAGGTGAGTAAATCTATGAGAGCAGAAAGAATGCGGCATCAGATGTCACAGACGATATTGCTGTGGATACAATCAATCATATGTTGCTCCATACATTAGCTCTAGTTTAATTAAAAGTGAGCAATCATCGTTTTTTTGACATGACAAAATGGTTGATTAAAGCACAATCACTTCCCCAATTTTTCCCTTTTAATCAGATGATATTGTGCTGTAATAGAACATGTCTCTGAGAAAGGGCCCCGCGAAATGGATCCTCACTAATTAGCAGGAAAAAGCAGCAGATAGATAGAGATTTCGCTGCTCAGTAATCATCAAATTGAGCTGGCGGGAAACCGTTTGACTTCTCTGGAGAAGATAGAATGTCCTCATTAATAATCTCCTTATTCAATCACGATCTTTGGGCTTTACGTTTTCAATCAACTTGGAGTATCAGGCAAGTGTAGCACTGAGCATGGAGGGAAAGGGGGAGGGAGGGATGGACAGAATGGCTATTAAAGCTTTTCTAGCACTAAGAACTGTGTTCTTCTTTTTCCCCTACACTCTCAGGCACGCAATTCAGTGGAAAACTAAGACGGATTAATAATGCGGTCATCACTGTGTCAAATACAAACAAGACTCAACACAAATCCCCAAACATGTCTCAGTTTCACAAAAGCAAGTTGCTTATAACCGTGACTTCTGACCAAACAATATATGGCCAAGGACGCTGCATTCAAAGTGAAACAGGGTTCCTTTTACTGGAACAAATGAAGCCCCGCCTCTTCATCAGTCACACTCCCGCAGGCAGAGAAGGGCCAATTTAAAAGGGGGCTTGGGGGGCGGACAAAAACTCTACAAAGGGCGGCCCGTGGAGTTGAGCCACAGCAGTTATAAACTCCCCAGTGCCCCCGCTCTACGCACCTACCCCACGCTGTCCAACCGTGTCCATTTCATTCCAGCTTTGTCATGCTAAGAGAATTAAGTCTAGAAATATAAAAGACTTAATTTGTTATTACCATGGCTAAACTCACATTTTCCATTCAGATTTTTTTTCTCCAGTTTTTCACTGATGTCTGTAATGTTTGTCGAAATCCAAATGTGTTATTTCACAAATTTGAGTAAGGTGTATGAAAAAAAAATGGTGGGTCTTATTTCATGAAAAGTGGAATTTAGGACAACGGTTCAATCCATTATAGGGAAAAACGCAGAAATTGGAACAATGTATCTGAAGATGAATTTTATACAAATTTAGCCATTCAAATGATGAACAGAACTACTTCTATTAATAATGTTTTTAATCATTAATTCACACATGTGTCAGACAGAGATGGGGAATGGCAATCACAGTGGACCGGAATGTTGACACATTAGACAGCACAGCTTTGAAACAAATTATCGAGACCAAACAATCCCACAATTAATTTTACATTTAGGGAAAGAGTGCAGATTCCAGTATCATTTTATTCGATGGGATAGCCAAACTAAGCGTCCAGTTCAATGCGTCACGGGTGTGTGGTTGCAGCTCACCGAGGCTAAAGCCTTGCCGAGTGCATCCCCAGTCTGTGAGCTTCCAGTGGCGTTCCCCCGATTTGTGGCAGCTTCAAACGCGCAGAGAAAGAGAGAGTGAGCTCGACGAATGTTCAAACAAGCCCCTGTATTTGCATTAAGAGCAGCACATGAGAACTTACCCAGCTCCCCATCTGCATTGTTGACCGACGGGGTATGTGTTGCAGAGACAAATGGTGAAGTGGTTGTGCTGCTTCTGTGGAAGCTGGACATTGGAGGAAGACTAGCATTGACGTCTGGGGAAGCGGAGTGTGCTGGGTAGGTCTGGAAATCACAAAACACAACTTTGAAACTCTGGAAGATCATGTTCATCCTTCGTATCTGTGGAGCAACGTTAAAGAAAGGGTGGACGGGCCTAAGCAGACAAGAAGAGATCAAAAAGTGACACAGAGTTTCGGTTACATCCTCACTGATAATGCCCAGAGAACATTTTTAACATGCACATTTTCATACTGTGGGGGCTTCTTGTGAAAAAATGTGTGGGTAGAATATTATCTGCATGCTTGCATCTGAAAATTATAGATATCTTTGCTGTGATAGCAAAATACAATTAAAACCCAAAAGTTGACGGCGAGGTCTCCCTGTAATTTAGTAAGCACCCTGCCAGTATATTGCAAAATTCTAATAGATGATACTGTCGAACTGCACACAAATACTTGGGAAGAGGATTGTCACCCGCTGATTGGCTTACCAGACGGTCATGTGAGTGCAGGCTGCTGTAGTTTCCTGACTGTGGCATGTGAGATGAAGACCCTGGAAGCATTCCTCCATAGCCAGGCTGACTAATCCCATTGGTTGAGTTCCAAGGGTCAGATGAACTGTGGGTACCATCTAATGACAAAATATATGGATGCATTTATTAGGGTGCATTTTTGAGTCTCAACAGAAAGCCGCGGGAGCCATAAACCCTCAACATGGGATTATCCAAGGAGCAGGGTTTTATTTTTCACTCTTGGGAATGAAACATGATCCTGGTTCTCAATACAACTGAGATCATAGAAAAGTAAAACAAACAACCAATTTATCTTTAACGTGTATAAAAGGTCCTGATATGGATGAGGTCAAAGAGGAATACAACCTTACTTACCAAAGAAAGTGCTTGCAAACATATTGCTGGAGGGCTTAGGAGAAGAGTAGGAGGGCGAGTCTCTGTTGAAGTCCTCTGAGTTTGGAGATGGGGCGTACACCTATGAACACATCATACATGTTATTCGTAAAAAAAGCTATTGTCTGATAAATTAATCCATTGAGGAGTCAGTGCAAGTGCAAGTGTTATGTCAATTTCTAGCTTCATAAAATCAAGGTCAATTTTTGAGCCTCTTAAAACAAAATACATTGGAAAATTGTCCAAGGATGGCAAATTGAAGACCCAATGCAAACCGCACACGGAACAGACCAAAATATATTGTGACTGTGCTGTGCTGCACTGTGAGATGTCATTTAATTTTCTGTCCACAACCAAGTAAGTAAGGTGCTGAACATTTAACTGCTCACAGCCAATGTGACGACTCGCCAGCAATCATGCAACCCATTATATGCATGCTGTTGATACAATGTCTGAGGTCAAGTCAAGTGCAGCGGCACGTCATCTTACAAATGACTTGACTCACGAGTTTCCAGACATGAGCTGTAGCTTGGTCAATTTTTGTAGTGCTGAATCATGGCAGCAAACTTCACAAGTCTCTCTCTTTCTCTTTCCCTTCCTCTACACACACACACACACACACACACACACGTGGCATGTATACAGTAAATATACGGTACTTACACAGTTGTCCCTCACTATTAGCAGATTTTTTTAAAAGTGCACTTTTGCATGCTTTTTTTTTTAACAGCTTACAACCTGCATTGTGCCCTAATTGATTTCCTCTATTTTTACGGTACTGTGTATTTCTGCATTCTGTTTTTTACAGCATACAAATCCGTATTGTATTCTGCATCTTGAGAGGCTAAGGTCTTGTAAACCAGTTTGAATCCATCTCCTCCATTCCATGTCTCCTGTACAATAAACAATTAATAATAATAATAATAATACTTGATAATTGTTTTTCTTGCAAAGGTTTGAACCTTGAGCGTGTTTCAACGAGAAAAATGTGGCAGAATTTTAATGGTGCGGTTTACAGGGTTAAAACATGTACAGTGAAACCTTGCTATAACGCAGTTCACCTTTCACAGCGTCGCTGTTTCGCGCATTTTTTTACATGCATTTAATTTTTTTACATGCATTTAATTTTTTTTTTAACAGTGAATTGTGATTTTTGATTTCATTCTATAGTACAGTATTTTATTGTATAATAATTGTAAAAAATAAAGCTGACTACTTCACAGATTTTGCCTATCCTGGGTTCTTCTTGGAACGTAACCCCCGCGATAAACAAGAACTGAATTGAGTTGTTTAACACAGCTAAATGTAAATACTATGCAATAAAAGCTGCAATTCTGAACTTTTGTCTCTTTTTTTTTTTTTTGGTTCTGAAACCCAAGTGTACAACATAAACAAAGGAATTGACCTTGCTGTTTCAATAATTAGGGAATCGCGTGTGTGTATGTGTGTGTTATTCGAAATACACACACACAAACCTTGATATTAATTCCATCCATCCATTTTCCGATCCGCTTATCCTCACAAGGGTCGCGGGGGGTGCTGGAGCCTATCCCAGCCGTCTTCCGCCAGTAGGCAGGGGACACCCTGAACCGGTTGCCAGCCAATTGCAGTTGATATTAATTTATATTAATAATGAATTGTCCTAAAGATATCTAACTGTAAATGATACTACTACTGTATCTGCAGCCACCTTAATGACAAGCAAGCAATCAAGCTCATCAAGCATCAAACGGCAGTATTTGCTTTTTAGATCAACACAGGCTCCAATGGAGCTTTAATGATAGTCGCATACTTGCAGAGTTTAAATGACTGTGGCAAATGACCAAATTCTGTGACAGGCACAAATTCAAATCAATGCTCCAAAAACAGTCTGCTCTACTTTAGATTTGTACCTGCAAGCGGGCAAACGAGAGTACAATGGGCACGCTGTTGAACAGCTTATGTGTGTGTGTGTGCCAAGTCGGTGGGAGGATCAAAAGAGACTTGGGGCCAAAAACCAGTGATGTGGTTTCTGAATTCATCCACTCCAGATGGAGGGAGAGAGGGTGAGTAAAAGCCGACAGAGCTCATCGAAAGGAAGAAAAGATCGAAGGTTTGGACAAATTCGCCCTCCCACGGAGAGCACTGGATGACCCTCATCATGTCACACTAATCAGAGCCAGACCTGCCAGCTAGATTCCACTTGCCCATTCGCAGAAAATGCCCCACTCTCTGCTCACTTGTAGGGTTAATTTCTCTTAATGGCCTCGCGTCGCACCACGGACCAGATGTGTGCAGTCATACTGCATATACTTTCTTTTTTTTCCATGCGCTGATCTATTGTGTCCACAGCTTATGAAAATGATTCATTTAATGAGGCAATAAAATCGAATCTCTGAACTGCTGACGGGTATGAAAAAAACTATCACATTATAGAATTATGTCGCTTTTCCATTGCAGGGTGTCTCTATTCTACCTCACTTTCCGAGTAAAAATAGTAGTGCAGGGGACTATGAAAACATATGCCTGAATAACCACATCAATTGGAACAACAGCTCTGGTGGTGCCTCCTCAGCATATATTTGTAGACTACTACAATGAGTCAATTTTTATTGAAGACAGCAGCAAAAAAAAAAAAATGACCATAGCAATAAAGCAGAGACTGAACTATAACGCTCGGCATTCAGAGCAACGGCACAACAGAAGGATGAGATAAATGTTAGTTGTATTTATTCTTGTAATTGCACCTATTTTACGGACCATTATTATTATTAGGTGTATTATTAGGGCCATTATCAATGACTGGGTCTATTTTAGTTATTAGGCACATTATTTCTGGGAATCATTGTATGTTAAACCCATTCATCAATCATTCGAACCGCGTTCACGGCGTGCTGGAGCCTATCCCAGCCGTCTTCAGGTTGTCGGCGGGGTACACCCTGAAAAGGTTGTCAGCCAATCGCAGGTTACACATAGACAAACAGCAACCATTCACACTCACAACCATCCATCCATTTTCAACACCCATTATCCTGAATAGGGGTGCTCCTGGAGCCTATCCCAGCTGACAGCATAATGAACTGGTCGCCAGTCAGTCGCAGGGCACATACTGACAAAAAACAGCCATTCACACTCACAATCACAACTAAGGAAAATGTTGAGTGCTCCATTAACCTGCCATGCATGTTTTTGGAATGCGGAAGGAAAATTCACCAAAGAAAGTTACAAAAGAATGAACTAGTTCCTAGTTCTGGTATGACGAAAACAGACGACTGCTCGTGATTTGTTGCGTATATGAATGAGAAAGCTAACATAACAGAAAGGAATTAGAATTTTAGACGATGAACTCAAAAGATGACATTCATAAAGACAAAAGGTTCAAAGCACTATCAATTTTGGAGAAAATAATAGGATTTTAAGTGCGCATTTGGTCCAAGAAATACGGTAAGATACAATGATGAAAAAAATCTGTGTCAGAATCACATGGAACAAGGTCGGGTCAGGTGGTTCCAGCACAGGGATGTTCTTCTTGGCCAGGAATTGTCAGATACTCCATTGTGAGTAGATGCATTGTCATGATGTGGTGACCACAAATTGTCTTACCACAACTCTCGCTCTCACATTGAACAAATAAAACACCACATGAGCTCTTTGTAGACGTGCTGGTTGATCATCTGGTGCTCAGTGAAGGTGAAAACACTATGTGTTTGGAATATATACTTTGTCACAGCAGTCCTGGAACTTTTCTGACAAACGCCATACAATTAATTACCAATCACTGAGGCAATATGATATCAGGAGCCGACGATGAGAAGATAGGAGCGTTAGCGCGGAGCGCCGATGCGGATTTGGAACTGGGAGTCGCGGCTTGGAGTTTGAAGCGGATTACGTGGGTCAGGAAAAGTGAACTAATCTCTTTTCGTCAATGGACGCTACAGCTTCGTGTTTGCTTTCAATACTTAGCTTGTAGCAGACGTGTGCACATTTTCAGCATGACGTCTCTGATCCACTGGTGAAAGGACACTTTGATCCTCTCCTCTTTCATCTAGAACTGCTTCAGACAACAAAGTGTATGCAGAAAAGTGGTGAAGATTGCACGACTGTCTGTGTCCTATGTGTTGTGTTGTGTTGTGTTATTTTTGTTATTTTGACTTCAAAATGGTGCCGTGAGAGTGGCTGCCTTTCCAGCAGCTCCTATATTTTGTTGTTCTACTTCTTCCTTTCATAACTTTGCTGCTGTGAATTAGGAATTTCTCCATTGCGAGACTAATAAAGGTTTTCTTAATCTTAATCAACGGATCAGCTTTTATCACTGTTGCAAGTCTTGATGACCATTATGGTTGTTTACCTGCTGAAATGATTTTCATTTTACGGGTTGTCGCAGAATTGATGGAAAATATGCTAATCCCATACACACGTTTGCACTTGCACAGCACATGTGAATGTGATACATATGCAGGACACGGGTGGACTGAGAACTCCGGCTGCTTTGCTGAGCGAGCATGACTCCAGCACGTTGTTGTCGGGGTGTGTAATTAAAGTGCTCTGGCAGGGGCGGAGCTCTCCTGGGTCCTCTGGCTTACACATGTGACTGGCGGTGATATTAGTTACATGAGAGCTCAGGTTAGCATCGCACGGGAGCCCAGGCTTTTGTCCTTTGCTACTCAATGGGCAGCATATGGCACTGGATAATGCTAATTGTCTTTTTTTCACCCAAGGCTAACCGGTCAAAGCATTAATAAACCATTCCAAACACCGGCGGCCTATGGAGGAGCATGCCCGTCTGGGTTTCCTTTTACAAGACCATTAATTAAAAGTCATCATTCACCCGGATAAGCAGGCCAGCACAGACATACATTAGTCACTTCAGCCTTACTGGGGATTCTTTCTTAAAACCTAAACATACAAACTGAAATATACAGGATAATCATCCAGAAGTAATATTACTTGTGTTGTGTTGTGTTATCATAGTAAAAAAGGTTTAGAATGTAAGGTATGTTTAACCATGGTAAAAGTTGTGCTACACTGGTGCCTTGAGACACGTGTGATGTGACTTAATGAATTGTATTCTTCCAAAAAGAGGTAGAAGGTGACTGTGATTACATAACAAACAAAAATAAAACTGTCATGATCAGTTTTTTTGTTGGTTCAGTTATATTTAGTTTCTCATGTTATGTCTGTTTCCTTGTGTGTATTATACATGTTTTGTTCATTAAGTTTTTCTTTGTTTCAACCTGACCCCTTGTGTCTACCAATCAGCTCCCTCAGCAGCTTGTGTCTTGTCCAGGTTCTCCCTGTCGTCTTGTCAGTTTGCTTGTATTTAGTTCCCTGCTTTCCTTCAGTCCTTGTCGGTCCATTGTTTGTTCCTCCTGTCAGTTGCCACGTCCCCATGTCGTGTTTGTTTGTTTGTTTGTTATTTTGAATCTTTTTTGGGGATTTGAGTTCATGTAGTTTTTGCGCAGATTGTTCCAGTGCCTTGTTTTCCTTTTTTATATTTCTGAAATCTGATATTTTTGAAGAGAACTCCTTCCTTGCTTGCTTCATTGCAAAGGGGCCCTTAATCCTGCCAGAGGATTACATGTGTGTTTAAAAATAACCACATAGCCTCGATTACCTTCATGTTAACATGCAATGGGAAACTCCAAAAGGCACACGGGCTAGCGGCGGTGTTGTTAAGCTTCATGCAATGAATAGCTTGACACAAACGGTGCAGCAACACAAATAGACAGATAATAAAACAACAATCACAGGAATATATGTTTCATCCTCAGTGAAGAATGACTAATATTACAGCCATGCTGAGAAGCCGAGAAGCATTTTATTTCAGCCCAAAGGTGGCTTAGGCACACATCAAACAATGAGCAGCACAATGCACATTGAAGCAGAAAGTGTGACAAAAATTGTTTCATTACAGAGGTCAGCATTTTTTATTTTATAACAATTTTGTTTGATCAGAGATGCAAGTAAACTTGTAGAGATATATCTTTTTTTGGTGAAGATCCCGAATCTGCCCTTGTTTTGTTCTCTTGCATATCAGGTTTTCATAACATGATAATAACAATAATGTGATCTGTAATATAATAGTATATTTAGTAATATTTATGAATAAAGGGTTATGTTCAGCAACAGGCTGATTTTTTTTTTCCTGAGACGTCATACAAATATATTACAATTTATGGTAAATCCATATTGGACAGGCTTTTACAGGTCAAACTTAAAAACAAAACAAAAAATCAAAATATCTGGAAAAATGTGATCTGCTGGAATAAAGTAAAGACGTTTTTTTTAAATCAGCATCAAAAATACTTTTAGGGACCCAAAGCAATAGCTGATTAAAATTTGCTGTTGACCAGCGTTATTTTTTTTTCATTGTAATATTGCAGTATCACATTATAGAGTTCTATTTTCCTCATTAAAAAAAAAGAGAAAAAAATGGAACAGATTAATGGCCTTTCCATTCATTTGAATGGGTTATATTCTACCATATATTCAGTGATCCTGGTGACGCAATATAAAGACAGGAAGGTCACAGAAATAGTCATAAAATATAATTTGGACATAATAATATGGCGGGCTGAGCGCAGTCTAATGATGTGTACTTTTTTTGTGATGCATGTCATTGGAGCATTTTTGATGTATGTCCAAGTGTTGTTGCACTCTTATGGTGCTTAGTGTGCACAACAGACATGTCACATCTTCCAACTGCTTCTCACCTTCAACATTTGTGCATGATGCCCGCCAACGAGCCCCGACTTTTTCCAAGCATACAACTGACACTATAATGTCTCAACGAGGGCAAATTCCATGAGCAATATGATTTGGGGGTTTTTTGCCCATAAAGTTAATAATATATCCAGACAAAAAATGTTTAAAACTTGATTTCGGACAAATTAAAACAACCAATCAATCACTTCAAAATCAAACTAAACAAGAAGTCAGATCACGTATAGTCACAGCAGAGAAATTAATTCAAAGGGAATTCATGTATGCACACTAAGGGGGTTGTAAGGACTGGCTCAATTCTGGAAACCAAAGATAGTTGAAACCACAACTAGCAGGAAACATGTCACCTTCTTCAAATTTGTAGCGAGAATGGTGTACGACACGCATTTGCAGCGGGATGAAACAACACAAAAAATGCCTTGATAACTGCAAGGCTTTCACTTCAGTCGGAAGGAAAGCTCAGTGAGCTGCTCCATCTGTATTGGTTCCGTGCCATCAGCTCACAAGTCAATGGCCCACTGTGAATTCTCCCAGCGATCCAGATGGTGAGCCTGCTAAGCAACTCTACATGACAACAAATTCATTTTAATCAAGTTGATTCACAGAATGAGCACCACATTTCTCATTTCCTTCCAAAGGAATCCAGAAAAAAAAAAGTATTTAACAAGCGCTTTTGATCACAGCCCTGTTTCGTCCACATGCTACCCATTTCCTCCCCATCGCTAACGGTAACCAAAGGCTGTTAATACTTAATATGAAAGGAGATCAAAGTCATCTGGGTGCATTGGGGACACAGGAAACGCTGTCACTGGTTCCAAGGACAATTGAAATGGAAGCTTCAGATGATCTTGACTACAGCAATATCAAAACAGTATAATTCTTGATTTCAAGATGACCCATGATGGTCAGGTGGAAATCCGTAAGGTGTGATTTGTTTATGACAGAAAAATAACAGGAGGGGTGCTACAAAACTTTAGAGCTATTGTTTAGAAGTATGCGCTTTCAATTTCAAACAAATAATCAACAGAAAGGCAACCAATTCTAGCCAAACAACTTCAGCATTCCTGAAGATGAAGGAAAAAAAAGCCTGCATGCATTTACAAAAAGGCACTCTGGAAGTTTGAGACAAACAAATATCAAAGAGGTTATGACGGAGATGTTCAGAAATCACATTCGGCTTCCTGTGGTGTCAAGAATGCCGATGTGATTAAAAGCAGATGGAAGAGCAGCAAACACTGGTGCTTGGAGCTCAATCTGCAAACAGGAAAGTCAAACCTCAACAGGCAGACTTCTTGCCCCTAATCATTCCCAGACTCCCACTATTATTATTTCAATCCCGTCTCAAAGCTCCAGCCACCAGCCAGAGAAAATACATTGGTCCAAAAAACCCACAGCGCTTCATTGTATGGGGGGAAAAAAAAGTTTGGCACAACTTTTTTCCTGCTTTTCACCTTTGAATAAGGGAAGACCAACACTTCGTAGCAAGATGAAGCTATTATTTACATGGAAACATATTATTCGTTTACAATGTCAGAATCTGGAACCTTGCATCTCACACATGCGATCACATGCAAACTCTCACATCCATAAGATTTGTGTTTTTACATGAAAACAAGAGCACCGCCACACAACAGACACAAGTTGAGTCTGGTAAGACAAACACACGTCTTCCACCTCATACACAAATCCCCCCCAAAAAGATTACTCACCGATTTCCCATTGTAGTAGTACATTAAAGAGTTACTTCCCATTCCGGGGATGGGATACGCGCAATACATTATAACCTCAACAAATTTGGAAAAATATTACAACAGGACACTAGCTCTCTGGACATACATCCAAAGCGTTCAAAAGGGACTAATAATTCTTTCAATGCTGGCCTCCACACTGCTCACTCAGAGGAAACTTATGCAAAGCAGGACGCAACCATTGCGTGCCGAGCGAAGGGGTGGGGGGGCTGTCAGAAGGGAGTGGCGCGTGTGGTACGTCCCTCTCTTAAGCCGCTGAATGCTGAGGCAAAGAGGAAAAGGACGAGGGGGGAAGGGAACCAGCGAGGAGGTGGGTATAAAAAAAAAAAAGATAAAGGGAAGTGGGTGGGACAGAAAACAAATGTGTGAGCCGATTTAGGGTGGGTGGGTGGTGGTGGTGGTATGGTGGGGGGGGGGGGGGGGGGGGAATTCCAAGCATAAAAAATTGTGATTTTCTGCAGAAGAACCTCGACAAATTGGAACTAAAATACTTTAATGTGTCCCTGGATTTCATACATACTGTAATATCTGAGTCATTTAAATGAAAGCAGGAAGCCAGATTTCTTTTCACGTTTCAACCCGGAGGAGTTTTTTTTCTGATGATGATTGGACCCACTCATTTGGCAACACACTGTCCCCGTGTGCCCACAGACAGCTCTCAGACAGATTAGAAGTCATTAAACAGTGTGAGCACGGATGCAAACGCGGCATTCAGCATCCAAAAGGGAAGATGGACTTAACGTGTATTATTTACTGGGCGAGATGTAAAATATGCGAGTGTCGCTGGAATATAAGATTTACTTCAGAAGCGTGTGTAAACACTGTGAAGCATGCAACAGCTGCAAAAGGGGGCTGGCTCGTGACGTCGCTGCAGGAAAATTATGCTCCGTTTCGTAAACCCGAGTGAGGGTGCCCCCCACCCCTCCCTAGAAATGGGGCGCGCTGGAGTGGGAAGCAAAACATCAACAGCCATTTTGATTACGCTTTACTGTCATTCCAAGCCGCACAGCTTCCCATTTATCCACCTTTATCGAGTGGGAGGAGGGAGGGCAAAGGGGAGCAGAAGAAAGGAGAGGATTGATACGATATTCCATTGAAAGCCCAGCCTTACTGGAGCCTTTCATGACTAGCACTCAAAGCTTCCCGGACTAAACACAGGCCTGCAAACTCATTTACGAAAATATTGTTACAGAAAGATTAAAGCGTTCAAGTCCCTCGAAAACTAGGTCTTTATTATGCTTTGCCTTTAGTAGTGTTATTATTTATCCTCCTTTCTTCTGCCGACCTCTTTCAAAGTCTTCCAAAACACTGGCTCTACATTCTGCAACCGCTTTATATCTGGAGCCGTTTCAAGTTGATGCTTTCAGGAAGAAATGGCACTGATAGAAGTGTTTGAAGGTGGCTAAAACAAGTCCAGGCCCAGCTCTGTGTCGTGAGTGCGGAAACATTAAAGGACAAAGGAAATGGGTATTTGTTTCAGGAGAGCGTGCGACTGGCTTACGTCACTGCAACACTAATTAGAAGGTCAGCATGAGTACGCATCTCAAAAGAGGGCAAAGTTTATGACAGGTTTTAAATCACGACAGAAAGCTAACAGCAATGACTTAGTGGAGGAAAAAAAACCTCAGTCTTGGAGGAGAAGAAAGGGCAGGCTCCGCCCACCTGTTCACGCTACCCTCTCTAAAGACGCACGAGTCACCGCGGCGTGCTTTTCTTGGAATTTGTTTGGCTGTTGCAAAAACAATGAGCAAATCCACATGCTGAGATCATCTCACTCTCAGCCATGGATTTGGCAATGATGTCACCAGACGGAAAGATTGTTTCCTGTAAGAAGCTCTGGTTCTAATTAGAGAGGGCTTACTTCGGGAATCTGGGGGGTGCACTTGTGGATATTAGCCCCTCATCTTATCCCTCCAAAAATGCATGCATATGTAGGTTTCCATCCATTGTAGTCATATGCAATAGTTGAATAAATTCTACGATCTCCAATATTGAGATGAAAAACCAGTTATTAATTTGTGTAGTACTGTATTTTGTTTGAACAGTATTATGATGGGCAATATGGGGCAGTGTTAAAGTGATGCATCAAACATTGTTTTTACAGCAAACTGCTGACAAAATTGAAATATATCATATTCAGCAAAAGAATAAGATTCGGCAAATAAATATATACAAAGTGTTGTGACGTAGTACCACCAGGGTCCGACATTAAAGCTTTCTAACATGTGGTCCACAGCCAAGTTGTTGTGACCATGTCAAAAACGGTTTTCAAAGGCAACAGCATGTATTCAGTCCAAAATATGTGCTAATATTTTCGGAGTATGAAGTGGGCATGCATATACATGTGCACATCGACTTTGGTGAAAATCAAGCACATTTTTCATAAATAATGGCGATGATCGCTCATATTATTTGTGCATTAAGTGACGTTAATTTTTATTGTGTATGAGCTCATATGAAGAGGTAAGGGCTTAACAATGTCTATACAATGTAAAATATTGGATTCTAAATATGTGATGATTTAAGTATTTTTTCAGAGTATGAAGTAGGCATGAATATCATGCAGATAATTTTTGGTGACGATTGGTCGTACTGTGCATACATTAGGTGAGAATGTCTTTGCTGAAAGCCAGCATATGAAGCGGAAATGTTTAGACCAGGTCCATAAATTCAAAAATATAAAAACGATGATTCTAATATTTATAGAGTTTGAAGTGGGCATGAGTAGAGACATACATTTTGGTGAGTCAGTCATTATACACTACAAATACTGCTACTGGTTACTCTAAAATGGTTCAATGATTTGTTGTTTACGATGATACTAATGCAGCGTGTTATACCGGAGACAAATTCCTTGTGTGTTCTACATACTTGGCCAATAAAGATGATTCTGATTCTGATTCTGATCCTCTTAAACTTTGCTCAGGGAATCACATGCAATTGATTATTATTGTTTATACACGCTGACTAATTGAATGAAGGACAATTAATTTTCAGTGGTGCGTCGCTTTTATCATAGGTATTGGGGGGGAAAAAGCGAAGTTCTTAACCTGGATTTAAAAGCATTTCCACTTGGGGTGAACAGCAGCTTGTTCCATTTGTGTGTAGCATACCAGCTAAATGCTGATGCACCATGCTTGATTTGAACTCTAAGCTGCACTAATTAACCCGAGTCTGCTGACTTCAGAACCCTACTGGTTTTATATTCCATGAGCATTTATTGAATATATTCCAGATCTAAATTATTTTGTGATTTATAGGCAAGTAGCATAATTTTAAAATCTAATCTACAGCTAATTAGGAGCCGGTGTAACGTCTTAAGGATATGTTGTGATCTCTTTTTGGAAGTCAGAACCTGAGCTGCAGCTGTTTGATGCTCTTCTGAGGGAGTCCAGTCAGAAAACCATTATAATAATCAAGTTTACTGGATATAAAAGCATGCGTAAGCTTCTCCTGATCTGTTTGGAGCATGCAACCCTTCAGGTTTAATGATATATTTAGCGAATTACGGGAGTATATATCCAGGTTAACAAAACATGATGCTCCAATGAAATTATAACATGCTTTTTTTTCTCAGAGATGCATTTAGCTTGAATAATTTTACTTGAAGTGGGTTGCTGCAGCAACCTCGACAACGAAAGCCATTAAACAAATTGTGGGGTGTATCCCTCATCACAGAATGCACGCAATGTGGTAACATTACATTGTCGATTTGAAACTCAAAATATTTGGTTAAAACGAACGACTGTGTTGGTTTCATCATATTTATTTATTTTATTTGTACTGCGCCGTCTTTAAGGTATGTGTTGGCCAGACACAGTGCTACAATGACCCAGGGCCATTGAGCCACTGTTTTTTTTTTTTTTTTATACTTTTTTAAGAGGGAGTTCATCTTTTTTACTTCCCATTTGCCTGGGATGTTATTCCATGACCAAAGCACTACTACTAGTCATAGGGAGAGGTTGTCATGCCTAAAGTTTGTAACTTTAGGTTGATTAAATTGTTAGACAATGAGTCAGTGGTTCATCAAAATTGTACCGAGTGGAGCAGTTGAACAGAGTAGTCGACGCATCGGCTTTATCACCGCGCAATGAAAATTATAGAGCAACTTTAAGTCAATATTATTGCCAACTGTGTGCTTTGGCATTCAGAGAATAGACACCTCTGCAATCTATAGGTGGTCTGTCGGCGCGGCAAACTTGCAGTGGTGCCTCACACGTGTGGAAATATTTTACTAAATAGGAGACCGGGAGAACAGTCACTTGCAAAATATGCAAGTCAATCCTCAATATAATAAAAGCACATTTCAGTGATAAATACTCTAAATCCTCCCGCCAGCCGTGACTCGACTATCATCACCTTAGCGTCGACTTAAAAAAAAAAAAAACTCAAATTATTCAACCCCCAGTGTTATTTTTTTGGATTGAAAAACCAAAAGGAGCTTAATGACAATGTGTTCTTTCTTTCAGCAACTCTACCTGTCAAAAAAAAATCATCTTCGGGCATTTTTTTTCATATCCTAAACTCATACTTGGAAACAATTGCGCTGCAGTTGCCAAGTCAAGACTTCCATAAGACATCTTGTGATTTTGTTCTCCCTGCCAGACTTCCTGTCAAACTGCATTTTGGAAGCTTTCCTCAATTGCCTTCATTTCTCTAACCATTGATATCGATCTTATTAACTTTGGAACTTTAAAACATTTAAACATAGCGAATAGGCTGAATCTGTTTATATTGTAAGCTCATAATGTCATAAACAGTACAACCATTGTGAGTATTGTCTGAATAGGCAGAAGGGGTTACGGTGTTATGTTCGAGCCACTCAGGATGGGCTCTCAATGGAATATCTCATCAATTTTCTCCTTTTTTCTCCTCTCCTTTGCCCTCCCTCCTCCCCCATAATAAAGGTGGACAAATGGGAAGCTGTGTGGCTTGCAAAGAAAGTAAGGCAGAGTATCCTAGTGCGATACAATAAGAACGGAAGAGCTATGTGAAGGAGAGGAAGACAAAATGAGAACAAGATGGCTCAATTGTGAAACGTAAGTGGTGCGAGTACTTCGAGGATTAGTTTCAGTGGAATTAAAAATTATCCTAATTCAATATTCAGCTCCGGCTGCATCAGCAAGGTCAGAGCAACATTGGGGCTCCTGGAAAAGATGAGAGTCAAGGGGAAGGAGTGACCGAGCTTATTAAAGAAAAGACCCAGTGGACTCTGAGCTTCTAGGACAACCACCTCCATTTCAAGCCTGATGTACGACTCAGACATACAAGCTCATACTTAGAACTTGTTTTATGCTCAAGACTGGTACGGACCTTATATTTTATTTTTCAAATTTTAAATGCCACAGTCGGTTTTATCGTGTATTCTTGTGTAAGTTATTAAATTGGGACAAATATCCTGTCCTGCTAAAGCCAACAAAGTTCTTGCAGTTTGACATTCAAACAAAAATGTGTGTCATAAGTTAAACAAAAGTTGAGTTTGAGGCATCCATCCAGCCACTTAAAAATAATGCTCGTCCTCATTAGTGCTGTGCATGAGCTGGAATTTATCCCAGTTGACTTCGGGCAAGAGGACGATTCACCTGTCAATCACAGGGTGCATACAATAAAAAGACACAACCTCAACACACTCACTGTCACACCTCCGAGCAATTTTGAGTCTTCGGTGAATTTAATGTGGGACAAAGGTGGAGTACGAGTTTTTTCCTTTTTAATCTTGGTAAAGGAAGGGATAAAACACGCACGCTTATGACAAGTGGCTGACAAAATCAGATTTACGAAAGTGACAGCCCTCAGTGTTGAACCCGTTTCTGGCAACATTAATAATGCTGTCGTCCAATGAATATCTGTGTGTTCGGAGAGGCAGAGTCTGATTCTCTCCCGTTCATTTTCAAATGCATCCTATGTTCTAAAACGATCAGCAGCTTGAGCTTGAACCTCTTTCATTTCCTTCTACCTGTACTGCCAAATGCACTGTACTCCAGCACTCTTTTTCAGGAGCACTTACAATAACCAAACCGCAGATTTGCGTTTACCAACAGTCGGAGTTAAGCAGTGCACGCTCGGAGCATATTTCTGAACACACTCACGATAAGGGAACAGGGAGTTGTTCTTGGTCTCGTTTTTTTGGAAAATAGATTTCCCCCCAAAAATGTAAAGTCAAAATAGGCTGACTCGGCAAAGTCAACCACAAAAATAGCCAATTCTAAAAAGAATAGTTTGTGACGGCCCTAAACTGAAACAGAAAAATGTCCTCATACTGTTATCTTTCTTCCTCCAGGCCTTTAAACAACCACCTTTGTGACTGTGATCAGCGTGTGCGTTCTCGAGCTTGCCAACAATCTGAAATCGAGGTTTGCATTCATGTCGCAAAGTCACGCGACCCTACCATTGATAATTAGCAAAAGGCCAGCTCGTGTGTAAGGACTTAAAAATCTGTGCATTATTTTCAGACTCATTGTCCTTTTACCTCCTTCTCCTCCTCGCAGATGAAAGAGGGTCAGGCCGCCGGCGTGTTTGCCTGTTCCATTATCTCCAGTTTCTAATGTTAGTGGTACACTTTAGCAACCCAAACAAAGACAAACAGTAAGCTCATGATCCCAGAGGAGGCTGTGACTGTTCAACATCATCCCAGTCAAACCAGCAGTGTCTATCTAATCTGCCATCTGATGAAGCCGTCCCAGGGGAGCCTGCTAACTGGGGTCAGGGCAAAGCCTGGAACATTGTCGGTTGCACGGGCAATTTTACGATTTTATCACGTGGAGACACCTTACATAAGCGCATTTCATGACCCCGACATTTCATTTAAAATCTTACTATTTTGCCCGCTCGGCATAGCTGTCAACACGCTGCTTTCAAGATGTTATTGAAGCAAGAGTGTTATCAAAACCTGGCCTAACGTGTGTGACTAAAAAGAAGAAAAAAAGTGACAAGCTTTATGAGAAATAGAAACGTCCTGTTGTTACAGTAGTCCAACGTTTTCTTTTCGAGTCTTTACACTGTTAAGGAAAGCTGGATGAGGAGAAAAGTGTGTTGAATGTCACGCCACCAAAAAGCACTGCGAGGAACATTTCGGGAGCCAAGAACAGGCCTCCTTTTATACAGCTCGCGCAGTTCAGATCTCTCCAAAACGAGGGTGTCTGAGTGACCTGTCAGAAGCAAACGTCAATCTTTTTTGTCATCCCCACTCAGGGTTCTTACTTGCAAAAGTCCCTGAGGGGATCTGATTCTCACCCCACCACTTTCTCTCTTTTCTCTCGCAGCCGCGTCGACGACACTGAAGCTGGGGAGAAGTGGCACATCAAGCCATGGCGCCTCTGACAGGGAATTGTGGGGGGGAAATGGTATTTACACAAACAAACTGTCATGCACACACATTCGCATTATGTCTTTGCAGCTTCCCACAAATATCCTCCAAGATGCAACTCCCCCACCCCCCCTACCCCCATGAGCGACAGAATCTCTCCTCACTGCTCCTGTCAAACAGGTGCCTATGCAGCTTGCCCATCAGCATCTCCAAGCAAATCAGACTGTCTGCTCAATGACAAAATGCTATGACCTTCAACCTCAGCACTGGCTTTATACAGGCCAATCAAGCAAGAAAACGATTACACATTACAAAGGAACCTCCAAACTCCAACATCTGTTTTTTGTGATCTGTTTTGTGAGCAGAGGAGGGTGGAGCAAACAAAAATCACACCCGAGTAAGAGCACTCTTACTTTGGGGTAACGCATGACTCGTTCAAATAATTACTTGAATAAGAGTACTCAGAAAAATAAAATAAAATACCCCGCAACCAACTGGTTAAGTAACGAATCTTTTTTTTCGATAATAAGCATAAATG
Source organism: Hippocampus guttulatus (assembly GCF_054856545.1). Lineage (NCBI taxonomy): Eukaryota > Metazoa > Chordata > Actinopteri > Syngnathiformes > Syngnathidae > Hippocampus > Hippocampus guttulatus. Next base: position 15,056,170 of record NC_141263.1, read on the forward strand.
TCATGCAGCTAAAAATATAAAATAAAAAGATGAAACTTGCACAACAATATAACTATGTAAAACAATGATAACTTAAATCGTTAGAAAATCAAGAAAGGGTCTTAAATTCACTTACCGGTACTTTGTTTACACTTGTGAAACAGCAGAATACGCTCACCAGACAGAGAAACCACAAGTTCAAAGTGAAGTTCTTTTCGGCTGAAATGTGGAAAATTTTAGGCAGACAGATGCCTCCCGGGCATGGCATAGCAGTCTTTTTTTTCTAGTTTGTCAGGTAAAAAAAAGATTGAATGTAAGGCCAGGGGTGTTCTGCCTCTTGTGACTGCAAGGTGTGCGCCGTTTTCAATGTTGATTGGTAAAATGGAGTCAAACGTCGCTAGTGGTTAGGTTGGATTGGCGAAACGGTCGCATGACAGTGCCCGAGGCACAAAGTCTCTCAGACAAACAGACACAAAAGATCGCGCAAGCAAGAAAAGATACTGAAGATAAATAAAACTGCTGAGCAAAAAGTATCTCAATGTACCAGAGTAGTAACACTTTATCGGGCTTCAACTAATAATTATTATAATCAATTAATCTGTTGATTATTTTTCAATGAATTGGATAACGCACGTTTTTTAATTTCCATCCTTTTAATCAAAGACCGGACATTATTTCAAACTGAGAAACTGGTCAACTTCAAAGATGCTCTAATTTTAAACCCTTTTTGTTCATTTTTGTGACTGAATTCATTCCGGTCTCTGGGGATATACAGTCACACTTGTTTTTCTCCCCCAACCGGCACACAAAAACACAATGTAAAAACAACAACAAACATACCAAAGTTGCTTATCTGTCAGAGATTGATACATTTAATCATTCATTCATTATTCAGAGCAAAGGAGTTGAAATGGCCTGGAAGTAGCACACACAACTGCTTCCTAAAATAATAAGCGCTGATTGCAAATAAGCAGCTGCATGTACATGGCTGCAGCAAGAGGACTACATGGGGAAAAGTATGTGTATTTGAGAGGAGTGTGTCTGTATGCGGTGTAAGATGAAAAAGAGCCATGAACATTTTACTGTTTGCAATCACCATCTGTCCTGCCCAGATAGTCTTCACATCGTGAAGCATGGCGGTGTCAGACCCTAAAAGTGGCATGGATGTGCTCCGGTAAATATTTTGATTCAAGCCCATCATGGAGTGTATACAAACATCATGCTTGGACCTGCAACTTCCATTGCATGTCTGATCTAAAAACGGCATTTATTTTTAGAGCCAAGAGTCCAAAGACAAGCGAGGAGGAAAGCGTGGGATTCCAGAAATAAATAAATAAATTTGAAAATTCCCAGGAGTAGACCAAAATGAAAGGAAGCACTGTGTTCGTGTCTGCCTGTGTGTGAGTGCATGCATGCCTGTATTTTATTTTTTTATTTTTTTAATCATGCATCTATTCAGGTCTCTGGTGAGGCTTTCGCGCTTGCTTACACCAGCAAAACCTTTCAGCAGCATCTGCAGCTGCATTTACGCTTCACAGGTACACCGCGGGCTCTTCACACAGCTGCCTCCGGCTTCAGGTGCGCTTTCGCTTCAGTACCCCTCAGCACTGCCACCGCTCGCTACCTCCTGTGTCGTTGATGGCAGCACAAACACAGACCCGGGCTGATAATAGTCTAATTTCACTACAAGTACCCTGTTTTTCACCTTCTCGCCGCCTTACCTTAGCTGTGCTTCCTGTCAGTCCATGCGCATGCAGGAATTTTCAAAATCACATTTTTCCTCACTTCACATTAAAATACGGTAGATATATACTGTATATATATAGAAATCATACATTTCTTACTTTTATGTTTTTAGCCCACAGCTTCTTGTACTTCGTCCGGGATTGCTCCAACATTAGCTGGAAAATCCCTCAGTAGCCATTCTTGCGCAATGAGAAGAAACGATTTGCCTTCCCATTATCGACTGTGCCATTGAGATCTTTTGGCAACTCTACTTATACGAACTGAGGACGGCCTGTACCACACGGGCAGTCTATAAGGTTATTGCAGTGTGTTCACATAAATGTGTATAATTGAGACTGAAACAATGAATTGAATCAGTTGAATCATTTGATTCCAAAATATATTGGAAGCAAAATATCTGCAGTGATCATTTTCCCCCCCCACACAGATTGTTACTGCAGACTAACGCACCATTGTGTGTAGAAATAAACTGGTACAATGGCCATAACAGACAGGACAAATTTGGGAACCGTGTCACCCCTAAAAAGATCTTAAAATACAATGGAGGGATGTAATTGGAGATAGTTAGAATTTCTAATCTGTCAATTGTTTTGTTGAGTAGCCGATGAATTGGATATACATACAGTGTGTGTGTGTGTGTGTGTGTATATATATATATATATATATATAGAGAGAGAGAGAGAGAGAGAGAGAGAGAGAGAGAGAGAGAGAGAGACAGAGAGAGTGGGAGAGAGAGTTTTGATTTTCGTCTCTCCATTCAAAAACAAGACAATATTTCAAACTGACTGCAGAAAATGCACAAACACAAATAAATTAAGATTCAGTTACTGGTTTGGTCTGTAACATGACAGAAAATAGGCAAAAATGTTGGTCATTGTTATCCAAAGTAAAAGCAGATGTCAGCTTTGATGGAGGACTGCAGAAATCTGAGAATATTAACTGTTCAGAGGCTGAAATTCTGAGGATATGGAGAATTTTAAATAAAACAAGGTCCCTAAACGACTCATTAAATTATAAATGAGTTGTTGATTTATTGATTCATCGTTCCACCTCTTGTATAATGAATGTGTCTACTGTAAAACAGAATGAACGAATTTAGTACAATAGCATGTCCTGACGATTGCCAACAATTACCAAAATGCAGCTTGTTGCTAACTGAGTTGAGTTGAGTTCACTGCGACCATCAAGAGAATGTATCCCAAATTTTTGCTTGCAAGTTAAAACATAAAAGAAATCGGCCGAGCAACATCTGCTATCTCGAGAAACTCACAATAGTTATACTAACATCATTCTACAAAAATGTAGATCGATTTTGATGAATTGCCGCAGACAGGCGTGGACTACTTTGAGTTGTCTTGACGCGGCATAGCACCTGACCATACTCAACGATTGGTCGTGAGGCGTCTGGTCGGTGACGGACTTGTAGTGTGACATCTCACCCGGTTCAAGACGCAGAACAATATTCATGTCATAGTCCGATAGCGCGACTTTCCGACCGAAGAAACAGGTATACTGTATGTGTAGAGGAAAGGCCAAAATACAAAACAAGAGAAATCCAGTCATCTTTTCTTCCACTATTCAAGTGCAGAGGAGTGGAATATGTATTTAACATTCCTATGTTCATGTGGACATAACATCAACAGCATCAGTAACACTTCCTAAAGGCCAACTCCTACATCAAACTCGACCCGTCCAATATGTTTTCTTTTAATTTATAAGAGGTCTGAAGCCTTTGATTTGAACATTTCCATCTCTTTTCTTTCAAATGGGATCAAAGACTAACTGGGATAATCCTGCCAAGCTCCAGGCTTTATCGCCTGAGCGGCGCTGAGTGACAAGAAGAAGCTGTATTTTATTCCATGCTCTGTCACTGTTTCTCCCTATCTGCCATTGTACTGCTTGATTGTACTTTTATGAGTCACACAAGCGCACCTGCACCCATGTGTTAAGTAGTGACAAATAAAAGCCCAGCGCCCATTTACACAACAAAGAGATGTAACCCGCCAGGCACCCCTTCTTTGCCTGCCCCCCCTCCCCCTCCGTCTGACAAGACCTCAGATATATCACTTACTTAAGAGGAAGAAGGCAGCTCGCGTGCTTGCTGCTGCCGCAGACACCTTCTCTCCCTCATGCGCTGACAAACTTCTTTTCAAATACAAATCCAGAAACAAAACACACGTCAGCCTTTTATGTTCTGAAGCCTGTTCAACATTTGATCTTTGAGGAACCGCGGTGGAGGTGACGAATATCAAAGCACTGAAGGGAAAAGCCCGTCTCAGAATCCCTTTCCAAAACAAGAAATATTGTTTGATAATGATGGGCGGGGGTTGGATTTAGCAAACCAGTTGCTTCTTGTTAAAAATAAAGAGCAGTCACAAACCCGTTAAAGGAACTCAATCAAGGATTTGATATACTGTATGTAAAATAAAAAAGAACTTTGGCAAATCACTAAGGTTTTACAAACGAACATCTGACTTTGTGATTTATGCATATTAATGAACTCCAAATACCCCCCGCCTAAGTGAAGGCAAGCTGAGCTCCACACTTCTCTGCATCCTAATGGTTTCTGCTCCGTTGGGATCATTACCAGCAGAATTCTCAGATATTCTGTGCTATTAATCTCTGTCTGTCCTCCTGTTCAGCGACGTAATGACTAATTAAACATCAAAAGAGCAGAGCTGGGGATCCGCTCTGACAGCCTCTCTTTCTCCCCGGAGAGCCTGTGAGGAGGCTGGACTGTGACAGGGCACCGCTGAAAATCAATCACCTCCAGTGCAAACGCACAACACACATGCGAGCACACAAAACTACACAAACACGCTTTGAGCATCATACAATGCTGTGTTGAACAACGAATACAAGATGCCACAACTTTGCGGGTAAAGACAAACAGTAGTGCTAAGCAACCAATCCCCATTCAGCGACTGTGGAGATAATGTCAAGAGCGCTCTTTTTTGTGTACAGGCCTTGACAGGTTGGCCTTCTGAGTAGCACAGATCTACGTGAGTGTGCGTGCGTGTGTGTGTGTGTGTGTGTGTGTGTGTGTGTGTGTGTGTGTGTGTGTGCGCGCGCGTGCGGGTGCACGCGCTGGAGTTAGCTCACTGTTAAATCTATTTATATGAGAGGTAGATGATCTTCCACTCACAGATGAAGGCAGGCCAGGAGGGACCTTGCGAACCTTTTTTGTTTGTAGAGGATCTGTGGGAAGAGATGAAGGCGCATTTAATCATTCACAAACAAACACAAGACAGAGGATGTGTCCCCATAAAAACACAACTATAGAAAACCAACTCCAGATAAAAGACAAGAAAACAATGTTTTTGATGACTTTAGTAAAGGTGTTGTTTTGGTACACGATGAGTGAGTATAGTTCATAACCATCAGTCATCATAAATCCCAATAATCTACTACTCTTTTCATTCTTAATGACTAACCTTTTCAGGGAAGCTAAGTATAACAACTTCATGGGAAAAAAATCAATGAGATATACAGTATTTCAAGGATATGCCTTTAATGCAGTATACTGGTTCATCGCATTAAACTTTTTTTTTTGTGTGGCATAAGCCACATCAAGGAATTTGATTCAATAAAATATTTTGCCTAAAGAGGAGAGTTGGGCATTGAATCAAATCTTTGATGAAAGTGGTACTGACCAATGGGCGGAGGGTCCTGTAAAGGACGTCTTCTGGGATTAGCTGCGCTGAACGAGTAGAACGAAGTGGCTGACTTTGCCGATGTCGTCCCTGAACTAGGACTTGTCACTCCCACGTCTGAGCGTAGAGATGGCTGTGAGAGAAAAAACATGGAAACGACAACTTTAATTTTCAGTGTTTGCCTCCCGATATCAAACACATTTATGCTCTATGGCAGAATTAAGGTCTCTCCTTGGACTGGTCAACAGAAAATTGCTGGACCCAGAGGATTATGCAATAATCGGAACCACTCTAATACTCATACAATTTTATTTAGTGCCAGTTTCATCCAATAGCTTTCTGACGTAAAACAACCTAAGCAGACGGGGTTAAAAGACCAATTAAGAGCTTGGTCCAATTAAAGTAATCAACTACGGACAGCCTCACGATGGCGAGTACAACAGCAAGCTATGTTTAGTAGTTGGCTTGCCAACTAGCACACATGCCTCTGGGAATCCCCTTTCCGGGCTGACGACTGACACACTGACATGTTTGAACTTTCTGGTGGATAAACTGGTAGTTAAATACAGCTTAGATTTCATTACATGGGCACTAAAGGAGTGGAAATAATTCAATTAAAAGCTGTTTGTGTCGTGTAGGCAGTATGTTCCATATACCTAATTTCAAAGGAATTACATATACAATGTCTCCATGCAAAATGTAGGTCACCAAAACTACTGGACACGGTGACAAAAATGTAATCCAAAAGGAACAAACTGACTCTGTAAAATGACAAGCTGTCACAGATGTCACATCACTGACCCGTTTGTGCTCTTGGCTTTGTTCAATGATATTGAACCATTGCCTCAGCACAGTCTGCTCTCACTCTCCCGGAGAAAATCACTGAAGAAGACTCCAAGATTAAACCGAGGCCGTGCAATGCATTCCATTGAATAGGAGTAATACATAATTTGGACTGAAATGGATCTGTTTACAAATACAAGTGATGCCTGTTCACAAATAAATGTGTAGTGGAAGTGAGGTGCACCTGAGACTGACAGGCAGAGGCGAATGAACAAGACAGTGCAAATCAATCCACCGCAGGACTTCTTTTGAAGCACGAGAAGTCATTAGCCATGTCAGGCAATTGGCAAGTAGCCATGTGGCAAGAGGATCAATGATCTAATTCAATTATTTGGATTAAAAACCTGGCAAAACACCAGCTGAAATGTTAGAAGTGTAAAGTAGGCTAAAAATCAATCAAGACCGAATCTATCGCATACATATTTACATGAAAATAAGGAAAACAAAAGGTGTTCCTTTGTACCACAGTTCTGCAAGTCCCCAACTACAATATGGAACTCACCTGACAGCCGGATGCTCCAGTATCCCTTGCAAAGGCATGTAACGCAACGCTCTCTGATTTCGCTGAAAAAGAGAGTGGATTGTGATCTTAACCGTGGCGCAACTGTGAAACGAACATGATTAGAAACTGATCAGATGCAGAAGAATTGAATCGGTCAAAGCATAAAGGAACTGCTGCTTCCGCAACAGCTCCAATATATTTGAGCAGTAACAATATCGATGCAAATCCATGATCTATGATTAATGTATTTATCAATACCCACTATTCCACTAAAGATAAAGATATGTACAGCACCTAATGAACAATAACATGAAAATCAACAAGAGAACAATTTAAAGAAAACAATTGAGTTGAAACTGTTATAGGTCATATTAATGATGAAAAAGTCTTTCAAATGATTTACCTTGGGTTTCATTTTTTTAGAACACAACATAGCCACTGCACAAATAAACTAGCAGAAGATGAAACAACTAATTCTGAGCAATGACATTTGGAGCTTGTGTTTACTCAATTTAGGACTGAATATTGCATTCTATAAGTGTGATATAGTCCTCAAAGGATGCATCACACGCAGCTTTCAAGGGAGAAATAAAACCAACAAACACATAACCACATTAATCAAACGCATGACAATTTCTACGCTCAGCAGATCTAGTCCCCTGAAAAAAAAAAAAAAAACAAAGCACACAAACAAAGCACAGTGAGCTCATACATGAGCAAGATGAACAACTTGATGTGGCATCATATTCGCCAGAAATCCAAATACGGTCTTACAAGCACAAAGTCGGGACTAGGTCGGGACAGTACAGGTGATTATTTTGGTGAGCTAAAAAATTGCATCGCGTGGATGTTTTGTTCCGCAAAGATGGATCTGAACTGAACATTGCATCACAAGCACAGGTGACCAGAGGCTAATACATCATCTGAGCAGTTCTCCACGGGAAAAGTTACAATGCGCAGACTGGACTGCATCTCAGAACACTTTGAGAGAAGATGGTTTATCTTACAAAGCCGCTTCTCTTGTAACAATATGATGCATTTCTAAGCCATCGCTCTGGAAAAAGGATTAAGTTGTCGGATACTACCACCTTGCACTATCGCTGGCGGAAGATGAAATATCTCCTTTCACCGAACTTTTATTTAATTATATCCGCTCAGCAAATACCTGCGGATTCTTTAGCTGGATTCACCGTCATTCAATTAAAGTCCACAGAGGTTGGAACCTGGTCCAGTTCCGACTAAAGTATTCATTGACAGCACGTTTTGTCAAACCGACCGGTGTCTGATGTGAATAATTGATGCTCAGTGCTGCAGTTCCAGGCCCCACACTTTCAAACGCCCACTCAGATCATACAACAGGACGTATTCCCAAATCCACTCACGAAGCAATAACACCTCAACTTTGTGTAAACACGGTCCAACCTGGGAAATGCACATCCGGCGAGCTTCCATAAATATTTACAGCAATGATGCTGTCACAGTGTTTACTGATAATGTAGCACAGCTTGCACTAATCGTTGGCCTGTAGGGTTGATTATCTAGTTTTGCAAAACAAATGACAACCACGGTTTGCTGCCCAATGGAAAGCATGAATCTCCAAAATATATTGGGGGAAAATATAATTGTTTTCTACATATTGTCAATGTGGAATGTCGGCCATGCTATGTCACATTTCATTGGTGGGTTTTTGTCAGGAGCAACAGAACCCTCTATTAGTAGTATTTCATAAAAACACTACAATAAACTGTTATTAGAAATGTAACGCAATACATTATTTTGGACATACATTTTGGGGTGGGGGGCAGCAAGGTAATAATGGATAATTGTGAGACAGATGAATGTTTATATATATTTTACATTAAAATCAGTATAATTACCGTAGTTTTCATAATATGGGTCACACTTTTTTTTTCATGGTTTGGTTGGTCCTGTGATTTATACTCAGGTGCAATTTGTACATTTAGAAATTGGAGCTCGGAAAGGCAACCAAAATTCCCATTGCCTGACGACTATTGTTTTATTTTTGGTGCATTACCGCCGGTAGCCACTTTCTTTAGCATATTAAAGAAGGTGGCATGAATAATTATTTACAGCACTAAAAAGTACCATTACCTTCTAGGATTTTACCTTTGACCACAATGCGATACGAGAGTCTAGTTGAGTTAAGCCATTTTTAAACTAAAAAGAACATATTTTCCGGAGTTAAAAGCGGAAGTTTTGAAACCAACCAGAGCCCGTTCACTGCTGTCAAGACAGGGCGCGTTGGAAAAGTCACTCTGACGCTCTCACAGCACTCTGAGAGTGCACGTGTTCAGAGAGGCAGAGTCCAGGTGAAGCCTGGCCTGGTGAGTGATGAGGAAGTGAGTGAATGAGAGTGTGGAGTTGGATGTTGTGAGCTCAGGTTAGGTGCTGGCTGCTAACTGGCTAGCCATTAGCCAGCCTGCACACTCTTGAGTGCCTTGGCATCAATTGTGACCGTAGCAGATTGTGTTTGAAATGTACTAATTACAGTACGTGTTTGTTGCCATGAGAGGGCGGCTCAACAGCTTGACTTGAAAGTATGATTCGTTTTACATAAATTTGAGGGTCCAAATCCAGTGCACTAAGTTAGAATCAATCACACAAGGGAGATGACCTGTCCCAAAATGTGTCTAAACAAGCAAGGGAAATAGTTTTTGGGTTTGAAAACAAGATTTTCTAAATCCACCAAAGCTCACGACATTGTGATTGAGTAATCTTGTACTGTAGCGCTTTTGGTGTAAAAATGTATTTGTGCAGATAACAAGATGAAGCAATGCTAACGTCAGTGGTACACGAGATCACAACATAAAAGAGGATAACAAACGCAGACAAAGAGCACCAGAAAAATCTAACGGACATGGCAGCCCATTTTTAACACTGCACCCTTCCTCCTCCCCACAATTGATAAATCAGCTGCAAGAAGAGAAGGATGGAATGGGACCAAGTGGCAGAGTGCCGGCAAATTAATCCACCATGCCACGTTTAGAGGTCACAGATTAACAGATCTCTTAGTTAATTTAGTTCGGTCCCGTGCAGAATCTCTGACCTTTTTATCTTATCTTGAATCTTTTTCGCGTCCTTCCGCTAATATAAATGGATTTGACTTCCGACATCGAATCTGCCCTCTGAGGGGAAAACTACAAAAAAATAAACAGTGTCTGTTTACATCTGTAGCTGTATTTCTATAGAAACAACAGGAGATACAATTCCCGTCAAATGTGCAATTGGCTTATAACATAGTTGAAACTTTACATGTCAGGCACACAGAAATGGAAATGATAAGTCCATGCATTGATTTCAAGCATATTTATTTGATTTCTAAACTATTTATCGCGAATAAAAAACATGATGTACAATCACAGAAGGCTACAATATTTTATCATGTATTTCCGTTCCACTTTGCTTTGCAAAAAAAAAAGCAAAAAGCACAAAAAAACACCCAAACACAGTGTATGACGTATAGCCTTTCAAAAAAAAAAAAAAAAAAACTACTTTTTGCAAAAGCAAAATACCTTCCAAAAAACGTTCAACAACAATTTTAAAATACAGCATACCAACAAGCAATCATTAGACTCATGAAAAAACAATCTCAAAAATAGTCAGCAAAGTTATGAGGGGAATCAGAATATTACTTCTGAAGTGGAATAATTATGGAAGTAATATGTATTCATAAAACTCATACTGTGACTTGCTTCTAATTTAGATCTTCTTAAAGTGACAGGCAGTGAAGTAAAAGTATTCAAATCCATGGGGCCTTCATTATGCATAGTCACCATGTATCACCTAAAACGTTGCTCATTTTGACAATTATGATTTTAAATAATCTCCTCAATCGTTGAATGTTTTCTGAATGTTCTGAACCCCTATTTCAAAGATATTAGTGTATTGAACAGTAAAATGGGGTGCAGGCAACTAAACCTGACAGTGGAGCGGAGGGGATGGTGCATAGAGGGGTAGAGAAAAAGAGAAACAGAGAGGAGCATTGTGCAATGTGTATGTGAATAACGGGCTCTTTTGCATGTTTTGGTGCAAGAGATGGATTCATAATGAGTTACCAAGTAAGTTTCCAACCCCCCACCCCACTGCGCACTTTGTTTTCGAGAAAACGTGCTTGTTGGGAACATAGTGTAGCCTTAAGTCATCAAACTTGCGATGAAATGACTGGTTTTAGCCAATTAGTGCACTCCATTTTAACTAAATTAGTTTAAGACTCGATTAATCAACAAGCAGCTCCATACCATCAACAGAATACTTAATGATAAATGGATGATGGCTGCGGCAATCCCTCATAGCAGTATTTACCAGTAGAAGTTCACTGTCGCTCAGCTTGGGAGTCATTACTATGTGAGGAGATAAACAAAACCGACGGAAAACCCACTAAAAAGTAATGGCCTTAATAATTGCACAGTAGTAGCAACCTTATTTGTCTCCCATAGCGTACACGCAGAAGAACGCATGGCGTCATCTGAGTGATGAGTCTGTGCCCGGTTCTAAAGCTAAATATAGCACTTTATGTTGCAGCTCAACTATTGTTTCCACAGAGCTCAGAAGATTTTTTCCTCAAGCTTTGAGACTATTGCCGTTTCTTGTATACTACAGGCTGCTGTCGTGACTCTTTTATCAAAAGTGGCTTTGGTTGTCATGTGTTTAAGCCGAGGGCAAAGCAAATGTTCACCTCACATTACTGTCACATTTCACGCCATCTCCAGTGAATGATGACAAAAATGTTGATGGTGAAATTGGAATACGGTACATAAAAATAAGTCGCAATGTCAGTGTTTACACTTAATTAACATTTTTGGGGGCAATATATATTGAGAGAAAGGATTTCAAATTTGCGGTTTGGCTTTCAAATTAGACGACCTGAACACAGAGTACAGAGAAAAATAAAATTGAATTAGGTGCTGAACAGTCAAAGCCAAACAGTCTTTCGGTGTGCTCATCGATCTCAGGTCTGCGCCGCAGCACAGTGTGGCATTCTATTGAGCCACACATATTTTGATAACACGAGAGGTAGTGACCCAAGAGCCCCCAGGGATCAATTCAAAACCCTCACCACAAAAACAAGCAATTAGAGCGCATGCTTCACCACCGCCCGGGAGATACATTCCGAGAGCTTTTTTTTTCCCATCAAGTGATCGAGTCAATTTTCCATGCTCAAAGGAAAGCCAAGATCATGAAAACAAACATATAACGGCAAGATGAGTAAATGTTGTTCATGTAGACACCGCATTAGCTTAAACACACATCAGCTCTCAAATGTTTCCTTCACTGTTCTCGCATTTGGTGCTTTTGATACGCAATGTGTGTGGGGATCCGTTTTATAGCACTCTAAATAATTACAAAAAAGCACTATAAAATTGACAATCGGGATGATAAGTATTGCTTTTAATATCTATCATGATAGTTTGTCCCATGACATTTTAACGGCTCCTCTGATATTTTAACAATCAATTTGGTTGATGTCAGTGAGGCTGACTGTCAAGACAAGGAAGCTGCAAATGAACTGACCATTGGGATTAATACAATTGGCTCAACTAAACTGAATATAATTCAAAATCCAATATTTTACAACCCATGAAAACTGCGAAACCATCCAAGTCGAATGGCCCTGAAGTCATACAACTTTGGAGTTCAATCAAATATTTCTGAAAAAATAAGGATTAAAAAAGTAGAAGAAAATAATATAAGACATCATCAGAGACATCATAAAAAATACCAGCAAATCTTGCAAGACTGAAGATTTAAGTATTAACCCCACAAGTACTCAGTCCTGCAACTTTTTGTGATTTTGTGATTTTGTGGCAGCAAAATGGTACAAATGATGGAAAAGACTCAATTATATTTTGACTAGAGAACTAGGAAATTAACCTTACTACTAGTTTCTTCATTGATTAATTGAGTAAAATTGATTTTGCATTATTCAACACAATAATGTGCATGTAAGGCGCAGGGATTATTATTGTTTATTTGGGGTCATCATCCTCGTTATAATGTATTATCTATGGCTTAGAGCAGGGGTGCCCGACCTTTTTTGACCAAAGACCTACTTTTTAATCAACCAACCTCTCGCGACTCACCCATTACTGCAAGTACCGCATAAATTTTTTTAAATACTTTTTTTGTGAACGTGAGACAAAACTATATAATATTAATAACACGTGCACAGACACATAAATCCCCTCGCCATTTCCCTCTACCCTCGCGATCGACTTGGGACCAGTCCACGAGCTACCGGTCAATAGCGATCGACATATTGGGCACCCCTTACTTAGAGCATGCATGGCTTTAAAAGGCGTGGCCTGGTGAGTGACGTGGTCGTCAACAAATGAGAGCATAGAGTTGGTTGGCTATATTAACCCATTAGGCTTTATGTCTTGACAGACTTGTTGTGAGTTCTGGCCATCAGCTGCTCGCTTCTGAATGTGCTTGTTATGTGTTTATTTTCTTAACGTTTGATCAATAATGTGATTAAAAGTGCACCGGGTTCTGTGTCTATCCTTGACCACTTGTGGAGGTTCTACAATATGCATCAGACGAACTAATATCGACACGTTAGCTTGTGTCGGCGATCGTAGACCTCCTGTTGTGGGATCATTGCATTTTATTTTCCTTGCTAAGTAGAAAAAGATCCCAAACTTTGGACAACGTCTGCCTTTTATGGACTCTACCCTCCTATAAGTTATTCCTAAACTGAGTGGTGCGTGCCACTGGAGAAGCATTAGCCCATGTGGAAAAATTATTCCTGTGAAGCATTGATGCACAGATTTAGGTTTGAGCTTTTTTTCATTTTTTTTTGCAATTGAATTATTCAACTTATTTGATTCATAGCAGACCTACTAAGTATGTTAAAATGTGACTGAAAACCATTTAAAATTCTACATACATACATACATACAATTACTGTGTATAAAATGGTTTTTATTCACAGTATTATAACTTTCAAGAAGACAAGCCCTTGCTTCTAAGCACTGATGTATGAAACATAAAAAAAAAAAAAAACAATATCTCTTTATTCAGTGAAACTGTGTTAGATGGATATACTGTCCCAGTCCCCTTACCTTTGAAAATAGCTCTTTTGTTTACTTCCCTATGTACAAAGCTTTTTGATGCTTCTCCCAGCTCTGTTAGATAGAAAATGAAAGCTGACTGGATTAAAGGTTAGGTCAATGTGGACATGCAAGCAGAGGAGGGAGGTTGGGTACCACCAAATCAGCTTCTTCTCAGAAATCCAGCCGAGCACTGAGACTACATGTAGGATGGAGAACGATGAGCTAACAATACTGAGCAAACACATCTCCTTTGCCATAAGCTCAACATCAATTTCTGTATACGGCCTTGTCAGTGGTAGCTTATTCACCACAGCAGGATCAAATGTTAATGAGTTGTTGAAATGCCACTGATTATGATGTACCATGATGATAAATACAACTGCTGAAGCAACCTGATGTGTAATTAGCCATTAGGTAGAACAACTAGATCAATTTAAGAAAAAAAGATCAGGGTTAAGAGAAATCAAGCCGGGGGCAATGCAGGAATGAGAAACAAAATAACAAGGGCTGTTGCATTAGCGTCCGATAATCAACACAGATGGCATTTAAACCCATCTGATAATTGACATGCATGAACCTTTACATGACTGATGCTTGATACCGGCAATCGTGGTTTTTCATCTGTGTTGAGAGGTAGTGGAAACTGATCTAGTCACCTTTTTTGGGGGTTGCTTAAGTGATTCGAAGACTTAATGTGCAAATCATCATTATTCGTCATTTCACTGCACTAAAAATAACACATTAGGCTTGGGGGTATGAAAGATTATCTCCACTGCTCATAAAGGTATTCAATATGTAGAGCTGCATGGGCGCTGGAAAAACGGCTTACTTCCTTGGAAAAATCCATTTCAGTTACATGTGTGGACGTTCTGATTGTATTTATTCATATAATCAAAGCTTGGTCAATTTATTCATTTTTTTCCCCCCAAATGTTAAAAAGAAAAACAGGGAAGTGGAAAGGGGGAAATATTTTCATGTGGCCTTTGCTTTTTTTCCCAAGCCCGACTATTCTCCTGTCTGTGCTTTTTATTCACAAATGAGGAGAAAAAAATGCATTACTATGGACCAGATGGGAACATTCCACATGACCAAACCAATCAATCACATTGGTGGGACGCAGGTGTGACACAGCCGCGCAGCAACACACCATTTCACAGTCTATCAGGCACAAACACATGGTCACCAATCAATGGCACCCTGAGGACCCATGAGGAGGGGTGCTTCTCCAAAGCCGCATAGGTTCATGGTTGATGACTTCATAATCACACATCCATTCTCTTAAGAGAAGAGAGGCGATGCACTTCCGAATAACGTCTCCGGACATGCGAACACCAACACTGTAATGGATGCCGCTAACATGTTCCCCAGCATCCCTTTACCAGCTGTCCGAGGGAACCAGTGCACATTTAACAAGCTGAGAACACTTCTCCCAGCTGGATATTAGAATCCAGTCAGTATGAAACATCAAGTATGCGTCAATGTTTGGTATCACATGCCAAACAACTGTTGGACAGCCAAACAACAGAGAACTGAGGTGAAGGACAAATAGTGAGACACACATGGCTTTGGAATGCGGTTCCAGCTTTGAGCACAAGGGATACATTTCAAGCAATGCACGAAACACAAAAACAGCTTTGAGTGGGAAACACAGGATCACTGATTCCAGTATATGCCATTTGCTTGAAATAACTGTAAAAACATCTCAATTAATGCTGTTACGGAATTGTGGCCAATTGCAGTGTAGTCGGTGGTTCACATACAGTACATGACTCATGCCACTCAGTGACCGGTTCATGATGCCCGTGATTGACTGGTAAACTGTTGAGCGTGCCTTTCACAGTAAGTCAGCTGGAAAAAGGCTCGCCATGACCCAGAACAGAACAAGCAGAATAGAAAATGGATAAATATAGAATTGTGAAAAGATATGATTAAGTGTGAGTATTTGAATGTACAGTACCGAAACTAAGCATGGCAATGTTTGATCGCCCCATGCACCCAAGTGTTTTGGGACCAGAGACTCTCCACGCTTTGCTTTCTAGCACACACACATATGAAATTATAAATATGGTAGTTGAAACACAATACATTTATACCACAGATGCTGTAGTGGTAGAGCTTAGCTGCGTCATATTCCTATAAGCTGGTGCATTTTTGACTGGCTATTACATCTGCAACATTGTAAGGTCATTCACCAGTGATTCCAATTCTGAATCACAGCAAAACTAGTCGTTGATGGTCAGCCGTACATGAAAACTAGTTGTCCGAACCCTCATACAGCGCCACAGTTTAGTGTTGCGTAATTTGGTGTGCAGTATTACTGGCAGGACATAAAAAACTTTTACAGAGCAAAATTGTTGCTGTCAAATTTGAGCCTTCCACCAAACAAAGGAGCGTTTTCTACAAAACCTGTTATAGATCACTTTGAGCTCACTGAACAAGGCTGCCCTCATGAGAATTTTGTAGGTTGTCCGACTGAACGTAATGCATTGTCGTTAGTACAGAACCCACATACTAACTGTTGTTATTTTATTCATGATTATTGTGATATATATATTATGTCCTGGTGCTAACTCCCAAACTGCTTTGGCAAAATATAGCTTTCTGGTGGCTAAATATAGTGCTCAGCACAGCATGTCTGCCATGTTTGTGAAGTGCACTGCTGAAGGTGTTTGGAGACTCATGCAGGTGCACTGGTGCTCTTCTGGCTGGAATGATGACACATTAAGGAAAAAAATATAACACTTTCTTTTTGGCTCATTTTCTACTATAAGAAAGAACATATAGCCAAGTCCAATTTAAAAAAAAATGTTTTGCAGTGATTATTACCATCAAGCCGTGACCTCTGCAGCTGATTCCTCGAGACTCATTAAGTGATTATATCTTGGTCAAATCTCAGTTATTTCCACTATAAAGACGCAGCTCCTCCTCCCCAGAGGCCAATGGAGACTACAGCTGATCCTCTGCAGCTGGCCCGCCTCTCCAGTCTACTGCTGGGGGCCAGGGCCTGAGGAAGCAAAGGCCGGGTAGGGCCAAGATGGGCCAAGAGAGGCACGAGGGTGAGGACGTGCAAGATGTGGGCGGCGTGGGGATGGGGGAAAAAGGGATTTGCGCTCTTTCAGCTCGTCTTCAACTCTTCATGCTCCACTGACCTCAGTAATAGATAAGCACACCCTGCAGCTCAGCATAATGACCGGCTTCATCCTTGAAACTATACGGCACCACATCGCCCTGTGCTCCATTTGCAACACTGTTCCCGTCGTATGAACTGGGGATATATATGTGCCTTTTGCGCTTGTCACTAATAATCATTCATGCAAAACTCAGGTTTTACATGAATTCATGGAGGAAATCATGCAGGTATGGCAAATAAATGTGGATACTGTTTGTGTTTAAGTGATGAGCTCAAACGCAAATGTCACCAAGCGCCATTTAGACATAAATAAAGTCACATGCATTAGCAGGCTGCCCCTCATTGCATTGTTTGATGGTGCAGTTCCTAACACTGGAAAAAATACAAATTCTCGTCGGTGGCAGAAACCACCTAGCACCATACGTGTTTTAGTTTAGTTCATCTCCATTTAAACCATTCATAAGCTCGTGCATATTTATGTCAATATAGGGTCATATAAAACCTAATTTTATTCAACTAAAAAAAATAAAGAAAAATGAGACACTTCAAGAGCCCAATGAAGTCTAACTGTGCGCATGGGTTGAGTTCTCTTTCTTTTGGTATTTTAGTGGATAGGCGTCAGTACAAAGGGCAGTTTGTGCCAGTTTTCAATCATTCCATTTGAATTCAGCACAGAAGAGGTACGCACAGTCTTTGACATTGTCGAAGCAGAAATGGATTCGCTGGAGTCCATGCAGAAGATCCAAGCAAGCAAAGTACGTTTATAAGGACCTGCAAGTAGAGCTCTTTTACAGATGGATGGCATAAAGTTGCCCAAGGCGATCACAGTTCACTGCTGTAAGGAGGCACTTTGAGATCGCCTTCCACTGAGTAATTTTGGTTGCCGACCCCTGATCTAAAAGATTAGTCTTTTTTGTGATTCCACCACAGATGAATACCAGTGATGGAAAAGAAATATGACGATGACCACAAAGCCAGAAATACATACATTTTTATTCTTGTGAGCCAGTGTCAAAAACGATACACAGCATTTCTTTGGATGTAGAAAACACGGAGTATCACGAGTGACAGGAGCCCGTTTATTCACATACAATTGCAACGACCAGTAGTATGTATACAGTGGACATGGCATCGATAGAAGAGCTCGGTCTCTCTTAGGTAGTCACGTTGAGTTCATATGTGGACGTGTGATTCATGTTCTTGTACGTGTGTGTTGATGTCAGCATTAAGATGATTAGTTAGCATGCAGAGCCAAAGCCGCATGTGTAATGTGAAAGAGACACACCGCGGGGAACGTGACTAAAAATTTATAACTCAGCAGTGGTGTCATGGCTAAGAAGCAAATGGATTGAATTATTTCATGCAAAGACATCTGAAGCTGAACTTTGAATGTTTGAGACGGCTGCCACAGATGCATGCTAGAAATCAACCAGATGTCTTGGAACAATTTTCTTTGTATTTGCTACCTTTCAAATGTTGACATTTTTCTATTCTGCTACAACTGGTAATTGAATATATATCAGACATTTCTTTTCATTGTCTTTATGTTGAACAATAGCAGACAGAGTCACTCTGAAAGGAAAATTAGGTCAGTCCACTAAGTAAATAATTATAAAACATTAATCCACAATGCATTACAGAAAGGAGCAGAGTTCACTTCCTTTGGTTGGAGCTCATTCCGTGTGGTAATTAGGCAGATCGCTTGATATTAAGCACAACCAACATCCCACTAGACATCCCTCATCCAGCTGACACAAGAATAAAAAAAATTGCATTAGGTAATTACAGCTCACTACTTCTTGTTGAGGATACGAACTCTCTATCCCTGTGGATAATTAGGACTGCTGAATGTGGGGCAAATCTTTTATAGCTAACCTTCATGAAACATGTAATTCAAATCTATTGTAGGTAGACTCTACAAGAATGTTGACGTAATTTTAAATTGAATATGACACCGTTTGACGTGAGTCTGATGGTGTTACATAACAAATCGCACTGACGAAAGTCTTGTCATTATATTGCGCTATAAACATGAGCAGTGTGGTGCCCACATGTCAGGCAGCATGCAGTCATGACGTCAAGGATAGTAAACGGATTACAGCACAAGTGGCTTCTTCGTACATGACAACTATGTTACCTACTCAAGTGGTGCCAGCCTCCAGCAGTTACTTTCACTTGTTTTCTACTCGCACACAACACTTTTCCATCGGCAAAAGCAGGAAGCACGGGGCACTATTTCCAGGACGGGTTTCTCATTGGGCAAGCAGATACATCATCATATTGTTATTGTAAATTCTGACACAACGTGGCTGGAAATGACAGGGTCATTATGTCATGGTTTTTGCAATTTCCCATGGAACTATTTTGAAGGTAAAAACTGACCACCCGAAAGCCAACTGGGTAACGTGGAGTGCAAGTTCCCTGAACCGCTATAACAGAAATGACAACAGTATGATTGTTTGAAACGGTTTGTGCGTTATCATCTCATGTTTCAATGCCCATTGACATTGAGCTAAACTTTCTGGTGTGTGTGCCTTGGCCTCCAGGGGCAGTAGAATACACAACAAAATAATGATGTCATTTTAGGTCTTAGCTCAGCAAGCTGCAGTTACATTCGTCGTTTTTCACAGAGGGTAAAAACCATATGCCTGTCTTGTTACAGTGGCTGACGATATGTGTTGCTGCACTGTTAGTGTTGGAATATCCTTTGCTTACAGTGTTCTAATATTGCTAGTTTTGTTAGTCCATCAATGGCATTAAGCTAGCTGACTTTCGTGAGACAGAGTTGTGTGGTTTGATTTAATAATAACATGCAATTCTCTGTTTACGTTTAGTTTTACAGTACCAACCAACTGGAAATGGCAATGAATAGCTTGGCCTCTTTTTGAAGAAGTATTCACAATCAGCTGCTTGCTGTGAAGCTGGCTTTTCTTTTTGGTGATGATTGCAAAACAAGCATACACTTATGTCACAGAGTAGTCAGCATGTGCACTTTCATGAATTACATTACTACAGTATTTTTACGACCATAGGGTGCACATAAAAGTCTGAAATGGAGGGGTGCCTAATAATGTGGGGTGTCTTGTTCATGCACATTCACAATCAAGTCGTCTGCTTCTGACAGGTCACTGCAGCACATCAAGATTGTGTAGCTGGCATACAAAATTACAGATGCAGTGTAAGCATATGTGTGTGTGTTCAATGAGTAAAAACAATAAGGTCTTGATTAATACAAGAGCATAAAATCGAGGACTAACCACATTGAAAGGAAAGAGTCTGTGGGGACATCACTTAATGGAGCTCAGATGTGGTTAGCCATAAACCTGTCCAATGGTTCAACTCAAGGAACAGGATAACACTCAGCTCTCAAATGATTGGCTTGTCATTAAAAAAAAAAAAAAAAAAACATGGCTGCAGATAGCCACAATGCAAACAGAGATGATGCCATTAAAGGAACAATAAAATAAGAAATAAAAACCAAGAAACAGTAAATAGTCTGGACCAGATTTCGATTATTATTATTAGGTTCAAAGGTGTTGTTTAACCCCTCACACAAGATCTCCTCCACCCTGCAGACAATGTTAGTTGCTTAGGGAGGTTATGATGGTCAGAAGAACTTCTTATGACGGAAAGCTATACTGATAGTGTGACTTGTAGCCTGGGGGAGGGTCATCGCAGGAGGCGGGAAGGGAGTTGCAGTAACGGGAAGGGGATTAACGGAGAGAATAAAGACAGCAGGAGAGAGGAAAAAAATATCCCTGTAGACTGGAAAGTCACCCAATACTGCTGCCCCCAGATGAATGATGTGCACTGGTGTCATCAAGGCATTTTTTTAACACAATGTCTTTCCACTACCAAAGGGCATGAAAGGAGTAAGCAGAAAAAAAATCACTTACTTACCCATTATGTTTGAGTTCATAAAAGGTGTCGGGGACAATCCTTCATTGGACACTAATCGACTGTCACTCAAATGATCGCCATAATGAGGGCTGTCTGTGAAAGCCTGAGGGAAGAGATCACAATATTAAGCACATTATTGGGCAACATACTTCAGTAATTGAGTCCTATAGCATAGGCTTAATGAGTAGGCAGAGACGCCTGTAATAAAATCAGTTGTATATATTCTTTGTGAGGAAGTAACTTACTTATGATTAAGGCTTGGAAAATGAAGAATCTTGGTCTCCTATGTGACTTGCCAACAGGCGTCAAACTTGAAAATTAGTTTTTGAGTTGATTTTTTTTCTATTTAAAAACATAATTCAGAGTATCAAACTGTTGTTTAACGGGCAGAAAAATCTGAAAGATGCAATCCGACATCATTCACAGGAACCTGCAGCTTTTAAAAAATTGCTTTTTTTCCTCCTGCAGCTTAACAGTACCTTTTCATGACAGTTATCTACTTCAGAGGCTTAGGTCTAAATATCAGCCACAGCATGGTTTTTGAAAACTCGAGGTCCAAAGTAATAAAAGACTCGCTGTTACTGTCCTAATCCCAAATCCTTATGTGATTCAGTCAAACACAACTCCCTGAGCTGCATTAGCTACCACCAGGGAGATCGCAAACAGCAGTTGGCTTGCATTTCTAGACTTATTTTGGCCAACTCATATGCTTTGAATCCAATATACAAAAAAAAAAATCTTATTATCCATCGTTTTTTGGGGGGGGTGACTTCATGATGATGGAGGAATTTCAAAGGAGGCAGAGTTTAGCTCTGTATGGAGGGAAAGCTATGCGATTCCCTATTGTGCTGCTGCCTTGCTGCCAGGTCGCACACACTGTTAATCAAACCACAAACAACCTCAATGACATCAAAAGACTTGTGAGAAGATCGAGCAAACATAAATCCACGCTCGCTCACTCACAGGTTTACAGACCACGACTAACGTGAGTGGTGTTTCCTCTCCACTGCAGCAGCAGTAGGAAAATACGTCGAACTGTAGACATAATTAAAGAAAGCAAGAAAGTGCTTGCTGGTAATGGACAATTAAAATCAGCCCTCTACATGTGCTCTTTGACTACCTGTGCGAAGCAGGAAAAGGCAAGCAAGGCTGTTCGAGAAGGGAAGGAAAAAGGAGGTGGGAGGGATAATGGTCAGTGCTCGCCTGGATAGTGTTAGATCGTCAATCGCAGAACCTTCATCAAACATTCATACAAGATGCTAACACATTCTGTCATTGCTGCCATGGGGCATTAGTACTGTAGCACTAGTGGCTAAATAACTTTCAGATTACTGTAGCAGTAGGCAAGCAGTAGCTCACCCAGCCTCCTACTCACAACAGTATTTAAAAAGTCCTCTCAAGACGCAACATCTCAGGTGATTGTGTGACCGCGGTTTGGGAGGCGAGGATGCGGTCATGATGGATGCATGCACGGTCCGGTATCAAGTCCGGGCACGAAACCCGGGGGAAGGGGCGGTGTCGTGCAGCAGAGGCGGCAAAGCCTTGGCTGTCAGAGTGGCAGCCTACAGCCACAGCTGCCCAGGATACAGCGGCTGGCTCGGAGCCAAGGTCAGAATGGCAGGACTGGGGACTTTTCACAGTCGACTGATCACATACACTCATGGCACAAGTGCAGAGGAGCTCTGAATTTCTTTTGTAGCAGGCAAAACAGAAGAAGGCTTGGCTGTCCAAGAACTTAAGCTGGGAAAGACATTGATGGATTCAGTCTTAAACGGGGGTGAATGCTCATTATTTTTTTTACTCCAAATAATATGAATGCTCATTTTGTTTTGTTTTTTACCCCAAATAATATAAATTTTATGGATGCGATAATGAATTGATAAGTAAGTTTTAGCTCTGGAGCAATATAATTATCAACAACAACAATAATGTTACGATAAACCCTAACCTATTCACAAATTCCTGTCTTCGTGCTGTTTTTGGTGGAACCTTTCCTCAGCCATTTACTGAAAAAACTTTGCGGTGACTTTTAGTGCTCTTTCTGTAACATTCTAAGATGACACAAGATGGCGCCTAAGCCAGTTTTAAAAGTTCACAATCAAACACACCAGGTTCCCCCTCATCATTGTCAAGAGTCAGTTTCGTTCCTGTGTAGATCCTCAGAAATTCTATGTGATTGGGCTGGATGTGTTTGTCGGCAATCTTTTTACGGCAGTAGCAGCGGAAGGCGGCCAGCTTTTCCTTGTTGTCCGCCGGAAGTTGCTGCGCCACAGTAGTCCTTGCCCTGATGGATAGTAAGCGAAAGCATCAAGATGGACCTCCTTGAAAATGTTCGATTTTCATTTCTTCTGGAAGCGTTTTTGCTCTCAGTTGATTGGTGACTGTAGAGACGCTTCTTCCGGCTCTTCTTTGACCATGAATCCATTGCTCGAGTTGGTCTTCCAACTTGGGCCACCTCATCTTGTTTCCACAGAAACTCAGTTTCATCTTCTTAACTTGGCGAAGCTCATTCTCCTGCTTCCCCCACTTGCAAACCATGGAAATTCTCTCGCGCTAGTCCAATAGCCATGTTCCTCCACGTAACTGATCGCTTGAAGTTTGAACTGTGCTTCGTAGGATTTTCGAGGGTCCGAAGTCATTTTGCCCAATCCACATGCTCGTCCTCTTTCACGCCCACTGCTAATTTCCTGCACAGACCCACCTCCAGCTCACCTGATGCTTTCTCATCATTACTGAGTGGTAAAGTTTACCTAAAGGCTGTTAATCGACGAATCTACTGATCCTACCAAATATAATCCCCGAAGTCAACATTCGGTGAACCTACATAATGTGAAGAACAGAGTGAAAGGTGCTTATAATATTTTGGTTAACTTATTTAGTTACATTAGAATATACAGTCTATAGTCTCTTGAACTGTATAAGATCTTATTAGATGATACAACCGTATTTCATGATAGTGTCAGAGAATGCATATACTGTAGATGTGGCACTTGAGACTTAAATAACAAATCATGTGTCATAATTCTTCTCAGGCTATGTAAAACAATTCAATATCAGTGTCAACTGCCTATGCAGCTGTGTGTGTGTGTGTGTGTGTGTGTGTGTGTGTGTGTGTGTGTGTGTGTGTGTGTGTGTGTGTGTGTTGTGTGTGTGTGTGTGTGTGCGTGTGTGTCTGTGTACGTCTGTACATCTGATAGAGTAAACAGCTGTCTGCTTGCTGATGCTTGTGCCTTGCAATGTCACAAACATTCATTTATATGCACCTGGAGCAAATATATCCCAAGCGTCTCTGTCTTACAATTCAAATCAAGCTGCCAGTGTTACCATTGCCTGTAGATGTTCATTCGGGAAGGGCACAGAGCAATAAACAAGCACCACGACCAGAGTGGTGCTGACATTTAACTGAGTTCTGATAGAGAGTGACAGGAGATTGACATTAAATGAAATTCATACAGGACATCGAGAACAGCCAATGTGCAAGGGGCAAACAAATGAAGTAAGAGTGGTTCAGACGTCTCACTTATATATAACATGTTTATTCTTATGAACCCTAACCAGCAATGCTCACTCCAAACAAGAGTTTCCTAAACACACACATAGAGATGGGCCAAATCAGGCATTCTAACTCAAGAGCTATACAGTACTTTAGCCAGGGCTGGCACAAATCTGTACCAATATTTCAAGATCCTTCCAAAGAGAATTCAGATACGTGTTTCTAAATACATAATATGAATGTTTCTCTACTCGGAGACACCACTTGATTGTGGTGGAGGGATCGACACAATTAGCGATATAAAACGACAAAAACCTTTTTGTTTAAACACTACTTCAATAACTTCATAATAGTGGAGTCACACATTTATTTCTAGGAACTGTTAAAATATCTTATCTAGGGATACACGATAACTGTTTTTTCTCACCGATACCAATTACTGCCTGATTCTCCAAACCAATGCAGATGACTTGGTGTGTTGTGTGTGTGTGTGTGTGTGTGTGTATGTGTATATATACATATATATATATATATATATACATATATATATATATATATATATATATATATATATATATATATATATATATATATATATATATATAGGTGGCACGGTGGTCGACTGGTTAGCACGTCTGCCTCTCAGTGCAGAGGTATGGGGTTCGATTACAGCTCTGACCTCCCTATGTGGATTTTCTCCGGGTACCCCGGTTTTCTCCCACATTCCAAAAATATACATGGCAGATTAATGGAAAACTCAAAATCGTCCCTAGGTGTGATTGTGAGCGCGAATAGGTGTTCCTCTATGTCTGCCCTTAGATTGGCTGGCAACCGGTTCAGGGTGTACCCCGCCTACTGCCCGAAGATAGCTGGGAAAGGCTCCACCACGCCCATGAGCCTTGTGAGGATAAATGGATTAGAAATTGGATGGATGGGATGGATACACAATGAGTATTGAGGGGTTTTTTTTTTGTTTGAGGTGGGTGGGGTGAGAAAACTAAAGCCGTGTTAATAAATGGCTGACTGCTACTTCTGAACTCGCACATGCAGCAGAGCCATGGACTCTTATAGTGATCGTAACCAGACCAACATTTGTGTAGATGAGACAGCTTTCAATATCGACCTAATTTTGCTAATATTGGATCGATACACATGACATCGTTTTGTTTTTTTTTTGCTCCAATATCGCTCCGATAATTAGCAGTCCAATAGTTATTGTTCATCTTATCATACAAAGCAACCAGGTAGTAAAAGATATCCAGCAAGTGTCAGAACATCAACATGGTCTATGTCTATTGCAGGTCATTCAGTGGGCAATGTGCCACCTCCACGTGATGACTGTTAAATGATGTGCTATGGAGCAGAAAGGGCATTCAGAGGTGTTAAGTTAAGGGTTATCTTACCCGGGAGGGTTCGTACGAAGGACTGGAATCGCCACCTGAGGCCCAAGATGTTTGGTTGGGCCGCTCATCCATACCTGTCAGGGAAGGACAAGCACAACTCTGTCAACAAGTCAAGATGACTCATGTGCTCCAATGTGCATATGCCCAAATCCTGCACAGCAACATCCTGCAGTAGGTCTGAACGATTTACCGTTTTCAGATCAAAATCATGATCAGCAAGCAGTAGGTCTTCAGCCATCTCGTTACCTCTGCGTCCCGCGTACTAGACGCATAATTTTCCCGCCAGACGCACAGTTCCAAATAATGTGCGTTTTTTGTGACTCAAGGAAATTTCTCAGTCAACGATCGCAGTAGTTTGACAATCGCCGCCATTGTTGTTTTGAGCTCCCGTTAAGTAATCTCGCATGACGAGATTTCCGTTCTCGCGAGGCGAAATTGGCGAGATCGGCCTTCACCGCGTGGAAAGCAGACGATTGCCAAGTCGTGTGACGTTAAAACAAGTGTTGCGAACAAGTGTTGCGAAAGTTTATTGCGGAGATATCACAGAGTTTTTTTGCGATAATAATCTTGTATGCCTGAATTGTTTAAATTTTTGTAGCATTTGTTTATAAGAAATAAACCTTTTATCAACGTATACTGTTGTTGTTTGTGTTATTATCATATGCAATTGAATAAGTAGACCATTTCAGAATTCGAAATTTGGGACTCTCCAAATGCATAATGGGACTTATACTTTTCTGAGCAGCGAGTCCTTTGGACTCGCTGGGGTTAAACTGTGAAATTATCACTGAGTCTTGCTTCGTTGAGCCATTTTAAAAACTTTGAAAAAAGACTGCCTCCCTCACATACCCACTTTCGTGTCCTTATATCATTAGAGTAATAGCTTATAATGTGGCAATGCTATGATGTAATTTTCTGTAATGTTTGTACATGTTACTGTACATAATGAATACTTCTCTCCAGCCGAAAATTGTGAACTGAATAAAAACTGCAGTATCAGTCAGAAAACTTGCAAGTGAGTCTTTTCCTAAAACTGTCCAGCATTAGCCTGCAGCAGCAACCGGTGTTGATTCTGCGCTGGATGCATAGTCTGTCTTCCATTGGTTTTCTCATAGATGTTTGATTTTAAGACATCTTGCTTTACAGATACATGCTCAGAAAATGTATGAATTTCACTATCGTATCTATTGCTTGCTGGAATAGATTCTATCTTTCGGCACCTATAGGTATGTTAGTACAGGACAAAGAGTACAGTAAATGGATGGTGAGTGATTTGCTTCAGAATTGTGCATTTGGCATGTGGCACATTTGACAGACTTAACATTTTAGCCAACAAGTGCATTCTTGAAGGGATGTTTTGAAAGCTTGAAAAGTTTGTTTTAGGATGCAATCAAGTGGACCATTGGGAAAATTCTTCTGTTGACGACGCACACACGCACAGCAAGCGATTGAGCACTGCACATTTACTGACGTGACACCAGAAAAGTGTTTGAAGGCTCACATCCAATATACTGTAATGTAGTGCTACAAAAACATGGCGGATGACCACAAAGAGAGGAAAAGAGCGACTATAAAGGAGTGGCTATTTTGAGAGGCTGTTAGCAAGAAATGATCGCCTCATTCACCGATCGCAAGCATGTAGTGCGGTGACAGAGACTTTCTAAGCGTTTGTTTCTGGCCACATCTAACCACATTGGGCCACATCTCATGGTGTGAGGCAGATCTCATGGTGTCATAAAATGAGAAATATAACAAAGGCTTTGCATTTCAAGTGTCATTGATGTATGCCAAGTGACAACACACACAAACACTCACAACCATTCAAAATCAAAGTAAAATCCTGTTTCAAATTCAAAGAGATGAATAAATAAAATCAATAACGTCACCCAAATTTGCAGAGGTAGACCATCTGGCATATGCTGAAACACATGTAATTTTTTTTTCTTTTTTTAAATCGGATTTGGGTGATACAGTCAGTAAAATATGTTTGATAGTTTGTGCTGCTTAAGGCAATAAATATTGTGCTCGCAGTAACGGCAGTTATTGATTGTTCCTGATGTTATTTTGTGTGTCTCAGAAAACTGTAATGTCATTTGTTCAACTTTGTCTTTAAATAGAAAAATGCCTAATAAATCATGGATAATATAAAAAGTAACACAATCCCAAGCACACAAACGTTTAGGTGAAACTGTGATTATGCATTAGATGCAAACATTTAGCCTGCTGGGGGAAGGAACGGAGCCAAATGTGTGAGGCGACAGAACAGAAATAGACCCTGAGGGCTGCTGTCTGGCTCAATGACCTGACACTATTTAGTATGGCATTATCAATTTGATATTTGATTACTTCTTCTATTCATCAAATAAGACACGATCATGTGTAACCAGTTAGAAAATGGACTCCTATTACATGACAGTTCATTGTCTCAGCATCTTTATCAAGGCAGCTTCAAACTAGCCATTCATCAGTCGCAACTACACTGAGGAGTCAATGGCCCCATAAACATGCATCATCAACACAGCTGGAAGGGAGGGAAGAAGTGATGAATCTCTGTCAAAGGCCCTGGGAATATATATTTTCTTCCAATCCATCTTTCTGTGGCATGTCTCGCCGGTTATGCTCTACCTCAATTATATGGCGGTGCCCAGCTGAGATGCAATAGTCCAAACTCTCATTCCAGGCAATTTCCACACCTCTGTCTGCACGCTCCCTCGCCTTATGCTCACAATCACTTAGGTAGGCGCTTCTTCCCTCTTTGAGGATCACAAACACAGGAGGACAAACTGGAGGCCGGCCGCAGAAGGGATGTACTCGCAGTCGGCCAGATATACTTTGGAGGTTCAGCAGTTTATTTTGTCATCATAATTTTCTGCAGCTGGTCCCCTTCTATATTCACTATGACAAACTGGGCCAATATCTTGAGACGTACAGTATAACATTGACATTGGGGATGGTATGACTCATGACTCAAATTCTAGACACAAGGGTACAGTCGGACTACGAAGGCATTGCACCCAAATGTATCATTGACTGAAATAAAACTACTGCGCCACTATTTAACACCACTGGATGAACGCTGATAAACTCCATATGGTAGCATGTTTCTCCAGTTTTTAAGCATTTTGTAATAAGGAAACTAGCACTCTATTTATAAAGCATATAGTAATAACATAAAGTAAATAATTAAACAGTCATAATTAACTCATTGCAACACTTTCTGGCGTGTGGGGGCCTGGGAGTGTAGGATAATATAATCATGAAGACAGAAACAAATTCATGACCGCCAGGGACTTCGTGCAATGTAGTAATAGTGGTTGTTTTTTTACAGAGGACAAGTGAAGGTCAGTATTGTTGAATCGTCTGTCTCCATGTGTTGATGCACCATTTGTGTTCAAATATCCCAATATCCTGCATAATAACGATGCAACACTGATGCTATTCTTTAGCCAATATATGGCTTTTTGCACTGTTGGTTAGCATTACGCTCGCGGAAGGCAACATGGTTAATAACGTGTAATTCTTTTTGTATTAGGTTCAGTTTGACAGTCAACTTAAAATTTGAGTGGCAATAAAACATGAATACTCTTACACATTTTTTTTCTTCTCTGCCAAAAAGCTGCTTGTTATCTGAGTTAAATCGCCATATTCAGATTTTCGACCCATAATGTTCCCAGACAATCCACTGTAGGTGAGGGACAGGAAGTGTATGGAGCTCACACTACATTGCAGTCTTACCTTATGCTACTTTGTAAACAAATACAGAGCAGCTCAGCCTCTGGATATCCAACATCATGGCGAAAATATGCTGTTGACTGTGTGTCGTATTTGTTAACTAATATTTACCCTATTGTGCGGTGTTATTAGATATTTTGTTATTAATTTGATAGTATACGTTTGCTAATGCTGTTGCATAAGTGTTCCTAACGGTGTGTCCAATGAGTGCATATGGGATGCTAAATCGTCATTTTTCAGGCCACAGTGGTCAGGGATGACTCTCTTATGCCGTCACCCCAACTGAATTCTCCGCGTGTCATGTATGGCATACTCTAGTGATAACAGGTGACAAAGCCTACCACTGAAAATCAACATGCATTTCTCATGCCAGTAGAATGGTACAGTGAACTTATTGTTCTGTGTTGACTCAATCTGACAAGGTTAACTTTTCTGAAGAAAATCTGGTGACCAGAGAACACTGTAACTGGGTCTATGAGTTTTGGCTCTTCTGCACATTCTCCAGACAGTATCGAGACAAGACAGCGCCATGCTGGTGAATGCACAACACTACCGTACAGGTGTCATACACACAACGCTGTTATATTAAATGAGGGAGTATAGAAAACCAAAGAGGCATAGACACAATTGGGTACTGTGTAAAAGGAGTAAATAGAGAAGATTAGAGAAAGGAGAAACAAAAGACGAAGAAGAACGTCAAGTCTGGTGGACATACAAGTAGAAATAGGGATGCCATGTTCCCTCTCTGTGTGTTAACTACAAAATCAGGTGAGTAAAGAGAAATGCAAGGCTGCTTATTCAAAATACTGCAAATTGTATAAATAAAACTGTGATCGGAAAAACAAAGTCCTACTTCAACACACAATCCCGTACAATACTTCTTTTAACTTGATATACCGCAACGCAGAATTTTTGAGACGGGAGCATGAGGACTTGATGCTTGCTGTACGGCCTTCATTGGATTGCGAAGTCAATTTTGCTGAGCATTTGAAATCAGCTAACGAGGTTTTGTCACTCGTGTTTTTACTTTCAAGTATCTATGCCAATGTATCGGAGAATTTTTTTTTTTTTCAGTATAAGCGCAGACCGAATTCAACTCGTATCTCAAGGCACAATTTCACATTTATCCCAGCAACATCCTACTTACATGGCATATTTGCTATCGGGAAGTCCTATTTTGAACGATCAAAAAGATTAAGATATTCATTAATGATAAATTCGTGCTCTTCTGACTTCGGAAGGCAGAATTCTCTTTGAGCCCATTATGTGGTACAGGGGAGGGGGAGGGCAAAGCAAATCTCTCTCTCTCTCTCTCTCTCTCTCTCTCTCTCTCTCTCTCTCTCTCTCTCTCATTCTCTCGTTCTCTCCATCCCCCCCCTCTCTCCCCCTCTCGCCCTCTCTCACTCTCTCTAACACACACACTTGCACACACAACATTCACATAGCTTGTAGCTCATCTGTTGTTGCACAATTCACCTCAGGCATGTTGTGCATGGAAGCAGCCAAGGGCTCAGACTAGTCAAAGAGAGCCACGTGTTAGCAGGCTAACTGTAATCAAGGAATACGGCTCCTTTTTGATGCTGCTTGAGAGGGAATACGTTTGGTCTCATCTGAATCAGTGAGTTGTTTCCAGTCTGGCTCTCAACCTAAAATTAAAATTAAGGATTTCTGTTTGAATTTCATCAGGAAGGACCGTTGTCTTTTGCTTTCCTGAGGACAGACAAGGTGTTTCCAAAAAAAAAAAACATCTCTCACTTCACTTCATGGATGACAGCTCTGCTCTCCCACCTTTGTCTTTTTGTTCAGTTCCCCTCGATGTGTGCCTTTCATTTCCCAGATAACTGACGACAACAAGGCTTTGTGGGCGCACACAAAACATGCTCTCAGAACATAATGCTTGTTTTGTTGACTTTCTCTACTGGCGTTACACAATAGATGGCGCTTTGGTTGAATGTCCTGTCGCATTCACAGCCAGGAAGCGAAATCTAACCTCTGTGTATTCAAAACAAACCATGCACTAACTTGTTTGTCAGTCAAGGTGCTCCAGAATCAAAAGAGCTGTAATTTAGGGGGAATTCATGATTTGTTGTGCAGGCCAACATAAACTGATAAATTAAAACACTGTAAACCTGAGTAGTAATTTGATTTTGTGCTCTTACATGAAAATGTCTGTACATAATCGGTTCTGACCTTCCCCCCAAAAAACAAACAAACAAACAAAAATGTAATGCATAATAAGACTGCATAATATTGTTGATCATCAAAACATACAGTAATGCATAATTAATTACAATTAAACGATTTCTGGGGTACATTGCATCAACTGAATGGCTATTGTGCCACTTTTTTTAAGCATGCCAGTGTTGGCCACCTGGAGGCAGCGTAAGACAGACAGAGACCACTAATAATAGTCGTTCTTCCCAGAGGATAACGTTTCTATGTATGTATGACTGGGAGCACTGTTAAATTGTCTGTCTACATGTGTTGCTTCACTTTTTGCATTCAATACATTGCTGAAAGGGTAATAGCACTGCAACACAAATGCTATTGAACATAAACATTCAAGACAGCAGATTAAAAGGCTAAGCTATGTGATTGCTATAAATATGCCAAGTGTAAGACCCTTTGTCTCACGCTTAATTTTACAGAAAACTTCAACCAAGAGTGGCAATGAACAGCTTTAAGTCTGCTCTCGCAAGTGCCCCCCCACCCGCCCCAAAAAAAGAGGGGGGCACACGACATGCTGGAAAAACAAAGTCGATGCAGTTTTATCTCAAGGTACCACTGTACTCTGTACCCATACCATTCCCACCGATTCTGTCACTTCCCCAGTGGGGGTGGGATCATCTACTTAGCCCTTAAATAATATCAAGTAACATTTACCTCCGTCTATCTACGCAATACAACAACATTTTTCATGTCATTCGCTCACTGCTCTCCCCTACACTGCACCCGCCCACTTTTTTTTCTGGTAAGCAAATAAACTGGTTTATGCGAATGAAATTGGATTAAATTCAAACTCCGAGTTGATGCAGTCATTGCAAAATGAAATTCAAGCAATTTCAAGATGAATTTCAAGCTTTTCCAGTGCTCTACAGAGGCCATAAAATTACAGACAGCGGACCGCATGTTTAAGACATATGCTGCACAACGCTCCTACCTGATGCACTAAATTGGCTGCTTCCAAGTGTCGTCGGCCTGTTCTTCCCGCCGTTGACAGGTGGAGAGAACATCTGTGAAAATGAATGTGGACTAAATGAAACAGAAATCAACATAGACCCTAACATACAAGTGCTGCGGTTCAGGAGCACAGCTAAGAATCAGGGATCACAATTGTCAATGTGTGTGGATGAATGAGCGAAAATGCTTCAAGTGCTAACACTTCTGAAGAGACAGCCACAAGGTAAAAAAAATTGCAAAGTGTCTCCTACCGCACTGAAATCCAGGAGGTCGCTCAATTCTTTGTCTGTTCCAAGAGCGGCAATCCGCTGCTGAGGATTCATCCTGGCGAACTTGAGACCTGGAGGGAACACAGACAAACAAGTTCCCGTCAAATCCAATCACTGTTGGGACATTTTGTTAACCTTTTCACGCTGTTCATTTTCCATGAACATCTAAGTAGCGGTGGTAGCCGACCACAAATGATGTTTAGTTACTTTGTGATTGTATACATGCTATTGTTTATAACAGTCCTACTTTTGAGTAGAAACAATGCAGTTTACCTTCTTTTCAAATGCATCGGGCCACCGTTGATGTTGGACCCAGCTCAATAAAGTTACTGAAAGTGCACAAGCAGCTGTTTCTGTCCTTGACCACTTGCATTACACTAGGATCGAACTAGTGATCATAGGCTATATTCAATTAGCTATGTTATCCTGGTTTGGAGATGGTAGACGTGCTGTTGTGGTACAAATTGCATCTTCTTTGTTAAGCATGAAATGATCCGAAACTTTGGACATTACCCGTTTTTAACGGACCGGTCACTCCTGGCTCACCACCATTGCACCAACGTATTTCCACGTTGAGTCAAGGCAGAGTTTTTGCAGCCACATTTTTTTAATCAAATTTAGTTTTTTGATTAATTGTTGCAGCCCTAAAATATCATATACACTGTACAGTATTTTGCAATAAAAATAAATTATGTAAACTTCTATTTAGCTGCATTGCAGAAAATTATCATTATTTGAGTTTTTCTGTGAAAAATGGAGGACAGAATCAGAAAATAAATCAGAAAAAAGGTGCATCCACATCTTTAGGAATACGCAGAATCCACTAAACATTCCTTTTACTATTTTACTGTTTCTCCCATGACCTATCAAAGATCAACAGGTGCACGTTTTCTGTGATAATGTGAGCAAATGAGGTGGGGACACAGACACTTCTCGGGGCTGTTTCAAGCTCCATCTTTAACTCTGTTACCACTGTACCATTAAAAATACAGTACACCAATTTATGGCATGTACAATTTTCCTTGATTTAATACACAATGGTGAATTTGAAATCCACTTTGAGTAGATATGGGTCAAATTTTATCTGGAGCCACTTCAATGTAAAAATGCTTTGCAGAACCTGTTCAAAAGACTAACATGAAAGACTAATATGTTTGCGTATTTACAGTCACTGCAGGAGAGAGAACTCATCACATTTTTGGGCGGAGGAATGACATCTAAGGTATTTCAATAGCTGTGCTGTGATGCACAATGAGGCGCATCGTCGCCGCGGGTGTAAAATTGAATGTGCAAGAATACTGGTGTGTTATAAGTCATACACAGATGTTTAATGCACATTCAAATGCGTTCTAATTAAAGGCAAGACATGCAGCAGCATCAGCATCGCGTCCGTGCATATCATCTGGTCATCAGACACTGCACGTTGTTACAAAGACACACGGGCTCTAAGTTTAACACACATTGTAGTTCTGCATTTAAGGCTTTTAGAAAGAAGGGCTATAAGGTTACAAGTGACATTGCTAAGTTGCTATCGCTAGCCGCAATTACACCACGACTTCATAAGGATTTGGAGCGAGCTAGCAGACTGTCAATGCGCTTTTTTGTACATTAAGTAGACAGAAAAAACGCGTCCCTCCAGCGAGTGTCACATAAATTGACAAATGTTCGAATGTACATAAAGAGAATTGGACGAGCGACAACGTGAAATCTCAGCACCAGACCACAAAATGCAATTACAGTCCTCCTCAACTCTCAACTTCTTTCACAGGTCCGAGTCCATTTCGCCCGAGTCTCCCCCTAATACCTTACCTTTTTTTAGAGTAAAATCCAGACTAGGGTGATCTGGTGAAGACTCGCCTTCTCGCGGTATGCCTCTCTACGCGTCAAATATGCCTTTAATCGGCAATTGCGGTTAGAAATATGCTGTATTTGTACCACTTGGAGTTTCCCTTAGGCAGACATTTTTGCTCTGCGAGTGCCTCAGCACCAAGATGACATGGGGGTTAGTGTATCCTTCCGCCACGCACGGGGACACGGTGCTCCTTCTCAGCGGGAGATGCTGCTCCTTGTAGCGGGCGAGGACGCGCCTCATCTCGGCGTAATCGCTTAAGATGAATCGCTTGATCAACGGAGTCCAAATACTTTCCTCCTGTGCTTACGTGTTGGGTGTATGTTCTTTACTTGACAATTTTTCTAACGACGTTTCACTCTTGCTTGACTTCATAAATTTAGTGACCATACACGTTGGATTACAGGCAACGTAAAAAAGGTTACATTTCAAATAATACATGATCAAAATACAGAAATATAAACCTGCTGTGGAAATAGTTGTTCCAAATTTTAAGCTGGAGCAAATAATATTTTTCTTTTCTCTTGTTTCCTACTTGTTAATGGCCAACAGAATAAATACTTTAAAAGTCAATTTTTGTATGAGTTTGTTTGTGTTCTTTGTTATTAAAGAAGTTTATTTTACTTTTGCTTCACCTCTTTTGTTTAGTCATGTAGAGGAAGAGAAAACTGAGCTATATGACTCAAGAGAGATGACATCATCAAGCTAATTATCGAGACTGTATAGGCCCTTGTGCGCTTTCCTATAATTCCTCTTTTTTTCCAGTGTTTTTAGCTGTAATGGAGTGTGTCACTCAAACCAATGTAACCCTGTTACTTATGTCATAAAAAATCAATTAACATTAAAGATGTGTTTGTTTATTATATAGCTAAGTTCATTCTTGTCCAGTTACCATAACTGCTAACAAAACTACTGACTGCACAACATTGATTTGCAACACCGTTTGTGTATTTAGCCTAAGATTTAAAATTTAATTACGATTCAAATAAAATTTAACTGTCTGTGAGTTGAGGGGTTCGTAGTTTTCGAATGGATGACTCTATGTAGAGAATGGGCAAAAGGAGAGATGGACTTCATTTGAACGCAGCTTTTATTTTTCAACGTCTAAACGATTTATTCAATAATATGTTTTGTAATAAATGAATTCAGGCAAACGAGTCCTGGGACATGCCTGGGACAAAAACACAAACAGAAAACTGGCATGAAAGTGTACGGGCTGGTGATGAAGCTGAACGAATCAAATTATATATAGAGAGAGAGAAGAGAGAGAGAGAGAGATACCTGTTTTGTTTGAAAACATGAAAAGGGTCCTTTTTAATTTTGGCACCTAAATTGTCCTCTAATTCTGGAATGACAGTTGTACTTATGTACATTTCACAGTCTGTACTTTCTTGCTTGAACATGTACATGAGTTGAATCAGTATTCCTACTTTTACCAAGTACTTCTACACAAATGGTGTATGAATACTTTTGCTACCTCTCATATCTGTGCTGGTTATGTTATGCCTCGTTTGAATAACAATGGAATGTGCATTTTTTTGTAAGAAAGAAAGAAAGAATGCCATTCCATATTCGAGTTAAGGACACATTACAATACGTGAAAGGTGAACAAAGATGAATGCAAGATGGGCTTTTCTCAAAACTTTTTAACAGAACGCTTGGGAATGATTGATTCAATGACATGCTTCGAGAAAACGAAGGCATTTTTTTCCTCCAAAGTAGTCATTCTCGCACGTCGCAGGCAGGGCACGAACTGTTTGGGACTACTTTTTCCTCCGCGCTAACGAGAAACCAAACCAGAGGACTGCAGTGAAGTCAGTTTCATGTTTGCTTTGGCAGAAGGCTTCTCATTTGTACTGATTAGTATGATTAGTGCTATTCGGGGGTTGCAAAAATTCACCCCATCTTTAGAAGTATAGATTCTTTTGTAAAAAGCACACTGGGAAAAGTAGAACTTTGGTTGACTTGAAATTGGAGTTTCCTTCGTTCAGTGACCACGCTGTAACTCAAGACACTCTGACTTCAAACCATATTTCCCCATTGGAATGAATCGAAATGGCATTCATTTCTTCCAAAACGCACACATGCGCACACAAACACACAAAATGTGTGATGTTTTTATAAGCATTTTATAATATTGTATTTTATGAAAATAAACTGAATTTTAAAAATGAATACTCTACTAGTCAGTGCGGCACAGTGCAGGACTGCTTAGCACGTCCGCCTCTCAGTGCAGAGGTGTGGGGTTCGATTCCGGCTCTGGCCTTCCTTTGTGGAGTTTGCATGTTCTCTGTGTACTCCGGTTTACTCGCAAATTCAAACAGACGCAAGGCAAGTTGATGGAACGCAGTAAATTGTCCCTAGGTGTGAGTGTGAGCGTGAATGGTTGTTTGTCTCTGAGTGCCATGCGATTGGCTGGTTACCAGTTCAGGGTGTACACCGCCTACTGCCCAAAGACAGCTGGGAAGGGCTCGAGCACACCTGCGACCCTTATGAAGATAAGCACATTAGAAAATGGATGGATGGATGAATACTAGTCAGTCTTCACAGATGATAAAGAACATATACATGAGTACGTATTGCTATCTCCGTCATTTGTTCAAACTTCCTTTGTTTAAATGGGTAATAACACTGTGACACTGACGCTATTTACTAGCCCATCCATGGTGTTTTACATTCTATGTTAACGTTGAGATCAACAGACTTTCCTCAAGTAAAGCTATCGGGATGTTTTGAATAGACAAGGTGAGCAAAGAACAACCATTTTTCAATTGAGGAAATTATTTGTTCCTCTTTTTATGGTTGAATAATGTGAGGGGGTTTTTTTCAGTCGGGACTCATGTCTGCTTTGTCGTGAGAGCACAGTTGTCCTTGAATGACCCAAACCAATGAAACTAGGAAACAGTGCAGAAAGGTTGGGTGAGTGATGGATGAGCTCACAGGGACTGCATTGAATTTGGCTTCCACAAAGAATTTAACAGCACTTTTAAGCATTTTATTGCACCATTTATGCTGTTCTCATCCCTCAAACATGCATCACTTGTTTCCAACAAGGTTTTAAAAAAAATTGGGGGTTTATTCATTTAACCCCCAAATCGGACATCCCTTTTTTAAACACTATTGGCCTTTTTGTGAGTTATTCATTTGACACAACTTTTTTTGCATTAAATGATAAAGCCAAAAAGTTTATTTCATCCCTTTTAAAGCCATATTTGGTTAATTTTTTACCCAACACGCGTTCAACGTCAGCAGTGTTTATTACCCGCTGAGCAATTCAGTTGCCACCAATTTTCTAGCAAGGTTACATTAAATGTACTTAAATTTCAGTTATACAACTTGCGACCAGCTTCAGCTCTTGAGTCTGCCCAAAGCCAATCTCCAATCCAATTTGCCGAGTCAAAATAATCAACCCCACCTTAACCAAATCTGCTCAAAATCCACAGCTACCCAACTAGTGGGTTAGGAAAGCAACCAGGCATCTTCGGGCGTTGTATGCAGTTTTTAATTCTCACTTGTTTGACAGTGTTAAAATGTTATAAACATTTCCAGGGCTTTTATGACTGTGATAGTTGGAGCCTGGAATGAGTTCATTCATTTTGAGCATTATCTCCTATGGGAAAATAGCTTTGACATAAGAACAACTTGGACGTCAACCAATATTATTTTAGACTTTGGAAGTTCCGCTGTGTAGTAAATGCCAAGAGAGAATCTTTGCAAGGTGTAAAGCCTAGCGATAACGCAGGTTTGTAAGCAATCCATCTTGCTTTTCAGGTTGCAAGAAAATAAGTGTTCTCAGATATTAAGCGGGAATCAAATGTGTCTAACTACATACAACACATAAAAGAACATGCGGTGACCTTTTAAGAAACACGATAATTGTCCCTCCGGTCCTTACCAGATGTTTTACTGTGTGGGTTCCATTATGCTTAGAGGAAAGGAGTAAACTTGTATCATCTTTGGCACAATTCAGAGCTTCACACACAGAAAGCACACAGTGGCTTGCATCCAGAAATAACACTTAATAATGACTGTAATGTGTGTAGGGACAAATGAAAATGTGGTCTTAAGACTAATTTATATTGTTTGGTTGATGTTTACGTGCACCGATTAAGGAAATAAAACGTAAGTTGTTGAGTTGACAGCTTCTAGGAGCTTGATTGTGCAAGAGCACATCAGAAAGTTGAGTGAATCCGATTTGGGGCCCTTCGGTCCCTTGGATGCTTTCTCTGGGGTTATTTCTTTTTTGTCGTTTTGTATTCATGAATGAAACAGCCCAACACCACCTGTAAAATAAAAAGGAAATAAGTACATTCAGTCCAGTCACAAATAGCATCCAAATGTGCTTATTAAACTAACAACTGGTACCTTGACTTACAAATTAAATTTGCTCCATGACCACCCTCATAACTTAAATTGTAATTGAGATGTACACAGACACACTTGTACATGTGTGTGTTATGCCTTTTGCCTTTGAACAGTGTGGCGTCCCTGTAAGTGCCTTGCAGTCCTCTGTCTCTCTCCCCTGTACGGCCCTGGAGGAGGACTTACCGTAACTAACCAGCAAGAGTTCAGTTGATGTGACACACACATTCCCTGTCTTGCCAGTCATATTGAGGCCTAATTTAAAGCAAAAGTAGTCTTTTTTCTCCCCCAATAAAAATTCCAACAACCTATTTAAACGGATATATATTCAAGAATCAACTTCACAAAGCTTCACAAATGTTCGGTCCACCTCTTTGAATCTTTTGCACCATGTCCATATCTTCTTTCCAGATTGTGTATGTTTCTTGAATTTCCTCCAAAAATGCACGTTGTACATTCTTGTTTGACTGTGTTCTAGTATATTCTCAGACCAAAAAGGCCTTTTCATTGTTAGTGAATGTCATTCTTCACCCGGGAAAAAAAGAAAGTGTAACACAATTTAATCTACATTAAACACAGCTTGTATGAAATTTCAGTTCGTTTGTTTGAGAATTGTTCGACTATGAAATTGGGTCAAATTTGGGGGGACACCCTGTATTTCTATTAGGCAGAGACAACTGACAAATGTTATTAATAATATAGCATTAAGACTTTCTGAAATTTTTAATGGCAGGACATGTTCATGTTTAATTGTAACTTATTTTCATGAAATGTTTGAAATGGCTGTGGGGCCCTGCTGCCTTGAACAGGATTAATAATTGCAGACTGCCACCTGTTGGACAAACTCAAATCAATCAGCCACAAACAAAACTTTAGCATCGCTTGTCATACTAACCACGGGTACAGGTTACCTTATTTTTATTATTCAGTCTTTTGTGCACGATGACGCCTCGGCATTTCGGGGCCAGTACTAGATGGCGCTGTTGAACACTACGCAGGTTCAAAATAATTGTGAACAGAATTGCTCTTCTTTATAGATAATGATTTATACATATTTTTGCAAAAAGAATAATATTCAATAAATACCAATTATGTTCCTAAGACAATTTCGTTATCAACAATTCCGAGTTCAATGGTCGAACTTCTTCAAACACGACTCAAATAGATCATTTTCATGTGAGTAGGCAGATAGTAAGTCTGACTGCGCGCGCATCATGGAGGCGCAAGCCACGCTGAGTGAGTGGCATGGCTGCCTCCAAATCCTCTCGCTGACAGAGCCGTGTGAATAATGCCGTCCTCGTGCTGTGCGTTGGGTTGTCAGAATAGAAAGAGCAGCTGCTACAGCAAGTAGACACTCTAATCCTGCAAGGTACTGTATAACTCTTTTCCCTCCTCGGTGCGCGCATCTTAACTCATTCACTCCCAAAGACGTGTTTAAACGTCTTTTTAGACTTGGTCCAGAATTGGCCGGTACCTAATGAGTTAATGACATCACTGTTTTTTGCAAACCTGAAACTCATCTAAAGGACCGGCCCATCAGCGATTCTTTATGTGATGAGCCACTCAAATCATTGCGCGCATGTCCAAAACTGCTCTCAGTAGGCGGCCATGGGGCCACATAAACTGGGCCCATCATCCAATTAAAATAGCAGAATGATATACGCGACGTGACGTAAAGGCGCAAATCAACACACGCTCAGTTTGGGCGGATGACAATACAGTACTGTACTGTATATACCAGTAGGCTCGGTACGTTTTTATCGGGAGCAAAACTCTAATTTAGCATTTTGCCACTTCAGCAAAAAATAGAAATTAACGTTTGGGGATGCATCAGACGGTGGATATTAACATTGTTCAAACACGAATGGACAAAAAAACGCTCCTTCCACCTGGAATGGTTCAAAAGGAAAACATGGCTAACTGCATGTGTGTGATCAGAAAATCGCTGTTTTGGTTTCTTTGCCTGCTGTTCGGAGGAGACACTACATGGTCTGCAGTTGGATTCAAAGATTTGAAGAATCTTTCAGAACGTCTGACGAAATATTCATTCATGAAATATTGGACTTTGACAGACGGGTTATTGACAAATTTGCCCAGATGAAAGATCTGCATTCTTATTTTTCAAGAAATAAACAACACTCATGAGTAACATCTTTATTTTTGAACAATTCAAAGGTTTTATTCATAGCCTTATTTTTGCTATGAATAAAATGGATTGCGGTCTTGATTTATAAAATACTGTTTAGGCTTTGCTGCTTCCTGGATCTATAGTGTCCACTGTCGTGCCCCACTCAACTTTTCATGCCAGAGACGCCACTGTTCGTATCTAGATGTTGACTTTTTTATAATTTGGCACGAATGATTGTTCTTTAAATTCTTCCCAGTAACGCATCTAAAATTAACCTGGAAAATGATTTTCCAGTAATTATGTAGGTCTATAGCTATTTTTGGTGCTGATTTGGCATATATCTGCCTATGCACTTTATAAACAGCAAACAACCTATCCACAACAATGTGCGCTTTCACTCAGTAACAAAGCATCCCGCTATTAGTTAAGTAGTTACTTGGCCTACTTGAAGTACCTGATATGCAAAGGCAAAGAAGAGAGGTTGGGAGACAAGCAGACAAACATGATGCAGACAGTGCCCTGCGACTGATTAGCGACCAATTCAGGGTGTCGCTGGCCTTCCGCCCAAAGTCAGCTGGGAAAGGCTACAGCACCCCCCCCCCCACCCTGTGCAGGATAAGCGCTGTTTAAAATGGATGGATAAATAGATGTAGACATAATTTTATAATGTGCCTCGTAGTTCTAGTAGCACACAGTTTTCAAGTGTTGCAAAAGCAATAAAAATATTACTTTTAGGCAATTTGTGGCATCCAAGGAAACTATTTGGAGTAAGTTGAGGAGCTTCATTTGGAAACAAAAAATTGGCATTTGGTACCATCTTGTGGCATCTATTGGCAACTAAACATCTTTTTGATGCGGTGGGTCAATTAATCACGTTGCTATTCACTCCACGGCATGGTTCACTGACCTCAGAGTTAAGTGGTCGATGTTAATTAAAAAAATATTATACAGCAATGTCCAAGGACGTACTGGGTTCGAAATTCAGCCCGGGAATTTGAGATAGAGAGGTCCCAATTGCCACCACACCCCTGGAAATGTCACAAGGATAATTGGAACATTTATTCACAGGGTCTCTAGTTTTCATTCATAATCGCACGAGTAGAATATTGAAAAAAAAGTGAAAAACACTTGTGTCTTGTACGTGTAATAAAGACTAATTTGTGAACACCGGAAGGGATGGATGGATGACAGTTGCTGCACATGAGTAGGACAATGTTGGCATAGGACAGTTGTAGTACAAATACATGGTGCGGGGAGGCAAACTTACAACGTACTGTTGTAGTAGTACGTAAGTAAGTAGTACTAGTGTACTAGTACGTAATTGAACCTTACTAGTGACCTACTCTAGTAAGGTTCAATTGACCTCAGAGTTAAGTTTTTCCCATTACTAGTAAAAGTGGTACTAGTAATGGGGAAAACCCGTTACTACAGTCTAGTATGCCAAAGTTGTCTTACTAGGGAGGACAAAGAGCGCCGTGATACAAAAAAATGACAGCGGATTTCCATTTGTGGTTCGAGGGGTTCTTTTTTAGTTCAGGGGGCGCTCGTACATCGGATGTTCCTGACTCAGTTGAAGTGGAAATCGCCATGATTGGTCCAGATCCGCAACGAGTGTTTCCGCCGCGCTTGTCTCAGACTGGGCACCATTTCCACCGCTGGTGTTGTGGTGGGGAAGCGCAGTATTTACAACCCTACTTCCACATCTAACTACCACTGCGACGCTGGTGATTAAGACTTACACCTGGCTAGTAGAGAGGTAAGCA
This sequence comes from Hippocampus guttulatus, assembly GCF_054856545.1. Taxonomy (NCBI): domain Eukaryota; kingdom Metazoa; phylum Chordata; class Actinopteri; order Syngnathiformes; family Syngnathidae; genus Hippocampus; species Hippocampus guttulatus. The sequence continues at coordinate 15,099,175 of NC_141263.1, forward strand.
TAAAGCTCCCAGAAAAGATTCTCCATGCGATCCAGTTTATCCCAACCTCAATATTTCAGACAATTGACAACAAGCTAATGCTAGCAAAAGATTATTGTCTTACGACAAGCAGGAAGAGACGAACTAAGCAACGCCAGATTAATTAATGCACCCAAGTCGCTGAAGTGTCACGAATAAGACGCCCTCCCTCGTTTCAAATGTGGTTGGCCAAAAAAGGCATTGCAAAAAAACAAAAACACGAACGCGCTAGTAAGTTAGCATTACTTGCTGCAATACAACTGGACGCTAATACTGTTTTAACATGTTGGCCAGTGCACATCTTTGTTATCTGTATTTTTAACACTCTTTGACAAAATGTGCACTCAAACAGTATTTCAAATTAAGTAAATTCCATGCCGTGTGTTGTTTTGAAATACAACGTGTGTTTACATTATCGAGGTATGTAGTTTGTTTTATTTGTAGCAATGTCACACGTTTGATATCGACCCCCTTTTGTGCAAGCAACTGCTGATCATTTGGGTTCGTTTTTGGAGCAATTTGTTTGGAGTGTGAATAGAAATGGGATAAGCATTCGCACAGGTTTTTCCACTTACGTCGTCAATACCGCCGCCATCTTGGATGGAAGCTTTGTGCGAGTATATAACAAGAACGTTAAATTGTTTTACATGACAAAAGTCGAAATATTTCTCACAACAGTTTTTTTGTTGTTGTTGTTGTTGTTTGTTTAATAGATCGCCCTCTAGAACACATGATTTAGCTGTTGTTGATGGTGTGCAGTCAGTAATTGTACACAATTGTAAAAAGCATAGCAATCAATACGTTCGGGCTGGGTATTAGGAACCTCATGATTTGTTTAGTTATTTAGGTTGTGATGCTATTTTGATTCTTTAGTTTGTGTTTCGATCCAATGTTGATATAAATATTGCAATGGTATTATGGACTCCGATGCATCGATTAATCGATATTTTGACTAGGACCGTTTTTAAAAAATATATTTTTGCAAGAAACTTTGCGCTGACTTGACTAGAAAACGATGACAAAACTTAAGTTTGCATTTGCTTAGTCAGACCATTTCATAATGTTTGTTAACAATATGAAGCATACTACCAGGTGACATAAAACAATCTGCTGATTTGTTTTGGGTCATGCATCCTGATATACCTAAAGCTGGGTTTACAACTCATGATTTTCACAGTTTCGGACTGAGAACTGAAAGTCAGAATGGAGGTTTTCGAGGTTTACTAGAGTCAGAGCAGGTCATCTCAATGGTTTAGTGTCAAGTGGTAATCTCTGCTGTTTTAGATCAGTCTTTTCCTATTTTTGGCCTTAGAACAATACGACACATATTTGATACAATCAATCGTAGGCATGGGCATTGGGCCAACATTAGATTCTGATGTTATGATAACCGTGAGCGAAAGTATTGCGGTATCATAGTCTTAAAATTACTGTTCAAAAGGGTACCTTTTTTTAAAGAAAAAAATATTATTATCAATCAAGATAAAAACAGCATTTTGATTGAACATAATCTATTTTTTTCTAAATATATATTTGGTACAGAAGAAAAAATTACCATGTTGTACTAACTAAATAAATGTTTACATTCCTCTGTTTTAATTGTTCTTTGTAAGTCACAGTAGCCCATCACTGGTCTGCTGGTACTATATATATATATATTTATTTATCTATTTATTGTTCATTTATTTACTAAGCACAATGCACAGAGCAAAAAGGCATCAGTGTTTGCAGTGTCACTTTAGTCTTGAACCTCCCTGATGGGGAGAGATTTGTGTCAAAATTAATCACACAAGTACATCTGCAATTTTCACATGTTTTTCAGATCCACAAATACATCCGCATTTTAAGTTTAAAATAAGTCTAATAAAATTTTTCACAAATATGTTAACCCTACAAACCATTAATTGACAACGTTCAAAAGGGACATTACCGGACAACTCTACCAGGACTTCATTTCAAAACATGCAAATTTTCTATTTAGTTTTATTCAAATCAAAATCCACTGGGTGATTTGGCATGGAATGACCTTTTACCATGATTATGAAATGTCTACTGGAACATCTCAGAATCTTACTCTCCTTCTCTGTTTCCAATATGAAATGGGAGGGGGGGGGGTGCTGCAGCCTATCCCAGCCGTCTTCGGGGAGTAGGCGAGGGACACCCTGAACCAGTTGCCAGCCAATCGCAGGGCACACAGAGACGAACAACCATCCACGCTGTGTGAGTGCGAATGGTTGTTCGTCTCTGTGTGCCCTGCGATTGGCAACCAATTCAGGGTGTACCCCGCCTACTGCCCGAAGACAGCTGGGATAGGCTCCAGCACGCCCGCGACCCTTTTGAGGATAAACACATTAGAAAATGGATGGATTACATTAGGACTATAAAACCCAACTTCCCGCGCCTAATTTTAACCCATGAGGTCCAAACAATGACATGGCTTGTTTTATTTTTATTTTTTACCTCTGCATCCTTGAAGCGTAATGTTTTTTTGAAGTGCAAGTACAACCACATACGAGAGTTCAAAAACATCCAACCCTTTGATAAATCACTGCTTTTGCAACAAAGGAATGGACATTGGGTGTCTTTGGCAATTTTCATTGCAAATCATTCTCGATTGCTTTCCACTGGCTCCTTTCCTTTCATATGGAAAACAGTGTGATTCTGCTCATGTTATCTGTTTCTTCGTGGCAATTCAAGTCACTAGTTATGTTTTTAGAATTTGGACTCTCATTGACTTTGCTTTTTCAAACTAGCTTTTCTTCGTTCTAAAAGCCATTGTTTGCGTTCGTACTACTCAGCAGCAGCTTGCTATGAACAATGGAAGCCTTCTACTTGGAAATGCTAATTAATTAATTAATCATAAATCCCCCCTATCTTATTCTCGTCAGTTTTTTTTTGATAGTATTTTTTTCCTATTGTTTATTTCTGTACAGCACTTAGTATTGCATTTTTAATGCGTGGAAAGTGATACACAAAAAAGTTTGCTTTTATTTAAAAGTTGATGTATATTTTATATATATATATATATATATATATATATACACACACACAGTATATATATCTTTTAGAGCTGTCAGTTTGGCGTGTAATTATCGGCATTAATTTAAAAGAATTTCAACGTGATTAAATTTTTTCTCGCGAGACTAATGCAGCAACACATCACAGCGGATGTTATGTTGCTCTCTAAATAAAGCGGAAACAAAACATCAAGCGCGCTGCAGAAGTCCACGCCCATGTCTGTTTTGCCAGCGCGAGTCACCGAAACCGGATACTTAAAGTGTTTATGAATGGGAAGTTTACTTTTAAAAAGTTGCTAGATAGTTCCAATGACAAGACCAAAGTTACCTGTATGTTTTGCAGTCGTAAACTGAGCTATCATCATAGCACATTGAGTCTGAAATACCACTTAATGGCCAAGCACACAGCTGATGTGAGTACTCCGCCCCCTCGTCTAAGACAGACAGCTATGGATCATTTCAAAGCGAAGAAAATGGATAACACGACGAAGAACAAATTTGCTGAAGCCATAGCTAAATGTATGGCTGCTGAATGCAAGTCTGTCAACAATGTCCACTTTACCCACACTAGCCACAAGTGCCATTGTTTATACTGTTTATATTGTTTATATCATCTATACTGTTATACTGTTCAGATTACATATTATGTCTTTTTTATACCGGGTAGCTGCTATCTTGTCTTAGCTGTGTGTGTTTAATGCACAGCATGTTTGCATGCATATTTGCACTGAGGATTGAGAGGAAGAAATTTCATCTATGCTGCATGTCATACATAAAGCATAATTGACAATAAAGATGACCTTGAACCTTGACCTTGTCCACAGCTCGACTCAAGCTGAAATCATTCGCATTGTATCTAACGACTCCACTACGGATTGCCAGCGAGAGCCTCCATTACAAGCTATGCACAGAAATTGTACGTAGCGGAGAAGGCACTGTTTCGGGAGAGAAATAAGAGACTGATGAGCCTCTGGTGAATAAAGAGCAGGTAGTCTGTTGAGTACGATGTATGCCACGGACACAATTGTTACTTGTTTGGAACTATTTTGTGTGGAAGGTTACCGTGTTCCGTGTCCATATAAATAAAGGGGGTGGAGCTTCTCTGTATTCGTCTGACAGTGACGGTGCACTGAGACACGTCGAGAGTTCAGCGGTGCAGTGGTCGCGACCACGCTGAAAATAAGAAAACATCTCCAGTGTTGATGTCTACACAAAACCATAGAGAGACTTCCGCGCATGAAGGACCAACAGAATTAACATAGCCTGACTGCTGTGTTCAAAGCAAACTTGAGAAAAACAAATTATGCAACCATGTCTTAAATCCACGATAGGCTGAGTACTAGTTTACCTTAGATGTGCACTATATAATTTTATATTGCTCTGGTTTGATTCCCTAAAAAGAGCTGGTAAAGGGGCTGTTGTGTGACAAAATATTTTTTTCGCTGTTGTTGATAGACAGTAACATTGTGTGAAAGATTATGTGTGAATAACTGCTCCAAGTGAACATTTTTCATGTAAAATTGAAAATCGAAATTGTTGTTTCAGTAAATATTTGCATTTTGCACACAGAAAACTGATTCATGATTCCATGTTGATGAGAGCATTAAAACGGGGAAAAATAGGACAAAAAATATAAAAGGAAATTAAATTTAGAAATGATTAAAAAAATGTGAGTAATCACGATTAATTATTGGTTAATTTGAGTTAATTATGACAGTTGCGTTTTTGATTAAATATTTTAATCGTTTGACAGCTCTAATATATAGAGTATATATATATATATATATATATATATATATGTGCTTGGTGGTTGCGCCTTCTCGGCAGCATATACCAGCACTGTTTTTGCCTGGGAGGAATGTCGGCGCCATTTGACTGTCGTTGCTGGACTGTCCCGGGGCGCTTGTGTCTTGCGCCTGTAATGGGCAGCATTTTTCACAGCCCCGCTTTGTTCAGCGGAGAGATCGGTGCTGTTGAACGGTCTGCGGCTGGATGGATGTAAGGCTTGAGGAGCCAACGATGAGAAGAAAGGAGCGTTAGTGCAGAGCGCCGATGCGGATGTGGAACTGGGAGTCGCGGCTTGGAATTGAAGTGGATTTACATGGGACAGGTGTGAGCCAATCTCTTTTTCGTCAATGGACGCTACAGCTTTGTGTTTGCTTTCAAAACTTAGCTTGTAGCAGACGTGTGCACATTTTCAGCATGACGTCTCTGATCCACTGGTGAAAGGACACTTTGATCCTCTCCTCTTTCATCTATAACTGCTTCAGACAACAAAGTGTATGCAGAAAAGTGGTGAAGATTGCACGACTGTCTGTGTCCTATGTGTTGTGTTGTGTTATTTTTGTTATTTTGACTTCAAAATGGCGCCGCGTGAGTGGCTGCCTTTCCAGCAGCTCCTATATTTTGTTGTTCTACTTCTTCCTTTCATAACTTTGCTGCTGTGAATTGGGAATTTCTCCATTGCGAGACTAATAAAGGTTTTCTTATCTTCTTATCTTATATATATATATATATATATATATATATAATTTTTTGGTGTGTGTGTGTATTGTAGATCCAAAATGTCTGAACTCTTTATGGAATGTGAGGAAGAGGAGCTCGAGCCATGGCAGAAACCAGCGCCACAGCATGTGTTAATTGAGGATGATGACGATGACGACGAGCCCATATTTGTTGGAGTAGTATGTATGTACACTTTTTATGAGAATTACTGTTTGGGTATATTTTCATTTCAGTGATACTATATGTGGAGCTTGGATATTTATTGGCCATGAAGAGATTTCTTAATTGTTATCTCAATGTATTTGTCCTAAGCTATTATTTTGGTCGTTGCACCTAATATCAGATGTCCATTTGTTTTTTAAAAACGTGTCTTCCAGCAAAAAACGAAAAAGAGGTGCCACCAATCTCTCCACCTACCTCAAAGACCAATGTGGAGAAGCAAGAAGCCAACTCTGCTCCTGCTCCTGCGTCAACCCTAGCCTCCTCTTCTATAATGTTACCTTTGAAAATAGCTGGAAATGCCATCAGCACCTCTTCATCTGGTTTCACAACACTGACTCCGCAGCCTGTTATTGTCAATGATCAGGTATTGTACTTTAAACCATGTAATATTTTTTTTTCCCTCCATGTGCCTCGAGTAAGTAATATTCTACATATTGATCTGTTTTAATCCAAGGGCTTAATCGTAACCCAACAGTTAACCAGCAACAACAACCTCATTGCCACTCTTGGGAATCAGTATCCTCCTGGGACCAAATTTACCCTTGTAACAGGTAAAGTTCAGTTGCTTATGTCATTGGAAGCACGCCCCGCTCAACTGTCATGTGTCTTCTATCGTATTGCTCATGTTTCCACATAACTACATTTTTGACTGTGACAAAAATTCGCTTCATGTCTCCAGTGGCTGGAACATATCGAACTGTTGTCATGGGTCTTTCTCACGCCGCAATGACGCACATGGTCAACGATTATATTCAAACCTGTATAATGTACTAAGCAACAGATTTCTGCATTCACTTTGTTGGTTATTTAAAATACAAATATAGCTGATGTTTGTCTTTAATTGTGGTTTTGAGTGCGCTTTTAAGAGTTGGGATGTTGTGTATTTCAGCCGGTCAGCCACAGCAGCTCATCCAGCGGTTCGCACCAGTAACAACTGCGGTGCCCGGTGTTGTCCATCGGCCTCATGTGCAGCAGATCCGAAACAATGTTGTGACGTTGGCTAATGTGCAGAACCCTACTGTATATACAGCCAAACCCCGTCTGCTACAAGTCAGCCAAGCCACTTCTCTGCAGACCATTGCCTTGCCTGGTCAGGCTAACAGCTTAAACAAAGGTGTGCCCTTGAAAGGCGTCATGCTAATTTGAGCACGTGTTACTCAATGTGCCTATTTTGTATACTCCACAGAGACTCTGAAGCGGGTGTTGCCAGCTCAGCAAATAGACACTGCTGCAAAAAGATTCAAAGATGATGTCTGTAAGTTTTTACTCTTTACAACTTTTATTGCCAAGTTCAATTAACTAAAGTGTTTTTTTCCAGCAATTTGTTGTCAAGGCCTTTTACAGTATACATTTGAATTTAGAGTCATGTGCCTGTAGTGTAGTACAGCGTTGTGCTGGAACATGCTGGGAGCACTAATATCTACTACAAGAGATGCAGCATAATAAGAACAAGTAGAAGAGGCAGAGGTCCCCAATTATTGTAAGCTCGGTAATAGTCATTGTTCCCACAGAGCAGAGGGAATGTATGGCTCAGAGTATTGTTGTATATTGTTTGCATGTGTTACTGCTCTGTGTGCGCCAAAGTAGCAGTCTATGAAGGTTTATAATAACTCTTGTCGATGCTTATTTCTGTTAACCTGTCATTTTCTTTTCACATTACGTTAGCTTTAAGCTAGTGAACTGCCTCCACCTAACGCAAACGCAATTCAGCTTCAATTAAATAGTACCGGTACTTTAAAAAAACAACTGCTGTTGTTATAAAGTGCCGTACACCACAATACAGTAAATGAAACTAGAATTTCAATTCAAACATAAAAAAAATTACTTGGTGTCTCCCTATGCGGCTGTTCTCTGCAATAAACGGGGGTTCACTGCACAACTATAATGGAACTCACTAGGCGCTGAACTCCACCAAGGATTAACCCTAATTTTGATCTGCACCAAATGCTCTAAATAGGATTTGCAGTAGTGAAGGTCTGCGTGGATGTAGTTCAAGTTGCTAATGCCATGTTGTTCTCTTCAGGCCACAAACGAGAGGCGAGCATCTTCTGGTTGCGGCAAAGTACAGTGCCGTGAAAAAGTATTTGGAATCAGGAAGGAGGCAAAAACTACATCACAGCACTGTAGTAGTGCACTCTATTTTGCTACATTTGTTCTAAGACCCAATTAATCAACTCCTCCAGAATAATACCAAAATTTCCTCTGCACTTTCATGTTGTTGTTGTTGTTTTTTTGTGATTAACTTTTGCATTGTCAGTCACTGTAGTTATTCCTATGCTTTTTTTGTACCTTTAGGCCAAGCAAACGTGACCAAACCATTGGAAAATGGTGACATTAAGAGAAATTGCCCAAACTGTAAAGAAGAATTCCTACAGCAGGAGGCGTTGGATTGTCATATGACTGTATGTTTGTTCATCAATGTTTCATTTAAATATTTTATTGATGCTTTCTGGATTTTAATGTCTAAATCTATCGTTTCAGAGTTGTCAGGCTAAAGTGGAAGGGAACGCTCTGCTCGCCAATAACATTGTCACGCACAAACGCATCATGCTGGTGTCAGAATTCTACTACGGCAGATTTGAGGGTGATCCTCCCAAGGCATTGCTGCAGAGAAGCAGCATCACTTTCAAGTGTCAAAGCTGCTGCAAAGTTCTCAAAAGCAACATCAAGTATGTTCATGATCAACACGAAATCTTAAAGCTTGCGTTGGCAGTCGGTGTGTAAGAAAACATGGTTTCACATCTTAGTCTGGATCTCTTTTCCTTTACGGGCTGCGGATGAGCATGAAAGCATGTGGCAGTTTAGAAAACAAGCATTCAGACAGAAGCCCCGGCAAATACAAAGCACTTTGGCTGCAGAGCAGATGCACGGACTGCTGCATGAAGCTAGTTATTCTGAAAAAAGAAAAAAAATCATTTTCAGGCGATACTGATCAACAGGGCTGCCGAGATGTGCAATGGCTAGGCTAAGGTACACGCTAACCACTCTAACTCCGCTGCTAAGCCTCTCTCACCTCCAAAGCCAGATCCATAACACCCAAAATGGGTGATCTAAAATTATATTTAGGACGAAATCGCTGAATTCGGACCAGTTGCATCTATTAATTATGGAAGCCTGGCTACGCACTGAGATTCCACACGTTTTCAACGTAACTGTATTTGAAGCTAACCGCTGCACAAACAGAAGACTCATTGCCAGATTTTGATGTCCAAGGCCCCACTGTAAAAATATTGTTGCCAAGAAAGACACATTGAACATCTTAGATGGATGACTTTAGTAGACTGTTTACCCTTGTGGGCCGAAAGATGAAAAATGAGCACTCGTTTAGGCGGTGTATGAACCATTCTTTTGATTAACTGTGGTAGAAACCCTTAAAAGAAAGCGTCTGTAAGCAAATTTTAATGGGGACGCACATCTGTACCTCAATTGCCCTCTCGCTGTAGTGGTCAAAGGTCACACACATGAGAGATTCTATTTGGGGAGCTGAGGTAGCAGAAAAGCACAGACTGATGAATGGGTCTCGGTTCATTGGGCATTCGTGGTACATAGCTGTGGATGCGTTTATTGTCACTGCATCATTAGACCAAACAAAACTTACTGTAATTAAAAGGAAGGTCCATTATAATCCATCATATGAAGTGAGGCGAACGGAGAGGGCCTAATTTATCCTTTGTACAGCTGTGGGACCCGCACCTTACTAATTACATAGAGATACCATTGGTCAACCCCCCCCCCCCCCCCCTCAAAGAAATGGCAACTTTTTAAATCAGGAAAATACGGCACTCAAAGGTATTGTTAGCTGTCGGGATTTCAAGATTTAACCATCTATCCAAGCCCCTTTTATGAACATTGCTTACAGCTGTAAGCATGGAAAAAAGACTTCATTCTCTCGCAACTTCTTGGAGGGTCCTGGGCGTGAATGTGACAAGTGTGTCTCTCCTTCTGTTCCAGGTTCATGAACCACATGAAGCACCACCTGGAGCTGGAGAAGCAGAACAATGAGTCCTGGGAGAGCCACATAACTTGCCAGCATTGCTACCGCCAGTACACAACTCCATTCCATCTGCAGTGCCACATCGAGAGCGCGCACAGCCCGATCGAATCTTCCAGTATGTCACATGAAGACCTGATCAGTTCACGTTCCAGTTCTGTGCATCGCCTTGAGTGTCCGTTTTATTCTTTTTATTTCCTCCTTTTTAGCGAATTGCAAGATATGTGAGCTCGCGTTTGAGTCTGAGCAAGTGCTTCTGGAGCATATGAAAGACAACCACAAGCCCGGGGAGATGCCCTACGTCTGTCAAGTCCGTTGCCTCGAAATGTTTCAAACCATATGCAAATCGTGATACAGATTAACTCATGGCTGTCTCCTCCACACAGGTGTGCAATTACAGATCTTCCTTTTTCTCGGACGTGGAGACACATTTCCGAAGTGTCCATGTAAACACAAAAGACCTGCTGTGCCCTTTTTGTCTCAGAATTCTGAGAAATGGTCAGTGTTACATGCATCATTTCATGAAACATCAGGTAAGATGCTGCCTTCCAATGATCCTCTCAAATAAAGCAACGAGATATTGTAGAACGTGACGTACTACAATAGTTGAGGGTAGCGTTTCCTCAACTTTTTCGAAGGCACATATTATTCATTAATATGCATCTAGTCCTACTCACTTAATGTTGCGGTTAGACGAGCGCAAGCTGTCAACTTCGTGTGCAATCTGTTTTGTGTTTCAGAAAAAAGGCATCCATCGCTGCGGAAAATGTCGACTGAATTTCCTCACCTACAAAGATAGAATCGACCACAGGGCTCAAGTCCACAAGACTTTTAAAAAGCCTTCAGTACTGGAGGGCCTGCCCGCGGGGACAAAGGTGTGATTTATCTCATCGACATCATCCTAATCTGGTTAAGTATCTTCATGACATTAATATTCTCTTTTACTTCCGCACCGCAGGTGACTATTCGGGCCTCCCTCAGTGCCAAGACGGTCGCCATGTCGAGTTCAGTGGATCGATCTGCTGTCGTTTTAACTCCTGAAACGCTGAGCATGAGTGCAAAAATCAAACCTGGTGGTTTGGCCAAATCCAAACGTAACACCTCCGAAGCAGTCAAGCCCAAGACAGTTCTGAAGAATAAAGGGAATTCTGCTACCAATTGCAACCTGTCACTCAAAAGCATGAGGTTTGTTACCTGAAATCTTTGCTTCGCCAAAATTCCGTCTGGAAACATTCAGTCTATCAGAGGCTGTTTTTCAGGATTCACTATTATGGAGCTTCCGAGTATTCATGCCAGACCAGGAGCAAGCTTAATAGACATTATTGGAGCACTGAGAAATGCAAAGTAGCTCATTTTGGGTGTAATTATTTTTTTCCAGACACCCATTAGACTGGTTAAAAATACGACAGTTAAGTTTGTAAACAAGTGTGATTCGGAGTAATTGAGCTCAGTCATCAAAAATGGCTGCTGGATTCAATCATACAACACAGGTTCTTATAGAGTGGTAGAAAGAATGGTGGGATCGGACAGGCGAGTCAATATTTCTTTGACCGTGTGCTCGTTTCCAAATTTCAGTGTGAATGGAGGTTGTTACACCTGCATTGAGTGCAACACCAAAATCGATGACTTCTCTTCCCACTTCTTGCTCTCTTCGGATTGTGGCGCCTGCAATTATCGGACAAGTTGCAAAGTTGCCATTGGAAATCACATGATACGGTATTTTTTTCAAGTTTAGGCAGCTGGTTTCAGTGTGTATCTTAATAAGTGGTGGTGGTGATGGGTTTTTAATTTTTAATTAATTTATTTATTTATTTTTGCCCTTTGTTCAGATTTCACAGCACAGTCAGCAAGAGCAGGTTTTCCAAAGTGGATCAGAGGAAACACTCATCTGCAATGAAGTAGGTTTTCTAATTTGGGTTGATTGCTGTCTTATTTACTAAGTCACAACAGTGGCTGTATGTACTCAACTGGATTTTTGAACCAAATATTAGCAGCAAAGTCACTGTTCTGCTCAAAATGTTTCTGTTCCGTTTTGTTCTTCTTTGTTCTATTCCTGAATACGAAAAAATGTAACAAAAATAATCAAATAAAATAGAAACAATCTTATGTTCTGCTATACTGTCCCAAAACAACATATCCTCTGTGTCTGAAACAGTCAGTCAAAATGCTCTAAAACGGTTGGCAATATGGGGGAACTCTGCCATGAAAACGGCTGTCGGTGAATGAATTAATTTAGTTCACATCTGATAAATGGTCGCTTTTCCTGTAGATTAACGCTGGTGTGTCTCAACTGTGACCTCCTGGTGGATGCGTCAGGCGGAGACGTGATGAGCAAACATTTAAATGACAGAACAAATCACATATGCAAAGTCATTGAGGAGAAAGGTATGAGTTTTGAAGCTTGTGACATCACGTTGTGTGTTGTGTCACTTCTCTTTAAAGCCTTCTTCTGTTTTGAACCCAACAGGTGTCAAAGCCGAAACTGGAGTGTGAGTACAAAACGCGACGTACATATTAGACTGCGACTTTACCGCCACAAACACAAAAAAACAGTACCAAGATAATGCCCCCACGAATGGGAATTAACTTTTTGAACCATCTCATGACAACACATAAATTCATTTGTAAACTTATCTTGTCTTCTGAATCAAGCCAGGACTACAGTGAGACTGTCCGAATGAAAAGGAAGGAAATACTCCCCAAGATGAAGGAGGCTCGAGAAACGGGTGATATTGCCTGCCAGAGACACGACAAACCGATCATCGTCAATCAAACTGCACACCAAAATAACACAGAAACATCTGATTACTCCTCAAAGGTATGCTCGATGTAGTGCATTCGCTATGGAGTCATGTTGCGACACATACACAGACTTGTGTGGTCTGATGAGCAAGTGTCATGAGTTCTGTAATCTATTCTAATCCAACAACATTCTGAGCTGTATCAGAAACTCACCGGGATTTAGCTTTTAATGGCTCAAAGGGTGCAATCAATGTTTACAATTTGTTCAGAAGCAAAAGGGACAAGCATGGGGGGGAATAGTCATCTACATTCTTGGGCTAAGCAATCGAATCGGAAATTCATTTTTGGCTTCTCGTGATTAAGAATATTACAATGGAAGAATAGCAATTAATATACCGAATGATGCAGTGTGTTGGCAAGTTCTCAACATTGTCAAAATACCTTGAACGCCTCATCTCATGTCTTGCGTCGATTATTCTCCCGTCCGTTCCTGAGCGTACTTGCAGCTGTTCAATGACACGCTAGTTGGAGTTTACTATAAGACTAAACATACAACAAAAAGAATTACACACATTGTTTATTTCAACACGAGTCATACTTGCTTTAAGCAGCCCAGCGAAGCTTTTTGGGACAGTGTCCGGCATATTGGAAAAAAACGTTAAAAGCTGTCATTTTCAGTTTTGTTATTCTTTGTGTTTTGATGAGGCTCAAAATAAAAACTGTGATTCTTATATAGTTTGAAGGAGTGCCCGCTAACCAGCATACTCCAAAGGCCTTTAATATATATACTGTATTTATATATACATTTTGTAAATGGCTACAGTCAAACCTCAGTTTTCGAACGTCTCTGTTCTCGACCAAATCGGTTTTCGACCAAATATTTCGAGTTTTTTATGCCTCAGATTACGACCGAAAATCGGTTCTCGACCAAACTGAGCGCACTTGAATGTGCCACTTGAGTCCTCTCACCTTACACAAGAAAGTGACGCTTCCTCAGGTAGATGAGGAAGTGACACTCGTGTAGCGTTTTATTGTGAGCAGACGTGTTCAATAAAGATTTTTTTTTTTAAGAACGTGTTTTCGGTTTTCGAACAAATCGGTTTTCAAACAGCTTTCTGGAACGGATTATGGTCGAAAACTGAGGTATGACTGTATTGAGAATTTTTGTTTGTTGTTATTTTATTCTTTCCGAAAGTAGTAGTATTTGTTATTTGCATTCACCCACCTTGTTAGTTGTTAATTTTCCTTTAATTTAAATACTTTTGGTCACTAATCATGCCTCCAACTCGCGTTCTTATTACATGCAGTACGCTGCAGATGACAATGACGATAGACATGATAGTATCGTTGTCACCCTAAATATGGTCATATCGCCCAGATTTACCTTCAGCTATCGTCACCTTCAATATTCAAGGCCTTGAAATAAGGTCGGTGTCAGTAAGATTAAGATATCCTTTATTTGTCCCACACTGGGGAAATTTACAGTCTACAGCAGCAAAATTGGGGGTAGAAGAAGAAAATCAAAGTGTTTGCATGCACAAAAATAAGTGTTTCAGAGAGAGCTGTACACAGTTCAGTTAAGTGCAATATAGATATAGATAAGGTGGCTGTGCTCTTTACAATTGTTACTGTTTTTTTAACGTATTTTATTTTTTATTCAGCAGCCTTCAGTATTCACCATCCCTAAAAAGAAATATTAGTTACAGCCTTACTCTCCTCATTTGTAGCCTCCAAACTCAAGCAAACATTGTCATTGTTTTCTGCATATTGACACTAAACTCTGGATATTTGTTTTTTTACACAGTCACTCACAGTTTTGAAGTCATCACCAACGGAAACGACCTTCGAACCGGTTCAAATCGAGAAGATGGAACACTTACCTCACACCAAGATTGAACAACTTCAACCTTTGCCCGTATTGCCTGCAGCTCCCGAAGATTCTGTCGGAGAAAGCGCGATGCAATCTGTCTCCTCAGCTGTTGAAGATTCTCCGAGCGAAACCGTGATGCAATCTGTCTCCTCAGCCGTTGAAGATTCTCCGAGCGAAAACGTGATGCAGGCTGGCTCCTCCTCTTGCGTGTTGGCTGGCGTCGAAGATGTTGAGCCAATTGGAGACTTGAATATCACGGAGAACTGTCAACCTGATCAAATCTCTGATTGAGCAGCAAACGGCGGGACCAACAGAGCCAATACCAACAAACTCTTTTTATACTTGTCAAACCATTCAAGTGTTCCCCATAGAAGAATGGCAGAATTTGTCATTCATCCAACCATGAATCAGTCGAGATGTCCCGCCAAAAGAACATTGTAGATATGTCATGATAGTGGATGCTGTTAAACTCATATCGGTACATTTAGAAAACATCATTGGGATCCCACTAGTGAGCCGCGCGATGCGTTTGAACCTTCGGCATCCGCCTGGCACACTTTTATATTTTTTATTTTTTTGTGCAGAACCGTTTTATTGAATATGTTAAAATGTCTTTCACACAGTTCTTTGGTTGTCGTGTACCAAGATGGGCCGTTGGTTTTATTTTGATGGCATTTGACCTGAAATGCCTTAATAGAAGTGTCTTTAAATGGGCCGCAAGAGGGCATGATATTCAATACTGCACATGATGCGGGATCATCCATTACCCTACTGAAGCTCGAAACATTGGCACCATGGTTTTAGGCTTTGTCCCGAAACCAAAGATTTTACGCTGATGTAGAAAATGTCCATTGGTTGTGGTTCTTTTCCACATTCCAATCCTGACTTCAAAACACAAATCTAAAGTTGAAATATTTATTTAAAAAAAAAGTTTACTTAAGACGTGTATGTTAAGGTTAAGGAACAATCCTGGTGCACAAATGTCTTGGTTTACAATTTATAGTATTGTTTTCTTCCTTTGTTTTATGTCATGTGGAATAGTCTAGATCATGTGATCAAGGCAGTTATTTCTACTTCTGATATCTGTTATACTGTACATTCATTTCCAGGTTACAGTATTTGTTTAAAAAATAAATGAATGGCATTAATAGCCTGCTGGTGATCTTCACTGGACGTCTGGAATGTAATTGAAGTATTTAGTCATACATAACCCTTTTGTCAGAGTCAGAATCAGAATCATCTTTATTGGCCAAGTATGTAGAACACACAAGGAATTTGTCTCCGGTATATCACGCTGTATTAGTATCATCATAAAAAAGGACATGACAAATAAGTATGGCAGGACATTCCGTAATGTAAGTGAACCGTAGTGCGGTGGTACCACCCAGTGACAGCTGTGAGACAATGTGCAAAGTACCAAGCAGAGCTAAAGTGATCAGTGGTAGAATACAATACTATTAACAGTTGTACATTTGGTGCAGAAAATCATTGAACCATTTTAAAGTGACGAGTAGCAGTATTTGTAGTACATGTGTGCAATTGTGCAGATGACCTTGAGCGCTGAAAAGTGTCTGGTGCAGTGGAGTATACATCAGTGACGGTGGTTCAAGTAAGTACAGAGCTGGAGCTACAGTGATTATAGTGGTAATGCTGTTCCACAGGGTTGTGCAAAATTGCAAAGTGCCACTATACTTGTAGATTTGGGTTCAGAATACCGTGCCGATGACCGAATGCCACAGGGCGCGTGCATACGTTGTTGGAGATCAGCAGCATTCCACATCGCAAACCAAAACTAGAGAACAATTCTGCTTACCCATCTCCGCGTAAAGACTTGGGCAGACACTACGGGCTATTTCAAATCTGTTCACGATGCCGTTTCTTGACTAATGCGCGAATTATTTATGTCTTGTGACCTGTTGTAACTGTCATATGCTTGTGCAGGAGTTTTTTGCCTCACTCAAATTATCCTCAAATGAGGGTAGTTCGAGCGTGGGGGTTTTTTTCTCCCCCTCTCCCTCCCTTGTTTCTTTCTGACTTTCGGGTTGAGTGAACGCTGGCGCGTTTTGGCTGCCGCTGCTCAACCCGTATTGTTTTGTGTTTTTTGTTATTGTAAAGTGTCCTTGGGTGTCTTGAAAGGCGCTTATAAATAAAATCTATTATTATTATTATTATTACTGTTTAGGGAGTTAATGGCTAGAGGGAAGAAGCTGTTTAAGTGTCTGCTGGACTTGGTGCACATGGATCAGTAGCGCCTGCCTGAGGGGAGTAGCTGGAAAAGGTGGTGGGCAGGGTGCGGAGGATCCAGTAGGATTTTCTGTGCCCTTGTCTTGATTCTTGCAGTGTGCAAGTCCTCCAAAGTTGGTAGGGCGGCGCCAACAATTTTTTCCGCCGTCCTAACTGTCCGTTGAAGTCGGATTTTGTCCTTTTTTTGTGGCAGCCCCAAACCAAACCGTCATGGAAGAACACAGGATTGATTCGATGACTGCCGTGTAGAATTGTCGTAGCACCTCCTGTGGCAGGCCATGCTTCCTCAGCAGCCTCAGGAAGTACATCCTCTGCTGGGCCCTTTTCAGGATGTTGTCGTGTTTTGAATTGGACCACAACAGAGTGGATATAATCTAGACACCCCTGTTCAAATGCCAGTTTTTGTGACGTAAACAATCTGACTCAGATAAATCATTTCAAAATTATGGTCAGTTTTAATGTGCCCCATAACCCATAGTTGACAAATGTTTTAAAGAGGAAAAAAATCCATTTGCCCATCAGCTTACTGAGCGGCTTGGGTCTCGGGAGCCCATACTTGGACCTCCCCACCCTCTTCCACGGGGGATCCAGAGTTGTTCCCAGGCCAGCTTTTAGACTTATCCTTACCAGATGTCCTGACCAATCATCTGGCTCCTCCCAACATGAAGGAGCAGCAGCAACGACTTGAAAGCTTTACTCTGACGGTACTGGGAAAAGAAAGGCTAAATATTATCAATCACTGTTGAAGCTGTGTTTTCCCATTAAAATGTTTTATTGTGGGGTTTTTTGTGCGTTGATTTTAGAACTCGAAGGAGCAGCAGCCCTGCTTTCAGTAATCTACCTTCTGATTTCCGGGTCATGACGTACCTGCCACCGACCTTTCCTATTGGCTGAGTACTGGATGCGGTTCCCAGGGAGACGAATCCACAAACATTTGCCGAAACGTCGTCGAAACGCTTCAAACGACTTGAAAGCTTTACTCTGACACGGTACTGGGAAAAGAAAGGCTAAATATTATCAATCACTGTTGAAGCTGGGGTTTCCCATTAAAATGTATTATTGTGGTTTTTTTTGTGCGTTTATTTTAGAACTCGAAGCCAAGGCGTCACGTGCCAAGTCGGTTGAATTTAACACGACGTAAAAGACGACAAAGATGGTAAATCTTGCGTGTAAATTCATAATCGCCAATTGTGTTTGTGTGTGTGTGTACGTGTGCGTGCGCGCATTTTGTGAAACGAGCGCAGTATTTATTCGATATTCAGTTCATAGTACATGTACCTACTAGCTCCATGTCTACTATACTGGACAACTTTACGGTAGTTACATCTTGAATAAATGCTCAAATGACAACCAACCATTTGAGAAGAATTTCTCTGCAGTTCAAGGCCCATATACTAGTACGCTTTTTTCCGCACTACTAGTTGGACGGCCACGTTTCTTGTGAGGCATACCTATGCACTGGGTGGCAACTATGTGCTACTAGTACTATTGACATTACAAAATTCTGCGAGTTAACATCTTCTGCCTCAGATGCCTCATGCACTTTCCCGCACAAGTAACGTTGTCCTAGTACGTTGAAGTTGGTCTGCTGGTGTGCATAATTGTCTGACAATCGTGGGGAAAAAGTTACTAGTAAGACACAGTCATTATATTAGTGTGGCATAATTATTATACAAGTGCACTGAATTGCAGAGGGGTTTTTTCAACACTACTAGTAACAACAAGGACCGACTTGCAAGTGTGTGTCCTGCAGTTGTAGTTTCCTAGATAAGACTAGTAGCACCGAAATGCCCAATTGTAGTTTTGCCTCACTTGTAGGATATACAGTAGTTGTCCTACTGCTATGCCAAAGCTGTCCTCCTCCGAGTGTGCAAAAATGTCATACAGTAGTTGGGAGGCCATAACGGAAAAACATTGCCAGTCAGATAATAGTGTTCAGCTAATACGATGGATTGTCTTACAATTAACATTTTTTCCACTTCTAGAATCAGAATCATATAATACTAGTGCTACATTTGACCTTCAGTGTGCATTTAACCTACCTATCATCAACCCCTGCGCATGTCTCAAGGCACTTTGTAGCCTCCTGGACCCTACTAGTAGAACCAAAAGGCCCACTACTTATGTTCTTTGACAAATAACCTCTAAAGTGTGCTGATTTGTTTGGTTTTTTTTACTTGTGAGGACAAAGTAACCTGTAAAGTGTGCTGATTTTTTTTACTTGTGAGGACAAAGAGCATATTAGTAAATGGACCATAAAATGTGTCAACTAAATGCTCAAACACCTCTCCGTGAGCCGTCACCTTACCGTGGTGGAGGGGTTTGTGTGTCCCAATGATCCTAGGAGCTAAGTTGTCTGGGGCTTTATGCCCCTGGCAGGTCACCCATGGCAAACAGGTCCTAGGTGAGGGACCAGACAAAGCACGGCTCACAAAGCCCCTTATGATAGATAAAATCGATGGCACTCAGTTTCCCTTGCCCGGACGCGGGTCACCGGGGCCCCCCTCTGGAGCCAGGCCTGGAGGTGGGGCTCGTTGGCGAGCGCCTGGTGGCCGGGCCTACACCCATGGGGCCCGGCCGGGCTCAGCCCGAAGAGGCAACGTGGGTCCCCCTTCTCATGGTCTCACCACCCGTGGGAGGGGTCAAAGGGGTCGGGTGCAATGCGAGCTGGGCGGCAGCCAAAGGCGGGGACCCTGGCGGTCTGATCCTCGGCTGCAGAAGCTAGCTCTTGGGACATGGAATGTCACCTCTCTGGCAGGGAAGGAGCCCGAGCTGGTGTGTGAGGTAGAGAAGTTCTGACTGGATATAGTCGGACTTGCCTCCACACACAGCCTGGGTTCTGGTACTAGTTCTCTCGAGAGGGGTTGGACTCTCTTCCACTCTGGAGTTGCTCATGGTGAGAGGCGCAGAGCAGGTGTGGGCATGCTCATTGCCCCCCGGCTCAGTGCCTGTACATTGGGGTTCACACCGGTAGATGAGAGGGTTGCTTCCCTCCCCCTTCGGGTGGGGGGACGGGTCCTGACTGTTGTTTGTGCATATGCACCAAACAGCAGCTCAGCATACCCACCCTTTTTGGAGTCCTTGGAGGGTGTGCTGGAGAGTACTCCTCCTGGGGACTCCCTTGTTCTACTGGGGGACTTCAATGCTCACGTGGGCAATGACAGTGAGACCTGGAGGGGCGTGATTGGGAGGAACGGCCCCCCGATCAGAACTCGAGTGGTGTTTTGTTATTGGACTTCTGTGCTCGTCACGGACTGTCCATAACGAACACCTTGTTCAAACATAAGGGTGTCCATATGTGCACTTGGCACCAGGACACCCTGGGCCGTAGTTCGATGATCGACCTTGTTGTATCATCGGATTTGCGGCCGCATGTTTTGGACACTCGGGTGAAGAGATGGGCGGAGCTGTCAACTGATCACCACCTGGTGGTGAGTAGGCTCCGATGGTGGGGGAAGATGCCGGTCCGTCCTGGCAGACCCAAACGTATTGTGAGGGTTTGTTGGGAGCGTCTGGCGGAATCCCCTGTCAGAAGGAGTTTCAACTCCCACCTCCGACAGAGCTTTTCCCATGTTCCAGGGGAGACGGGGGACATTGAGTCCGAGTGGACCATGTTCCGTGCCTGTCGGTGGCGGTGGTTGGTGCCTGTCGTGGCGGCAACCCTCGTACTCGCTGGTGGACACCAGCAGTAAGGGATGCCGTCAAGCTGAAGAAGGAGTCCTATCGAGCCTTTATGGCCTGTGGGACCCCAGAGGCAGCTGACGGGTATCGACTGGCCAAGCGGAACGCAGCTTCGGTGGTCGCCGAGGCAAAAACCCGAGCGTGGGAAGAGTTCGGTGAGGCCATGGAAGCCGACTTCCGGACGGCTTCGAGGAAATTCTGGTCCACCATCCGACGTCTCAGGAGGGGGAAGCAGTGCACCACTAACACTGTGTACAGTGGGGATGGGGCACTGCTGACTTCGACTCGGGACGTTGTGAACCGGTGGGCAGAGTACTTCGAAGACCTCCTCAACTCCACCAACACGTCTTCCTTGGAGGAAGCAGAGTCTGAGGACCCTGAGGTGGGCTCTCCTATCTCTGTGGTTGAAGTCACCGATGTGGTTAAAAAGCTCCTCGGTGGCAAGGCCCCAGGGGTGGATGAGATCCGCCCGGAGTTCCTCAAGGCTCTGGATGTTGTGGGGCTGTCCTGGTTGACACGCCTCTGCAACATCGCGTGGTCAACGGGGAGAGTGCCTCTGGATTGGCAGACCCGGGGTGGTAGTCCCTCTTTTTAAAAAGGGGGACCGGAGGGTGTGTTCCAACTACAGAGGGATCACACTCCTCAGCCTCCCTGGTAAGGTCTATTCAGGGGTGCTGGAGAGGAGGGTCCGTCAGGAAGTCGAGCCTCAGATTGAGGAGGAGCAGTGTGGTTTTCGTCCCGGCCGTGGAACAGTGGACCAGCTCTACACCCTTAGCAGGGTCCTCGAGGGTATGTGGGAATTCGCCCAACCAGTCTACATGTGTTTTGTGGACTTGGAGAAGGCGTTTGACCGTGTCCCTCGGGGAGTTCTGTGGGGGGTGCTTCGTGGGTATGGGGTACCGAACCCCCTGATACGGGCTATTCGGTCACTATACCACCAATGTCAGAGTTTGGTTCGCATTGCCGGCAGTAAGTCGGAATCGTTTCCAGTGAGGGTAGGACTCCGCCAAGGCTGCCCTTTGTCGCCGATTCTGTTCATAATCTTTATGGACAGAATTTCTAGGCGCAGCCGAAGCGTTGAGGGCGTCCGTTTTGGTGGCCTCAGTATTGCATCCCTGCTTTTTGCAGATGATGTGGTGCTGTTGGCTCCTTCAAACAGGGCTCTCCAACTCTCACTGGAGCGTTTCGCAGCCGAGTGTGAAGCGGTTGGGATGAAAATCAGCACCTCCAAATCTGAAACCATGGTCCTCAGTCGGAAAAGGGTGGAGTGCCCCCTCCGGGTCGGGGGAGAGATCTTGCCCCAAGTGGAGGAGTTTAAGTATCTTGGGGTCTTGTTCACGAGTGAGGGCAGGAGGGAGCGAGAGATCGACAGGCGGATCGGTGCAGCGTCTGCTGTGATGCGGACGTTGTATCGGTCTGTCGTGGTGAAGAAGGAGCTGAGCCAAAGGGCGAAGCTCTCAATTTACTGGTCGATCTACGTTCCAACCCTCATCTATGGTCACGAGCTATGGATCGTGACCGAAAGAACGAGATCCCGGATACAAGCGGCCGAAATGAGTTTTCTCCGCAGGGTGTCCGGGCTCTCCCTTAGAGATAAGGTGAGAAGCTCGGTCATCCGGGAGGGGCTCAGAGTCGAGCCGCTTCTCCTCCACATCGAGAGGAGCCAGATGAGGTGGCTTGGGCATCTGATTCGGATGCCTCCTGAACGCCTCCCTGGTGAGGTGTTCCGGGCATGTCCCACCGGGAGGAGACCCCGAGGAAGACCCAGGACACGCTGGAGTGACTATGTCACCCAGCTGGCCTGGGAACGCCTCGGGATCCCCCGGGGAGAGCTGGAAGAAGTAGCTAGGGAGAGGGAAGTCTGGGCTTCCCTGCTAAAGCTGTTGCCCCCGCGACCCGGCCCCGGATAAGCGGTAGAAGATGGATGGATGGATGGATAAATGCTCAAACAGCTTTCCATGAGTGTGTGTGTTGTCTTTCCTGCTGATTCAAGAGTCGTAATCTGAGTCGCAGTCAGCAGTACCGGCTGGTGGAGCAGCGACGCGCCCACGAGCAGCATAAGCAGCTGGAGGCCCAGCGAGTGGATCGAGACCGGAAAATGGTGGCCGCCATGAAGGAAGAGGACAGTGTGGACAGAAAAAGGTTCTTAAGACAGGTGCAGGAGGAACAGAAAGAAAGAGAGATCGAGAACGCCATGATAAAGGTGTGTTTTCTCCCCGCTGAATCGCCCTTTCCAACTGTCCTGTCTGTCTGTAAAGTGAATTTTTGTTTCCAAGTCCATTAAACATGTTTTGACTGGTTGCGGCTTAGAACAACGTCATTTCAATTGTGGAGATATAGCATCCACCTGTTTGTCACCATTTCTTTTTTTTTTGTGGGATGAGATTAAAACAATGTCGAGTGACGCACTTGGCCACGAGTCACCCCTCCCTCACTTTGTGAGTGCTTTCGTTTGTCAGTGATTATCCGGTGCAATTGTAATTTTCATTTAGTTAACTACCCATACGTACACGCCAAATAAATATATTTACTGTGTCTAATCCATTGGCGTGGTTGCTTCAGAGTGCCTCATTAATGCCCATGCGTGTGCACACATCATCCAGAGAAAGGTGAAAGAGCCAAGATTAGGAAAACCTCTTTCCTTCAAATCATCTGTTGACATTGCCGCCTAAGAGCGCCTCATTGCTGGCCATGAGTGTGTGCACGTCACAGAGAGGTGGGGGGAAAAAAACCAAAATATTTCGACATGACAAGACACGTGGGGACATTGGCTTCACCCCGGCAGGGACCCTTTTGAGGTCCTTGTTGTCATTTGTAAATGTGCGCGCCTCACTGTGAGAAAGGCCGAAAAGCTCCAAGACGAGAAAAGGCAGGGAAGGGGGTGTCCGACTTGACTGCCGACAAGTTGTTGGGGGTCTTTGCACTGGTGTAGCTACTTTCGAGTCTCTTATCAGCCTTGAGTGTGTACACATTCCAGGGAGAAAGGCAGAAGTACGAGGAGGTTAAAAAACAAGCCAGTGTGGCCAGATCAGAGTGCCTCGTTGTTGCAGCACGGAAAAGCCTTGCAATGACCCGGTATGAATTATTTTAGCCATTTTCATGGCTCGCAAGTGTTGATATGTGTAGACCAGATGAAATGGGGATCCATTTTTCCAGGATCGTAGTAATATTTATTTGAGTGACAGTTGATAGTTGAGCAGGTAGTGATTTCAGCACATTCAGCAACTGAGAGTGGATAGAAAGGCTTGATTCATCCGAATTTTGAAGCCTCACTTTATATAGCTGTTGATTTTTAAAAAATGATTTAAATTGGTGCAGGTAACGTGGGTTCAGATCCCACTCAGTAAGCGCATGAATGCCAATGGTTGTCTGTCTTATTACGGTACAAGTACTAATAAGTCGCCTCATGCGCGTGATATGTGATTGCTTCTCACTGCCACTCCCGAACCAACTCGCAGGCCCACACTGAGAAACTGTTGAGAGATAAGCAGCTTGTCCAAGAGGAGAAGCTGGCTAAAGAGCTGGCCCGCATCAACCATGACAGGGAACGAGAAGGCAAGATCAGGCAGTATATTAGAGAGAACAGGTACTGCACGCGCTCATCGTACAATTACACTACTCACAAACCTCAGCCGTAAGAAGCTACTGTCATCATCGGATCGAAACAAATACTGTCTAATACAGGTTTCTTTTTTCATTCAATCTTTCTAGAAAACGTCTATGTCTCCAATTGATTTCATAGTTTCCTTAGAGCAGGGATAGGCAACTTAAATGCTGGCTGGTGCCACAATTTGCCTACTAAGCTTTGTATTTTCATGTTGGTCAGTATAGTGGGACTTGGAGAGCCAATTTTTTGGGGGTGGTGATTTGTGTGAAATGTTTGAGATAATCACAAGTGGGTCAAACCTCGCTGGGAAATCTGTGGTTGAAGTTGGATGACGATGTGCACTTTGGAACACAACAATGTTCATCTTATTGTTTGTGTTGCTTGTCGAGTGAGAAGATTTTTTTTAAAGACTCTTACTCGACTGTTTGATCTCCTACATTTTTTTGAGACATTTACTTGGCCCTTTTCCACAAGATTGTGAAAGGAATACGGCCGGCGTATACGCCAAACCAGAACAGGATACGAAGAGCCCTTTCTCATTGAACCAGGAAATGTATTGGTCCCTTCATGGATCGAACACCAGTTTGGGAATTTTTCAGTTCAACTCCTTGTTATAAAACAGCAAGTTCATTGAAACATTCAGAAGGTTCGAGACACTCAAGTTTAAATGAATCTTGAAATTCCACTCAAAAGTTGAATATCCATCATCTTTTTGAGACGAGTGTGTTTTCTTTCCTCTCTGCCTTGGTGTCTTTGTCGCTCATTTTGAAATGTTTTTTCTTCCAACAACTTCCCTCAGCATTGAGCTTCGAGAATTAGAGTCCAAGTTGAAATTGGCCTACGTGAGCAAGGAGCAAGTGGCGCAGATGGCCGAGCACGAAGCCATCAAGTGTGAGACAATGGTGACCTCCTCATACGCGCTTTTTACCTTCAAAACGTTGCCTCTTGAGTGGTATCTCCCCCCCCCCCCCCCAAAAAAAAACGAATGGGCCGTGGTGATCCCCTGTACTGTCCCTGTCTCCTCTTTGGCGCCAGCGTGAAGAGGCGGAGCTCTACAACAAGATGAAGAGCAATTTTGACCAGGCCACCATGGAAGAGGAGAAGCTGGAGCAGAGGAAACAAGAGGAACAGCTCCAGTACCAGCACGATCTCAACCTGCAGCTCGTCGAGCAAGAGCACAAGAGACAAGTGGCCTACGACGACTTTCTCAAGGAGAAGCTCATGGTGGATGACATCGTGCGCAAGATTTACGAAGAGGATCAGATGTGAGTCTTGATGGTCACCTTTTACACTTCATCGGACACGGTTCACGCTTCTCTCTTGTAATTGCAATTCTCATTGCGGGTGGTCGCGCTACGGGGGGAAAGTTATCCGTGTGCCAATCTCCCTTGGTGGGAAATGATCGTCCCGTTTAACTGAGCGGAATTTCACATGATCACATTGTAGCGTCAAACAGCTCCAACAAGTTGGTCTTGTGTTGAAGGGAGCGACAGAAGAAGCTGGAGAGGGTGCGCGCCACCCAGAAGCACATCGAGGACTTCCAGACGCAGCAGGCTGAGTGGCGGCGTATGGAGAAAGAGAGGATGGAGGAGGAGAACAGACGCATCAGGGAGTTCGCGAGCAGGCAGCAGAAGTCGCAGCAGGACAGGATGGCTAAGATCAGAGCACGAGAAGAAGCAATACAGAACCTCAGAGATACGGTTGATAGGACTTCAAGATATTTTTTTTGGAGGGGGAAACGTGTCAAGGTGGCATTCAGCAAACCGCGTCTGCTTTTATCCAGCTCGCGGAGAAAATGGCTGAACAGAGGCGACAGCGTGACGACATGGAGAGAATGCGCCAGGAGCTTTGTCTCGAGGAACAAGAAGAAGCATTTAGGAAGAAAGACATTGTAAGAATATGTTCTTTCTTGTCCAACAGCCACTGTGTTATTTGCCGCAGTTTTGAATATTTTAAGCAATGATATGTTGCATAACCGCTTGAGGGGACAGTCCCATTAGAGGGGCAAACTTTCAGCACGAGACCTGACGTCAAAATGTATCCCCGCCTTGCAGGAAGACATGGAGAGGAACATCAGACAGAGGCTGATGTTGCAGCGGACCTGCCAGGAGCAGATGGCCATGAAGGAGATGCGTCGGCAGGCGGAGAGGGACGAAGAGGAGGCCTTCCGGAAAATGACCATGGACAAGTTTGCGGAGGACGACCGCATCGAGCAGATGAACGCCCAAAGGCGCCGCATGAAGATGATGGAGCACAAACGCGAGGTGGAGAAGCTGATCGACGACAGACGACGGCAGCACCAGGCTGATATGGTACCCGCCGTCCTTCTTCTGTCACTAATGAGCATCAGCGTCATGAAAGACCTTTGGCCATTGATTCCATATTCTTGATCTGCATCTTAACAATTTAAGGGACAGTGGCCACTAGAGTGGACATGTTATCTGGTTACACAGTGCATGAAAGGGTTAAGGTCCATGTCCTAGTAGTTTGAGTCACATGATGAAATACTTCTGGTTAACATCTAGCAAATATTGCACAATTTTACCCGATTTGGGTTATGCACTAGTCCTAGTTATGCCAAAATTGTCCCAACTAGTATGCAGACTAGTGTCACTGCAAACATTATGAACTCTTCTACACACCGTTGCTTCACTGACACCGCACAAATCACCAGCTCACGATGAAAGGTTCCGGATGCCAAGAACCTCAAAGTCATCAGAGCTTGCGAACAGGGCTTCCTTCTTCGAGACGTGGAGGCAAGTCGAGGCTCAAGCCAAGTGGTTATCGCCAGTACTACTTCTTTGTGCATGCAAAGGCGGTCTTGGATTTTGTCATCCAAACGGATTCAATGGATCAACTCCGAGCCACAAGTGTTTGTTTGGCTGGCCTAGGTCGACAATATTGGTCATCATTTAGGTTTTACAAATACTCCCAAACCATTTGTGGGCTCCCTTTCATAAACGGTACTAAAATGGAGTTAAACCTGCCTCTTCATACAAACTTCAATTTAGTCAGAGGGTAGCTTTAATCCACCTTCTTGCAATTGTCTTTGTTTGATCCAAAACAGACTAAATCTATGACTATTTTAAAATAAGTCTGTGACTTCAAGTTAAGACAATATCTTTGTCATTGTTTGGCTTCTGTGCTTGTTTTTTTCCCAGTGTGGACAAAGAGCATATTAGTGCAGACATTAAAATGGATGTCAGGAATCATTTTTAATGCTCAAATGATTTTCCAAATGTCACTAACTTCTGCGTCAATGTCAATGAGACAAATTGATTTTTTTTTCTCTGACTGTGCCTTTGCTTTTTTTTCCCTCCCTTGTAGGATATGAAAGCTAGAGAAGAGGCAATGGAGCAAGAGCGAGAGGCGCTGTGCAGACAGATTATCGAAGAGGAGAGACTACAGCTTCTCCAACGACACGCAACAAAACTTCTCGGACACATGCCAAAGGTAACTCACTGGTCTGACTTACACTGCACTGATTCCCAACTACTGTGTCGCCACACATTGGTGTGCGTCGAGAGATCATCGGTTGTGCCGCTGTAAATTATCCAATTTCAATTACCGTATTTTCCACATGCAAGGCGCACTTAAAAGGATTCACTTTGATCAAAAACCCACAGTGCGCCTTATAATCCGATGCGCCTCATACAGCATATGGATCAATATTATGATTTCTTGGGACACAGTATTTTAAATGTTCTATAAAGTGCTTTGTTACAGCTGCAGCGGTTGTGAAAGGTCTATGCAAATAAAGCTGTATTGTATTGTATTCACTTTAGCGTAACTCCATCGAGTGGATACATAACGCAACCGCAGACACTATTGTAGCTTCTATTCTACGCGCCTTATAATGTGGTATATGAAATCAGTTATAACTTCGGCGATTCATTGAAGGTGCGCCTTATCCTCCGAAACGCCTGATAGTGCGGAAAATACGGTACTTGGGCCAATAAATGTGTTTATTTCAAATATTGTGAACCCATTCCAGAGCCACTTGTGATGGGGGAAATTTCATGATATAGAGACAGTATAAAAACTATTTGGGCATTGCTTTACATCTGAATCGATGTTAGTTTTTCAATTTTAAAAGATGCAGTCCTAATCATTAGTTTGAATAAAGTTATATTGAAGGTAATACTCGCCCCCCACACCCCAGATTTTGTGTCATCCCATGTAGACCACAGTGCCCTTTTTTTGCATTTGCCAATACTGCCTAATGGACAAGATAGCTCTGTTCACTATTATTTTACACACACATCTCATCTTGGAAAGCAAGTTTTGTACATGATGTCACTTGGTCTCTTTTCAGGGTTTACTTCGGGAAGATGACCTGAAGCACTTTGATGAAGACTTCAGGAAAAACTTCCAGACACGTCCAGCAGAGAACTCTGAAAATCACGGTGGAGGTGGAGATGGAGATGATTGATTCATTTTAAAGTCTTTTTTGGGTGCCATTTTTAAAGGGGAAGTCAACCCCCAAATTTTGTTCACAATAATAAGTTCCATGCAGCCCTACTAGTCTAAACACGGCATTCCGAATAATCATGTGTTTGTGGAATATGTTTTAAGCACCAAAATCCACCTGTTTTTGTTCATCTCAGGGGACATCCATTTCACCACTTGCTGTCAACTGAAAATGATATCACAGCCATGATTGGTCGTTACCTGAATTGGTCGTAACTTGAATGTCAATTTCCCCCGAAATGACGAAAAATGGGTAGAGTTTGCCGCTTAACTCAGATTTCACATATGCAAAATTAATCAGAGTGCCATGTTTAGAGGAGTTGAGGCACATAGGACATTGTAAAGAAATGGTTTGGGTTGACTTCCCCTTTCCCTTAAGGACCACTGCAAACAATCCTTGTGACTGAATGTGATCATTATTTCATGGCCAATCTCCAGTAAACGGTCATACACACACACACACATGCATCACGGTTGACATTTAACACAGGAGGTGCTGATGACAAGGTCAAAATATTCTAAACAGCTCCAGACATTGACTAGCATGGTGTTGAATTAGTGGCTTTCAGTGTCAAAAGCGAGTGTCATTGTTTAATGGTGGTTTATTTATTATTTTTTAAATACAATTCTTGTATCGGATCTTAGCAGATTGTGTGAGAGTAGAACAATGTTGTGGTTTGTTCGTATATATTTCTAAGATGAGTATTTTTCTAGCCGCAAAGCAACAGTTGTACTGTAAGTAAAGTGATAAAATTGGTCTCCTACTTCGACCGATGTGGTCCCTGATCATATGCGAGATACCAGTCGCGAAGTTTGGCACATTTCAATGCTGTTGAGCCTCTGGCAACTTACTCGTCCTTACCACTTGGCTTTCTCATCCAATCACAAGACGAGACTGAGGCTATACATTCACTGCCTCACATTGGGAAATTACACAACTCTTTGCACAACGCAACCGCTGTTCACTATTTGGTCAAAATATACAGATTAAAGTTAGTTGTTTAAAACTACAGAAAAAAAGACAAATATACCTTGATGTGAAGTCCTTTTTTTTTATTAGGTAACATTCAATGTGTGTAGAGAAATGACATCAAATACATTTACAAAATCCAGCCTGACTGTACAGAGCCAGTTTATGGTTCAAACTATTTATGTTTTGCCCCAGTCGAGGGCCTTCATGAACTCATCCTCTGTGAAAGACAGCAGCTTGGCAGCTTCAAGATGCATCTGCACAGAAAGACATTTGAACATGACCACAAACGGATTGTTTGCCAGTTAAAGATGAAGAGGGCACCTTTTGTCTTTTGAGAACGTCGATCAGCTTGAGCTGCTTCTTCAACCCGACGATGAGCTCCCCTTTCTGCTTTTTTAGCAGTTTGTTTTCTGCCAGTAGATTCTCTCGAGTCTGCTGTTCTTCACTGGACTTGTCCTTGTTTGATGGAAAAGATACAAATGACTACTAGCAAGAGCAAAAAAAAAAAAGCTCAAGTATTTTCGCTCATCCAGAGTCAGTGTTTGAATAATAAGCCGGCTTGCCTTGCTCATCTGTTTGGTTTTGGTGAGTTCCGACTTTAAGCGTTCCACCTCATCCAGAGCTCTGGACAGACGAAGCTCCACAGTGTTGTGCGCAACTGCTCCTTGCTTGCTGGATTTGTTCAGCTTCTCCATTTCCTGCGGGTCACATTGCATCATCAAATATCCAAGGTGGTCTATCGGGTCGGTCAACCACGGAGCCATTTGCCGCCAGCTGGGTTTTTTTTGGGGGGGTGGGGCTGCTGGATTGTGTTTTATTTATTTTTTTGATCAGTTATCTGCTTTAAGGCAATTTTGCATTGCTGAATCTGAAAATGACAGCGGTTTCTGAGGATTTGAAGGCTGGATAATCCCCACAACGTTCCGACTGTGTACTTCATTTCTTACATGGAAGGACTCACAACACTCCGAGGGGGGCAGGCTGTGAAACTCTAAAACAAAAATACCTGTGCATTGCTAAAAAAAAAATTAATAATAATAATAATCTGGACAATAAATTTGTTGTTGACTATTGGGAGTAATAATTTTGAAAAAAACTGAAACTGCATCAAAAGGATAGGAGAAAATAAGCTCTTACACTGTTTAATTCAAAATGACAAATGTTTTTTTTAAAGTAGAATGTTACACGATATTCCACTTTTTATCGAAAAAAATGTTTTTACACTTGTTGAAAAAACTAGTTACAGTTCAGTTGTAGAAGATATTGGATAATTTCATTCAATAAAGATAAAAGATATGCAATTAAAACAAATATGAAACATTTCTATAAATTTTGAATTTTACAAGCTATAACACTGATACTAACCACTTTTTTTTACTATGTCGCTAATGTCACAAAGCTCGATGTAGACACTTTTTGAAAATTCCCATTTCGATACATTTGACTGCTTAGCACAACATTTTACACCAAGCACCACCACCTAAAATACGGCATTCCTAAAAAGTATGTGTAATATTATTGTCAGCCACTGCAGGATGATGCACATCTACCTCATTACCGAGGATTCAATAAAAATATAGTGCACAAACCTAAGTCATAAATTTCACCTGAATAAAAGTTTTAAAACTGTTGTCGAAGATTAAATGCAGCTGTGCTAAAAAGTTAAATACAACTGAACTGTATTCGGGTAGTGATTCTTTTGCAGCTTATCATATGCTGGATTGGTTTTAGCATGTTTCACAAACACAAGATAGTGGCCCTCTTCTTCCATTTGCCTGTATGAGCCCCTCATCGGAAAAAGTCCGGAGATCTCCCTTGCTTACCTTGTGCAAAGCAGACACTTGCAGCTGAAGGCTGTCGCATTTGACGGCGGCCTCGCTTTCGGAAGCTTTGAGCTTGTCCATCTTTGTCTGCTGGATGTTGACGGTCCTCTGGAGCTTGATCCGATCCTCCTCCAGCTGCTTGACTTTGGTGTTCAGCTTGATGTTTTCATCATCCTGATCCAGCCGCAATGACAATGAGGATCTCTGTCGCTCCCTACTGGTGAAAGGCGGCCAATACATTTTGTTGGACGCAACTGTACCTTATTTTTTCTTTCGTTGAGAAGCTGATCAATTTCCTCTTGCATCATCTTGATGTTGGCCATCAGCGCATGAATTTGTGCACATGAAACACCTGAAAACAAACAAACTAGTCAAATACAGTCAACAGATTCACTTTTGACCTTCAGGGGTTGTTTGATTTTTCACACCACTTTATTTGACAGATGGAAAAAAAGGAATTAAATGTACAGTAAATTTATACTGCTTTATATAATGACTAATTTTAGACTGTAGCAAAGTATCATTTGCTCAGTGTTGTTCTAAGAGCAGATATAATAAAATATTGACCAAAATCTTCACTTTAGTGATTTTGAGATTCCGTGTCATTTATTAGTTATCGCAAGGATGGATGTCAAAAGCCACAAACCCGTCCCTTCATTGTCTCCGTCGCTAAAAACGTCATAAGGGACCAAACGGTTCATCCTGTCCTCCACGTTTTGTATCGTCTTCGCCACGAAGGACTCGGCTGAATCTCCCGCCGCTCCTAAAGCATCCCCGCAAACACTAAAAGTCGAAACAAAACCAACGTTACCGAGGGAACGTGGCCGGCAAACGAATCCTGACTGCTTCTCTGCTCATTCCGTCTAATTTGAACTCACGCTGGGTTCGAATGGGACTCTTCTGACTTTTGTGACTTTTTGAGCTCCACCTAAGAACAGGTCATGAAATGCGTTCTTGTTACGCTGTGCATTTACTTGAGAGGCACATTTCTGAATATTCTACGGTGGTATGTAGACAGCAGTTTGAGTGCATATTAGCTACCGTAATTTCCACACTAAAAGGCGCACTGGATTATGAGGCGCACCTTCAATGAATGGCCTATTTTGTAATTTGTTTTCATATATTGGACGCACCGCTTTATAAGACGCAATTTACAATGCATCCACTAGATGGAGGTACAGTCAAGGAAACGCCAGCAGAACGATCAGATGTCAGTAAAACGTACTTAATAAAGCAGTGACACAGTTCACTTAACCAACAGCAAGTTATAACATTGACTCGTTAACGTTG
Source organism: Hippocampus guttulatus (assembly GCF_054856545.1). Lineage (NCBI taxonomy): Eukaryota > Metazoa > Chordata > Actinopteri > Syngnathiformes > Syngnathidae > Hippocampus > Hippocampus guttulatus. The sequence goes on from NC_141263.1 coordinate 15,131,628, forward strand.
AACTCCCTTGCCGCTGCTCTATGTCTGTGTTCAACTGCGTAACCCGATCGCCTTCAGTTTGAACTCCGCGTTGTAAGCATGTCTCTAGCAAGGAGCCATTTTGGGGTGGGGTGGGGGGGTCGACATATTATCGTAATAACTATACACAAGGCGCATCTGATTTTAAGGCGCGCTGTGAGCTTTTTAGAAAATGGAAGGCTTTTAGGTGCGCCTTTTAGGGCGGAAAATACAGTAATCGTGATATCCAGTTCAATGTCCATATACTAGTACATTCTTTGTCCTCGGTGTAGTTGAATGACTGTCTTCCTCTTGTACTAGTCTTCATTCTTCTACTATTGCGTTAATTTGTCTACATTGCTCTTGAGATGCAACGCAGTTTTCAGCCATAGTGAGAAAAAACACGTCTACTAGATGCAACTTGAAATGTCACTAGTGATGCACAGTAGTTTACCAGTAGGGTTCAGTTGGGTACTAATGGGCCAAAGCGCCACTATAGTGTCACTATAATAAGACTGCTGTTCCACTAGTGCAGCCTCGTGGTTCCACTAGTGAGCTGAATTGTCTTACTAGTGAGGACAAAGTGCGTACTACTGCATGGACCTTAACCCCTTCATGCAACCTGTAACCTGATAACATGATAAGCTGTCCACTGTAGTGACCGCTGTCCCCAAAAAGGTTAAACAGGATATAAAAAATACTGAATAAATAGTCCAGCAGTTATTCCAAGTGGTACCTTGCGAGGCTTCGGCACAGGTGTTTCTCTATCCTTGCCGTTACTAGAAGAGAATGGAATTTTTTTTAAAGAGACATGAATAAAACTGGTCATAGATTCATTTTCTATTGCTGACTTTGGTCGAGAGGCAGGGTAAGTCATGGACTGGTTGCGGGCCAATTGTAGGCCACATAGAAATAAACAATCACTCCACCTCACGTGTACACCTAAGGTCAATTTAGTTTACAATGAACATCATGAGCATGTTTTTGAAATGTGGGAGGAAGCTTTAGAAGATCCATGCAAGGAGCATACTGCAAGGCAGTTGTGCTGCTACCCCCCAGCCCATTTGCTCGATTTGTAATGATCACCTTGGTGCTTTTTCATCCTCCAAATCCTTGAGCGGGAGCGTACTTGAAGGCTTGGACAGAAAATCATCCCGGTCTTTCTAAAAATATGTAAATAATAACATCACATTAAATACAACAAGAGTCACATTGAGGCGCATTTGTGTAAAAACTCACCTTTAGTTGATCTGCTTGCATGACCAGATTTGCCGCTTTGGCCTCCAGCTTTGCATTTAGCAGCCTGAAGAAAGTAAGTGCCAAGAGTTAACAGTACTGAACACCAACCTTTTCTAAGAAATGAGTTTAGGGTCTTTGCCGTCAATCAAAACGGAGGGCTAATATTGCTATTTATATTAATCAAAAGTCTCCGTTGGGTCAATGTTTGGACACAGAATACACTGAAAATTCCTAAATTAAAGGTGCATCAATTAATAACGAATCGAATATTGAATGAATTATTTCTGATATTCAGTTAATCATTTCGGTACATTCTTTCACTTACAATTGTCCAAAATCTGAGAATTTCAAACCCTCAACAGAAAATATTCAGATTTCTGTAATTCTTCATGAAACTGACTTTTGGGCTGAATCAAAATTACTATTTGCAAACATATTTTATTTTTAAGAACAAAGACCAACATTTTTGCCCATTTTCTGACATGTTACGGACCTCCATTTTCTGCAGTCAATTTGAAATAATGCCCGGTTTTTTTTAACACAAGAATGGAAATTCAAATCGATTACCGGTAATCTGCGAAATAATGGGCAAATTAATAAATGGTTCGTTGCAACCCTAATTCCAACCACGAAGCAGAAGGCTCCTACTTGTATTTCTCCTCCTTCGCCAAAAGGTCACTCGCGGGCATCGTTGGTCTTCAAAATTCTTCGATCTGAAAGTAAAATGCGCACAATGGCTCAATATGACTCAAACGCCAGGGGGGGGGGGGGGGGGGAACGTTATTTTCTATGCATTTCGTACAGCTAAACGTTCTAAATTGTGTCCAAATACGTGTTTACTGAGATTCAGTACAGTACAACAACCCTAGTAAAGTAGCGAAGAAAGCATTTTTGCTTCTTTTTCTTTTAGCATAACAAAGACATTGGTTAACGCCTCACGTAAATAATCATTATTAATAAAGTAATCTATCGATATATTACTTATGTTATTTAATGGCTTACCAGGGAGACGACGGAGTGGTCGTTTACCAAAAAAAAAAAAAAAAAAAAAAAAAAGAGTATCCTGGTCGCCTAGCAACTACCGCAACAACCCAGAATTGAAACAGATTAGATGAGTGGCGGGGCTTTTCTGTTTACAAAGGGGCTTGCGAAACTACAAAATAAACATACATATATTATTAAATACAAAAAAGAAAATTACGTTTGGTGCGTCATCTGACTGCTCTTATCGCGTGGCTGTGATGCGTACGAGGTGAAATAAACAAAAGATGAACCGCAGCATAAACTGAACCTGCTGACGAATTGTTTGGCACTGCCGCAATTTTTACGATGTTTTTTTGTTTTCTTTTTGTTTCATTTCAGTCATTCGCTTTGCATTCTCGAGTAGAAAAATCGTGAAAAACAACTATTTCGTGTACATACCTGTCAACCTCGGCTAATACCTGCCCTTATAAATCATTACGATTCCCCTTACAAAGCAACAAAAACCCGTACAACGGTTTACAACGCATGCGCACATCATGCTTTATCAATCCGACTTTACGCAGCGATGAAAAAATATATACGATTGAGGATTACTTTTGCTGGTTTTCCGTGACAATGGTAGCGATCGACGACGGGATTGTCGTTGGTTACCAGCAGGTGAGACATCTGGATTTGAGCCAAAATAGTCTTTGTGAGATCGGTTCACAATTGTTTTTTTTTTCCTATAAAAGTTGTAATACGCCGTACATGATTTGAAATGATAAAAAACGTATAAAATACGGGGAAAACGTACAAGTTGACAGGTATGCGTGTATTACTAGAGGGCGCCACTGGTTAGCACGTCCGCCTCACGTTGCAGAGTTGCAGGGTTTGATTCCGGCGCCTGCCTTCCCATGTGGAGTTTTCATGTTTTCCAGCGTGCCTGCGGGGATTTTCTCTCTGGGTACTCAGGTTTCCTCCCACATTCCAAAAACATGCATGGCAGGTTAATGGAACACTCTAAATTGTCCCTCGGTGTCATTGTGACTGTGAATGGTTGTTGTTTGACTATGCTGTCCTGATATTGGCTGGAAACCAGTTTAGGGTGTGCCCGGCCTACTGCCCGAAGACAACGGGATGGGATCCAGCACGCCCGCGACCCTTGTTAGGATAATCGGATCAAACAATGGATGGATGGATAATATATAATAGGAGTAGAATCATAGAACTATTTAATTGAATATGTTAGTTATTCATGGTGATGAGAAAATACTTTACCAGACAACAGTGCTATGATGAGTTTTAGATCCACATGACATCACTGGGGACCATAAAACATTTAATAACTAATTGGTGATATATTATGTTCGAATATATTAATACATTCATTGTAATTGTATTTTGAGTCCCATTGGATTAACCGAGCACCAAAGTCGCATTTCACCCAACAGCAGTCAACTTTTAACCCATATTTGTGTCATTCAATCCCAACCCAACATGCAGGGTCACACCCATAATCCAGCCCAGCCGGTCTATTGTAACCACTGACTGAGCCAGTCCAATGTTTGGAATGCGTAGGGTGATGCAATTAATCCAATTTTGGTTATTTTGAACCTTGCAGTTTTAAAGGCGTTGTAGTAGTTTTACTCCGAAAAGGAATACTGTATTTACACACCCAATTCCAATCAAGTTGAGGATTTGTGTAAAACATAAATAAAACCAGAATATGATGATATTTATATCTAATTGAACACACTCCAAAGACAAGATAATTAATTTACAAACAAATAAACTTGAGTTTTATGGCTGAAACACATTCCAAAAACAGGTACAGGTGGCAAAAAAAAAGACTGAGAATGTTGTGGAGTGCTCATCAAACACCTGTCTGGAACATCCCACAGGTGAACAGGCTAACGGGGAACCCGTGGGTGCCATGATTGGGGGGGGAGCTTCCCTGAGTTGCTCAGTCATTCATAAGCAAAGATAGAGCAAGGTTCACTTCCTTGTTAACAACTGCGTGAGAAAATAGTCCAACAGTTTGAGGACAATGTTCCTCAATGTACAATTGCAAGGAATTTTGGGAGTTCATCATCTACGGTCCCTGATAACATCAAAAGGTTCAGAGAATCTGGAGAAATCACTGCATGTCAGGGGCGAGGCTTCACACTTCAGAAAACCAATGTCAGTAAATGCAGTTCGACGGCAAATCCGTAAGGGCAATTTCAAACTCTGTTATGCAAATCAAAAGCTAATTATCGGCAACATTCCAAAACACCACCGGCTTCTTCTCATTTAAGATGGACTGATGTGGTCTGACGAGTCCACATTTCATATTGTTTTGGAAAATTGTGGACGTCGTGTCCTCTGTGGCAAAGAGGAAAGAACCATCCGGACTGTTATGTATGCAACGTTCAAAAGCCAGCATTAATGCTGAAAGGTACATGCAGGTTTTGAAGAAGCCAAACAAGCAAATTCTTTTTCATGGAAGTCCCTGCTTATTTCAGCAAGACAAAACCAAACCACATTCTGCATGTCTTACAACCGTGTGGCTTCTTAATAAGAAAGGCCAGTCTACTACCTGCACTGTCTGCCTGTCTGTCATTGAAAATGTGTGGCGCATTATCGAGCATAAAATATGACAACATACACCCCAGACTGTTGAACAACTGAAGCTGTACATGAAGCAAGAATGGGGAAAGAATTTCACCTAAAACGCTTCAACATTTTGTGTCCTCAGTTCCCATGTTTTTTTAAAAAAATGTTGTTAAAAGAAAAGGTGACATCGGTAAACAGGACCCTGTCCCAGCTTTTTTTTTGGGAACGTGTTCATGCCACAAAATTTTAAGTTAATGGTTATTTGCTAAAAACAATCGTTTATCAGTTTGAAAGGTAAAATCTTGTCTTTGTCGTGTATTCAATTAAACGTAGGTTGAACATCATTTGCAAATCATTATACTCTGCTTTTATTTATCCCAACTTCATTGGAATTGGTTTTGTATTCTTGCAAGTCACTGTAACATTAGCACCACTCTTTAAAAAAAGGTTAAAAGCTTAAAATGTATTGCACAAGTGAAATACAACTATCATTGCAATAGTAATATTCCTATTAGAATTAAATTAAAATATCATATAAATTACAAAAAATACATGTCTTAAATTTTCAATGACAATGTATTGTACTTTAAAGTTAAACATGTAGTGTACATGTAAACTGACTATTTTATATACACTTTTCTTTTGTCACATTTTCATACTGTATCTAGGAGTGAACTGGCCCATTTGTGCTTTTTAAAAACTAGATGTGGCTCTTGAACATAAGTGTGCTGCCCCTGCTCTCTCTGCTGCATATTCCTGTTAATTAAGTGGCATCATTACGTCGCGCTTACGTACGTCTTGTTTTCATTGCTGTGGACGTCACTGCGCATGCGCGTGTCTGACAGCTACTACGCGAGTACGCGGCACACACGCACATGCAGTCTTGGAGAACTCCCGTAAGGTGAGAAGCACCGGAGGGACGAGCTTGTTGTTCCTCACACGTCCGCTCACTGCTTGGACATTTACGTAGTGTGTCCACACAGCGACGAGTGAGTGTTTGACGTTTCTTTCCCATGAGGAGGACTCTAAAGTGCGGCGGGCTGGAGGGGCGAGATGTCGGAGGAGGGCTGCGGGCTGACGACGACGACAACAACAACAACACGGCGAGCTGTTGATGATGACGATGTGCGCTTAGCTCGGCAACGACCTCCCCTTGTTTAAAGCCGGCCAGCCCGCCCGGGCGAGTCGGCCCTTCCAGGGGCTCCTCGTCTGGTGCACCGCGGTTCAGACCGGTACTCCTGCGATGGCCGAAGAGGACGCCCAGCAGCAGCAGCAGCACGCGGACCGAGGGGCGTGTAGTTTCCAGCCCGGTCTGCTGTCCGGGCTGCAGGGCGCCGAGGCCGGGGCTCTGCAGCTCCGGATCAAGAACTCCATCTGGTGAGGGGCGCCCATGCTTGCACGTTTGGATTTAACAACTTAGATTTTACATGAGAAAATCTCACGGTCCACTACCAAACAAAATTGGCCCCAAAGGTGGACACTCGGGTGACTTGTACCTTCTGCCATTTAGTAGAATAGCATGTATTTGTTCTGCTTGCCAATACATGTTACTGGAACAGATTTTTAAAAAAAAACAACAACATTATTTGCAATAGATAAATAATGTTTTTGGGACAATTATGTGAAAATTGATCATGTCACACCTGATGATTTCTCAAAGTAGCGTTTGGGAAGCACTGCTTTTAAGCATGGTGTCCAAATGGCATGCAGGTCCATTTATATTGGGTCACTGATTAGCAAACTAAAATTAGCAACATGACAAGATTCCCCCATATTGCCTAGTGTGTTGGAACTCGCCATTTGAACCCGAGTACAATACATCAAGAGTTTTGAAAACCTGGATGACGGGTTTGCGAGAAAGTTATTTTTTCTTCGTGTGTATGTGTGTGTGTGTGTGTGTGTTAAAACAACAATAACAAAAACCTGTTGTGTGATACCACCTTTTAAAAATCTGTTTCAAAACACCTATCTGTTGTTCTACCATTTCAATTTGTCTGCTCCTCGGAACCCCCTGACAAATTCCAGTTAAAAATGACCACGAATAAGCGCGTAAGGTGCGAAATTATTTGGGGTTCTTCAAATCAACGAGTCAAAAAAACTTGACCTAAGTAGCAGAAATGGAACATTATTCATGAGAGAGGAACATTTCTTTTCAGAAAAATAGGGAACATACGCTGTGATTGGCAGGCAACCAGTTCAGTGTGTACCCCGCTTACTGCCCAAAGACAGCTGGGATAGGCTCCAGCAGGCCTGCGACCCTTGTGAGGATAAGTTGATTAGAAAATGAGTGGATGGATAAGGTAATGTACATTAGTATTGTACTTTTGCCACCATCTTGGGGCATCTCTCGAAAGAAAAAGTGGTTGAGTTTGCACGACTGGCTGTCTTATGTTGTGTTGTATTATTTTGTCATTTTATGTTAACTGTTGTTTTCAATGGCGGTGCGGGCACCCGCAGCGGCTCCTCTCTTTCCTGTGGTTGAGAGGAATGAAATTTCATCTGTGCTGTATGTTGCACATGTAGCACATTTGACAATAAAGTCGACTTGAACTATAGACACAGAACAGAATTAACCTTTTTTTTGAGGGGGGTGGATATTTATTTATTTATTAATAAATCACAGCAGATCACAGTCCGTGTCCTGAAAATAGCAGGGATTCATATGGTTGTGTTGAAACCATTAATCGAACACAAGCTACAATCCCAAAATATTTTAAAGAGGAAGTCAAGTTTTTTTTGAAAATGTGTTCTATGTGCTCCCACTATCCTAATCACGGTACAGTATTCTGATTAATATTTTGTTTGTGGAGTAGGAATTAAGCAGAAAAATCCACCAGTTTGTTTCCATCTGTCGGGGCGGCCATTTTGTCTTGTACTACCATACATATAAAGCATTCAAATGCAAAGGCCATCAACCGCCATTTAGAAAAAAAAAAAACAAGAGCCACGCCTAGCGCGGCATCGTTCGATGGTGCATCTCGTAACCTTGAAAACCAAACTACTACATAAACACCACTGAAAATAAAGGTTCGGATCGGATGAAAGTTGCTGCCCTCTCTGTTGAAAAATGGCTGAAAATGTTTGGACTAAATATTTTCTTGCAGTTGTCCGAATTTGCGCTCAAATGACATCGAAGACCTTTTTGGCACTTCAATATATTTATTCTAAAGTTACATTTGCCTCAATACACATTAATTTAGAAGATCCTTAATAAAAAGTATTACCCATAACCATAAATAAATGTTGATACAGTGAGATGAGGGACAAATATGGATGTCTTACAGCGTAAGAAGAAAGAATGAATGAGCACAATAAGGGCGTCAATGTATTTCCGGCAGGAGCCTACCCCAGCTGACCCTAGAGCCATATTACAGACCTGACAAATTGATACATAGATTGCAAAATCGTAGCGATTGTCCGTGGTTGCTGGTTTAAAGTCACATTTGGACTGAAATGACCCCTTTCTGCGATTGGCTAAACAAACTTGTGCACTGCCAGTTCATGTTTTCAAAATGTCGGAACTAGGAGTTCCATACGTCTGAAGACAAGGAAAGTTACTTGCCACTGAGCAGGTGATGGGAGCGGTGGCAGTGAGGGTTATCGTTACCCCAGGATCGAGACTGGGTTTTCACGGATCCTCAAGTACCAGTTCGTCTCTACTCTGTCGGTTGAAAGAAACAGATCGGAGGTCTCATCCAGAGTGCCTGCTAAATGTGTCCTGAAAGCAAGCTAACGAGAGATCCCTAGCTTCCTCGTAACAGCAAATTAAAGTGAACTGTTCTCGGCGCAGCTTAGGGCCACCGCGCTGACCCTTGCCGAGCCGCTGTCCTTAAATGTGACCCGCGTGTACCTTCTGTCTCGCTGTAAACAACAAGATGACCTGTCTGCAGATTAGGAATTAAACCTGGACAAGTCTGCCCACCGCCACTGTTGCAATCCCACTATGAATCAGCAAAGACAGTCCAGCAGCCGTTTATTGTCAGCCAACTATTTGCATTTTCATAACCTGTGATAGGACCAGTGGAATTTTTTTTGATGTAGAAAAAAATGGCAAGGCACCATTAAAACAACACTTACATCACTGAGTGAATATGTTTGGTGCACTGTCTCACTTGCCCCTAACGGATACGCCCGCTGGTAGGTCTTTGTTCTATAAACCCAATACACAGTGGACACTTTTAATTCAAACATAAGCCAGTGCAGGATGCTTAAAACAATTTCCGCACAGGAAATAATGGAAATAGGGTGGCACATTGAGGTAGTTAGTTTGTCTGTCTCATATTTCTGAGGTTCTGGGTTAGAATCTCAGTTATGGCCTTTCTGGGTGGCGTTTTACATGCCCTCCTGTAAAAACTTGAAAAGAAAATCAAATGAAATGAAATGTAATGTTAAGAAATCTGTTTGTTGAGACTCCTCCTTTTTTCCGAAGTTTGCAAACATTTTGTGCTATTGAACGCAAATGAACTCATTTCACATTTGAAACTAGTGTACCTTCATGTTGGGATTGTAACAGGTGAAGAGAGAATATGAACCGCCTTGTCTTTTTACATGTGACCGCTTGTGTGGTGGGCTACATGACCTGAGAGATGCTGAAGGGGAGGGTCAACTCATGCCAGACATTCCTCTGCTTTATAAATAAATCCACTAGCGCTCGTGTTACTTAGCAGCCTACGAGCGTACTAATTTTTCGATTATCTTTTCATTTCAGCAAAACTGTTCAATCAAAAGTGGACAACATTCTGGTGAGTATTCTTTCGGTTTCAAACATACTTTGTTGTTTTCATTATGTTAAAATACAACTGTAAATGACTGCCCACATAGACCGCGATCAAAATAAGGGATGCAACATGTGACTTTTGATCTAACTACTGGTGAGTTAAGGTTGGTGTTTTATTTAGTTTGGACTTTAGTGTAGAGCACAAGTGTCAAAGTCAAGGCCCTGGGGCCAGATCTGGCCCGCCACATCATTTTATGTGGCCCACGAAAGCAAATCAAGCATGTCAAAATCCATGATGCTTGCTAAAGTCTGAACCAAAATTTCAAATTGTCAGATATAATTCACAATAAGACATTATTCTTGACTTCTGATTTTAGAACTAGTTATCAATCAATTCGTTGTGTACTGTATATGTAATATGTGGAGGTGATTAAACATTTATGTGGTTTCCCCATAATTCATAACGGCCCACTAAGGCAAACCGTAACTACAATGTGGCTCGCGGCAAAAATGAGTTTGACACCCCTGGGGAGAGGGAACAGTTGGAGGAAGGGCCTTTTCTTTTCCCATGTACAAAGCAAGGTCCTTAAATGCATACAGCGCGTCCTTGATTTAGGACGGAGTTCACTTCCCACAGCTGCAACATAACCCAAATTTGTTAGGGCGGCTGTTTTGCCTCGAGTCCATTTAGCTTAATGCTAGCAAACAATGCAAAATGCTATCGCCGGGTGAATTTGTGAACAGTGAGCTGCGACGAGGCAGGTTTCACTGTACTTCACTTCGTGTCGGTGTACTGGCATGGTGTTCCAATACTTTTGTACACATTATGTATGTGTTCCAAGCCAAGAGGTGAACTGAATGCAAAGTATCCAAGTTTGAATGCTGTTCATGAGCCTCCCATGTTGCTCACAGCAAAGATAACATTTAGCAGTCATCTCATCATCCTTACTTGTCCCTTTATCCTTGAGCATCATTAGTACACAGTGCCGCACTCGGCTGAGGAGGCAACGTCAAGGGCAAGTGAGACGTAGCTGAGCGCGATGAATGAATGAAATGATGAATGAACACCAGGCGAATGTGTTCAAAACATGCCCAAAAGAGGGTGGCTTTCAGCCTTGATTTGGGGCTTTACGGTACTGCTAGGCAAAAGAATATTCTTCTCTCTCGAAAATGTGAGAAAACTTTGCCTGTTTGTATTTCCATAATACTGATCGGTGTCTATTTAGGTTACACAGATGTGATTAAACAAAGCCTTGCAACAGCAGTCCCGGAGGCCGTACGTAAGGTTACATGTTGGGTGGGTTGCACTAATCGCAGTACTGCTGCTCACCACAAGGTGATTCTACAACGAGTGGTTATTTTATTTCGTCATCTATTCAATCGAATCAAACCCTGAATTCAAATGGCATCTGTGTTTAGCTCAGTTTAGGGAAAATTTCAGCTTCGGGATGCATTTTTCAATAATGGAGAGGGGATGCCTCATCAACATAACTCATTCCTGGCAGGAGGTAGTCAAGGTTATCTTGACCGGCACTGTTACTTGCCCAGTGACAGGTTCCAAAATGGCTACAGGGGAAGAAAAAGATCTCCGCCCATGTTTTTCCATGTTACTTATTGTGTTGGGGCGGCCCGGTGCGAGTGTGAGCAATGGATGGTTGTTCGTCTCTGTGTGCCCTGCGATTGGCTGGCAAACGGTTCAGGGTGTCCTCCCTCTACTGCCCGAAGACGGCTGGGATAGGCTCCAGCATCCCCCGCGACCCTTGTGAGGATAAAGTGGATCGGAAAATGGATGGATGGATGAATTGATGGACTTATTGTGTTGAAATTTTATCTGATATGATCACCTCCAGCCATCCATTTTAGTGCTCGTACCGATTATGTGAGCTACCCCAGTTGACTTTGTGCAAAGGTTGGGGTACACGCTGGACTGGTCACCAATGAATCACAGACAAATAACCATTCACTCACATTGACTTCGCTTCATCTTTTGAACGTGAGACAGGCGTGGTAACCACTTGTCGTAGCTCAGATGTTACTTTGGGTTGGGTTCATTACCCGCCGCTACGTAGGGAAAGTATGGAAATTGTGTCTGATGGCAAGGCCAATTCACTCCTCGAGCACTGCCGAGGAGTGCTTCTTTAAGTCACAGTAAGAAAATTCTTGGTTCAAATCTTGCTTTGATTGTGTTTATTCATTTATTTATTTTTGTTCTACTTGTGCAGCGTGGATTCAGTCCAGATAATCCAGTTTACTCCCACAGTCGAAAAACTTCTATGTTCACTGAAAGACTCTTAAATCAGCCAGTGTGTTCTCAGAGCATTGAATCCACCGCAACTGGACAAGCAGGTTTCATCAGTTCATGCTCAAAAGACGAGAAAGGTCTCGTTTGAGGGCATGTGGAGGATGCATATTAGCCGTCGTTAGTATTCCATCCAGTTGTAACAATGGTCATGAAGGCCAGAAGTGGCTGTGTCGTCTGTTATTTCGGAGCCACAGTAAGTGACTGAATGGCTTTGGACGGGATGTTGAAACAGGATTAATTAGTATATGTGAGAGATGGGTGGTGTCGTAGACCTCCCCCTCTGTTCAGAGATGGTTCTTCAACCTTGACTAATCTTTCCAAGCATCTGTCTTTACTGTCTCAAGTATGTACTTTTTGGTCCTTAAAAAATGCTTTTTCGTTTTGACGTGGAGGAAGACAGCCGAGTCTCGGCCTAAAGAGTTAGACTATTTCAAAAATGTGCAGTGGCTGCTTGGCTTCTCCCAATATATACATCAGTTCATACACAAGTTAGTTTTTCTGGGGTGTAGGGTGTTCGGATTTTGAGGTGTACCGCAGCCTTTGACCCAAGCTAAGTCTAAAGTGTATCGAATGTTGTATCGGTCAACTTGCTTCTGAGTGAAGTGTGATCGGTTTTCTGTCTGTTTCGCACTTTACACACCAAAAATCCCTGCCAGTTTTTTCCCCAACATTTTACCGGATGGTAACAAATTATATTAACATAGTCGGTAAACTGAAGTCCCTATTTCACCAGTGCTTTATCCGGTCTGTTCATACTTTTGCTTCTTTTGCTTGGTATGACACCGCTGTGACAGACAAAAGGAGCATTGCCCACAATGTCAAAATGGCTGCAGATTTATGGGTGTCCCACAGACTCCCTTGTCTTGAAAAAGCAGGTCTTCCGAAATGCTAAAGACTCATATAGCAATTTTCTACGAATGACATCCTTTTCACCACTGTTTTGAGGTCCTTCCCAAAGATTTTAATTCCCCTTAAACTCATTCAATGCCGAGAACACTTTTTTCAACTTTTCTTAAGAATCCAGGCATTCAATCCCAGGTATTTCTTTATGCATTTAGATTTTTTTTTTCATGTGGTAAGGTAAAGCCGGTTCTGAATATGTCTGGCACTGAATGGGTTTTAAACAGGACGCCTCGTACCAGAGACTGCTTTGTCCCGAGACCAAGAAAATTGCTCGATGTGTCGTATGACAAAACAGCTGAACTGTGACGGGTGTGTCCGACTTTTGAATATGGTGACTTTTTAGGTTTTACACCCTCTGCAAGACAACTTTCCCTTTTGTGACAAAGAACTGAACTAAACACCACGGTGTAATTATGCCATTATGCGTACGTTAGCGGTATGAACGTGCACTTCAAACACAGAAACATTCCACTTCGGTGTGCTCGCAAATCTCGACTCTGTCATTATACCGCCAATTTACTGGGAAGCCGGTGTGATTGACAGATGATCAGCCCATAGTGTCAGCAAAGATACGGATGGGTGGATTGATGCATGCGGGGAAATACACAACCTTTGCTCTTTGTGGAAGACGGTGTTTTCTGATCAAAATAACATTTTCTTTTTCCACTTTGCTACTTCCACAGCAAGATGTTGAAAAGTTCACAGACATCGAAAAACTCTACCTGTACCTCAAGTTGCCTTCGGGTCCCATCAGCAGCGGCAGCAGTGAGAAAAGGTAAACAGTAATACAAGTGGCGGTTGGTGCAGAATGCGTACTCTATTTTTTTTTTTAATGAGTGATTGCATTCTCTCAGTGATCAGAGCGCTGTGTCATCAAGCCGCATGCAGCAGATGCATGCGTTCAACTGGATCCGCAATCATTTGGAGGAGTACCCAGAGACCTCGCTCCCAAAACAGGAAGTTTACGATGAATACAAGTAAGTGCTTTCAAATGTTTTCCTTGATAAGAGTCAAGGTGTTATCGTTACTGGCCACAGAAGTTCATTACAACCGCCAACATGAACATCAGAGTCCTCCAAATTGCTGCCCGGCTGAAGCGCCATTATAAATAGACGCCGCAGCCCTGAGAATCGTAGAGCAGCATGTGCTGGTAATATTAGAATGGAAAGTCTGAGACAGCCATTCTCTGGCAGTGTTACATAACTGTCTTTCGGAGTTCACTAAATTCAGCCCCCCCCCACACACACCAGATCTATTGGCGCCTTTGAGGTGGACAGGTGAAAAGGCTCGAAGGATCACTATGTACACCACTCCTAAACATAAGCCGTTTTCATCCCCATTTCATTTTTATTTAATAATACTGTCACGCCTCTCAACATGACGGTTCCCTTTCGACAGCCAGATTTTATTTATTTTTCATCTAATCTATATTGCCGATGATGCCTTCTCTCACCAGATATTTCAGTGATTATTTTTCCACAGCGACTGTTAACGACAAACTTGCATCGCGCTAAGCGAGAGCCAGGAGGAAAGAGTGTGTAAGACAGAGAATGTCAAAACTTTGGCATCGTTTCATCATTCATACAAAAAAAGCTAAAGCGCAATATCACTGTTGCTAATGCTGCATATTCCGGAAAAGTGGGAAGACAAATTTGTCCCGCTCGGGTTGGACCAGATGCGACATCAAAACATTCGAGGCGAATGTAAACAACAACGATGGTTGATCCGGATAAATTGTTTTTTGTTTTATTCCTAAAATCACATTTTGATCACCAGCAAGCCTGCTTTCATAACTAGTTTTTGTGTATATATAGTAGGGCGGCCTGGTGGCCAAGTGGTTAGTGCGTCGACGTCACAGTGCAGAGGAATCGGGTTCAATTCCAGCTCCGGCCTCCCTGTGTGGAGTTTGCATGTTCTCCCTGGGCCTGTGTGGGTTTTCTCCAGGTACGCCGGCTTCCTCCCACATTCCAAAAACATGCATGGCAGGCTGATTGGGCACTCTAAATTGTCCCTATGTCTGAGTGTGAGCGTGGATGGTTGTTTGTCTCTGTGTGCGCTGCGATTGGGCTGGCAACCGGTTCAGGGTGTCCCCCGTCTACTGCCGGAAGACAGCTGGGAGTGGTGTGCGAGTCGTTCTTGTTGAGAAATGATCACTGCAAAGCTTGGAGACATCGATTTTGCCTTGATTTTTTTTTTAACCGCGTTATTCAATGAATCGTTTCAGCACTAATACATCATGGCAGGAATGTGTATATCTTGTGGATTCGATCTTGTGAGTGAGATACTGTAGTCACAAACTGCTGAAAGCAACCCCATTGTGTGCATAATATGCTGTAATTAAATCCTGTCTTATTAAGAACATTTTGCTTCATGGATTTATTGTTGTTGAAAAGGAGACAAGTCCTAATTAATCAATTTAGTGTACACTGGCTACCTTTCTTCCAACTCTCATTTTCTTTTTTTCTTCAGAAGCTTCTGTGACAATCTCAACTACCATCCACTCAGTGCTGCAGACTTTGGCAAAATGATGAAAAATGTCTTCCCCAACATGAAGGCACGTCGACTGGGCATGAGAGGGAAATCAAAATATCCTTTACTGGAATGGACTGTCTCTACTCACTGGCCATCTGCTCTAACAGTTCATAAGCTCTCTAAATATAGACGTGAAATGAAATAAATTCCCCCCTCTCAAGCAGGGGCATAATACACAAGTGTTGGAGAGGTTCGCTGTGATCTTGACCTTCAGGACGCATAACTCTTTTTGGGGGGCTTGTTGTCCTTCTTTTGACATCTATCGTGAAAAACATTAGGTTCATGACCTTCACTCACCTAGGGTGCTAAAATGTTATTACAGTAAACCACATTTTAAGATTTTTTTCGACATGTAATAATGCACAGTTTACTTGTACTTTATATATTGACAGTGTTATCAATGCTTAACAAAATCTGTTGCAATTTTACACATATTTATCTTAACACCGCATTACATATTGCTATAGTGGGCTGAGGAAGAGGCCCTTTGTTCACTTTCCATGTTTACCAAGCCTGGAGCTACACAAAACCGGAGAAGGAGTGAGCCCATTTTCATCTTTCTTTCTTACAATTCAGAATCAATCTTTGGGTCCTGAAGGATTTTTTCATCGGTCTCGGACTGAGACACTGAGATTTAAGCACATATTTGATTGTGTTTCAGCTGCAGTGTGATGGACTAGATTCCGCAGCCCACCTCGGCAGCATGAAGGAGGAGGTTCGCTTCGCCGCTTGTGATTTGGTGTGTGAGTGGGCTCAAAAGGTGTTGAAACGGCCGTTTGAGGCAGTGGAAGAGTTGGCTCGCTTCCTGATGGACAGCCACTACATCAGCAACAAGTCCCTGGCAGCTCTCACCATTATGACGGACGCGGCAACAGGTGTGTAGCCGGGTGGCACCTCATGCACACTTACAGCGACATCTGGTGGCAGTGGCTTGGTATTGCGCTAATTGAGTTGTAACTGGGAGCAGCCATAACTTACTTGTTCTACAACTGGAGATGTAATGATATCCAAACGTCACGTTACGAAATCACAATATGAACCTCACCATACGGTAACTATCACGATATTGTGGGGAAGTCGGTGATATAAAAAAAAAAAGCTCACAATATTGTATAAAGACTCACAATATTGTTAAAAAAACTCACATTGAAAAAAAAAGCAGAGTATTATGTTTTTATACATAACAGCTGTGACAAAGAAATTGTCACAGATTGGCCAATCATTTTACTGGCAATTGTTCATTTGACTCAGTGGCACAAAGAATCATGTTCTATGGAGTTCACAATGCTGTGTTCGGCTGATAACACTGACTATTGAGGCACTCAGTGATGCACACACATATTGTAAATAAGTCAGTTTGTGGAGGAACTCAAATGTGTGATGTTCCCCTTCATCTGGCTATTAGTGGCCAAAACCTGCCTAATTCAAATTATACTGGAGTAATAAACTCACCACCAGATGGTGCTGGAACAGCATAAAAGGAACTGAAGTGGTGCTTTTCATGTCTTGACATGACGCAGATGACATTGTGGCAATTATAGTATCACGATATTGCTATTTTTGTTACATTCCTATCTACTACGTTGCTAAAGTTGCCTTACTAGTGTGCCGAAATGTCATACAGTAGTGGGAAAAAAATTACTTTTAAAGCACAATCATTCTACTGGTGTGCCCTACAGTGCTTGTACAAGGATGCTAAATTATCTTTTGAAGCTTAAACTGGATGTGAACCCACAGTGTTAGGATTTTGAATATTCAGTATCCTGACATTATACAATGCTACTAGTTGACATCTAGTGCTTCACTAGTAGTACTAGTAGCTTGTGAAGGTCAAGTAGTACACAGTTGCGCCTCATTGTTAAACTGTCATCTTACCAGTATGCCAAAGTTGACTAATGAGTGCGCAGCAATATCAAGACAGATGAACAAAGATACATTATCGTAGCAGGTGAATAATAATTTTCAGACCACAAGTGAAATGGGATCCTTTTCTACAGCAGAACTGATGATGTCTCACGACACTACTCACTAATGTGCTGAGGCACAAGTAATTACTAGGGTACATTTTTGCATGATATTTAATTTGGAAAGAGACCGCATTCTGGTGCTATTACTCCGGAAATGATACTTTTAATTCATGCTACTGTATTTATTCATTTATTTCAGAAGTTAAGCCTCTGCAGGCAGTTTCAGCTTTTGTGTCCACCACCGACGCACACTGCTTCCAGCCTCAACCGACAACTCTGTCATCTCCAACTGTCGATGCCAAGCAACAGCTCCAGAGGAAGATCCAGAGGAAGCAACAAGAACAAAAGCTGCACTCACCTTTACCCGGAGAGGCTCTGATCAAGGCGGTGGATGACAGCAGCAGGCAATGTGGTAGTCCGGTCTCTCCTTCACCTCAGCCAACCATCGGCATTGTGGTTGCTGCCGTCCCAAGACCCGTCACGGTGAGAAACAAGAGGGAGGGTTCATTATTCATTTTCTATTTAACCTACGTACACGTGAAGAAAATACATGAGAATAATAAATATTTAACAGAAGGAAACAGATGAAACTGCAGTACTACTGACATGAAACATGAATACCAGTAGTAGGGACAAACGATTTTCAAAAATAGTCCAATTTAGATTTGTTTTCTTTTTCCTCAAAATTGCAATTGCGATTTAATTTTTTTTTTCCCTAAGGTCCTCTTCTCATGTATTTTTTTTAACAAGCACCTTATGACTTTGTTTGTCTGCAGACACAGCAAAGCGGCCAGCTGATGTCTGCCAGTCCAGTGGGAACCGGGGAGGGCAAACTACTGCCCATAAACTTCCAAGTGGTGACCCAGCCAGTTCAGCCACTGATACAAACCCCCAAGAGCTCCCAAAATATTCTGTCGAGTCCAGTGGGGGAACGCACAGCTCGGCAGCGCTATCCTCAAATCCTTCCCAAGCCAGCGACCACCACTGCTATCGCCCTGTGTTCGCCGTCCACCATGATCATTGCCAGCAACCCCATCAAGACCGTGATGACCACGTGTCACGTCAGCCCTGTGAGTCTGGTCAAGATGACGGCCATCTCACTCGCAGCCTACGGCGGCAATGCCACGACTTCAGTTACAAACACCACTTTGAGGCCAGCATCTGCAGGCATCAGCAGCTGTACCATGTCAGACGACACCCTGAGATCCCGTCAGGATATGAGGAGTAGCTCTGCCCTCCCCATTCTGGCCCCGATGACGAGACCTCAGCAAGTTGACGCCCATGATATCGATGTCGAAATGGAGGTTGAGGGTATACACAAGAACAGAGAAAACCAAAATGCGAACAGTGTAATGATGACACACAGGGCTGCTAGCGTGCCCATACCTCAAACTAAAAGCTTCCACGCCATGAAGGAAACTTCCACCTCGAATTATGATGCAAATATCCCCGTGAGCACCAACCCCACAGCAGTCACTGAAGCTGGCCTTAGCATTGACAACAACACAACTAATACAAGCTCTCTGCACTTAGCTCCCTTCTGTCAGAATATGAGACCTACCTCAGCATGCAACCCCAACAGAGTATCTTCATTTGGGGAAGCAATCTGTGCGACGAAGAGCTTCCGGAAGCGCTCAGGCCTCAGTCCCGTCCCCTCTCCTATCAAGAGGGCTTTTCTGTCCCCTCATCCAGAAGAGGGCACTGCTGGCGTTGGATACGGCAATCGAAGACCTGAGAGTGCGCCGGTCGCCCGGGAGATGGAGGTGAAAATGAACTCTCTCCTGCCCGGTCAAGTCCATACACTTGGCAATGCCTCTTTCAGAGCCAGCGGCTTCTTCTCCGTTGCCAAAACACAGAGCTCAATGCAGAGGAAAAACACCTGCAATCTTATGGAAACGTGTACCAGTGTCGGTCACCCAATAATGCAGCAACCAGAGGAGCACATGATGTCCGACGTGCATTCCATACCGAATACTTCAAATTTGTCAGCCAGTCAACAACATGTTCAGACCTACGCTCACGTGAACCCTGTTTCTGGACCTTTGGATTTTTTGGATCAAGCATCGACGTCAAGCCAACTCCCTATACAGACAGAAATAGGGTACTTCCCATTTGAGGATGATGTCACTCAGGACAGCATTGTGGAAGAGCTGGTCCAGATGGAAGAACAGATGAAACTGAACAATAAACAACAGTTTGGACACGGCGTCACGCCGCAAGGGCAGCAGGCTGTGATGCCACACAACATGATGTCCACCAATCAGACTGTGAACACTTTTTACCATGCCGCCAACAGCAGCGGCGTCAGCAATCTAGTCCAAACACCAACGCCCACGCCTACGGCAGAAATGACAGGTGCTCAAGGTTTGACCGGAGAGAGCCCCTGCTCGCGGATCACCCCTATAACGCCAGTCGACAGCGCCCTCGGAAGCAGTCGACACACTCCCGTCGGTACTCCTCTCTCCAACTGCAGCAGCACTGTCCCTCCCAGCCCCGTGGAGTGCAGGAATCCCTTTGCATTTACACCCATCAACTCGAGCATGACTAGTTTCCACGACAGCAGCACGGTCTCCAGCAGCCCCGTCAAGCCCATGCAGAGGCCAACAGCCACCCACCCGGATAAGACCCGGCTGGACTGGATGAATAATAGCTACAACAGCAACAGTGGGATCTTCAATAAATCAAACAGTGACGTGGGAATCTTGCCCGGCTATCAAGGCCTCATAGATGACCACTTTCAAAAGCCTCACGCCTTCGCCGTCCCTCACGCAAGGCACCACGACGGCCATTTTGGCCGTTTGACTCCCATTTCCCCTGTGCAGCAGCAGGTAGCCAGCATGGCGAGCGCGACCAAGCAGGAGGGCTTCGCCGTGCCTGCTCCTCTGGATAACAAAGCCAGCAGCTTCCCCGCGAGTGGATCTTTTCGATGTCGCAGTGTTAGCCCCGCCATACACCAGAGGAACTTGGTGGGGAGCACAGGAACTAGTGGCCTTCACAGTATCCACCACACGCAGTGTGTCTCCCCGTTTAACTCTGTGGTAACGCCTGAGGTGTTAAACATTTTAGCCAACAACCAGGGAAATCTCGCGGTGAGCAGCGTGGCTCAAAGGAGTCGCTCCGTGCCCCTCAACATCATGATGCAGACGGAGGTTCGACCATTGCCGGGCCAGCAATGCAGCGGCAAAAATATCGCTGATGTTCTTCTGACTAAGCTGGATGGGGACCATGACAATGTGCGAGGTATGGGCATGAAAAATGTGCCTTCGAGCTACACGGCGCGTATGAATCTCACTCAGATCCTCGAGTCTGAGAACTTCAGCCCAATCCATTTGGACTCCACCAGCACACTCATGTCACAAAGGCCAAATTACCTCAATAATGAACAAATGTTTTTCTCTGCAAGTGATAGCCGAGCACAGTCGGCCTCTGGGGGGCGGCAGCAGCAGCAGCAGCAGCAGGCCCAGTCCACACAGCAACCTTTAAGTTCACAGCGACAGCAGTTGGGTTTCAGTGGCCCCTTTAAAGACGTCCAACCAGACAACAGCCTGACTACCAGCAATGCGCTGGTGCAACAGGTGTCGGAGCTAGCGGCGGGCGGGGCCGATTTTCCATGTGAACTCAGAATGACCTCGGATCTGTCCAGTAGCATCAATGACCTTAATACACTGGATGCAAATCTTCTCTTTGACCCCAGTCGTCAGCAAGGGCAATATCAAAGTGCAGCTCCGGAAGAGTTTCCCGAACAGGCACTTTTTCAGCAAATCGCCAGTGACACGACACATTCTGGTGGACTTGAGTGGCTTGAGAGCAAAGATCACACAACTGTCGGGCTGATGGGATGAATGTGGAGCCTTTTAAAATCATGTTGAATCCGTGGTGACCGTCAGCGGTTTAATGTTTTCCCACTTTGAAAGCAAACAGGACGCTATCCGGTTTGTCCAGTTTAATTAAGTGCCCACCTGAGCTGAAATAATGCTGCAGCCCTTTTATCAAAATGCTGGTCATTTCTTTTCATGTCATATTTTTGCTGTAACAGCATTTGGGACACCTGCAAAAGCTGGGGATGAAATTCTTACCTTTTTAATGTTTTTCCATCTATTTTATACCAAAAAAAATATTCAATTCAATTAAAAATGTTTTGTATTTTCTGTACATAATTGAAACATTGCTAAATTGGCAGAATATATTCTACATCGCTGACAAGAGTTATCTAGTAAAGTCCCAAGAAATTATGCTCGCCACTGGACTTGATAATAATGACGTGCCCGTGATGTTGTGCAATGTGGATTCGCTTTCCAACTCACATGTGAGCTTTTAAACAAATAATGTGATGGAACTTGAAGAGATGCCACGTGGGCATGAGGAAATTGGAGCACTTTGTACAGAATATTCAGTAAACATTACATCTAATAAGATTCATTACTTTGTGTGTATAGAAGGTTTAACACCGTGTGTACTTTTTATACCAGGAGGGGTGGGGTAACTGTTTCTCAGAGGCCTTTTATAAAAAAAAAACCAATTAAAAAAAACATTTTTATCATTGTGTCGTACGATAATTTGCGTGTTAAAATTGCAATTCAATTCCTTTGAGGTTGAAATGATATGGCAAGCCTGGATGAAATGCTCACATCCGGTCCATGTAAAAGTTCCGTCGGTTTCCCCACCCCTGATTTGTTCAATCTTACATGTAAAGGTGTGTATCACAAATGGAGTAAATGCAAGTTAACCAGTTAGAAGAAACAATAACTGGATGTCGTGGTTCATTGTCCAATACGTATGCACATTTAAATCACGACACATAGGTCGGTTGCCTGTGAACTCTCAAATGTCCATGAACTCACTCCTTCAGGCCAAAGAGATGCTAGTTCGGCCATTTTCAAATCAGCGTTCGGTTGAAGCCATAATGCACTTGGAAATGGAATCAAAGCAAAATTCAAGTTTCCTGAACCACTATGTCAACATGTTCACATCATGTGTAACTTGTCATGTGCAAATTAAACTACTGTATATTATGCAATTAGATGATCGACGGATGAGTATGATTGAGGCAGTCGTTATGATCGTCATGCTGCACAGACAATCTGTAAAATATGTGCTTCTCCGACCAAAATTCATTGTGCTTTTTCTCTGAGAGTCCTGAACTGAAAGAGTCCAAAGGCCTTATGTGCATATCAAAGATCCATTTTGAAACGTAACTTGCACTAACATCTTGTCATCACTGCTGTCTTGAATGGTGGACATAATTGCCGCGGTTTTCAAGGGCTTCAAACAAGCGATGCTGTACGTGGAAGACTTTGCGGGGAAACATGTTAGCACTGTCAAAACGAGCGGTTAAAGTGAGCGTTGCTAATTTCTTTATGATTTCCCCTCGTTCACAGTAGGCGTGTTGGTCATTTTATTTATTGTACAGTTAGGAGGCAATGTGTTGTTGTCAAAACCATGTAACCTTGCACATCTTATGTTGTTTCGAAGTATCCGGCAAAGTGCATAATATTAGCACGGATACGGTTGAATTGTTATTAGTTCTACTTTGTTAGGATAACTTTCATGGTATCATGCTGTACAAGTAGAGAAGTACAGTTCTAAACTTGTGTTCATTGTAGTTTTCAACCCTAAATCTGTACTGTTTTTTTTTCCTTGTCGAGCTTTTGCGTGTCTATTGTTTAAGAATACTCAATTTGGTTTGCACTGATATTTATTTATGTTCTTAAGACTTTACTGCTCCTCTTGTACGTGATTCAGTTATGTTGCAGGTGAACAGCAATATAATTTATGTGCTTTTTAAAGGAGAAGTGCTTGGTTTTTAAAGCGTGTTTTGTTTTTTTAAAATATTTGAATAAACCATTTTCAGTACACCAAAATTGGCATTGACTAAATGTCTGCAAATCACAAAGATGCGCTACGAATACCACGAGTAGTACAAGGGCTCATTTAACATTAAAAACCCCAAATACAACAAAACTTATGACAATGAAGCTTGCATACACCCTGTTTATGCATTTAAAAAAAGACTTTTCAACTCCACTTTTTAACTCATTCAATCCCAGCCATTTTCACTGGAACATCCCCCTCAATCCCAGCATTTTACTGTATTTTGACTGATATTGCAAGGCCCACAGAATATTTGGTTCTAATGCTATATAAACATGGAGCCGAACAAAAAGTTTGGACTCTCTTCTTTCAGCAGAAAAAAAATGTGTTTCTATCTTTTTCCATTCTTCAGCAATCGGCATTACAAAATGGCTAAGTTTCATGAAAATGCCGATTCCTGGTCAAAAAACGGAGAAAAGAGCTTTTTGTAAAAGCATACATTTCAAGCATGTGAGGCACCACTGCCACCTACTGGTCTTTTTTTTACATGATTTACAATGCAAACGGCTTATTCTCATTCACAGATTGCATCAGACCCTCCTCTATGACGCAAAAAAAAGACTTCGACGCACAAGTACGTCCTTGGTAGGCGGGGCCTAATTTTAAAAAGACATACAAGTACGTCTTGTGGAATGAAAGAGTTAAGTACAGTTCAGTTGTATTTAACTTTCAAGAGCAATACACTTATTTGCATTGTATTATTTAACTTTTTGAATGCTTAATTGCAATATATTTGTAATTGAATCAAAACTATTTTCCCCCTGTATTTAAGCCATATGTTATGCATAATGCTACGGTGGCTAACAATAACATACATTTTAGTAATAAAACCTTGGTCTTGTTTTTGACGAACACTTAGGATCGTTGCTATATTTTAATGTGGATCACTAGAGTACTACTTAGAGAACTAAGTCTTTATTAGAAGTGTAAAATGTTTAAGTGCTTGGTTGGACAAAAGTATCAAGACACACATACCAATACATTTTGAACAAATGTGTATTTAAAACTTTCGTGAGTGAGGAATATGCTTTTTGGTCCCCAATTCACAAACCAAAGTACCTTTAAATCGTCACAGGTGTTTTCCACTACTATGACTCACAGACACTCCATTAGACAACCTTCAGGTGTAACTAGTGGCATAAATAATGAATGTGTTTTGTTCCACTTAGTTAGGCAGGACAGCCTAACTAAATGGAACCTGATGTTTTAACCTTAGTCACAGTTTCCATTCACTTCACTTAACTGTAATTAACCTACACATTGTATTAACTCCTCTCAGGCAGTGCCAAAATTCTAAAATACTGTTTTGCAAAGGCAGAAATTGTGAATGGATGGCATTTTCTGTGTGAAAATGTGGCTGGCCATTGGTCACGGCTGGTAAGAAATGGATAGACAATTCTGTTTATGTACATATTTTGCACAGTTAATTCGACAAACTATAGTCAGTTTTGTAAAATGGACTCTCACGCAAAATAGACAACATATATTTGATTGGCCTTCCTTGTATTTCACATCAGCATACCTTTTGAGTAGAAGATAAATACTAAGTGGTGAATCTCAGCTTGTCTCGTCGATTATGATGGCAAGAAATGCCCAAGCGTTGAAAGCAGGACATGTTTTGGTCAAGTCCAGTCAAGTCAGCTTTTATTGTCAAGTCAGCTTTTATTGTCAAATATGTTCTACGTGTAACATATAGCACAGATGAAATTACTTTCCTCTCTCAACCACGGTGCAAACATGTACTGCATTGAACACACACAGTATGGAACAATGTATGTGTTGCAGTAGGTAGGAGAAAGTGTGTTGTTATTAATGTTAAAATGCCACTGATGTTCACCTTGGCCATGCTGCGAGTCAGCATTGCTGATGGTGCGAATCTGCCGTTTAGCATATGCCAACAAGTGTTATGACACTAATAGTAACAACACAGAGCAGTCTCGTAGCGTTTGTTATTCTTTGATGAATGCAGTTGTTATTAGGTTCCGGAAAGCATTTTTTAACAGCTATGGCTGTTGTGAAAGCGCTTCATTAATAGAAATAGATTGTACTGTATTGTGTAAAAAGCTTGTTTTCTCCGCTTTTTGGTCAGAAACAGGTGGGTGGGGCAAAACCAAATCATATTCTACAAAAGCTAGAAAACAAACTTCTTTTCTGGTTAAAGTATTTCTTTTGGTACGTTCCGTGCATATATTGCCACAAAAGACAGTAGTCTGTGGGTCTCCAAAGATCAGCTAAAATGCTCGAGAACTGGCCGTGAATGTGTTAAAGACATTTTGTACTTTTAATGACGTAAGGGCGTAATTACTGCTCAAACGTATACTGTACTATATAAGCATGTGCATACGGAGGGTTATACAAACTCGAGCAAATTGGCTTGTGGATATCGGGTTAAGGTTGAAGATGTTGAGGGTGTTTTTCTCAAGTATAAGGAGGAGAAGGCGGAGGAGGAGGAGTAGGCTGTGAAGGCGGGAGGTCGGGAGGGATGGAACGAGGGATCGAGGGAGTGACCGCCATGTCGCACTTCCTCGCGTAAACATACGGAGGAAATCATCTCAACAGTCGCAACTGCGAACTGTGCGCGAGTCAGTATAAGTGCCATTTTCTCTTCTCCTGCGAGGCGAAAGTTTGGAATATAATGGCCGCACTTTCGTCAGAGATCCGAGGACTTTGGAGCGACGAGGAGGTAAAAGAAAGTCTCTCAACAGATTTTGGCGGCGGTGAACGTCGACTTGCCTCACTTTACGTGACAACTCCTCCTTTTAGCTAGCTTGCTACCGAGGAACTGGTTAACGTCTCGACAATTAGCTAATTAGCGCCAACACCGAAGCTACTGTTTGCGTTTCACTTGTTCCAACTGACTACTTGTCGTCAAGTCTGCTTAAAAAGTTGACGGGACTGTTGTTTTTTTAAAAGAAAGGTTTTGCAGTGTTTCGGACTCAAGATTTATTCATCTCTAGAAGACTTCCTGTTTTGAGGCAACCCATCGTCATGTCTTTCTTGTCAGTCATTGCGAAATCTTGTACACGTCATCGGCATGTGACGTCAAAAGAAACTTTCACCGAAGGTTACGTGATGAAAATCACAGGTTGTTTTCGGAAACACTGATGCTCTACTCCCAATTCACCGTACAGTACCGGATTGGGATTTTTATACAGTGAACGGCAAGTATTGTGACAAAGTAAGGACTAGTACAGAAGGGGGTACAGAAGTACACAGTAGACAAATACAGAAGGGAGTACAGAAATAAAAAGTTGTCACAAAAGAAATACTCAAGTTTAAATACCTAAAAAAACTACTTAGGTGCAATATTGTAGTGTACTTTGCCTTCCACCGCTGCTCGTAATACCGTACCATTAAGCACACCTGTAGAATGGCGATGGTGCACTAGGAAGAGTCGTATTAGTAATGTTATCTAATGCTTGTACAACTTTTGGCCTACGAGCATGCAGTGAGACTTTACTCGTAAATTACTGTGCTGCACAAATAACGTTAGTTTGCCCAACTCGTGGGCAAGTGTCACACGCTAGCAGCCTCGTCCTGCACCAAAATTACCACTTTTTTTGCCTCAGTGGTATTTGTAGTTTTATTAGTATCCCATAATAGTCCTACTTGTGTGCAGAAATATCACACGGTAATAGAGGACAGTACTGGAGGGGAAAAAACATTAGTGAGCAAAATTGTCATGCAAAGTGAGGATAAAGAGCATACTAATAGAAGGACCTTATGATGGACATCAATATGTCAAATGAATTCTCAATCCTTGATACATGATCAAACTGTTAAGGCTCATGTCAGATTCTGAGTGTCCTCACAACATAGGGTTTACTTAAGTAAATATGGTCATCTTTTTATCGTCCCATCTCTACTGAGGAGCAATGCCGAAGCAGTTAGGAATATTTGGGGGGGAATCAGGTGAGGCTTTTCGATCTCCCTATCTCATGGAGGCGTCTACTCAAGATGACGTTACATCATTGCTGCACGTAGTATCACACCTGTCCAAAACCTGCGATCATAACAAGGTATGTGATGTAGTATGTTGTGAAAAAAATCACATTATCTTTATATCAAAATACATCACATCATTAAATGGAGATTTATGACACAAATAAAACTGGCCCAGGTTTGTTACTTCTATTTTCGCACGCATGTTTTTTTTAAGCATAATTAATTAACCCAGTCTGTATAACTATGGTCACACATTATCCACTCATAAATAATGGAAAACATGTCATTTAATAAAACACACAAGTTCCTAGTCACCTGACCTTTGAAACCGCCAAAGAGCCTCATTTAAGGGGCTCGTAAACTATGTCCATGTTTGGACTTCCTGAATGGAGCGGTCCACACCTCGCTTGCCGCCTCTCTTCTGCGGTCGGTGTGAGTGAATGTGTGTCAATGTATGCATCAAAATATCGTATAACTGAGTGCGCATCCTCGGTCTCACTACAAAAACTGTCACGGATGTGGGAATAGTCAGGTGTCCTCTTTTTAGATTAAAGTGGAGTGGAAATGAAGGAATGAGTGAAGAAATGTAGTGTGTGCATAGTGCTCATGCGCGCAATTGAGAGGCAACATTGCTTGTGATGATGCATCGGTTGGATATATGCAACCGAGCCGTTCAGACTGAAGTCCGATTGCAAAAAAATCCAATACGTATCCAATCTCGGCCCACATATGAAAATGACACAGGTCGGATTTGAAGAAAGAAAAAAATTGACCAGCTGTTCAGGAATCTCCTGAAATTATCGGTAGCCACAACTCTTCTGCCTGTTATACATTTGATATGCAGTACAAAATGAGCACTGTACAGTGCACTATATAGTTGTAGGGAGTGATGAATCAATTACAGTACTATACCTCCGACTTTTGATTCCACCCAATAGCATGTCGAAAAAAGTAAGCTTGCGTGCATCTTGTTAAATGGAATTTTATATAATTGTAAAGAACATTCTACAGTACCATTTTGTGTCAAATCTTACCTACTCGGCATCCATTGCAGCCTCGTCATCCTGGAAGAGGGGGTTCTCCAATTTGCGGCCCCTTCTCAAGGTCTCAAGTTTTCCCCCAGATGTTTTTATTTTATTTTATTTTTTTAAGTTCTTCCTTGCCCTTCTTGGGGTTAAGGTCAGGGAATGTTGTGAATACTTGTCAACTGTAGGCATGTGAAGCCTTTTGAGACTGTTTTGGTGATTAAGGGCTGTATAAATAAATGTGACTTGGCTTGATAATCTCATTCTTTTATTGTTGATTTTAGAGTGAATCCAGAGTCCTTAAAATCGAGGTCATTGCTGGGATCGGACTCGCTAAAAAAGATATCCTTGGGGCAAGGTAAGTCAAATATTTGAGGAACCACAACGACTATAATCAATGTCATTATTATTATTATTATATTGTGATCTTAAATTGTATTCAGTGCCACAAAAATATCAGGATGAACTTTACTGTTCCCTTTGGGAAAAAATGTCATCAGTGAAGCAGCTCTAACCACTGCCATTCCGCACACAATAATTTTATACATCAGAATTTGTCTCATCGCATTACAACATTCGGTAATGAGAATGCATTCATGACTATCTGTGAATTTTAAAGACTGTATTTGTTCTCCATAACCTCATTGAGACGGAAAAAGAAATTCTGAGTTACAAAAAGTATATTCAAATTTGCAATATCGTCCTGCAACTTTTTTTTTTTTAAACATCTGTTTATTTTTCTTGAAGCTCTCTGACCTTTGAAATGTTCTTGGTTTCTCTGGGAGCTATGAAGGTTAATATGTAACGGTTCTATTAGTTACCAGCCACATTTAGTTCTGCTAAAAAAAGCAGTTTTCTAATAATTACATTTAGTATTTGAATTGGTGTATTTTATCAAAAGAATTTAAAAAAGAATTGCTAGCATAATTCTTCCCAGAGTTATGGACATGAATTGGTAAAATTGCAGTGTGCCTCCAGCCTGCTAATGCATTACTAATGCACTGGTCTAAGACTAATGGGCAATATGAGACTGAATGTGGTTTTAATGTGCGTTACATTGACCCAAATTATTATGAAATAACCATTACAGTCCATTTTGTGTGCAGTAAAAAATAGCTGAACCATTAACCATTATATTAATGTTACTTTGGTCACATCCCTTTCACGGAGGACCACTAATGCAATACATACTTAGACACAACTGTCCTCTGCAGATCAATGTTGACTTCATGTCCACATTTCAATATATTTTGTTTCTTTTACAGTGACCCGTACACAAGACTGTCTCTCTACGATCCATGCAGCGGGGAAATAGCAACTCACCAAACGAAAACAATTAAAAAGGTGACAGAGCGCACGCATATTTTGCAGTTCTAATGCATGTGTTAATGGATGTACTCATGTGTTTGTTTGTTTTTTTGCTCATCTCCCATTACCTGAAGTCGCTGGATCCAAAATGGAACGAGGAATTCTATTTTCGAGTAAGTATATATTGAATTGCAACACACGAACATACTATCCATCTACTGATTATCGAAGCACAGATTGATGGGTAATGTCATTCACATTTCGTTCAGTTGTCAACATGTTGCACGCGTCATTTTTTTGCAGCGTCACTGTATTGCAGATTTTTATATCCTGCATACTTTTTTTTTTTATTACGGATTTTTGACTGCATTGTAGGATTTCGCAGTGATTATTTTCTACATTAAATGTTACCAAAGAGCAAAAAAATGTGAGCCAGGTGGAAAGACTACCGGTACATAAAAGACAGAATATCATTTCACACTTACGAGAAGAACCTCAAGTGGCAAGTGCCTATTGCAAAGTGCAATTGGCTGAAGTTGCACAACCGCACATTTACAGTAAAGTAAACATAATCAGTTAATTTAATATAGCCTACCGCTGCTAGTTAAAACAAATTGTAAGCCCTCAAATGGCGGTCAAGGATAGACGCAGCTGCCTGTGGACTATAAGATAAGATAAGATAAGAAAACATGTATTAAGATAAGATAAGATAAGATATCCTTTATTTGTCCCACACTGGGGAAATTTACAGCCTCCAGCAGCAAGAATGTAGGCAGAAAGAAGAAAGAAGAAAAAAAAACAAACAAACACCGTTCAATTAAGTGCAATATAAATACAAAATGGATAAATCGCAGTGCTATTTACAGTTGTTTTCCACATCATTTAATTATTATTAATATTATTGTTGCTATTTTTATTTTTATTTTTATTTAGTCTCTCAATGGAGAAATTCCCAATTCACAGCAGCAAAGTTATGAAAGGAAGAAGTAGAACAACAAAATATAGGAGCTGCTGGAAAGGCAGCCACTCTCGCGGCACCATTTTGAAGTCAAAATAACAAAACAAAGGTAACAAAATGAACACGCGGACCTATTACATCTGAATGCCCTTGACCACACCAGATGCGCTCTCTCAACACAGAGAAGTTAACTGTTTAGTCAACTAACAGCCAGTAAAGCCTACACTCTCGTTCACTGACTCAACATCCCTAAAGGCCCAATTGAATGACGCAAACACTGGCACTTACTTCATGAGAGAAAAAAAGATTAGCACCCCATGCACACATTTTTTTTCATGCTCTTAGTGAGCACTTATGGAGAGGCTTATTGTTGTGATATTTTCAGAGGCTGGAGTGGGTTGAAGTAGAGATGTCCAGATACATTTTGGTGCCGATTGAGTGCAGTTTTTCGAATATTATAAGTGATGTAGATTCAGTGATTTAGATTTATGTCCCATCAAGTGAATGGGGGGGCGGGAGGGAGGTGTGTCCATATTGAACAGCCAAAAGAGGCATTAAAGCATGAGTTAGTCATTTATTGATTTTGCCAAAACAACTGATTATGCAACAATCTGGTCATCATCATTAAGTTCTTTATTTGATGCACAATTCCACAAGATGGCTAACTTGCTCAAACGTATCGGTGCTTGTCATGCTCTGTGACAGACTGTTGTTTTCTGGCTTTTGAACATGTCGGGGTTTAACAATCAAGAAGTTGTCACTCGTTCTTATCATCCGGAGCTCTTTCCACTCAATATCTGATGGGCGTAGGTCACTTACCCAGGCTTGTCACAATAACACGTTTGATATATTTCATGATAAACGATAATATCGTTGATGTTGTTGGGGTTTTTTTATATTGTGATCGACCATCTTGAATCGAGTATATCCTTTTCAAGAGCAAAGAACGTTTTACTCTCAAAAACATTCAACTTGGGCATTGAAATGTAGAACAATAAATAAAATAATAAAGCGGGCTCAGGCTCAGTTCACAAACTTGCGCTTCAGCAAATATTAAACATTTGGCACAAAGGTATTCAGAGTCACGAGTACTTTAACAGGCAATCAAGTTACGAGTTGGTTTACAATAAATGCCAAGTAACAACATCAATTTGTGAACAGTGACATCACGATAAGCTGGTCAGAGCCACTTCGTACAGCCTATCAAAGAAAGCAGCATTTCTTGAAACGCAAATGATAGTTGTACTCTGTTTTTGCATTTGTTCAGCATAATACATGAGGAACAAACACAAGGCGATGTACATATTTACGAGCATGCTCTACACGCATTTGTGACACGTTTCAATGATGCAATGTCAGCTTAAGTCCATGTCTCAAGTCGCCTCATTCCCTAAACAAGTGTAGCTTCTGCCGCTTCGCTCCTCTGACAATCTTCCCGGTCCTCGCATCTCCAAATGGACACGTGCGAATATGTGGCCCACAGCCAATCAGAGGGTAGCTGCACCCTTCACTTTCTCTGATTGGTTCATACCACGATGTGCTGAATGTCTATTGTTGAACCAAATAGATGTTTTTCGAGTCGCAGAGACTCCCTCCCATACTCCTCGAAAGGGGTAGGGGTGTCTTGTTTTTTTTGGGGGGGGGCGTACCGTTTAGGCATACTGTTGGCACCCAAAATGGTCTCAGTCTCGAACTTTGACTGGATACAATCATTTTTATATGGATGTGCATTTATTATATTTGTGGGTTTTCTCCGGGTGCTCCGGTTTCCTCCCACATTCCAAAAACATGCATGTCAGGCTGATTGGACGCTCTAAATTGTCCCTAGGTGTGAGTGTGGGCGTGGATGGTTGTTCGTCTCTGTGTGCCCTGCGATTGGCTGGCAACTGATTCAGGGTGTTCCCCGCCTACTGCCCGGAGATGGCTGGGATAGGCTCCAGCACCCCCCGCGACCCTAGTGAGGATCAAGCGGTTCGGAAAATGGATGGATGGATGGATGGAGGTTATACTTGTATATTTTGCAAGTGAGCGTGCCACCATTTTTTGTTTGCACACACTTTAGGTTGTGCTGCTAGTTTGCTGCACAAATCCACCACCTGTTTATTTCACCGATGAGTCAATGTTGTTAATGCGCCAAATATGCAATTAATAGACTTCAGGATGTAACCATTATTGCAGAGTTGTAAAGTCGACGCGTCATCTCGTCGGTTCAACCCCTTTGGCATATTGAGGCAATCAAGCGCTCACGCTCACATTCACATCGACGCACCATTGAGTGTCTTCAATAAACCGAACATTCATGTTCCAAGAATGTGCGACCAAGTTGGAGAACGTGTAACCTCAACTCATGAAGAGGTGCTAATACTAACCGCGACTCCTCCTTGCTCTCAGGAACGTACCATGAACCTGCAGTACTTCAGTTTAAACGTTTAGCCTTGCTGAATATCTAGCGTCGTTGAACACAGCTGATCAGTCATTAAGTGGTTCTGGTATCCTTTATATTTTAGGTCCATCCCAGGAAGCACCGCCTCCTGCTGGAGGTGTTTGATGAAAACCGCCTGGTAAGTGATACGCACATATCCAACCTAAAATGACTTGCCCGCTTGGCTGACTGCAATGTTGTCATCTAATTGCTGCTTTGTACGTGCCTGTCGTACAAAGCATAGGGATGAATTTATTGGGATTTTGTATCCGCTGAGAACATTTAGACAATCTGCATTTTTTAATGTTTGGGAACTTTACGCACCCGCTTGAAATACTGGTCCTGTTCAGAAGGCCCTTTGAGTTCATACTGTTGTCTTCTACCTTGGACCAAAACTTAGAGAACTCCTACAACAATCACGCCTGAGTGGATTGTTCTGGTGTTGTTCCTTACAACAGATTGGCTAATGAGATTATGGCAATTCTCCTGAGCTTTTAGAGGTAGGCTTTAGTGTTACAAAGGAAATTTTTGTACACTCAAATTCAAACTATGAAACAATATTAGTATTTCATTTTGTCATATTTTATGGTTTCAGGTAATGACGTTTTATTTTGGCAGATGAGGAAAGGTGAAGTTAGGTTTGACTGCCTGTTAAAGATTAAGCGGCCCTTATTTTGCCATGATGTACAGCATAGTGTTTGACAAACGCAGCTCCGTATTTTCTGAAGCTGTAAATACGGGTAAATCTCTATTTGGGGGGAGGGGGAGAAACATCCCAGCACACATTGCCTAAAGGAGTTAAAAACAAATGAAAACGGTTCTCACGTCCCATGGGCTGTTGTGTCCAGATCATATGAATGTTCGTTCACATGTGAGGTTTTGCATGTGACTAGTGCATCATAAAACACTTTCAGAAAGATCATGTGAAGAGATTGCCGATGAAATGTATTTGCCGAAAATGCATTTTCAAATTCTTGTTTACATGGTGGATGTGAGACTCTCTGAACTCCTGATTTGATGCCAGGAACATCATGCTGCCCAGAGGAGTTGCCCTAGTGGAGGTCTGCATGGAAGGAGCTCAAATTCACACATTATGTCGTTTCACTTTAGAACAAAAACAAGATGTTACTGAATAAAAAGTGCCTCTGCTCCCCTCCATTTTGCTATTTCTAACAATCACTTCTCCAAATTAGAATTCAAATGATCAATCAACTCATTGATTATGAGTCCTAGCCCTCAAATTTTGTTAGCAAAAATAGACAAAAACAACCACCTTATAAATGCAGTGTACCGTGCACATACGCAAGTTCGTAAACCATGAACAAACAAGGCTCTTGACCGGAATGCGCTGGGTTTTTCCTGGCTCAAATTGTGTCAGATGACAGTAGTGTCCTGCCCAAGGCTTGTCCACTCTTAGTGTATGAAATTATGGCAAGTAAAAACCTTCCTTGATCTAATATCTGTATCTGATGTGATTCTGAGCCACGTCTAAGTTTTCAAAAAGCTCTTTGTTTCTGCTACCTTCAGTTCAGTCTGCATTGTTTTACATTTTCACTGTCAAAAGTCAAAGTCACAAAAATCATGGCTATTGACAATACCGCTTTTCATCACCCTGTTTTGGGAGTACTAATTGCCTTGGCATGGGACAGTACTCGAAGGTAGTGTTGGTTGGAGCTAGAAACACTGCTTGCATTGATTGATGGACTACAAAATGACACCAACTGCAATAGAATGGGGGGGGGGGGTAGTTATTTATTTATTTGTTTTTAATTAAGCGCTACAGCTTCGCCTTTTGTCTACTGTTAGGCCTTATATGTTTCATGACAGCATATCTTGAATAACAGTGACGAGTGTATGACATTCAAACTTCAGCTTGCTACTCATGCTGCCCACGATCTCTCGATGGTTTTATAATCAAATGATATTAAAACATCGTGGCGATCCTTTAGGCTTTTTCTGCCTTAAAATAGGGCCACGTAACCATTGTAAAGGTGTCGAGATTACTTTGTACATTGTAATAGTACCTCAGAGGCAGAGCGGGTCATTGTGCTACCACAGATGACTGGACAGAAATGCACATGCGTCATCCATAATTTATTCCATGCACCATCAATTAATAGCCGGTCACAAGGTTTAGAGCATGGTCATTTAAATAGCACAACCTGGTTCACAATAGCCCACCATGAATAAACAGCAACAGCAGTGAAAGGAAATCAGACCAGTCCAGACAGTTACACGAGGTGTCGTATAACAGCAGTCACGCCACAGTCAAATCAGGTCGCCCTTGCTCTTATCTTCTATTTTCTGTTGGGGGGCAGATAATGTTACAGATTTACAACTTTATTTCTGTTGCTAGCAAAAGCATGCAAGCGAACTACCATTGAATGATATTGGTTATGTGATTTTGTTTACCGCCCTTGTTTTCAAGAGAGTCATTTAGATTCATTTCCTTTGATTTCCTGAAATTCAATAGCAGCGGGTAAAAATATTTGAGGGGGCACCATGCTGCAGAAAGATTAGAAGCCTAGCCGCAGCAGGAAGTAAGAGTCTTGAGCGTGAGAGGGCAGAGGCAGAGGTAACAGTGTACCAGTCCTTCGGTTTGAGATGCAACATAGTAGCATACAGTGTTGTTTTTGGATTCGGCTGTTCACTTGACTGAGGCAATTGGACAAGACCGGAACTTTGAGACACTGAACAGCCTGGAACCCGGGTTGAACGTAACTAGCAGAAAGGTTAAGGTTATTAATCACTTTAGTGGCAAAGTGTCTGTCCTTTTAACTTCAGAAGAATTTGGGAATTGCTCATTGCAAAAGGTTGCGTATTTGGGTCACATCTCCAAACAGAACCACTGACCTCCTCTAAGTAAAAGTTGCGATCTGCCTGGAGTGGAATGTAGGATGTCACCAGAGCTATTTTGGCTATCTACACCCACTAATGATTGTGATCGCAAAGCCCGACGGGGAGCAGTTGCTTTGCTTTGCTTTTTTTCCCAACCGCCAACTTTTATCATGCAGCGCACCTCAGTGCTGCAGGGGTTAGAGAGTTAAACGAATGGCACACCGGCTCCGTCTGGACTTCGCGTCAAAGAGAAGCCACACCGACCCGCTGTCAGAGTGTCTCAGCAGCCATGGTGAGGAGAGTGGAGTCATTTTGTCAGCTGATAGCCTCGCAGAGAGTCTGGCGCACAGTTCTCTACACTTCAAGGTGACTTCGCTGTCACCTGACCATGGAAATTTACAACGCTATTCTTCAGTGTTGATACCCAGGGTAAAAACAAAAGGATGTAGTCAAAAAAGTATTGTGCAGATCTCGCTACAGCCCTGCGCCACGCTCAATGGAGACCCGGATGGCACTGTGGGGGATGGAGACCCTGGGACTATTGAAAAAGGAGCGGTTACAGGCTCGGATGGGGGTTCGTGTAGCAGCAGTATGGCCAGCGATGCCGGATACTGGAGTAGCAACAGTATCTTTGAGTCAGAGGCTCCAGAAAAACACAGGACTACCCAAGAGAAGAGTGTTCTCTGCTGCAAGTCCAAAGTTCCCCTGAGACGTTGTTCCTCCTTGGTTATTTTCCCCAAGAGCCCCTGCACCACGCCACCTGCTTCTCCGGTAAACCCAGTTGCTCTTCCTGCTCTGCTTGAAACAAGAGCCCCTCTCCAGACATCTGCCACTGATTCCTCACGGGATGACGAGGAAGTGACTTGGAAAAAGGAGTTTTCCACATCTACAAGTGGCCTACATTGTCTCAAGGGAAACCCTACATCTGAGTGTCGGGACAGTAAACATATGGTACACTTTAATGTTCCCTTCCAAGACGAATCTAAATGCAAAGTGGTGGACAGGAATGATACGATGGAACAGTTATCATCTCATGATAACTCTCATCATTGCTCAAGGAGCGTTCTGCTACACTTTGCCCATCAGAGACCAGTTCCGGCCGGGAAAGGAGCAGCGTCATCGTGCGAAGTCAATACAGAATGGCTTGATGCTCCCTACTCAGTTGCAGAGCCTGAGACTGAGCGCGACACTAAGAAAAAATTGTACCGTAGTACCTCGGCTTGTTTGTTCTCATCTGTGAAACCGTCAGAGGAAAAATTCTGCGGCTTAGCAAAAGGGCAAGAAAAGTTTGAGAAAAACCATGGCCACCGTGCCTTTCAACGCAGCTTTTCCCTGGAGGTGCCCTATCCGAACACTGGGATTTCATGTCATGTTTCAAACACAAAACTTGGTAGTACGTGCTCTCCGCATGTGCATATTCATCTGTCTCCATGCTGTCCAACTAAGTTACCGAGCTTGCCGAATGATACAGACGCAAGCTGCAAAGGGAACAGTGCTGCAAAGAATTTAAGTCCAAGTGCTGAGGTGAGTGTCTTTGTTTGAACGATGCCTGTTGCTTCCTGATCCCTGAGTTGAAAACTCATATATTTCTTTCTGACTTTTTTCCCCCCTCAAGGCTATCAAAGGTAGTTTTCATTTGCGTATAATGTTGTTAAACCGGTTGAAGAAGATTCTCACAGCTTCTAGTGACATATTTTTGAAAGAGTGTGACGGGTGCCGAGTCGTGCAACGCAAACGTATGTGTCAGCAAAACACTGTGCTCATCTCAACCTTAATTTTGCTTGTTCATTGTTCAAGGCTATTCATTTTGCTAGACCCGTTATTGATACGTTCTGAATAATTTTCTGCATTGAATATATGGTAATTTCGCTCCATATCACTCCACTGGTTTTATCCCTGAGAGTCTTTATATCGACAGTTAGCTCAACATAATGCAGAAAAAAGGTACACTCGGTGACTAAGATTGTTGTAGTTAGATCACGCAGTTAAATGACCCCGATGTGGACAATCAATCAGATATTCATTTATTTTACTGTCAATCTGTTCGCAAGGATTTTTTTTAAGGAAAAGCCCTGAAATATTGAACCTCGAATGGCCTAAATTAATGATCTTTGAGATTCGCAAGCATGCAACCTGTTTTATATTGCTTACAATATAATACCATTATTCTCTTTGCACTATGAGTAATCTCTCTAAGTATTTACCCAAGCTAATATTAGTGGTGAGAAAAGCACTGCACCGTGCTGATATAAATAAAGTGCTTCTGAAATATTGCCTGTGACTCCAGATAGTCTGGTGGTCTGTAGCACGGCTCAGTCCCGTGGATTCAAATTTAACAGCGTGATACTAGAGCAGCGCACAGCTACACTAACCATGTCTGGAAATGGAGTGGGATGGTATTGGTGGGTGTCAATGTTGGCAGGGTGGGAGCGTGAGCCTTTCTCAGTCAAAGCATGGTGTGCGCTCTCCTCTCTGGGTGCCCCTGTCATACTGTGTTTGTTAAGTATCAAGTGTGTAACCCCCCCGCACCCCCCGCATTTAGCATCTTGTCAAGTAAGAGTCTGCAGTATTTAAAGTGCATCTGTTGGAAAGATCTTGCTGTAATTCCCAATTTTTTTGTTGTTGTTGTTGTTACTTGTTTTGTGAGGATTGTGTGTCATGATCGTGGCTAATTATTTCAACCTGGATTTTCTTTTTTGCAATCTGTCCGGTATCACTGAGTAGCAGGATTTTCCTTTCAATAAGACAAAAAATGAGTTTTATCCCATTGGAGAATGAGCAACAAGAGCTGTTAATCAAATAATGACCTCTACTATAATTGATTTCTGGTGGCCATTATAACTCAAGGTGTGTTGTCCACTTTTAACAGGTCTTTTCTCCCCACTTTTTTCAATCAGGTAATAAAAAAACAGGTAATAGTTGTAATCACCCCCATTTGAAGATTTGCACACATTTGCTCACAAAAAAACATAACTGTTGAAACCAACCTTGTCGATAACTCTGTTGGAAACCAGAATCGCCGTGCGTACTGAGGTATGTGAACAACATCTCAGATGAATTAAAATGTGGCATTTTCCTGGTCACCTCTGAGATATTGTGAATAACAGCATTTTGTGTTGTGCGTGACGACATGATGATCGACTGGTTCGCACGTCCACTTCACAGTGCAGAGGTGCGGGGTTTGATTCCAGGGCCCAGCCTTCCTGTCTGGGGTTTGCATCTTCTCCCCGTGCCTGCGTGGGTTTTCTCCGGGTACTCCGGTTTCCTCCTACATTCCCAAAACATGCACCGTAGGCTAATTGAACACCCCATATTATCCCAGGTTGTGATTGTGAGTGGTAATTGTTGTTTGGGTGCCGTGTGATTGGCTTGCAATCAGTTCAGGGTGTACCCCGTTTAGTGCCCGAAGACAGTTGGTATAGTCTCTACCACGCCCGCGAACCTCATGAGCGTAAGTGGATTAGAAAGTGGATGGATGAATGCATGTATTATGTCAGGGGTGTCAAATTCATTTTTGTCACGGGCCACATTGTAGTGACCGTTTTCCATGGAGGGCCGTTATGACTGTGAAACCATATAAAGAAGTCAACTTCTGTAATGAAGGGTTTGGTAACAAGAAAATGCTCTCTTATTTATTACATGTGAGAAGTTGAAATTTTTGTCGAGATTTTAGCCATTATCGTAGAAGTGGACATGTTTGATTTGCTTTCGCGAGGCCCCATAAAATGATGTGGCGGGCCAGATCTGTCCCCAGGCCTTTGGTTTAACACCTGTGTATTATGTGTTAGCATTAAGCTAGCAGAAGGCAATGTTATGTGGTTGTTTTAAATAATTGTCTTTTGTTTTATGTTTAGCTTGGCAGTAAACTTTAACTGGGATAGTCAATAAGTAGCTTTAAGCCCCTTTCATCGAAAAAAAAAATGCTATTTACTAATCCGTTCTGCCAAACTGCTGCTTGCTGTGAAGTTGAGTTCACTGCCACCATACAACACTCGTATCTTTAACTTTTGCTCCCAAGTCAAGGTAAAACATTTGCCAGACGAAGGCTCCTTTGTCGAAAAACTCCCAAGTAGCATCAATCATATCTCAAGGCACCACTCTGCTGTGAAAAAAAAAGATTATGGAGGGATGCGACATTTACCAAGGAAGACTAGAATTCAGAAATATTATTTCTTTCTAATAATATTTTTTCTTGATTTAATAATGAATAAAGCAGAACTCAGTAGTCAATTGAGACTACATTAGGACTGGAAAGATTAAAACTAGACCCATATGCAAAAATGCTACATCATGTGTTTATTTCACAATAAGTTTAGTGGGGTGTAAAAGCTGAGTAAAAATATCTTTGACGCTTGGGTCAACTGTTATCAGCACATGGATGATGTCATGAGTTAATGAACAACTGACCACAAGTTCCACAAGCCATCTTCAAATGTGTATAAATATATATACGACTTAGAATCGCATTGCACACGCGCACATCATAGAGTGATAAGATGTCGTTTAAATGT
Source organism: Hippocampus guttulatus (assembly GCF_054856545.1). Lineage (NCBI taxonomy): Eukaryota > Metazoa > Chordata > Actinopteri > Syngnathiformes > Syngnathidae > Hippocampus > Hippocampus guttulatus. The sequence goes on from NC_141263.1 coordinate 15,171,721, forward strand.
CCAGTGATCTCACCAATAACATGAATATCCGCGACATACAACTTGACCTAAATGCCATTATGGAGGCGCTTGACAGGCTAAGTGGTGCAGTGCACCTGCCACCCTTTCTGTGTGGGGGCCATGGTTGTCTACATTTCCGAGTTCAAGTTGGAACTCCCCCAGATTCCTTCAGGAGTGTTAGCGTTGTTATGAGAATTAATCTCAACAGGATCAGAGCCCAGTAATTTTCCAAGACCCGCCTTGCGATAATACAGTGTAAATATGTAAAGCAGTAGCAGAAGGGTAACTTGTTGTATCCTAGTTATTTAGAAGGCCACACTGATACTGCATTGTATTGGATTTTCTGCTGTCGTTTTGGTGCCGATGACCAATTTAACAATTTGTCAGTGAATTTGTTGAATATATTTTTAATCACCTGATCAGGCCGGCTTCATTTTTGACACTTTGTACTATTGCCGTTTCAATAACACAAGCTGGCCTGCTTGTCAGAAGTTGAGGTTTCACTTTCACAAGCTCTGCGCTCCACCTGTCAAGTAGTTTAACATTGCCAAGTGGAGATGAATATCACTGACGATACTTTGCTTCACCGATGCCTCACTGTGTTGACTCTTTGCCACAAACCTCAAAAATGAGCCGAATTTAGTCACAGCAATTTTCTGGCATGCTTTTTGAAAGTGTAATTTTGCCGTTGACCAAGTACACGTTCATTGTTTGTGGATGATACAGATAAGGAAATGTCCAACGATGTTTTTAAAACCAGCTGGGATTCCCATCACTTTTGGCCTGTGAAACACTGCGCTGACATTTTATTGAAAGGATCGTTTTCCCCATTTAGGCACAAGATCATTTGTACAATTTGACTTCTGATCTTTCGAATCTGACTTGTTCTAAAAGGGTATTTCAAGTTTGAACATGATCGAATTCAGATGAAGATGCATGGATTCATTAATGATGAGAGCAAACTACAATGAACCTCAGTTCTTGGATAACACATTGTGGGCATATGGAGGCTATATAATGCCATTTCCTTGTTTAGAAAAATAAATATTTTACTGTGTACACTTTTTATGATTGTGCAAAAGTCAAGTCCATAGATATTAAGATTTATGCAACCTATAAAAAATACACACATTATTAGAACCAGCATCAACCGTTATTTGGGTTAAGAAAAGATAAGATAAGATATCCTTTATTTGTCCCACACTGGGGAAATTTACAGTCTACAGCAGCAAGATTGTGGGAAGAAAGAAAGAAAAAAATATATACAGATATTACAGTTACAGTGGACTACAGTCATAACCGCCGCATTTTAGCAGTTAACTAAACTATAGGTTATTCAAATTCAAAAGGGGCGGCCCGGTAGTCCAGTGGTTAGCACGTTGGCTTCACAATGCAGAGGTACCGGGTTCGATTCCAGCTCCGGCCTCCCTGTGTGGAGTTTGCATGTTCTCCCCGGGCCTGCGTGGGTTTTCTCCGGGTACTCCGGTTTCCTCCCACATTCCAAAAACATGCATGGCAGGCTGATTGAACACTCAAAATTACCCCTAGGTATGGTTGTTCGTCTCTGTGTGCCCTGTGATTGGCTGGCAACCAATTCAGGGTGTCCCCCGCCTACTGCCCGAAGACAGCTGGGATAGGCTCCAGCACCCCCCCGCGACCCGAGTGAGGAAAAGCGGTTCGGAAAATGGATGGATGGAAATTCAAAAGGGAGTTGAAGATCACAGAATAAATGTGTGCACAAGATACATAATACTGAAAAAATGGTGTAAATGTCGTTTGACAGTGATGACGCATGGAGTGAAAGGAAGTGTTGCCTTGTGTTCTGGCACATGACTTTCTGTTTCATTGATCATCACATAAAAATGCTGCGGCTTTGCCAGTCTGTTTATTGTCTTCCTGCATTTGGTTATTTTCCAGTACTAGCCTATTGACAATGGAAATACATGTATAATTGGGCAGGTCCCAGGGAGAAACTGGGTCTTGAGCCGAAAACCCCGACATGACACGTGCGTTGATGGCAGTGTCTTTTTCACTCAGGACTTTCCGAGCTGTGCTATGGTTAGGATGAAGGATTCTCTGATTTATATTTGTTCACGTCAACACCATATACAGTACTGCCGTCAGACACTCCTCTGCTGTTAGGCCTCTCAGCATTTTACTTTCCAAAATGTATGATACAGCTGCTGTAATTATTTGGCTTGTGCCTGATTTAAGCACAGTTCCATCTGCGTAATAAAATATGATTAAAAAAAAAAATTCCTTTCAAGTAGAGAAAGATTTTTTAAAAATGTTTTTTGTTGATCAATATAAGATGTTTTTCAAAATGTTCCCAACATCAATGTGGCCTGTAAACGGGACCGCTCAATAGAATTGTGAAAAATCAATATTTTTATTGGGGGAAACTAAAAATAAACAGCTGAGCACGTCTGGCTGCCCAAGTGCACCCATCCTCTTTATCTGGTTTGTCGAATTAACCAATGAAATTCAAGCTCATGTTGAGCGAGATTCAGCACACACATGCTGACATTAAAATATTTCTCGAACTCTGAATACTTTCGAGCTGTTCTATTTGGCTTTTCCTCAAATTTTTTTCTTTTTTGCTTTCTGAATTTTGCGATAATACTGACTGCTATTTTAAACTATTCAGAATTCCCTACACCTTGACACATTTCCCACGTGTGTTTGGCCGTTTTTTTTTTTGCCCCCCCCCCCTTGCCCTGGTCTAATGAAACAAAATTTGACCTCTTTGGCCATAATTTTAAAAGGTATGTTGAGTGGAAACACAACATGTTTGTCTCCAAGAGAACACCATACCTACAGGTGACGCATGGTGTTTGCAGGATCATGCTCTGGGGTTTTGTTTTTCTTTTTCAGCTGGACCCTGGGGCCTCAGTCAAGGTGAACAGAATTATGAACAGTTTGAAATAATAGCGTTTGCACAAAGCGTTCAGGCTACTGATTGGAAGCAAAAATAAAAATGACAGGCAAAGCCTACAAAAACAAGATGTTTTTGGGGGCGAGGGGGTTATCAGAGGCACTTTAAACGGTGGCTAGTATGTGGTGACTGTTATTTACCATGATTTTGAATATGATTCATTAATTCTGCAGGGTTATTTATGCATTTGTTTATTTTTACTTATTCTCTCAAATTATTTATTTTGGTTGTAGAGGTGATAGGTCACATTAATGATGGAAAAAGTTTTTAAATCATTTATCTTGGTCTTTTATATCACAAAACCCTGGCATTTAAACAGGGGTGTGTGGACTTTTTATATCCACTGTACATAGGCTGATCATTTTAATTTGAGTATTTAAAAATAAAAAAATTGTATCCTAGTACAGTACTGCCAAGTCATGACTCATGTGCACGTGTTTGTGTGTCTTTTTCTTATCAGACGCGTGATGACTTTCTGGGACAGGTGGATATTCCTCTCAGCCAGATACCAGTAAGTTATTGGCCAAGAGCAGACACAAGTCCTTTGTTCATTGTGCTGTATCGTTCATGGCCACTGCATGCAAGTTGGTTCAAAGCACAAGCACAGACCTCCGCTTTGCCCAACTTGCCTTACCATCACATAAATATGAACACCCTTAGCGTTGGGTCTGTTCCGCATCATTGTCACCCGTTATGGAAACACGGTCCAAGATGTTTATGTCACATTACTGCGTTTGTTTTATGGTCAACAAAATGTTCACAAATGAACCCTTACATGTACATGTGACGTATATGTAAAAATGTACATACAACGCTATGGCTCAAAAATGCCTTGCCTCGGTCGGAATATTGAAAAGTATTTTACTTTTTTGTTTTATTATTCTGTTGTTTTTCTTCTTCACAGACAAATAATTCACCTATTGCGAGGCCATACACATTCAAGGATTTTCTGCTTCATCCCAGAAGGTAGATGTCATGTCTATTTATGCTGTTAATCTTTTGTTGTCCATTCCAAAAAAAACAAACAATTGGCACCTTTAAAGATATGTATACATAACAAAAATACTTTAAAAAATGTTTTTGTGCAGTCACAAGTCCAGAGTTAAAGGCCATCTGCGACTCAAAATGACCTACATCCCAAGAAACCCCGGTTCAGGCGAGGAATCAACAGATCAAAGTGACAACACAGATGTAAGTGTGGTTTAGAAACAACTACTGTGTCTCATTGCATCTTTTCCAATAGACCACAATGTTATGGCACAATATAGTACGACCGAACGCACGTCACTTTATATTCTGAATGCCCATATAACGTAAAAATGTGTAAAACGGATTAAAATCTCTGATATATGTAGTAGAGTTGCAAAAGATTAACTGCAATATTTAGCTTACGGTTCAACGTATTAGTTTCCCTACAGTAGGGGGAAAAATATATATACAAAGAGATCGCAGCATGAATATATTTGCTTTTTTTTGCGCAGCCTGCATGGGACCTTTTGGAATCTCAGGACATGTCAGGCCCCATGCAGAGCGAGCAAACACCTGTTCTGCCGCCTGGCTGGGAGGAGCGTCAGGACAACCTGGGAAGAACCTTCTATGTCCACCACGAGAGCAGAACCACACAGTGGAGGCCACCGACGTTACAGTTAAGACACGATGATGACATCATATTTCTGGTACGAGACCGACACAATGCTGCGGTCGTGATGGTCAGTGTATTTGTGTCTCGCAGTGACAGTAATGCAGACACAAGGCGACAAAACAGTGCAAGGCAGAGGGCGGAGAATTATATTACACGCAGACAGATCTCAGACCCTGATGAGACCACGACACAAGATGAGGTATTTTCTTTTTTTTTTACTATGAAACAACTTGTGATTATGACTCATAATTATAACAATACTGCAAACACATTTGTGGCTTAATCACTTCACCTGTTCACGTTTTATGTAACAATGAGCTGTAAATGTGGACTGCACTTCTTAAGCACTTATCTAGACACAATTTTTCACACGTTATATATGTAAATAACCTAACCTAAAGTTGTTTGTTTGTTGTAACCGTCCTATTGTCTAGGAATGGGAGGTTTTTAGAGAAGATGAAGTCCATCCGAACCAGGGCACCCCGCTCACGTCGCCCTCACCTCAGATTCCCCCTGCGATACAAATGTTGACTGAGGAGCTAAGAAACCTTTATAGTCCAGGGGCCACAGCTCGTGAGCACCAGGTGGTGAGTCTTGTCTTTGTTACATTCCTCTAAGACAGGATTTACCAGCCGTTTTGAAGCTGAGAGCTGCTCCTTGGGAACTAATGAATGCAAATGGATACTGCTTTGCTCAACACTTCTGAAATAACAAATTGGCTGAAATTACCTTTAAGAATGGTATATGTTATGATTCAAAATTAATACTAGAAAACACGAATCATGTTAATGATTTCTCACAATCGTTAGAAAACAAGATCAATATTTATCAATGTGCAACATTTTATTTAGAAATCTATAAATCTCTATCAGTGTTTACATTTTCAAATTATCACTTCCACAACATGCTAGAAAATCACAATGTCCCATCATTGGTAACCTATTTTTTTAGGATTGGCCCGCGAGCTACTCACGTGGCCAGCAGGCATCACATTGTTGACCCCTGCGCTAAGATTACAAAACTGAAGTCAAACCAAAATGGGATCAATATGTAATATGTGTCTCAGAAATGCCAGTTTCGACACTAATGGGCAAGTCTTGTCATTGACGCTTCTCTTCTCTCTGCTTGCAGGATCATGCATGCAATTCAAACCATTCCATTCGCACAAGAAGTTTTCACACATCAGCATCAGAGGAGCATCCTGTTAATTCAGCGGTATTTCCTTCCTTTATGAAATCATTCATTTTCTCAGATTTACCAACCCAAATTTACGTTAAAACTGTTAGGTCTCTTAGCGCTCAGGGTGTACTCGGTAAATATAGGGAGATATTTCTAAATACATGACAGTACTGTATACGTTTGCAGATAGTTGATGAACACTTGTGAAGACTGAGAACTGTGTAACACTGAATTGTGAGGATATACCATGCAACTGTTTTTTTGCTATTTTAGTTTTCCTGATTCTTAGGCTGTGGCTAAAACAGGTTGGGGTCCGACATGAGTCCCCCCCGACCCCCACCATATAAAAACTTGACCGCCTTCGTTTGAGCAGTGGTTATCTGACGCAATTGAAAGATGCATTTAGCGATATAGTTATGCCACACCCCTTTCATTGTTATGCTCACTTTGTGCTGGTGGGGACACCGCTTTAGAGCGGCTCTTTGTCACAGCTTGAAAAAGGCCCATGATGACTCGTATATATTGTACATACTAAATTCCAGCCACCAGATGCTTGAAGTGGATATGCAGCATTTTCGCAGCTCAAAAATATTTGAATGGGAAGAATGTAAGAGAGTTGCCCGACAAAGCAGCATCCGTTTTTTTCAGCATGCCAACACACCCACAGCCTAGCAAAGCAAAGACAAGGGTTGGATTTGATGTCTCATTTATCATATTTGGCAATTTCTTCCATCAATTTCACAGGGTTGTTCAACACTCTTTGTGGGGTGTCAAACTCAGAAGATGTTTATTTTTGCTCCACTGGGACTCTCAGGATTTCAATGGGTGATCTCTGATCATTATTTATTTTAATTTTATTCAACAGCAGCATCAGACCTCTACGGGGCTGCCTCAAGGATGGGAGGAAAAGAGGGACACTAAAGGAAGACGCTATTATATCAATCACAATACCCGAACCACCTCATGGATACGACCCCACTTGCAGGTACAGCACACAGTTGCATTTTTATTTTGATGAAAGACCATTGTAATTTTCTTGATGCGTTTCTAAATCCGTATCATTTTAAGGTAAGTGCTGAAAATATGCGCAAAGACAGATAACAATTTTAGGACTGAATTTTTTTAGTTATAGCGTGAAAATATTTGCCACTTTCTCGGTTGTCTGGATTTTTTTAGGCAATGCTAAAATGGTGGTCCAGTGACACACTTGGGCCCCTGGCATGAGTCAGCCCTCCCACTATATAATCCATCCATCCATCCATTTTCCGAACCGCTTGATCCTCACTAGGGTCGCGGGGGTGCTGGAGCCTATCCCAGCTGTCTTCGGGCAGTAGGCGGGGGACACCCTGAATCGGTAGCCAGCCAATCGCAGGGCACACAGAGACAAACAACCATCCACGCTCACATTCACACCTAGGGGCAATTTTAGAGCGTTCAATCAGCCTGCCATGCATGTTTTTGGAATGTGGGAGGAAACCGGAGAACCCGGAGAAAACCCACGCAGGCCCGGGGAGAACATGCAAACTCCACACAGGGAGGCCGGAGCTGGAATCGAACCCGGTACCTCTGCACTGTGAAGTCGACGTGCTAACCACTGGACTACCGGGCCGCCTCCCACTATATAAGTTATTCAATACTGTCATTGTCACAGTAGTAATAAATCCGTGGCCCATTTCTACCAATATAGTGTGAAGTTAGCCATCTTAGCAGTGCCTCACAACTCAAAAAAATGCCATGTGCGGTGAACCGTGGAGAGCTTCACTGTGAATTGGCATCGCTCGTAGCTATGCGCCACTAGTGGGCTCACGGACCAGCATTGGATCCCCCACTACTCCACAGCCTCCTCACTATGTGGATAGCCGCGCAGCAGAGACACTTCTAAAAGAAAAGTTAAGTGTTTTCTGTGTTCGCTAGCTCACAGGCAAACATGCAAACGAGCCAACGAGCTCGCCAGTCCAATTTGTCAACACCTAGCTCTGTTGGGTGTGGGTGGTGCCCGCATAACAGACACGCTTAAGGTAACCTTAACTGTTTATTACATTTGCCAGCATGTGAGCTAATGAGCTGCAGATACTAGTGCACAGACCGTACGAAGGAATGTATTTGATAGACAGGTGATGGACAAGCAGGGTTTGTTTCTAGTTCCTTAAAGGACACACCTATACCATTTTACAGTTGGAAGGCAGGTTCTATTTTTGTGACTTTGGATCCTTCTTTATTTAAATTTGGCAGGCTTGTTAACAATACTCTCTGTTTTGTCAAATTTACAAGATATATCTTTTGACACTCTACAGCAGGGGTGGGCAATTATTTTCCCAGGGGGGCCAAATGAGAAGCAGAAAATATTGTGGAGGGCCGGGCCAAAAGTTAGAAATAGAAATAGAAAATAAAGAAGATAGCACAATGTCTTTGTATGCCAGGAATTCTGACTGTAATTTCCCCATTGCGGGACAAATAAAGGATATCTTATCTTAATAATGGAACATTCTCCTCCACCATCACACTCAGCACCGGTTCTCCTCAAGGATGTGTACTGAGCCCCCTGTTGTTCACGCTCTACACATTTGACTGCTCTCCGACTCTTATTAGTGGTCCAGTTTGCGGAAAGTTTTTAACATGATAACAATCAAATCACTCTAGGAAATGTTCATTTACTCGAGCCACAAGCAATTCACTCTGAGCATGGAAATTGCCAGAATCGGACTGAGTAAGAATCGCTTCCTTGTTTTTCAAAGTCTCATAGATTTGAGTCTTTCCGACTCCAGGCGTCTCCTGAAAAACCAAATCAAACCTTAATTGTGCACCAATCTTCGGCGGGCCGGATTAAGAAGACCAACGGGCCGGATCCGGCCCGTGGGCCGTAGTTTGCCCACCGATGCTCTACAGGGTCAAAACAAAAACATGCACTCTCGCTATAACATCTTTTCAAATGTTCTTTTTTTTCCTGACAGAGAACAAATTCAACACCAATAGTTCCACACAATAGTGTGAGTACACCATCCATACCGCCTGCGTCCCATGAAGTATCTACCCAGAACACTTCCAGCCTGGAAGCCGCAACTGCATCTGGCTCCATGCCGGTTGGTTGGGAGGTCCGCAGCGCTCCCAATGGAAGACCCTTTTTCATTGACCACAATACAAAAACGACTACCTGGGTGAGAACTGAAGGTGTACAGTCCTTTGCAAAAATTGTTGGCCACTGTTATATTTGTTGATCTAGCAATAGAGTAAGACCTCGATCAAATCATCCCTCTCCAAATTGCAATCTGAGTGCAATCTGAGTGACCCATCTATTTTGCAATCAACCAATTAAAAACTCATACCTGCACCGTTTTGGTCCACTTCAAACGAACCCCGTATGTTCGTATTTCCCGGTTGAGTGAAAGAAGGTTGTTTGCTTCTCATCAGAAAGATCCCAGGCTTGTGACTCCTGTTCATGTGAGGAGGAGAACCTCACTTGATCCTTCTGATCTTGGACCATTGCCGGTAAATTCATACGAGAGATCCATTGAAAGTCTTTTTATATGTTTGTCTGAGCTTTTGTTCACATTTTTATTCTCCCCAGCCTGGTTGGGAGGAGAGGGTCCACTCAGATGGGAGGATATTCTACATTGATCACAGTGAGCGTCTCACCTCATCTCATCCTTTTATCGAGAAAGAGAGAGAGAGAGAGAGAGAGAGAGAGAGAGAAAACTAATAATCTTCTGTCTGTATTTTACAGACACTAAAATCACACAGTGGGATGATCCTAGATTACAAACTTCTGCAATAACTGGACCAGTAAGTATAAATTGTGTATCACATCTAATTCTCACCTGTGTGCATCATTAAAAACGGAGTCGCGGATTGATTGGTTGCCTGTATGCTTTGTCGACAGGCAGTGCCTTATTCCAGAGATTATAAACAGAAGTATGACTACTTCCGCAAGAAGCTGGAGAAACCAGTGAGTGTTGTCAACCTTTGCTGAGCAACCTGCTAGTGTGTTTTCTATGTAGGAACTATAATACATATTCTCTTGCAGGTCAACATCCCGAATAAATTTGCGATGAAGGTGAGACGAAATGCAGTACTGGAGGACTCGTACCGCCAAATCCTCCTAGTTAAGCGGCCGGACTTGTTGAAAGCACGACTGTGGGTGGAGTTTGAGGGTGAAAAGGGTTTGGACTATGGCGGTTTGGCCCGGGAGTGGTTCTTCCTCATGTCCAAGGAGATGTTCAACCCCTACTATGGGCTCTTTGAATATTCTGCCACGTGAGTTCAAAACGGTGCTGTTGGAGAACATTTGTGCGGAAATATATTTATATTAAAAACATGAAAAAGCATTGAGGCAGGTCATCTAAGAGAATGTTACGCCTTGAAGGAATATTCATTCTGGTATGGTTGGTCTTTCAGGGACAACTATACACTGCAGATTAATCCCAACTCAGGTCTATGTAATGAGGACCACCTGACTTACTTCAAGTGCATTGGCCGTGTGGCAGGCATGGCAGTCTGGCATGGAAAACTGCTTGATGGTGAGTCTTCGTTCACTTTAGTATGCACTGATCACATAGAGTTGGCATATTCAATTTTCAGGTGAAATTTCAGTATGAAACACAGACCAATGCGCGGGGCCTCCAAACTTTGGTTAAAGGCTGAGAAGTCTTTTTGATTGAAAGCAATTTGTTTTTCTTTTTTTCTTAATTCATGACTTAATAATGCGACACAATGCTATGTTTGTTCTTCATGGAAGTATTGTGCTGCTGTCTTGGGCAGATTTCCAAAACAGATTATGAATCTCAGTGGAACTATTCTTGGTTAAGTAAAGATTATAAATGAATGAATGAATAAATAAAAACCTTTTTACCACAAAAGACCTGAGTACAAAAAAAAAGTACCGGTAGTTGAAATGGTAATCTGTTATAAATTCTGATCAATGTTCTTTCTCATCAATTACAGCAAAAGACAAGATTACTTATTCGATTTTTAGATTTATTTATTCAATAATAATCCTCAAGAAGGATTTTGAAGGCTTTATACTTTATCTAGCTGAGGAAAGTGGCAACATTTCTCAAATTCACACTGATTTGATATGCACTAGAACCTTTGCAGGTAACTAAATTTCTCTTTTTCAAAAAAATTTTAATGTTACGTGTCCACTTTTTCAGTGTTTTAGTACTTTTTGCGCAACTTGCTCTTTTGTTGTAATTTGGTTTGAATTTGTTTTTAAAATTGTTCCTGTCATCATGCTGTTCACATTTTGCCATCATGAGACTAAGACAACACCTAAACATTGAAGTCAATTGAAGAGAAGCAAACAGGTTGTGACCGAAATGCAGAGAGACTGGAAGTCACTGAAAGGCATAATGTAAAAGTCCTTGGGTAGTTTCTCAAACTGTTGAATGTTGTGGGGGGGGGGGGGGGGGGGGGGGGGGGGGGAACCGCAAGTTATGCAAAAAGTAATGAAACATGTATCCTTAAATTTTTGTGCGTGGTTTAGTTTCATAACAATGATGGATTTTAGGACTGTAGATTAAATTAAAGTTTCTGACCTTCTATTGTCAATGTACATCAAGCTTTCTTCATCCGACCTTTTTACAAGATGATGCTGCAGAAACCCATCACCCTGCAGGACATGGAGTCTGTCGTAAGTGTCCAAATTCAAGTACCGGTAGTCTCTTCGTGTACATTCTGTTGTGGTGAATGATGAATTCGTTACAAATGAACTCATGACTTTTTATTTATTTCATTTATTTTTTGATGTCTAATCAGGACAGTGAATATTTTAATTCACTCAAGTGGATTTTGGAGAATGATCCAACTGACCTGGATTTGATGTTCACCATTGATGAGGAACTTTTTGGACAGGTCGGTTCTTTGTCATATGTCTGCCTTATTCCCTTCTTATAGTGCAGTGAAAAAGTATAGGGACAGATAGTTTGGGATATTTTTTGTGTGCCTAATAAATTCAATTTTCCTTCTAGAAACGGCAGTTTGTATTTCCTTGGGTAGTCTCTGTGTGTTATTAAAATGGGTTTGATGAACCAAAACCTTTGTCTGTGATAAATATGCAAAGAACACAGAAATCATGAAGGGGGTATATACTATTCCACCGCACTTTATATTGTTTTGACACCTTTTCTGTGTAACTCATATCCGGATTGCCCTCACCAGACTCACCAGCATGAGCTCAAGCCCGACGGTGCAGAGATTGTCGTCACAAATGAAAACAAGAAGGAATACATCCAGTAAGTAACTGGAGAGAAAAAAAAATTCAAAGCAACACTTTCAAACTATTAATGTTAAATTGTACTTTCCACACAATTTTCCCATCCACAGTCTTGTGATGCAGTGGCGCTTTGTAAACCGTATCCAGAAGCAGATGACTGCCTTTAAGGATGTAATGACACTTTTCATTGGCAAAAAAAAAAAGTTCACTTTTTTTAAAGTTTCAGTAGCAATCTTTGCATGCTTATATTTCCAGGGATTCTTTGAGTTGATCCCTCAAGATCTGATCAAGATCTTTGATGAGAATGAGCTCGAGGTGAGTTTTCTGTCCATCTGTGATTTTGTCATTCATTTCATGAATGTGATTAATGAATCTCATGTTTGGTTTCTTGCCCCACAGTTGCTCATGTGTGGTCTGGGAGATGTGGATGTGAACGACTGGAGACAGAACACCAAGTACAAGAGTGGCTACAGCGCTGATCACGTAGTTATCCACTGGTTCTGGAAAGTAAGTGATGTTCCAAGCCTGGAGCCACAAGACCAAGAATCTCAGTTTATTGTCTGCTTCCTTTTAAGAAGAGCTGACTGGTTTGTACAAATATAAAGCACTCAGAGCAGCGATAAAATAAAAAGCCCAATTGCGTTAACAATAAGTAACATTGTTTTGGGAGATATGAGCTTAAGTTCAGCAACAATATGATGAACGGGCAATGAAACTATTCGCAGGCATCCTTTCTTTATTTTCTTCTATTTTCTAGCGGCTGAACAAATTTTAAATATAATCTACAATTGTAATTAAGCAGTGCTGCAAATAATAAAGACTTGTTGCTCTAACTTGGTGCATTAGTAAACGTAGGAATACATAATACTCGGTAGCCAGGGCACACACACTAGATGGAGCAGTACAATGTCCTGTTAATTGAAGCAAAAACTGTTTCAGTCCTTATATTGGATTTAATTACTAAATGCCATTACTCTATATTTTTAGAAAATACAATACTATGGAGTGGTGTCTTTCTTATAAAATAAATTCTAAAAATGTTTTCGTTTCGTTTTTTATTTGTCATTGTGAGGCAGGAACAGATTCAGGGCAAATTTAATTTGTATTTCAAGGCGCCACAGTTTTTATAAACTGATCTCAAAGGGACTTCATAGTTGGGGATGAATGTTTGATGTTGTTCTTTTTCAGAAGAGCTTCATTATTGTCCTTCCGTCTTTTTGTCGTTTTTGTAGGCAGTGCTGCTGATGGATGCCGAAAAACGAATTCGTCTTTTGCAGTTTGTGACGGGAACCTCCAGAGTGCCGATGAACGGTTTTGCTGAACTCTACGGTAAGATATATAATGTACAGCAGTTTCAGGCCACAAGTTTGCCGTCTTTTTTGGAATGCCTCTTTCACATGTTGGATAAATCTGTATTTACCCTTGTGTTTGTCTGCAATTTAATGAATTTTCCAGGATCTAACGGGCCGCAGCGGTTCACCATTGAGCTGTGGGGAACGCGCGACAAACTGCCCCGAGCGCACACATGGTGAGCAGTCTTCCTAGATTGTTTGTCACGTAGTTGTGGGAATTTTATTCATTTTGTCAAGCGATGGGCTGATCAGGGGTGAAGTATGCTGTATAATATAAATATTATAAAAAAGTACTCTTCTAATCAGACCCCGCCATATAAAATTCTGACCTTATAGAATTACTGTGAATGTGTGCAAACTAGCAATTAGGTTGCATTCCTCTCTCCTTGCTGCAGGGAGACATCACAGCATTGTGGAAACATTACAAGACAATGTGCTGATGTTTTTCAGGCTTTTTTCCTAGCACATTCCAAAGATTCTCAGTATTTAATGCTGAAGGTCTGGTTTCCTTTATCTGATGCCTCGTGCACCTTGCACCACTCTTTCATAAGTTAACGCACAAACACATGTCTTAGATCAATCATGATGACTTGACAGCAATACATGATAAATATGATCTGCCAAAAGAAAAATCAGCCGTTACTGTGAAGTGACCCATGTATATCAAATTAGAGGCACTCGAACATTGTGGCCTGACGGGGGATTTTGTTCGTACATTCAAAGAATGGAGCACTCGCACTCTCAGAGTAGAGTTAGGGCATCATCTTAAATTTCTGAACACACCCTTTAACTTCACAAAAGCAAACACCACCTGTGCGCGTCATCCTAAACTCTTTTTCAAAGCCATGAGTGATCCAATCTATACATGGCAGAGTTGAAATGAATCACTTATCTCCAGCGTTCGATTTTAACAAATCGAGCCTACCCAAATGTGTCTCACCTAACTTTTTTCACTCGTTATTGTCTAAAAAGAAATACGCTAGTTTGCTTAAGACAGGGCTATGCTTCTGGTTTATACAAATCTTTTAGCAGTTACCAGGGGGTAGTAACAGATGCACATGTTCATACACGGAAAACTGTCACAACTTCTCCGTAAGGTGCAATATTAGTCGTTTTTCTCAGAGGATAAAGAACATAGACTGTGAGTAGTTTTGCCTGTCTACTTTTTGTTGCTGCAATGTAAAACCCCAACATCTATGCTAATTTCAATAGCCCATATATGATGTTTTGTATTGTGTGTTAGCATCAAGCTAGCCGTTGTTCATAGTTTTATAGTTTGGTCAATTACACTACATATGATTCTCTGTGTTGCAGTAATCACCTTAAAACAGGCACCTTTTTGTTGATGATCAGCCACATTGATGTATATTGTGAAGTTCTCGTCTGGACTCTAATCGTGATTCATTTTGGATTGTCTTTCCTTCCATCAAGCTTTAACCGTCTGGACCTTCCACCCTATGAGTCCTTCGAGGAACTGAGGGAGAAACTTCACATCGCCATCGAGAATGCACAAGGCTTTGAAATTGATTAGTCAGTTCAATGACACAAAATGGGAAGCTATGTGGTGCCGGATGTTGTGATCACGGCCAGCAGTTGTGAGACGCACGAAGGACTGACAACTCTAGAAACGACAATGTCTGGAGTGACAGGTGTCGTATCTCTACAAGTGTTCTGAAGTTTACAAATCAGTCTTTTCACCTCGAGTGAAATGACAAACACCAACCATGAGACCAGAGCCATATTGAGGCTTTTCAGGGCCTCTCTGGAATTGCCGCCTTCTGTCCGATCATCTGTATTATAATTTTGAAACCAGTGAAATTTATCAATTTGTTTTTTTGTTCCTGTGATGCAGATTTAAATCAAATTATATATATTTTTAATGGCCATTTATGGGCCGAGCAACGTGGGACCCTGTGCAAGCCTTTGCATTATTCCGACCCTGCATGAGACTTTCATATAACCAGACAATATGTTTCATGCCTTTGTTTTCACGTCACTTTTTTTGAAAGGTGTCCTTTCTACTTCACTTTAGTTAAGTAGGGTCATGTACAAACTAAAGAGATAATTGTGTAAATAATACAACTCTTGTGGGTTCAGGTGTGGCATCACTGCCTGCATCTATTTGTTATTTAAAAGCAAACAAAGACATGACGGCGAAGTCGTCCACAGTGATGCCTTGAGATTAAATTCAAATCGTTCAGTGACCATCCTTGTAACTCAAAATGCTGACATTTCAAATCATCTTTCCACATTGAAATGAATGGGCATGCCATTAATCCATCATGTTTTCCCAACCAAAATAACCCCAAAAACATTTTGAAATGTGTTTTTAATGAGAGAGAAATGGCACTCTGTAATATTGTACTTCATAAAAATACAAAGTAATGATATCATTCAATAGAATATAAAAACTTAACTCTTTTTGTCACACTGCTAAATTCTATGACTACTGTATTTTGATGCTCCTTCTGGTCAGCATGCTTTGGCCACCTGGGGGCAGTAATAATACAGGCATTCAGATAGACATGAAGAAAGTTCAATTAAGCCATATTAATACTTGTTGGGGTTTTTTTCCACAAAGGATAGACTATATACCAATGAATATTGTTATATCTATTTACATGTGTTGTTCCACCATCAATATTTAAATGTTCATTGTTTGAAGCATTCTCACACCACCACATGCAAAGGTGAAGCTATTCGTTAGCCCATCTGAGACATTTCCCATGTGTTAGCATTAAGCTAGCGGACCTAAAGGCTAAGTTGTGTGGTCGCTTTCAATACGCAATTGTTTTCTTTGGTTTGAAAATAAACTTCAACTGGGGATGTCTACAAACAGCTTGATGCCCCTTTTTGATAGAATTGTTCACTTCTCTGCCAAGGTGTTGTTGCCAGCTTCGCAAAACAAAAAAATCATTCAAACGACGGCTCATCTCTCAAGGCACCACTGTATTCTTTAATTAAAATCTACTCCGACATTGAAGTCTTTTTGCCTTAAAAAATAATCTACTAAATGTCTAACAACTTAAAAAAAATGGATTGTTTCGATTAACTTGTATACATGCTTTTACATTATTCATTCCAGTATATTAGACACTCTGAGGCGGGAAGTGTATGCGCCTTAAATACAAAAAATCTGTGGGTTATGTGCAAGTAAGCCAACTACATATAAGTATAGTATATGGGTTGAAAATGTACCAATGCCAGGACCAGTTCAATGCTCGACAGATTCTCGTCCACATCCGTGTCTATGTACAGATGCAAAGAGGTTTGAGCATGTTACAATCCTATGCATCAAATGCCTCTGTTATTACATGCAAAACTGTTGCCTCCTACAAAATGATGAAGCTTTTACTATGGCTGCACAAGTCACTCAAGCCAAAAAAATAAATAAAACAGTCATTGGTGCACAGCTGCAAAACTCAACCTTTTATTTCTTTTTTATCTTGCCTTCTGCTTATTGTCATATCTTATACAAATCCGTCTACTGTACAGGAGTAAGATGTATGATCTTTTTTTTTTTTTTTTGCTGGACGGTAGCATGCAAAAACATGTGGCTGAATCATTTATCAGGACTCGAAATGCAGCGCTCAACTTAAAGCAAAGTTTATGTGCGTTGACGAACAATGTACTGTTCATGTCATATTGTTTATTCAAGATGGACTTGTCATACCGTGGTATTCGTCGTAAGTTTTTCATCAATATTTTATTCTTCTCGTCACGGACAACAAGGCCATATGACGCTTTTATAAAGTTACGTACTTTGTTCGTATCAACGAGTCTTACTTCTGAACTGCCACCTGCGAACTTCTGAAAATGATCCTCTGCTTCGAGTGCACCTGTTGAAATGTTTACATGTGAACATTGCTGAAGTTTAGCACATTCTCTTCTTTCTGTCTCGTATTCAAAATTATATATATATATATATATATATATATATACTCACGTCTTTTTGTCATAGATATCCATTATGTTCTAATTCTGAAAAGCAAGGACTGTTAAATGTGCATTTTGTCTATGAGATAATACATGGAATAATATTTACTTTCAAATGTCACCTGTAAGTGCATTATAGCAAACGTTCATGCTACATAATGTATATTAAAGCATGGAATGAAATGTAGTTTTGAAAATTTTAAATTGCTGATACCACAAACAAATACAGATATATTTGACTAATAAAGAAATGTGAAAACAACTCTGCCTCAACTTGGTGTTTTAATGTTTTTTTTTAAACGTTCTCAGTTCCAGCCAAGATGGAATGAATGAACTTTATGGTAAAATTAAAACAGTCAGCCAGTGTCGCATAATATCTCATGTTCACCTTAAGAGGTAATGAAATCAAAGTTGAACAGTACCAAAAATGTCAAGATTATCATGTATGGACCCCATTTGAGCATTTACTCCATAATCTTGATATCTTAAGGTCCATCCGAGTATGCTCTTTGTCCTCACTAGGAGACAAATCAGCACACAAGTCATATTAAAGTGTGCTAGAAGAATGGCTGTGTGCTACCAGGACTGTAGTTTTTTCCACTACCAATTCTTAGTGAAAGGCAGTAGTGGAAAAAAATGCTGGTAAGGCACAGTCTTAAGTTTTTGTACACTACTGGTGCCACTTATGGTGGGCTTTAAGTAAACCTTACTAGTAAACTACCGCCTAGCTCCTAGGTATATGTCACACACGAGTAGCCTCCTCGATCCCATTAAGTAGCACTAAAATACCATCTAGTTTTGCCTCACGACTTAACTTTATTAAGAGCACTTGTTGTCATCTTGCATCCCTCATCACGTTTACTGTTCACAAGCACGTGCTCTGTGGTGTGGACTCTTCCACATCTTCATGGTGGGAACCTTTTGTGTCCTTGAGCCATATTTTCTGCAGCCCCCCATCCACCCTCCCAACCCATTTGATGTGCACTAAAGCAACCCACCATCTCCTTCAAGGGGGTCAGGGGACAGGTCACACACGATTCAGGCCAACCTTTCGGACATCGCTGAGGTCAGCGGGGATGGGCGGGTGGCGGCCATGCTGTCAGGCGACCTGCGGGCCTCCTCGCTCTCCTTCCTCCTCCTCACCCTCTGGCCAGCATTTATAACTTTTACTTCATTGATCTGGCTCTCATAGGCCTACAATCTGTGCTATATTTGACGGCTGTGGGAAGGAACAGAGTACAAATATTTCATTGCTGTACTTAAGTGGATTTCCTTCATTTGCCACATTGTGCTTCAATTCAATGGCTGCACAATAAAGGCGCTTATACTGTATATATACAGTATATATATATATATATATATATATATATATATAGGCATAATTACGACTCCTACCTGTATCTCGAAAAACTTTTAAGAACGTGTATCTTAAGGTGCCACTGTATGTCAGTTTAATGAAATAATAGTCGTGCCAGTGCTAGCTAGCTCTCATCATTCTCTTTAAAAAAAAAATTCTCAATACAAACAGCTCCGTAAGTAGGTCAAAAAATTTTGATCAACTTGTACTTTTTCCTCCCACTTTTACTCAAATGCAGGAGTTTAATCGAACGGTCTTTTGTTTTTAACTCAAGTGTGGGTACTTTTGCCACCGTTGGTGATTAAATAGACAATCCGAGGGAGTCTGGCTGATCACTAGTAAGTCACTTTCCCACGTTATGTAAGCAAGAGGTCAGCAGCCCACTGCAAGGCCTAAGCCACTTATGCATTTGTGTATTGCGGAGCTTACATGCTGTTATTGTCACTGCTGTACTGCATGATTGGGCTCAACAATAGTATTATGTTTAACAGTATTTGCACACGGTATTGTTGGCTCCAAGTGAATGTTACCTGAGTCTCAAGTACAATTGTCAAGATCAAATGTGTCACTTATGTACAGGAAACTGATATTATATCATATCAGCACACCACCATTTTTGCTTTTGGTGTTATGTTTATGTTTTAAATACAATAGTGAGTTATGCATTTTTGGTGTGTGGTGACTGAGAATACGTATTTCACTGCTGGGTTGCTGAATAAAAAGGTTCACAAAGGGAAGGCGTGGAAGAGAGTTCCATTCGTCGCGAGACTAAGTGATGGAAATAGGATCAATATCGACATTGACTAGGCAGCTGTCCTACTATCAATGCTTTCATGTAATTGAAGGGGCCCACTTTGAAAGGACAAGCTCATTTCCATTATGTTTTTTTTCCAGTCAGTGGACAAACATTTGGCGTGCAGTTCGCTACTGATATTGAGGGGTCTGCTCTTATCAGCTTTGTTCACATTGATAAAGGAAAGTGAAAGGTTTGGATAAAAGTGTAGCAGTCAGCTCTTTGCAGTGCTGAAGTCTCTATTTCAAAACGTCAACAATCACAGGCCACACAGTGAATGCACACATTTATATCTATTGCATTGGTTTAGCTGTTTTATTTCCTAAAATTTGTGAATTATGATTAGTTTCTATTTATGTATTTTTTAAAAACTTTTTTATACTTATCTACGGAGCTCCTGAAGGTCTGTATTTATTGTAGTAAATCACTGATAAACATTACATAGAGAAAAAAAAATAGTGTCTTTCAACAACTTTCGATGTGTTTAAATTGTAAACATATATTTTTGTGGTTTAGCATTTGTAAATTATCTATTCTCAGATATTTATTGAGGAATCTAGTTGCCATTATTTGCGAAAACCTACCTACAGTATTCGCATTTTATTTCTTCCTTTTGCAAATTGTATATGTTTTCGCTGCAATACAGTGTCTGCAGTATGTCTGTCATTCTGTGTTTTGAGAGCATGGTTGGTGGTATAATTTACTTTTTAAATTATAGATCTCTTTTCAACACTTGAATTATTGGTGGCTTTTGCTATCTGTTGGTGGGCTCGGTCTGTATCCCTCGCGAAACTTCAGTACACTAGTTGGAAATTACATGCACGCGTTTGAGGTTAACTAGTAGTATTTGTAGCACACAGTTCAGTAGTGCACACTTTTGCCTTACCAGTATCATACTTGCCAAAGGTGGACAAAGAGCATACTAGTATCGAGGATATAAAATCCTTTTGATCATTTATTTGGTGTCCATTTTAAGGTTATACTAGTGGACGAGAAGTGGCACTAGTACTGTAGTGAGAAGAAACGTACAATGTATAGCTGTACCGCTAGATGCCGCCATAACCCGGAAACGTTCAGCTAGTAGGGGACCGGTGATTGATGAAGATGAGTCCGGAGGAGGGGGTGCTTTTAGTGCCCCCCCCCCCCCCCCCCCCCCAAGCTTCACTTCACTCAGCAGTCCCAGGCGGCCGGCTACTCAGTTAGTCAATTGCACCGCGGTTCTTTCGGAACAAGTCGCTATGACACGCTAGCTAGCATGCAAGGACAATTCACGTAAATGGCTCTTGTCAAAAGGAAAATATATCAGCGTTTGCTGTTCTTTGCCGCTTTTCTTCCAATCTCAGGTACGTTTGGGGTTCTTTTACGTTCAACTTTTTAAAAAAAAAGCTGTTTCGAAGTCAGTCAGCACATGAGCAGACGTAACAACAACACACAGGAGTGTTGGTAGTTCGAGGGACGACTGGCGACCTCAGCATTCACTGTGTGTTGAAATTGAGCGTGGCATTTGAATCTTTTTAAGGAAGTCTGGTTATTGATAGTATGCTCTTTTAAAATAGGATCTTTTAGTAGAAAGGACCCGAAACGACAGTGTCAGTCTAAAAAATATGTTGTCATTGAAAAAAAAAAGAAACTCTTTGCACAGTAAACAAATCATCACAAACGTTGAAATAATATGAAATATGACATTGCTCTTAATTTAAATGTATTCATAATGTGTTGCATGATAGAAAGAGTGTTGCACAGGCACCTGGTTATTATGAATAACATTGATGAGTGGTCCTTTGCAGTAAAGTTGCATTAAAGTTTGCACTACACACATGCTTTAAACACATTTAAAGTTATTAAAACACACTCTTGCTGTTGTAAAGTGGACTACTATCATATAACATCACTTGGAGGAATTGAAGAGAATACTTGGTTAGACAGTTCTTCAAATAAGATGCCAAGTGTGCTTGATTAAAGCTTTCATTGTCACTCGCAGTTGAAGTTTACTGTAAAACTGACCCATAAAACTAAACAAAGTAAAATAAACATTGTTTATTTAAACTAGGGCTGTGATGATTATTTGTCAGGTCAAATTAAATTGGCCATTTTTTTTCGCACATAAACACTTACCAACATAAGACAAAAGTAATGATATTCAACCCTCCCCTACACACACACACACACACACACATGCACACACATGCACACACGCACGCACGCACGCACAAACACACACACGCACACCAAAAAACAACAAAAATCATCCCGTTTTTGCCAATTTTGTAAAGCATTGTAAAACAGTCAAATGTTCTGCCTGCAATTCATGTCCCTATTGTTGTAAGCCTTAAAGGACCAACAAAAAATATTTTACACTTTTTTTTAAATTAATCGCTTGATTAATCGGTTATCGTACTCGGCATCAGCCATCGGTCGGCCCAATTTTAAACACCAAACTATAAAATGTTGTCTTCCATTTTAATGCGAACCACCATAGATGGGCTAAAGGAAATGAGCTTAGATGTTGTGCGAATTATGAGCATTCATACAACTGATACTTTAACACACAGAGCAGGAACAAAACTCACAAGCATATCTTCTCTCTGCTCTGCAGAAACAACCACTGTTGCTTAGTAGGGGGCCTTCTCTTCCTCTTCTTCATCTTCTTCTTATTGCTCTTGCTCTTTACGCTGCAATTCTTCCAGTAGAGCTCAGTGCTACCCAGCATGTTGTGGCACAACGTGATACGACATTCAAGTTGTGCAACCCTAAACTATAAAGCAGGTGTTCAATGTTTAATGCCCTGAGAATTTTTTTCTGACTGATTTCCTCTCTTTTTCAGGTATTTTTTGCTTCAGTGAGTTATTTTTCACTAAGGAGCCCCACGATGTGATGGTCATGCGCAAAGAAGCTGTCATTCTGGACTGTCAGGCACACGGAGAGACGCCCATTGACGTCCGATGGCTGAGAAATGGTGTAAAAGTGGTGGAGAATGAGCGGGTCTACCTGCTCTCTAACAGCTCGCTTTACATTTCCGAAGTGGAGAGCAGACGAGGAGACAAATCACATGAAGGCTTCTATCAGTGCCTTGCCCAGAACAAGTACGGAGCTATCCTCAGCCAGAGGGCCCGGCTGACAATCGCAAGTGAGTATGGATATTGGAATTGTGTTCCCTGCTCTGTGTTCTGGCTGGTTGAAGAGCAATTTGCTTTCATTGTTTCTCCTAAAGTATGCATAGATGATGATTTATTTTAGGGCTGAATGATTTGGAAAAAGGGCGGCATGGTGAAGAACTGGTTAGCACATCCGCCTCACAGTGCGGAGGTGTAGGGTTCGATTCCAGCTCCGGCCTTCCTGGGTGGAGTGTGCATTTTCTCCCGTGCCTGCGTGGGTTTTCTCAGGGTACTCCGGTTTCATCCCACATTCCTAAAACATGTATGGCAGGTTAATAGAACACTCTAACTTGTTCCTATGTGTGATTGTGAGCGCGAATGGTTGTCTATGTGTGCCCTGTGATTGGCTGGTAACCAGTACAGGGTGTCCCCAGCTACTGCCCGAAGACAACCGGGATAGGCTTGATTGCAAAGTGTCCTTCAGTGTTTTGAAAGGCGCTTATAAATAAAATGTATTATTGTTATTATTATTATAAATAAATAAATAAACCTGCTATCTGTCAGCATACTAATTGACGGAAATGAAGCTTCTTTTTTCTTTTCTTTTTTTATTGCAGCCTTTGAGATTTGAAAATTGCATTTTACTACATTGCCATTTCGATTTGAATTCAATTAATTATTGAGCCCTCATTTATTCGCACAAAAACTTTAAGAAGTTATTTTTTCAGCAAAGTGTTGCAATCAGGCTAGCTGTGGAGGAGGAAAGAAAGATACTGTTTGAAAGAGGACGTGTCCATTGGTGTGTTAATGAAAGAGCAGCGCTGTCCAGGATACCACCTCCCAAAGCTAAGGAACAGATGACCCCTCTTTACTGGCCCGGGCTTTCATGTTATTGCACCCTGATCGTTGGAAGAATTGTTCTTTTGGAATGCATTCTCCCTCAATGCTGTGCTTCTACTTTAAGGGGGGAGGAGGGAGAATGTCCAGGCAGAGTTGTGGGATGTCTCTCTCTCTCTCTCTCTCTCTCTCTCTCTCTCTCTCTCTCTCTCTCTTTCTCTTTCTTTCTCCTCCTCCCACCAAAAAGACAGAAATTTTGCAGTCACATTTTACACATTTGATATTTAGAATAGATTTGTCGGTCAGTGAAATTAAGTAACACTTTTGTGGTGATTATGCGACTAATTTTGCATGATGGAAAGTTGTTTGAGCATTTATTCAATATCCTTGACATCTGTTTTTATTTTATTTTTCTTGATTTGGCTGTGTGTCTGCTTTTCCGAACTGTGTGTGATGTGCAAACAACGTCAACGTTGCCGATTGGCTGTCGGCGACGAGGGATGGACTGGGCCCACGTTGGTCGGCCTGAAATACTGACGGAGACTGCCAAGTCAACTAGTCATGATTTCCTTGACGACCAAATCCGTCAACGGCTAATTTAATAGTGATTTCATCATTATTTTTGCAGGGGTTTTTTTTTGTTATCTGCTCTTGCTGGCACTCTGCCGGTCTGCGATGCATGTGTGTAGTAGTGATAATTCGTGTCATCTGTGATGTAAACAGAAACATTGTGGCTAAATCGTGTTAGAAACAGGTTCTGAAAATGAAGGTGCGTTTCAACCAAAACACTTCATGCGAAACAAAACAAAAGTACATTTTGGCTGATGCCTGATTCCTTTTACAGTATTGGGACATTGCCGCCTGGAAGCTAACCTGAGTCGGACCACACAGTTTACGGTGTGTGTTTGATGTAACGCTGCAGCAACAGGTCATGGGTGGTTCTTATGCTAACATATTTTAGCGTATGCTATGGGTTATGAGGCATTAGTCAATGAACTCACGTTTGTTAACAACCAAAACACAGCTACTGTATTGTCGTATTGATGCCAAAAAAATAAACAGCACACATGCTAGCTTGGCCTGACATAATTGTTACAAACAAATCTTTTGCCAATGTTCAGCTCAATCAAGATGGATGTCAGGATATCGAATAAATTGTTTTAAGATATCCTTTATTTGTCCCGCAATGGGGAAATTACAGTCAGAATTCAGAAAGGAAAACACTGGGTAGGGAGAGGGAAAAAAAAATTCATATTCCATGAATTTCTGCGTTGAGAAGTTTTCTGTCCCCTTCCTGAAAATGTCTTGCCAGAGTTCCTTTTGTCCATTTGCTATTGCATTTGACCATTTCGGTCACGGCTGAGCTGTTGCCTATCCCGCCTGACTTTGGAAGCATATTAAGTTAATAGTAAGTGTAAAAGCGGATTGTAAGCATGGCTAGTTTGTTTTAAAAAGACACTTAGGCCTGCTTGAGGGTCTATCTGGAAGCTCATAAAATTTGCACATACCTGAGAAATGCTCACTTGAAGGACATGGTGGTAACAGGGGGCGGGGGGGTTGTTGTGCCACACAGACACACACACACACAAGGACACGCACGAAACTTCGAAGTGTGTGTGTGGGAGCTCAGGCGTATATCTTTGTGCTTGTTATTCACTTTATTGTTTTTATGTAAAGGACTTTGAGCTGCTTTGTTGCATGAAAAGTGCCTATAAATAAAGTTTGATTGATTCGATTGAATGTGAATGTGCCTAAATGACCCAACTTTATTGCAGGTCTGTTGTGGCTGCAGGCTTGTTCTTCTGCCTGCTCCCCTGGCGACAGAGTGACAAGCTGAAAGGCTCGTTCACCCTCACTGTTTTGCTCCATTATTCCAACTGTGTTCCCCAAAAGAAAAGCCCTTTATATTTATCTGGCTTAATATCGGTGGGCAGAACCACGGGAGCTGTTCAACACCAGCCAGGCTAATTAGATCAGTTAAGTGAAGGATTAGACATTGATTCTAAGTTTACATGTTGTTTGTGCTGTGGGGATGCTAGTTTACTAATGTGACGGTCACTCGAGCACAAAGGTGAGAAGGGATTTGGCCCCGATGAAGTGGAATGCGACACACGAGCCACGTCATTTGACTTTTGTCAATAGACTTCAGGTTAATGGGGGATCGTAGCCCATCGCTTGGTTCGATGTTATGGCTTCTTATAGCTTGTCAGCTCAGGTTTACTTGCCAACATCTCTCAGGCTACTTGTACAACTCTGGTTTTGTGGTCGACACCTGGTTGCTGTAAGGATACTGTAAGTGCTTCAATTAGCCATGGGCCAATCGTAAATTCTGAGAGTATGATAACCGTGAGCAAAAATATTGCAATAGCACGGTATCACAGTATTAAAATTAAACCGTTCCAAAAGGCAAATAGAAAGAGCCTTTTTTCACCATTGAACACAATGCATTTTATCTCAAACAAAATATACAATATTTGGTCCAGAGGAAATGTTGACCATGATAAGTTTAAACAAATAAATGTTGACATTCCTCTTATGCTTTATTTATTTTTTCTTAGTAAGTCACAGTGTCCCATTACTGGTGAGTCTTTCGAACAGACCCGTCGGCTACACATGTCGTCCTTGGCCCTAAATCGTACCCACTGGCACCAGTTTATTTTTGCTTCGAACTTCCTTTTACTACAATGCACATTAATCCACAGAGCAAAAAGGACAGTGTGTCTTTCGTCTTGCTCTCTTCCTCCTCCTCCGCCATGTGTAACTGCTCACCCCTCCCCACTTTGTTCGCTGAGAAGGAGAAATGATACAAGTTAATTGGAGGCAATGCACTTTAAAGTGGCGGCTCGTTTACTCAACTCTGCAAGGAGCCAATCATACTGTGCCTTTCTTAGAAGTCAAAAAGCAAAAGAAGAGCTCATTACCGGTGACAGCGAGTATATAAACCTCGACTTTTTAAAACCACTGTAAAACGACAAACCGGTAATCAGCCCATGTCTACATACAACTACAAAACAATGACAAAACATTGGAATTCCACTCGGTTTGAACTATAATCATTTTAATCATTATAACAAATAAAAATAAACAAAAAAAATCAAGAAATTATGCTGACAACAATACCGGTTGTTGGGGAGATGGTTTAAAACAAAAAGCACCTACAGTAGTTCAAAGTTGAACATTTTTAGTGACCAGCCTTCCATTCAAGCAGGAACTTGCCTAATTTGAATCTAAATAGAAGATACCCTAATTAATGCCATTGCTAACGACTGAAGCCCCATTCACACTGTCTGTGGAAGCCAGCGCCTTTTCATGTGTCTCCCCCATCCATACTCAATTTTCTGCCTTTAGAGATCGTATCACACCTTTAACATGGAAGGGACACTGCCAGTGTGTAAGTATATTACGCGATGCTCCGAGATGGGGGTTTAAGTTTAACACCTGACACTTAGTTCTTCCTCCCTCATGCACTTAAAGCAATTGTCTTATGCACAATTGCCTGACAAGACGCTCGCACTGATATTGTGATCTAATTATCTGATTGCTGAATGGTGTGTTGGCTTTGTGAAAAGACTTACAGCTTGCTGGGTTAGGTGGAAAAGGCAGAAGGATCTTCTGTTGTGGCTATCATGCACTTCTATCTGTACTATTTCAGTGATGTCCCACTTATTGCGGGGCACGTGTTACACGCCCACCTGCGTTGAGGAAAATACTCGTTATAATAAAAAAAAACTCCATCAAAAACATATTTTCACCTACTCCCATCTGCCTACATTTCAACTTATTGAAATGCGCTTACATTTATGAAAAAACTTTTTTTTAAGTATTCCTAAGTGCCCGGGCTCCATTAAGAAATGGAAGACATATAATGCATCTTTGAGATAAAGAAAAGAAGGCGACTGTTTTGCTAACACAGTTCTAAGTAGTAGGCAATACGTGCTTTCTTAAAGCTGTTTTTTTTTGTTAATCTCACTACCATACTGTGAAGTTGACACAGAAAACAAAAGAGAATTTAAACAACCAAAATCTTCAAATTGTGCTGAATGTCATCTAATGATAATTTTGTTTCACAAATGTTAGCTAACTTAATGCCAACATACCATGTGACACTCCATTGGTTGGTTTACGGAATTAAGAATACTGTAGATGTTACGGTAGTCATAAGCCTTCACAGAGCTGCTACTCTACACTCTTGGAGCAGTAACACATACAAACAGTGAATAAAACAATGCCCACATGCACATATTCTATCTGCTCCGTGGATACTCCAACTGGAGTTTAGTTGGGGATCTTTCTACTTTCTCTTCGTTCCACTACATTTCTTCCAGTAGACGTCATTGTTGCCTGGCATGTTGTGGCAGAGAGTGGTACTGCCTGGAAAGCACGCAACTCTAAATACAGACTTGCAGTGTTTGTGTTTTTTTTGTTTTTTTTAATCAACTGCAATACAGTGGGGGGGAACACTGCATTTTATGTCAGAATCCCTGCTCTGAAAAAGGTAATGAAAACAGCAATGTTCTACTTTTACACAGAACTATATTTTAGGGTACCAGTTGAATTCCAGTGTAGTCCCAATGGGTACCATTAGTGTGCTACCCTAGCAATTCATAGCTAAACCAATAGACATGGACAAAGGTCATGATCCATTAGAAAATGTGGGATGACACGCTTGTTATTGTCAACTTGCTCGTATATTTCAAGCCCCCTGGGGCACAAGTCCCGTATCAGGTCTTGTAACTTGTAAAAAACAGTGTTTTTAAAGGAGCCAGTAATGCTCCGTACACCAGTGGAATTCCAGAAAACCAGTCTAGCAGGCTGTTCACACTGATGTCATTTATTGTGCCCTGGTCTGCCGTTATAGGGCTTGTTCTAATGGATTAAACCTCAAATGCCGTTATTTATAGTTGCTTAGGTCTTGGACTGGTGCGACACTATGAGGAACTCTAATAGGGGCAGAGCAAACTTTGCAGCGGGCAAGCTGTGGCGTCGATGAATGAAGTGGCCATAAGCGAGACAACGGAAAGTGCAGAATCTTGTTTTTCTTCCTCTGCCGGACGCAAAAAGTTACCATGGTTCCCCTCAGTGGCAGGCTCAGAGGTCAAAGGTCTCCCTAAATTGTTCAGTGGATGGAGGGCAGCGAAAGAGAGCCCTGTTCTCTTATCTTCCATCCAGTAATACTTAAAGTTCCTCAGTTACATCTAGAGCAATGACAGAGTCGTTTTGAAATGTTTGTAATTGTGAACCTGGTTAACTGCATGAGAGGTGGCTCTTTGAATGATGCAGGTCAGCTGATTGCAACCAGAATAATTGACATGTACACAACACGGTAGATACTGATAATGGCACCCCCCCCCCCTCAATATTGCAATTGCGATTTAATATGTGATTATTTTTTACAAGGTCTGCTTCCTCTGTATTTTGGAACAGACACACGCAATGAATTAATCTTTATTTAAACTTTTTAATGTTTCACAAAACACTATGGAAACACTTGGACTATGCTTCTTCAGCACTGAGCTTATCTAGAAGCTATATGAAATATGTTGTCCAGCCATATCAACAGTCAAGTCTTCCGACCGAAATTAAGCATTTTTGTTTTTTCAAAATTGTATTCTACCACATTGCAAAGTCGATTTGAATTTGATGTTGAACCTCAGCGAATAACTCCCTACCCATCTAAAACTGAGCACGATCTTCTAGATACAGTCCATGTTCAGCATTTTGTTAAATTGCGCAAGTGGCCAATTTCTTTTATTCCCAAGATATCTCAAAGCAAACTAAAGGTGCCGTTAAACAATCCATACCTATTGACACGCTGACCTTTATTTCGGAGATTAAAGACAATGCAGTCACTGTGTGCGGTGAGTAGAAGGCTCGTGTTGAATGACTGAAAAACTTTGCAGACGAGATAAGGGGCAGAAGGAGGGGGATGAGTGCTCCCCCTCAGCACGGTGCTTTCAGGGGTCATGCCGCCCATGGGAATCGTTCTTTGTGCAGTCAGGCCAGTGGTCACTTGACTGTCCTGCAGGCTGGGTTGAGCAGCCGCCAGCCCGCCACTGATTGATTTGTTAACGTCTTTTTTTCAGTTTTGCATTCTTCTCCTCTCGCTTATCAGGCAGGCTTTCTTTCTTTGGAACCATTGCGTGTTGTTAAGGCCTCTTTTCTCCAATTAATTAGTGACACAACTCAACAGAATTCCAATGATTGTTGTCAACAGTGACCAGAGCGCTTTTCAAACTTTTTTAGTGGCGCTTTTCGTGTGGGATTTATTTTTTCAGACGACATTCTGTTAGCGTGCGACCTAACGAATGAGGTGATCAATTTTAATGTCTCTCTTAAATGATTGGACCCTCGGGGGTGGGTTGAGTTGGGATAAGAGCGCATTATTGGAAGCATCCATGTAATTAAGTCACCAGGTTTTTTTTTTCTGTGCATTCTCTTGTATTGCTAAAACACAATTAAAATACTCAAAGGGTGCGAAAATGGACAAATTAATAGAAAGAGGCTTGTGGGATCATTTTGGAGCAATCACATCATTTATGAAACTGCATGTCTTTTGTGCCTCTTTAATAGCTTTGTAGTTTGAGTGCAGTGCTTTGCAGTATAGACCAGAGACTGATCACAGTAACCAGAGCAGAGAGGCTGAACTAATTCCTGGTATTTGTAAGGGAACCTTTGTTTGGGCTTGACCTGTCCACTGACCTCCCGTTTGCTTAGTTGTTGGCATCTGTTACAAGGAACAGAACAAAAAAAGTCACATCCACCTTTGAAGCTTATGTAGGACAGTTTTTTTTTGTTGTTGTTTTAAACCAAAGTACAAGCCACATTTGTTGGCATTATTTAACACCGTATCAATTTTCCATTTTTCTCTCGGCGTTCTGTAAATGACGTCACTCGCCGGAGATTGCCGAACAAAAGGATTTTCGTTGTTCAGCATGTTGCTATGGATGTAACTATATACCTGGGTGGGTTGCATTTAAAAAAAAAAAAAAAAAAAAAAAGTATGCTTGAAATAGTTTTAGCCCTTGAGTATTACTATTGAGTTTTAGCCCCCCACAGTATTACTTAAAAGCTGGTTGGCCAAGTTTACTTCACACCTGGCCTTTAAAGGTCAGCATAGTGATATGGCAAAATATCAGCAGCTAAACAGTCTATAAAACTGCAGAGAGCAGCAAAGGGGTGGCCTGGCCATGCATAGCTCTGCCTGAGCTGGGTGCTCGGCGGGATTTGTGGAGGTCAGAAGTCAGAGGTCAGCCTGCTGGGTAGGGCAGATGGTCAGCTTCTTTTTGCTTTTGTGGAATGGGCTCAACTATCTATCATGCTTTCCGATTGTTAAAAAAAAATAAATCCAAATGGGCCGTGAAAATAAAAAATTGACACCACTCTGTAAATCATGTCAGTATGTTACTGTCTATCAATTGGCATGTGTTACCCTTGATGAATTAATGTGCACATTAGATGCCCTTTTGTAAAACATCACCACCTAAAGTCTCTAGGTCAGCGATCTATTCTCAGCTGTGAGTATGTCCATAAAATGATCGATTTTTCACCTTGACTTAGTAGATGATCAATATTCAATGATTACCCCACTGTTTGTGAATCCAGCACGCTTTTCCCGAGAAGGGAGGCAAAGGATAAGTGCTGCTCATCGCTCATGCCCTCCAGCCATTTCACTCCAGCATTAACAGGAGGGTGGGCAACAGTGTGGGTTTGTGAGAACAAGGCTCAAAAATGCGACCGTTATGCTCGCAAATGCTCCAGTTTTTTCAATGCGTGCTCGTAAACATTTCATCTGGTCACACAGCGCGAGTGTGTTTTAATGCTCCTACTGGTTCATACAGCGAAGGGGCTTCAACTGTGCATCCGTCTGCCGGACTGCACATGGAAGACGGAACAGGCATCAGGTTAAATCCTTGTATAAATTCAATAAATATCCAAGTCTGGCAACGGAGACCGCGCGCTTGTCTGTTTTTAGTGGTACATGTGGAATTATAAATACTGGCGACATTATACAAAAATACGGTATGTCAATGGAGATGACCATATATCAACAAATATGGTCATGCTGTGCGCATCCAATTCTGTCTTGGTGTGATCAACTGAAAACTTTGTCGCAGCAGTGGTACCGCTCCAAATGTTAGTGCAGAGCCCTGGAGAAGAGGGGAGCTGGCATGCCTTTGCCCGGTTGTGTTTTGACATCCAGCGGCCACTGGATTTTACAACAGAGAGGCAACAGCTCAGGACTAATCTGATTAAACATGACACTGATTGCCCCCAAAATCCCCTACCCCACTCCATCACCCCCCCCCCCCCCCAAAAAAAAGACCGGATCCTGACAAAAGTTTGCCTCTTGTCTAGCAATAATGCTACTGACCTAGCACAAAGCTATGATTTTAACATCAGCGATGTTAATAAAACAACTGTAGTTTACTTAGGACTGCAATGAAGAAAGAACGAATAACTCCAAACGTTTGATTACAAAAAATGTTGATTCTCTGCCTTGAACCTTCGCAGGATCATTTCTTCACAGTTCACCGTCACAGAACCAACGCAAGCACAATATGAATATTAATCAGCCAGTTTGAGCAATTTGTTATCAAGGGTTAAAAATGACAAGCAAAAGAAAAAGGAAGAAAGGTATTTTTCGTATTTTATTTTTTCAGAGACCAAAATCAAACTGTTTATCAAAATGGTGTCTACTAGACTGAGAGTGTACAAAAAAAAGAACTTGACAGCAAAGAGAAAAAGGAAAATTCAAAAGTGGTCCTCCTCTCCAGTTTGGCTGGGCTCTACGTATGCTTTTAACTACCATTGAGACTGTGTCCAATCTGTTTTAACAAAACGTGACCAATTTTAAATTTTGAGATTACTCATTGCGGCACCGTTTGAAGAGACAGAGTTCAAAACGTAGCTCAACATGCGACTGGATGTTGTCGCTGGCCACTTCTTTTAATGTCATCGTCCCGCTGTATGAGGAGGCTACAGGATTGTAATGTTTTCTCTTTTAAGGTGCGACAACTGGCATTACCACATTGTTTAAGTCTGTAACTGTCATAGAAAGTGGACTTGGCCAAATACTTACCATGCAAATGAAACATTCTGGCTCATACCAGAAGTCGTGCCCCATAATTCATGCCAAAGTTCTTGAAGGTGGATAGATTTCTGTTCATTCCCATGCAAAGTTTCCAACCTTGTCTCCAACCTGAAATTTCCAGATTGCAACACTAATAAAGGCTTAGTCTATTCTTTTCTCACCATTCCTGCTAATAACATGAAGTGCTGTATTAGTACCGGTATATGAAAATAAATAATTTGACAACTGAACTTGTCACATGGTTGACATTGATTGCCTAAGACCTGAATGGACCAATTAACCACTCATGCAACTTTTCAAATACGACAGTGAAAGCAATGGTTTGCTCTGTTCTGCTCCAGGTATTTCATCGTTTACAATCCAACCAACTTCCATTGTGGTAACCGAAGGATCAGTTGCCAGATTTTCCTGCAGAATCAGCGCGCACCCTCCTCCCATCATCACTTGGGAATTCAATCGGGTTACATTACCCCTCGCTACTGAAAGGTATGCTCTCAGATCTTTTCACTCCACCTTCGTCCTATTTATTTTTCTCATGCTTGTTGGACAGTTGAGTTATTTTGAAAAGCTCAGCCTATCTGCTATTGCCGTCATGATAGTGTTATGTTGCTTTTCTTTTGTTTGTGTAATCCAGAATCACAGTCCTGCCAAGTGGCGCTCTTCAGATTCACGGGGTGCAGCGCACAGACAGCGGCAATTACCGCTGCGTCGCCACCAACATCGTGAACCGGCGACGTAGCATGGAGGCCATGCTCACTGTTATTTCTGGTGGTTCCAACGTTCTGTATTATACACACGCGGTCATGTGCACTGAAGCTAAAGAAGAAGAATAGAGATTGATTTTGACCTGTTAGCATCTCTGTAGTCAAGGAGGAGAGAGAGAGTGTTGTAATTTTGAACTGCGTACAGTTGTGCTTTTTTATATTGTATTGTTGTATAGTATGCTGTCTCTAATTGCATCGTGATAGTGGCGATTATTAAAATGTGGATTAAGTAAATCCACACTCCCAAATGCACGGCTCACCATCATCGTATAGCGTATGGCACATGAAACCTGCACTAATGCTTCCCCCACCGTCTTGCAGCTCCTAGCCCCCTGCAGCCCCAGAGGCCACTCATCATAGCTGGGCCGCAGAACATCTCAGTGTCGACGCATCAGAGCGCCACTTTGGAGTGCATTGCCACAGGCAACCCCCGACCTATCATCTCATGGAGTCGCGCAGACAGCAAATCTATTGACGTCTATCACACCAAAGTGCTGGGTAATGGTAACCTCATCATTACGGACATCAAGCCCCAGCACAGGGGAATCTACGTGTGCCGAGCCACCACCCCTGGGACACGAAACTTCACCGTCGCAGCAGCCAACGTTACCGTACTTGGTAAGGATACACAGATTTATGTATTACGCCCTTTTTCATGGAAATTTCTTTGTTGCACAGTATATATGTAGTTAACAGTATAAATTTGGGCTACAGTATAGATTTGGACTCTCATGATTTGCTTGTTGAAGACGTCATCATACCTGCCTCAGTGTGAAAATGACTTTGAGGACTCGTATGACCACGGATCTGGAGGAGCTTCCAGCCATATGTGTGTCTTCATCGATCAATCATCCATCATTCCTTCTTTCCCAGCTGCTCACGAACTATGGGCGGTGTGAATGCTAGGCGCTAAACTAACGTGCCCGGCTAACCACGATGCAGGGCCTTTTCTCTAAGTCACTAATCTTAATGGCAGCCAGTAGGCTATCACACCGACAAGTATTGTTATCACAAAAGAAGGATGAGGTATCGCTAAACATCCGACATATTGAGCAAAAAGAGAGAGCAGGAAAAGACGAGGAAGATGCTAACCTCTAAGAAATTTGAAATGATTTTCTCACTCAGTTTTGGCGAGATTGCACACATTGCTAACGTCATATAAGCTCATAAAAATGAATGTTTGCAAAATCCTTTCTTATTTGATCAGGTTGTAATTTATTGTGCTGTGTGTGCTCTTACCTCTCAGGCTTTACTTGTTTGGAGCCATTTTTGTCCACAGACAGACATAGTTAATTCCGAAAAATGAAGCGCAGTGGACACAAATCTGTTTCCAAGGCAATGCGAAATGTGGTCATTTCAGTGGTGTTATTCATTTCCTTTTGATGCGCTTCCTACACAGCACCGCCTTCTTTGGTTGAGTGGCCAGAGAGCCTGACGCGTCCGCGTGCCGGCACGGCTCGCTTTGTGTGTCAAGCTGAGGGGTTTCCAACGCCTCAGATCACCTGGCTCAAGAATGGAGAGAGAGTGCACTCCAACGGTCGAATTAAGATGTACAGCAGGTATAGTTCTTCACACAGAAGTAATATTAATATGCTTCGTTTACTTTGTAGTTTTATCAGTATGATAGAAGATAAAAACGGGAAAATAACAGACCTCTTCACCGTGCTCAATCACAGACCTCCGGGTGGCAAAAGATGAGCTTTCTTTGATGGCACCACTTACCTGACAACGACTTAAGTTCATTGGTCTCCCCCCAAAAATGTCAACTGCTTCATTTTGACTTCAGCAAATGCAGTTGAGGGCGGTTTGCAAAATCTGCACCAAGACAGTAACGGCGAGAGATAGAAATACTCTGTGACCATTAACTGGACAGACTTGCGGTGGTCGGTGCAAGCTACAAAATAACTCCAAAATCGGTGCTGGTATTAGTATTCGCCCGGTGTACTGAATAGACGATAAACCGGTGTCAAAATTTGAGTACCACTCAACCCTAACTGTGAGAAAAGGATGTCTCCACAAACCAGGTGATGGAAGTTCTGTTCCCAGTCTGTCCCTTAGGAAGCGGCCACAACACCAAGAGGCAGTCTTCCAGTTCTCACTGTACAGTTATTCACGGCATCCACTTGATTTTTCTTGCTTACCCACAAGTTCTGTTGGATTGATTTTGAATTTTCTTTACTTTTTCATAAATTGAAACCAACCCTACAAAAAAAAAAAGCAACTGCAACACATTTTTGTCATAGTTTCAACTCAGGACAGCAGGGGTCATTTGCTTTTTTCCACTCAGAAATGTCCCGTTTTTAATTTGGAATTTTTTTTTCTTTTTACCACTGTTGGTTTTACTAAAAACAGTTCTTATGAATAATTAACTTATGTCCTTACATCATTAAGGAAACTTTATAATTTACATTAAAACAACGGGTTCAGTTTAGTTTCTCTTGAATTTGTTTTTTGCTCTTTTAATTATCGGTCCTGTTAAAGGTAATTTGGCAATTGGAAAGGATCCACATGATGATAAAGTTGTGTGTGTGTGGGTGTGTGTGTCACAGCAAACTGGTCATTAATCAGATCATTCCTGAGGACGATGCCATCTATCAGTGCCAGGCTGAAAACGAGCAGGGCTCTGTGCTCGCCATGGCGAGGCTCATCGTGGTCATGTCAGAGGACCGCCCTAGCGCGCCGAGAAATATCAGAGCGGACACTGTGTCGAGTTCCGCCATCTTGCTGGCTTGGGACAGGCCGCTCTATAACTCCGATAAAGTTATCGCTTATTCTGTGCACTACATGAAGGCTGAAGGTGAGTGAAGAAATGCGTGAGAACATGTGACATTGATCATTTACCGATGTGCACTGGGAACAGAAGTGGGCTTTATATAACCATTTCCCAAAATGTTCAATATGTGTTGCATTTAGATTTTTTTCTCAGATTATAATTTTTGCTCCCTTTTTAAATGAGTGGAACTCAAAGATCCAAGACATGTTCTGTGTACGTAAAAGGCCTATTTCATTGAAATATTGTTCTAAATGTGTTAGAGAGCACCTCTCCTTTGCCCAGTTCATCCATTCACCTAACAGTATGTAAAATAGGAGGAGAAAAAAAACGTTTTTATAATTTGGATTGATTATAAGTGTGGGCAGGTGGTGGCGTCAGTCCAATCAGTGATTTATTGATGAGAATTAATCTCTTATTGAAATTTTTAAAAAAAATACTGAATTAATCTTGGATTGGATTGGATTTGGATTGGATAAGATTTATTGTCAAATGTACTGTATGTGTAACATACAGCACAGATGAAATTTCTTCCCTCTCAACATAAAACAAGAGGAGCCGCTGCGGGGGTCCGCGCCGCTATCAAAAGAAAAGTTAACAAAAAAAAGACAAAATAATACAAAACAACACATGAGACACAGACAATCGTGCACTCTTAACCTCTTAATCTCATTATTATGTCACATTTATACCATTCTTAATACAGATGGATATGTTGGGAAACTATCTTTAAATTCTGCCTCTTATTGTATATCTTTGAAATGCTGAGGTAGCTGACCAAATGCAGTTGTTGTTATGCTTGGCAGGCAAAGGTCAGACAAAGAAAATCTAAAAAAGAGGAAAAACCTCCTTATCTTGACAAACAGGATTAGACCCCTTTTAGAGCAAAAGTGCAGTGAAGTTTCAAGAACCTGGGGCCCTTCTTTTTGCCGATAACATTCAAGCAACAGAGGAAGCTATTCAAAAACTCACAAGGATTGCAGTGTGGCGGCAGAAATTACTTTCAGTCTTCCTGGGAACTCTTGCTAGTGACAAGAAGAGTCACAGTAGAACAATGTTGCACCGATAGAAAAAAAAAATCAACAAGTGCCACACTTCATTATAATTCCGCTGACTTCAATTAGTGGGGCGAAATGTACAGAATGCAACGGGGGGAAAGGAGCACCTGCTGGATCTTGTAAGAGATGAATAAGTTAAAAAAAAAAAAAAGCAAATGGTTATTGTTGAACTGCAGGCTTCTGTCATTGTGATTTAGATGCAGGGACATATCCACAGGCTGTGAGAATTGCTGTCAGTGCAGCACACAGTCCGCCCCGCACCTGAGGCTGCAAGTGCTTAGCACTAAATAGAGTCTCTGTAAAGAAGAAACTAATTAGCCTGTGTGGTGGAGTGTCTAAGACTACATATCCTGGGAAGCCAGTCAGAGCGTGTGAATTAGAAAGGAAAACATACCTTGTTACTCTTTTCAGGAAATCAAACCAGTTTTGTCACCAAACACAAATGCTTTGGCTGTTTGATTTAAATTAACAAAAGTAGCGGACAAATTATTATGTCGTAATGTAGTTATTTAAATGTGGTAGAGTCAACAAGTACCCGTAGTTTAAAATTTTAAAAAAGAAATGTCAAAACGGAATGAAAACTACAATGAAAAATCCCAAACTATAATAACCCTGGTAGGGACCCAAAAAAAAATCTTTCGAAAAATTGGGGAATTTTATTGTTTTAAACTCTTTCGTGGATGTATAGAATGCGATTTTTCTGGATTACCTGTTCAGTGGTCAATGTAACACAGTGATTATTTGTTAATCATGTTGTGAAAAATAGACACTTGACAAGTAAGTCATTTTAAATGTTCTCATTTGTCCAGGGTTAAACAATGAGGAGTACCAAGTTGTTATTGGAAATGATACGACTCGCTATATTATTGATGACCTGGAGCCAGCTCGCAATTACACCTTCTATGTGGTGGCCTACATGCCCATGGGAGCCAGTCGCATGTCCGACCACATGTTTCAGCACACGCTCGAGGATGGTGAGGAATTTAACAATCACACCCTTAAAAAATTCAAAGAAGTTATATGTCGACGAACTGGGATGCTGCTTGACTCTCGTGTTTGTTTTACAAGATGTTTTAGGGCAGTTAATGAGTATTGTTGCTGTTATTGACAGAAAGGCGGGGTCAAATATCCCTCTGCCTGTGTTGCTGTTTGTCTCTGATTGTGTGCACAAGCTCATTTATGGCTGTGTTAGTGTTAATGTCTCACTTTCTTGGGTTCTTGGAGAACCTCATTTGATCCCTTGGCCTGCATGTTAATGACTACTTGTGATCTTCACCAAGTTGCTTTGAGGCCATGTCCACACCAACAGAACAATCATGCAGTCTATGTTTCTATATGGTTTAACAAGGAAAATTCCATTAGAGTTCATTGAAATTTCACATTGCCAAGGAAAACGTAATCCCTCCCGTCTTGTCGGTTTCCAGTTCCTCTCCGTGCCCCCGAGCTCAGCCTCACTAGCCGCAGCCCGACCGACATCCAGGTGTTGTGGCAACCCCTCCCTGACAAGCTGAGCCGCGGCCGAGTCTCTGCCTACCGTTTGTCGTACCGAACCGGCGCTGAGAGCTCAGCCTCTCAGATTGAGCTGCTTGGAGAAAAGACACAGTACCTCCTTGAAAAATTGCAGCCTGACACCATCTATCTCCTGCGAATTGCTGCGGCCACCAGTGTTGGGTGGGGTGAGCAGTCAGCCTGGACCTCCCACCGCACCCCAAAGGCATCCAGTGCTCAAGGTAAACATTCGCTCTGGTCTGCATGGCTTTAAAAATCACAACAACAAAAAAATTTATTCATCAACAATAATCCCCCCTCCACTGCGGGGGTTACATTGCAGACCACCTTATTTTAAATCTCTGACATAATACTTATTTAAATACTCCCAGGCGTGTTTTAATCGCATTTACGGCACCAAGTAAAGTGGTACCGTGACTTAAAAGTGCCCCAACACAATTTGAGTTTTTCGAGTTAGCCGTCAGTAACTTGGGCAATTTGGGAGGGTGGGGGTGGGGGTTGTGTTGCAAACTTTTTAACGAGTTTCAGGCACCTCACCAACTATATGGCGGCAGTGGTTTTGTGTGTGTGTGTGTGTGTGTGTGTGTGTGTTTGTGTGTTGGAATTTTGCCAAAATAGTTTTTTTTCCCCCAACAATGGTTTCATAGAGAGTGGCCGATGGTCAACTGGTAAGCGCGTCGGCCTCACAGTGTAGAGGTGCAAGGCTCGATTCCAAATGCAGCCTTCTTGTGTGGAGTTTGCATGTTCTCCCCATGCCTGTGTGGGTTTTCTCCGAGTACTTCCAGTTCCTCCCACATTCCAAAAACATCCATGACAGGCTGATTGAGCACTCTAAATTGTCCCTAGGTGTGAGTGTGAGTGCGGATAATTGTTCGTCTCTGTGTGCCCTGCGATTGGCTGGCAACCGATTCAGGGTGTGCCCCGCCGACTGCCCAAAGACAGCTGGGATACGCTCCACCGCGCCATGCGACCCTTGTGAGGATAAGCAGATCAGAAAATGGATGGATGGATGGATGGATGGTTACATAGAGAGTGGTAAGAGGAACTGTTGTTGTCCAGTTAATTAAAGGTTAAAGCAGAAAAATATGAATGAGCATGGCAAAAATTTGTGATGTCTAACTTCAGCAAAAGTGAAGTGCAAATTAAACTGTCACAGTTATAAAGTTCATTGTAACAAAGAGAATTTCACATTGTGTATTTACAGTAACTACTGTAAATCACTTTGTTTTACAAAGGTCTGTTAGCTTAATGCTAACACACATTGCAAATCCCCATAGATAGCCTAACGAAACAAGCATCAATGTTGAAGTTGTTTATACCTTTTAAGCAACAGACATGTTTTTTCTTTCCTTTTCACATTTTTCTCTCAAGAATGCAAAAATAATTTGTACACATACACGTGGACAGAAAAAAAAAGAAAAACATTACTCACAGACATACTACTAACATGACCGCATCTTAGTTGTAATGATCTGCTTTGTGTTAAACCATCAAATCTAAGTGTGTTTGATCTAAGTTTGAATTATATTGCACACTGATGGCGAAGGTGCTGCTGTATTTAAAGCAACGCAAAATTCCTGCGTTCTGTCGAACTGCTTAGAGAAGTTTGCCAATAATCTTGTTAAGGCATTGCGTTTGTTACTGGCTGACCTTTGCCCTGCGCTGTCAGTAACATTGGAAGGGTTTCAGTCATGGGTCATAAAGGGAGCCACTCAGCCCCCCGGGTGGGAAAGAGTAGATGGCCATTGAGGAGCTTTGAGGTGGTAGGAAAATAGGGGGGTGTTTGTGGGATTCTTTTTGCCGTGTGTCTTCTGTTGAAATTCAGGTGTCTGCTAACAGTCATCATTCCGAAAATGAGAATGTGTGAAATCGCTCCCTCTGTCGTCAGGGAGGTCGTGCCTGCTGTGGATTAAGTGTGGAGCAGCTGGTAAACATCAAATGAGTTTCCCTTTTCAAAGACGACGACTCTGACTAGAAACAGCTTCCTGCAGAGACTCTAGCTTCCTGCCAAGAAAAAGTTGTTCTGATTTGACAGCATGGAAAGCCATTTGAGAATTTACCTGATAGCGAGCTTAAGGTCCAAGTACTAATATGTTCTTTGGTGTTGCTAATAAGACAATTCAGGGCAGTCGTAGAACAACTGCATCTTTTAATAGATTATTTTTCACGACAAGTGCCACTTAAGGCCTCCTAGTATGCAATTAAACCTTACACAGAAACTTCTATGCTCTACTAGTAACAAGAATAGATCTAACTAGTAGCCATGTGTCACGCAATAGTGGGTTAATACAGACCTTACTTACCAAAGATAAACACTGGAAGTTTTGATTCACGAGTAACGTGTAGTTTTAGGCCAAATAGTAATATGCAGAAATATCAGGCAGTAGTGGAAAACAGTGTTACTAGTAAGGCACAGTACGTTTGGCTAGTGAAGATAAAAAAAAGGGCACCGGTATATGGAGATGATGAAGCCATTTATTTTGATATCCTTGATGTCCAGCTCAAGGTCCATGGACTAGTAAGCTCTGTGGAATACTAGTTGGCAACTACATATTACTGCTGAGGTAAAACCGTGCACTAGTTGACAACTATGTCCCATTAACACGACTAATGAGTAGTGACATTATACAATTCTACTAGTTAACATAGTACAGCATGAGAAAGACATTTTTCGTTCTGCTGGCGTATCCTTGTCGTCCTACTAGCGTGCGGAATTGTGTGACGATTAAAGACAAACAGCGCACAATTACATGCACCTGAAGCTGGATTTCAAATAAATGTTTAAACAGCTTTCTATCTGACTGTTTGTGCAACATGACCCAATCCTTCTGATGATGATGATGATGAATGCCATCCACAGTTCCTCTTTCTCCTGAGCTGCATTTGGAACCCTTGAACTGCACCACAATTTTGGTGCGCTGGCGGCCGGCGCAGAGAAATTCGGCCAGCATACAAGGCTACAAGCTCTTTTACCACGAGGAGAGCCAGTCTGAGAGCACCCCACTTCAGCTGCGTGCCTCGGATCACTCACACACCATTGGAGGCCTCGGTGAGTTGGCCTTTCATTGGAATTACTTCTCTTGGTTACACTGAATATTGCGCTCTCTGAATCTTTAAATTGGTGGGGCAAAATTAGGCTCCATAATAGGAAAACTCCAGTATTGTGTTCATGATGGACATGTGTTATTTGTCATTAGAATAGGCATTAATGAGTCATTACAAAACTACAATTCTATACTTTGAAAGGGTATCAAAGTCGATTGGAAATGTCGAAAAAAAATGTTCTCACAAATCTATTCCATTGGCCAGTCAATTGTAATGGCAATTCGACATGTAACAGCGCTAAATGGAAGTAACTGTTCGTACTATTGAATGCTGACCGTACCTTTGAATGCTGACCAGTTATTTTGCGGATAAGCAAACTTGCCTGCTCATGCACTAGTCTGCACTCAGTGTAGCTGCCCAAAATGCTGATTGCGCTGACCTTCACCACCTCCCAACAAGATAAAATGAGAGCGCAAGACGCGGAGAGGGAGAAGGATCCCTTGACAGATCTGTGAACGGTGTCCCTCCATGCTTTTTTTTTTTCCAAATAAATCTCATAATTTTTTATACTACTTGTTGTCTTGGTTTCCCTGGACAAGACACAGTCCTTATGGGGTAGATTATTTTCACAAATAGTTGACCAATCTCAAACGCTCTCTTGCACACTAGATCTGTCTCAGTAGTAAAACTCCCCCTTTTCCTACACTCGAAAAATGGATAGCTGTTAACGCTTGGCTGCAGAAAGGAGCGCATCAGCCACAAAGGTGAATTGCGTACCGATTCATTTCCACCGACTACACTGCACGTTGTATTCATTGGGTACAGAGATCTAATACCTGGGCTGGATCAAAAAGTGCAGCCTTTGCAAAGATAATAATACTTGGCTTTAATTCACAACAACAAGAACTACTGCACTACATCAATCTGAGGGTTGAACACTATATGGTCACCTTTGGAGCTGCTGTTGTTGGATCTTTATTGTCTCTGTAGTTTTTATTCAAATGTTATTAGCCTGTTGTTGTATACCTATTTACCTATACCGAATGGCTACAGAGATGGATTTTCCTCCATCTTTAACTCATTCGGTACCAGCCAATTCTGGACCAAGTCTGAAAAGACGTTTAAAAACGTCTTTGGGAGTGAATGAGTTAATGACAGATGAAATAGCTGAAGTTTTGTCTTGTGTTCAGCAGAGGTTCATTAGCTGTAGAACAGAACGGGACCACGTCCCACTTCCATGGGCACTGTGCTGGACCGACTCTGTGTGTGTGTGTGTGTGTGCGCGCGCGCGCGCGTGTCTTTTCAGCAGCTGCTGGATAGTGTCGGTTGGACGGGAGCACATCACAGCTCCTCTGGCCTTTGAGGTCACTCGCATTCATTCTGGCTTTTGTTTTTTTTTTTTGGGTTGTTTTTTGGGGGGGGGGGAGAGGAAGTAAGTCTCATGCAATGCAGTGGACAACTGACCATCTGTGGCCGGAGGGGGTCAACCAGGTGGCCAACAGCTGACTTGTAAATTAGGCGGTGTGATGCTTTCATAGCATTCAAAAGAGACGAGCAATAAATTACGACCTATGGAGCAAAACCGTGCTCCTTTCATTTACTCTTTTGGTTTTAGAATTTTCCTGAAGCATGTTTTACTGTTCATATTTTATTCTATATTAGCAAACCAAAATAGAAAAAAAAATGAAAAGACATTTCTGAGCTGTCACCTTTGCATTCCTTCTGTTCTCACATGACGATCAAATATTTAGTTTTTCACTTGATGTTGGACAGCTATCTTAGTACTTTGAAGAATAAATTCACAGTGTGTGGAACGAGCCGCTGATAAACATTAAGCCACTCTGTGAACTTAAATTGTCATCAAACCAAAGTTTCAGCTAAATAAATCCTCTTTGCCAAAGGAGCGTCTTGGTGGTGTTTAGAAAAGTGGGGACGAGCGATAGTGAAGGCAGATTTACTGTGTGTTTTATGGCCACAAGCAGTGTTGCCCACATCAAAGCCTCTCATTGTGTTTGGCTCTTAAGAGTCACAAAGCTGCTTTATTGGCCGAGGTTTGAAAGCATTGCAGCCCCTCACCGGCCGAGCTGTAGGCCAAACAATCAGTGTGTTTACCTACGTGAAAAGAAAACTCAACCATTGCATGAAACCTATTGAAAGTAGACTTTTCAAATGCACCTAATGTGAACATTCTGCTTTTTAGAAGTTCATTTAGCTCACTCAGATTAACACACTCAGACTCCATCGATCGAATACAAGTGGCAACTTTCTGCATGTAGCGTCCACATATCAGGTTTACCACATTAGAATTAAAATGAAAGTAACGCACCTGTATCTTGTTCGTTCATCCATCCATCCATTCATTATCCAAACTGGTTTATGCTCACGAGAGTTGCGGGCGTGCTGAAGCCGAACCTAGCTAACTTCATAACAATTTAGATGTAGCACCCATCAACAAACATGGAATAGTCTTCAATTTGGCGTCTTGTTGTCATCATGAATGACACAAGTCAATAAATAGTACGGAGGTGAGTAGGCTCGCCACAAATTGAGCTCAACTAAAAGTACTCTTGCTTTACAATAACATGATTGGAGTCAGAGTTCAAAGCAGTCCTCCAAATAATTACTTAATAGTAACTGAAAAAGCGACTCAAGTACTGAAAAACTGGCGAGGAGGAACAGTCATGTGATAGCGCACAAGGTAGACGTAAAGGCAAACCAAAACATAGCTCACACAAGCAATAATAGACCTCATATAAATAGCTAGCAGAATGTAGCCGTTAAAAGTATCATTTAACAAAATTACTCATGTGAAGGTTAATACTATTTTGCATTAACACTACTCTGACAAGTACAGTACATAGGAGATACAGTAGATATTTTATAGAGTGAGTGCGAAGAAGGCAATCCGCAATAGGTCACACTATGTTTCCGTTTCATCAAATTTAATCTAAGAAAGGGACACAGAAATTCGACTCTATCATGAACATTAAATGGATGAATACCTGTACATTAAAAATGCCCTCTAAAGCAGAGTTTTAAAATACAAAATCATAATAATTCTGTGAGAACCTTCATCGTAAAGTATTGTGTTCGCACATTATAGGATCTTACAGTGTGTTCTTTTGTTTTAGTTTTTTTGCTTTGCCTTGTTCTTGTTGCTCTTAACATGGAAAACACAACATCTGGCGTCCTGTGAGGCAACAACACAAACGGTGCCAGTGAAAGTCCTACTGGATTCCTGGGACTACCTATTAACATATTTAAAGTTTTAAGATTACCTTATTAGTCTCACAATGGAAAAATTTACCAGCTTGTTTTCATGCTTGTTAGTGTTCCAATCGTGTTAGCATTGCTTAGGGGCATGCATTCTTCATGTAGTGGAGTTCATACACTTTGAACGCCCTCTACGGATGTTTAAAGGGATC
Organism: Hippocampus guttulatus; assembly: GCF_054856545.1. Lineage (NCBI taxonomy): Eukaryota > Metazoa > Chordata > Actinopteri > Syngnathiformes > Syngnathidae > Hippocampus > Hippocampus guttulatus. The sequence goes on from NC_141263.1 coordinate 15,216,717, forward strand.
TCCTGGGTCCCTTTACACGGCAAAGCCAATCAGCGTCTGAGATTTTATATGGCTCTGTTTTCATTTTCAAGCTTGCTTTCATGCACAATTTTTTACTCTCACTTGGACAAAAAAAAGTCTCACACAGTAAAAATAACTAAATAAAAAGATTGTTATCTTCTCTCTGTGGGGGGTTTTGTTTTAGAAAAATGGCGTGTAAGAGCATTGTGAGTGTGAGAGAGTTTTGGGGTGAGTGTGTGAGTTGTTTTGGTGAATGTGAGAGTTGTTCTTGTGAGTGTGAGTTTTTTGGATGAGTGGCTTTTTTTGTGGGTGTTTGCATGTGCATTTGTTGGGGGAGGGAAGTGTTCCTCTGGGTATTTTGGTTGAGCTTCAGCTTTTTTGTGGAATGCGAAAAAAAATTTGCAAGTGAGAGAGCTTTTTTTTCGTCACTTTTTTGTGCAGCTGAAAGGTTTTTCTGGGTGTGTGAGAAATTTTTCGCATGTTTTTTTTAAAGTGTGTTTTGGGTTTAGATTTTTGTAGTGCGAGAGTTAAGATAAATTGTTTTTGACCTGTTTTTGACCTCTAATTGTTGCACCTCCTATATTTTTGCATGGTTGTTCTTTGTTGTCATTTCAACATACACGAAGAACCAAAACGTGATAATTCCAATTTGAACAAATTCAGAAGTGTTTTAAAGGCCATCGAAATCCCCTTCAGATTCCCTGTGCTGTCTTTATGGATTATGGATATATATTTTGCATTTTAAGTACTTTTAGAACTGCTATTGAGCTGTTTTGTAACTACTGTAGATGGTTTCATCTCCTTTCCACAATTGAGTTCCCTTGTCCTGAATGAGCACTCTAACAGAGTAGATAAAAATGAGGAAGATTTCGAGTGTCACATCTTTTTTTGACTTCTGCACATATTGAGGCTGTAATCCAAACAGATATTGTGCGGCTAACAAAAATGCTGCCTGTTCATTTTCCTGATGACCAGGGGATCTTTATCATTTGAATATTCTTGTACTCTAAATAGCATTTCCAATACGTCTACTCATCCAGCCTTCTGTTGTCAATAACATTGATTTCGGAATGCTCAGTTGTGACCAAAGCGGATGCTCCTGATTCAGCACGGTGTGTATGGCTTCACGAGGGCCTACTCTGAGCTGTTTGACAAAGTAGAGTATAACAGTCCCAAATGATTGAAAGCGCACCAGGAGGGACAGGAATGTGTTCCGGAGGTTCCGCTCGGGTGTAAAAGGTGTGACCTTTACCTCGTCTGTGTGTGTGGACTGTGTCCTTTGCCTGGCCTGTGAGGTGAGCTCAAATAACTCAAACCTTTTGGCACCAGGCAGCGGTGTGTACCCAACTGGACATTCATGCCTCATGACAACACATCATCTGTTCATTTTGTTGATGCAACCCAAATATGCATGATGCATGTTATTCTGGAGCTCACTTGAAGGATCATTTTGCGCTGACATTTCTGTTTGTTTTGTGTGTGTGTGTAAGAGAGAGAGGGTGAGAGTGAGGATGCGGGGGACGGGATGATAGATGCCGGGGTGAGGCCTGACGTTTACGACCCCTGTTCAGGGTAGGCTTGCTTACGGCCTGGGGGGCCTTTAGCAGGGCAGAACAAAACCTTAGAGGCCAATGAGGTCTGCATTTTTGCAGTTAAAAAAAAGAAAGAAGAGGGTGACCACTAATGGCTCAAATGTGCCCTTTAATACAAACACATTGATTTATGGAAGTCACGCCATGAGAGATTTACACCAGTGGGAAGGACAGGAGCATACTTTACTCGAGGAATGCCTACGAATTGAAGAATGCTGTATTCTAAGAATACAATTTGTTGTAATCTAGGCAAATGAATAATTTAACCCTATTCGATTGAGTAGCCAATAAAACCTTTACATAAAGTGCTATATTGTAGGAACTTTCATAAGTGACTTTGGGTTTATTCCTATTGAAATGGAAAGAAAAAAATGGTTTAGGAGCCATCGGGAAATGTGGTTTTAAAGCTCTTGTACAAGTCACAAATGTAAAAATAACTAAACTATCAGTAATAACTTTTTCCAAATGTTGGAATTTTATATGTTCAAACATTTCAGTGCCTTGTTAGAGGTCGAAATGAATTTACAGTTTACCATAACATGGCTGTTGCTTCATTGATGAATTGTTTAGAAAAATGTACAAGTTTTTCATTGTAGTGGTGCCTTGAGATGTGAGTGACAAGACTTACAAGTTACGAGCCGTCATTTAGCCAATGTTTTTCTTTTGTTTTGTTTTTTGCTGTTTTGCATGCAAATATTTGAGAAATGAAATGGCAGGGAAGGCAATCCAACTTGCTTCACAGCAAGCAGAACTTTGGCAACTTCCTCAAAAAAGTGGCTTCTCGCTTTTTATTGCGAGTCTTGATTGAAGCTTACTAAATTAAACACAAACAAAATAATCACGTTCTGCATTTAAAACAAGCACAAAACTTTGCTTTAAAGTCTACTAGCTTGATGCTAACACATTATAGGAAACATAATAGACAGGCTAACGAATAGCATTTAGGTGGCGGTGTTATAATGCTTCAAGGATATTTGAATGCAAATGGTACAGTAACAGACATAACAATTCCCACAGGGATGTGGTCTTTATCCTCTGCAAAGAATGGCAAATCTTAGTGTCGCTTTTTCACTCTCACAGAAGTTATGAACATCTTCATTAATGTGTACATGGCTGTATTGATACACAAACTGTTCTTTTCATTTTGTCTAATTATGGTATGATTTTTTTATTCCGTACTTTTTTCCTTTTTAATTATATTTTTTTTTATGGAGGGGGGGAATGGACGAATGGCATTCCCATTCATTCCAATGTGTACCGAAATGAGTTTTACTTCGACAGTGAATGAGTGAATGAGCCAATTAAAAATGGACCCATTTTTGGAACGTTGACCGTAGTAAAACACAACAACAGGCTGTATTGATAATGAGCCACACTTCCTTCATCATTTCAAACATTTCAGCATTAAGATTTGTCTCTCGGTAGTATTGTCCTGCTTTTGCACTTCCTGTGCTTGACCCTCCCCCCCTTCTAAAAAAGCCCAATATCCCCTCCTTTTGCAGGATTTAGCTTGCCCGGATTCCATGTCAAAGGTCACAGCCCAGATGTCACAGCTTACGCCCCCTACCCCGCACCCCACTCACCCCGTCAGAGATCCTCTGCGACATAATTACGCTAGGTCCTTTGTATTGAGATGCACATTATGCTTCTCTTTTGATGTGGACAAAAAGGCATCAAAGTTAAGTGTTCAATTAGGTCCTTGAGCTTGGCATCAAAAACTCTCAAACAGTTTCTAACTATGCAAAGCATGATGGCAGATTTAGGGGAACTAATAAGAATCCCTGTGAGGTTCTTCTCATATTCCACACCCGTGACCTGAGTTTTCAGAGTTTTATCTCAGGTTGACCCCCTGGCCTTGGTCTGGCTCCTCGGGCCTGTGTGGGGGGTGGTGGAAGGAGAGCCACTCCTGACCCGTCCTAAACACCTTGTGCACATAACTTGTTCTCTGATTATTCTGCTAATGTTTAGCATTAAACATCTTGATGTTGTTCTCCTGAAACAGTCACATTTTATCACTCTTCTTAGTAAATGACCACAACTGCAGGTACACGTGCATGGAAGTTGTTTGCGATTGGAGTTAGAGTAATTTTGTAGTAGTGAGGTATAGTGGTGCCTTGAGACAGTGGCTGAAATCACTTTTTTTTTTTTGCTCTAAATTACAAGCAAGAACTTGAGACTGGCTCCATGTACAGTATGTCAGTATGCCTGTTATTATACTGCCCCCGAGTGGCCAAGGCATGCACACCAAAAGGAGCAGCACAATGTCCATTGGAATTTGAAACAAAAAATGTGTCAAAACCTGTTTAATTTCCTATTTAATTATGCTTTTGATTTAATTATCTCATTACTGTATGTTTTTAGAAAGTACAATTTTACACAGTGCCATGTTTCTTATTTCCATGTATTTCAATGTGGAAAGATTATTTTCGATGCAAGTGTTACGCAACATGCAAGGAAGTTACGAACATGGTCACAGAACAAAATTACTTTGTATCTTAAGGCCCCACTTTATAAAAATATTTTTTCATGTCTTATGCGCACCATACTCTGATCTGTAGCAAAATAATGTAACCTTGGTAGGAAGGTGCACTTCAACATCACTGAATAAACACATTCTCAAAAGTTCATACCTCTGGTAAAACTTTACTATACAGCTGTTGTCACTGGATGCAGTTGTACCGAATGTATATACTGTATAACCATAGAAAGGGACATTCATGATCATGTTTGAAGAAAGCTATGGCATAATCGTGCAAGTCATTTTTAACTTACTGTCACAATATCAATACCAAAATACTAGTGTGCTTGCGAAATTGCATGTTTCTCCCCTTCATGCTTTTGTAGATTGTCAGTCAGCCAAGTCATGGTCATCTGAAAATGAACTCTATTTATTTGTTGAATTCAGTGTTCACGTTCTGAATGGAAGTTGTGGAATAATGTGGTTTTAACGTCATGTTATTTTATATCCTCAAATATATCATGTTGCACTGGATGACTAGATTTGATCTGCACCGTTTCTGAATCCTGAGTGTGAAATAAACAATTGAATTTGGTCACATGGTCAGGGTCCTTAAGGTCACCGCGGCCCACAACTGCTGTTGACCACCACCAATGTCCTTCCCTGGAGATTTTCTTAGTCCAGTCCCCACCCCTTAACCCCCCACTTGTGACTGTGAATAGAAGTGTCCACTGACCACTAAGCAGCGAAGGCTGACCTGGGCAAGATAAAGGACCTTTTTTGGTTTTTTTGCATTCAAAAGACTTATGACTGGGTCATTGATCCAGTCAAATCGTATAGTGAGAGCATCTGGCCTGCTGACATCGCTCTCAGTCCCAACACACCATAACATCCAACGCCCCCATTGACCCTACACCCACTCAGTCAGGATAAATACCGTACTCTTAATTCTCAGTGATCACAAGCAGTAAATCTTTGTCGTTCTTAATCAACGTCCACAACTGAACCCCGACATTGTTTGATTTTGTTGTTATCTACTTTCTTTTTAAATGCAGACCCACGGAGGAAGTATCACGTGAAGCTTCTGGCTTACAACTTCATTGGCGATGGCTACCAGGCAGACCAGACTATCAGCACCCCCGGATGTGTCTGTGAGTTTTGAAAAACACCTCGTGTGTCAACAAAACACAGTTTTTTTCTACGCTGTGGTACAACACTGAAAGTGCACAGGTCTAAATTTGGACTAGACTGCACATACTTTGCATACCGTAAAAATCCATCAAATAATGGTTGCTTTAAAATCGGGGTCACGAATGAAAAACTGCAATATTAGTTGCCGTTCACTGTATTTTACCTTTGAGATGTTCAATGACTACTGGGGCCCTACTTTTTAGCGGTTCATGCCGATTTCGATATTGGTCAGGATAAAATTCTGAAAACGATTAATATGCCGATTAAAAACTATATTTATAATGAATGAAATAACTCCCCTTTTCTCCCTTAATGTTTACAATGATAAATGTATGAATTACAGGCAGAACACCTGATAATGTATTTTACAATCCTTTGTCCTTTATTTGTTCAACTTTACAAAAGAGAGAAAAATCAGCAAAACATCGGCCAATTTTTTGCAGCTTTTAAAAGAGCTAAAAATAACTGATCAAATAAGCCAGGCCCTACTGAATACATATCTTTCCGATGCCAACGGCAAGCATCATTTCCCTCCTTTGCATTTCTCAGCTGTCCGAGATCGCCTGGTGCCGCCACCCCCACCGCCTCATAACGTGTACGCAAAGACCAACAGTTCGTCGACCATTTTTCTTCACTGGGGCCGACCGGCCTTCACCTCCAGTCACGCGGTCAACTACACCGTCCGATGCAATCCCATCGGCTTGCAGAACGCCTCCCTGGTGCTCTACCTGCAAACGTAAGAGCTTGTTCTTCATGCATGTGCCATCAATGTGTGAATGTATTCATCAGGCTTACTTTTTTTTTAATATCGATCTTGCATTCAGGAATGAGCAAAGCCTTTTCGTGCGAGATCTGCAGCCTAACACCAAGTATGAATTTGCTATCCGGCTTCATATTGACCAGCTGTCCAGCCCATGGAGCCCCGTGGTCTACCAGAGCACTTTCCCCGAGGGTGAGTGCCTTTGCATCTGTAAATCACAGATGCTGAATCCTATCATTGAATCATAAGGCTTGCAATGAACACACGTCAATTTTTTGTACACAACGTGGACGCTGATCTAGTGGTTAGCATGTCTACTTCACAGTTCTAATGAGCGCAGAAGCTGCTCTTAGCTACAGATCACGCCCACGCACGCTCATTCACGCCAAATAACAAATCTTCACTGTAACAGTATTAAAATAGAAGGTGACTTGTTATTTTCAGCTCATTCATTGCTGTTGACATTTCTGTTCATCTGCTGGAATTCAACTGTTGACTCCCACTGACGAATATGTACATTTGTCAAGTCCATTTTTCAAACAGGTAGTCGTGCAAGAGGGTCTCATGCCATTTATCTGGGAAATTAAAGCTTCAAAATAACCGGATTGAGGGACATCAGCAGATGGCAACATTACATCGCTTTGGATTCAAGCTTGGCACAGCTTTTGATTCTGATTAGGGCATGGATGTCAAACTTAAGGCCCGGGGGCCAGATGTGCCCTGCGGCATCATTTTTTGGGACCCGAGAAGTCACATCATGTCCGTTGACTTCATTGTTTTTGCAAATTGTCTTCACAACACTGACATATGAGATACTGCAAGAGTTTTTGTTACCAATCCCACCTTTAAAATAAACTGAAACTTAGGTGAACACACAATTTAATGGCTTGTTCCCCATCAATTTGTTGTGTAAACGTAATAACATCAGGCGTGCATGCATTTATAAGTTCAAAGTCATACAAGCCATCCGAGGGAAACTTAAGGTGGCCCGCATACTTATAAGGTGGCCCGTGAAAAAAATCTGACACCTGGATTGACATGATTTGTCTTCCATCTCTCACAGCTCCCACGCTGCCTCCCACCAACATCAAAGTGACTCTGATCGAGGAGGACACCGCCCTGGTTTCGTGGAAACCCCCAGAGGAGGCCAATCTTTCTGTTACACAGTACACAATCCTGTATGCCTCCAGAAATGAGTGGCTCACCGGAGAATGGCAGGTGGTGCAAAGAGAAGGTATGTGTATGTGTGAGAAGCGAGAGAAAAGAGCTACACAGGCAGGCAGACACATAAATCCATTCACAAAGCTTTGCTCCAGTCCTCGACAAATTGTCCATTGGAAATCAATAAGTTATTTCATCTTCACTAACATTTTCTCTTCCCTTTGTTGTGATGCGTGACAGCTTAAGTTCGCGGCGTTTGTCGTTCTTTTGTGATTACTTTGCTTTTCACCTTATTTACACACAATCTTTTGAGCCATATCTACAAGCAAGTAATTGAAATCCATGTCTATTTGCTATCAAAACATGAAAAATAATGATGGTATTGATGATGGCGGTGGGCGACTGGTTAGCGCGTCGGCCTCACAGTGCAGAGGTCCAGGGTTCGATTCCGGCTCTGGCCTTCCTGTGTGGAGTTTACATGTTCTCCCCGTCCCTGCGTGGGTTTTCTCCGGGCACTCTGTTTTTCTCCCACATTCTAAAAACATGCATGGCAGTGATTGGGCGTTCCAAATTGTCCCTCGGTGTGATCGTGAGCATGGACGGTTGTTCGTCTATTTGTGCACTGCGATTGGCTGACAACCAGTCAGACAACCAGTTCAGGGCGTACTGCCCAAAGACAGCTGGGATCGGCTCCAGCACGCCCAGCTTGTGGCGAATACTGATTGACTTATTTTATTGTTTGATTGTAGACACTACTTTTCACCAATAGAGGGTGCCAGTAAACTGAAACGGTCATCAGAATGTATTGACCACGCTTGCCTTGAAAGTCTGCGCGGGTGCCATAATATAATGTTGGCAAATCTTTGGGGCAAAAAATTTGTGCCGACCTATTTTTGTGGTGCAATTATTCGACTTAGTCGAGTTTTCTTCCCCCCAACAAAGTCGTTATTCCTCTTTTTTCTTTACTTATTTGCTCTGTCAGTGCACTGTGCTACCACAGAGATGATTACAAGGCTTTTTATATTCAAATGATGTGTCAAAATATTTTGTTCCCTCTCATTCAACAACTTTCCATGTAAACATAGTCATGAGCACAAAACAAAAATAAGAGCAATGCAGTTGTTCTGTATGGCTGACAGGGAGTATCACCATGGCGCTGCTGGAGAACTTGAAGCCTGGCCACTTCTACCTGGTGAAAGTGTCGGCGTCCAACAACATGGGCGATGGGCCCTTCTCTCACATGGTGGAGCTGACAGTGCGAGCAGATCCCTCCTCTGGTCACGACCCTCGGCTCTCGCAGGGCTCCGCACGGTCCAATGGTCAGCAATGTCTTCATTTCGTTCCATGTCTACTCTTTTTCAAACTCACGGCCTGTTCAGTTTTACTAGACTTAAGCATAGTCTGCAATGCAAAATAATTACTTCTTCACCAGAATGTTGCTTCACTTTTTAAAACCAAGGTTTTCTGTCATTTGCTCCACAGGACTGCTGTCCGCCATTAAATGCTATTCAGAAACTAAGAATATTAGATAACATGTAATTTTGCCCTTTTCCAAAAACTGATGAATGATGTAATCTGGTAGAACACATAAAAAGAAAAAAACATCTGTCGCGTGTTATGTTGTGTTGCATTGAGTCTAGAATGAAACCGATTTTATCCAAATTGTGTGAATCATTCCAGTAAATAACAAGGAATGACAAAATGCAGTTGTCAACAGGCCACACGTGGCCATGACAGAACTACAAAGTGGAAATGGATATAAAGACTTCGTTGTGGATCTATTGAAAGAGCTGAAGTTAAAATCCCCACCACTGGGAAGTAGCATTATATTTTTCATGAATCGAAACAAACTGGTTTATAAAAGGAAGTGCAGTGGAAACAAATGGTCGCCATGGAGCCCAGAGGATTATTTTGACCTCCTCATCTTGGTTTTTACAGTCTTTTCCGATGGCTTCTACCACCTAGACCAAACGTCAATGACAGGCATCACTGTGGGGGTCTCCATTGCGCTCATGTGCATCATCATCTGTGCTTTCATCATAGTATGCAGAGGCAAACACAGGTACAGTCTACTAGTTGTTTGCTATCCACGATTCAGTCAGTTTCAAGTATCTTGTGCGTTCCTCGTAGGAAACAATCAGCCGTCAAAATGCACAGAGAAGGAAGGAATTCGCTCGCCTCTACTGCAGGCTCACAGGGCCTGGCTGAGAACCCTGATGTGAGCGTTGCCGTGATGAGCCAGAATTATTTCATCGATGCCAAGGTGCTTAACACGGAATGTAACGCAGCTTTGAATCATCTACTAATCCATTTTCAGCTCTGTCAAGAATTTCTCTATTAAATCAGAATAAATTACTGGGAGCATAGATGCCAGTAATTTACTGTTATTTTGCAATGCACCCACTCAAATTTATTTGAAAAGTACAGTCCCGATACTTTATTTTGAAGTACAGTACATGGCAATATAATAACTGTGTTCTGTAATTTTTACAGTACAGTGTACGCTATTTTAGTTACCAAATCTTCTATAGGACCGCATCAAATTTACATGCCGCTTTTCTGACATGCTTCTAATAGCGGTACACTCGACATCCCCCTGGGTTCATATTTTGTATCCTGCTTATGCTTACTTTGCCTTCTTTCCTAGGGTGGATCAAACCTCATCATAAATTCCCTTGGTCCAGTTCAGTCTAGTGCTGAGAAGAAAAGCAAATGGTTTTCCTTCAGTGGCCATGGCAACAAAAGCGGTAAAGAGGTGCAGGTAAAGTAAATACCGCCACTGAAATCAAGCATATGCCAAAGTGTAATGGAACCGACTCGAATCGTTCTACTTTAACCCTTTCATGGTTACTACAGTGGACGGCTTATCAGGTTCCAGGTTATCTTTATTGGTGCATGAAAGGGTTAAAATACACCATTGTTTGTTTGTGTTGCACCCCATTTATCGAGATACGTATCCAATTGTCTTTTATTGGAGATGGACAACGCTCATGGGCATAATTTCTCACAATAATTAGGAAATATCGATATACAACACATTATTTTTGATAAACCTCTGCCAATGTTTACATCTTATAATGATTACTTCTGCAACATTTCTGCAACATCACAATGTCTTACCACTGGTGAGCTCCACTATTTCTAATTCAGGCCTGCGAGCTACTCAGGCTGGGTGTCACGTTGGTGACCCCTGTACTAAAAGTCGCGCTAGTGCTGTAACACAAATGAAAATCTCTGGTGCAACCAATGTGACCCTCAAAGCTCACACATGGAAAACCAAGTTTGTGTGTAACCTAGATGTGTTATATATATTTTTTTCTGCTCTCTGTATTGTAGAAGACGAGACACGGGACTGCTTCCTACCAGCCGGGCACCACTGTACTGACCTACAAAGAGGAATTGTCGGTCCCCGCAGAGCAGCCCGCCTCCCCGCAGAGTCTGCTTGGGCATGCCGTGGATTCGGAAGGATCTTCCAACAGCGAGGGCAGCCACGTCACCACAGACTCCGGTCGCTTCTCGCAAGACGATACGGAGATGAGCCACCTGTCGCCTGGTCCGAGCAGCCGCCAGTCGTCCGTGACGACGGCGGAGGACAGCGGTGGCGGCGAGGAAGAGGAACAAGCGTGTCGTCTAGCCCGGGACGGTCAGACGGATTTGAGGTTGGTGGAGTCGGTTGATGATCTCCGCTGTCATCAGGAATCTCAAAGCGCTCGGCCTCTGCTCTCAGTGTGTGAGGTTGTGTGAGTATCTTATGTGTGTCTGGATAAGGACAGCTAATGAGCATTTATTCCATATCCTTGATATTTAGCTTCAGGTTCATCAACTGGTACTACTTGACAATTCAGTGCACTAGTAGAATCTGTGTCTGACTAAGTTGCTAGGAACATTTTAGCAGTAGTACTGCCTACTAGTACGTAGTATGGCCTTGAGGTCTATGTATTAATAACCACTTTGCCATCACTAGGAAGATAATTCAGCGCACTAGTGTAGCATTTCAATTTTGGAATACCGGTACTCGTAGGAGAATTAACAAGTTACTAGTGAGGCAATACTTGACATCTGGGTGTTACTTGTAATATCAGTGAAGTTCGAGTTGATAACTAGTCGATTTTAATGTCACAAATCATACTAATAGTGTGCAGGTGTCAACTTGTGCAGTTTTGCCTCGCATGTAGTTGGCCTAGTCCGAAATACTACTAAAGTGGAGGTAAGTGCAGTGCACCACGCAAAAATATCATATCGCCGTGGAAAAAATCATGATTTGTATGACACTAACTACTAGTGCACTGATTTGTCTTGCCAGTGAAGACAAAGCATGTACAAGTACATGGATCCAAAGCGGGAAATCATCGATATTGAGTATGCTCAAAGCGCTTTGCCTGTGTGTGCGCCTGTGTGAGACTTTTTTTTTTTTCAAACCTTCATCCTCAAGCTTGCTCAATTTTCAGCATTTTATCTCAGCAGGCATTTGGTTTTTTTTTTTGTTGTTTTGTTTTTATATTCTTTGTTTTGTGGATCATTTTTTAAAAAACGAAATCTCACCCACCATGAATGTTAAAGAGAAAAAACTTTATTTAAGAGAGTTTATCACTGGAGCGAAAGGGAAGTCCTTTTCGCTGATTATCTACCTCGGTTCACTTATGAGCCAAACCTCCGCTGTGTATTTAATAACTACTGTCTTGTGCGACTTTCCATAACCTGTGATACTTCATGATGATTTTTTTTTCTTTTTCTGATCGTCCTCCCATTTCGTCTTGATTTTCCTTTTCCCTTTCTTATTCACTGGAATGTAAGTAAGGGCGGCGCGGCTTCCATTCCTTTCTGACGCCGGATGCAAAACACACATTTGTCTCCTCGGGTGTTGCCGAGGTCCTGAGCCAGTATTAAGACGTGTTTTCCAATCCATTCTTGAGTCACGGCGTGGAAGCAAGTAATGTATATTATTGTTTGTTTGTGTTTATGTTTGTGGACAGCTTCCCTCGCTGTTCCTGTTTTTATACTACCTCCCATTAATTTGATTCTTTGTCGGCTTTCTTAAACTCAGGGAACAAAGTTTTGGTACATTGAAAAAAAAATCATGTAGTGTTACATGGTGAACTGACAGGGTATCTTCTCAGTACTAAGTAAGCTGTGTGTCGAAATGCCGAATAGATTCGATATGAATGTATCTCTGTGCCAGTAGCTGAGACTTTCCACACAAGACCCGAATCCTTATGTGATTCTTTTTTTTTGTATTGTTTGTCTTCTACGTCTACCTTCTGCTTGTGTCCGTGGGCACACAGCAAGCGTATGGCCAGCCATTTTGAGCATTTCCTCCATATGCTTGATAGCCACTTGAAGGTCCAAGTACATTCTCATCCCTCATGAGGAAGGCAATTCAGCACACTTGCAGCATGTCAAATAAATGCTCAAATGTAATCATTTCAAATCCAGCTGAAGATGTGTGCACTTTTTGTCGTCACTAGTTAGGACTGCTTTGTCATACACGGTTGAAAACAAAACAAAAAAACATGCATATTTTGGCATAAAATGAAGACATACATAGAATAATAAAAGATGTGTTATTGACATTTATGGCAAGAATGTTGGAACAACGAAGCAAGGTCGTCGTTTGCTCCAAAACAATTTGCTGAGTTGCTGGTACTTTTATCTTTCATTTGGGATTCGATAGAAGGGACAACATTTCTGTCAACTTTTTGTTGTAAAATGCGAGACAGCCAACTGTCACAAAGGTAAAGCTTAAAACATTTCGTGAAATGTGCCCAAATAAAGAAATGAATCTGATTTCCTGCCTTGAAATTGTGAGCTCACCCAACTTGTTAAAACTTCATTTGAGTTGAATGTATTTTATTTTACAGCTTAGTGAAGTGATATTATAAAATTCCACAAATGCAATTTTGCACTTCACTAGGAGTATTTTTAGTGAGGAAAAACGGCATGCTAGTGCCTGGACCTTAAGCTGTATATCAAGATTTGAACGAAATGCTCAAACGGCTTCATACTGGTGCCGGCAGTGGCACGCAGGTACTGAACCACCTGATAATTGGCCTTAACGTGGACGGATCTCACCTCTGGGAGGCCGAGCGCGGCTTCCCGTTTCTCAGGTAGAGGACGCGAATCCATGAAGAGTGATTGGAGTAACACCGCGAGTGTTAAATCATCAGGGATGAAAGTGAAGAATCTTAATGAACGACATACGGTTCAACTTCCTGAAAATGTCTATTTTTATGAGAGGCTTTGTACTACTGAGTACGCGATGTCGTTGAATCTCGCTCCAGATATCTTTTTTTCTTGTTTTCCTCTAGAGTAGATAATGATTAGCACTTGTCTGCCAAGTCGTTTTATATTAGTAGGCCAATGCGTAGCGGTGACCGACGCTAGGACCCAAAGACATGTTTCCATACCTGACATTGAATTTGTTTTAAATTAGGGCTGAATGATTTTTAGAAATGATCAAATTTTCTCCCTCAATATCGCATTTGGGAATTAATATGCCACTTCTCTTTCAAGTTCTTCTTTACATGTATTTTTAACAAACAGTAGCAATAAAACAAGCGCTATTAAAATAAACAATGTCTGCTTTATCATGTTTACGCTAAAATCAAATCAAATGAATCATGAATGCATATGAACGACCGTTTATTTATCGACTTCAATTCAAGCTGGGAACTGACTAACTTGCAGTCTTTTAAGCGTTCACTGCGACAAGCAAGTGTGGCGTAAACATGTATGTCAAATGTCAATTTGAATTCAAGAAATTGTTCAGCCCTAATTTGAGTCTTGTCAGCGGAGAGGAGAATGTGGAATGATCAAATGCATTTGACCAAAGATGAAGATCAGCCGAGGCGCTGTTCTTCAAAGCCAAGCCTTTAATGCACATTAGTGGCCTTGAACTAGGACAAGTTCCCCCCAGGAAAGTGCCAGCAGCATTCACGTCCATGAGTGACAATTGCTAATCATTCCTATGCTGCGCACAAAAACAAATGACCTTCTTGCTGAGTTCCTCCAAAACTGATGCAACCAGATGTTTTGTACATTGTAGGTGAGAAATATATGCATTCTTAGTGATATCTGTGTTGCAACGGTGCGGCCGTGTTTGCAAACGTGCACCCAATGATCTTTTCTATGATTCCGATGCAGCTCTATCTTGACTTACAAGTTCATTGAAAATGACATGAATATCGAAATGAATAGTTCCGTTCCCCTCAGGAAGGACCCGATGTGTTTTGAAGAAGTATCAAAGCACAGTGAAACATTCAAGTCCTTTAACAAAAGACTGCAGCAGAAAGGTCAGCGGGTGCACAGATACATTGGCTGCTTCTAATCAGAGGATTTAATCGGAAGTCGTTTTTGGATGATACAATCAGTTACATTTTCTTTTCAGGAGCAAAGATTATAAACCAAAGATTTTTTTTGAAAAGGTCACCGTTGCATATTGGCGAGAACGGATCGGTTCAAATGCATCGTTTCTATTTGTGGCTTGTTGAACTTGGCCAGTCTTCTCATATGGTTGAGAAGAAACTACGGCACACTGCGCGAAATATTGTGATGGTATTTTGTTTTGTGTTTAGGATTCCGCTAAAGGGAGGTGTTGTCGTGGGTTTTTTGAATCAGTGGTTCTGAGAATCTGGCCAAATGCAACTTATTCACACATGAGAACAACCTTGCATGTTGTCCTGCTCTCTTCTCATGCGTTGCTATCCGATGATGTGAATTGCAAAGAATGGAATTAACAGGTTTCTCGTTTTTTTTCCCCCTTTGGGCAGTAATGTTGTGATAATGAGTTCAAGTGTCGAGAGCCGTGGGTCATTTATATAAAACTCAGGGGGACCCTGGCTGCTCCTCCTCAGAAGACAAAGTCAGGATAATTGAATGTATCTCTTATTATTATCATGCTTTTGTTAATGCTTGTCTGTTTGTCATGTCATCACAATGAATTTGTTTTTCACAAAATTGTTTAGATTTTAGACTGTGTTTACTTGTGAAAAGTCTGAGTCTCAATAAAACACAAAAATATAACAAACTTGTCTTTTTTTCAAACAAGTGTTGAGTATTTAGTGTATCAAAAACCTGCATAGCTGTCTCTAAACCTCACTGATGATTATTTAATTTTATTTGACAACTGGTACCATCAGACACCATTAGCAGTCATTTAAATCCATGAACACGAAGCACAAATGAACACATCAATTCTTTGATCCACTGATGAAAGGACACTTTGATCCTCTCCTCTTTCATCTATAACTGCTTCAGACAACAAAGTGTATGCAGAAAAGTGGTGAAGATTGCACGACTGTCTGTGTCCTATGTGTTGTGTTGTGTTATTTTTGTTATTTTGACTTCAAAATGGCACTGCGAGAGTGGCTGCCTTTCCAGCAGCTCCTATATTTTGTTGTTCTACTTCTTCCTTTCATAACTTTGCTGCTGTGAATTAGGAATTTCTCCATTGCGAGACTAATAAAGGTTTTCTTATACTCTTAGATCAGGACAAAATACAAACACTGTCTTTATGACCCCCATTCTGCTTGCCCTGGATGCTAATCTAACATTCAAGACTTCATCTTGGTTTATTCTTTCTGTAGCTTTGGTTTGCCATCGACATGTTTATCAGATTTTGGACTTATTTTACGTTTAAAAATATAAAGTCATATACAACATACTGTATACTGTCATATGCACCAGTTGAGTGACTACATGCCACTGTAAATGGGAAATGATCAAATTTCACTTCCTTGGTCTGAAAATGATCAAGTACAAATATACCTTTGTTCATCTATCCTTGCCAGCAACATATACCTGTAGTGACAGAGCAATTAAATGATCTTTCCTTGGATGGCTAAAAGCTACATTAAACCCGTGTGTCCAACGGTTGCCATTTATAAGTATTGCATTATAGTAACCCCTTTTAGCACGTCTGGATGTGACGTAATTGGTTCACCAGAAGAGAAGCCGTGTTGGGCATGACAGATTTGGATGCTTTTTGTTTCTGTTGCAAATAAAGGTAGGGGAAACATTGCACTAGTTTATGAAATCAAACAGGAGTCATCGGCACTAAAAAAAAAAATACAATCTTTTTTCCTCCCATTTTTTCATGAGCTAACCTGTCAGAATTTTTCTGGGTATACAAACGACATATTTGGAATGTTGTTAAAAATAATACACGTTGGAAAATGCTTAATGCCATGGGTGCAGCTCATGAAAAATGATACATTATACAGTAGTGAATCATAAATGTCCGCGTGTTCTGTCTTCTTGGGCTCCCGTCACTCGAAAAAGGCCAAATAAAATGATTTAACCATTATTAAACATTGTCATTTTTTTTCAATGACAATGGTTTCATATAGTGTACAAGCGAAGAATGTGTTAAACATGGACGCATGATTTCCTTTCCAACGTTAGGAATGCGGTATGCTTTCTATTTAGTCACGTTTTCTTGTTTATGTTTTCAAAAAAGCGACGTCGTCAATTTCCAACATGCACACGGTTGGTCCCGCCCCAACTCAACTAGTTTGGCTAACGCGTTGCCTGTTGGGAAATGATGTTTTGTCAGTTCGATACATGACTTTCTCTTCGCCATCCTCTTCTACTTTAAAACTACATTTCCCAGGAACTACCGGCTTTGTTGTGACTGTGAGCCCTGGCCCGTGAGTCGTGCAATAATTATTGGCCTGCCTGCAACCAGCTGCATCGTCGGTGGACACTAAAATACAGGTTTCTTCTGTGAACATTTTCTTTGAATAATTATTTTCGCTAGTTTTTCGGGATAATGATTTGACGTTATTGACACGAATTGGTGATGATGCACATTATTTCTTGTTACTTAGCGCGTTTAGAACCAGTTAATCAAGGCAATATAACGTCATTGCAAAACACTGTCGCGCAACGTCACTGTTCTGCTTTTTTTTGGGGGGGGCAAATGGACTAACTCGTATATTCAACGACTTTGCCAGTGTGCTGCTTAGCAAAATGCAAGGACGGCAGCTTTTATTGCCATTTCAAATGTCTTATTATAAACTACTTAACGTCACGCTTTTCAAAATGGTGACATATTAACTCAAATTCACGAGCATAACTGATGAACTCGACCCATGAGTCAGAGTCTCTGACACATGGTGGTGGTTGGTGTTTTATGACGCAACAAGGCCCCTTCGTTGAATAAAACGTTGCCTGGTGCAACTCGTGTGTTGTAAATAAAAAATGCGTAAGTGTTCAGTTCATCTTTTTGCAACTTCCCCAGCGTTGCTGTCAAACTGGCATCATGTCAAACACATCCAGTGATACCGAGTCGTCCTGTGGCTGGAGCATCATCAGCATGGAGGTGAAACACTCAACTGTCACAAGAGCTGCAGCTGTAACTAAGCACTTTAGAGAACACGAGAGAAAACATTAACACTAATACAAACATAGCAAACCAACAAAATATTTTTTCCATTCTTCGACACGCGAAAAGCCTACTATCACTAATTGATTGCACATATCGTCACAGCTTGAGCATGATACCCACTAAAATGAAAAAATGTATGCATTCAAAAAAGTCAAATTTATTAAGCACCTACTGGGAACATATATGTTATATTTACTACTCACAGAAAATGACTGGAAATTTTGCTTGAGCCTAAAATGCACTCTCGCCTTTACAGGCAAACTAAGTTTAACCTCTGAACTTTTGACTGCACACGTCCAACTGTTCATGATTGAGTACCGTAGATGTCGCGCAACTTGCCATTTTGTAACTGAAAACATTTCCATGGATTTCCACTTTTTCTCTGGCTTTTGAAGACAATTTTCACTTTTGTTGCATCAGACTCATGTCTAAATGTGCAGAGTGAAGAATTTGAATAATTTCAGTTGAATTATCTATCTATCATATTAGCTAGCTACCCTATTCATTAATATGAGACAGCGTTTAAGAAATACTTTGTTTTTTTTCCGCCAGTGCTTTCTACCATCATTATTACCGATTTGTTTTACTGTTTATTGTTTATGTTAAATTGCTCCATGTACAGCACTTTGTATGCAGCGATGGCTGTTTGAAAGTGCTCTATAAATACAGTTGAGTTGAGTTGAGTAAGTCTCATTGGATTGAATGATTGCCTAATTAAGTGCCCAATGAATATTTATCAATGCCCCTTTTGAATACTAATCAAATCAGAACAGCTCTGGTGTATTGTGGTCAACTATGATCTTTTTAGATCATATGTCTAAAATTATCTTTGCTGGAGCCTAACAGTTCACATCAAATGAACTGTGCGCTGAAATCCTCTAATGTCTCCACACTTTGTATTATGCTTATAGGGCTCCGATATTGAGACTTTGGTGGCAGACATCACGGGACAGCCTGTAGCTGATGCCCAAGAAGGTTCTGCTTTGGTGGAACCCGAACTGCAGGACTCTCAAGACTCAACTTCTGCTTGTATGCATCCCCCTGTTAAGAGCGACACTGATACGAATCATAAATGTACAAAGTATTACTCTGAAGCATGTCTTTGGACATTTCGTTAACGGTACATCTGAATATGACCTTTTGGAAGGCTGCGTTGAACAAACTTTAGTGACCTTCTGCTGCAGTTTCAAGACGATCTAGTTTCGTGTTAAGCGGGGTCCTCGCATACCGAATACCTTATGAACCATTTCTTAAATGTGAGAGATTATGGAAAGCCATCTGAGCATATATTCAATATCCTAAGACAATTCAACACTTGCAGAACAACTAGGGCACATTAAGAATGACTGACTTCTTACTAGTGATGTGTACACATTTCTGTACGCTTGTAGAATGACTTTGGCAAACTAGTAGAACTACACGATAACTAGTGAGGCAAAATTAGTCGTCATCTCAGTGCGAAAAGTCGGGTGCGGGACCCTACTAGTGCATGACACGTGCCGACTAGTCAGGTCAATATGTGTCACAAGAGCAGCACAGTAACTTAATCGCATACTTATAGACCAAAAGTGGGACCGGTTCTGAAAGAAAATTTAGATGTAAGACTAAAATGAGTCGGGTGCATGAGAATAACTTCTAATTGTAACGTTATTTCCACTGCTGCCGTACGCTACTTTTTTGACATTTCTGAACACTAATAGTACAACTACTCATTATTGGTGTGGCAAAACTGCATTAGATGACATCTGCCCACTACTATTGGTGAAACCCTAGGTGCTAACAAACATAATTTTATAATGTCACTCATGGTGCGAATAGCACACAGTTGTAAAGAAATGTGCAACTTTGCATCGTTAGTAACATTTACCTGTTCAACTAGTATGCCAAAGTTTTCCTGGACATCACGAATGTGGGAAAAAAAATTGTCAATTGTCTTTGAGGGAGGCCTCGAGCATTTATTGGATATTCTTGTTACAAGCTTGAAAGTGAAGTTAGGCCAAAATTGGCACTCGTAGTGGAGAAAGACATTAACTAGTAAGACAGTTGTTCTGCTAGTGCTCTGTCGTCATACTCGTACGCTGAATTGTCTTACTAGTGAGGAGTCGGACAAGAGCACACGTACATGGATGGACCTCAAGTTGGAGAACAAGAACATTGAATAACTGACTTTTCACTTGAGCTTTTCCTCACATTTGATTGGAAAGGGCGTTCATTTTATATTTCTCCCAACTAATGCTTCTGAAATTTCTAGCTGCATGTAATGATGACAAAGATAGCTCGCTGCATGACACACTGGGAGACCAAACCATGGACAAGACAATGTGCACCTCAGAGGTGAGAAGAACGTCACACGGGTAACCTCACAGCCACACGGTCGCGACTTTCTGTACAAACGGCACCTCGCCCCCCCTCAGGGTGGAGCTGATGACCCGGCGGGGGAAGACCGTGTCGCTGTCTTGTCCTTCAGCGACCACTCGCACATTGTGACGCTACAAGAGCTGAAGGAGGATGAGTGCGACGGCGCGGAGGGAGCGCTAGTTGCCGACGAGGGCTCGTTTCTGGGCATGTCGTGCAGCAGCCAGTATGCCTTCACCGCCACCGCAGATCCTGGTAGGACCTCAAAGCCTCGATGCTCGTGACTTCTGGTTGAACCATTCGTTACGTTGGGGAAGAATGTTCCCCCAAAAATTATCCCGCGACATCTACCTTGTTATTTGTTCATTTTACATCACCAAATCAGGTCTGAGGTTGAGTGACTGGAAAGTTGCGCAAAGCCTTGTGAACTTTGGCTGCCGTCTACTACGAAGTCGGCTCGCAAGAGGCCGGGCTTTTTCAGGTGGTCAAAACGTGTTCGCGATCAACTAATCAACAAGAGAAAGCAGTCGGGACACATGCCCAGACTAATCCTGATCACTAATATGCTTTGCTGTTTTGCACCGTTTTGCTGCTGGTTTGTATTTGGTGTCTTGTTTGCCACGCACATACTTAAGACTTGTGTTTCCCCAAACTATTGAGACACCGTATATTACATTGGAAAAAATCTGGTGGCACACCATCAAACAAGTATATATCGCCTATTGAAATAATCATATCTCATCTGTATTTCCTCGCAAAGTTGTTGAGGTCTGTTTAGTTAACACGGAGCTATTAAAATGAATCCTCACTATTTGTGGGGGATAGGGATGGAGCCCTGCTGCGAATAGCAACAATTAGGATTTGCAAAAAAATTTTTAAATTGGTGTCAGTTTTTTCATAATAAAAACTCCAGCTCTTGACTGTTTAGATGCCTTTCAGCACATCTGTATTATTAAATGGCTTTTGTGATTTGCAATGCGTTAAAGTTTTTTTTAGATTACAAAATGGACAACTGGGAGCTCCCAGACTCAGCAGCATGTCGTCTAAAGTTACATGAAAACAAATAGCTCCTTCAAGTTTACTACAGTAATGGTTTTCTACAAAGTCAGTGTTATTTAACAGAAAAGTTCATCTTTTCCGCGTACTTTTATCTCTGTTTTAAAGCTCAAAAACAAAAAAGTGTATCCTCGACACAGCTATTGGCCAGCAGAGAAGTGAACATCACATCCACACGACCGCCTTCTCTCCGTTGCCCTTTGTGGGTGTTCCTTTTTTCTTGTGTGAGCCAGCTCGACCTCTTTGTCATACTGGCTTTCTGTGGCAAAAAGTCGTGAAACATGCGCAGCCATGATTGACTTTGACTTGCAGCACTTTGCGATCAACTTCTGCACCGGCTATAATGTGGTTTACACAGACACACAGGCACTCGCTCACCCACTTTTTTCCATATCACTCTGATCGGCAACCTTATCTCAAGCGGTTCAACCTGTCCCTAGAGCTATGTTGGTTGACGTAGCAAATTAGCGGCTAGTTCTTAGTTAGCCTGCAAGCTTACCCCTCCCTATTGACTACTAGTGAGTGTGTGTGTGTGGGGGGGGGGGGTAGCTTTATTTATATAGCATATTTAATACACAAAAAACCTTGGCATGTTTTATACGATTGAAAGTACAAATGCTGTCATTTCAAGTGATTAACACTCCTGCCGCGTGTAGCAAGATGCTAGCGAGCAGAGCTGCCTCTTTGCTTGTGTTTATATAATATTAAGGGGTAATGATACAAGTGCCTGTAGTTGTGATTTAAGATAAGAAAAGAAAAAAAGATTTGTAGAAGACAGATTTATTACACTTTAGCTAAAGTCTGCAGCCTTAACTTAGCTTCGCTTACTGGACGGTTAGCAATATTTTCTCCTCTCCCAGTGTGTGAGTCTTGAAAGGCAGAGCAACCTCTTGGAGCAACATGCAGTTTTCGCTGTCGACTGGCAGTTACTCACTGCACGAGCAACCAAGCTAGATGGTGCTGTGGGTTGGCCAATGCCCGAGAGAGTCACAGCCACGGTCTCGGCAGACAGAGCCAAAATAACTGTTTTTAATTGCTCGCCGTTGGATTGATAAAAACAAAAAACAAAACGCATATGTCGATAACCGCCAAAATGCCAAATAACGGCCCCGGTAATCGGATGATCACTGGTTTGAAACATCCTACAGGTGAGCAGGCTAATTGGGAACACATGAGTGCCATGACTGGGGATAAAAGGAGCTCCCCTGCATTTCATTCACAAGCAAAGGTTGGGTGAGGTTTCAAAACATACTACATACTATTGCAAGGAATGTAGTGATTTCTTCGACCCCTAATATCGTCAAAAGGTTCAGACAATCTGGGGAAATCACGACATATAAGTGGCAAGGCGAAAAAACAACATTGAAAACCTGTAATTGTCAATCCCTCAGGCGGCACTGCATCAAAAACGGACATCAATATATAAAGGATATCACCACATGGGCAAATGCGACAGAATTGAATTCTGGAGCAAATTACAGTCCGAAGAATACGGTTTTGACTCATCTTTGATTACATTAGTTACATCTTAAGAAATAGTTTGGCATCATTACAGGCACTCTGAAGTACGGACAATTTTTTAAAAATGTTGTCACTCTTCAATGTAGAGCAGTACATTTCTACATTGAATTTTCTTTTGGGTTTTTTTTTTAATCCAAGAAAGAAAACAGTACCGTACTTTTCCACAGTGAGGCCATTCAAAAGATGTCACATATGCGAATGTAAATTATTCCTCTACCATTATGCAATTAGTGATGTAAATTATTTTGCGCTGTCGAATTACAACACATGGCTCGTTTTAAATTAGATCGAGTAGTTTTTGCTGAATGAAAAAAACATTTGTCATAATGACTCAAATGAAAGCCTCTGCATGATGAAAAAGTACACACAAAGTACTTACATCAGAATTATTTTGGCATGAATAACCTCACGTATGTATGCATGTTATATATCTCATATTTACTCATTTCCCCTTTGTTTATTGAATACACATTGTGATGACTACATTGACTTCTGCATGCGTCTCTGGAAGTTTTCCCAGGCCAGCCGCCACCCGCAGCCCCAAATTCCAGCAGCAGCGATGACGAAGCGGCACCAAACTTGACGTTGCGAAGGCGCAGGATGAGGAGGAATACAGCAAACGCCGCAACAGAGTCTTGCGAGGAGGAGGAGGAGACAACCGTGGAGTCTGAGGAGGAAGATGAGAAACAACAGCTGGAGCAAACCGCTGTCGGACCGGCGACGCCGCGAGCGCGATGCCAAGGCAGTGGGACCCTCAACTCCTGTATCTTACTCACCCTTGTCATTGCTCTCAGCATGGGCTTTGGACACTTCTATGGTATGTAATCAGCCACCGAACGTGTTTTTATTTTACGTGTGAGTAGCACATTGCACTCGTGGTTAGCGCATCTGTCTCACGCATGGGAGGTTCAAGGATCGGCCCTTCCGATGTGGAGTTTTCATGGTTTTCATCTTCCTCCCACATGTTAGGTTAATTCAAGGCTGTATTTGCCAGCCTTTGTCTTGCCCAAATTTTACTGAATAAAAAAATCAAACAGCTCAGTATCAAATAAAACGATCACAATAAGTGCATAAGTGCATCCTTGCATTTCCAAAACCATCATATTTTCAGAAAGGAAAAATGTTTGTTGACCCATTAACATGAATTGTGTCTTCTTTACAGGCACTGTGCAACGACAAGAGAGACAGAAAACTGCAGACAAAGTCAGAGAGAGTGAGCTTGACAGTGTGAGGGACGTGCTTCATGATCATGTGAGTATTGATAGCCCACTTTTTCATCAATCTTTTATTCTAGAAAGTGGATGTATTAATGTTTCATGGAAAAAGACAACTATCCATGGCTTCCAGTCAATTGAGGTGACTTTTACATCATTTTGTGTGTCCTTTTTGTTTCCTTGTGCAGGTCAAGAGCGACAGTGTTGGCCTGGACGATTGGGATGAGCAGCAGCTTGTTTCATTGCTCACACAGGTCATCAAGAAGATGAGCAAAGAGAACATGGAGCTCAACGCCATGCAGGAATTTGTTCAGGTAACTTCTTTTTCCTTTCAAAAGGCACGAATGAAAAGATTTCTTCGACTGGTTACCAGCAGAGGCGAGGCATTTATTTGCGGGCCCAAGTGAGCAAACTGCCTATGCAATAGTAAGGTCCATGCACTTATAGAGTATATGAATGGACTAGCAACGACTCTGCGAGAGAAATGCAGTTCATGCAGTACACAGTTTGTGTTTTACAGCAATACTTAAGCATATTTATAATTTCCTATAAACCTGTGAATGAAATAGCTCAATTATGAGTTACGAATAAAGGCGAGTGGCGTACGTTCTTTGCCGGTTACATTCAAAAGAATGGGAATGAGCCCCGCGTTTTCAAATACCCATTTTTTCATCTTCATCCTCGCCCGTGTCTTTCTGTAGCAAACTGCATCTTCCTTGACTGGCACTCTATCTTTTTAGAGATGAAAAAAAGCGATGAGGTACAAAATGTATGAGGAGCCTCAGCATCCAATACAGACTCACCCAGTTCACATCACGGGGAGTCTTATGCTTAATTCCGCAATGTGAGTTGATGAGTGGCCAACTGTCTTTTTTAGCAGTGCTTGGGTCCTGGTCGCATTCGGAATTCTCGCGCCGTATGCAGTCGGCCAATATCCTCACTATAGTTAGACTCAGTCATAAGGACACATACAAAGAAAGATAAACATTCAATCTGACATTCAGATGATCTCTTTGATTGGCAACTGGATTCACGCTGCCTGCGCTGAAGTCAGGCCAATGCACCACTACATCATTCGTGACGTTAGCATAGTTGTTATGCTACTCATAAACCTTCAAACAACTGCTGCTTTACACATGAAGCGGTAACATATACAAATGGAGCATACACCTGACTAAACACAATCATTTATTCTCTCTATTCTGCTCACTTTTTCACTTTTACAGTTCACAGGAGTTGTCTCCCCCACCCCCCATTCTTTTTTTTCTGATCCCAATTAGGTCCAGCTCGACGCCCAGGCACTGTTAGCAAGACAGAGGGAGGTGGAGAACCTGGCATTGACCACCATGAACCACCAGCTGCAAAACTCTTTGGGGCAAGAGGAAAAGTCCCTGTCCACCTTGCAGGACGAGCTGAGGAGCCTGCGCTCCAGGATTCGAGATCTGGAGGCTACGGGGGCCACAGCCGATGCGCTGCTGTCCGAAAACCGGAGGCTGAAGGCGGAGCTGGAGGGCGAGAAGGAATTGAGGAAGAAGTTCAAGAAGGAGAGGGAGCTTACATATGAGGCAGAAGCCCAGGAGCTCAGGTCCCGACTGCGGGAGCTGGAGAAGAGGCTGGTCTTTGAGCAGCAGCGCTCTGACATGTGGGAGAGGCTCTACCTGGAAACCAAAGACAACCAGGCTAAAGGAGACATGGACCCCAAAGTGATGAAAGCAAAAGTGCGCACATCGGGGATCGTGAAAGAGACATTTGATGCGGTCAAGAACTCAACCAAGGAGTTTGTCCACCATCACAAAGAGCAGATTAAGAAAGCCAAGGAATCCGTGAAGGAAAACCTGCGCAAATTCTCCGATTCCGTCAAATCCACTTTCCGCCACTTCAAGGATTCGGCGTCCACCTTCCTCGACAAGATGATGAGAGAAGATACAAAATATTATGAGGCGAGAAAGTACAAGAAAAAAAAGGATCATCCCAAACAGGACGCCAACACACGCAAACCAGGGGATAAAGTCCATAAAGAGCAAGGCCAGAGCGCCAACCTCAAAGGATGTCGAGGAGTCTTCGATTGTGCTTACCGGGAGTCCACGAGCGTTTTCAACAAAGCCACGGAGCCCATACGAGCAGACGAGTTCCACCAGCTGCTGTGGAGCTACTTGCAGCGGGAAGTCCACCACTTCCATCACTGGAAGGAACTGGAGAGCTTCATCAACGGCTTCTTCCACAACGGCCTCTTCATCCACGACCGCATGCTCTTCACGGACTTTGTGAGCAGCGTGGAACACTACCTGGTCAACATGCCCGAGTACCACGGCCTCCACGACGACGTCTTCGGAGACGTCGACGACTTCATCTACAGACACCTCTTCGGAGACGCGTACGCGAAAAGCGATGGGCCCAGGTGAGCAGACTGCTGACGTCCCAACTGTTCCGCAAGGTAAAGGGGAAAGAGCCGTCGCCCTCCACTCAAATCTAAAATATCTCAGATTACCTTTCCCAGGTGAAATGAATGGCAACTAAACTGCCTCATTAACCCCCTTAGGTGCTTTTCAATAACAAAAAATAGCTATGTACACCGTTGTAGAATAGTGTAAAATAAAGTGATACTGCCTGCACTAAACCTAATCTTAATTTAAGTTAGAGACTGTAGTTATGTTCAGGGGTTATCCGGCTTTTCGCCCAGGATCAGCTGGGATAGGCTCCAGCAATATTCCCATGACCCTCTGTGTGTGTGTGTGGGGGGGGGGGGGGGGGTGGCCTGGTGATTTGAAAAAAGGGCGGCACAGTGAACGACTGGTTAGCACGTCTGCCTCACAGTGCAAAGGTGAAGTTTCGGCCTTCCTGTGTGGCGTTTGCAGGTTCTCCCTGTGACTGTGTGTTTTTTTTTCCCCATGGGTACTCTGGTTTCTTCCCACATGCCAAAAACATGCACGGCAGGTTAATGATGGAACACTCGAATTTGTCCCAAGGTGTGATTGTGAGCGTGGGTGGTTGTTCGTCTGTGTGTGTGTGGCCTGCGATTGGCTGGCAACCAATTCAGGAATCACCCCAAAACCTCAATGACCTGAGGTATGTGTGTGTGTGTGTGTGTGTGTGTGTGTGTGTGTGTGTGTGTGTGTGTGTGTGTGTGTGTGTGTTTGTGTTATTTATTTATTTATCGCGGTTAATGGGGACCAAAACCACCCGCGATAAACGACAGTGGTGCAGTCCTAACCACATTTCCGTCACACGCTTTGTTGTTTGAAGCAGTTTGAGATGAAAGAGGAGAGAATCAAAGTGCTCTAATTTTGTCAAATGCGTGAGTCGCCTATGACTCTCTTTCATCATTGTGTTCTTACTTGTAAATACTCCCTTTGTTCAGTCTTGAATCTCCCAGCGGGCCTCTCGAACGACCAGACTCGGACTCCCGAGAGGAGTCGAGGACAAAGCATCAAAGTCGCCGGCAGCAGAGACAAAAATTGCGGCATCAGGGTGAGCGACGAAACCGACACATGGCCGACGTCAAAATCGAACTGGGGCCCATGCCGTTGGATCGCAAATACTGTATTGAATGAATACTTTTGGAGAGTTTTGATGTCGTGGTGTGGGAAGACCTCCTTCGTGCCACAATGGGTTGCTCTCGTCAGTTTGCACAATGTTTTGATATGTTTTAACGCTACTGAATGTCAGGTGTGCTTTTCCATCGGAACATTTTCAGACGCACTTTAAATGTAGTGGCTTTGGATTTAGATCTTTTTATGTTTAGAAAAGAGCATCTGATTTGGAAGGCAAACGATGAAACCCTAAAATACAATACAAATCTGCATTTGAGGATGCCCCCCCCCCCCTTTGCAACAACTAACTAGTCCCATCTTAGACTAAAAAGTGTTAAAATACCTTTCTACCCAAATGAGACACGAATGCTGTTATGGCCTCCAAACGTTGCTAAGTTTTGAGAAAAGTTACAAATGTTGACCGCGAAGCAAAGTGGCAATGAATATGTGCCGGTCTGATTTTCAAGCTGCACAGACAAATCGCTTAATTTGTCAAGGTTGTTTTTAAAATCGAGCTATAGCTCAGTATCTTAACACTTTATGGTCTCTTCCTGAAAGTGTGCTCTTATAATATACTCTTTAAAATAGCCGATTGGCAGCTCAAGCCATAGTGATGAGGAGGGATTTCAAGCTCCCAAGTTCAAGCTTGTGTGATGCGATTGCTTTCGAATGGTTGCTGTTCAAACATTTCTTTTTCTAACGTGCGTGTGCAAAGGGGGGGGGGGCGGATGACAAATTCACACAAGCTTTTTTTATGCATAAAATCTTTTAAAACCTTTTTGAACATTTAGTGCATAAAATCAAACATGATCCTGTGGTTGTCGCTGCCTTTCATAAATAAAGATTCTTCCTCCAACTCCACCCTCGGGAAAATGAGTGTGAAATATATCGACTGTTTTCGTGTAGTTGTTTTCATGCAGAAATGCTGTGATCTTCTACAAGATATGAAAAAAAAAGTCAGCATTAAAGTACCACGTCTGCTTTGAAGCCAGATTTGTCTGCACTTTTACCTTTTCCATCACGTCAAAGAGAACCAAGTGAGTAGGAAGTGAATGCGCATGTGGATACGAAGTTCGGAGCCAGAGAAGCGGGTCGTCATTGAATACGTCCGATTCGTTCACATCGTCCACCTGGCTGAGATTACGCAGGCACTCGGGAAACCTCATCTTTAGTGGGCAGTGGACATGGCTGCAAGGGGAGAAAGAATAAATTTGAAGATCTATGTACGGTGCATCCAGACAGTATACAGTGCTGAACTTTTTTCCATATTCTCATGTTATGGCCTTGTTCTAAAATTGAATCAATTTTTTTTCCTTCACTCAAAATTCCACAAAGCACTCTATAATGACAACAGTTTAAGTTTTGTAAATGTATTAAGAAAAAATAAATAAATGAGGAACATAGAGCGGCTATAGAGTCACGATCGGTGTGTGCGGCTGTTTTTATTCCGCTAGAACTAGCGGCGCCCTAATCCATATGAGAGGAATTATGACCTGTTTGAAATATTGGTCAGTATTAAACACACTCCTCATTGCTTCTGCTAGAAAAAAAAATAACACCAGGGTTGCTGGATCGTCCAGGGCCTTCTTTTGGACCTGAGGCATAGAGTCCCAATGTTGTTTTGGGTGAATGGTCACAACCAGTTTGCCAAATGTAATTTGTATTTTTAAAAAAACAAAAGACAGAGTGCCTACTAGAACATCTTAAATTCATCAGACATTCTCCCACATAACATGAGTTTGAATATGATTGGTTAATTCTGAACAGAGTGCAAGTGCACTCTTGTGCAACTTGCTTATCTTTTTTTTTCTTTCAATTGAGTTGCACAGTTCATAGATCACTTTAATGCTGGAAATTGATTTGGAATTGATTTATCTTTGAGTAGCCGTGTGGAGACATTTCATATCCACTGTCGTCATTCATAACCTGTACCATGATGCTCCCTTTCATAAGAAGGCTGTATCTGGGAAAAAATGGAAGCACTCCAACTGCTTTCCGCATTTGGCACCTGTAGTAAGGTGTTGAGTGGCAGGACATGGCAAAGAAGACATCCGGCCGTGAGTTGTCGTGACAAAGGGCGTGGATGTGGCTCATGACGTCCAGAGCGCCACGCTGGTGAATCAGGCCCGTGTAGAGGGCTATGAGCAGGTTGGATGCCAACAAACCAGCAGCGGCTGCTCGTCGCCAAACTCTCATCCGAGCCATCGTTGTTCCTGATGACGCGCACAAATACTTAAACGTGGGATGGTTCAACTTTCATGCTATTTGTCATGAAAACCACCTTGCCTTGCATCTTGCGCTGAAAGATGACAAATCTTTTCATTTTTATTTCAAATATGACTTCATACGTGTTGTGTTGTGTTGTGTTATTTTTGTTATTTTGACTTCAAAATGGCGCCGCGTGAGTGGCTGCCTTTCCAGTAGCTCCTATATTTTGTTGTTCTACTTCTTCCTTTCATAACTTTGCTGCTGTGATTCTGGAATTTCTCCATTGCGAGACTAATAAAGGTTTCTTATCTTATCTTATCTTATCTTATATGCAGTTGAGTGTGCAGTAAAATTGAAAAGTACACTGTATGCTTGTAGTTATGAAAACAAACAAAAAAATGGGATTGGCAGGTCGGGCTTTTCAAGATCGGGACTTGGCGTTTGGCCAGAAAATTGTGATTGTTGCACCCTTAATAATTGTAAATCCTCATTCAACATGAACTAAACTGGTCTGCTCTGAACTCTGAAACTCCCAAGCCTGAAAATTGAGTCTTACTCTGGCTCTGCACACCCCAAATATGTGAATGAAATTAAGTGTTGTGTTTTCCTTCACAGAAACTGGGAAAAAAAAACCTCCCCTAATAAACAGGCAATGAGTCCTTTGGACAGCTGTTGTAGGAAGTTGTAATCGGGACTTACCACAGAAGATCATACAAAAGGGAAGCACAGGGTAGATGTATCTCAACTCCTTGTGAGGAAGCAGACTGGAAAAGAATTTCACGACATGATCTGATGCGACCAGGGTTAATATTAGTAGGTCTGTGACGAGAGCCAGTGAGAAAATTTCGATACTTCACCTGTGCACCCCGATGGTCCAGGTGATGGCCACCAGCAGGAGAGTGTACTTTCTGAACGCGAGGGAGCATCCGTACAAAAAAAATGGCAAATGGGGGCCCATTACGACTGGGAAACCCTCAGTGAGGTACCAGTGCCAGGGATGGGTGCCGAATAAACTGGCCACTCCATCCAAGACGTTCACCTTCAGGAAGTTGAACTGCGTGAAGATCCACTACACAACAGAAAACAACCGATGAGCCCAAAACATTCTTTCTTTTGCACACACTAGATACACTGGACTTATTTCTTCAAAACGATGTCTTGGCACATTATCAGAAATCAGGTTTTGTGAAAAATTGATCGTGGAAGGAGGCTAATTCTGAATAGGTTGTATGGGCCCCTTTAGCTAAGTTAAATTGTTGTTGTTGTTTTTTTAAGATAAGATAAAAATACAGGTGTCAAACTCAACGCCTGGGGGCCAGATCTGTCCCACCACATCATTTTATGTGGCCCGCGAAAGCAAATCATGTGTCAACTTCCATGATGCTTGCTAAAATCTGCACCGAAATGTCAAATTGTCACATGTAATAAATGACGTTGAGATTTTGCAATAATTTTCTGTTTCTGTTCACACTCACTCAAACAATAATTGACCAAATTATTATATATTGTTTTGGCTAATTTCAAAACTGGTAATCCATCAATGTGTTGTGTACAAGTAATGTGTAAACATTTATTTAGTTTCGCTGTCGTAATGGCCCTCCGAGGGAAGAGATAACCCCAAAGTGGCCCCTGATAAAAATGAGTTTGACACCCCTGAGAAAAGATAAAAAAACATGTATTTGTCTTACAATGGAGAAATTTGCAATTTACAGCAGCAAAATTTGGAGGGAAGGAAGTCGAAAAACATGAAGTATTTGCATGCACAACATAAATTAAAAAATTAACTGCACACAGTACAGAATGGACTATAAAAAAAAATATATATACAGTATATATATATATATATATATGTTTTTTAATTTAATGAAATATAAGACACTGAATAATGTCATCTTGGGAACGGATATGGTTTTGGTCCCAAAATTCAAACTCAGCACTCCAGTATGCAATGTTATTCAAGATAATTTGAGTAAATGTGTTATTTCAGAACCGTGTCTAAACCTGGCAGCCCTTCACATTGAAAGAAGAAGCTTTCAATTTCAAACAGATTGGCGGCAACCACTGGCCTAGTGTGTTGGTTCTGCAATTTGCATGGTTGTTGTTCAGCGAGTGTGTATATAGTTCACCTTTCCATAGAAGATGGAGTCGATGATGGTTGAAATCACAATGACGGAAGCCCTAAAGAGAAGACAAAAACACTGTTATCTCCACACACGCACACAACCAGATCAGAATTGTGAAGCTGTGAAGATGAATTAACCCAATGGGGATGCAGTCATGAACCACGAGTCTCAGTTTCTTATCGTCCCGCCAGAAATGGTAAATCAACAGCGGGAGCCAGACAATCAGGGCCGTTGGGCGAACAATGATCGCCAGTGCAACGAGGCTCAAATATTTTTTGCTGAAGGGAAAATCAAACACGAACAAGATGTCAGCCGGGAATCCGTGGCACATTTTTTGAGACGTTCGTGACGTGAAGTCGACCTGCTGTGTGATTTGGATGCTGGCAGGGGGAAGTAGCACAGAGCCAGGCAAGTGATTGTGGCCTCCACGCTGTTAGTCAGCGTTCTGCTGCAACAGTACCATGTGAACCACGAGCACAGATGGCAGAAGAACTGCACACACACACACACAACCTAAATCAAAATGCGATAGAATGGGCAGTCCCTCAAAGTTAAACCGGTCTAGTCACCGTCCATTTCGCGACGTCTCGATCTTCCAGTTCTCTGACAAGGAAGAAGAATTTGAAATCTGCAAACGCAGTGGCAAGTGCTTGAAGTAGGCGGGGCAGCCAAATCTGCAGGGAAAACAAAATTTGAATCATCAATCATATCTGACCCGAAACATGCCTAAATATCAAGACCCCAAAAGAGAAATCAATAAAACCACTTTCCAGAAGATACACGTAGTCGCAGTTTATCCAGTGTAGTATTTTATAAATCACGGCAAAGAAGAGAGGATAGATGAAGCCTCTTATGCCTTCCTTCCATTCCCATGTCAGATGGCCAGAAGTCACACAGTTAAGGTCACAATAATGGGTGTTAGAATTAAAAAAACAAAATCACTGCTTTAACTGCAAATAGTTTGCGACTGGTCCAGGGCAGCCTGTGCATTCTGAACAGATCAAGTATTTTCATATTTTCCAAAATGAAAGCACAGCGTTGATGTTGAAGCTTGGCAACAGTGACTAAGAATAACACGAGTTTTGCGCTTGCGACCACCTTGTCTGAGACCCAAGACTAGACCAAGACTTTTGGGACTCCAGACCGAGACAAGTTAACCATGACATGACGAAGACCATAAAAAGATTGCATCGTTCAACAGCACCCTGTATTTAAGTTTGTATTTCTTTTGAATACATGTGACCGCCAAAACCGTTGTGTCTGTAACCCTTTCAAAGGGCAACATGGAAAAAAAATCTCAAATGGTAACAGTTTTTGCCAACCAAATTATTGCAGATAGTAAATCTGTCGTACATATTGAGAAATAAAGAGTGAAAAAACTGCCAGTTTAGTTGATTTGGCAAAAGCCATAGCCAAGTATAACTGTCAAATAAAGCCAATTTAAGGCGGAATCAAAACTTTCCAGACATGTTCATTTCTAAAAGACAAAATTTGATTCTCATGTGTTATTTAAAGTGAGCGTCATCTTACCTCTGTTTCTTTTCTTTCGAGTTTGACATTGTCCTCACCGTTTTACTGAGTTGAAGAGCACAGAATTTGCATACGGCAGAGTATTTTCTCCTTATCACATAACTGAAGTTGAAGAATAGCAAATCTTAGCTGGTCTTGACGGAAAATCCCAAGTCCGGCAAGACCGAGACAAGAGCAAGACTTTTTAACACTTGTATGCCTACTTCTGGTTTTGGTGGTATTTTGGAGATCTTAGTAGCGTTGTACTTGCAGTACTACGCTTGAGAACGACTTCTCGAGACCATGATTCCACTGAGCATCTGCACTATAGAAAATCCGCGGATCGGCGGTGCAAAAATAAATGCAGTGAAAGGATATTTGAAGGCCATGCGATGAGCGACCTCCACAGACTGCCAGTACTCATCTGGAACGAAGCTGCTCTGAACCAGAAAACAGTTGACGACACGGAAAATGACAGAAAACGCTGCAACTCTCAGCACATCTACATGGAGCAAGAAGAATGACTTTCACCGGAGTGGAAAATGACAACAATCACAGGTTCCGACAGTTGTCCGATGACATCGCACCAACCGGGAAATGAACCCACCTCTCCTTGGGAGAGGATCATATTTGTTTCTGAGCAACACAGACTGGCTTTTGCCAAGTTTCACATCCTCTTCATTCCTCTCGAGATGCGAACGCTGTCTCAAAGTGTCCATGTCAATGTTGTGACCTGAAAGGCCAGGGACGTGTGGTCAGAGCAGGCAGGGAAGGCAGAGCCTCCCTGTCAACTCTGCAAGTGAAGAGTTAAAAAAAAATCTTTTATTTCATAATTAAGTGCATATTTCCCATTCAAGTACATGTGTGAATAGAGAAGATGTACTGCGCTCTTCATACTTCAAGGGACTAAGCACACATTCATGAGCGACTTGCAGCGCGCCGGATTATGACTAAGGTCCATATTTTTGCGGCTACCAAGCAGTTTTCAAAAAGAGTGGAAAACATCAAAGAAATTCCAAGTGCTAGCAAATTGAGCCCGTGTCATTTGACGCTCATACTCATACTTAACAAAATAGCATCCTGGTGGCCATTTATGGCCCGCAGGATGATATGTTAATGTACCGTGTTTGCTGCCCGTTTGAGACCCCTCCATTAGAAAGCGCCTCGGCCTGTTGAGGACGTGCAGACCGAGCCGCCACCGGTGTCCCCGGCGATCTCTTCCATTCACTTGTATTGAGGTAACTGTGTTTGCCTCCAATAAACGAATCATAACTTGTTTAATTCTTGACCAATTTTTGACTCAGATTAGTTTGTTACAAACATCAGATATGCAGTTATGATACCGGGCATGTGGGTTATTTTATAATATATCAAACAGAAGGAAAGACCAAAGACCTTTATACTCTAAACTTTAATTTGTAATATTTTCTGAAATCCTGGGTAATGGTTAAATTTGTATGTTTTATTGGTGTTTTATTTTGAAATGAACATAATTTGGTTGGAGTCCCACGGTAGTGTTGCTTCCCCCCAGAAGTGCACTGTTTGTGAGATAAGAAGAGATTGATGTTTAGTTTTTTTGTTGTTTTTTTTAAATCAGGCATAATTGCAGGCACTGACGGATATTTAAAGTTCACTTCAAACTCAAGCTTTAGAGCTTTTGTTGGTACAATCCTGAAACAGTTTGCATACTCAGGCCTCAGGTGGACTAGTTGCCTGAAAACAGAGTTTACGTTTCAACCGTATTAGAAATGCAAAACAACGATGCGTTATTTGTTGATCATATATTTTGAAGGTGGCCAACACTGCTCTTTGTCGCTGTCATGCATTATATTTGCTGGAGGCCGGCCCGACCCCAATCATGAATTGGAAATTAAGAGTCTTGTGCAAATTATTCAACCCAGCCTTGATTCCAAACAAAGTTACAAATGAAAAGCGTTACTGACTATTATGAAAAAGAGTCTTAAAGAACACACCTCGGAAAACCAAACAAGACGAGGTAAATGCAAACAAAAGCGCCCTGACAAGGTGTGGACGGGGTTCTAATCGTAGTTTTAAGCAACGAGGATTGCTTGGACGATTCCAAAACTTACGGCAGTAGGATCTCAGAACACAACGGCAAGAAGTCATACAGCAAAACCCGCCGGAGCGAGGCAGGATGCGGTGCAGCAATCAGCGGCGTCGACGGAACGATCTCGTGTCTTGCTTATCTGGGCACAGAGTAGATTACCAGTGGCCCCTATGTTGTTGCTCAACCCAACTCACCTTGTCACCTACAAAGTAGACGAAACTGAGAAAAAAGAGGGAGGGGTCAACTGAGAGGGCAACAAAAATCGGTGAACCACAGGTTATGACGGGGTCATTAGTCTTCAACTCACAGCTTTCAAATTCAAACCTGTTTTGACATAACACAACACTTCTCCACTAATGAGCATATTCCATGTAATGTCTGCCCGGATTACGCAAAGCTCTCGAGACACATCAACTGTTTATTTCAAAATCGCTTGAGTGACTGTCAGCCTTCGCCGTACTCCACCTTCTTTGTACACACAAACTGGTTTACACCCACACCGGCACACCCTCCTTGCTGCTCACATCTAATCCCAAATCACATTCAAGTCCTCACAGACCGACGGAATTTAAAGAACTGTTAACCCGTATATCCGCATGGTTGCTACACTGCTCTTACAGAGAACCTCTCTCCAAGGGGAGGGGTCACACAAAGTGTCCTTAGTTTGTCATTGAGGCCCCGTTGGCATGAACTCAAGCGGCAGAGCATGCGGTTTCGAAAGAACGTGTTTTTTTTAGGTCATGAGGTTTGGGATGAGGAAGACTGTGGAACGCGTTAGACCAGAGGTGTCAAACTCGTTTTTATCACAGGACACTTTGGAGTTACATCTTATCTCGGAGGCACGTTAAAGACTGTGAAACCGAATAAATGTTTAATCATCACATTGCATTATTACTTGTACAGTACACACAAAAAAAAGATGACACTGGTTTTGGAGTCATTCAAGTATTTGTTATTGCTCAAGTGAGTGTAAACGGCGTAAAACAATTATTCCAAAATGTCACCGTTATTTATTACTTATGACAATTTGAGATCTTGGGACGGATTTAAGCAAGGATCATGGAAGGATAATGTCCGCACAATGAAGAGTGGAAATGAAATCAAAACGAGTGTGTTTTCTTTTGCCATTTACGTTGCTTTTGAAATGACAACATGATTCAACAAAGGTTAAGTCGGGACCCTGCGTTTATGATGCGTGCTTTGATGTGCCCTCAAACTCTATGATGCGTGTATGTGGGCCGTTAGTAGGACACTTTTGGAAGTCGGCACTCGCCATGTACCCGCATCTCCTGATGGCCTTCTTGGCCAACGTTTTGCAGTCTCCTGTCATGTGTGAGTACTACATGAATGCCATCCATCCATCCTCCACACCGCTTATCCTGAACAGGGTCATAAAGGGAGGGGCTGGCTTCGGGCGAAATACGGACGACACCTTCAACCAGTTGCCAGTCAATTGCAGGGTACCATATTGGCCCGAATATAAGACGGTGCTTTTTGCATTGAAATAAGACTGAAAAAGTGGGGGCCGTCTTATATCCGGGGTCTAGACATTCACAACGCTAGATGGCGCCAGATATCATTGAAGCGAATGCTGAACTTGACTCCCCAGGCCAAAGCGAACCCCTGTCACGAAGAATAAAAATAAAAATAGTGGTAGCACGAAGAAGAAAAATAAAAAATAGCCGTAAGAAAGAAAAGAGAAGAAAATAATAGAAGAGGTAACAGAAAATGGAGAAACGTAGCGACAATGGGAGAAAAGTGGTTCGAAGATCGTCCAGGTTAACCGGCAGCTGAGAAGTT
Organism: Hippocampus guttulatus; assembly: GCF_054856545.1. NCBI lineage: Eukaryota > Metazoa > Chordata > Actinopteri > Syngnathiformes > Syngnathidae > Hippocampus > Hippocampus guttulatus. The sequence continues at coordinate 15,253,647 of NC_141263.1, forward strand.
ATTATGTAATTTACATTTCAAAAACCAGAAGCCATTCATTTACAAATGTGATTGCACTTTAGATTTGAATGAGGCAAAATAACATGCTTTTTCTCTCAAATATATTATCATCATTTGTTGCAGATGTACTGTAATTATTTTCTGTATAGAAATTAATTTGGTGTTCAAAAAGTATTTTTCCAAACTAGTCTTGAAAAAGAGGGGGTCGTCTTATAATCAGGGCCGTCTTATATTGGGGCCAATACGGTATATACGAATGAACAACCATTCACACCCACATCGACATCCACACCGCCACTGCGAGGGAACCGATGTTAACGCTGCCCACACACAAGGCAAGCGAGTGTACCACAACACCAGCAGCAATCCTTGTCAGTACACGAATGATTACGTTACTTGGCGTAACAGAAGTCAGCAATAAATTTCATTGTTCACGTTAGCGATTGCAGGGGGTGGCGGTGAGAGTCGATTGCATAAAATAATGGGAGCGCGAAACAGAATCACTATTGTATGAAAATGTGCGGTTTTGGGCCGTCTTATTTGGCCCCCCACACCCAAAATAGCATAGGGCAACCTCGAATTATTATCGTTTTGAGTTACTTAAACATATTGCTTGGTTGTCCGTGATGAAAATGTAGTAAAAAGATTTATTTCTTAAAATTAGAGAAGAGAAACCCGTGTACCGGTACTTGTTCAAATATGACATTTTTCAGTGATTTTGCAGAAGTAAGCGTCCATATTGGCGCTGCTTAATTAAAAATAAAGCACAACGTGTTTTCTTTTCAGATCGATGAGTGCACTCTGGAAAAAAGAGACTACTCATTTTCCTGTTGCACCATTAAAATGTGTTAAACATACACACAATTAGTATATATATTTTTTAATGGGGGGCAGTCACCACATTTTTCATCACATGCAAGCAGCGTAGCCTACATGTAGAAGTAGTAGTTAGGGTTTAGGGTTAGTGTAAGATGGTTAGGGTAAGAGTTTAGGGTTAGTCTTAGGGTTAGAGGGTTTAGGGTTGAGGGCTTGGGTCAGGGGTGAGGGTTAGGAGTTAAAGGTTAGGGGTTCGGGATTAGCGTTAGATGGTTAGGGTTAGAGGGTTGGGGTTCGGATTTAGGTTTGGGGTTAGGGTTTAGGGTTAGAGGATTGGCGTTAGGGTTGGGTTAGTGTTGGGGGTTAGGGTTAGAAGATTAGGGTCAGAGGGTTGGGTTTAGGGATGAGGGTTAGGGTTAGATGTTAGTCTTATTCTTAGAGTTCGAGGGTTAGGGATTAGGGGTTAGGGTTTCGCGTTAGATGGTGAGGGGGCTGGGGTTAAGAGGGTTAGAGTTAGCCGTTCAAGGTTAGGGGTTAGGGTTTAGGATTAGGGTTATAGAGAGTTGGGGTAAGGGTTTAGGGGCTAGGGTCTACCATGGAGGTTAAGACACACCTGACTTGGCCCTCACTGGCTGCAGATGATCACATAACATTGCTTGTCCAATCAGCATTTTAGTTCACTCAGCCGTATGACTGTCGAGTGATTTTATTTTGAATAAATTTTTTAAATACATGCTCAGTATATCGAAAAAAAAAAGAAAAAAAGATAGAACAACCCCGGAAATGGCCGCAGTGACCCTACACCGCTTCTCTCGGGAAAAACTGCTCGTGCCCCCTCCTGCTAGTAATGTTGAACGGTTTGCATAAAAAAAAAACACCTGCCGAGACTCATCTTCAAAATGTGTCCTTTGCCACAGCCAATACGGAGCTCCAGTGCGATGTGAACAACGGGTGGCAGCCATACTGCAGTCATTGCTATTTGATGGCGGGAGATCTGAGTTGGACTGAGGCCGAGAAGTACTGTGTCAATCTCAAAGCTCACTTAGCCAGCGTCCACTCAGAGGCGGAGTTGGATTTCTTGACAAGTAAGCACCAAAACAGCAGCTTGGGGATTCCTGAAACTTCCAGGAATGATCCCACATTGCTTCACAACATTCATCAATCTGGCTTCTGGGGACGGCCAAATGCATCTCGGATAGACCGCTTAATGTTTAGGAGGGTGTATTTTTTTTAAACCGGTAGGTCTATAAATTTATGTAATATGTCAACGGAAAGGTCTTCATTACCGACTTTTAACAGACTAAAATATGAACATTAATGATTCGATGGTTTTTAATCCATTTGAACATAAAACTAGGGCTATTGGGCTGTCTCAAACATAAATTTGGGATAGATTGGGCTATTTTTAAATGTCGCCACTGATGCTAACAAGTTCTTGGCCGCTCCCTCCGTCCTCGTGCTCAAACTGATTGTTGTTCTTTCCCAAAGATCTCCTGGTTCAGTCGGGACGATGCAGCGCATGGTTGGGAGTTAGCATCGAGTGGTGGGATATGTTCTTCTATTGGGATTACGCCTTTCGCAATACTGACAATACCACTGCGGTAAGTCAATCATTATGACGCTTCTCCCCAAAAGTTGTAATTGAGAAGTACACACAAAAAAGGCCGTGAGAAGTGGTCTTGGTAGACATTCTGTGCTTCAAGCACACCTCTTTCAAATGTAACAGTTCAACTATATAAACGGTTTGCAGTAACTGGAATCAAACTTTCTTTCGTCGAGAGACGTGACCAAAAAAAAAAAAAAGTGGTGGGAGGGGGGGCTCAAATGGAGCACTGTTTACGGTCAGAAATATGGTCCCCCATGTAGATGCTCGTTTTATCATCTCATCTCGCCAGAGTAGTGACTACCAACACAATGGCTCAGTTTGGCTGCCATGACTGCCAATCATGATCGCTTCTCTGTTCACGGAGTTCTGCGCAACCAGCAGGCTATTTGTGGGGCCAGGGTGCATTACTACAGTACTACTCAGTAGTTGTAAACTAATAAATGGAACGCATCGCATTTAACGTAAAGTCACGATAGTGGTGTTGCAACTACAAGGAAAATAGGTTACAGTACTCCGTTTACGAAAAAAAAGTTACCTAACGGCTTTATTACCAACACTGATGACCAAGTATTTTTGGTGTAAAAAGCTGTTATTTGATGAGAGCAAACGGGCAGGGTGAAGAAATAAAAGTTTGAATAACCCAAATAAAAAGGTTGTAATATTAAAAGTTATACTATAAGAGAACATTGTGAGGACATGCTAAAGCCACATTCCCCATGTGATGCACAGGACTACTTCCGGTGGAATAAAAGAGAGCCCAACAATGCTTTCCGCAAAGAGGAATGCGTTGAACTGACACGAGATGGACATCTCAATGACTACATTTGCAAAGTCGAACAGCAATTCATCTGTAAAAAAGGTCCGAAAGTCATGCGTACTTTGAATATTTTTGAATGTAGGCGCTCATATGAAATTCTGTTGCACCCTTGCAGCCAAGGACTTTCGTCCCCCTCCGTCTACTTGTCCTCAGTGTAATTGTCCCGCTTGGGTCGCTCCTACTCCATGTCCATCTGTTGCGCCTCCTTCTCTTCCTCCTGCCCACCTGACGACATCAGAACCAGGAAGTGTCATACTCTGGAATGAAAAATCTTATTGGGATCACATGCACGTTGACGTCAAAGGCTCGTGCATGCTTGTTGCATCGCCTCATTGGGTGAGTTTTGGTGTGAAATGGGTTTGCGTCTCAACGGTTTTTACAGCATTTTCATGCCTTTTCGACACAAATTGCATTCAATTCGAAATGTGTGTGCACAGTTTGGATTCACAGTTGACCTTTTGGGCTATCTCAGCGCTGGCCGCAGCATTGCCATCAGAGGACGAGTCAAGCCATCAGCTGAGAGGTACTTGGCCACTACCCCTCACCGAGAATGTTACTGTAACATGTTTGCGGATTTGTCGATATCGCAATGAATTTATCTGCAGATTAATCTTCAAACTGATCACGACCAAAGGCACCGCACTGCACCTGGACTTTCACATCAAAGACCAAAAGATTGTGATGGTCTCCAACCTGAATGGTACCGAAGACAAAGAGGAGACGACGTTAGACTCGTTCCCCATTGAACCCGGACTTGACTTTGAGGTCATATGACTCACTGCGCCATTCAACACATCTCCATTACCACAATAGCTGTTTATTGGTGGCATCAAGTCTAGTGGTCTTTATTTCAATTTTAGTTTGAGATCCAAATGTGCCCTGAAACTGACCAGCAACCAGTGTGCTAAGATATACACTAAAAGTATTTTGAGGGCACGTTGTTCACCCTGATGTTGTCTTCTTGTTCAGATTATCATCCAGTGTGACGTCGACGGCTTCTCCGTGACCGTCAACGGAGTCCAGCAGCTGGATTTCACAAACCGGCTTCGCAACGTGCAAAGCATCAGAATGCTGAAAATGTGGCGTGACATGTTGCTGACGGACGTCATGCTGATGTAACGTCATCGTGGCCAAATTGGAAGTCTCGTCGCTATTAATGACATTTTTTGCTCGATTTCTAAAATGACGGCTCCGTGCCACCAGCCAGTGTTCCCATTTATCACCAATAAAGCGAATGAAAAATATTTGCTTGTGTAATGAATTTATGGGAGCGATAACTTTTCGAACATAAACAGTTCCAAGCAAATGACATGATGGGACGGGGGATAGACGAAGGTATAAATTGTTGTTGATTAGCATATTACACGTAACTGCACTCGAAAGATGACTAGACATGGTCAATAAGCAAAGTTATTTATTGCAAAACCCTTGCACTGTCTGTCTCATCCAATCATGATTCACATTCAAGGTCTCAAAAGACACCTGCAGGGTTGCTCAACTGCTTGGAAAAAAAATTTCAGAATATTAAGTCACTTCATCTCCCAAACTCGCAGTCTCAGCTGAACCCGCTGATGAGCAGGTTCAGAGCTTTTGAAAGGGAAGAATGTGGGGGGAACAGCAGATAAAACAAGTCATTGGTCCTGGATGTGTGGCTGTTTGGCCGGGAAAGTGTCACGCTTTGGACCTGTATTGCCACTGTATTTGGGTCAACAACCCTCCCCTAATCATGCAGATAGTTTTTGTTTCACATGTTACATGAAATTCGACCTGTGCATTTGACCCATCACAGTGAACACACATTGTTCGTGGTCTGTGCTCAGGCACACTGGAGCCGTGTGTGGGTGTTGTGTTTTTGTTTTGTTTTTTTAAACTGGGGTGTCCATGGTGGCAGGTGATGATCTCCCACCTGTCGTATGGTGTGGAGTGGCCGTGGTCTGAGATGCAACAAATTGCGTGTACATGGCTCATGATGTCCAGAGCGCCACATTGGTGAATCAGGTCCATGTGTCGATGGCTAGCAGCAGGTCCGGTGTCAACAAACCGTACGCGGTTGCTCGTCGCCACCAGTAATCCTGTTAACACACACAGAAATTGGTCCAACTGAATCCGGCCCACCAAGCATTTACTATTTCAAGAGAACTAGTGCTGACAGAATGCTAATAGTGAATGGGGAAATCCAATTGGTGTGCTAGTAGAAAATTAGCATTGAGTTTCGAGTCATAAAATAACCAACATTCACATACAAGTGCTGTACTAACACTGACAAGACAGGTAATATAGCAAGAGTCACAAGCATATACTTTTCCCAATATATGAATAAAAAAAGAGTAATATTAATAAAAATCAATCACGACCTTTTTATCCAATTCTTTATCTGAATGTTAATTAATGTCTGTCTACTGTACATGCATGCACTGCACCCCACTGCCCCGAAGAGGACAAGGAGCATATTTATTTTTATTCATTGACATTAGTTTAACCTATTGTTATGGATTCATTTTCAGGTTGTTTTCTTTTTAAAGTTATCTTTAGAGTGAGTTTTGGTAGTTGTATAAATACAATGTTTTAAAATGATCAAAAAATTGTGTTTATGAATCATGATTCAAATCATTTAAATGCTCATTATATACACACACACATATACAGTATTTTGCGTGCTGTTGTGGAGTTGTAAAAGGGTCTTACCACAGAAGATCAATAGAAGGGAAGCCCAAGGCGGATGAATGTCAACTCCTTGTGATGAAGTAAACTGAAAGAATTCAAACATGGCAGAGGTAAAAAGGAGTAATAAAAGTAGATGAGCTGTAAGAAAGAATTCTGATGATTCACTTGAACATGCCGATGGTCCAGGCGATGGCCACCAGTACGATTCGGTACCTTCTGCAATCGAGGGCGCATTCGTGAAAAAGAGCAGGAGGGGGTCCAATCGCGACGGCAGAGCCAGGAGGGAGGTGCCAGTGCGCTGTATCCCTCAGCCACTCCATTGACATTAATATTCAACAAATCTCTGAGCGCAGAACATTAGGTTGGTTCAATATCCATAGTACCACTGTTGGGTAACAACTCAAGCCCCACCGTCATCTCTTTTGGCAAAGCAGCAACACGAAGGAGAAGGCTTGTTCATGGCACTGGAGTGTCCTCTGGCAGTGGTACTGTGACTTACAAGTTTCATTTGTTCTGATTTACTGTCCTGGCAGACCATAAACCCACCTCAATATTTTGTTACATAGCTAATACAGAAAAACAACACTGTATGGGACAAAAGCTAAATATTATAAACAGAGTGTAGAGAAACAAACTGGTTTACATTTAGGTGCAAGTCTGTATTGAAATAACAGTGCCATTTTTTTAGCGCACTCTACTTAATCATCTTCTGTTTTGGGCTTTTTCATCAGGCTTTCCTCACTTTCACCCGCAGGCCGTTTCAGCAGTTGTTTCTTCCGCTCCTTCAGAATGTTTCGGAAATGAGCTAGGCAGGTGTCGTTAAATAGCGACGACGCGCATCCAGTTGCAACTTTTTCCGGGTGTTTCCGTTCAATAAAATTTGAAAGTCTCTCCCACATTCCCAACATTTCCATGATCTCACTCGTAGAGATAACTTCATCAATCTCCGGCTCAGCGGCAGTATCGATTTCCTGCAAAACCTTTGCGTGCTGCTGTGTCTGTTGCGCCTTCAACTCCTCCGATGTCAGTTCCTGGGAGTGCTCCTTGACAAGCTCGTTCACATCTTCCTCGTCCACCTCCAGGCCCATGGATTTACCAAGGGACACAATCTCTTCCACCACCGCAGAGTCAGGTTCGAACATGACTCTTTCCGACACAACCTCAGGCCACAGCTTTTTCCATGAACAAATCAAGGTCCTCTTTGTAACACCCTGCCAGGCCAGGTCTATAATTTTGAGGCATGATACAATGTTATAGTGATCCTTCCAGAATTCTCGAATGGTGAGATTTGAGCTCTGCGTCACCTCAAAGCAGCGGCGAAAAAGGTGCCTGGTGAAGAGCTTCTTAAAGTTACAAACCACCTGCTGGTCCATGGGCTGCAGCAGGGCGGTGGAATCAGGTGGAAGGTAGAAAACCTTTATAAACTTAAAATCTTCAAGAATGTCATCTTGGAGGTTGTGTGGGTGAGCGGGACCATTGTCCAAGACGAGAAGGGCTTGCAGGGGGAGGTTTTTTACCTGGAGGTACTTTTTCACAGCAGGACCAAAGACCAGGTTGACCCACTCTACAAAAAACTGCCTGGTGACCCACGCCCTGGGGTTGGCCCTCCACATAACCTGCAGTTTTTCTTTAATAATCTTGTGCGATTTAAAGGCTCTGGGATTTTCCGAATGGTACACAAGCAGTGGCTTGATCTTGCAGTCGCCACTCGCATTGGCACACAGTGTGAGGGTTAATCGATCTTTCATAGGTTTGTGACCAGGCATCTTCATTTCTTCGATCGTTATGAAAGTTCTCCTTGGCATCCTTTTCCAGAAGAGGCCCGTCTCGTCACAGTTGAAGACCTGCTGAGGGACGTATCCTTCGGCTGCTATCACATCTGTAAATGTTTTGCGGTAATCCTTGTTCACACTGGAGCTCGCAGCGCCAACATGCCCAACATCGGAGGGAAAGCTGATCCTCCTCCTAAAATTGTCGTACCAACCCCGGCTGGCTTTAAACGAGTCTTCTGGTGCCCCGTCTGTTGAAGAGCCTGGGGTCTGCTGCAGCAAGTCGGTGTAAATGGCCCGCGCTTTTTCGCAGATGGCACCCTCCGTCAAAGGACACCTCGTCAGCTGCTTCTCCGTTAACCACACCAGCAGCAGCCTCTCCATCTTTTCATGGACAGAGGTGCGGAGTCTTGAAATTATTTTAACACCCATGGCTGGTGTTATAGCCTTTATCGACTCCTTCTGCTTCAGTATGGAACATATCGTTGAAGTGTTACGGTCGTACAGCCTCGCCAAGTCGACTACGCGTACGCCTCGCTCATATTTTTCAATTATTTCATGCTTTAATTGAATGGACATCATCTTTTTCTTCTTCTTGGCAGGAATAACTTTTTTCCCAGCATTCATGGTTAGGAAAACAATTGGCAAAGTAACTCCACAAAAGAAAAAAAAATTATTCTGTAAGTTAACCACTTCAGCGGAATCAATGAGGTTTAGATCAGGCCGATGTCAAAAATCTTTGTCCACTATGGGCTGGTGACGCCCTTTGAGATTCTTTTGCGATTAAAGGCTACACAAATTAACTAGATCTGACTTGTCGGATGTAGTGGCGTTCGTCAAATGTGGTCTCAAGACACGAAGCAAAACACCGAACGAGGCTCGTCAGTCAAGATACCTCCGTATTTCGGTGTCTTCACATGCTGCTGGAAACAATGTGCGCTGCCACCTTTGTTTACAATTCCTCTCGCGTTGATCTTCTTCCCGACTGTCTGTTTTGGGGGTCAACCGTGATTTGAAACACGGAGGGAATCTACCCCACGTCCCAATGCACCACGTTAAAAATTGTCCATCACCTCCTCGTTCACTCTCGGACAGTGGCCGTACTTTTCCGCTGCGCTGCCACAACCGTCTTTTGTTTTGCAGTCGAGAGCAACGTCGCGCCTGCCCACTTTCCAGCCGCCGAAAAGAAGACAAAGGATGTTTAATACCAAAACAGAAAGTTACTATCAACCGTAAAAACGCCCAAATCGGACACAAGCCAACCCTAATTGTCAACTGCAACCATCTTCTTTCTTCTTCTGAATATTTGGCGGTTGGCAAACACCGTGATGGTACATTTCCGCCACCTAACGGTTAAAAGTGTGAACCACAATATCTAATATGTATTAAATGAACGACAGTATATTACCGCTAATCAGCTGTGCTTGTCTGAGATGTCCAAAAATGATATTCTAATATACATATTCCCTGAATCATTTTTTAGAAAATCTATATGTTAACACATAACCACAATGTGCAAACCGTTCTCTCAATATATGGTCATTGTTTCACATCATTTCTCTAAATCTCATTTCCACAAGTGCCTTCACTTCACCTCCATTCCACTGTACCTTGCGATCAACTGTCCTGTCCAATTGAGTTTATTTGTAGCCACTCGCTTAACACTCTTTCCGCCCCTCTGGCCTTTCCTTCCAATCACATATCACATTCTGACAGGCTCTTCTTATTTAATTGTTGGTACTTAACATTATGGATTTTACCGCCACCTACTGGTACGGAATGTGGGTTAAACTAGGACTGTGGCATGTCAAGCAAAGATTTGATTCATAGAAGGATTTCTGACGCATGATTCAATTTTCTTTATATACAGATACATTAACAATAAATGCTGTAAACATTATACACGTAGCATATTTATTGTGAAAAAATATTACATTCACGTGAAAAAAAAACTTTTCTGAGACCTACAGTATATTTTTGGTCTTTGCTTTTTTTGAGGTTTGTCATTGCAGACATCTATTATTCACCCAGGAATATCCTATTGTGGATATCTGGTACAGAATTGTAAATACACAGATTGCTGGTATCGCTCTGTTAATGAAAGAAAACCCCACAGTGGTCACAGAAACAGCTGGGATCTAATAAAAGTAATAAATACAAATTAAATGAACAGTCAACAAATCTTTACTACATTTCTGAATGATCTTCAAATATGATTTTTTTGCGCTGATTCTAAAGCTGCCCTCGTCTTTTCTCTACATATCGGATTTTCATAATCATAATAATAAGAATAACGATATACAATATCAGAATCATTTATTGACCAAATACGTAAAACACATAAGGAATTAACTTTCCCATTTTCAATCTGTCCAGAGAAACATAACAAAAACAATGACCAACAATGACAGGGTCACTGTTTAGCACCCCGATAGCATAGATTGAAAGGAAAACAATCGGAAAGAGATGCAGAGCGCGCTCTCCTCCCATTCATTTCTGAATGCAGGCTCTGTTCTAAACCAGTCAGCAGCTCGTCTTGAACTGTTTCCGGACCACGAGACACAATGGTGCACCGTGTCCTCAGTCAGAGCGCCTGGAGAGCACACCGGCACTTTTTTGGTGCACTGTGAATAACTGAACAGCACATTTCAATAATGCACTGAGTATTCGAACTGTCGGTGTAAACCATTGCACGCTCGGAGTGTATTTCCAAATGCGCCAATAACCCGATCTGGTCAATTTATTTATTTATATTAATCCCTAAACCATACCACAGAAACCCAACAATAATTGGTTAATAAACAGTAATGGGGGGGGGGTGATTTTATAGAACTTGATGTTACTTCCAGCCTTTTTTAATATCAGACATTGTTGCCAAGAGGTTCCCATGGTTGTTAGTGCTTTTCATAAATAAAGATTCTTCTTCCAAGTCTTCCCTCGGGAAAATGAGTGTGAAATATGTCTGTTGTTTTCTTGTAGTTATTGTCCTGCAGAAATATGGAGATCTCCTACAACATAATACGTATGAGCATTTAGTAACATGTCTGCCTTTAAACTCACTCCTCATGCCAATTGAGCATTTATTCAATGTCCTTAATATCCCAAAAAGGCTCTAGTACCTGGACCTTAAGTTGACTATCAAGGATATTGAAGAAATGCTAAAACAGCTTTCCATAAGCCACTCTGATGGATGTGGTAGCACTTTTACCTTCTCCAAAACGTCAAATAGAACCAAGTGGGAAGGACGTGACTGCCTGTGTGGAAATGATGTCCGGAGCCAGAGAAGCGGGTCATCGTAGAATCTGTCCGCTTCGTCCATGGGGCCCGCTTGGCCGAGATCAGGCGGGCACTCGAGAAATGACATCTTTAGTGGGCAGTGGATGTGGCTGCAAGAGGATAGAAAACTTTACATCTTGTTACAGGTATCCATATCTTATCGCGCAGTTGGTACCTGTAGTAAGGGGTGGAGTGGCAGGGCATGAGGAAGAGGACGTCCGGCTCTGACACGTTGTGACAAAGTGTACGCACGTGGCTCATGACGTCCAGAGCGCCTCGCTGGTGAATCAGCCCAGTGTAGAGGGCTATGAGCAGGTTGACTGCCAACAAACCACATGCGGCTGCTCGTCGCCACATTCTCATATGACCCACCGATACACCTGTTAACACACGCACACACAACGTTTGGATAAACCAAGGGTGGGCAAAGTATGGCAAACGCAGTTCGAGTGGCATGTGATTTTTTTCTTATTATTTTTTTAATAGAAGAATCACGGATTTGGCTGATCGACGCCACTAAAGAGACATAAGCCACGGACTCAAGGCTGTCTTAAATTCTTGGCAGCCTGCTACCAAAACAACATCTGCTATCTTGACCTTCCCCTGAAGTACGCACGGAAGCTAGTCCCCCACCATCACCCCCTCCCTCATACATTCCCTTGTTTCACCGTCTTCATTGTTTATGTCTTGTGACCTGTTGTAACTGTCATATGCTTGTGCAGGAGTTTTTTGCCTCACTCAAATTATCCTCAAATGAGGGTAGTTCGAGCGTGGGGGTTTTTTTCTCCCCCTCTCCCTCCCTTGTTTCTTTCTGACTTTCGGGTTGAGTGAACGCCGGCGCGTTTTGGCTGCCGCTGCTCAACCCGTATTGTTTTGTGTTTTTTGTTATTGTAAAGTGTCCTTGGGTGTCTTGAAAGGCGCTTATAAATAAAATCTATTATTATTATTATGTGAATTTACGCTGTTAATACAGTTGTCAAAGGAACTTACCACAGAAGATCAAACAGAAGGGAAGCACAGGGTAGATGAATCTAAACTCCTTGTGTGGAAGCAGACTGACAAGAATTTAAACATGACATGAGGTGACTAGACATTAATATTAGTAGATATGAGCAAAGAACGAGTGAGAGAGAATTACGATGCTTTACCTGTAAACCCCAATGGTCCAGGTGATGGCCACCAGTAGGACTCTGTACCGTCGGAAAGCCAGGAAGCATCCATGAAAAAAGAATGGGAGATGGGGGCCAATTACGACTGGAAAGCCCTGAGTGAGGTACCAGTGCCAGGGATGGGTGCCGTAGAGCTCGGCCACATTGTGGAAGACATTTATCTTCAAGAAGTTGAACTGCACAAAGATCCACTACACAACAGAGAACAACTGATGAACCCAAAACATCCTTTTCATTTGCAGTTCACACTAGAGACCAGAATGTGAGACTAGGCACACATTTTAAAACAGAAATCTACACCATTAACTAAAAATAGCACAAAAAGTCCAGTAAAGCCACACTATTTCCCAGTGCATAGGAACTGACCCCATCCATGAATAATGAAAACCTAAAAAAAAAAAAAATTGACACGATGATTTCAGAGATGCCACAAGATGACAGCAAAGGACTAAGCTCCCCTAAATGAGGCTCTTACCTAATTTCCGCACTAAATGCGCTTTTCCGTTACAGGTTACAGAAAGGCTTGGCCCCGCTCTGCCCCCCGGCCTTGATAGGCTTGGCCTGGCCTCAGTTTCTTTTTCAGAACAGGCACCAATCAATTGGAGCATGATTAACTGAGTTGTAGGAGACTGTAAGTGGCAGAAATCCACTGCACATACAGTGTGCTGGGTTCTGCTTATACTGACTGGGGTCGTGCATGGACGAATTGATATAGAACAACACACACGATGCAGTTTGCAGACGCACGCACGCAAACAAAACAAACACTTCAATTGCAGCATTTTTTTTCATCATTAAAGCACAGGCTGCAGTACAATGTGAAAGTTTTCATTTTTAAGTTTTTGCTGACTTTGTTAATGTTAAGATCTGACAGTAAGTTCTCATAAAAAAAAACCTACACATTCTTCTGTTTGTTTGGTTTTTCAAATGCTTGCTTTCCACGAACCCTTAGTAATAATAATAATAATAGATTTTATTTATAAGCGCCTTTCAAGACACCCAAGGACACTTTACAATAACAAAAAACACAAAACAATACGGGTTGAGCAGCGGCAGCCAAAACGCGCCAGCGTTCACTCAACCCGAAAGTCAGAAAGAAACAAGGGAGGGAGAGGGGGAGAAAAAAAAAACCACGCTCGAACTACCCTCATTTGAGGATAATTTGAGTGAGGCAAAAAACTCCTGCACAAGCATATGACAGTTACAACAGGTCACAAGTAATAACATTATTGTACTGTTAAAGATACCTGGCAAAAATATCGAGATGACATTTTGCCCATATCACACAATCACGCCTTTCAAGCTCATATGGAAACAGTTTCGAAATATTAACTTCTTGAATGCACAATTGTTGGAACATCTAACATGATGGTTGTACAACTGTGTCGGAGTACCTAATGAATTGTTCAATGTATGTTTCACCTTTTCATAGAAGATACAGTCGATTGTGGTCGAAATCACAACGGCTGAAACCCTGAAAAAAACAAAAAATGCTGTTACATTCAAACAAACAAAATCTGAAACATAAAGCTGTGAACATAAAACACAACGAACCCTATGGGAATGTAGTCATGAACGAATAGCCTCAGTTTGTTTTTGCACTGCCAGAAATGGTAAGCCAACAGCGGAAGCCAGACAATCAGGGCCGTTGGGCGAACAATGATCGCCAGGGCAACGAGGGTCAAATATTTTTTGCTGAAGGGGAAATAAAACATGAACATGGTGTCAGCAGGGAATTGACTTCACATAGAGAGAGAGAGGAGTTTACCACGTCAAGGAGACCTGCTGTGTGTTTTGGATGCTGGCAGCGGAAAGTAAGACAGAGCCAGGCAAGTGATGGTGGCCTCCATGCTGTTCGTTAACGTTCGGGTGCAGAGGAACCATGTAAACCACGAGCACAGATGGCAGAAGAACTGCACAAACATGGGAATACAGTCAACATCCAACGTAATTGACATTAAACCTGGGAAGAAAAAAAAAACAAGTCTAGTTACCGTCCATTTTGCAATATCTCGATCTTCCAGTGTTCTCATGAGGAAGAAGAACTTCACGTCTGCAAACGCACTAAGGAGTGCTTGAAGTAGTCGGGGAATCCAAATCTGCAGGGAAAACCAACCAGGTTGAATAAACAACCACATATGACCCAAACATGGCTGAATATAGAGAAAATACTTTCCAGAAGATACACATAGTCGCAGTTTATCCAGTGTAGTATTTTATAGATGACAGCAAAGAAGAGAGGATAGGTGAAGCCTCTTATGCCTTCCTTCCATTCCCATGTCAGATGCCCATAAGTCACACTGTTAAGTTTTTTAAAAAAAAAAACTTGATTAGGTGATATAAAAGCAATTGCCTGGGGAGCAGTTGAGGGTTAGATACTCTACCTCTTGACCCTAATGAGGACAAACACTATAGAAAATGCATGAATGGTGTCAAAATGATTCGAGGTGAAAGGATATTTGAAGACCATGTGATGGGCTACTTCCACAGACTGCCAGTACTCATCTGGAACAAAACTGCTTTGAACCAGGAAACAGTTGACGACACGGAAAATCACAGAAAAAGCTGCAACTCGCATCACTTCTGTATAGAGAAAGAAGAATGACTTTACAGTAGAGTGAAAAACACCAATTACCAACGTTGGGGATACCAGTGTTAAAAATAATGGCGGTACTTGCATGTTGTTTTCAAGTTACAGGTAACCTAATAAATTACTTTTTCTTTGTTTGAGGAAAGAAACTAGTAACGAATTACTATTTTCAAGAAAACCATCAAACACCAACAAGGAAACCCACCTGTCCTAATTGGAGCATTATCTTCCTTTGTGTACAGTAGTGATTTTCTTTTCCTGAGTTTGACATCCTCCTCGGTTGTCCCGAACCTCAAACGCTGTCTGAAAGTCTCCATGTGTGGTAGAAGCAACCTTTGGCGTGAATGCTGAAGACATACATCTAACGTCTGGTGAAGGAAACATGTAAACATTACAACTTTATAATCATCTCCAAAAGACCAAACCATCTTACGTTTTATGATTACATTGGCCTACATGACGGATTATATTTTGTACTGGGTTCCTGCGGATCCTTAAAAAGTATTCAAAGGTATTGAATCAATAAATCTAAAAATAAGGCCTTAATTGGCAGTAAAAGAAAGTCTTTAAACAATCTTTCAAAAAAAGTTAATACCTGATAAGTGGGATTTTATGTTTGTCAAGAGCTTCGAATCTGAAAATTCACGATAACAGAAACAACAAAACATGTTTTTTAATCATGACTCTGACGAGCAGACACAAGTCACTTCCAGTGCCTGTGTGCACCGCACGAGTCATTTCCTCCCTCCAAAAACCTCTGTACGGCCGCCACCGCACAGCGTTTGGAGGACATCACATTTGATGACGCCAATGCCGCACTCCTCGGTGGTGTCTCCACCGGCGAACGACTTCCCATGTTGCCTAGTACCTCGCTGTACCATGTTTTGGACACAATCCACAGCCTTTCCCACCCAGGTGTGAAGGTTTCCACAAAACTGGTGGTGGCCAGGTTTGTCTGGTCAGGCCCCAAGAGTCACGTCAGGACATTGGCTGACTCTTACAATACAATACATGCTGATTTATATAGCGCTTTTACAACAGCAGCAGCTGTAACAAAGCGCTTAACAAAACAGTTAACATAAAGTAAAATAATAAACACATCACATAACATAAAACACGGGAAGTTGTGCAGTCCTAACCACTTTTCCCTCATACGCTTTGTTGTTTAAAGCAGTTTGAGATGAAAGAGGAGAGAATCAAAATGTCTTTTCACCAGTGGATCAGAGACGTCATGCTCAAAATGTGCACACGTCGGCTCCAAGCTAAGTTTCAAAGACTCTTGCATGGCATGCCAGCATGGTAGGGTACGACGACACACCTTTTGAGCCCCGTTTGCATTGCCGGAGATGGGTAGGACAGCCCACCTCCCTCCCGCATGTATACTCACCTCCTCACCATGGTGGGCAGGATCACTAGGTGGTCAGAGGTGGTTCCCCTGTCATCGTCTTACCTAAAATGAGGTGGCCGAGGCGGTCATCGCGTCCTGGGTTGCCCTCCTCGGCGCGCCGGCTGGTCTCACCTCTGACGTCGGACCTCTGGACAGCAGTCGCGCAGGGTTTGGTGTTGAAGATTACTTTTGCACCATGCATCTACCCCGAGTTGTTTGATCCTGTTAGTTTGCACAATATAAATCCGTTTGCCCGATTTCCACTAAAGAATGCGGTCATTTCTTTTAACAAAGTTAGGCCATACCTTTGGTCGGGGCGCGTGATCCATAAGCATGAAATGCACGAGTACGCGCAATTCTTCGTTTATTCTTCTTCTTTTTCTATTTGTTGTTATTTTTGGCGGTTGGCAAACAATTTAGTGGTGACTTATCGCCACCAACTGGTTTGGTGCACGGGTGCTGATTTGAAAAGGAGTACAGTACAGTACTGGACTTCGATATGGCTCGGCAGGTTCTTCGGGAAGACAGAAATGGCACTTCCGTATACATCCGCTGTGATTCCTATTTTCAAATTAAAAGTGCATTTTTAAATGCACAGTACTGTAATAAATATTCCTAAACCAAATACAACCAGAAATGTACATTTAGTATATATTACAAATACGCCTTTCTTTGACTGGACTTATTTGACGAGATGACGAGGTAAATTGTACATTTTTGTCCAGCAGGGGTCAACATGTCGAACTCGTTGGATATTGTGCTGTAGTCGAAAGCAGAGAATAAGGAAGTGAGCGTCATGCTAACACGTCTCCTCGGTGTCCTTCTCGTTGAAGACGTTCTAACGTCGTGTTTTAATTTTCGATCTCTCTCTCCCTCCTATTTCCCTTACAGTAACACGCTTTGGACGTTTCCTCTGTGATTTTAAATAGCCACGAAATTATTGGTACTGTATCAACATAAAACTCAAGACAGCTCAAGAGGTAAACAGGACTGGCAGCCTACCAGCCATTATGCTAACACGAACCAACTAAGTCTCGCGATATCTGCAGTGAAAGTGTTTTGTTTTCATTATTCTGTACAGTAAAGTACTGTATTCTTCCTTTCTTCCAGGACCACCTTCTGCTCTCACCACTGAACCTGTGATTTGGGGGTTGGAGGGGGATGCTTCGTAAAAAAATACCCTTCACACAGATGGCTTTTGCCACACTGCTTGGTGTAGCTGGTGGTTTCTATATCTACAGACCTTATTATGACGTCGTGCCAAAAACCACAACGCCGCAGAACCAGGATGTGGCACTGAAGGACAATGGAAGTAGTGGAAAGAACTCATCCGGCTAAAGTGCAACAATGGACTAAACCAGCAAAGCAATACTCAGTTCGTCAATATCATTTGATCATAAATGAAGCAAAAATAAAAACATTTTTTTCGGTGTTTGTAGTGTGTCGTGTATCTGTGTCAGTCACTCGCACTGACAATCATTTTTACCCAAACAATAGTGGTACAGTAATTATAACCAAATTAGCAGTTATTGCATACGATTACTGCTGCAACACTTGTTTGGCTCCCTCTAGTGTCATACATTGTGCACACGTTGTGATAAATATACTGTACATGTATTTGGAGAGGCTACAGCAGTGGTCCTCAAATGTTGTAAACCAAGCACTTCAAAAAGTACTTCGATCACCAAGTACCAACAAAATGACTAGAATTAAAACAGTGGCATTATGAAGTCTAAATGTGAACATTGCCTTAAACATGGAAAAATAACGAAAATTGAAAAATATTTTGTGAAATAAAAATGAAAATGCTTTAAAAAAAGAAAAGCAAAACTCGTCCACCACGAAAAGGTGATGGCTTTTGGAGGGGTATAACCCTGATGCAAATCTAATTAAATGTTAAATACAAACAAACTCTATTTAACAAATGTACTGGACTGCATTTTAAAAATCTTAAGCTACTATAAAATTTTGCATAGTTTACAGCAGCAGTTTTAAAAGTGATTACCGTATCACTTCAGCCTGCGTACCACTGGTGGTAATTGTTCCACAGTTTCATCATCACTGGGCTACAGTAACAGTACTGTACAATACATCTAAAACAATTGAGATGTGTGCTTACATAGGTGTGCACACCCTTCTGGGTGTGTCATGTTATTGTACTCAAGTCACATTCAAACTCATGTGAAATGGGAGTCAGAACACACTTGCCACCATCTGATTTGCCTCTGGTTAATCAACAAACAAATTTCAACACAATCTATTGTTGTGTGTATCATTATATATATCGAATAGCAAATTTTGGACAAATTAAGGGGAATTAGATAGTTTACCGGCACAACTCTGAAGATATATCTCTCGCACTCTGGTTGAAAGTTTCTGCATTGGTGCATCCACCGGGTCAAGCCCACTTTCCATAATGAGTTGCACCAGTCTTCACCTCCTGCAAAACATCCCACGTAACTCACATAGTAGCGCTTTAGCTTAGGTGTCAATGTATGTCATTATTTTAAGTGAATGTCATTGACAAAAATTGAGTTCGCGCACTCACATCTCGAAGTGAAAAAAACATTTGGGGGCTCTTGCGATTCGGCACTACACCGAGGCCACGCGGTGCAATAGCCCCGTGACAAATCTGTGTAACCTCGGTTCAGACCCTCCAGGATTGTATTTTACATTTTTAAAAATGTATTGAATAAAGTAAAAAAAAAAAAAAGTTCACATTTAGTGGTTTGAATTGGTGTTTTGAACCGTATTAATACCTGTCCTGAAAACATCACTCGTCTCGGCTCAGTATAATTGCTGGCGTTTCTCCTCGCCCGTCTCCGTCGGGAATGGATACTGAGTAGGCGTTTCGCCAGACCAACAGGTTACCAAATACCAAACTTATGTACAACAATAGATGTTCCCCGGGCATGTTTAGAAACGTTTCCTCGAAGTGAAACTGTGATGAAATTAACAAGTCGGAGCCGGCGGGGAGGAGGAGCTCCTTTTTCTTTCTCAACTCAGTAGCATTTTGCTTTGGCAAATGAAGTAGCTGACCTTAACCAGGCTCCACGACATCCCATGGCTCAGAGGTGACGCGATAGACACATTCACTTAGCCCTCGGAAGAGTCAGTCATTTAAATTTCTTTTGTAAACCTGGTGCGCTTGTTTTTCATTCTTCCAAGCGACAAGAGGTGAGTGAAGCCAGTCAACTTTCAGGAAATGTCAGCAAGTAGCATCTGTTTGCAGCTAGCTCCAACTTTCCCCCCTGGTACCTTGTAGTCTTTCTCAACGACCGTATGACAGTTCTGCACAATAGTTGTGCAACTTTAGCACACTTGCAGGACAGCGACTGTGCACTGGTTGACATCTGGCACTACT
The DNA here is from genome assembly GCF_054856545.1 of Hippocampus guttulatus. Lineage (NCBI taxonomy): Eukaryota > Metazoa > Chordata > Actinopteri > Syngnathiformes > Syngnathidae > Hippocampus > Hippocampus guttulatus. The sequence goes on from NC_141263.1 coordinate 15,273,105, forward strand.
CGTTTGAAGCGCGAGTTTTTGTCTCGTGTAGTTTTATCACACTAGAAGTTGTACAGTTACTTAGTTTTGCCTCTCACTAGTAACATGTAGTTGACCTTATTGAATTTTAAAATTTAACTGGGGATCACGGTGGGCGTACTAGTACATTGACCTTAGTAGCCGAATATCCTTGCTCGAATAGATGTTCAATTGTTTGATATCATATCCTTTATATAAATCTTAAGGTCCATGTTCCAGCACAGTCTTTGTCTTCACTAGTAAGACAATTCAGAGCCCTAGTAACACGACAAGGGCCCACAGGTAGAAAGACTGGGTCTAGCTAGTCATGTTTGTTGCTCTAATGACTTCCAGTAATAAATAACATTTCATCTTATGCAGGATATCAAGGACATAAAGCGATTGAGCATTTATTCGATATTCAGCTTTAGATCCATGTTCTTGTACACTCTTTGCTCATATTAGTAGGACAGCTTTGACAACTACATGTTATTAGTGTGGCACAAGTGTTCTTTAGTTGACAACTGCACCCTACTGTTCTTTATGATACACTATATGTTAACTAGTAAAATGTTGTCACTTATTTTTAGTGCCAGCACAACATTCTGAAGTAGTGCAGTTTGGCCTCACGAGTAGAACGACTACTCCAAAATTGCGCTAGTTGACATCTGCACACTACTAGTAGTGCATATGAATCACATACAATATGTTAACTAGTAAACTTTTGTCATGTCACTATTAGTACTAGTAGCGCACCATTGTTAACCAGTTCAGTTTTGTCCAACTCGTAACATGTACGGTAGTTGTCCTTGTATTCCATAGTTGACCTGAGGACAAAGAGTGTAGTTACTAGTACATACAGTATAACTCAAGCTGAATATCGTTGATAATAAATAAATGCTGAATTATACATTAACTGTGATATCCATCTTAAGGTCCATTTACTCATAAGACATTTCAGAGCACTAGTAAAATGACTCAAACGTGCTAGTAGAACTACTGTGTCTTGCCAGTCATGTGTTTCCCCAACGACAATGGCATTTCTCCACATCAGTAGGACAACTATGGCATACTAATAAGACAATTACAAACAAAACTGCGCATTAATGTTATGTGAACTACCCGCAGGAGAATTCCATAATGCCACTCACTAGTAGCAAACAGTTTTCAAATGGTTCACGCTTTTGCCTCACTTGTATCATAAAAATAAGAGTTCCTACTTGTCCGCCAAAGTTGTCCTCCACGTGAGGACAGCGAGCGTACTAGTAGAGTTGACAGAGCTTAAGCGGGAAATCAAGAATCTCGAAAAAATGTGTAAACATCTTGCCATAGTGCAGCCACATGAGGACCAGCTGAGGGTCATTACGTGTTCTATTTGTTTCACTTAATTCACTTTAGTGTCAGTTTGATGTGTGTGTGTGTGTGTGTGTGTGTGTGTGTGTGTGTGTGTGTGTGTGTGTGTGTGTGTGTGTGTGTGTGTGTGTCTCTCACAAGCAGTAACTGGTGCTGCTGTGTAGTGTATGTATCCGGATTGCATCCTCTGAGCTGGATTGCTGCCCAGGGTGGGTCCTTAACTTCTACTTGTCAAAATGATTAAAGTTGCTTTTTGTCAACTGACATTACTCTTGGAAATTTGCAGGAAAAGCCCCATTACTTTATCTGATGATTTTTTTCAATTTCAGTGGAACTACTTGGCCTGCACAGACTCAGGTTGGTGCAGTTAAAATGTGGCTGAATTGAACTTAAGCGCTGCAAGCTTCAATTCTTCAATTAGGCACAGGTATGCATGAAAAATCAAATGATGGGTATGGTGGTTAAGGAATGAAGCTCTTTCAACCAGATAATACATTTGATTTATAGTTGTGCATACTTGTGTTGCACCAAGTACCGGTACCAGTATCGTAAAGTTAATTTTAGCGGGCCAAAATGAGACAGCTGGTGGCCCGGTGGCCCGGTGCGGCTCAGCCCGAAGAGGCAACGTGGGTGCCCCTTCCCCGTGGGCTGACAACCTGTGGGAGGGGCCAAAGGGGTCGAGTGCTTCGCGAGCTGGGTGGCGGCCAAAGGCGGAGACCTTGGCAGTACGATCCCTGTCTACAGAAGCTAGCTGTCGGGACATGGAATTTCATTTCTCTGGCAGGGAATGAACTTGAGGGGGTGTGCAAGGCGGACAAGTTCCAACTTGACAATTTTGCAACATTGCTCAAATGTTAATTGACAAACCGGTAAGGGAATGATATGATGGCCGAACATCAAGGAAGTGTGTCGGGATGTTCGGGGCACCTTGCGTTTATATTTGACAATGTGTTTATTATTGTGAATAGTGTACAGTGGTGTGGGACCATGTACACCTACCGTTAATTGAGTTTAGTGATTTCGTTTTGTCATTTTAGTTCATGTACCGGTATTTCATCTGTAGATTGTGATGGCATACTTCATGAAGTGTTTGTTCAAGTGTCAAAAGTCTTACGCAGTCATGATGGATTCAAATGCCACGTGTAAAAGGCTTTTCCTGGCAATTTTTTTGCTAACCCTGAATTGTATTTGGAACTGGTCATAATTCCCTCGGTTAACTTGAATTCCCCAAGGCTTGAAATTCAAAACTGGGAAGACTATCATCACGAGAACCCCCTCCTTCCATCATATCACCCCGATCCTCCGACAGCTCCACTGGCTTCCTGTCAAACTTAGAATCAACTTCAAATTACTTCTCTATACATTCAAAGCCATCCATAACCTTGCGCCCCCCTATCTGTCAGATCTTCTTCAAATCTCCATTCCCTCTTGCTCACTCAGGTCCTCATCCTCCCTCCACCTTTTTCTACCCTCTGCCCGTCTCAGTACAGTGGGGTGCAGAGCCTTCAGTCGCTCTGCCCCCAAACTCTGGAACTCACTTCCTCCCAACATTCGTAATATTGACTCTCTTTCCATATTCAAAACCCAGCTCAAAACCCACCTATTCAGACTTGCCTACCCGCCTTAAATCTTTCTTTCTTTGTTTATTATTTTATCTGTGTTTTACTATTGCTCTTGGTTGTACAGTGTCCTTGAGTGTTATGAAAGGCGCTTACAAATGTGATGTATTATTATTATTATTATACTTGCTGGGGTTACACATAGCAGCCTGATGTCTCAGTAATTCAGGAGCAATGACAGAACAACATTTCTGTCTTCAGTTTTTGTGTGTTTCTTATATAGCACAGTAAGTACACTAGATGTTCAAGTTCAGTTGGACAAGCTGGAGTTTCCCAACAAAACGGAAAGTCTCGCTTGCCTGTTTGCTTCCTTTTCAGCATTGCGGAAGGAACGATAACGAGGTGTTGTTATTTCTCTGGTAGGTTTTGGGGGGTTTTGTTAGTCATATGAACCACTGATGATTGTTTTGTCTAGCTACCTACTTGACTGAGCTGGATGGAACAAAATTGTCAGGAAGCTAAGCTGGACCTTATTGGAAGGAAGCGTTCCACCATTTAGTGAGGCTCTATTGTCATATATGGTTACAGTTTTACTTGCAGGACACAAACACTTGACTCATTTCACTGCCATTTGTATTGCAGGGTTAAAAGTGTCACTTTTTTCATGTGATTTGTTTATTCTGTCTGACACAAGTTACAAGAGGATGTACAAACTTGTGTGACTACATTGTCTCAGTTGTTCATTTTTACTTACGCTTCTCAATAGATATTTTTTATTCCAAATGAATTGTACAAGTTATGGATCACACCAGGTCTCATTTTTTTTCACATTCCAAAACCCTGACTAATGGAATACAGTATGTCGATTTTAAATATCAATTGTAATTCATTTATTTAAAATATTCGTCTTTGACATCAGATTGGGTAGAGTTTAAAAAAACAGTTTTGCTATTCAGGCCAAATTGGTTGTAGTGGTTTTACAATTCATAAGTAGTGATTTACAGTTAAGAAGGATCAGTAGCACTTTTGGGATCCAATGCACTTTTAAAAAATGACAAGCAACGGAATGTGGGGAAATGTAACTGAATTAGCTTATTGGCTGGCTTGCTGATGTTAAATAGTGTATTCAACTCTGCATTTGGAGTTGTACTGATAATTACAAACTGAGTACAGTGATCCTCGCTACTTCGCGGTTCGTTTATCGCGGGTTCAGTGCATCTTGGATTTTTTCAAACATATAAAAAAATATATATATATATTTTTTTTTTACATTTACATGGAGTACAGTACTGTATATGTTGCTCTATGTGACTTGCTGTTGTTTTGCAGCTTCTCGCGGACCGTTTGCGGACTTTAAACAAAAAATATATATATATTTTTTTACCTGTTTGTTAATTGGACGCTACTTCGCAGATTTTCGTTTATTGCAGGTGGTTTTGGTCCCCGTTAACCGCGATAAACGAGGGATTACTGTTATACTGCATGATAAACTATAGTGTATTCCACCACCGAATTGTTTATATACTGTAAAATGAAGTTGTCCATCAACACAATCAGTTTCCAGTACGGAATTGATTCATGGTTTTAATACCAGATACGTTCCAATGACCGTTTCCTAAGAAACTAAATGAGTCAAGTAAAATAAACTTCACTTGGATATGGTAGAAGTCATACTTTCGTGCAGTTTTGGTCCTCATTTACAACACTGTACATTAATATGGGAACTCAGTTTCAACTGGAGCTTGGGAACTGGGAGGTAATTTCATGAATATTTAATCTTTAGATCAATACAAGGTAATTGATGCTATTCATCCAAGAAGATTAGAGTAAATCCTGAGCCTGAAAAAAAAATATTGTGTTTAGTGTTAGAACTGTTCATAACAGGTACATTTGACAAAATAAACCATTCAGCTATTATTATTATTTTTTTCGTCTCAAAATAGGCCTGGTGGTCTTAGCTCTTGGTGCAAGAACAAACATGCTAGTATTAGCTGTTAGCATCACTGTGAGTGAGTTCATCATGGATCTTGGTTACGCAAAAGGACTTTAAGCAGCTTATGGCTCGACATGAAAAGATCAGTGCGGGGGGGGGGGGGGGGGGGGTCACAGAAAAGAATGAAGAATGTTAGGCTTGTTTGAATCCTTTTTTTCTTTTTTTGCACGCTGGTCATATGACACGTGCACACGTTCTTTTGGCTGGAATTAGTTGACCACAGGAAGTCTATAAATGTGCCCTTCGCTAAATCAACTTAGTTAAAGTGTTTATCTCTTGATTCGTCTTTGCTACTAGGTTCTCTAATATGAAATGAAAAATCAAAAAAGACTTAGGGCATAGCTGTTTCAGTATGGGAGGCATTTACTCGTATAAAAGCAACGCTCCCATGGCAAAAATAAAAAACAACCCTTCAAGGGTCTCCACTGTTATTTATTGAATTAAGTGAAAAATGACCTTTATGCCTCATGTGTGACATGACGTGACTTGAGATAACTTCTGTTGTCAATTGGTGCTATAGAAATAAAACTGACTTGACTTTCCTAAACAAGAATTGCACTTTATTATAACCACAGTTTGTTGGTGATCCCTTTTCACTTCCAAAGGTGTTTTGTAAATTCCTGTAGTCATTACAGTGTGGAAAACTATGTTCTTTTGTGTGTTGTAGAAATTCATCTCTCACTATGTCTGATGGGGAATATGATTATCTCATCAAGTTCCTAGCCTTGGGCGACTCTGGTGTGGGAAAGACCAGTTTCCTCTACCAGTACACTGATGGCAAGTTCAACTCCAAGTTCATCACCACAGTGGGAATTGACTTCAGAGAAAAGCGAGTGGTAAGCTGCTACTTTTCTTTATAGTTGGAAAAAAAGGAGGACAAAAATAGTACAAGTTATCTCATTCCAACATCTACCTTTAACACATATTTATTTTGTTTTATTGCTTCACGTTTTGTTATCAGCTTCTCCTTTTGGACCAAGTAGGTCATTAAAGAGCCCCCCATCCACAAACCGCAACAAAAGTACACACCGACGTATTTGTTAGAAAACCTTGAGTTTCCTTAGGGAATCACTATTTTTGATTAAGTAACATACTACAGCATAAAACACTTCCACAAGGGTGAGCTATTGATTGCAAATGGGATTTGTCAATGCGAACACAAATACTTTATATTTACTGTTGCAGGGCAGCAAAATGAGTACACACCAGTACCAACTTCTTGATTTTAAAAACGAATTTACTTCATAAAAAATTCCTCAAATTGTTATAGTGTATACAATTTGGAGGCATAACATTATATTCCTGGCATCAGGGCAAAACTTCAGAAGTCAAAATTGGGGAACCCCCCCCCCCCCCCCCCCCCCCCGCAATGTATACTATTGGTCAGTCCACACGCGCAGGTGTTATTTTTACGAATTATTGAGCAATCTAAAGTGTTGAATGGGGGGCCTGTTTCATCCAGATTCCGTTAACTCTGCTGCAGTGGTGATGAATTTCTACTGCACTTGGTCGGACCAACACTCCGAAAGTGAGATCATGTTTTTAGGCGTAATGTGTGTTTTCAACAGACATACAATTCTCCTGGTCCTGATGGCTCCTCAGGTCGGAGACAAAAGATCCACATGCAGCTGTGGGACACTGCAGGACAGGAGAGGTAGTCCAATCTATATTTTGTATTTAACACTCTCTGTCCCTTCAATCAATCGTCTTTCTGCTCTTCTTTTTTTGCTCCTTCTCATCAGGTTTCGGAGTTTGACCACGGCTTTTTTTCGGGATGCGATGGGTTTCATTCTCTTGTTTGACCTCACCAATGAGCAAAGTTTTCTCAACGTCCGAAACTGGATGAGTAGGTCCATTCAATGTCGCACTGAATGTACAATATTGAGCGTGGATCATGTTAATTATGTATTTCACCATTTTGAATTGTACAGGGTATCATGGAGCAATCGCTACAGTGGAAATGTTGATATGATACGATTTGGAATTCAGCTAAAACTTTATCGATTTCAGTCCTGACATAATAATGTGGCTCTTTTTTCCACATTAGAATCACCGTCAACAGGAAAATGTAGCATGAAAATGAAACTCTTGAGTTCTTATAAGTGGCCGAACATTTGCACACATACCATAAAAGTGTTTTACAATGCATTTTTTTCTTTTCCTTGGATGTTTGTCAGATCCCACGCATGTTTCTATTGTTGGATAGTCCTTCCATAAATACAAATTAGATTTTCATGTTACGCTCCATATTTGACAAGGTCACAGAAAGTAAGAACTGTTTGTTTCAGGCCAATTACAGGTGCATGCCTACTGTGAGAATCCAGACGTGATTCTATGTGGCAACAAATGTGACCTGGCCGATCAGAGAGCCGTGAGTGAGGCAGAAGCCCGAGAGCTGGCAGATAAGTATGGGTAGGTGTCACCCGCCCACCAAGCCTCTTCCTTAAATGTTTGTCTAGGAGGCAGTGGCCAATTTGTTTGCCCGAGTCAGTGAGAAGACAGCGTCAGACTAAATTGGCCCTCCTGGAAAAGTCAATATTTGTCCACATGTGTCAAGTATCTTGCTCTGCCTCAACTGTACCGAAAGACAAATAGTCCAATCAAAAAGAGCTGCATGCAGAGTTTTGAAAGGCCTCTTGAGAAGATTAGTAGAGTTATCAAAGAAAGGCAGTGGCCTGTACTGTATTGTAAACAATTACTTTTGTTTGTATTTTTTGTATTTATCTCCGGGATTATTCAATGTTAATTCAGATTTAACATTTACCACCCGACAGGATCCCTTACTTTGAGACGAGTGCGGCGAATGGACAGAACGTCAGCCAGGCTGTCGACGTGCTGCTCGACCTCATCATGAAGAGGATGGAACGATGCGTGGACAAATCATGGATTCCGGACGGCACCTTCAGAACAAATGGTCACAACAACGCAGACTTGGCAGAGAACTCGGAAAGGAGCAAATGTGCATGTTAAGAGTGCAGCGGAGACGTTTACATACACTGGGCATGCATAAAATAGGACACAGTGGAATCTGTTTCAGTTAAAACATGCAAATTAGTTCCCCTGTAAACCTACTGATTGGTGATACACTGTTTTTGATATACTGTGTAGTACTGTATGTCACTTATCTGCCTTTAAAGTAAAAGATGGACATGTGTTACTTGGGGTGGTGGATAGTTATTTACCATAATGCTGAAAGGTCCAATTGTGACAGTGAAACTAAACATATTTCCTCCTTCTTTATGGTAATCCAGCAAAGTGAGTTGCTATTCCTCGGAAGGTTTGTTCTGCTAAATTTCATTGTAATGCTGCATCTAAGGTCTTACTCAGACACTCAAGTATTCATTAGATGGTCAATTTACAGTATATTGAATGTCAATGCCAAGTTTACTCCTCAACATATACATTTATGTTTTTTTACGAATGCAATTTACACTTAGCTAATTTTTGTTAATAACTTTGGAGGTCTCTCAGACTTGGCAAGGCATATACAGTGGCAATAAAAAATAGGCTTGATTATTTTGCATCATTACTGTCCATACTAATAAGGAACAATTCCGTCCTGTAAGTAATACGGAAATATCGAGAAACACGGTATATGTCCAAAGAACATACATTTCTTTCAAATGTAAATTTAAAACAATATATGCATTCAGTTTTTTATAGATTTCTTTTGCAGACTCCTTAAAGATCTTGTTCTTACTATTCTTACTCTTTGAGAAACAATGCAACACATATCTGCATAGTTTACATTTCAAAACTAATCTCGTTTCAGATGTATTTATAGAAAGTATGTGTGTACTTATGCTTACTGTACATAACTTATGAATTATATTCACACTTGCAACTGTTTCTAAAAGAAAAATCACTTATTTTTCAATGTTTTAATGTAAGGACATACTGTACATGTTTGGTCTAAGATTATATTGCCCCTCTGCTGATTTAAATAAAGAAAATACAAACAGAATTTGTGCCTTACACATGAGACAATGTAAAATGTTCAAAAATGTTTAATGCATGATGTCCATTTTCGAATAAAATAAACACGTGAATTTATCAGGAAAGATGTTTTTTGTCATTTCATTTGTGAATTATTCAAAAGATTGAAATTTTTCTAGGAGATAGGCATTCTGTCCATATTGATTACACATCCAATAGTCTTTATTTTTTTTGTCTTACTTGAGTCTAGCGAGCGAGCTAGCTTGCTGGCTGCTGGCTGTCCGTCCGTCTACTATGTCCTATGCTTTCATCAGCCCACGTGCAGTTCTCCTATGTTCCTATAGGGGCAGCATTCTTTTGCATGCTGTTAGAGGCTGCAATATTATTCCATCAAAGAAGAAAAAGACGTAAACACAGACGTCCTGATCATGGAGAAGGGATTGGAAAGGTACTTCTAAAGTCCATTTGGTGTCTTTTTTTTTTAAATTACAGGTACAAGATTTATCTCTTCTAGACGCTAATAGTATGCAAATCGATGACACATTTCAAAAGGCAGGCTTTTATATCTTTTCGAATAGCTTAGCCAGTAGTGTTCGCAGCGACCGATCAAGATATGTTTATGTTTATGACCACTCGTGTCTGGATTATTTGTTGCCATTTCAAGTATTTGGTATGCTGTATGTTCATTGGCTTTTCACAACAACCGGATTTGACAATATTAATGCCCTTACGAAGTGTTATACCAATACATTACGTTTAATTTATCATGGACACCGTACATAACCAGCAAGTCAATACTGTATGTTAGCTCATCTGGGGTTGCAATAATAGCTTTGATATGCAGTAGCTCGCAGAAGTGCGTAAACCCTGCACATTTATGTGATTATTTTAGTGTACTTTATCTTTGCATAATTCTGAAGAAATGCCACTTGGCTACAGTGTGAAGTAGCCTGTTGTAAAGCTTGTAAATTTAATATCCCCTCAAACTAACATACATATTTGAACATCTGAACCGTATAGCATAAGTATACCACGAAGTTCTAATGTTCAATAAGTGTGCCATGTGACTCTTTTGTTTCACAAGGTCTCAGTAATGTGGACCTTAAAATGGATATCAATGATAATGAATAAATGATCAGATGATTTTCTAAATGTATACTCTCCTATCATTAGCCACATGTTGAGTTAGATTGTTGTTTTGTTAACATTATATTACCAGTTTATTCAACACCATCTTATTGTGATGTTTTATTCATCTGTTCATATTAACCACAACTATACACACGTTCTCTTGCAGAATGACTTTCCGTTTCTGCCCTCACTGCGGCACAAAGCTGCAGTCCGGTTTTAAATTTTGTCCTTCATGCGGGGAGAAAATTCCTTGTCCCACCGAGGCATCTGCGCTGGAGGCTACCAAGCCTCCAAATTTCTCTCCCCCTAAAGGGGATGAAGCCATTAAAACAAGCCATGCATCCAGCATGTGCTATGAGGCAACAGATGGTAAGATTATCTTTGCAATGTACACATTAAGTACAATTGCACACTCTAGTAATATCTGACGCAAGAACTCTATCAGAAGTGTTGGAAACCCATCAATATTTTTCTTCATTTACAGTGGATGAAAGTTTAGTTTCTCCTCGTCCTGCACTGCGTAAGACTCGTAACTCCCTCCGCCTGGACAGGGAAGTCAAATTAACTGAAAAAGAAGATGCTCCTCCAGTGGCACAAGGTAATAATTACCCACTTAGTTTAATATTTCTTTTTTTTATAAAGTTCATTTATGATTCTTTGTTTGTTTTCACATGCTACTGTATTATGAACTTTCCAAACCTTGTAGGTATCCTAGACTGTTGCTTCCAGTTTTTTCTGAACGTCCTCCTCGATGTTGGAAAAGAAAATATCAAAATGTAGCCAATTGTATCCACGGTACAAACAAAGGGCTCTAGTTCTGGGCTGAAGTTCCTGTGTTTGGAATGCAATATAAACTCATTTTACCCCATTGAAAAGGAATAATTGCACATGAAATGTCTTTAATTTCTAAATTGCACACGCCATATTTTTCTCAAATCTGAAAGTCCATCCATTTAATAGGAAGGTCACATTTGAACATTTTCTACCCCCCCCCCCCCTTCCCCACACGCACAAAATAGGAAAGTGCAGTTGCCTCGATCCAGCTTGCATGTATTGCAATGACCTGGATTACTGAGAATCTACACAGACATAAGGAAAAACCCCAAATTTTTAGAAAACACATTGGCATTTTTTTATAGATATTGTGAATATCACTCAAAGATTTCTGAGGCTCTTATGATATTAGGCTAATGATGTAACAGATATCCAGATTAATAAAACGGTAATTTGCATCATTGTATTTTCCTTTTTTACAGATAACAGTATGTCTTCACCAAAGCAAACTCCAGTCAAACGTGTCAAGAAGGCGGCAGCTGTTGGGGCTTCTCCCCCTCCCATCTTAAAACCCCCCAGATCTGGTAAGCTTGGACAAAATCAACAATCCAACTTTCTATAGTAGATGACAACGATGGATAATGAACCCAACGTGCCTGTGGTTGGAACGTGGGAGAAAGTTCTTTGACATTGCGCTCCTTGTGCATACCTTGGCCGACAGAGGGAATTTTAATATGGACCTGCATGAGCCAAAAAAAGAGTTTCTAAGTGACTCAATAGGCTGCAATAATATTGGTCGTAGTTTGCAGACGGTAAAGACTAGATGTTTGTGAGTATTATGCTTGTTGTGAAACTCAACCGGAATGACGTCTCATCCGTCAACATTATCTACAGGAAGGGGCAGAGGTACGCTCCTGCAACCTGTGGAGGAAGGAGAAAGAACGACAGATGTCACGATGAGGAACGCAGAAGAATCCACGGTGGACAGCTTGCCTCTGACTGCCTTCTCTCCTCTTTCCTCTCCTGCCTCCAAATCTCCTTTCAAAGGTGAACCAAACACGCACACCAACCACAACGTTATACAGCGACGTGGTGACCGCGGGCCATCGAGCCACCATTAAAGACAAACCCTGCAGCTGCACAATCCTTTGACATCCAATAGACCGGCTGTGGCAAAAACAACATGGATGATGCCAAATAAGGACCATCAGAAAGTTCGATAGAGCTCTTGTTTCATCTGAATCCAAGGACGATTTTCAAAGAGTGTGCCTGTCCGAATGAATGTGCAGGCAGAGGACAGAACAAAGCGAAGAAGGTGGCTGCCGTGGAGCGACTCGAGGATGGCGAGGAGCTGACAGACACGACGGGCAGGAAGTGGACACTTGTGAAGCTGCTCAGTCAGAGCCTGACAGAGCTTGTGTATGAAGGTAACAGATCACGTGTGACGTCAGCCAGTACATGAAACCAAATTGCAACGTCTCTATTAACTGCAATATCTGGATTTATTTCCAGTTGTGCACAAAGGGTCGTGGTCCTCCTCGAAGGAACCTGATTATATCCTTAAACTGGTGAGTCTAATATTTAGTTTGAAAATAAAATACAGTCGGCACCGCACACTGCAGCTGATTGATCCTCACACACGTTATCAACTCGCTGCAATGGAAAAACTATGACCCCCAGCCTTCTTATTGCAAAACATTTTGATGTGCTGCATTCAAATGTTTTTGTTCGTGATCCGCAAACTACAGGTAGTATTGTAATTGTCAAGACAGAATAAAACAATTTTGAGAGCCCGTGTTGTGAACTCACTTGATAACAAGCAGCAGCTTGGCAGATATTGAACCTTTCTTCTTTAGTGCATCTATCTAGCTAGCGAGCTAGCTACCCAATTCAAATAAAGTAAGTAAAAACAGATTACAATGATTTGTAAATCATGTTCAACCTATATTTAATTGATTACTACCAAGACAAGATATTTAATGTTCAAACTGATCAACTTTATTGCACATGCATTTTGCTGAAAGACGCTTCACTTTATCATCCCCAGATATATAGATATGAAATTATGAATATAGTTAAGTATTATTTTAAAACATAACATATACTGTACGTTATGGTTTTGGGTTGGCGGTGGCAGGCTTAATCTCGGTTTTACCGTGAATTTTTAGTGAATGATTCGTCCTCTCATGTAGCTAAATGAGCTACCATAGATGAATTTGCAGCTGCCAATGCGGTGCACTACTACACCCCCTGCTAACTACGACCACAACATGTATCTTCTTCAATGAATAGCTGCACATTTGAATTGCAGGGTGCTGAACGAGGAAGAATTTACAAGGAGCAGAACTTTCTGCAGAGGGCTGCGAAGCCTTCATCTGGTGAGCATTTGCCCCCCCCCCCCCCCCACACACACAAAAAGCATTCGACATTCCACAAGCTACTGCTAAATTTACTGGATTTTGAGAATTGCCGTTTTCAAGTGCTTTTATCGTAAGGCTTCCCTTGCATCTTTGTAGTGGCCAAGTGGATCAAGCAACATGACTTGGATTTCCTTGGAATTCCGTCCTGTCTCAGCTTCGGTCACACGGATTCTTACAGGTGCACTTTTGAGTTTGCACTTTTCTACCATCGCCCCAACCGCAGCCCCCGACCCCCATTCACTTCACAGCCAGAGTGTGGTAAAGCCTTTCTGTCACCATTTTTAGGTTTCTGGTTTTCTCCGCCATGGGCCAGTCGCTCCAGACTGTCATGGACAACAGTCGCCTTCCCGAGAAGACGGTTCTTCATCTTGCCTGCAGAATAGTGAGCGAGCTTCCTTTGCCCCTTGGTCCCCTCGCCTCATCCTCCTAGAAGTTGATGTGTTGTGCGTCCCTTGCAGCTGGACGTGCTACATTACATCCATTCCAACGAGTACGTGCATGCTGACATCAATGCCGAAAACGTCTACATCCAAGTGGGATGCCCGACGCAGGTTGGGAGGACGCTCGCTGATGCATTTGTGGCGCCCCCACTGTACACCCCACTCATTGTGTGCGTTTTGTGTTTGCGCTTTTGGCTGTGTCACATTTGCATGTTTGTGCGCGTGCCTGTCTTTTGCATCCGTCTGCCTATTTCTGTCTGATGTGTGTGGCATGTCCATCTGTCTTTGTGTGTCTGCAAATGACTGTGTGTGATCATCATGTATGTGCTTGTGTGCATGTGTTATCTGTTTGTGTGCTTGTGTCTCTGCGTATGCATGTACCTGCGCGTGTGTTTTCAGATATATTTGGTAGGATACTACCACGCCTCACGCTACTGTCCCGGTGGACGCCACGTGGGATATCGGCAAGGCATCCAAGAACCACACGAAGGATCACTCGAGTTCATCAGCATTGATTCGCATGCCGGAGCAGGTGAGTTCACGTTTTAGGATCGTCCTCCATGAGTGGCTGAAGTGCATCACTGTAAATCGTAATAAAAGCACAAACAACCCCTCCACCTGAAGGTTTGATGAGCAAAGTATTTTTTGGGAGGTAATTCTCTGCGTTAAAAGTTTGAGTAGCACTGTTGTGAAATAAGAACCGTCAGCCGGCGTGAGGTTTCATGGTGCTCTTTCAGCTCCATCGCGGCGCAGTGACCTGCAGTCTTTGGGCTACTGCATGCTGCAGTGGCACACGGGTGCGCTGCCATGGAGTGGCCTCACCGATCCCGACCAAGTGGCTGACCTCAAACAGAGGTGAGCATCATCAAAATGCTGAGTTCAGACTGGTGGGACAGCATAGAACGTAGGTAGGCTTCCCTTTTAAATGGGAAGAAAAAAATTAAATGTGATTGCACAAGCATGAAGTTTAGGTGTTCTAGTATGCTTTTCCTGACCTTTTTTTTTTTTTTCTGCTTTCAGCAGAAGCCTGAATATTTTGTGCTAACACTCACTGGTATTTGGAACTGTTCATAATTTTCTCCCCCTTGAAATGATTTATCTTGGTCTCATTCTTTTATATCACAAAGCTGGCCTTTGAACTGGGGTGTGTTGACTTTTTATACACACGCTATAAATTATTTACAAGAAATTGGTTTGATGTATTTTTTAGTCAAGAACATGACATTATTTGCATTGTATGCAAATTTTGGTGACAGGGGATCCATGTTCCATGTGGCACCGGTACTGATGTTGCCGTGTGCATTCTCTCATTTCATGTGTATTCATTGTTCTTATTTTAGATACATGGATGACATTCCAGCGCTGTTGAGTCACTGCTTTGGCAGAAATAAAGCTTCGAGTGAGTAAATATGTAGAAATATCACGACAAGTAAGTGATTAATAGCTTACACGTTGATTTTTTTGTTGTTTAGGTGCAATTCAGAGCTACGTGAGCTCAGTGGCGGAGCTGCAGTACACGGAGCAGCCGGACTACTCGGAACTGAAAGCCAGGCTCGCCATAGCCTTGTCGCACCTTGGAGGCTCAGTGGAAAAACCCCTCAGCTTTTAGCAAGGAACCGAAAAGATGACCCAACATGAGTTGCAAATATTTCACTATAACCTGAAGAATGACTGCGGAGATATAATAAGGATTTTAAATCTCACTTCAGTATTTATTTTTATAGCTTTTATTGAGCTTTTATTGCTGCTGCTAGGAATGGTTAAACTAGTGGCGGGATTGTGTTTTAATTCGTAGTCTTCTCACCTGTAAGTGTGTTTATGCAAGAATAAATTACCGATAATTCATGCCCATATATGTGATATTCATATTGAAATTTGACATTTGCGTATAACATTGGCTAACTGTTTTTTTTTTTTTGAGCTCTTCATTTTGTTTTCTTTCTCTGATTATTTAGTGTTTAAATTGTGATGCTCATGCTCGTCACAGGTTGCATGTTAATATTTGATGCACTGCTTTTGACGGGAATTCTTTGTATTATGTTTTTTTTAAAATGTCAGTTTATTTCACTTTGTGTTGTCAAGTCAAGTCAACAGTATTTATAGAGCACAGTTTGTCGACAAACGCTGCCTGAAAGCAAACATGAATTGACCGTTTTGTAGCATATCTTCAACTGAAATAAACATGGTTCTTTTGCAAACCGTTTTTACTTTGGAAAGAAATCAGGATGTTTGTTTTAAAGAAAAATTTATAAAGTTTGAACATTTCTGAACATAAAACATTTCAGGACAGGTACAATTCTTTATATGAAACAGGAAATATCTCTTAAAGTGAACACTCTTAAAAGTAATTCCAAAATAAACACTGAAACATTTGCCTGTTCAAACCCCCCCCTTTTTTTTACAACCATAACATCTGTCACTTGAGGCACTTTCTGAATGAAGAGGCTTTTTATATGACGACAAAGAAAAAGAAATGCAGATACATGGTAGCTCTCCACTGAGGCTGGAATTTGTACACGCCGAAATGAATCAGTTAAGCCTCGTAACAACAGACATGCTGGCAGTGTGAGGCAGGTACACTCATGCAGGTTTAAATATAATTTTACACCGCATATTGCATCATTTTAAAACAATCCTGCCAAATGTACATATGTATCCCTAAATCGCTTAAGTCATAAGGCAGTTCAAGTCCTGTTGTAGCTTAAAAGACAACGTCAAACGACTAGTATACATTAGCGCGCTGTGGAAATAAATGACCAAAAAGAGCTTCACTTGCTGGAAAACACTGCAAAAAGTGCCCAGTCCCAACAGTACTGCAAACGCTGAACTGGCCCCAGTCATTGATGGTAAGCAAAAAGCATCCTATTCGTATTGTTTCATCACTTAAATAAATTGAACCCGCTCTTTGTGGATTATTTTGAAACAAAGTGGTATGAACATAGGCCACACAATGCCTTTGAAAGACTGAGGACTTTGGAAAATGAAGAAATGTGTTTGTGGTTCTTGGTCAGAACAAGGCGAACTTGTGCACAAACTCTGCAGTAATGGAAGAGCTTGCTTGTCAACTTGGCAATGAGCACGTTTAGACAAGACTGGAAATGGTCGCGCTGTGGGCCGGCCAATTAGAACACAGTGGTGGCCAAGTGGCTGGGAGTTGGGGGACGCTCCGCCTCCTCTTGAACATTGTGTGACGTGTCCTGCTCTGGAAGATTCAAGTCAAAGAAAACCATAAGTTGAGCTATTTTGGTTTCTACTACTGTACAAAATAACACAATTGTGCCATGTGAACCTTTTTTGTCTATGATGTTGCGTATATATTGATTTGTACAGCACTTATCAAATACAAGTGGATTGGATTCGATATTCGCAGGCATGAGCAGAGGCGGGCATTCTGTCAGGACTGACGGACGCACATTTGTTGACAATTGACGAATGATGGCGGGGGGGACCAACCCCCCCAAAAAATGACAGACTAAGCACCGACAGAAGCGGGTTTTCGTCCAACAGTGTAATCATCACGAACCGGGTCAAATGCCGACAGACCTCTCAGTCTCGCTGACTGACGGAGAATGGACAGTTGGAATAAATTAATAAAATTTCATGGAACAAATAGAACTGAAGTTTAGGACCGCCTCCCACTCACCGTGTGGCTCTTCTCCCTTTTCCTCACAGTGCCCCTCCTCTTCCCCCGGGAGCCGCACCTGACTCAAATCCTGCTCCTCTTCTGCACTCGACTCCTGATAGAAACATTTTGGGTTCACTTTTTTTTTTTGGAATACTTGAGCATGTTGACGACGAGAAAGCGAACTCGGCCGGTCAGCCTTGCAGCGCACCTGCGATTCGGAGACGCGGTCCTCGTCAGAGTTTCGAAATCCTTCCGGAGCCTCCATGAGGAACTCCAGCACGTCTCCTGCCTCTTCATCACTGTCGGTGCAAAATACGGAAAATCATAGGAAAAGGTTTGACTTTCGAATTTCAATTCTGTGTTTAAATGACTTCCAGTCAGCTTTTTTTTCCCCTTTTCGGGGGCACAGTCATAATAATTCACGATCATTTTTTAAATTCTATTCTTTATAATTAATTAAATTGTGAATGAAATAATGAGTGAAAACATAATTCACTTGTTATTTTATTCCATCCATCCATCCATCCATCCATCCATCCATCCGTCGATCTATTTTCTAATCTGCTTATCCTGAAATGGGTCGCAAGCGTGCTGGAGCCTTTTATGCATTTGTAAAATTGTTTACTTTAATACCAAAATAATTATTTGGTATCATTTTAAAAATGCATTTTTATATATTTTTATATTATAGATTTTTTTTCCCTAACCAATCCTCTGTCATTCTCTGAAAAATCTATCTATTCTTTGGCACTGCCATGCGGGATTTTGTGTTATTGAAGTGAAGGGAGGCGCTTCATTTAGTCAGGCCGTAGCCTTGTTTTTACAGGAAAAAAGAAAAATGCTCTTGCGCCATCTTCTGGCAATTACAAACCTTTTGTTGATTACTCTCCAATTGGCAGAGGGGCTCTGTCACTCTTGACGGTACTCAAAGGAAAACACAAACCTTGCTCCGGAGTCCAAAATTTCTTTGCTCTCTTCCTCCTCCTCCTCTGCCTTCTCCTCCTCTATGTTGTCTTGTTCACTCTTGTTTTGATCTTCGCCAGGCTGTTCCTCGCCTTCTTGCTTTGCTCCTTTGTGTTCCTCTTGAGGCTCTTCCTCCTTTTGTTGCTCATCTTCCTCTTGATGCTCCTCTTCCGTTGGCTGCTTATTGTCTTCATGCAGCTCGTCCATCTCTTTCTGGACAACCTCTTCTTGAATCTCTTCTTGAACCTCCCCCTCTTCCTCCTCCTCCTCCTCCTCCAGGTCAGAGCAGTTGAGGAAGTCAAAACTCTCAAGAGCAGTCTCCACTTCCTGAGTGAAACTCGAAGAAGTGGGAAACGGGACCTGGGAAGAAACCAGACATGTCAACACTTCAACTACCCGTTTGACCAATCAGTAGCAAATGATCATTTTCTGGGTAATTCCAAAGATTTTGTTCGAAATACAATAAACGTGGAGATAAGCGGTTCGCATAATGGATGGATGAATGTTTGAAGATAATCACCCGAAATAGGCAAAGACTGAGGCTCAAGCGTGCACACGAGGAGAAAATTGTTGGTACCACCAAAAACAATCATTTATACATTTGAACTGAGCCATTATTTAAGTAATTAAAATTATTTGTCTATATTTAAGTGCGTGATTTAATTGTCATAATGTGACAGTGGCTTAGAATAATATAAAATATACCTGATGTTTGATGAGTGGTTGGGCCTTGTGGATTTTATTGTTGTCATGATGGTGGTACTTGGGGAGTCAAATGTTTTATTTAGTGTAACACTTCTGAGAAGTGTAAAATGTCCAACGGAAATATTTCATTTTGTATGGATTGTAAAAGGGGTTAAAGGCGGGACTAGAGAAACAGAGAATAAACACAAGTGTCAACTTACATTTGGAGCTCCATCAGAATGTTTTAAATCCTGATCTGTCTGGCTTGGTCCTTCACCTTCAGCGGTCCCTGCTCCGGTCAGGATTGTCGAGTTCTCAGGTGGATCTTTGCCCAGACATTCATCCGTCCTCTCTAATGACTCGGCAGCCGTGGAGGAAACGTCAGAGCACGAGCAGCTCAGCTCCGCTGAGGTTTCCAGAAGCTCGGACGATTGGGCAGACAGCCTGTCCATCACAGTACATTCTGGGCCGGTCTCGCCGACTCGGCTACCAGAGGAGGACGTCTGCGGGTGGCCGTTGTGCACCGAATCTCTCGGGGAGAAAACCTCGACCGTTTCGCTCTCGTCCTCTTCCTGATTGGACGACAACGACGGCGTTGAAGCGCTGGACTTGTGCGGTGCAGGGACGCTGGTATGCAGTACGTTGGAGGCCGACAGCCTCTGAGCGTGGTGGGCCAGGGCTGGACTGGATGAGTCGTCGGAGGACTCGGAGGAGTTGGACCAGACGGTACCATTGTCGAGCTCTCCTTGTCGCTTCAGCAGTGACTTGAGGAAATAAGATAATGAGATGATTAAAACAAACAGGTTGTATAATGTTATTGCACAAATATGCACACCCCTTTTACAACTGGGATGTGTCTGTGTTCAGAATTAGGGCTGAACAATTAATCAAATCCAAATTAAATTTGCACTGTAGTAGAATGACAGCATGACAGCTGACTTTTTGGGTTTGTTTGGTTTTTTTTTTGCTGTCTAGTAGAAACCTGAAAGCTGTGTGCTAGCATTGACTGCTTTTTCAAACTGTTTATAATTCCTTCCACCTTATGCCAGGTCCAGCTGAAGAAAAACAGCCTCAAAGCATGATGATGCCACCTTGCTTGAGTGCAGGAATGGTGTTCTTTTGGTGATGACCAATATTTTCATATTTCAATATGAATCTGAATACAAGAGTTGTATGAAAAAAAAATCAGCAACAGATGGCACTCGGTAGAATAGAGATCTTCATCAAGGAAAAATGATCCCAGTAGGACCCATTTTATCTTCAAGTCAAGTGACTATAAAGCTAATGCTAACACATAATGACAAACCAACATGCTAACTCATCTAGCAATGATATTGCAGCTTAGGTGGCAAAGTGTTTTTTTTTCTGTTTCATTATGACATTTCTATGTAGTAAATGGCAGAGTATTCGCTACAACTCCCGTTTGCTGGTGATGCCATCCACCTGATCAAACTGCTTTACAAGAAGGACAAACTATTACAACAACAACTTCAACAGTGGTTGTCAAAGCTCCCTGCAGTCAGGTCTCAAGGTTGCACATGACGGTCATGACCACAGCTCACAAATGTGGTGTGTAAGTAATGTCCAATGGATGTGTTCCATGCGGGATGTGGAACAAATGAGGGCTTTCAAACCCATAAGGCCGCTGCGATTCAGGTCAGGTTAAACAGATTTATTCAGGGAGCATGCTGAAATCAAGAACAATGGGCACATTTTAGTGCCAGCAGGAAAAAGAAAACAGGTGGAAAGGACCAAACATGGTATTTTGCTCCGCGGTTTGTAAACAAAGGAAATACACATTGATGTTTTTTGAGAAACACAAATTTAACCGTAAATGACTCCTGGTTATTTACAGTATCTGTTATTTTAGCTGTTGCTGTAATCTTCATTCCTATTTTGTGAGGCACTTTGGGTTGCTGATCTGAAAGGTGCTTAAATATAAAAGGCTGTTTTGTTTTTTTTCTCCAATATCACTACTTTAAAGGTGCTTATTTTGGTGTGATCTTTTTTTCTCTGTCTGTCTGCCTTGCCTGTCTGTCCTGTGTCTACAATAGGCGCTTGTTTATGTTCAGTTCGTTCGGCAATGATGGAACCTCGATTTTCAAGTTGATGCATACCATAGTCTAGCAGTACTTTAATCACAATTACAGGATTGATATTTGTATCAAAGATATTTCTAGGCCTTATATATAAAACAAATCCACGCTTTATGGAGTGCTTTAGCATATCTATGGAATTCCACATGACATGGTAGCATTAAGCTAGCGGAATTCCCGAAGATTAAATCATACATTTGTTTGAACATGATCTTAAAAACACAATGTTCAATTCCCTTTTGTTTTATGTGTCACTTTACAGTGAACTTCAACTGTGACAAAAAAACAGTTTGAAGCAAGCATGTTTAGCTTCTGGGGAGTGTGTAATAATAAGATTTCCCATTTATTGATAGCGAGCGAGTGAGAGCAGGCGCTCAGGAATACTTTAAAAAGTGTGTTTTAATAATTTGCCTAATTTATTTAAAGTGTGTGGGAACTGTGCAACACATGTTTCATAAGGTGTCTCAATACAGTATTGTGTATTTTCACCTATCGTGAGTGGGTCTGGAAATGGGGGGGATACACTGAATGATGCCAATTGAGCGGACTTTTTTCTATCGTGGAACAGGTACACACTAGCTCATTGAGCACTGTTTGAAACTTCGAAATATCACACAGTATCATCAGTGCTATTGTAAACCGAGGACCCCTCTCCCTATATCGGAAAATAAGGGAATGATTCATATCCAACAGGTCAGTCACTTGCTATCACTATTGAACCACAAAAGTCCACCAACACTAAAACTACATTCCACACACCAACGGTACATCTCTGGATGGGGCTCTTGCACGGCTCAATGGGCGCTTTAAGGAAGCCGTCCTGTCCATCACGCCCTCGTTGACCGCCTCTGTTGGCCGGCGTCTTCGCACGGCGCCCCCGGGAGGTATGCTCTTCAGCGAGGTGAGGAAGAGGAGGAACATATTGGACGGCTACTCAACCACTATTAAACAGCTACAGGGGCCGCAGCTCCGCTCATACACGCTTCCGCTGTCACACCTCCCGCGAGCGCCATCACTGGCCGCAGGACTACTTGCGTTAGGCACGCCACTTCCACAACCACATGACCTGACACACAGTCCTGTGCGATTATTCTCACACACATCAGTGCTACTGCTACACACAAAGCAGGTGGGGAGCAGCTGAAACAGAACAAGCCAGTGAAATGAAAGTAATAGCAAGCCATGATTGAGGCAAAACAGATCGATGGATATCCTCGCTGGCCACTTTATTAGGTACACCTGGATGCTCACAGGTGTAAGCATAATTTTTCAAAATACAACCCCTGGGGGATATGTACCATACCCACCCACAATAGGTGAAAATCCATGATAAAAGTTACAATTATGTGCGTGTATATATATATACACACACACACACACACACACACACACACACACACACACACGCACACACAGTTTTACAGCACAACTATTTACTACTCCATCCCTCCATCCATCTTCCGAACCGCTTTATCCTCACTAGGGTTGAGGGGGGTGCTGGAGCCCATCCCAGCTGTCTTCGGGCAGTAGGCGGGGGACACCCCGAATTGGTTGCCAACCAATCGCAGGGCACACAGAGACGAACAACCATGCACGCCCACACTCACACTGAGGGACAATTTGGAATGATCAATCAATGGAATTGGAATTGAACCCGGTGCGCGCTGTGAAGTCGACGTGCTAACCACTGGACTACCGGGCCGCCTTATTTACTACTCATTTAAACAAATAAAAAAACAGCTGTTTTTTGTTTTGAACATTAAAACAAACTGCAAGCATCAAATGTATCGAAAATGCTGTACGTAATGTAGTGTTTGTGTACATACTTGTGCCTTTCAGAGGCGGGGGGGTGGAGGGGGGGGGTAGATGGGGTGGTGTGTGAGAGCTTAGGCCCAGAGCACCTTCCGCGTGAATGTGATCTGTGATTTGTTTTACGGCATTCAATCAGTCGCTGGAAAGTGCATTATTACTGAAGGGAAGTATACTGTAAAAACCCTTTAAACACACACACACGCACGCACGCACACACACACACACACACACACACACACACACACACACACACACACACACAAACAGTATAGTGTAGGCGCCCACGATGACCCGCAATATAGCTGGGAAAACACTGACAATGTTTAGTTGACTGATGCTTTTAACATTTATGAATTATGCAACATATTGATGAATTTGGTTGTAGTTTACAGTACCGTTAAACCTCACTGAATCATACTGAAAGGTTTGTCCTTATTTTAAATGATTAGGGATAACATCATTTTACCCACACACTAAAAAGTAATTTAAATGCCTTAAAATGCACTTTATGTACATTGTAAACGTAGTTCAACACAAAGAAAAATAATGGCAAGCATATATTGGAAAGAAAATACTGTACTGTACATACTGTAGTATCTCAGTGTTATGTGTTTGCCTTTAAGAGGCGGGGCCTCGTGGTGTGGCACAACATTGGCAAACGAGTCTGGGCTTGAGTCCTTGCGTGTCAGCTCCGTGCAAGTGTTCCACATTTTAACGTGTTTTCATTTTTATACACAGAGAGACGTATCAGCAACTGTGACTCTCATGACAGATTTCCACCTTGTAGTAGGAAGTTCCGTGATGGACAAGTAAGATCGACAACCAAGAAGATCCATGATGTAACGGGACAGCGAGAAGTCAAGCACAATATAGTGGGGCAACAGTGTCTTAGGCACCTCTCTGTTCAAAGCAGCGTGGGGCTCAACACTGCTTGCAGCTAGCTACCACATTAACTAGAATGACAGACCAACAGCAAAGTCAAATTTGAAGCTGCACTGAATGGATCATATAAGGTGCACCAGATGAAGTGGCCGGCGAAGAAACAGGTTTAAATGGAGAATGATGACATGGGAAAGTTCGTGTTGACTCACATAAAACACTTGTTCCCGCATGGAGGGCGTGTCTGGAGGGCTCTGATTGGACAACAGACGTTTGGAAACGGTACTGCAGGACGATGTCTGGTCATCCTTATCAAAAGGACTGGAAGAAATATGATGACTTTATATAGAGTTACGTTGAGTGACTAAAGGGTGCGTGCATATAGCAAGTTTAATTACCTCCATGTGACTTCCAAGTTCAGTTTAACTGTTCCCAGATCGTTAATATCCACAGCAAGCGTCTGGGGGAGTGGGCAGAACAGGTCGAGCATTTCGCAGGACACGCTACCCACCACCACGTGATTGGCCAGACTCTTCAGCTCTGTCACCTGAAAATAAAGTCAGCCATTGGAGGCTGTTTCATTTTGTGTTTTCCTCTTTGAGCTGGTTATGGAATAAACTCGATCCAAAATAACATAAAATACAAGGAGGTCCAAAATAAAAGCCAATCATTACAAACTGGGCCAATGAGAGCTGACAGTTGAAGATGTCGTACTCGCAACAATTCATGCAAAATGAACCAACCACCGTGAATTACTGTTTGCACAAGCTTGCAATTTCTTCCAGTTACCGCAACTTTTTGTGAAATGGCCCAATCACTGGAGCGTTCCACCAGATTCATCAATCATAGCAGTGCCCCATGAGAAATTCCTTGTTTTTGATGTGACGGAGCCTTCATATCGCTGGCGTCAGGCGGAAACCTTATCTTCAAAAGATACCATCACTTTCGTTTGGTCAACGATTTGAAAAGATGACATACCCACCTGGGGACTGAGCAACAGTATCAATTTGTGAAAAAAAATCTGACACTGAACAAATTTGGACATCGGGGGTTTTGACCCAATGCCAGCGATACATGACCAGTGTTTTTCTGTTATTTTCTGTGTGAGTGTGTTAAAATTGTCAAATCAAATACTCTATGTCCTTAAAATCCCAAACTAAATGTGTGATGCAATCACAGATGGGATTTGTGTGTGTGTGTGTGGGTGTGTGCGCGCGCGCGCGGGCGCGCGTGCATGCAAAGATACTGAGTGAAACAGATCATACTGTATACCTACCGGTACTTATTTTTTTCCTAATATTTCAAAACGCTTAAGAACCATAACATTTCCCCCAATTTTTGGAGGGACGGGTTAGAGCCTTTGAACATCTTAACATCCGACTGAAAAGTGATCATGTTTATGATGTCACTAATGTACGGTTGGTGACCAAAATCCCATGTGAAGTACAAAACCAACTGAATGGAGAACATTGCACTAAGGAAAACAGAAATTCCCTGGTGGACGTAAATATTAAAACACGCCCCATTATTCACTTACCTTGATTGACAAAAGTTCAGCGACGAGAGGCAGGAAAATGTAGTCTTCGCTGTCCCACATCTGTTTGCTGCTGACTTCCACGCGGCCTCGTAGCCTCCAGCGTTGACGCCCGTAGCGCATGAGCACCTGGCAAATGAGGGAGTAGTTCGCCCTTTTCATTCACAGCACCTCTCACATTCAATACAACGACCTCCATATTATAAACCTCAAAATATTGATTGTTGGAGTGATTTAGAGGCTAAATGGACACCAATATACACTCACTATAAGGCAATAGAACACTCATATTTTGCCAGCCAAAAAGGTGAAAAGGCAAGATTCTGATCATGAGGACATCAATATCAAGATCCGCCCTGTGATTTGCTGTAACCAGCCTCTTGCCCAAAGTTGGACGGGATTGGCTGCAGCTCATTGGCAACTCTAGAAACCAAGGGCTACAGAAAATGGATGGCTGGATAATGACTTTTTAAAAATATAAAAGTAAAACGTTTTGTAATACAACGTACCAGACTCTTTTTGGATGTCAATTTCAATTACAGTATTTTGCACACACACACACACACAAATGCCATCTCTGATTGCATGATGTGTCGGGCCATCTCTGGCCCCCAGGTCTTGAGTTTGACACCTGTGTTGGATTGGATTGGATAAAACATTATTGTCAAATGTACTGTATGTGTAACATGTAACATACAGCACAGATGAAATTTCTTCCCTCTCACATAAAACAAGAGGAGCCGCTGCGGGTGTCCACACCGCTATCAAAAGAAAAGTTAACCAAAAAAAGACAAAATAATACAAAGTCTGTGCAATCACAACCACTTTCCTGCATACACTTTATTGTCTGAAGCAGTTATAGATGAAAGAGGAGCGGATCAAAGTGTCCTTTTCACCAGTGGATGTTTCTAAACCAGCTCTTGAATTTGAACTGTTTCCGTCTGTTCCGCCCGACGCACTGAGCTTTAGCACTCTTTTTGGGCCATCTGAATAACCGAACGGCACATTTGAACAACGCTATGCGTTTCTGGACTGTTGGGAGTGAAGCGGTGCGTGCTCGGAGTATATTTCCAAACACACCCACGATTAGTTAACTGGGATTTTGGGGGCGAGTCTGACCTCTATTCTACTGTTTTTGGTCTAGGTTTTTGTAAAATATATTTTCCCCCCCAATGCGACTTATAGTCCAGAGTGACATATAGGTTTTTTCTCTCCTTCAGGATGCATTTTTTTGACTGGTGAAATTTATAATCCGGAGTGATTTATTGTAAAAAAAAAAAAAAAACGGAATTTCAAAAAGTAACCAAAATAAGACTTTTCAAAAATGAATGGATGCATTGAATGTGTGTTGTTGAATTGTTCCCTTTTTTTTTTTACCTCATATTGGTCACCCGCACACAGCCGTGCAAAACCAGCAAGACCTACAACATGAATGAAAAAATATTGCTGTGAAGAGAAGGAAGTGAAAGTGATGAATTTACAAAATGAGTCACTCACCCTTCATCTTGACATGAAATTCTCCCATGTGGCTTTCCAGTTCGCTCTCAAGCGAGCACATGTGCTGCATGCAAACCAACATGACTGTTAACATCAAGTAAATATATTTCCCCAAATATTTAACCCAATACACTGATTTAGGGTTCGTAACTCACCTCCGTACATTCCCTAAAGCCCCTGCTGGCCTCACTCAAGCTCTCCCTGGCCTCTTTGCTCCCAGTGGCAGAGTTAAAAGCTGCCACCATTTTACTTGCTCCATCTCGGACCCGCCGCTGTATGCAGTAAGCATCGTATAGCTCCTCCACCTACAAGACAACAGGGTTTCACACACACTGAATGGAAATAACCATAACCTGTATAAGATATAGTTAGGAGTTGAATCATTGAAAAACACCTTGCTGAGATGGAATTCCAAACGCCGCATGAATCTCTCTATGGCTTTCACTTGCTAAAAAAAAAAACCAAAAATAAAAAAACAAGGAAAGCAAGGTCAGGTAATAAAGATAATACATAACATATTGCATCCTGAATCTAATGTGATCCGAGATAAGAGCTGAATCAAAAACTACACCTCCTTTTTTCAGGCACAGCCTTTCATCGAGGTGCCCAATTGGCACCAATCAGGAAATGTATTTGTGCGATAAATTATCTGCTTAAAGTCACCTTTTTGCTGTTTTTATGCTGAGGACAATGCCATGTCTAACATAAAAATAGTGCTTTGGCGACATTTTCTGGGAAGCATTTTCATTAGATTGTGAGGAAGAATTTCATTTGGTCAGACCATAGATTACCGAATAGAAAAAGTGCTTTGTTGCCATTTTGTGGTTTCTACAAACCTTTTTGTGTTGGTGTTAGTTAGTTGCAGATTTTCTCTATTTGTGGCAGGGCTGGGATAAACTGTATTTTGAAACATGAGGTTTAACATCAGAAGCAGCTCTCAGCATTAAGGTGTGTAGTGCCATAATACTGCAAACCACAATAAGAATATTGTCACGTTCGTACCGCTGCGAGAGTTTCATTCAAAACTGAGCGTTATTTTCTTTTGGACATATTTTCTGATACAGATCTTATATTGGATCTTCTTGGATTGTGTAAGTGTACTTAAAGTTGAGACCAGTGAATGTACACAACAGATGTGAAAGAAACCAACCTTATCCTGTTCATACAAAGAGCCCTGTGGAAGAAAATAAAACATTTAGCATCACAAAGAGTCTAAATTGCATCCCGCCTGGCACCACTCGATAGCAGCGAGACTTGTTTGAATAGGCGGCCTCTCACCAGTCGACCGTTTCTCTTGTTTTCTCGGATCTGCTGGCCTAGAGTGTCCAGCTCCAGCTGGTGGACCTGCAAGTATGACCTAACAACAACCAATAATAAAGGGTTTCAGTGATGTTCCAATGTTTCTACACACTAAATTGGCACTCACTGTAAGCCTCTGCGTAAGGCGGCGTACACATCGTCCAGCCGCTCGGGCTGGGGGGTTTTGGCGGGGGGCAGCTTGGTGGAGCCTGTGAACATCCTGCTTCCTTACAAGGCACGTTTCTCTTGGATCAAACAGCGCTGAGGGAGCGAGCAGCCCAAAGGCAATGTTAATTTTTGCTATAAGACTATCATAAAGAAAGCACACCAGAGGAAGAAGGAGGGTGGTACCTGCAGACTGAAGGGTCCAATGACTACTGGAGCATGCTGGCAGGGCCGACTGTAGCACTGGGGCTATAACAAACCAAAGGACATGTCCTGTAATGGTGCACAAAGTTGAAGTGAGAGGCCCGTCCCAGCTCTACACCGAGGAGTGTGAAATTCTGGCAACCCATTAAGTTGGAAACTTTCCATGAGAATTATATCCAAAATTAAGGGTTGGTTCCAAAAAGGTAACATAACATAGTTGGGAAAACTATAGTTTAGGATGATCCTGACGAAAAACAACCTTATTTCACGCAAGTACGGTGGGAACTTGAATTCCAAGTGCCGTAAGTGAAAAGTTTTTCCAGTTACAGGTTGTCGTTTGGTCGATTTTTAGTTTTGTGTTGCCAGCCAAAATTTGAGGAAAGGAAGCTATAAGTCACGGATCAAGTGAAGTGAAACCAAAAAATAAATAAAATGAAGCAATGAAGGTACATTTAGCTGTCTTTGTTTGCCCTTGCATGTGGGCAAAGACAGCTACATATTTTGCATTAATGCCTGCTTATGACAAAATAAAAATATTCATATACATTCACATACATTCATGCTGAAAGGTACGTACAGGTTATGGAGAAACATATGCTGACATCCAAGCAATGTCTTTTTCATAGACGCCAATGCTTCTGTGTCCTATGTGTTGTGTTGTGTTTTTGTTATTTTGACTTCAAAATGGCGCCGCGAGAGTGGCTGCCTTTCCAGCAGCTCCTATATTTTGTTGTTCTACTTCTTTCCCTTTCGTAACTTTGCTGCTGTGAATTGGGAATTTCTCCATTGCGAGACTAATAAATGTTTTCTTATCTTATCTTATTTCAGCAAGACAAAGTCAAACCACGTTCTGCACATCTTACAACACTCCGGCTTTGTAGTAAAAGAGTGCCGGTACGAGACTGGAGTGCCTGCAGTCCAGACCTGTCTCCCATTGAAAATGTGTGGCGCATTATGAAGCATAAAACAAAAGACCCCGGATTGCTGAACAGCTGAAGCTGTACATCAAAGAAGAATGGAAAAGAAGTCCACCGACAAAGCTTCAACTATTAGTGTCTTCAGTTCCCAAATGCTTACAGTAAAGTGGTAACACAATGGTAAACATGAGCCTGTCTCAGCTTTTTGGGAACGCGTTGAAGCCATAAAATATGCTAAAAAAAAAAGAAGTCGTTTATCGGTTTGAACAGGAAATGTCTTGTCTTTGTAGTGTATTCAATTGAATATAGGTTGAACATGATTTGCAAATCACTGTATTCTGTTTTTCTTTATGTGAACACAACGTCCCAACTTCATTGGAATTGGCTTTTTCAAAAATAACTGTATATTAAAGTGATAGACAGAAACCTCTTTCACTTCCACTCTTGGAAATTTTTTTAATTGGCTGAGTCACAACATGACACATTTGAGGCGACCACAGTGGCCACCATGCAGTCTGCTTCAGCTCGTCTCTCATTGTCTTCCTTCCATACTCTTACAGCAACTCCCCTCCCACCTCCACATCCACATGCAGCAGCTGAGAGCAGGAAGTCTCCTAGCGGCCTCTGTACAGGAAATTCTACACAGACGCTTAGCCAGAGAATATAAAAACTACTCCCGCAATGTGGGTGAGTGTGTTTACAAAAAAAGAAGAATCCCTCAGGAATTATAGAAAAACCGTGCAGAATACTGTGATCAGGGTTACTACAGGAGGAGGGTTGTGCCTGAGCTAAACTAGTTACAAAAGAGATTATAGTCTTTGACTTAAATCTGTCAAGCAAGAACCAAACCCACATTAACACGTGGATTCTGTGCATGAACAAGGGCTCTCGAGCAACTGGTGGTGGTTCTGCATTTTTTTAACTCCCACTCACAACCAAAAACATTTAAAAATGCATACAATCAATTAAAAAAAAAGAAAAAAAACATCACCTTCCACTGTACGTACGCAGACATTTGTTGTCGGATGAATCTGTAAACGCACTGTTGTCTTTACAACTCATAATGCAGGCAGGAGGGTCCCTCAGTGACAAAGCACTAATCTTGGTGACATACTGGGAGGATTAACAGGAGGGGGTCCGGGATTGGGTTTAAAAATAAAAAGCGGAAAAAGCGCCATATGCTACCATGTGACACTTTTGAGACAAATTTTTTTAAAAACCGCAACACTTTTGACACTCCTAGGCAAACAACAGATTCTGAGTAGATACCATTGCGCACACACACACACACACACACACACACACAAATGTACATACCGGTACCATATAAAGAATCAAACACTGAGGGCTTTCCTCTCAATTTGATGATCATTTATCCCTTTCCCTACATTACAGATCATTAGCTGCATTAATCCTCTCCAAGCAAGGGGGGTGCAAACAAAGAGACACTGTTTGAAAGCAACTCACAAGACTGGAGTTTTCTTTGCAAGAAAATGTCACGCACAAGCCACACAATGCTTTGGCTCGTTTGGACCGACATATTAATGACAATGTTCTAAAATGTATTATAGCAGGTGTGTATTAAAAAGTCTGAAAGGACACTCAACACCTGTATCTTGGCTGTGTTTGGAATCATTAACTTTTTCCCAACTCCAAACCATAACATAGAGATTTTTATACCGTGAATTATATTGTTGGTCAAATGAAAACATTTTTGAAAAATTACTCAGATGCACCATAAATGAAGTCATTGCTGCCACAGTTACTACGTCCTGATCCTGACATGACTTCCTTTGATCAATCATTTAGACCAGTGGTTCTTAACCTGGGTTTGATCAAACGCCACGGGTTCGGTGAATCGGTCTCAGGGTGTTTGATGGAGCCTCTGCCATGGAGGTTAAGACACACCTGACTCAACATGTCAATTAGTTATGACACTCCGTCTTGGCCATCACTGGCTGCAGATGATCACATTACATTGCTTGTCCAATCAGTGCTGCAGGAAATTTAGTTCGCTCAGTAGTCAACGTGTGACTGTCGTGATAGTACGTCATGTGATTTGTTTTAATACATGCTATGTCAAACAAAAAATAAAAAACAAAGTGGTCGGATGAATATGTACCACATGGATTCACATGCATCTCAGATCGTGATGGGACTGGGTTCAGCATCCTATCTGCATGATTTGTCATACCAAGTTGAGCAACTCTAGTCTCACACTGGCAAAACTGAAGGAAATTTGTACTTGTACAGTAATAATAATAATAATACATTTTATTTATAAGCGCCTTTCAAGACACCCAAGGACACTTTACAATCAGGAACAAAAACAATAAAACACAGGACAGGTTGAGCAGCGGCAGCCAGACGCGCCAGCGTTCACTCAACCTCGAAAATCGGAAGAAACCACAGGGGAGGGAGAGGGAGAGAAAAAAAAACCCACGCTCGAACTATCCTCATTTTGAGGATAGTTTGAGTTAGGCAAAAAAACTCCTGCACAAGCATATGACAATTACAACAGGTCACAAGACATGAACAATGAAGGCGGTGATACAAGGGAGCGTAAGCGCGTGTGATCGTCTACATGTGGTCTGGATAGTGGTGTCTTGAGATAATTCTTTAATTCAGTCTGTGACTATGCGCAGAACTCAAATCAGTAGAATGATTCATCCATCCATTTTCCAATCCGCTTATCCTCACAAGGGTCACGGGGGGTGCTGGAGCCTATTCCAGCCATCTTCAGGTAGTAGGCAGGGGACACCCTGAATCGGATGCCAGGCAATCGCAGGGCACACACAGACAAACAACCATCCATGGTCACACTTACACCTAGGGACAATTTTGAGTGTTCAATCAGCCTGCCATGCATGTATTTGGAATGTGGGAGGAAGCCGGGGTACTTGGAGAAAACCCACGCAGGCCCGGGGAGAACATGTAAACTCCACACAGGGAGGCTGGAGCCGTTATTGAACCTCTGCATTGTGAGGTCAACGCATTAACCACTGGACCACCGGGCCGCCTTATTAATATTTAATCAATCACATGAATTGAATAATATATATAGAAGTTAACAGTTCTTCAAGATTGATATGCAAATATGTTGAATTTAAAAGTTAAATACGACTGAACTGTTCAAGAGGAGTCATTCCGATACCACACGTCTCTGATCCACTGGTGAAAGGACACCTTGATCCTCTCCTCTTTCATCTATAACTGCTTCAGACAACAAAGTGTATGCAGGAAAGTGGTGAAGATTGCACAACTGTCTGTGTCCTGTGTGTTGTGTTGTGTTGTGTTGTGTTATTTTTGTTATTTTGACCTCAAGATGGCACCACAAGAGTGGCTGCCTTTTCAGCAACTCCTGTATTTTGTTGTTCTACTTCTTCCTTTCATAACTTTGCTGCTGTGAATTGGGAATTTCTCCATTGCGAGACTAATAAATTGTTTCTTATCTTATTTTATCTTACTTTGCTAATCACTCATTTAGATAAAAATGTGAGAGTACACACTTGATAAACTTACTTGGATGGACAATTTAGTTAAGTGGTGTAATGCACTTGTAATGACTCACAGTTTAACAGGAATTCAATTAAAAACACGTAAAATGGAAAACTGCAAGCCCTAATTGTGACGCCAGCATCTTAAAATGGCAGTCAAACAATAACAATGACTTGTTTTCTTCCGCTGTTAGGCTAAGGCTAGCGCGATTGATGTAATCCAGCCTGCTGAGTCCATTTCTGGGAGAAAGCAGTGACGATAAGTAGCGGCGTTGCAATTAAAAACTCAACCTCCTCTCTTCGAGATTAGCGGATTAGCTAACCCGGCGGCAGCGGGCCATATAGTCGGATAAACAGAGTCGTATCACAGCCGGGGCCGCTTCACTTGGTTCTCGGCGGAGGATGGAGAGTAGACCCGAGCAGCGAAAAACTTGGAAACCAGATTTACATTCCACGAACCAGAGCCAAAACAAGGCCTTTTACGCCTAAATAATCGCTCGTGGAGAAATAAACATAAACACGCCTGGAGCGAGAAAGCCAAAAAAGGAGAAAAATAAGAACGACGATCTGGCGGGTATTAGTCGGACAACATCCCAGCAAAGCGACTTGGCGTCGCCCATGGAGAGAAATCTTAAACGGGCGCCTTGTTTTGTGACCTTGGTGATTAAAACAGGCTTCCTCCTACCTCTCTTTGGAAGTCC
Source organism: Hippocampus guttulatus (assembly GCF_054856545.1). Taxonomy (NCBI): domain Eukaryota; kingdom Metazoa; phylum Chordata; class Actinopteri; order Syngnathiformes; family Syngnathidae; genus Hippocampus; species Hippocampus guttulatus. The sequence continues at coordinate 15,306,581 of NC_141263.1, forward strand.
GACAGGCCGGGGAGTTTGGCCGCAATCCCATGTCCAACACGATGCTCCTCCACACACTTCTTCAGAGTTATTCTGGGCGCTGTCCTTCTCCTCGATTTCGCTGGGTTTTTTGTGTCCACAGAGTTGAGTAGTCGCCAAAAATCGACTTCCTGTTTCTCACTTCAAAACAAAAGCTCACCATGACAATCACGATTTGGGGAGGTAAATAGCTCTCACCACTTTTGGTTGTGATGTATTTGTTTATTTTACTTTTTGTTTGTTTTAATCATGATGTGAAATAAAGCAATAACAGGGGTACACGAAACAAAACACCTAATAAATATTACCACTATAATGACCAACAGTATAATCCAGTAGCGAAGCAGGTTTGAATACTTATAAAAAACAGAGATCGTTTGAATGACTGAGGATTTAAATGTTACAATACAAAAGATATCACTTCCAAAATTAAAGTACATGCTTTCATGAAAAATGTCAAATTCGACATCAACAAAGTCATGAGAAAAAAAACGAATTGTATGGCGTTTTTCGTATGGAGAAAGACAACACCTAGAGATTTACAGGAATAAAGTCAAAATATTACAAGAAAGAAAAAAATAACGATCTGAGCATTAATACTTAATACTACAAGAAATATCAAAGAATTTTATGACAAGAAATTAAAAAAATCAAAAAGAAAAATATCTGAAATGTGTAATTTTACAATACAATACATGCTGATTTATATAGCGCTTTCACAACAGCGGCAGCTGTAACAAAGCGCTTAACAAAACAGTTAACATAAAGTAAAATAATAAACACAACACATAACATAAAACACGGACATATCAGGTCCACACGATGAAACAACAAACGTGACAAAACAAAAGACAAAAGTCAAAATATCCTAGGTAAAAATGTAAACATTTTAAGTTCAGCCCAACCGAACTAAGATATAATTCCATTTCGACACATATAGATAGAAAATAAAACAACACTCAGTGGCATAATTTATTTTCTGAAAAAAAATGAATACAGTACTGTAATTTACTATAGAGCTAAGGACTAACTATGTACAGCTCCATGTACATCTTCGTCTGTATTATACTGTCCCCTGGTGGCCAAGGCACGTACATCAGAAGGAGCAGGACAATATCCATTGTATAAAACAAAAATGTATCAAAAACTATTCAATTCCTTCCATTATCAATTAGGTCATAACTGCATGTTTTTATTAAATACAATACTGTACAGTAAAATAAACAGAGGGGGTGGCACTTTGGTCAACTGGTTAACATGTCCACCTTGCAATACAGAGGTCCAAAATTTGAACTTTTTGAAAAATACCTGACAATCTTCAATACTTAACATATATACAGATAATATGTGGAAATGTGCAGTTTCTGGTCTGTTTCAAGCACAACCAAAAGCAAATACAACAGTGTACCGTTTAGAAGATAACTCTTTCTTTGTGTACAGTAGCACGGTGAAGCAAGACAAGTATATTTGTAAATACAAATTCATCACAGTACGAAGTAGCAATGCCGGAAAAAAAAGTATTTTATGTTGAAATACAGCACCTCCTCCCGGAAAATGAATATCCGTTGTTGCTGTGGCAACAAGGATGTCCCTCACTCTGTCACTGAATTTGCTTCTCGTCAGTTGAAGATTCCACGGCTGAGTCCAAACGGAAATAAAAAGCAGACGCAGGGTTTCCACGGCCGATGAAGCCTCTAACGGGTCCACAAATGCGGCAGTTCTTCAAGGGTGTCGCCGTTGAAGGCTGTAGGTTCCGTTCGGCCAACCTCCAGGTACAGTAGCCGCTCCAGGGCCAAATTGGTCCAAGTCAGGCGGCGGAGTGCGGCTGGAAGGCGGGGAAACGTGGCACACTTCCCGATAAACAGAACTGATACACTCCCCTACATTAGATAAAATTCAATCATTTTAAACGCAATTACATATGTACACAATTTAGCAATTGCAATACTGAGGGAAATTTTATGCAACCCGTATTTGACCAATAAACTGGGAGATTATTACATACAATCACATCAATGTACATTTATTATTCAAATCCATCTTAAAACAAAGGCAAATCATGCATTTAATGCCATTCTTTTTTTGTAATGCATTTTAACTGTTCATTCCCCAACGCAAAAATTAACAAGTATGCGCTTGCCTTCAGTGCATAACTAATTGAGCCATGCAGAAAAACTGCAGAGTGGTAATTGACTTTAGTAATCTTAATCTCATCTCACACAAGCATTCATGTGACAGACACATACTTTGCAGTATGTATGTATCTACACAGTTAACTTTTTCTTTAAATAAACCATGAGCCAAGCTATGCGCCAAGCTATGCTCAACGTGTTTGATGTACAGTTTGTAATCACTATTAACGAAACAATTACACAGGTTTGCTAATGAAAGTTTAAATTGTACCCGCCTAAATATTTCAAAATGGATCATTCTTAAGGCTAATTGCAAAATGTATTGAATTTAAGCTACATGACTAAATTGTATTTCTGGAACGATTTTGTATCAACTTGCGATTGAGAAATACTTACCTTGCCCCTTCCTTCATTGGTCATTTAGTAAAATACTTGAGGTCAACAGATAAATGAACTGAGTTTTAGTATGAAGTCCTCCATTTAATAAAATATATTTGCAAGCAAAATACACAAGTGTTTGTGTTAGTGCTCAGCCAATGTCAATAATCAAAAGCACCGCCGTTCCATTGTACCAAGAATGCACAGAACACTTTTCTGACATACAACTGCACAAACCTAAAACATGAGTCCATGTCTACTTTTTATTGGTTGTACCATCATACATCTGTTCTCAACTGCCTGTCATTTTCAACATCACACTGCCCAGAAAGTATTGCAATCGGTACAAAAAAAGAAATCATGAACTCAAGTGGAATGGCTACACAAAGGAGCAAAACAACCCAAACCTTTTCTTTGCACATAAATGATGTTTTGTACATTATGCATAATCTAGGGATGTTACAGTAGCAAGGGAAGATATAAAGTAAGCATTCTAGAAGCTTTGATAAACTAGAATAGGTGTTAAAATAGGGTTTTACTAACCACAGCAAAGAAACAAAATAAAAAAATACAAAAAAAAAATATTCCAAATAATTTTTTGGCTGTAATTACCAACAATAACATTTCTGGTCTGCAGACAGTAATATTTTATCTCCAGGGCCTAACGGCAGGCTTAAGTGAAACTGAAAAGCCGATTCAAAAGATGGCTTTTGGGGAGCAGTCTTCCCAACTGAGAGAGACTCTTCAGCAAGGACATTGAACAAGAATTGAAAAAGTGCAGAACGATCCATGACTGGGGTGATTTATGTACTTACAATGTTCACACGACGTGATTGATCCTTCCCAACGATAGAGTATGTACCAAGTAAAAAAAAAATAAAATAAAATACACAAGAGATAAAAATTGGGCTTAGGTGTCTCAAAAGAGGACTACGCACCATGATCCTTTGGATAGATACATGCACATCTGAATTCAGGGGAAAGAAATCTTTGATAGTGTTGCCAGAGTAGATTTATTAAATTGTGATGTACCTATTTCCTACAAATGCTCTAAACATCAAGGACAACAATGAGAAGGCTTGAGATACTGCGGCCAATTACAGCCAGCCCCGGACAGAAAATTTCAAAATAAAAGTTTTTTTTTTTTTTTTTTGGGCAGGGGGCAATAAATCCGTATTAAAAGTCTTTATCACTCCTCCATGTCAATGCAAGATTAAAAAGCAAGCCTTAAATTACAACAGCGATCTTTTGTCTATGAAGGATGCGTAAAGTGTTTGTAACCCTAAATGCCAAGAATTAGATGTTGCTGAGAAGGGGGAGGGATCTGCGTGTGTGTTTTACAGGTTCACGCCTTGCGTCCATCACCGGTCCATCATGCTGAGTATCATCTCGGGGGTGAGGTCTCCGTTTGGCGGGGCCTCCGACAGCTGCATCTCCTGTTCCTCCTGGGACAGCTCTTCCAGCTGGATAGTGGAGTCACCTTCGCCGACGACCACTTCCTGTGTGGCCCCCTCCTCTTCATTTTCATCTTGCTCGGCGCCCACTTCCTTTTTCACGATGATGTCATCCACCTCTCCGGTGGTCTCGTCCTCCACGCGGATGATGGCGGCCACTGTTGAGAGAGCCGTAGGTCAAAGTCAATTTGGAGATAAATTTGACTTGTCAGTGTAGCTTGCTTGAGTAATAAAAAAAAACGCACAACAAAAATAATCAAACAAATCCAGGTTGTCACTCACATGACCCCACACAAAGTTTCCATGGCATCATACAGAAAACTAAGTTTTCAAAGTGACTCATTTTTATTTTTACACTTAACTCATTCAATCCCAGCCATTTTCACTGGAGCAACCCCCTCAATCCCAGCGTTTTACTGGATTTTGACTGATCTTGCAAGCCCCACAGAATATTTGGTTCTAATGCTATATAAACATGTAGCCGACTGAAATAAAGTTTGGACTCTCTTCTTTCAGCAGAAAAAAAAATTGTTTCTATCTTTTTCCATTCTTCAGCAATCAGCATTACAAAATGGCTAAGTTTCATGAAAATGGCGATTCCTGTGCAAAAAATTGAGAAAAAGAGCTTTTTGTAAAAGCATGCATTTCAAGCACGTGAGGCACCACTGCCACCTACTGGTCGCTTTTTTAACATGATTTACAATGCAAACGGCTTATTCTCATTCACAGATTGCATCTGACCATCCTCTCTATGGCACCATAAATAAATAAATAAATGATTTAAGATGTGCATCCTTGGTAGGCGGGGCCTAATTTTAAAAAGACACAAGTACAGTACGTCTTGTGCAATGAAAGAGTTAAAAGAGAACTAATGTTCAGACCACTACAAGAGTTTGACTTACTTTTCATTATCCATTTAAGCTATAATACGACTGGAACTGACACACATCTGTTACAATTTTTGGGAGGATGTGCCACAGGGTTTGATCTTGGAAAAAATTTATAAAATTAAATGTTTTCACATACTGTACCTCCCTCTAAGTGCTCAAGTATACCCAAAGGTTACATACGCCCCTGGTTGGGAAACACCGGTCGAGTTGACATTCATGCTTTGATTTAAAAAAAAATATACATATAAATCAGAAGTTACTCTGTATTAGAACGGTATTTTTACTGAATGCGTATTTTTATTTGGAGAACTGCTTTTTACGTGTTCTTGGATGGTGCGGAAAGGGCGGTATGGATGGTATGGCGGTATTCTCCCAAAAAATAACTCGAGGGAACACATTTTTTTTAATGACATCACGTTTGCTAATCAGCTACTAGCTTTGCAGTTAGCAAACACAGTATAAGTTGAAATGCTATGTATACTTTCTAATATTGCGCCTTTTAAGTCACTTTTGAAATACTGTACACCACATTGTGATTGTGTATGCCATGTCAGCCTCTCTTCATTAGTAGGAGTGGCACCGTCTTCATATTAGTCAATACCAAGGAACCATTCGAAGGATGACACTGTGTGGCCAGACGAACGAAAATTCTGACATGCCAGACTTCGCTGTGTAGTGTCCCAAATGCCTCACGACCAATCTGGGACACATCTCTTGGCTCAAAATCGGGCTACATTTATGTCGTCTGACATCTGCATTAAAGATAAATAAAATGAGAATACATCTATACATCCATCCATCCATCATCCAACCCGCTTATCCTCACAAAGGTCGTGGGCTTGCTGGAGCCTATCGCAGGTGTCTTTGGGTAGTCGGCGGGGTACATCCTGAAATGGTTGCCAGCCAATCACAGGACACTCATAGGCAAACAACCAATCACACAGTAATTTCAAGGGACAATTTAGAGAGTTGCCAAAGATGGGCGAGGTTCACCTCTATGTGAACAACTGCGTGAGGAAATAGTTGAACGGTTTAAGGACGAGGTTCCGCAATGTACAATTGCAAGGAATTTAGGGATTTCATCATCTACGATATTCTCATCAAAAGGTTCAGAGAATCTGGAGAAATCACTGCATTACAAGCTGCAAGTCCGAAAACCAACACCAAATGACCGTGATTTTTAACCCCTCAGGGGGCTCTGCATCAAAAACCGACATCAATGTGTAAAGGATCTCACCACATGGGCTCAGGAACACTTCAGAAAACCAATGTCAGTAAATACAGCTTGGCGCTACATCCCCAAGTGCAACTTAAAACTCTATTATGCTAAGCAAAAGCCATTTATCAACAACACCCAGAAACACTGCCAGCTTCTCTGGGCCTGAGCTCATCTAAGTGATCGTGGTCTGATGAATTCACATTTCAAATAGTTTTTGCATATTGTGGATGTTGTACCTGCTGGGCCAAAGAGAATAAAAAACACCTGGACTGTTATGGACGCGAAGTTCAAACGCCCGCATCCATGATGGTATGAGCCCGTGTTAGTGCCAATGTCGTGGCTAACTTTACTGTACACATCTGTGAAGGCACCATTTTGTAGAAGCATATGGTGCCATCCAGGTCATGTCACTTTCATGGATGCCCCTGATTATTTCACCAAGACACAAAAAAACAACAACCCTTAAACCCTTACATTTTCTCCAAAATGGACGATGCGCTTTATAACGCGGGGTGCCTAATCTATGCATCGAATTCCAAAATCTGTGAATGTTGCTGTGTGACTTACAATGAGCTTGACTATCTCATGTTATGCAGACATGCTGTTCATATAGAGGAAAGGCGGACGGCATGCGGATGTAAAAGGGGAAGGGTGGGCGTGGAAGAGGACGCTAAAGAGACGCACGTCCACCAGTAGGTGGATATAATGCCGGTACGTGCATTAGGCAAAACAACTTCGGAACGTGAATGTGAGTACATTGTTAAATACTTCAATAAAGTACCAGCGAACTCAGTTTTGCTCCAGTCAGCTTTTTTAAAAACATACGCTAGCATTCATACATGCTATTGTATGTTTTTAAGATAGCATACATGTTACCATGCCTGTGTCCAAAAATAACACCCATAACTGCCACTGTGCCTTTCAATAGGGTGCGGCGTATAGTCATGAAAATACAGAATATGTGCAACTAATCAGCCAGCCACTTAATCATCTTAACCAAGTTAGAATTTCCACGACATCTATTTTTTTAGATCATTTGGTTGACTCATAGCGCCATTGGAGTCTTTGTCTCCCGGAAGCACGTGTGACGTCACTGTGAGATATAAAGTCAAGTGCATTGTGACACTCACCGTTTGGCTTGTTCTTTGGGGGGCGCCCACGCTTCCTCTTGACTGGTGGCTCTTCGGGCGCAGCAACGGGAACCACTGGCGGAGCCTGTTCCAATTCGATATCATCCAACAAGTCCTCATCATCTTCAATCTCATCCATATCAGGTTCTGCAAATGCAGCGGAAAAAGTTCACAACTGAAGCGATCGTCCGACAAGGAAATCTACTGAGAAGTGTGCCATACCTGTGTCCTCATCATCATCATGCCTGTCTTGCATCTTCCGCTTCCTGCCCCGGCGATTCTTTTTGGGCTGAGTTCCGTTTTGGTCTCCGGCAACTTCACCAATGCAGTTCTCACTGTGGCGCAACATGGTGTTCTATGCAACGAATGACAAGAGTTACACGCAGTGCCGAGTGATCTGAAGCTGTCCCAAATCTGTGCTCGGGTTCAGGCCTACCCTGCGGGTGAACGTCTTGCTACACTTGCTGCAGACGAAGGCAGTGGGCACAAAGTTGGGGTCATGGTAGCGTTTGAAATGCATATCCAGAAGCTGCTTCTGTCTGAAGGTTTTCTCGCACTGACTACAGGCAAAAGGCTTCTCCCCAGTGTGCGTACGCTTATGCATGATCATGTGCCGTTCCTGTGGGAAGTGAGGTTTGGCAGGACGGCGTTATGACACACGTGACTGCGTTTCGGACCACATGTGCAACATTTTGCCCATTGGCTTGCCTGTTTGCAGCAGTAGTCACACTGGTCGCACTTGAAACGTTTCTCATTCTTGTGAGTCTTCTGGTGCTGGATGAGAGCGTATCGCTCGTGGAAAACAGCATCACAGTAACGACACTTCTTTCCCTTCTCAATAAATGAATGCTGCTTTCGTAAGTGAACGCCTGAGAGTGAAAGAGGTATATTTTCAATAGTTTGACAAATTACACACACCCAACACAGATATCAAAAGTGAATGAACAGTCTACCAAGGTCACTCTTGCGTGCGATGACGGTGTCACAATGTGGACAATGGAACTTTGCCACATTCTCTGTGTGTTTCTGCAGAATGTGCATCTTCATGGTGCCGCTCTGGGTGAAACGAGCGTGGCAGATGTAGCACTCGTACGGCTTCTCGCCTACAGCAGGAATGAGAAAAGGGTCGTGTAAGCACAAGGTCCTGGGAGATTAAGTGCAGCTCAAACCGCTGGAAGTGTCTCACCTGAGTGTGTCCTCATGTGTCTTTTCAGCTTGTATGTGTCCCTGCTAGCATAGCTGCATAGACTGCACTGGAAGGGCCGCTCCCCGGTGTGAGACCGGATGTGCCTCTTCAACTTGCTCACCTGGGAAAGGAGCAACATGAATACATTGTCAAGAATATATGCACAAGAATTAGCTTTGGTAGAGAAAGTGTTTTTATGTCAGCATGGATTAAAGGTAACAAAGGACAAGCCCGATGATCTGTCTTAGCTGATGTGACTGCTCACCTCCACACTGCAGTAGTCGCACATTGAGCACTTGAAGGGCTTCTCGTGTGTGTGCTTGTAACGACGATGACGCACCAATTCTCCACTAGTCACAAAGGCCATGTCACAGTCTGTGCATTTGTGTGGTCGGGTGCCTAAAGGATTTGGGGTAAAAAAATAAAGAGGACCATTTCTCTTCCAGTTCTGACCAATTGCCACAAGATGAAATCAAACAGGAAATCAACCGCTCAGTGGCTATGATATTTTCTCCACCTGTGTGAGTGTTGAGGTGGTTTCTCAGCAGTGTGACCGTTCTGAAGGCCCTTCCGCACAAGTGACATTTGTGCGGTCTTTCATCTGTGTGGCTTTTCATATGTCGGTCCAGGTTGGAGCGTCGTGGACAAGTGTAGCTACACAGTTCACACTGGAAGGTCTTCTTTACACCTGGTCAAGTTAAGTACAAGTAATAAGTATTGGCCTATTTCTCCTGTGAATATAAACAGGGGATACCTTTCTTCTTGATCTTAGTGGGCTTGGGGGGCTTCATGTTTCCAACAACCTTCTCTGCATTGACCTCTGACAGCAGCCCCTCCTGTTGCTCTTCTTCAAAGTCATACACGGAAACATCCATGTCTCTGTCACCCTCCGCATAGCGCAGGCGGCTCTTTTTCCCCTTCTTTCCCTTTCGGATAGTTGTAATAGGCTGGAAGTCGGGGTCCTTTTGCCATGCCGATTGAGACTCTGGAGGTTCCTGATCAGCCACGTCGGCATCCTCCTGTTCCTCCTCCCCCCCGGTTCCTTGTAGCTCATCATGGACTGCCTGAAGCTCCTCTTGTTCTACAGTTTCCACTTCACCATTGGCCCCCACTTTCACCACCTGAATGAATATACATATTCATGTTTTGTGGTCATGCTCTTTTGGAGGTGGGAAGTAGCAAAACGCAAACACTGTTACTGTACATATTTAGATTTTCCAGGTATCCATTGCCTTGATTAAGAGAACTGTTTGATAATGTGGATTCCAAGGGCGATTTGTGGCTACTTCTACCACTATTTACCTTACGTTGTGTGCCAGGCCCCCAATTATACAAAAAAAAACATACATAGGTCACGTATATTTTTCAGTGATCACCGTTTGCCGATTTAGCATTTTTTGCTAGTCAGCTAAAAGCATTAGCAAAGCTGTGGAAACATCAAACCTAGCGAGGTCTTGGTTGAAAAGAGGTCTGAAAGAAACCTCTATGCAAACAAGCCTTGCATAAACTGAACAGAAAAAGTAATTCATACTTTTGTACTCAAATAGATTTCAGACTGGTTTTTTTGTTGTAAAATTATGACTGAATCAGTACTTTTTAACACAGATGTCTACTTCTAGTTAATCTCTGCAATATCTTAATCACACAGAGAAGACAGGACTCCAAAGATTTCGCCCGGTCAAAGGAGCATATGTTTTAATGCTCCCTCTGCAGTCTATTTAAAATATGGTTGTAAGTTACTGTGCTACTGTAAAAATTACAGCCGTATTTTGTTTCTTGTTGAATAAACATCATCAAAGATCAGGAAAAAAATCTTTTCCACTTTTAAACCAAAAAAATGGGAGACAACTCGTTCCTGCAACACTGCCCCTTAGTGGACAGAGGAGGGACGGGTCTTTCCAATGTTTGGAATGTCCGTGTATCTTCAAAACTGTGGGGCCTTTGTCTCCAAAGTAAATGCAGAACTGAATATTTACAAGTGATAAGTTATGATAAATGCAGACATGATATTAAAACGGTGTAAATTGTGGATCTGAAAAACACATTAAAATTGCGGGTATATTTGTGTGAATGATTTTGAGAAAATCTCTCCCCATACCGTAGGAGGTATAGGAGTTGAACAAATTAACATAGTTACTGCTTACCTGGAAGCCTTCAGGCAAGGGCAGGGTGTGACAGATAACTGGCTCTGCATCCTTATTAGCTGATCCATCTACATAGGTTGCCTGGAGGCCATCCACTGTAGTTGAAGTGACTGGGACCTGCACCAGCTGAAGCTGTCCAAGCCCTAAAGCAGCGCCAGCCTGTTCTTCCATATTTACAACCTACAGACAACATTCAGGAATTATAACCAACAGAAACAACATTTGGTATTTAAGCTCTCAATGACTAATCAGCCAACTGACCTGAAGGGTGATGATCTGACCCTCATCTCCACCAGTTACAGTAACTGTGCCCCCTCCCTCCAACACCTCTGTCTTCATTTGCAGCAGGGCCGGATCCAGGGCATCCATCACCATCATCTCCATGTTGCCCGGAACTTCCACTGCTTGTGGGGCTTCCGCTGACCCTTGGATCACAGCATCCCCTGCTTCTGATAGTACCCCCTCTTCGGGAGCCAGGGCGGTCTCCATGGAAACGACATCGCCCTCCATGGTAACGGGCCAGTCAACACTCTGAGTGTGGTCAACAGTAGAATTGTTATGTTAGTGTCATTGTGTCACACATGTATGTGTTCACGTCACAAGTTGGGAAATATGTACTGTATACATATGCACAAATAGATATTTAACTGGAACAATTTTGTACCTTATTATTCACTTTAACTAACATATTACCGGTTGACTCAAAGATTATCCTGTGGTGTGTGTGATTTATTCAATTTTTTTCTGTTGTTGCAGCGAACAATCAATTCGCCCATTTTTGTACCTCTTGTAGTAATTTGGGTAGCAGGTAAACTGGAGACCATCACAACTGACCCCAGCTAACATGCATTGTTCATGGGTTGTGGGAGGAAGCCATGGTAGAAAATGAAACACGGCCCGGATTCAAACTACCAACCTCAAGCCTGCTAGGCAGATGAACTAAGCAATCCGGCAACGTGCCGTCTTAATGTTAGTATCTTTCAATGAAGTGGATCGTAAGTGGAGATGTATATACTTCACTGAAAAGTAGTTTGTGTGCTTGTCCTTTACCACGTTAGACTTTGGAGCTATCGGGTTTTCAGGTCTTCGTAACCGGAAACCAGATGGCTAAAGGTGAGCGGTGAAGATTACGTGTTAACGAGATACAGCACAACATAACCCACGCCAATTTATGTGAGTTCATTAAAAAATGACCTCTCTCCGGACACACACCTGATGAAGCCATGAGTTCCACGCGGGTATTGCAAGTGTAACTTAGTTTGGTGACATATGGGATCCGTTTGTCGCGAGGCAGCCAAACGTGCACGATAAACCGGACGCAAAACGGCATCAAAGCGGTAGATTGAACCTTTGCACATAAAAAATGTGGCACTTAGCATCCTCGTGAGTCTAACGTGGGCGAATATCTGCTACGACAGCGTGCTGCGGTTTTGCCAAGTGGATCAATTCCAAAAGTGCGTCTTTTGATTTAAAAAAAATGCCGGGATCCGAATCGACCGTTTCGCTGTATACGCGATCGATTTCATACTAAACGGCTCATCGGCGCAAACTAAAACGAGAACTTAAATTTGTTTGTTGACTGGGAGGCGCGAGGACGATTGAAAACAGGAAACAAAGGGCACGATAAGATGGACGTCAGGCCTAAAGTAAGTTTAAAGAGAAGCACACATACAGACGACCATCGCCAAGTGGTTATCACGAAATAGCACGCAAAAAGCACGAAAACAGTCGCCCCACACAGGGAGTTGGAGTTTAGAGACAAATTTAGTGAATATTGGATAACGATAGAGGGAGACAAACACCCCCCGCCAGTCGGTAACGTTAAGCCCCACCGTGACACCTAGAGGCCGACGCCAGCTCCTACAAAAACGTTTCCGTGTTTGCGGGTAAAGAATCGCTTCGACTTACCGCAGAGTGCCTCTTTTATGGTTATATTAAGTTCAGTGCCTGTCGAGTGCGGCCAATCGCTTCAATCCTCCGTGGACGTGCGAAAAAGCTGTGCGCAGGCCTGATAATTTTCTCCCGCTTTAGAATAGAGGGCCTCACACAAAATGGCGGGCGTTAAGAGCGAAGGCGCATGCGCACACCCAAGGCCCGGCGGTGAATGGGCGTGGCCCAAATGGTACCGAGGCGCCAGTTTTGAATTCACGCGTGGGCGTGGCGACAGCCACAAGTTGCTCAACATGACGGCATGCACGTCAAAATTTGGAAACTATTTCGGCGAAATATATATTTTTACGGAAGTAAGCCCTATTTGCTCTGTCAGTTAAGGTTATCCCCCCAAAAACACATTTAGGCGAATTAGGAAGTCATTCACAGAAACCACCACAGGGGGGCGACTAATCTGCTAACTCGTGCAATCATGAAGTCTTGTCTTGTCGACCCCCTTTGTGCTCGAACTTCTGCATACAGTTTTAGGGGTTAAACGAGCCCACTGAGCATGTACATTTATCAATAATTTCTATTATATGTCGCATTGTTTTTCTAATTTAGAATTAGTCCATTAAATATACATTTTCATTTTTCAAAAAACTAAATAATTAACCTGCATTTAAAAACACACAGTTGGAGCTCACGTCACTTCTGTTGGAGGTTTATTCCATTTGCGAGCAGCATACCAGCTAAATGCTGCTTCACCATGTTTCCTTTGAATTCTGGGCTCCACTAATTGACCTCAGTATGCGGACTCCTGAGCCTTACTGGTTTTATATCCATTATCATTTCTTTAAAGGGGAAGGTAATGCACAAGTTTTCTTTACAATCATATGTTCTATGGTCCTACTAGCCTAAACATGTTATTCTCATTAATATTTTGTTTGTGGATTATGAGTTAAGTAGCAAAATCCACCCAGTTTTGATTCATTTTAGGAGGTGGGCATTTCGCCATTTGCTATCCGCTGAAAATGTCATTCCAGTTGCCCAGCGCCCGTGTACCAACCAGTCACAGCTCATCTTGCAAATATCTCTTGACTAAACTCTGAAAACAGGTGAGCCGTGATTGGTCCGTACCTGAGCGGATGGATTTTGCTGCCAAATCCATAATCCACAAACGGAAAATTGATCATAACCACATGTGTCGAATAGTGGGGACGCAGAGGACACATAAAGAAAAATTTGGAGTTGTCTTCCCCTTTATGATGATCAAGAACTAAACAATTCAGCGATTTTTAGACCAGTAGCAACATTTTAATCTGTTCTACAGATGACTGGGACTTAAAATAAAGACTTTGGGACTGGAGTAATATGTCCTAATGTCTTTGTTCTGACTTCTCATCAACTCAAGGCCATGTATAAAAGCAGACTGGAATTCGGTATTGATATTGTTGTACTGATCCAAAATCCACCGGGAGGAGGCCCAGGAGAAGATGCCTCGGGATCCCCCTGTAAAATCTGGATGAAGTGACTCGGGAGAAGAGAGTCTGTGCTTCCCTGCTTAGGCTGATGTGATGGAGGGATGGATGAATGGCTGGATGGATGGGATTCACATCTATAGCTTATTAAGAGTATTAATTGAACCTAAAATGCATGTTTTAGGAATGTAGGACAAAACCAGAATACAGTCATTCCTCTACATATCACGATTCACATTTTGTGGTCTCTCCATATTTTTAAAAGGTGCTATACATATCGTATTTTATATCCTGAACCTTTGGCTATGTTGTGGGATTTTGTGGTGATCATTTTGCCACCCGTATAAATGGTACTGCAGACTTACACAGGAATAATTGCGAGCCAGAAGGAAGAAGTGCATAAAAGACAGAGACTGTTCAAAGTTGGGGATCATTTCACACTTAAAAAAACATGGTTCAATGCAAGGTGTCTATGTCTGTGTGGCCCCAACTGACGCTTGCCCGGAAACATTCAACCTGAGCCAACAACAGCCGACCCTACACTTGCGTTTGCCTTTTAAAGGCACACAAATTCAAAGTCACTGATAATACAGTATAGAACATGAGGATGGCAACCTCAAATGGATGAAAGTAGCACCTGCACCTCACATGCATGTATTATGCTTCAAATTTAAAAAAATCTACCTGTACAGTAATCCCTCACTATGACACTGTCCATCTTTCATTGCTTCACTGTTTCATGGATTTTGTGTGTGTGTGTGTTTACAGTGCATTGTGTTCTGAATCCCGGTTGGCTAAAGGACTGTAGACAAATGTGAATAGTCTCCGCGCCTCATCGCTGAGAAGAGGTCTCGTCTTCTTAATTTGTGTCTGCATGACTGTCATACCACACGGCCTCTAGGTGGCCAATGTGGGCACACAACAAGGAGCAGCACATTGAATATGATTGCTGCATTAAAACATGATGCACAAACAGTTTAATACTTTACATTCTATTTAAATACTCTATGTTTATGCTGTTTTGACAAAGCACAATGGACTCTGAGAAAATCCTTACTATCCTGGGAAGGACAATCAAACTCCACACCGGATTTGAACCTCCCACCTCAAAACTATGAGTGTGATGTGGTAAGTGCCTTGGGTACACATGTCAAATAAATTATTCATTTGTTACATAGCCAATGGAACATGTTGTCCATTTCAGTTTTCCCCACTGAAGTCCACTGATGTCCACCTTCTAGATTTTCATATGAAAATGTCAATGTGGTCACTTAATGGCTCTACATAATTTTCTTATTGTCTTTTCCTGATCGTTTTACTCTCCAAGGGGAGGGGGCACAGGAAGGCAAGGCTCTGTTGTCATATATGTCAGTCTCGCCGGGGCTGGCCCCTCCCACATCAGCAGAGGCATTACATACTGCTGGTGCTTGTGCTCTTAGCAACGGTGCCTCAGCAACAGAGCCCAGGCAACAGAGCTCCACGGCAACAGAGTGCCGTGTCTCCCCAATGGAGCTGCCATTGGGCGGACCAGCGCTCAGGCACTACACCCAGAGCCGACCGAGACCTCACCGACAAAAACTCAACTATCGTCCCAGCAGACCACAGGTACTGTGAGAAATGAATTCAAGAGAAAGAATGAAAGAGCAAGAAGGCAAGGTGAAATGTGTGTGTGTGGGGAGAAAATGGAAGGGAGACAGTAGATGTAATAGGGTGCAGAGGGGAGAGGCAGGGGGAAGGGAAGGGACGGATGGAGGGGGAAAGCTGCAAAGAAGCCTGCTCCCTTGCTTGAATAAGCCAGTGCCATTGTGCCGGTAACTAGCTGTGTGAAGACACAACAAATGGCATTTGCTGTGATTTCCAAGAGCGTGATTGCCTAAATAGCATTGCAGATGGTAGCTTGGTTTGAATGTCCCTTTTTTTCCACTCACACTGAAAAAAAAGCCCGCAGCCTTCTATTTTTTTCCTCACAGGATTGAGCATTTAAAATGTGCATCATCTGATTTCTCTTCATGGCTCATGGTGTTGTCACATAGCTCTATGGCTGTAGATATACAGTACAGTCACTCCCTTGGAACCAGGTCAGGGAGACAAAATCCAAGCAATTCCCTTGACACGGTATCGTATAGCAGTGACTTCTGCTAAATTTGTGCTCTGCAGCAAGCCTCCCTGCTTTTATTGTGACTTGTGGGCACAGATGCTCATGCAATCAGTATGATTCAGTCTGCATATAGGTACAATACTGATATTGCAGTATCTACTTTGGCAAAAGCAAGTCGTGAATGTAAAGTCCGATCACGCCTCTGATTGTACGTTACTGAGCAACTGTCTCCAAGGAGGCCCAAGCCAAAATATTCCTATAGAGGCACTCGTGAAGGACTGTGTGGATTTTGTTGAGGTCAGTATTACATCATGTGAAGTTACAGTTATACCTTTCTTCCTCACACCGTAAGGCTTCAACTTTGATGTAAAATGCATTGTTGTATCTTTTACAAATGCAATCAGGAGACTATAATTGAGAGTGAAAATGAAGTCCTTGAGCTCATCGGGCGTGTAGACGAAGGAGTGGAGGAGTTCTTTACAAAGAGAGTTCTTCCTGCTGATACAGAGTGAGTATCACCAGTTGCCTTTCATTGTACACCACTCTGTTTTGTCTCTTGACACTGTGTGTATAGGGTCAGCGTCACTCTAAACTGCCTTTGGTGTCCTCATCAGAATCATTCAGTCATCATGGCAATGTTGCATATTCATGAAACTACAACAGGTTATTTGATGAAACAAGTTATTTTGTTTCTGAAATTGATGTCCACTCTGTCTTTTTTGGGTCACTGCCTGTTTTCAGATGTAATGTTTTCAGTGACATCCTAACATTTTGTCTTTCTTCAATGGAGGTTAAAATGGTGGATGGTTGCAGAATAAGTATTTACTCTAATTTCTTCCCCGCAATCTTCATATAATGTGTTGTTGGCTGTCGTCAGGCTTAATATGTCAAGTCTGTCGTAGTGAAATACAAATGTAAGCAATAAACACCAAAAATTCAGCTTGCCCAGTAAAGGTCGCCCACATGGACAAAAATGTCGACCCTGTCATTGTCCACCCCGTGAGCAATTAATTTATAGAGAGTATTTTTTTTTAAACGTGTGGAAGCTTGACAATGCGCATTTCTAATGGTATAACATCTACTGATGCCGAATATGAATTGTAATGGAAATCAAATTTTTGGGCAGTGAAATCAAACAAGTTTCAAACATACCTTATTGCGATATTAACTCTAACAGCTTCCATATGAATTCAAAAGTGACTGTTAACGTTCCACCTCATTCATATTAAGAACTGTGTCTTCGGCCACAATACGATGCATTGTTTTAGAGATGATAGAATAAACACATACAGCTACAATGTGACTTGGACGAGTGCAATCCTTCACCCAAAAAGTTTTAAGTTAGCCAACATAAATCTCCTGTGATGACAGACAGACAGATGGACCAGAAGTGCCATTTTGAAAACAACCATCAAATCGTTCAGTTGTCGCATTAATGTCTTAAATCAAGGGGGTCCAAAATTAGGCCTTGGGCCATTTTTATTTTATTTTTTTGCATTTTTAGTTGCTGTCAAAAAAAAACAAAAAAAAACGTGGGTGGGTGGGGGATGGGGGGGCGGTGTGACACCCAGATCTCCCATCGTTACGATGGCCTTAACAGCTACTGCTGCTATTACTACTAAAGACAACGGTGTGCAGTGATTTTTAAGCTATGCAAAGACGCAAAAAATATATAGAGAGCTAAAACAGTAACACAATTTCTCATTTGAATACATTTAATTTTCAGAGGCAAAAATGGTTTGCTCCACTTTCTGGTCTGTGCCATGGTCTGATTTGTAACTATATCACATCAATGATCATATAGTAGCTGTTTTGGACCTTGTCAACTTACTATAGATTGTTCTTGTTTCACTTCTGAATGTGATTTGGCTGTTCAGTGTCGGGGCCGATATATTCTCATCAAGTAAAGGGCCGTGAGCAGGTCAAAATCCTGAAAGATCTTAAAAGTTATTTGCCTTATCAACTTTAAGAGAAAGTTGTGATGCAGCAGTTTTGCAAAATAACTATAATACATGTAAAAACAATTAATAATTTCTTGATTAATCAGTGTTAGCGTGTTATCAATAAAGAAGAAGCATGTCAAATTGTCCCTTGTACTTCATTTTCCTGAAAATGGCCCTCAAAGATATACGTTTAGACAGCCCGGTCTTAAACAGTGATAGTAAATAATTGATGGGCAGTGCACCATAATTCCAGATTCTCACCAAAATGTAATGATGTCTTGCTTGGCCTATGCACGACACTCTCCTAAGTTTCATTTCGACCATATTTCTACTAATTGTCCTACTATTTACTGTATTACTTTGACTAAGTGCCATAAAAATATAACACAGCGCTGTATAATCATCATGATTTGATACGATTGATCTTTCACATCTAGGCAAAAGCAAAATGTGGAACCAGAGTCCATCACAGTGGACGAAGTGGTTCCTGCCACTTCTGTCCCTTGTCCACCCCAGACGAAAACACTCAGGAGGAAGCTTGGGGATTTCTTTACCCTCCGAAAGAGACGAGGTCTGAAATCAGAAACAGCCCAGGAGGGTCGGCCCAAAAAAGCCTCCATCGCTGACCTCATTCGCCCTCTGAGGGAGGCGGCCAAGTCTGATAAAGAAAAAGATAAGGACAGAGTAAGGGAGCAGGACAAGGAGAATGAAAAAGAGAAAGGGAAAGAGCAGCCCAGTGGTGTTACTGGAGAGTCAACTGCACAGGAAACACCTGCCTCTGATGTTCTGCCACTGAGGGGTGAAGTGGCGCCACCCCGCCGTGCTCTCAGGGAAGGAAAATCCCAGTCTCTTATTTTACTGTCCGGATCAGCAGCAGGGGCTGCCAATGCCAGAAAGGTGAGTATCACACACTCAAAGATTATCAGGCTTTTTAGGTCTATGTTCATTTTTAAAAGATTTCCTCTGTGATTTTCAGAAACAATTTGAAGGCCAACATAGCTTCGAACAGAAACTTCATCTTATGCTTCAGCGTATTGGGGTTTCCAAAGCACAGCCGGAAGAGACGCAGGTGTGGATCTATCTGACTTTGAACAATGTAGATTTTGCCATTATCCAAGTAAAAACATACTTCAATGTTTCCCATACTCTCATAGAATCCAGAGAGAGAGATGAAAAAGGCAGAATCTGAAGGTATGTCCAAAAACAAAAAACATTAGCTAGCCAAACTCACGAGGATAGAAGGTACAGTCAAAGGGTAATTGGTCAGTTTGGACATTTGCACTTGTGGGTGTTTTCCCATAGTGTATAGATATTTGAAACTTGTCCTGCGATTGGCTGGTGATCAATCCAGGGTGTAGCCGCTCCGTTTGCCCAAAGTCAGCAAGGATAGGCTCCAGTTCGCCTGTGATGCAAATGAGGACAAGTGCTATAGAAAATGGATGGACGAACACTTAATACTTCATTGTCATCTTATCTGAATTATCTTCTTTTCGTGTTTTAGGCACCATTATTGACAGTAAAGTTGAGCCAACCCCAGCTTTCACAAAACACAGAACTATGTCAGCCTCCTCGGGTAAATCACACAAAAAACAACTGTGACATACAGTAATGCGCAGAAGTCTTATTCCACCATTATTTCTGTTGTTTTAATGACATTTATCGCAGCAGTCAATTAGACGTAGTAAAACAATAAATATAACCACTAGGACAGATACAGTTAACAGGAGTGTGTCCAAAAAAAAAAAGATTTTCTCCAAACTTTTTAGTAGGGTGGTGTGTGATGATCACAAACGTAAATGACAGCAACAGCTAGAATCCATTGAATTAATTTGATAATCTGGACAAAGGTGCAGATTTTAGGAACAGGCAGTGTAATATCTTAATCAATTATTTGATTTTTGACAATTCTTGGAATTCAGGATTGATTAATTGTGTCTCGATTGAGGCAAAATGGAGTGCACAAATTGATTAATTAATCATTTTCCCTGTAGTCTGTCAAGCAAATTCAGTCAAATGCCCATTCTAAGTGACAAAGAATTATATTTTCATAATTTGAGTCACTGTAGCTACTTGCCTGGTCACGGTGGTATTCGCTTATTGACTTGCTTCCGTTGTCAAAATCTTGTATGAGAGGATACTATGAAGAACAATTTGTAGCAGGTGGTCAGTTTGGGTTCCAAGTGGGCTGTACTGATATGGCCTTGTTGTGTAAACCACATGACATCAATGGAACCGCCCTCCCCGCCATCTGTTCATCAACTCTATGAACCTGGACGTAATCTGATAACTCAAAAAAACAGATGGATGAACACAAGACTACAACACTTAACTTTTTTCCCCTTCTTTAGTTAATAGTTTGGTCTTGTTGGAGGTTTACACTCTAACTGAGGGACATTGTAGTTATTATGATCATGATAGTAAAAGAACAGCTCTAATGGTGGCCTAAGACTTTTGCAAATGTGAGTCATCTTCCTTGATCATACTGCATTATCATTATGATTTTTTTGTTTTTGTTCATTGTTATCAACAGATACAAGGCGTCATATTCGACCAAGCATGTCAGCACACGAGTCAGCTGGAAAACCCGCATTGCCTCCAAAGCCCATCCTCAAGCCTGCAACATCTGGCCGCAACACGCCTGAGAATGAGTTGGTTCAAATAGAGGAGGGGAAAACAAGCACACCCACTAAAGAAAAAAGTCCAACGGCAACTCCATCTGGCCCCGCTACTCCTGCTGTAGTGTCAAATGACACCCCTGACTTGGCTGACATGACTATTTCCTCTTCTCCTACTGCAACTTCCGAGTCAGATGTGCTTGCTGTTAACACCACTGCAACAATCGCAAATGGTACAGATGTAGATGGCAAGCCTTCTGACCCTGAAGTTCAGCTTATTAGCACAGAACAATGCATCTCTGTCTCCCCGACAGCTTTTACCGAACCCCCCGCCCTTGTCCCACAAACATCTTCTGAGTCTGTTACGCCCAGATCCTCTGCCACTTCAGACACGCCAACAGGAACCTCCATTACCATCTTGGAAACTGTTTCTAGTCATCTCAGTGAAAGCGAAACAAATACATCAGTTAAACCGACAAGTTCAGTGTCAAATGGTATTGTTTCATGTGGTGAAGTGACCGTTTCTGTCATTTCCACTGTAGAAGTGTCTACTCCAGCATCAATCCAACCTGCAGATACCAAATCAGATTTGGCTACCAGTTCGCTTAATATAGCAAGTGACGATTTCACAGCAAGCGCTTCAATAGGCACTAAAAGGACATCTGTGGCCCCGAGCCCAACTCCTCCTAAATCTGATACCTCCATTATCAGCTCCTCCACCCTTCCTCCTGCCAGCAACACCTCCATTACCACCACAACATCTACCGACTGCACAGACTCTTCTCCCTCCATTGTTCCGTCAACCTCATTCAGTGAAACCAACTCCATCGTCTCCACCACCACCAATAATGCTGATCTAACGACTGCAGATGCAATTAGCTCCCCACTCACGACTGACCCACTTTCCTCAAAGAAAACCAGCTCTACACTCACATCAGTTATCACCTGCCTCCCTGCTTCTGAAGACTCCAGTATTACCGGGTATACTTTGACCAGTCCAGCACTTGCCCATGATAGCCCAAGGCAAGATTTACCAACCAATCTTGACGAAAGATCGAGTTCTACTGTAAAAGGTGCAGGTAAGGATAACTTTAAGGAAAACCAGAGGTGTCAAAACTTTTTTCACCGACTGGTAGAATTAAAAAAAATAACAAAACAAAACAATGGACCACTTTGAAGGTTTTTTGACTTTAAAGACCCTGTAAAGTGACTTCAGAGATTTGTTTCTGAATAAATTATACATGTTTGAAGATAATTGCTCAAACCATGCAAAGACTGACAACTATGCAGTAGTCTATTGTGGAGATACAGCGTTAATCCGTTCACCACTTCAGTTTTCCAGATGTGTTGGGTGTGGCTATAACGGTCCTCTGTGACCATCATCCCTCCCGCACTATATAACAATTCATCTGTTCGAGTTATTATTACTGAGCATCAAGCATGCTAGCTTGTGAACTAGCTGGTGGCTAGCGGCTCTTGTTGCGGCATAAACAGCCCTGCGTCAACCTGGTTTGATGAATTTCAGCCACAGAAGCTCTAAGTACAGTAGATAGATTTTTTTTTCTCAAACACGTAGGGTTGCGTAGGTATCAGAAAGATGCTGGATGGCCGAGTATGCATTTTCCAGGTTGCCGTAGTGCTATTTGACTGACAGCCGAGCAGGGCGTGATTGCAGCACATTCAGTGGACCCGCCCACAGTGTTTGAGTATCGAGACTTGACTTGGTTTTTCACTATTTTGAAGTCTCTCGTGAGGATAAGTGTCTTAGATAATGGATTGATAAACAGTTGTGTAGTAAATAGTTTGTGTCTTTGCATATCTACAAAAGGTCTATTTAAAGCCAGTTTGTAATCATTATTAGTCGCAGCACTGTCACTTATATAGCGCTTTTTTACTTTGGGTACTCCAAGCGCTTTACACTACCTTATTCACCTACAATTGACACAGCACTAGGCGTATCTGGGGGTTCAATATTTTGCTCAAGGACACTTGGACATGGTTGCAATCAAACCAGCAACTTCTGGGCTGGGAAACGACTGCCCTACCACCGAGCAATGCCACCCAATTGGGCCCATTATTTTAAAAGTAGATTGCCAGTCGTGTTAATGTTATTTTTACAATAGACTAAGGGCCGCTAAAAAAATGTACAGTTGTCTGCAAATGGTTCCCAACCCATTGTTTGGACACCCCTGTTCATGCATTATTTTTCATTGCTTTTGTAAGTATAATTCGCACAATCTCTCTTCCATTCTCAGATGTGGAGCTCGAGGTGGTTCAAAAGAGCAAACAAGCTGAGGAAACTGAAAGCAAGAAAGTCGTGGCTGGCGGCAAAGAGAGTGAGCATTGTGAGGAGAAATCAGCTCAAGGCAGCAATGGAGCAACAATGAAAGAAGCCCAAGAAGCAAATGTGAAAGTTGAAGACGTTACGGTGGCAACAATAGAAGGAGAGGCTGAACCTGCACCGGAGAATGAGCCCCCAAACCAAGAAGAAACAAAGAAATAGAAAATATATATAATGGTACAGTATTGCTGAATTTGGGACCAAATACTGTGACACAGGCAGGTTAGGTCACAGTAAATAAATGGTTAAATGATCCATGGCACTTCCTATGGGACCACCACACTACAGCAGCACACAACACACCCGGTTGGGCCACTGGACCAAAGAACTGAGATCCATGGTGTGATGTTATCGACAATTCCAGCAGTGTCTTTTGTCCTTTTTTTAACTTGTGTTTGAATTTCACATTGCACGTGTGATTATGTACCATAAGACAAGTACTGTGTTTTGAAGACACCATGTTTACAATAGATGGATAAGAGCAAATAGATATGACTATTAAATGGAATACTGAATTGAGTTACTGGGATTTGTTTTCTTCAATTGATATGTTTGTTTGTTTGTTTTTTATACTTAAGATTATGCGTAGATCATAAAATTACGTGGAGTGAGACAGACCACGAGATGTTGTTCAAAGTCCTGGAACAATCAGCTTAAATCAGACTTTCCGAAACGTATTCAATGTGTTACAGCTTATTGGCCAGCTGTACTGTATTCATCGTGGAACACAGGATACTCCATATTATTTCACACAAGGAGCCTCAGGTAACCCATAATGCAATAAGACACATCCAAAATGGCATTTCATTTAGAATGTAAATCTTACTTTATCTGGTTTTAGTTTATGATAGTACAGCACATTACAAACTTTTCTTGGAAGTCATTGGCGACCTTCTGAACAAAACAGCTGGGGAGAGAAAATGAAACAATTCATATAATGTCTCTGTAGGCCCAAAGAAAAGTCCCTGATGACTACTTGACTACATACTGACTGCCTCAGTATTGAACATTCCTAGCTACAGTGGACAGCACTTCCCCTAGGCTTATGTCATGGATGCCAGAGAGAATAAAGCAGCCTGTGTTCAATGTGCAGTGAAGACATACTGTATTGTACATTAAAGCTGGTCTGCGGTTAGAGGCCTTGGGTGATAAAAACAAGTAGAAGAATGATTAAATGATGAACAACTACCAGACACTTAACAAAGAAACAGTAATACTGTTCAGAGTCAGTTAACGGCTTCTAAGGGCGCACATAAAGTCTCTTTACAAATTGAAAAGTTTTTAGAAATGCAAATCAATAGGCAAATCTGTGGATATTATTATAAAATGAGGCACCATTATTTGCACAGAACACACTAAGATTTCCCTGGCTCCATAAATTTATTGTGCCATTTTTGCCAACTTAATCCTGTAGTTTAGTGGAGTACAATGAAACATCTGACGGTGATCTGGTACATTGTAATTACAGCGCTGTCATAATTAACTCTCACTCACAGTGGAGAGTTGTTTTATGAAGTTCAATGTGACTCAAAACTTTGACTACAGAGTATATAGAACAGATCGAATAAACATACAACATCACTTGCTTCGGTTAGCGGTGGTACGGAGTAAAAAATTGTTAGGACATCCACAATTCTGGGGTCATGGGTTTGAAAATGGGGTCGGCCTTCCTGTGCGGAGTCTGCATGTTCCCACATTCCAAAACATGTTATGTTGACTGAATAGAATAGAATAGAATAGAATAGAATAGAATAGAATATGTCCTTAGGTGTGAATATGAGTGTGAGTACTGTACTTTATGTGCCCTGAGATGATTGGCTGGGGTGTAGCTCCCTCGTATCCACTGTCAACTGGGATAGGCTCCACCTCACCAATGACCCTAATAAGGATAGCAGCATAGAAAATGGATGGATGGGCTTTTCTGTATTATTTTTTTTTAATTGTCATGAGTCCTTGTGGACATCAGCAACAACATCACAAAATGGACTCCCGCACACTGAACTCACAGTGAATGGCATTTATGTATTCTTTCATGAGATTGATGTTGACCACAAAAGTTGGCATCCACTGCAAAAGAATAGAATCAGGGTTTCGTCATTTTCCCCAAATGGGTTGTCCAGAAGTTTTTTCCTTGTCTGGACGTGGTGGTGGGAGTGGTGAATTGTTGAGGATTTACTGCAGGCCAGGAGGTGCCTTCAAAAGACTGTGAACTGTGGACTTTTAAGATTGGTAGGTAATTGCTATTTGAATTGCTTTTTAAAATGTTATGACTCAATAATTAATTGATAGAGACTGTCATTGTTAAATCAAATCAACTTGGACAAGCGTCTTGGAAATTGTGATCTGACCAACTTGATGATTCACTCCAACCAGCAGGTGGCGGCAGCGCCATTATGAACAGAACGTCGTGTTTCACCCGGAAGTGGAGTGTCGACGGAAACGACGGTGGGCTAGTTATTGAGTACTGTCCATTGTAGTCTTCTGTATTTTTTACATAGCTATTTTATGCATTGCGCCTATTCCGAAAAAGTCTCTGGATTTATCGCATTCGCAGGGTAGTTAAATCTCCACGTGCACACGTAAGATATGTCGGTTGCGCCTCCTAGTCGCTCGAACGCAGGTTGGCCGCGCGGTGGTAGCGCTCAGTTTGGAAGCAAATACATGCCCGGCCCGGCTAAGCCTCTCACCCTGGAGAGGACCATCAACTTGTGAGTTCATCTATTTATCCACAAATAACTTCAAGTTTTTGCAAACTGTGTTTCTAACCTTTAATTTCATGAGGATCCAGTTTAGCCACGCCTTGCTACTAATGGGAATGTACATGATTACGGTACTCTCTTCTATAGCGTAATATAAGAATTGTCAGTGGTTGTCAATGGGACTATATGAGATTAAGTATCATTCATGCAAAAAGAGCTGAATAATAGCCACTTCTCCCTGCCACCAAAAACAAAGAAGGTCCTTAGTTAACAACAAGCCCAAAAATGTCTCACTAAATGCGGAAACACGCAGTTTATGGCAGCAATGCAAAGTAATGACAGCTGTTGTTAGTCTTCTTTTTAATAATTAAATATACTGTATATAATAGATATTTTAAGATGAAATCTTTTAATAGTGGCTATTTTATTTAAAATTAACTCAATTATTGGAGAACATTTTGACATTCTATGTTGATAATTATTTTGATGTGCACAAATCTTTATTTCTAATTATTTTGTCTTCCTTTTTTTTGTTATTTATTTGTTATTCCAAATAGTTCCACCACTACAAGTGGAGTTCCAAAGTTTAATACTGTAAATCAGATACTCATAGCTTATTAATAAATGGAGTTTTACAGAAGTGCAAATGATAACCTCGTAATTTTGTCGAATGAAAGCAGTTCTTGCTGACATGGTTCATTTCTTGCAGATAGTAACTTTGGTTCCTAGGCAATAGAGACATCCAGTGTCGTTCCCAAGCCTGGATAAATGGGAGAGATGTTTCAGGAAGGCCACGCCGTCATAAAATGGAACACTACTACGTTTGTGAAGACAAAATGCTGGATACCTATGATGGAAAATGTATATGTCTCCAGGTACCCTCTCACCAACTATACATTTGGGACCAAGGAGCCTTTGTATGAGAAGGACAGCTCAGTGGCGGCTAGGTTCCAGCGGATGCGCGAGGAATTTGACAAGATGGGAATGAGGAGGACAGTGGAAGGTGTACTTATCGTCCACGAGCATAGGCTGCCGCACGTCTTACTCCTGCAACTTGGCACAACTTTCTTCAAACTGTGAGGATTTCATGTTATCTGGAACCATCAGATGTGTCTTTTTGAGTCCATGTCTGATGCTTTGTTTCTCTCCTTTAGGCCTGGTGGAGAGTTGAGTCCTGGGGAAGATGAAGTAGAAGGTCTGAAACGCCTAATGACTGAGGTAGGGGTCTGCAGAATATGTGGTAGACTGTATAAATTATATAAAGTTGGCCTAGGGTGTACATTTGGACTCTACCGAGTAAAAGCAATAACTAGGGATGCATCAATACTAGTATCGTCACTCAAAAAAAATTATTTAATACTACGCACTGATACCTTATCATCCAGCCTGACATATACCGTATTTTCCACATTTGAGTTGAGATGGTGATGGTCTCTCTTATTGAACTTTTCTCTATGCAGTAATTGCCGGGTGTATATTGTCATTTGTTTGCATCTTAGATTCTCGGACGGCAGGATGGTGTGAAGCAGGACTGGGTGATTGATGATTGTATTGGCAACTGGTGGCGCCCCAACTTTGAGCCTCCACAGGTTTGTCCTTCATGCCAACTGGAATCGTCACAAGATTTTTATTTGTCACAGTGACATTAAGTAGCTACCATATGCAAAATGTGATGTTTGTTACATTTCTTCTCGTAGCATTGTTTCTTTTTCAAGCAAATGAGTTGCATCTTTACTCTCTATATTTCTGTGTCTTGCAGTATCCCTACATTCCAGCTCACATTACCAAACCTAAGGAGCATAAAAAACTTTTCCTGGTTCAACTACAGGAAAAAGGTTGGTATATATCGTCGACATGCGAAGCTGAATAAATGACAAACGGAATGTGAGTGAGATGTGTGTGGTTCGTTGTGTTTACAGCACTGTTTGCTGTCCCCAAAAATTATAAACTGGTGGCAGCCCCGTTGTTTGAGCTGTATGACAACGCCCCTGGTTATGGACCCATCATTTCCAGTCTACCGCAGCTCCTGAGCAGGTAATGTTCTTTTTATTGTGTCTACTGATAATCCAAATCGAGCCAGTAATTATATTACATGTCACTGAAGGAATATATTCCATATCCTCTCAATCTGTAGCTTTAGTGGGCTGTTTGTTTCATGTAACCATGCATGACTGATTGGAGTGAGAGTCGGAAAGTTGTCTGAATATTTCTTGAAATTAGTCTGAACTTTTTTCCCCTTGTCTTTTCTTTCACAGGTTCAATTTCATCTACAACTAAGTGAAAACAATTTGGCTGTCTCTGTGAGTGCAGCCCAGTCAAAGTGAAACTTGAAGATCATGTGGAGAAAGCAGAGAAATTATACTTCTCACCTTGGGCTCCACTTTCACGTGAGAGAAATGTGTCCAGAGTCCATGGTTGAGAGTCCATGGGGATGTTTAGCTACACTTTTTGTCAAGAAAAAAAAATCTTTTTTTCTTTTAATCTCGTTGAACTATTGTTTTGTTTTCTTTTTTGTAGAAGGTACATTTATATTGCATTATGTTCAGCTTTTAAACCTTCTCGGAAAAGGCTTGATTAAACCAACAATTACTTTGTTTACTGTTATTTTAAACTACTTTTTTTTTCTTTTTTAATAAAAAAACTACATTTAATAGTGTGCATACATGTGGTTTTTTTCATGAAGTGTGCAGGAGCAATTGGTTATTTGCTCCCACTTGGATGATGATTTTAAACATTGCATAGCATATATTGGTGGTCCTACTTGAGATCATCAAAATAAAGCGGCAGAATACGATATGCTTTGCAAACTTGGCAGTGTGAGGTGATGCTCTGTGAAAGTGTATGGAGCGGTAGCCTCACAGAGGTCAGTGGGCGAATGTGCCATGCTCACGTTTCATACTTGGGTCAATACAATGTGTCCGTAGGGCTCTGTTTGAATCCAACCTTTATAAGTTTCCTAGATTGTCCGGAGTTGTAGGATTCAACCTGGAGGTCATTTTTATCTCTAATTTTATTAAAATGATTGAAAGCAAATTCCATAACCATGCAGAAATGACATATCATTTGGATTTGGCGAGAATTTGGTTCAACACTGTATTAAAAAAAAAAAAACACTCTTTAAAAATAATTCAATCCTACACACATTGAATTGAATTAAGGGTTTAGTAAAATAACCAGCCTATTAGATTGGTGACGTGGGACGATATTTCAAAGATAGGCGCTTTATCCTTAACCTGCCTTGAATACAGTAACGTCGGGGGGGGGGGGGGGGCGTGAACTGAATGCGTCATATTAATGCGACTGGATGACTGCTTCCGTGGCGTCACGGTAATGGGGACATTTTAATGCGTTGTATTCAATTAGTCACGAGCCAAACTCTACCATGGCGTCTAAAAGACAACAGGGCGAATGTATGAAGTCAAACAAGAAGAAAAGGAAAGTAAATAACTGCGAAGAAACAGCAGAACTTTGTCGAGTCGTTAGAGACGAGAACGTGAAGAGGGCGGTGAAGGAGGCTTGGAGCCTTAAGTCTCACTACACCCATGGTCCGTAAAGTCAACACAGACCTAGACACAAATGACTTAGCTTCTAGTTAGCTCGCTGATTGTAGCAATGCTAACACTGACAGCAAAGAACATTCACGTAGTTTGACAATTGCTATGCATGTATTTATTAAACTAAAACGTCTGTTAAAAACAGCTGCACTGCATTTTGGGGGGATGGATGGATGGAGAATTTAAGATATTTCATCAATGTTTGTCTCCTGTTAACATGGATTTCATCTATCCATGGCTGCTTTCATTTCTTTCCACAATATTATTTAGTCACATTGAAATCATGCAGTCATTTCCTGCTTTATCAATTGTAAATTTACAAAG
Source organism: Hippocampus guttulatus (assembly GCF_054856545.1). Lineage (NCBI taxonomy): Eukaryota > Metazoa > Chordata > Actinopteri > Syngnathiformes > Syngnathidae > Hippocampus > Hippocampus guttulatus. Next base: position 15,336,056 of record NC_141263.1, read on the forward strand.
ATTCTTTTCCCAAGACCGAGTTACTTACACGTGAATACTAACTCATACATTTTATATCTATCTATCTATCTATCGATCTATGAATCTATCGATATCATGGATACTTGATATAATACCCTATGTTTGCTGTTATGAGGAAAATTGGTTTTATTTTAATCAAATGTTATCCAGGAAGAAAAACAAACTTTTTGTGAATATAGCATAAGTTTCAAATAATAGCCGAGTAGTTTTTGAGTAACAGCTTGTCATTATTGACATTTTAGCATCCAATTGCATGTCAGTCAAGTGTTGTCATCCATGTTTACCTTAAAGTATCTTCACACGGCTGACCTGGCTCCGACTCCACCTGCCCGGGAGACATATGTCACCAATGCAGATACTATGTACAAGTGAATTGAATTACTCTGCCACTATTTTTTTTGGGTGGGTGGGTGGGGGTTTTAAAAATATATATTTTGGTTTACTTTCAAGGTAAAAATGTAGACCAAAATTTGCTTAATTTAATGTGGCACTGGCAGTCAGACAAAAGGACGTCCTACATGTGTGTGTGATATTTCAACGTTGAATATTAATGACATTTTCAACAGACAATTTAAAAATCCACTGTCTTTAAAAATGTTGCAGGTGATTTGGAATTGGACTACGATCCCTTCCCTCACTGCGTCATCAAAAACTTCATCAGTAGTGAGAATTTCCTGGAGAATCTGCAGACAGAACTGCTCATGCTCAACTTTCAGGCAAAGTCCAATGATCTCTACAAGTTTAAACAGGTGAGCCTCAAACTGATCCGTCCATGACTTTTCCAGCAGGTGGGTCTGCTGTGTGAGCATTTGTTTATTTTTTTCCACCTGCAGTCAGATGACTTGAGAAAGCAAACCAAACCACACATAGCAGGGCTGAGGTGAGTTTTTCATGGCGTATTTGTGATCATAGCCGGTAACACCTTAAGGACACCGACTGACAAGCCTACATCCTGTTTTCCTCCTCACTTTCCAAAATTGTTCGACAGTCGCGCCAGCCCTACCTGAGTTTGAACTGTCAAATACAGCAGGTGAACATCAGAAAAACTTCATTGGAGACGTTGCACGGTTCATTAGTGCCACCGGAGGGAGCCAGAGATTACATTTGACACCCAGATAGAATAATGGGGCATTTTTTTATTCGAAAGGGATAAATCCCAAAATTGGCAATAATATTTTACAGCACATTACTGTGTCCAAAATGTATTTATTTAAGCCTAATTGATCAAACACCAAATCGCGTTTAATGCAGGAGGATGGTTAGCTTTTCTCACACTCAATGTCCATACCAGCCATGAGAAACAAGATAAGCAATGTATAACTTGATGTAAATATGTGTTTATGAAATACAATTCCCCATGCCATCCGCCCTGGTGAATCCAAACCATGATGAAATGCAAAATGAAGGCTTCCGCTTGGGGTCATTTATTATTTATACTGCAACAAAATGTCATGGCAGGCTCGAACAGTGAATGAATTTGCCTCGATGTTGAGACCTCCAGCAGCTCAAATTTTACACCCATCATCTGCTTGTTTGACATTCTCATGTACAAAGCGAGTGTGTATGAAAATAGACACATGGGATAAAAAAAAGTTGATGCAGTTTAAATGCTTGGTTTATGTGATGTGAAAAAACAAGACTATTAAAAATCATCTCAAAAAAATGTGAGTAGGGGTGTGTAGACTTTTTATATCCATTGTTATTTGAATATTTTTTTTTTTTTGTCAAATTCCAGATCAGCGCTGTTTAGTCAGTTCCGGCTATGGCTTGAAGAGGTTTTAGATGTGAAACTGGAGCCCACTGTGGATATTTCTTGTGCCAAATATGAATACACAGGTGAGCATTTAACCAGAATTAACAATATTTTTATTCTTTGTGTCATTGATTTGATGTGTATGTCTTTCCTAACTGTTTGTAGATATTCTTTTGTGTCATGATGATGAACTGGAGGGGAGGCGTGTTGCCTTCATTCTTTATCTTGTCCCTTCGTGGCTGAGCAGTGATGGGGGTTCCCTCGATCTTTACACAACAGATGGTGAGTTTTTGTCTTAGTTTGGCAAGTGGCGGCATATGGTGGAAAATAAAATAACAAACTGACACAAAACCTATATTCCAGAAAAGTAAAGGAACAAAAGCCAAAACAAATTTACATTTAGGAACACAAAAAAGAAAAGATGATACAAATGTCCCTCCCAGAAAACAAAGAAAAAACAATTCACATTTTTTCAAAAATGCATAAAAGCCAAAGGAAATTTACATTCACGAAAACAAATGACAAAACAAAGGTACATTTCACAAAACAAACAAAAGCTCCCAAAAAATTTGCACTTCAGAAAATAAATGAACAAAAGCCACAACAAATTACAATTCACATAACCCAGAAAAGGGAATGTACCCTAATGCGGCCTGACAGGAAGAGACAGGAAATGATTGCGGAACTGAGTGCAACATTTTGAGTTGCTGTTAAATCTGCAGAATATTTTTGGTGGCCAACAAGTAAGCCACTTGATGCGGTTTTGTATATCATGTGATTGCTCGTGAGAGTGTTTGAATGGCACTGAACAGAGAGAAGGCCAAAACGAACAGGGAAAATCTCAAGAAATGGATGCTGAACAAACTAAGGACACTTAACTGTACAGCATAACTGCAGTTATTTGACGCTATATTGGTTGACGGCACCTGACCTTCAGACTCTTTCAAATAGAAATTTGTTCCTTTCAGAAGAAAAACCTTGCCCATCATCATCAATTCACTCACTAAAGAAGCCCACAGTTAAAAAAAAAAAGTACAGTCGTTTAACTGTAGACCAAAAGAAAGATGTTGGGCTGAAGAAAAAAAACCACGTACAGGTAGGGCATTACAAATTGCCAAAATGATGGCGTTTGTAGAGGAATAATTCTTTCTGTGACATACTGTAACCCGACGTCTTTCGCGGGCGAGAGTAATCCGCTCGGCAGAAAAGATCATCGACTGCTCTATGCCCTCACTGCACAACATCGCCTCATAACGTGACATTCAGCAGAGCTAATAAGTACAATTAAAGACTCCTTACATCCAGGTCATGGACACTTTCAGCTACTTCCCTCAGTAAGGTGATACAGGTCTGCCAGAACTCGCACATCCAGATTTAGAGACATTTTTTTCTTCCCCAGTGTCTCACAACTTTAAATACCCACTTAAAATAGCAGCATGCAGCACACTATTAAGTTGAGGATTTATAGGCTGTATTTAGCAGGAATTGTTGCACTCTTCTGTCACTAGCATGTATTTTATGTAAAATACAATTTCAGCGTGTCTCTCATTGCTCTGTTTGTATTTGGCACGGTATCTTATTGTTTCCTGTTTTTCATGCAATTGGTAGCAAAGCACTCCTAATTTTGTTGTGACAATAAAGCAATTCTGATTCTGATCCAAATCCTGTGTTAACATGACAGCAAACTTTACCTACCTTTTTTTTTCTTCTTCTTTTTTGGATCTATCATGTTCCGCAAAGTTTTAAGAAATAACAAGCCTATTTTGACCAAGTAGGGAGGAGAGAATGTACGGCTTATTAAATCCTTGCTGTTTTTTTTCCCCCAGAAGTTGATTTTCCAAAGTAGTTTAGCAAATCTGCTAAAGTCCTTGATGACATTCAGAGCAAGGCTGCGAGCACGTGTATGTAACCGTTTAGGAGTGTACCCGTGAGTGTACAACAAATAATTATCATCTCCTCGTTCAAGGCCTTATCTCTTTGTAAGGTTGTTCTTCCTTGGGTGAACTGCAAAAACAAAAATAATATTGTAACTTGTTACTTCTCACCTCAGTGATGTGACCCGATGTCTTTTGTTTAAAAAAAAAAATGTCTTCAGGGCATTTCCAACCACAAAGTGTTGTCAAGTCTCTGGTGCCTTCTTGGAATACACTTGTACTTTTCGAAGTGTCTCCAGTCTCCTTTCACCAAGTAAGAGTTATACGCGTCGTCTGTCCTACCAAGGAGTCAACAAATTGACATATTTTGTGCTTAACCAGGTCTCCGAGGTGTTGTCACAGGACAAGTGTCGTCTGTCTTTAAGCGGATGGTTTCACGGACCGTCTCTGGAGCGTCCTCCTCGCCACATCGAGCCTCTCGTGTCACGGAACGAACACTTACCCAGAGACGTGAGTCGAAACATGCATGACCAGGTGAGTTGATCTACGTGCTGATTTGGTGTCTGTGCGTCCATTTCAGGAGACGTTGCTGCTGGAGTGGATCAATCCACTCTACTTGGATATTTCCTACCAGGAACAGATTCAGGAAGAGTTTGAAAAAAGCTCGGAAATACAGCTGAAAGATTTTCTCAGGGTAAAGCACTCTTTATTTTTGCCTTAAACCAATTTCCCAAACGGTCTCTCATAATCCTAATAATGACGAGTGATTCTATTTGAAATAAAGCTAAAAAGGAAAGCAACCCCTCAGAAGTGTGCTTCGGAGGATTCATTTTGGTTCCTTCTCCTGATTGTGTGCATGATTGTGTCATCAGGAGGAGAAATTCAGCCAAGTGTGTGAAGCCTTACAGTTGGCTCAGATCCAGTGGGCGCAGAAAGGTCCGGCCAATAAGAGGTAGGGAAGGTTCTTAGATTACACTGGTACACCTCCTTTGAAAAGTATGCTTTGTTGTCCATTTCTCAATGAACACAGGAACGATTTTCTGAATTTTGATGACCATTTTACGCACCTGTGGTTGAATACTTTTTTCTTTATCATCTAAAACGTTGCTTTGCTAGGCTTTCATTGACGTGTACCCATTTTTGCAACATGAAAGGAAAAACTGGCACAAAACAAAAGAGAGTGAGATAAATATTGCCTGGTCACCCAAACTATATAACAATGAATGTCCCCTCGTTTAAACATAATGGGAAATGGTATCGATGGGCTAATAGAAATTTGCATTGACATATTCAAACAACTGCTACTTTAACACACATGGAGTAGTAGGCCTCAGTACTGCCTGGCATGTTGTGGGGCACATTGAAGGCGCCCAACTCTAAATTCAGGCTATCGTCTCTAAAATAATGACTAATCAATATGATCGGATACAGATCTGTGCCGTAATGGTGTGGGGAAAGGGGTGTTTGCCGCTGAAAGGTGAACCACGATGTATCATGGTGATCACTGTTGCATTTCTACGCTCTAGATGCTATGAATCAGCCCGTCTGGACACTCTACCCGAGTGTGTGAGTGCTTGTTGGGAGCTGCTTCATTCAGAAGCATTCTTCCTGCTTCTGTCCAACTTCACGGGCCTCCGTTTGCACTACCTCTGTCCCGCTGATGATGACGATGGTGATGATGGTGGTGGAAATAAAGACAAAGGGAAGAAGGAAAGCTGTGAAAAGGACGACAAAGCAACGGGGTCCTCAAATGAAACAAGCATAGAGTCAGGTTGGTGGGATTTCTTTTGCTCCCTTTTATTGTCTTCCCGGTGAATGTTTTTGTATTCCTCTTCCTAGAGCCGAGTACACCCACGTGTTGTGGTGAACTGCGACGATGGTCCCACAGCAGCTACACTTTACTGCACGATGGAGAGGCAGCACGAGCGGAATACGCACTCGACCTCATTTTACCTTTCAGCTGCGCTGGTCAGTCAATACAAAGGGAACAACAAATGACCTTTTGAGTGAAATTAGTGAAATGGTGGGATATCAGACACATGTATCACTATCACAATCACTCACTAACCCACATTTACACATAAATTCGATTATTATAGCTCGTGGTCCAACAATATAATGATTTTTTTTGTCTTCTGATTGGTTGGTCAGCGCAAACGCAAATTTGATTATCAAATCACATCTGTACCAATCTACACATATTGACACATTTGATTATCAGCATCTGTGGTAAGTAGGATGTATTTTATTTCATTATTTAACCAGTCGTAAGGGACAGCAAGAGGATGGATAGAAATGATGACTGACAATTTTTTTTTTCATTTTAGGCTGGCAGTCTGAGTTTGGAGGCTTCAGTTGTTATGTTGCAAATGAAGAGGATGAGGAGGTGAGTGTTGTGAATTTGTATATTAAGCACATTTTTAGATAAATCTGCCATCAATACTTAGCTGAGTATCATATTGTGTTTTTCTTCTCATTTAAAGCTGCTGACCATCTATCCTGAAGATAATTCCCTCGCTCTGGTCTACAGAGACAAGGAAACCCTCAAATTTGTCAAGCATGTCAACCACAGAAGCAAGAGCAATTCTTCTACTGGCGTATTCTATGACTTCTCTTTCGTGTATTATGAATAAAGTTTGACATACAGTTCTCTTACATTGTTTATTTATTTATTTTTTTAGGTTTAGCGGTTACCAGTCTGCTTTCCACTGTGTTGTCTGAGTGCCTCTAACGTTCCAAAAACATGAACATACAGGAACATTAAACATATGGGAAAATGAAAAGAAAACAAACTACTTAAAATGAAGGACAAATGGAATTAAGTACAAGTGAACTGCACCTAACAAATGTAAAACATTAAAAAAAGATATGGTAATTACACTGGTTTTAAAATAGAGCGCATGACAAAAATTATCTGGTCTAATCATTTCATAATTGTATGAAAGAAGGAATACATTCACATCTTGCCTGTCATCAAATATTTATGCGTTATCAGTGGCTGCAAACCACCCAGAATGAATGGCACCGCTGCCCTACTTAGAAACTCGAACTCTCTTCCTTGCCGGAAAGAAACAATCACTTCTTTCCGGTTTTTGCCTCTCCCTGAATGGGATTTCACCAATCAGAATGGTTTCTATTCTCACCTTCAGCCAATAGGACGAGAGAATCTGATTACAGTACGAGTGGGTCAGTTTTTAGGAGGAAGCGTCACCGAACAGTATAACAAAAGTTTTTAGGTAAGTTCGCGTAGATTTTAGGGAACAAAAAACGTCGCATGTTCGGCACGGTGAAAAAGTTTGACAAACATTCGTAGTTGGTGGTAAAGTTGATTTTGAATCCTACCCCCCTGTGTCATCGATTAAGTTTTACGGTGTTGCAGTTGTTCCTACTGTCTCATCTGCTGACTATCAACAACACAACTACAAGTATATACAGTATTACGCATATGTATTTAAACTTTAGGGAACAGTCACGTTTGTTTGTTTTCCCTTGTGCTGATATTGGATGTAAATCATTTTAAACACATTTAAGTGTGTAGTTTTCGCTGAAATGAAATAACATATTTGAGTACCGGTATATTTCGGCCTTATTTTGCACAGCCAGCAAAATAAAATTAATTTCAACGAATTCAATCCTATTGCAGTCTGATTCAGACTGATTGGATAACTTTTGATGTCTAAAGCTTAATTTTCACGTTGTTTGTTAGTAGGGTAAAATGTCCTAATGGTGTACATGTTCCAGATTTGTTTGTTTTTCCAATAATTTTTTTGTATTCTATTAGTATTTTTTTTGTATATTCACGTAAACCCCATTACCATTATGAAGTTTGAATATTAACACTGCTTAAATCAAGGAAAATATAAAAACTACTCAAAATATAAATTACTGGAAAAAACTACTTAAATGAAAGGCAATAGCAGGATTAAAAATACCTTTTGTTGATACTGATGATGGTTGGGGGAAAAAAACACTTAGATTCCTGTTGCGCGTTTTGACACTTTAATTGGAGGAGTCACTGATTAATTCCACTTCAGTCTATGGTTGAGATGGAACTGTTGATTGATGCATCTCTCTAATTTTGGACTGAGTAAAGAATTAACTTTTGGAAATTCAAAAAAGTCAGATTGGGATAGGCTCTAGCTGTCCCTCACCCCTAATGAGGACAAATGTTGTACAAGATGACCGGATGGGACATAATTGTTGTAACACATGTGTTCCCATCATCTGAAGTAATAATGCTCTAGTTTGTAATAACGGGTAGAAAGAAATTCCCAACACCATCGCAATGTGATGACACAACTAACTTGTGGTAGCAAAACCTCATATGAACATTCTTTAGCATTTTTCCACATCAGCCAAGCAGACTGTCCAGGCAGGAATAGTAGATGTTGTCTTTTTGGCAGCAAAAGCTGAATGATATATTTTAAGCCTCCGATGATCATTTAATCCTCATACCGCTGCTGAACTAATCTCGCAGTATACTTTCAGAGCACTGATAGATTAGATTGCATATAATTAAATACTGGCTAAATTATTGAGATTCCTGCAAACCCAAGAGTCAAGCGTACTGTGTATTAGTGAAATATGAGGACGTGCATAATCCAGCTCAAATGATGCTCTTTCCATGCGGCGCCCTCTGCATCCTGTGCATGGAGAGGGCGTAAGTGAGCAAGCCTCTGTAGTTCATCCAGAGTACAGAAGATTGGGGCTGTGTTGCTATTGGGGGAGGGAGGCTTCAGATTAAACATGTTTTTATGTAATGAAGGTTGCAAGAAGAGCCCGGGGCAAAGATGGAGAGGAAGGTGGAATGAGGCATCTGCTAATAGCCACCACCACTACAGGAAATGTCAGTGACTGGCCATGCTATTGGTACCTGAGCCTTCAGTGGGGACTTACCCCACTTAATCCATCTCTTAATACCACCACTATGACGTAGTAATTATAGAAACCATCAATGTGATACAAAAACGCAATATAATATCGCGCAACTGTGCCACATACAGTCCATCATCTGGAGCAGTTCAGAATAAATATTTATGGAATTGTGAAAAGATAAAAAATTTAAATACACTACTGTACCTAAAACTCACCAGAGAGATCCATCCACTATCCAAATTGCTGCATTGATCACTGGGGTCTGTGTAGAGACGTCGGATGGATATTTAGTCAGTAACAAATAACAGCGTGCACCCATAGCTGATAATGAGCGCTGGACATGTCAAGTTTATTTGGCTATCTTTTAATCACATTTAAAAAAAAAATAGATACAATTCTCAAAGGGCTTCATTAATCCACATTTGACAAATATTAGCAACATCCGCAGAGGTAAAACCGGCAAGGAAGAGCTAAAAATATCCCATAAAAAACAAAACAATACCCCAAACAAACAAACAAATAAATCCAACAAAGGTGAGTGGTGGTGGGGGAGGAGGCGGGGATTCGGTCATCCAAGGTCTGAAGGTTGTTGAAACCAAGGTCACCGTGAACCATGGGATGATGGGAAGAGGAATATATAGAGAAGGGACGGAGCTTCTCATGAACCAAAGCGTACCTCTTGCTAGGTGGATGCAGTCTTATGATATGGGTATGAACTGTACACAGTATAATAGATATTATTTTGGAAGCAGCTGTTTTTTAAAAGGTCCCAGGTACATGAAGTGCTCCAACTGTAGAGCTCTTGACACTCATGAGAGTGTTGTCTGATTTGATAATATGATCATTCCATATTCATAGGATGGCAGACAAAGTTTTGGATCAAGAACCATGGACAGGATGTGCCGTTCTCTTTCTGCAGTCGCTCTGTCCGGATGCAAACCTGCTTTCCCTCTATAAAAACCAGCAGGGAAAGTTCATCTTTTTTAAAGTCATCAAACTCACACTCATAGGTGAGCAGTGACATTTTAATTTAAACCTACACTATATAAATGTACAGTATCTTGAAAAGTGAGCGCACCCCTTAGAGATTTGTTGAGGTAAAATAGGTACTGTGACATACTGAAGCAGAGCATGAGCCACCCTGTGAACAAGATGGGAGGAAGAAGTTCATAAAAAGACAGCATGTCCGAACTTTGGATTGTTTCACTCTTAAAGAAGAAAATATGCAATGCAATTTTGAACACGATAGCACTTTCCATTGTTTTGCTGAGCAAACAGTAAGAAAACAAGCATGTAATTAGCACTTTCAATCGCTGACACCCACATCACTCACCAGGCCATCCACATACACTCAAAGTCACAGATTCTCAGTAGAACATGGGGATAGTGACCCCAAGTGACTGCAAATAATATCTGCACCTCAACATTTACTGTACATATTCGTTTGATTAATAATAAATTAACATTGATGGCTGTGTGTTGAGTTTATTTTGAAGGGATGAGAAATGTACACTGTCATACAAGGTGCCATTTTTTTCCATTGCTATTTTTCATGGTCAGATTCTGCAGGAGGTCTGGGCGGGTACGAGATACTTAAGGTTCACGATGCCGATCCTTTCCTCGGAGTGGAGGTGAAGTTTATGGACGTAGTAGTGTGTCAGCAATTCCTGGAGAGCTACAGCTCTGGAGCGGTGCGTCATTCCATCTCCCAACATGCCTGTCGGCTCCTCGCTGTGGCACAAGAGTTCACCGTGGAGACGCAGCTGAAGGCCGGAACGCACGTCTTGGATCGATGTCTGGACAAGCTCGAGCTTTGTCTACAGCAAATTCACCAGTCACAGGTATACTATATATATATACACACACACACACACATATATATAGTAGTTTTAGTTTTGTAAATGTCAAATCGAATTTCAGTCACTTACCATAAAAAAAAGTTATTTTATGTCACTTTTTTTACTGTAGTTTTTATTTCAATCATTTCACTTTGTTTTTGTTAACTATAATAGTGGTCCAGATATGTTTAGAATATGATTAAAAGGTCTCTTTTAATAAGTTTAAATGTGTTTAAAGTATGTGGGAGGGGCAATAATGATCTCTGTAGCAGAGTTTCACTTGTTGTGGGCGGGTTGGGATTGTATCATTGTATATTTTCGTGTCTAGCTTAAGGCAGTCCAAATACATTTTCTCAAATTTTGTGACAGCCCGAGCGCCTGCGTGATGAAGAGATCGATCGGCTGGAGCAGCAGCTGCAGCTCGAGGTCCTCGGGCCTCCTCCATCCCAGCGGATCACGATCAGACAGCAAGTCCCCAGCAACTGCTTCACGTTTCAGAATAAAGTATTTGGTGAGTTGAGTCTCACTTTGTCTTGTCGCGATATCTTTCAGCAAAAAGAAATCACAGTAAACCCTCGCTGTTCACCGACTGAGCAGAAAAAATACATTTGGATGATTGATAATATACGGGTGCAGAGTTGCAATGCCACACCCAGTTGAAGTTTATGGTCAAACTAAACATAAAACAAAAAGAATTACACCTTGTGCTATTAAAAACAGCCCCATATCTTAGCTTTTCAGACCGCTAGTTTCATGCAGACAGTATTAGCATTGACACTTGCATCAGTCCTTTCACCGTTTATGCTGCGGTCAGACTGAACTCGAGCTTTTTCTGACGCAGCATTTCCATATATAGTCAATGCAGTTTTCACGGTCAGGCACCAATGCATGCCAGTCGGCACAGATGAAGCATTTGAAGTGAATTATTATTATTATTTTTTGCCTCTTCGCCCATTTTGCTGGGGTTTGCATTTTCTGTATCGCATACAGCCAATCTGCGTAGATAATGTACTTAAGTTTACCGGGCGAGTAATTGGTTGAGCTCTAAATATTAGTGCTGGATCGACGAACCTAGAGAGGAGACGTTTCAATGAAGCGTGATTATGAATCCTACAGTTCTATGCAGGATGTGCTCCGCTGCAATCTGATAGGCTGCTGCATCCAGGCAAGACTGTTTTGAAGTGGAATTCATAGTAACATCTCATTTAACTGCCTTTTTGTCTTTTACTGCCACTAGGTGGCCAAGGCATGCACACTTGAAAGAGGAGCGCTTTCAACTGATGCAGTGTGACAAAAACAGTTTAATTCTTAATAATGATGTAATTACTCCGTTTTTATGAAGTGCAATATTATGGAGTGCTGTTTTACTTTCAAATACACCTGAATTATTCTGCGAGTAATTGATGCCAAAAGGTAATTGCCTGTAAATGCTACAAGATGGCAGCAAAGCGCTTTTTTTTGTATTGAACAAAGGACGCGGCCTGACGAAATGGCACAAGATTTTGGCTTTGGCAATTTTTGGCTTTGGCTTGAGCACAAGAACTATACTCTAGGCGGGTTTTTCAGCAAAAGCCGCAAGACAATTATTTAGTGAAAGTTGAATTTGTGAAAATGTGGTGTTTCAATGTAGACGGTCTCATTTCATCTGATCAAGTGGTTCAAAAAAAACAAAATCATGTACTATGTATATATGTCAGTGAACATCTGCTGCATTTGTTTTGTGCTCAGTTTGCTAGCTGCACATAAACTCTGCCGTTTGGCAGATGATTCTCTAATCCAACCATTTATGAATTGATGGTCACAATCTAAAGGGAGATTAGTGCATTAATTTGAAATTGCCAGCTTTCTATTCAATTGTCATTTTTACAGAGGGTCAAACCAGTGCTGAAAGTAGTAGCTGTCAGCTACGAAAAAGTATCCCCTTACCCCAAAAAATAAAATATAAAAATCTAAGTAATATAAGAACAAAATTGCAGTATTATGAGCAAAAAAAGGTTCTAATTTTATGAGAATAAAGTTCCAATATTAGGAGAGAAGAAAACATTTCAAGAGGGGGGGGGGGCTAACAACAAAATCTTTGACAAAAAGTAATCGCTGAATATTATGAGGGAAAACGTTTTTTTAAATTCTAGCCTTTATTGGTCTTTTTCAATGGAAAAAAAATCACCTTCAATATTACAACTAGATGTGCTCTAACGGTTAACTCTTGGAATGGAAAAGCTAACACTATAGATTCAAATGTAAAGCAATGGCCAATTAATATAAATCCAAATTATGCAACAGTAGCTTTTATTTATTATATTTTATGCTTTTATTTCTTGTCAAGATAGTACGTCATATTGTATGTCTGATTTTTAACCTGAGTTGTTAGTTAAAGTAGTTAAAATGGTGTTAGGTTTTTGCGACCAATTCCTGTGCAATTATTCGCTCCTCAGTAGATGCAACTACCGATATTAAGTACCAATGCTACTAGTATTTTGATACCTAAAATTTCAATTAACATTATGACAAATAATTGCGAAGAAAGACCTTTCTGTCTTTCTGACGCATATGATGTGTTGCCAATGCTTGTGTCATATCACCATTTACTGGCGAGGTGGACCACCTCGGTTATTTTTGCCTCAGTTGTGAAAGTGCTATTTAAATCAACATGGATTGTATTGAGTGTCTGTGTTTGGTATCGGCAGCCTCCACAATACCCGATACCTTGAAATTAGGCTTGTATTGGCTCGGTACCAGTTATCGTACTCGCCCATCCCTAGAGTAAAGAATGCTAATTGTTTTAACCTTAACGTGATTGTTAAAGTACACACTGCCATTGTTAGTACTAATACTCCATAACTTAGTGTTTCCGAATGCCATATTAAGTTGTACTTCACATCTTTGCTTTTCCTTATCCACATTTCACAGTAATGACAAAAAAGATCGGAAATGCAGAAATCAGTATTATCTACCTTTTTAAAATATTATTTTACTTTAAATAACCGACCGTAGTAAAAGCAATGCTATTCGATTTCCTTTGCAAGTGTACAATGCCATGAAAAAGTAGTTGCTCCCTTCCTGGTTTCTGTGTTTTTTGCATATCACACACAAAGATTTCAGTTTATCAAACCAATTTTAATATCACACAGAGACAACGCAAGGAAATACAAAATGCAGTTGCTAAATGCCAAAATGTCACACACACAAAAAAAGTAAACCTACCTGTCCCTATGTGAAAAAGTAATTGGCTGTGCCACCCTTGGCAGCGATAACTGAAATTAAGCGTTTGCGATAATTGGTGGTGAGTCGTTCACTTCGCTGTGGAGAAATTGTGGCCTACTCTTCTTCGCAGAATTACTTCAACTGCAGCATCTCATTTGGATTCAAACCCAGACTTTGATTTAGACTTTGAACAGCAGTGCTTTTTGCCTGGGAACCCTTCCATGGATGCCATCTTTGGTCAGTGTCTTTCTTATGCTAGAGCAGGGGTGTCAAACTCATTTTTGTCGCGGGCCACATTGTAGTTAGGGTTTCCCTTGGAGGGCCGTTATGAATTTTGGGAAAGCATATAAATGTTTAATCCCCTCCACATATTACATACACAGCGCACAACAAATTGATGAATAACTACTTTTTAAATCAGAAGTCAAGAATAATGACTGTTATTGTGGATTGCATATGACAATTTGAAATTTTGGTTCAGACTTTAGCAAGCATCATGGAACTTGACATGCTTGATTTGCTTTCGAGGGCCATATAAAATGATGTGGCAGGCCAGATCTGGCCCCCCGAGTCTTGACTTTGACACCTGTGTGCTAGAGTCATGAACTCTGACTCGAACTGAGGACAGTGAGAGCTGGAGCCCTTTGGGTGTTGTTCTCGGTTGTCTTGCATCTTCCTGGATGAGTTGTCGTCACACTCTGGAAGTAATTTTACCTGATCGACCACTCCTGGGAATGTTTGCCACTGTTCCCAGTTTGATCCATTTATGGACAATGGCTTTGACAGTGGTTTGCTGAAGCCCCACAGTCTTGAAAATGGCGTTGTGACCTTTTCCAGACTGATAGATTTCGGGAACATTTCAAAGTTCTTCTTGAATTTCTTCGAATCGTGGCATGACGTATTTGTTCCTTGAGATCTTTTTGACTACTTCACTTTGTCTTGACAGATTCAATTTTTTTGTCTTGATTCATCAAATGTGGTGCTTGTGTGTTGCCTGTTGCCTTTCTCAAAACTGTCATTAGTTACACTTACTTTGTGATTTAACAAAGGGGGGGGCGGCGATTACTTTTTCATATAGGGGCAGGTAGTTTGGGATTTTTTTTTTGTACCGTAATAAATGAAATTGGCATTTAGAAACTACATTTTGTGTTTCCTTGGGTACTCTGTGTAGTATTAAAATTGGTTTGATGAACTGAAACTTTTATATGTGATAAATATGCAAAGAGCACAGAAATCAGGAAGAAGTCAAATCCTAATTCAGTGCCACTATATGTACTTTGTAAATAAGCAATGGAGTGGGTGCTACAAAGAATCTCATTGTATAGATTCTAAAGTATATTCTGGAACTGTCCTGTGAGTTGAAAGAGCATTTCAAGCCGGAATGGATTCGGAAGTGTTTCTGGTTGTTATATCAACCTCTGTTTACGTAATCGCTATTAAGTACAGTTTGCGTTAATGTTTTTTTTTTTTTTCCATCAGAGGATCGAATGCTGACGACAGCAGATGTTCAGAGCTTTGCTAATGGAGTGGGCCGTCAGTGGAAGCATGTGGGGAGGACCCTGGGGAGGGAGTGCCGCGCTCTGAAGGATACGGCCATTGAAAACCTGGCCTACGAGTATGCCAGAGAAGGCCTGTACGAGCAGGCCTATCAGCTCCTCAGTCGCTTCGTCCAGGCGGAGGGGAGGGCGGCCAAGCTGAGCCGGCTGATCAAAGCGCTGGAGGACTGCAAACTCACCGGCCTGGCCGAGTCTATTCTGGACATACAGCCACGAGACTAATGCCGTGCACTTTTTGTGGCGTACATGAACACAAGGTGGACTGGTCATGAAGGGGGCGTGTCTGGTCTCTGTTGACTTTGTCTTTCCTGCTTTTACATACGGAATGTCTGATCTTGATTGAAATTGTTGCAAATGATTCCTGCGTGCATATGTGTTTCTGATCATAAGTTTTACCTCAGATTTATTAAGAAAATTGCTTCAGTTTATAAAGGGTTACAGTGATTTGATATAAAGGCATAAAACTACCCGCATAAGTCACAGGTTTTTGGTACTGAAAAACATAGTAAAAGTAGGTGAATTTGTGAATGCCAAACTGTGACTTTGCAGGGGTCCACTGTACAGTATTGCACATTAAAAGAAAATAAATGTATACAGATCAAGAAATAATTTTCACTCCTTGTTCTACTTTCATAATAGTTTTTAAAATCTAAATTGACTCCCAGAATGATAATTCTTCATACAACACAAAACTGCATTTTTTTCATTTTCAAATTTGTCCTGCAGGCCCGATTGAACCCCGATTGATTGTTTTGACACTGATTTAGATGAAGGATGGTGCTGCTGCACAAGTCGTTTCTCAGCACTATTTGAATGATTTGACCTTTAGTTTCCACACGTGGAACCTGTTGGATCTCCTTTTTAATGACTGCACAACTGAAGGTTTGTGATTTTCTTTTTTTCCCCTGTATAAAATGGGTGTGTACAAATTAAATGCTCTAAAATATTTTATCCGTGTTTATGTTGGATGCGATAGTACAGAGGTGGAAAAAGTCATCCCACTCGACTAATTACAGAAAAAAAAAGAGTAGTAACAGCCCTGTCAAGGGAATTCAGTAAATGTAGTTCTTAGGACATAAGGCATTTTAAGGATATTTGCAAAGACTGAGAACTAGTGTGTTTAAAACTTATTTGTTGGGATTCAGCATTTAACTAACGTAAGAAAAAAAGTACAGATGCCTGTTTTGAAATAGGGCATGAAAAGGTTTTTACAAATCTCCAGCAAAACGAATAATTAAGCAAAGGACAGCGAGATAAATCAATTCTAGCCCCCCCCCCCCCCCCCCGAAAAAATCGACATAAATAGAGAAACCAAGGTACTGGTGCTTTGTTACTTCTCATAACTGCATTACTGTAATTAAACCTAAAAACATTACTTTCACCAAACTCCCCCAGGTATAATTTTGTGTTAATCGTCCCTCCCCCTACTTTCTCGCTCTCATTTCCATCACACAGACACACACACACACACACACACGTGCGAACACTCATATGATTAAACTACTGATGCTGCTGCTAATGTGCTTGTGTCATGTTGTTTTAGGGTAGTGAGGCAGATAGTTGAAGTGTGTGTGTGTGTGTGTGTGTTTCGAGGTTTTATCCCTGGCCAAATTCACTGATGGATGCAGTTGCTGCAGCTTGATCTTGTCTGGTTTCATTCAGATCCAGTGTAAAAACCCAACCCCCTCTCTATTTTATGCCACTTGGCCGTCCATCCGGATGTGACTTGTGGATTACAAGCTTTTAACACCCACACTTTTTCCAACACAGACATAAATAGATTTCTAAATTATGCAAAATACATTCATCGTCTTTCAGCAGTACAGCGGATGATTATTTCTATATATTTGAGAGTTTATATTGAAAGTGACACTGGCACACATGCATCTTTTTTAATAGCCAACTTGATAGAATGATCTATTTTCAGATTTCAACACACGGATTACAAAACTCTGAAACTGAATACAAACTAATTTCATTGTAAGCAGCCACATCATTAGGCACATCTGCATGACTTTCCCAGAAAGACAGAGTAATTCTACTAATGCGGTGAATTGTTTTACTTGTAACGACATTGAACACACTAGTACAAGTACCTTAAAATGTCTGTTTTAGTGCCAATGACGGCTATAGATGTCAAGTATCAATATTATCTGGAAGGACTGGCAGTGAATGAGTTTTAAACCGCATATAAAGTGACATAAAATTCGACTACCGCTTCAAGAGTCGTACTAGGCCCTGTGGGCTAGACTTGCTAAAAAAGCGTCATTTGCCATTGGTCATCCCGGTGTATCTGTATGTGTGTGTGTGTGTATATATATATACACACACACATACATACACACACACACACACACACACACACACACACACACACACACACACACACACACACAGAGAGAGAGAGAGAGAGTCTTCGAGCAGGCGCGGTACTACACTCTGAACTGGTTAACAATCAGGGCACACATAGAAGAATCACCATCCACGCTCACGCTCACACCTAGGGACAATTTAGAGTGTTCCATGAACCTGCCATGCATGTCTTTGGAATGTGGTTACAGTGATTACATGCAAACTCCACTCAGGAGT
Source organism: Hippocampus guttulatus (assembly GCF_054856545.1). Classification (NCBI taxonomy): domain Eukaryota; kingdom Metazoa; phylum Chordata; class Actinopteri; order Syngnathiformes; family Syngnathidae; genus Hippocampus; species Hippocampus guttulatus. The sequence goes on from NC_141263.1 coordinate 15,353,766, forward strand.
TTTCTATATATTTGTGTGTGTGTGTGTATCTATCTATCTATCTATCTATCTATCTATCTATCTATCTATCTATCTATCTATCTATCTATCTATCTATCTATCTATCTATCTATCTATCTATCTATCTATCTATCTATCTATCTATCTATCTATCTGTCTATCGCTCTCTCTCTATCTTTCTATCTATCTATATATATAAATATATAATATTTCCACGACGTGATCCTAGCGTTGACGTCAGCAAGATTGTTTGCGCGAGGTGTGTCTCTTCCTCCTCCACGAGAAAAAAAAAGACACTCGGAAATCATCAGCACCAGCACCGCCCTGGAGAGAGCGAGCGAGCGAGAGAGAGAGATCCAGACCCCCCTCCCATCCCTCCTCTACAGACTCCCCACCTAACAACCTCAGCCCCGCAGCTAGGCTCTCTCACAACGACCCCACCCCGCCCCCAACCCTCCCTGAGAGAGGGGACGGAGCGAGACACACACCGAGGAAGAAGAAAAAGAAGAAGGGAAAAAAATAGAAGAAGATCGCTTCGGGTTGCCCTCAATCCGGGCCTACTAATGCTGTAGCGTAGAGAGGAAGAGCGACGACAACGCACTGATTGAGGAGTCGGCGTCGCGGGGTGGACCAAGGCGGAACCCGTGGGGGGAACACGACGCTTGTTCATTCGCTTGTTCGTTACCATCATGGGATGTACGCTGAGCGCCGAGGAGCGAGCTGCTCTGGATCGGAGCAAGGCCATCGAGAAGAATCTGAAGGAGGACGGGCTGGTGGCAGCCAAGGACGTCAAGCTGCTGCTGCTCGGTAAGACTTGGTGCCCCCTACCCCCTAATCGGTAACCAGCCCACCGTCTCGGCCCGCCCTCCCTGCTTCCCCACACGCCGTTCCCGGTCGGGCCGGTGGTGCTCTCCGTGGTACTGATTTTACCATTAGCCGCCCCCCTCCCTGTGTGTTCTTTCCAGGCGGTGGAGAGTCCGGCAAAAGCACCATCGTCAAACAAATGAAGTAAGTCCCTCCGTTTTTTTTTTGTCATTTTATTTTATTATTATTACTGCTTCTTGTTGCTTAAAAAGGGCCTCGAGACACCCCCCCCCCACCCTGCACCTCCTCCTCCCCTTCCTTCCTCTCGGCTGAGCCGCCATGTTTCCAGAGGCCGAAGCCCGCGAGAAGTGCCCGGAGGTTTTCGCACCTTTCGGCCGGGAGGAGAGGCCCCGTTCGGCGGGCGCTGTTCGCTCGGCCCTGGTGCTGAAATGTACTTAACGAGGCTTTAGGGTTGTGGGAGGGGCGGGGGGGGGACTTTCGGCTAGTGTAGTGACTGTAGTGTAGTGTGGGTGTTGTTCCTCTCTCTGAGTGTGCGTTCGTGTGTGAGGTCAGCGCGGCTCCATTAGTGAATACCTCTGCTTTTAATCTTAATGGCTTTAAGTGCCCGATATCGGCGCGAGTACTTTGCCTATAAAAGAGGATTTACGTAGAAATACGGCTCGGAAAACCGCATCTAAACCTAAGCTAAATCACTCTTTGATGTTTTTAAATCACTGTTGTTGCTCGGTCCTAAACCTCTTAGTGAAGTTTCGAGATGTTTTCAGGAGGAATCACGGAGTCTATTGTATATTTTGTAATGTGAAGCTTCTCCGCAGTGCGCTTCCTCGCCCCCCCCCCCCCCCTTTGCTGCTTCCTCTTCTTCCTTCACCTCTTTACCCTTTCAGATTTCTGTTTTCCACAACGACCCTGAACGCAACATTCGAGGCTAGATTGTGCCGCCTAGTTTTTTCCGCCCTCTTGCTCCCTCATTTTTTGTTTAAACCAGCATCACAAAGATGTGAGGTAGATATAGAAAGATAATTAAGAGATAGATGGAAACGGTAGTTGCATAGGTAGATCTATCCAGTGCCATCCATAATCATTGGCACATATGGTTAACGTGTCTTGTCTTAAAATAAATTCAGTTTTTATTGCAAAGTTATACTCTCATACAGAAAATTATAGAAAGATTTGCCAGACAGGTCACTGATTGTGTTGCAGCACACTGGCCTGATTTGTGTGTGGGCAACTTGGGATCGTCCCCACTCGGTGGCGGTGTTGTGGGTGTTGATGGTTGTTTGTCTCTATATGCCCTGCGACTGACTCACAACCAGTTCACAGTGTAGTTTGCCTTCTGCCCAAAGTCAGCTGATATAGTCTCCAACAACCCTTCATGACCCTGTTCAGGATAAGCGGTGTTGAAAATGGATGGATGGTTCACCACACAGAATCTAGCTCTTAGCATGGCAATTGCCCTACCCAGACCTCAACCCCATAAATAAATCTGTGGAAAAAGCTAAATAGGAGAGTGCGTACATTGTGCAAAGAGTAATGGTTTTCGATCCCCTTTTCTGTATTCTCCCATCTTGTGAAATAGTATTGGAGAAGATTATGTCCTGTTTTTTGGGCAAAAGGGGTTGTACAGAATTAACACCAGAGATGTTAATAATTGTGGCACCTCTGATTTGATGTCAAATAATTTAATGAAAAAGAATTGTTTCTTCATGTGAGATTTTTTTTCTCCCACTGAATAGATACATTTGAATTAAATGTTGGATTTTCCTCGTTGAAAAATGTCCAATATTATTTAGATAAAAAGGTGAATTTGGATTGGATACAACTTTATTGTCAAATGAAATTTCTTCCCTCTCAACATAAATTTATTCAGTGCTAAAGAACACATCTTAACCAGGGGTACCAATAATTATGAAGATAGAAAGATGGATGAATCGATCATTTGTAGGTAGCTTGATAGATGATAGAGGGGTAGGTAGAAAGCTAGTTTGAGATACAGTATAGAAAAGCTGGATGCAAAGATAGATGATAATACAATACAATACTGTACATCTTGATTTAAGTAGATGCTGTATATAGATGGTATGCTGTATAGATCCAGTCGATCAATATAGATAGATGGAAAAATGCATGGATAGGTTTGCTAAATGGTCGTGTATATTCGTCATCCCATGATGGAACTTGAACGGCTGTACATGTATGTATTTTACATGAAAATATAGCGCAAAAATATCATGTGTGATGATCCTGATATTGTCAAAATATGTTCTGCCATTTTATGTCAGCTGGGAAGACAACCTTGGTAAAGCCATAAAAAAAGAAAGGCTCAAAATGGCTCTTGTTGGTAACGTAACACAGAGGAGGTAAAAATTGAGTCTCACAGGATATGAATAATTGAACTGAAAAAAGCCAGCCCATTTGGAGGGGTCGGGGCAGCGATGCACTAACTTGCGATCGTCACTCACAGCTGCAGATATGTCTGAGAATTTCTATTTTTACACTTACGTGTGATTGGTCCAAGCGGCGGATGCTGAAAAGCTTTGAAAATGACATTTGAGAACCAGAACATTTTTTTATTGGCCAGTATGTTGGAACAAAAGGAATTTGTCCGCTGTAGTTGGGAGTCGATTGTACAATAGCAAACAATACACAATGACAAAAGTCTACATTTAGGACATCCATCCATCCATTTTCTGATCCGCGTATCCTCACGAGGGCCGCGTGCGTGCAAGAGTCTATCCCTGTTGTCTTTGGCAGGGTACACCCTGAACTGCGAGCCAGCTAATCACAGGGCACACCTGGACAAACAATCATTCATACTCACAATCAAACCCAAGGACAATTTAGAGTGTTCCATTAATCTACTCCGCATGTTTTTGTAATGTGGGAGGAAACCGGAGTACTCGGAGAAAACCCACCCAGGCACGGGGAGAACATACAAACTTCACACTGGAAGGCCAGGGCCCCGAATCCAACCTTGCACCTCTGCACTTTGAGGCGGACGAGCCAATCAGTCAACCACCGTGCCGCCCTACATTTCACACATTTACAGAGTACACAGAGTCCATCGATCCATCTATCCATTTTCTGAACTGCTTTATCCTCACAAAAGTCGCGGGGCGTGCTGGAGCCTATGCGATCTTCGGGCATTAGGCGGGGGACACCCTGAACCGGTTGCCAGCCAATCGCAGGGCACACATAGACGAACAACCATCCGCGCTTACACTCACACCGAGGGACAATTTGGAGTGTACAATCAGCCTGCCATACATGTTTTTGGAATGTGGGAGGAAATCGGTGTAACGGAGAAAACCCACTCAGGCATGGGGAGAACATGCAAACTTGACACAGTAAGGCCGGAGTAGAATCAAACCCGGTATCTCTGCACTGTGAGGTCGACGCGCTAACCACCGGGCCGCCTACACATAGTCATTAAGCAATATAAAACGTGTGCAATCGTGTAGTAACACTGATCAAACTGAATAGAATCGTGCAAAGGATGCCGAGTGTAGAAGCTGCCTTTAAGTAGCACAGTCATTGCCTTCGATCTAAACATTTTGACCAGTGTAGTGTGTGAGGTTTACCACTGTACATATTAAAATAAATCAAACATTGAAACAAGATAATCTGAGCATCTAAACCATGCTGATGAAATTGTTGCATAAACTACTAATGGTTATTCGCAGCCTGGACTCTTTATTAATTCAATCCTCACTCGCTGCGGTTTGTGCGTCTTTTCCACTTCTCATCCATAATTACACAATTTTTCACACAGCCAGCTGCACAAAATATTAAAAAGCACCCCCCGTCCCCTCCCTGACTTTGGGATAAACTCTTTACTCTCGCTTTACAGTTTGAATGTGTATTCAAATGAGAGATTTGAAATGAGGTCCAACAGGAACATATGGCAGAATGGGACATTTCCTTGTGCTGATATCTGTGTGCGCCTGCAGGATTATCCATGAAGATGGCTTCTCTGGGGATGACGTGAAGCAGTACAAGCCCGTGGTCTACAGTAACACCATCCAGAGCTTGGCAGCCATCCTGCGAGCCATGGACTCGCTGGGAATCGAGTTTGGAGACAAGGATCGAAAAGTCAGTTGCCTCCGGGCTTGAAATGCTCCGACACTAAAATGATGAGGGATGACCATAAAGACACAAATTGTCGGAGATTTAAAAGCAACATTGAAGATATATATTGCAAATGCATTAGCATTTTTACATCTAAATATAATAATAATGTATACATATAACAATTAAACAGGGAATTATATACTCTCTCTCTCTCTCTCTCTCTCTCTCTCTATAATATATATATATATATATATATATATATATATATATATATATATATATATACAGGTATATATATATATATATATACAGTATATATATAAAATAATGACAATGTAGCCTTGACCTATGCCGCTGTAGTAAATTCAGACTACAGTAAATATTTGTATGGAAAAACTATTTTCGTAAATAAATCTTAAACAGTAAATTCGGCAATAAATGAGCATCGGGGTGTATTTGATCATTTGGCGGCCTAAGGCAAACCCAGTCATAGGCCGCCATATCTGTGTACAGTACTGCTAAAACTTTGAATATCATCAGCGACTATACCAGGGGTGTCAAATCCATTTTTGTCTCGGGACACATGATAATTACCGTTTCACTTGGTGGGCCGTTATGACTGAAACCATATAATGAAGTCAAGAACAACTGTTGATTCAAATATTTTTTAAGTTACTATCATGAGGGGGTTGGTAACAAGAAAATGCTTATAATATACTCTTATTTATTAGCTATGAGAATTTAAAAATTTGGTCCACATTTTAGAAAGGATCATGGAAGTTGACATCTATGAGCTGCTTTCGCGGGCTACACAAAATGATGTGGCGGGCCAAATCTGGCCCCCGGGCCTTGAATTTGACACCTGTGGACTGTACAAGTAGAATTCGAAAACACTTATCCCATTTACAGAGCTTTACATTCGTCTGCTAAGCAAATAATCTCACTGGTTTTGCTGTAATAAGAACATTAATCAATATTTAATATTAACCGTTTGGACCACTTTAATACTCACACATTGTGTCACTTTCCACTTCATCTCCACTGAATTTGCCTTGGTTGACACTGACAGCAGTGCTCCTGCAACTAGCAAGAGCATCCTGCTCTTGCTATTGACAGTTAAGCATGTTTCATCTTTGTATACAGTAGACGTCCGCTCAGGGTAAAAACTGTAGCAACTTGATTTTAGTGCTGGTGCAAGTCTAGTTTAGTAGTATGGCAGGCCGTATCAGTTCATCGACTTCATTATTATTATCGTCTTTACTATATTTGTTAAAGCACCCCCGGGGTGCTATCACAGATGCAGGACTAGAGGTGAAAGGCACTCTCTAATGCCGCTTTTCAATTAGCCCGGTTCCACACCAAGCTGGCCTTGCTTGGCCCCAAGTGGTCGCTTTTACATTAGACTTTCTTGGCGTTGAGCAGTTACAATGGAACGGCTTTTCAGAATAATCTCAGACTTGGTTCTAAAAGGGCAACTGTTGGGGTTGTTTTGTCACTGTGCGCAGATTAGCCAACAGTGATGTAGCATGGAACTCTGTTGCACATGCCCATTTGCTGGTTTTACATGAGCGAGACAGAGCCGCCCCCGGGTCGTAACCAAAGTCATAAATACAATATGTAAATAAACAATAGTGTTTGACAACAACGCTGAACTATATTTAAATTGAAAATTTAAAGCTTGGGTCCCATTCGCTTGAATGAGGTCTCTAGTCGCAGCCTGGAGCATCGCCACTCCCCTGGTACAATGGTTGTGGCTCTCGCATTGGGCGGATGCCGGAGGGCTTCGGATGCCGCAGAGTGAAGACTAAGAGCCGTTGGCTCGGAGAGGTGGTTAAATGAATGAGAGTGTGCTCTCCATTCAGAATGAATGAGCGCTTGCGTGTCACTCCCTAAATCACTATCGCATTATTTCTTCCATGGAACATATGAAATTGTAAATATGGTTCATTATTGCTATAAAACACAAAATATGTGTCTTTACGCTGTATTTTTCTCTTGACGACGGGCAGTCAGCAACTGGTTGTGTCCCGGTAGTGTGTCTGGCTGCTTTAAACCAGAAAATAGATTTTTGATGTATATGTGAAAGTTTCCATGCCTTTGATAGGCTGTACTTTGTGATGTCGCCACAACTGCAATTCATATTTTGAATCGCTGCAAAAACAGTGGCTGAGACTCGCCACTTGTGAAATGTTACGGCAGAACACCACACTCTGCGAGTGGGCACTGTCCAGTGCAAGGTTGCACAGTTCAGTTGATCCCGGCCCCACCTCGCCCAGAGCCTGTGGTAATAAAAAAGCAAAGGAGGTTGTGTGGTGTGGTGCCGGGCCTAACGGAGTGGTGTGGTGGTGTTTGGGGCTCATGGAAAAGTGCCCACTTCACAATGGCCAACTTTACATCCGCAAGTGGAGATCTTGCAGTTGCTTGCTAAAAACTTTGCATGGTCAAATCTGCTGTGTGGCCTCCAACAAGTCTGCTATGCATCTGCCATATAGACTGCGCGCCTCTCCTGCACTGAATTTAAAGAGAATGAGCCACTTCAATTTGGCTAAATTCACTCCCACAACTGCACCAACCCACGTTTCTGACCGCGCCCGGCTACGAAAATACCAAAAGAAAGTAAAGTCGACCTATGCGCTCAGTTGAACACTTTTCCACTTTGCAGTCAGTCAGTCGATCTAAGATCGACAAGCCGGCGCCGTTTCTGGGTGTTGTTGGTAAAATGACTTTGGCTTCGCATAGGAAAGGTGCACTTGCAGATATGACGCCCCACTGTAATAATTGACATTGGTTTTCTAAAGTGTTCCTGAGTCCCTGTGGTGATATCGTTTACACACTGATGTCAGTTTTTGATGCGGTGCCGCCTGAGGGATTGAAGGTCACGGGCATTCAATGTTGGTTTTCGCCATTGCCGCTAACATGCAGTGATTTCTCGAGATTCTCGAAACCTTTTGATGATATTATGGACCGTAGATGATGAAATCCTTAAAGTACCTTACAATTGTACATTGAGGAACATTCTCCTTAAACGATTTGACTATTTTCACACGCAGTTGTTCACAAAGAAGTGAACCGCTCCAATCTTTGCTTGTGAATGACTGAGCAGTTCAGGGAAGCTCCTTTTTTCCCCCTAATCATGTCATGGCACCCACCACTTCCCAGTTAGTCAAATAAAGTCGTCAGTTTTTATTGTCAAATAAAATAAAATTAGCCTCTTCGCCTGTGGAATGTTCCAAGCAGGTGTTTGATGAGCATTCCTTAACTTTCTCTGTCTTTTTGTGCCACTGTCTCAGTTTTTTTGGAACGTGTTGCAAATTCCAAGCTAATGATGAATGGCACAAAATAATAGAGTTGATCAGGTTGAACATAAAGTATCTTGTCTTTTTAGCGTATTCAATAAAATACAGATTGAACATGATTTGGAAATCATTTTATTCTATTTATATTGATTTTTTAACACAACATCCCAACTTCATTGGATTGGGTTTATAAGATCAGGGGATGTCGTTCATATTTGTCAACTGTGAACCTGTGAAGCCCTTTGAGCTACTTTGGTGAAAGGCTCGTCTGTGCCCTGCGATTGGCTGGCAACCCGTTCAGGTTGTACGTCACAAGAGAGTGGCTTGATGTCAGTGACTGGTATCAGTTGCTGTCGCGATTAGCCGATACACTGAAATAAGGTACTTGCCCCCACTCCCCCGCTGCCAAAACCTAGAATTAATTCCATATTTTTTTGTTTTGTTTTAGGTTGTTGAACAAATTAAAGTTGAAGAACTTCATCGTGGCCTGGAAAGGCATGTGTCATGTGAAATGCACTAATCCTTTCCAATTTATCATGGTTTCATTTGCAGGCGGATGCCAAGCTGGTGTGTGATGTCGTGAGTCGCATGGAGGATACGGAGCCATACTCAGCGGAGCTTCTCAGCGCCATGAAGCGGGTTTGGGCTGACGCCGGGACTCAGGAGTGCTTCAACCGGGCCCGCGAATACCAGCTCAACGACTCGGCCCAATAGTAAGAGGCCAGAATTACACATAAAAAAAGTAGGAAAAAAAAGAATTTTGGCGGAATGGTACTCTGGCTTACTCTCACACTCCAAAAGCATTTGTTTGGTTCATTGAAAACTCCAAATTGTCCTTAAAGGGAGAGTCTGTAAAGTTTTGTGCCATCTAGAACCAATAGAATGCAATGACCAAAGATCGAGCGAATTTGGTGCCGAAGAGACCAAACTTTGTAAACCGACCACCAACTTCTTCAGCAGAAGAGCAAGCAAAATGTCATCCCAAACGAATTCTAGTATTCCCACAAGTGATGGAGTAAGTGCATTGCATTTGTTACATTTGTTGTAATCATCATGTTGAGGAAGTTTGACTCCTGTGAGTATTCGTAACAGACGGATGGCGGGAAAACATGGCAGCTTCCTGTAGGGGAGGCGCGCCCTTTATAATATTAGCAATTACTTCACGTTCAATTACATAAAAGAATCAAAAAAGATATATGTATTTCTTTTGCATGTTATTGAAATTAATAGTGGGTTTTTGAAATAATGAACATTGAAAAATCAATAAATGCTTACAGGGTGTCCCTTTAAAAGTGAATGTGAGGGTGCTGATGACCATTCCAGGGTGTGCCCCATCTCTCACCCAAAGTCAGATACGATAGGCTCCAGCTCACCCATGACTCTACTGAGGATACACGCAAGAGAAAATGGATGGATGAGTTGTAATTGTTTCTGAATGATTCCCATTTCTTGCTCCTTGTCGTCACCAGCTACCTGGACAGTTTAGACCGGATCGGGGCTGCAGACTACCAGCCTACAGAGCAAGACATTCTGAGAACCCGAGTGAAGACCACCGGCATTGTGGAAACTCACTTCACCTTCAAAAACCTCCATTTCAGGTAGGTCAATCCTTGTAGCCGAGGTGTTACTTTAAAACCCAGTTCAGAGAATTCAGCTCCCATTTGCCGCCATTCCGCAGGCTCTTTGACGTGGGAGGGCAAAGGTCAGAGAGGAAGAAGTGGATCCACTGCTTTGAGGATGTGACCGCCATCATATTCTGTGTGGCCCTGAGTGGTTACGACCAAGTGCTCCATGAGGACGAAACAACTGTAAGTGTGACTCCAATGAAGGGTTATATATATTAAGAAGTATATTCAGTGTGTGTGTGTTTTTTTAAATGCACTTCTGGCAAGCTTTAAAAGGCATCTGGCTTTGATGAATTGGAATAGCTACACCTGCAATTAATTTGAAATGTTTTGTGGAGAAGTTTTGCTATCTTACATTGGTTGCGTGTTTAAAAACTAATTAAAAAAAAGAAAAAGAAAAAAAAAGACAACAGTAGATTTTTAAAGGGAACACCTACAAGTCGCAACTGTACTTATTTGAAATATCGCTTTTATTTGTTTGCAAAAAACTGTACTGGAAATGCAGCTAATATTTTGGTCAACGCGCAAAATCAGCAAATCAGTGAGGAATGGTTAAAACAAAACAAAACAACACTGCGAAGAGGTAATTTTATGACTGCTGAACTGTGATTTTGCAGAGGTTCATGATCTTTTTTTGATCACATTGATTTTGCAAAATGAACATTTGCCAGTCATACTAATGACAATACCGAGTACTATTTTCCTTATTAAAGAACACATCACAGAAATTCAATTCTTGTTGGTTCTTTTAGGAAGGCTGTAGCATTTGTTGATTTCAAAGGAGATGCATGATTGTTTTCAATTACAAGCAGGGTAACGGAACAAATGAAACTCGCATCTGAAGGCATCACCTGATTCCATAAAACAAATCTTCTTATGGCAGAACCGCATGCACGAGTCCCTCATGCTGTTCGACTCCATTTGCAACAACAAGTTCTTCATTGACACCTCCATCATCCTCTTCCTCAACAAGAAGGACCTCTTTGCGGAGAAGATCAAGAAATCACCGCTCACGATCTGTTTTCCCGAATACACAGGTGACTGTTTGGCTGACATTTGCCAAACCAACTTCCCTGAAACTTAACATGCATTCCTCTTCTCTCCTCCAGGTGCTAACACTTACGATGACGCTACTGCCTACATTCAGGTTCAGTTCGAAAGTAAGAACCGCTCTCCCAATAAGGAGATCTATTGTCACCTGACCTGTGCCACGGACACAGGAAATATCCAGGTAGTGTTCGACGCCGTCACCGACATCATTATCGCAAACAACCTGAGAGGGTGCGGCTTATACTGAGCACGGCCGTCGTCGCAGAGAGCGTGAGGCGTTATATCATTTTCATGGTACTTAAAAAAAACAAACACAAACAAAAAAAACCAACAAACACACACGCACACAAAAATATGTAGTTCAACACGTCCGAAATGAACCCAAAGAGCTGCCGCCAGACGTCAGGTCGGATTCATGTCATGATTTTCTCCCCTTCCTCTTCTTAGGAGTTCACGACCCCCAGTTTTGTCTTTGAATGTTTGAATGATTTGCTGATGAGCGTAAACAAACAACCGGGGGAGGGGGCAAGGAGCAGCAAATAACCCTCCCCGAGTATTGTCTGCTGCTCCGTTTCGACGAGCGATAAGATGGCGCAGACGATGCTGCCAATACATCAGGGGAGGCGGCGCTCTCATGGCCAGGAAGCTCTCCTCCCCTTCACATGACCGAGTAGCCCGCAGGTCTTTTCCGCTCCTTTTCTCTTGTCCTTTGACAGAAAGAGAGTATTATCCTGCGTAGAGTGGCCTCCTGTACTCCGAGGACCGCCTGTAGGCCGAAAATATCTCACATGGGGGAGGTGGGGGGACGTCATGTTGGTGCCAACCATCTAAGAACAGATCAGGATCCCACTTGGTTATTATTTAAGGTCCTGACCATTGAATTGTTGATTGTTTCAAGCCTCACGCCCCTTCCTCCAACCACACATTGGATTTGTACTCGTAGCCCTCAATGTGAATCTGTTTAGACATAGAAGACTGCACAAGGAGAATATCATCGGAGGCAGCCTCTGTCTGTGAGGGGACTATCGTATTCCAGGCCTCCATCTTAAAACATTCTCCCCTACCGCCCATCTCATCCTCCTCACCACGCAGAAGTAGAGCTCTCCATTTTCACCCCAAACTCCGCCTCTCCTTCCCTGTATACACATCTCTCCTCATATCCCATCCAATCTCACCTTAAAAGCACCGTATTGTATATAAATATATTATGATTAGACCGGATTTTTCTTTTTTTTACTGTAAATGTTTTTGTGCTGCACCCCATCTTATTCTGTAGTTCATTGGTTGCTCTCATGTGGAATGTTTGTGCTGAGCCAATCGAATGTTGTGTTTACATTAAAGCTACACTTTTCCTAACTATTCCCGAGTGTGCGCGTTCATGCTCTCAACATCCACACCGCGGTCAATTTAGGTTAGGTGGCGGAATGAGAATGTGTCGGGCATCCAGGAGATTGGGAGCAGCTTGTGTGTGTGTGGCGGCGCTGAAACCCATTATCCAATCGGGATGAACATGAGAAATGTGACACGGGCGAGCGGCTCGCCATTTATTAGGTTAAAAGTGTTCTAACCTCAGAGACGAGCGGCCATTCCTTTATTGAATGCGAGGCTGGATCAGCTGTCTGACCCGCTTCTGTCACTTTCACGGCTGTGATGTTCATTACAGCATCGCTTCGTCTTGCCGGGGCGGCCTCCTTTCACACAATTACAGGTTAACGGGTTGCTTCTCCCCACGTGACACCATTAATAGACCTTTTAATTACACATTTCAAACTCTTCTCATATTTAACACGAGCACTCAGTCACATGTAGGTCAGAACCTGCACCAGATTGACGCCAGCCTTTCACGTTATGGAACCTTATAACAGAGTACAGTGAAATGTTCACATCTCTGTTCATTACTTCATTGTTAATATTGCTGGTAACTTTCACTCCATTACATTTCCGACCTTCCATCTTTGTGACTGCAAAATCAAATCACAAGAAATGACTCGAAGGAAATGCCTGAACTGCGGAGCGTACTGCAGAAGAACAGTCCCGCCTCGCTAGAGCGAGGCACGCAATTTACGCGCAGGCTGCTGACTTCTGCGCACACAACACCTCCAGGAGAAAGTGACTAAAACATCTACACCGGTGGCGGTGACAAAAAGGGTAACCTTACACACCCTGTGCTGTCAAGTCCTACCGGCGCGAGCTGCTCAACAGGTACGAGCTCTTACTCTGAAATGACAGGGAAGATCACGCAAGGAGTGGACGTGGCAAACCAGGAAATGAAATGAAACATACAAGCTGGTATGTCAGATAAAACCAAGAAACTCAACTTTCAAGAGAGACGGCCTTGTGATTGTTTTATTTGGTATAATGAATGCCGATGTTATTTTAAAGTGCATTTACGAATCGATTGTAACTACCCGAGTTTCTTGCATTTATGAATGGTGATCAATATATTCTTTTAAGCTTTTAAGCCTTATTTTGATCCCCGATTTCAACATTAATTGCATAAGCGGTAACTGTCATTTCTGAGTTAAGACAAAGATTAACTTCATATTACTCAACGCACACATGGGCAAGTTTAGAGTGACATCAAACGTCAGTATTTTTATCGTCATGAGCTTTTTATCGGCAGATGGTTAACATGATGGTCATGCTACCATGTTCTGGAGTAAACTAAAATAAATACAAATGATCAAGATTACAGATGCTTACTTATTCCACCCCAGATTTATTGTACATCTGAGCATGTCACATAATTTGATTCAAGTAATGTAATACAAGGTGACTTTCAGTAGACAGCTCTTCGTCTTACAGCATCCAAGAGTGCAGCAAATGTCCAACAAGAAGACGTTTGCCTTCCTGAATTAATTATAACATATATATTTTTTAGCCGGCATCGTCTTTGCGAAATGTACCGCGAAGCTAGCTGGTCGACGGCTCACAGTCGCAGCCTCTTGATATCCTCGCTTCGGAAGTCAATGCGCAGTGCGAGAACCTGACGCACCTCCGCCGGGGTCAAACGCCACGTCAGGGGTCCGGAGTTTGACCCCCAGTAGTCCAAGATCTCTGTTACCTGCGGGACACAGAAACAAAGTACAGTACAGTGAACATGAACTGTTACAGAACCTTCAGCGATAGGTCTAAATCTGTGATATCGATATGCAATATTGGAGACAAGCCGCTGGGCAAATACAAACAATCATTTCCACTCACGCTTAGACCTGACAATTTTGAGACTTCACTGAACCTGACATGCGTGTTTTTGGAAAGTGGGAGGAAGCCAAAGTGGCTGGAGAAAATCCATACAAGCACAGGGAGGAAATGAATGTTAACTAGGGGTGTAATGAAAACCAATTTGAATCAGAAAAATCAATTTTCATCTCGCCAAACTAAATCATTACATTTTAAGATGTATCGAGGTAAGTATCAAATTGCCTTATCCTGGAGGGATGGACATCCTCATGATAACCCCACAGAGGACGGCTGGAGCAGAGACTCGAACCCTAAATCTTAGAATTGCGAGGCACACGTGCTTAGTCCACTATGCTCCGAGGCTAATCCCATGACATGAAAGCAAGGTTTGATTACATCACTTGACTCAGTTTCCTTTATTGGGTGATGACACACGACACAAAACCAGAGGTGTGTGTGTGTGTGAGTGAGTGATAGGAGCGACATGTGTGACGAGTGCATCTGCGACAGGAGTGCGACAAGTGTGTATGTGACAGGTATGACAAAAGTGAGAGTGAGTGTGACAGGAGTGTGTGAGTGCGCGCGCATCAGGTCAGTTACCCGCTCCAGGTTGAGGACGGTGGCCATCTGCGTGAGGCGAGCAAACTTGTCCCTGATGGTCCAGGTGGTGACGGTGGTGAGGTAGGCCACAAGAGAACGAAGCTCTTTATCAAACTGCAGCCCTCCCAGCTGCAGGAAAAACGCCCCAAATGCTTCGAATATTGTCAACTTTTTGCAACGCTTTTCTATTTATACCAGCAATAAACACATTACTGTAAATGGAGAGAGACGATCACGCCAGAGGCTTTCTCCCAGTGAGGGACTTCATGAATTATTGCCCGAAGGCTTTTCAATTCAGTTGCGCCCCATATGTGCCACACGAGGTGCTCGCTGCCACCTTGTGGCCGAGCGCAGAGCCTTACCCTGCTGAATGAGCACTTGAGGACCGTCTTCTCCATCTCGATGGATATTAAGCTGGTCATCAGGCTGGTCAGCGTGTCATAGATAACGGGAGAAAGGCTTGTCTGGCGACGAGATAGAGAAGAAGTTAAAAAAAAAACCAAACAGAATGAACAGAACTGAAGTCAAAGGGGAATTAAATGAAGCGTGGAAATGTGCACTGGCTAAATGTGGTCATATCCCATTGAGCAGCGTTATTTTGAAGTTGGAATGATTTGGGTCGGTCAAGAAATCTGGAAGAAGGAACTAAACACATTCAACATCTCTGCCACCTCTCAAATAAAAAACATAAAGAACCAAAAAAAAGAATGAAAATTCAAAAACATTCCCTGAATTATTGGACAGTTTTACTGTGAAAATTTGGGAACGTGCTCAACAGTTCCCAAGATGTCCCAAGAGAGCTGAATTTTGAAATGGTTTGAATCTATGAAGAAATCAGGAAAGAGCAGGAAAAAAAATTTCTCGCAATTTGTGAATTTTACATTTTAATTTCAAATTTGTATACAGAATATGTGCAATGTAATGAATTTTGTGAATATTGTGACGTTGGAATAGTTCGAATGGTAGAGAAATATGGAAGGAGTAGAATGGGGAAATTGTCTGAATTTAAAAAAAAAGGGTGGGAGGGTGGGGGTGGTACAGAATAATGTGTACGTGCTCTTTATGCTAACTGATGGTGCCAATACCTTGAACTCGGCCATAAGCTGCTCCAAATTGACGATGAGCTGCTGCACCCAGGGGTCATTTGCTTCGTAGTCATTGAACTCCTCCTGTAAGCGACAGCGGCCGTTACGAGGGGTTGCGCCAAGGGCTTTCGAATTTGCCAAAGATCGTCTGACCTCCTCGATGTTGTGCGAGATGGACAGGAAGCCGCTGATCCAGGGCTTGACTTGAGGCTTGATGGCTGTCGTGTTCAGCTCAGTCAGGCCCTCCTAAAAGAGCAAAGTCAAGCGTTGGAACATCCACAGAGTTTTTAGAACGAGTATGTAATAATACAGCACTTTCGTCTGAAATATTCCAGTCAGGAGAAGCTCCAATGAGTGTTTTTGTGCCTCCAACCTGCAAGAGGTCCTTGAACTTTGTGGATGTGTTGACGAGGTCGGACAAGCAGCTCTCAATCTTGGCTCGGTCACCGGAACTGGCCCCCTGACTGAACAGCTTGGAGCAGTCGTTCTGCACACGAAATCCAAAAACGAAATCAAGTGGAGGAATACAAACAGATCCGCGGCACGTGACATGAGTTGTACCTCGAGGTTCCTTTTTAAGGTTGAGATGTTGTCACTGCAGACCTCCGCATTATTTAGAGTGACCTGAAATCGACAAACGTCACAGTAGGTAAGACGAAAACTTATTGACGTTATTTTAATATTGGTTTTCTTTATGTATTATTCCTTGCATGTCATCACTACCTGCTATTGAGATGGTGAAAAATATTTACATGGAATTTGGGCATCTGTGAAACCACGTGTGCCACTTGAGATGCAACAAAACAAAATGGATTTGAAAACTCAACAAGGCGTCAAATGACACCCACTTGATCATCATCTTTGACAACATTTGTTCATTTTTGACCAAATGTTGCGGGTTTGATCTCCGATGAATGGCATGACACTGATTCGGACAGAGATATACAGTAGTCAGATCATATCTATTTTTAATATTTATTTTTTAGATCCGTGATTCGAATGTGTGTTGGTCTCACCAAAAAAGCAGCCTTGGCATTTTCGGCGCTCTCAATGTTGAACTCGGTGTTGAACTTGCCCTGCTGTAAGCTGCTCTGCATCAAGCTGACCGCACTGCTGACGCCGCGCTGGATGTCCTGCAGCGTGGTGGCCGGGAAGCCCTGCCTCAGCTTGTTGTACAACACCTCCCTGGCAGGCCGGGGGGGGGGGGAAGAGCGACCCAAGCCGGAGACCCCGGCAAGTCAAATGACAAGCCCGGGATTATAAAGAGCGTTTCAAAAATGCTGACCTGAAGTCGGACTCAAGCACCGAGTTGGCGTGGTTGATCATTGCGCAAAGGCAGTCGATGCTGGAGCTGGACAGAGCTCGGCTGATGCACTTCTTCACGATGTAGAAACAATCATCCACCATGCTGGATGTCATCTGACCTTTCTCATATGTGTCCATTGTAACAGCCTGATAAGGAGAGGGGGAAAAAAGTGGTTTTGTTGGAAAAACCTTATTGGCAGTAAATTCCAATTCATTCAAGATGTTTATAATGCCACTAAGTAAAAAGGGCAACAATAATCTGCAGATTTTTGCTATTCGTGGTTGGGCCCTGTGAATAGCTGACAAACTGACAAATGAGGTCTCATTAATACTCCATCATTGATATTTGACAGGTTTCGAAGGCGACGTATATGAACCAAATCATCTGTAAGCTATTTTTAAGGGTCATGTTGTAAAATGAGTTTGAAATTAGTTATTTTGTATTGAAACTATTGTTATAGTCAACCATAAAATGTAAAAAAAAAAAAAAAAAAGCAGCGACAAGTAAATTGAAACTGAAAAATGTATCACAACAGAAGTATTTCACATCAGTCAATAGATATGTATTTAATGTTATGATTATTATTACTTTTATTACTCTTAAATTGAGGGACCCGGAAGGAAAAGGCTCGCATTCAGGTAATGTTATTTTAGAATAGAATATTTCAACTCAAATCAGAGGAATAAGTCAAATTTAAGATTAAACAAACGTACATTTAAACTTTACACTGTGCATGTATAAAGTGTGAAAATGATCCATAAAATGGTGGCGTGAACCTTGTTGACTGACTCCCTCATGTAGTACTCCTCCATTGGAATGTAGTAGCCGATCAGCTCCTGCATGTTCCTGCTCAGCACGCAATGTTTAAGCAGCTTCTCCACATTCTGGTGATGTTCTGATCCGCAAACACACACACACACACCCATCCATCAGTACATTTTCCATTCCAAAGATATAGGCACACGCTCATGTATAAGTTACCCGGTGTGATGCTCTGGTCGCCAACTTCAAAGTCGGCCATGATACGTCGACGCAGAAAGCGCAAGTAAAGTTCCGCCCTCGCATTCATTAAAGTGACTTCTGCCAAGACTGGGTCCAGCTCTCTGTTGGAGGCGGATACGATTAATTGATGCACCCATTGTAAGATTTCTTTTTTTCTTCTGTCATGAAAGCTAAGCAGGGTAACCAAAATATTACCAAGACCTTTCCGTGTTTGTATGAACTTTTCCACACGGCTCTTGAAATTGGAGCAAGTTAGGTGTCCCGAATATTGTGGCTCATGAGTGTATAACCAAGCAATACCTGGGCTCAATTTTCTCCCCGGGCACGCTCTTCATCATGCCGCTCTGGATAATCTGAAACTACAGCCAGTGTTCAGAAGGTGTCAGAATATAAAACGGGAGACCCTCAATTTTATTGAGACGCTTACTTTGCCGAGGTATCCTCTTTGCTGCATGAACTTATCCACTATCTTCTGCGTCTGTTGGTCACATTCCTGCTGCAGGTGAGTGATGAGTGTGTAGAGGTGGCCTGGACCGTAATACGTCTCTACGATGGGCTGATGGGTCTCAACAACACGAGCAATGCCTGCAAATGACCAGGAGTGTTTAAGATCCACGGCAGAGGCTCCGTCGAAACCCCTCAGACCGATTCACCGAACCCCTGGGGTTCCATCAAACTCATGGTATCCATTCTGTCGTCTCACCCTCGAGCAATAATGTCAGCGTATCTGCAAATATGAGTGGAGCTCTTTTCTCGCCCAAGTCCCCTGTTGCTAAGAGGAGGTTCTCTTCGGCTTTGGAGGCAAGCTGTGTGTGACAGCATGTGTGAGTCACCGATTGATACCCCCTTACGACACATTTCCATGTTGCCCCTCCCCCCTACTGACCTGACTACAAAGATACTGTCCAAAGCGGGCCAGGCCCTGCTCGTGAAGACCAAGCAGCGGGAAGATCTTGAAAAACCTGTCTACTTGTGCCAGGTCCACCGCTGCCACAGCTTCATCCAACTTGTTCGCTACGATGACCTTCAGTTTTTTCTCGGCCTCCTGCAGCAGTAGCAGACTGGCATCTACTGCGCTGCCTGTGTAAGAATGTGAGGGTTACATGTGTCCTACGTGATGCCAAACAGACCTTGACACTGCTTGTTTACGCGAGTGAACCGAGTTATTCTCCATACTTTCTTCTCCCTGCCTGCTCAGCTCAATGACTGACTGGTCCAGAGAAAGGTATCTGTGGATGTGGGCAGCAGCTTGTTCATAGTCTTCATTTTGGAGAGCTGTCTGAACGCCGTCCGTGCAGAACTTCAGATCCAGGATGTCATCAGCACGCTGGATGACGTTGTACAGCCGTGTCTATAAAATCAAAAATCAACTTCCAATATCGTCTACCAAAATTCTAACACCGTAGCTTCCATCCTTTGAGACAGCCATAAATTTATATTAGCCTGTTACTTATGTCTACTATGCACATGTAGACAAAATTGCAGTTACCTAAATAACCAGAGCAATAATAAATATAAATGTTAATGGAATGGTACCGATAATTTGGGTTTTTGTTGTTGATGTGTGTACCTTAGCCAGGTCAAGCTGTCTGACTTTGCGGCTGACGTTCTCTGCAAGGCTACAGGTAAATGTGATCATGCCGGAAAGCTGGCTGGCATCTCCTCCGATCAACTGTAGGTTGGGCCTGAGAAGCACAGAAGCAACGCATGCCATGTCAGCTCATGCTTTCTAAAGTAAAAGAAGTCAGAAAGTCTGTGAAGTCTGAAGGTTGACAGTGCGTGATCCCAAAAGGATGGTCAGCTAAAAACTTTACCCCATCCTCTGGAGTGCCAACATCTTTGTGTGAATGGTTCCCTCTTTTCCCATCAGCTGCTCCAGTTCAACCTCTACTGCTTTCTAAACCAAATCAGAGAGAAAAAACAGGACTGTCAGCAGCATCATAAGGCAATCAAGTTTAATTTATTCTGTAACAACGCTTGTAATGAAAACATTTGTATCTTAAATCAACATCGCACATTGGAATTAATGAAAATTAAATCAGTTTCAGGCCACCAATAAAACACCAACACATAAAAAATGTGTCAGTCATGTTTCTGGGGTTTTTAAAAACAGCACAACATTACATTTGATTTAAAAAATACATTTATAAAATAGTGAATTGGAATTTCAAGAATTAAACATGATGACTAATTCATTCTGGTGTGCCCGGCTCACCCACTTGTGGTCAATAAATCAGATACATACAGATATATTTAAGAAGGCAGTTATAACTGCTCAGTAAATTGCTGTAACGCCCCCCCCCCCACAGAGAATAAAGAATATATGATTATTGTATTCCTACATATATTGCTGCACAATTTAGGTTGAAATATCAGTTGCTATAGAGTTATAAGACAGGACGTCGATGCTCGTCCCTCTATATCCTTTGCATTGTGTGTTAGCATTAAGCTAGCGTACTCCCTTAAGGCAGTACGCTAGCTTTTTGTGGTTGTTTAGGATACACGGCGTGTAATTCACAGTGATTTACTTTTAGTATTATAGTGAACCTCAAATGAGAGTTGCAATAAACAGCTTGAAGCACGCAATTATATGTTCACTATCTACCAACTGCTACTTGATGTCAAGCTCATTTGTATCAACTAGTACTACTGGACAACCGTGTGATGTCGAATTCAAATGTGAGGCGCAATATTCCATAAATGCATTCATCAAATACTTTTGCCACATTTTGCATACATCTTTGTTAAGGCAGATATCATTTGTACTGTACAGCTCTTGTGGTTTGAACTGTCGATTAGCAAGTAACTTGCAAACCTGACACAAGACGTGAGAAGCCACGCAATGCTGCCAGGCTGTCTTTCTTCTGCATTGTCTCAAAAATATTACCACGTAAGACCAAACGTAATAGCTTCGGGTCTTCTTTTCTGTGGGTGAGTGAGGATGAACACACACGAGACCGCATCCGGAAGTTTACCTAGCATACCTGACAGTAAGTAAGTGCACACGTCGACCATACTCCTCACTGTTAAAACGCCACAAATTGCCATTGTATACGAACCTCTTCCACGCAGAGTTGCTGATAAACTCTCTCCAGGTCGTCCAGCTCTGTGAGTGCCGAAATTGTGTCCATACTTACAGAGGACAGATTGCCAGAATCACATCTTTTCGTTGACAAGGTGTCAGCCATTTTTGTATTACCTTTCGCTCCCTGATCTTAGTCTCTTAGGAGTGACTTTTTACAGAATGACACCCAATAATTGATTCTGGATAGTACCAATTAAGAATATAACCTTTTTATTAATATCTTAAGTTTCCAGACGACAAATTGCCAGAATCGCATCTTTTCGTTGGTATGAAGACGCTGTCAACCACCCTGAATTGAAAAATCCTACTCCCTGATCGTAGTCTGTTCGGCCGCCTCTTGAAATGGAGTGACTGTGTACGCAATCATTGACTTTGCATAGTACAAATTACACACATTACGTTTTAATAATATCTTGAATGGAACATTTTTTGCAGGCCCGCATTTTGGAAAACGTTTTACCTTTCAGAAAAATATCGGAGAATGTTTTTGCGCATGCGCAGTGTAGCCTTTGTTAAACGCACCACCAGTGAATGATCCGAACTGAAACTTTATTTTACTTAATTCTTTGTCGACAAATCCAAAACAAAAACAACCAACAAGTACTTATGCGATATTTTTAATACACAACTAGTGATGGGCAAATGAGGCCTCATTGGGTGTATGGCACGTTTCCCAAACTGTGTCGACACTGCTGAGACTGATGTCGTTTTAATTGCGACATCTTTTGGATTTTAAGTCATTGCATGCAACTTCAAAAAAAGACTGGAAACAGACCATACACAGTTCACTCACGCGCTGTTAAGAAACATCAGATGCGTTAACAACTTTGTCAATCAATCTTTATTTATATAGCACTTTTCATACATAAAAAAACGCAACTCAAAAATACAACATAAAAAGAGGACCCTCCCTCTTCCCCCCAACATACAATTGTAATGGGTCTGACAACACTGAACCTCGGTGCATGCCGACGCCGCCTATCGGTGCGTGTGTCATTTTAAGGAAAACCACGTGACCAACATAATGAATGTTTCGTTTCGTTGTTGAAGCGCCAAATTATTGATAATCATTAATCATGGAGACAAATTGTCGATACCTTTGTGGGTTTTGTTGGTTGGAGAGAGTTTGCGTTGGATACTTTAATAAGCTTCATTTGTCTTGACGTAACAGTGGACAAGGAACTGCCGATCATTTTCATTAGAATTTCTAGGTGTTGTATAAAAGCAAAATCAATGTTTTCTTTAATTTGCCTGCCTTCTGAGCAGGCGGTGTGGGAGTCATTTCCTACTCAGTAATGGTGCTGTCTGTCATGGCTACTGAACAATGACAAAAATGATAGAACCTGACAGATTTATGTGTGTGTATATCTTGAGTGGGGGGAAAAAAACAATGATCCAAATGACTTACAAAGCGCATTTGATGAAAAGGAAATATGACTTTGTGAATAACAACCGTAATTCAACCAGGAATTTTATTTGGCGGTTCATCCCTTTGTTAGAGATCACCAAGTAGCGCGAAAAGCGCTAAAAGACCGAACAGTTTGACACTTCTGAGAAGGTCAAGTGTACCTGTCAAGATTATAGTGCATTTTAGAATGTAACCAGAGAGTCAAAAACTCCCAACTTTTTTTTGTGTGAGATGTTTATGCTAATGTTCTATATATGCTAATGTAATGAGGCATTTGCAATGGTACACAATGGCACAGGTTAAAAAAAAATCATTGTTGGTGGGAAACCAAAGTTGGCGTTGCAGGTTCGTGGCAAAGCAAGAGCAATTGTTTCTTTTCCTGCTCAAGCTCCTCCCACCTCTTCTGCTGCTCAGTCCTTTCTCTCTCCAGCTCTTCTCTTTGTCTCATTAAGTCTTTAGCTTCTTCCTGCTGTGCTCTCCTGAGAGACTCAATTTGCTTCTTCTCTACGGCGGCTTCTCTGGCATTGACTGCCCGCAGACTCTCGACAAGCTCCCTCTGTTGGTCCAGAGCCTTGGCCTCCTCCCTCTGCGTCCTCCTCAAAGCTTCGATCAACTCCCGCTCTCTTCTGAAAACGCGCCTCTCTGCTGCAGTATCCTTTGAAACTTGGACCATATCTGAAAGATGATAATTTTCTTGGTAAAGAAGGAGCACACAGGGAGGGATTTATTGTTCCCACAGGGCAGAGCTCCGTCAGAAATCTGTTTTGCTTCCAGAATTTTATTTGATCTTATAAAATATTTTTGTAAACAATGTTGTCAGTGGGCCCCCTATTTATCAGTCTAGCCTCCCTTGAGTCCCAGGAGAAAAAAAATCATGGAACCATCTCTGCCTGAGGCCTTCAGCATTTTGACACATTAGGTTTTGGAGTAGGCTCATTTGAGCAGTGTTGCAAAATTGGTGCCGGGCAAAAATTATTTCCTTCCCTGACTGCAGTTCAGCGCCAGTTTGAGAAGCTTGGCAGAATCTGAAAACCTTTACCGTCATTGTACCGCAAAGCGCAACAAAATTGAATAGCAGCTCAAATGTGGGTAAATAAATCACAAAATACACAATTAATACTGTAGTAATATAAAAAAGATTAGTGCAGGGGTGCCCAACCAGTGAATTGTGATCGACCATTAGCCCGTGTACTGGCCCCAAGTCGATTGCGTGGGGCATAGGGGGAGGCGGTGGGGAAAGATTCGTGCGTCTGCGTGCGTGTTATTAATATATATTTTTTGTGTTAGTGTAAACTGCACCCTAAGCATCCTATCAGTTTCACAAAAAGTATTAAAAAAAGTAAATAAAAAAGCAGGTCACCTTTAACTTACGGTGGCGCGTGACCTGCATCACCAGAAGTTTTAGCTGCTCAGCAGTCAAATTGCAGCTTGCGATCAGAGCCGTTGCCATCTTTTTTAAACATTTTATTCTCATTCAAAGTTTGTTTCAGCTCCAATTCAGCGAAATGTAAAATCGTCACATGTGATAAATAACATTGAGATTTTGCAATAATTTTGTTACCCTGTTTACACTCACTTGAACAATAATTGAGCAAAAAACATATAGTTGACTGATTTCAAAACTAATAATCCATCGATTTGTTGTATACAAGTAATTATACGATGTGATGATTAAACATTTATTCGGTTACATTGTTGTAACGGCCCTCCGAGGGAAGACTTAACTCCAAAGTTGCCCACAACAAAAACGAGTTTGTTATGTAGTGCCCATAGTGATCATGAAAGCTTACCTGTAATTTTCCCCTTCATTACCTCGACTGGACACGTCTCCTGCTGAACATTGGAACTGTGTGATGGCGAGTTTGTTTTCGTCAGCTTCAGCGCCTTGCCCGCTTGCCGATACGCCTGCGGGTGGCTCTTTGACATGTGTCGATGCATGTTGCTGGTCTTGCCGTCAGGACACCTGATCCTCTTCTTGCAAATCAAACACTGAGCAACATCCAAACTGCCCAAAGGCTCAAAAAGTTTCCAGATCGAGCTACGGCGGTGGCATTTATTCCTGAAACGGAGGGGATTTTCGACCATGATTTTTTCTTCTTTACACTTTTTTTCTGCCACTCCAGCTCCCGCAGTTTCTCCTTGGACAGCTTCGAGGATACCGTTCAACTCAGAATGAACACCAGCTTCATTCACAGCTTCACCTGATCGTGTATTCACCTGTGGGTGAGTCTTTGCCATGTGTCGGTACAGGTTGCTGGTCTTGCCCTCAGAGCACATTATCTTCTTCTTGCAAATCAAACATTGAGCAGCATTCAAACTGCCCAAAGGCTCAAAACGTTTCCAGATCAGGCTGCGACGGTGATATTTACCGCTGGAAGGGCGTTCCTCTCTAACCACTACTACCTCTTCTGGCCTTTCTTTGACAGGCTCTTCTCCTTGAGCAGCTGCAAGGAGGGTATCCATTGCAGAGTCAATGTCATCATTATTCATGGTGGCGACGTCACCATTTCCGTCCTCCAGTTCCACCTCCACTTGAGAAGATATTGTGAATTATTATTCCATGAATGTAATAGCAATAAGAATACACAGTGGGGACACAGAGCATATTCTTCCACAAAGCTTTCCACTTTCAATAGATGGCGTTCTGATGTTCCACAAATGCAATATTATGTGTCACTCATTGAACAAAGTTTCCCCGAGTGATTCCAACGGCTTGCTCTTTGTAGAGATGCGCTTTTCATTGACAACAATGACTACACATCTGCAAATATACAGTAACCCATTTTTAGTACACTGCTCACTTAAGAACACGGTGTTTACACTGCATTAGTTCAAGACATCGACAAATGTTTCAAACAAGTGTTCATTCATACTACAAGAGTACAACTAAAAAAATCACGCACCTGAAGTAGTTTTGGAGTAGCTGTGGACATGCCATTGATGGGTACATTCAACGTAGTGAAGCTATATTTCATGTAGAATAATACTAGTTTAAATCAAGACAAGTTTCCAAGTAGCAACACTGGCTGCGATGTTTTATTTTAATTGTCTCTTTTTAAAGCCTTCATAGTTAATAATATTCGGGAATCACCGCCGCTCAGCCAGTGACTGTGAAGCAGTGAGGACTGATTCGTGATGATGAACGACTCGGAAAATGAATCTTTTGAACGAATTTCAATGAATCGATTCTAAGGATTCAGTGCTGTCAAAACAACTTCCGTTCCTTCCTTTAAGGTAAGATAAGAAGACCTTTATTAGTCTCGCAATGGAGAAATTCCCAATTCACAGCAGCAAAGTTATGAAAGGAAGAAGTAGAACAACAAAATATAGGACCTACTGGAAAGGCAGCCACTCTCGCGGCGCCATTTTGAAGTCAAAATAAAAATAACACAATGACTTTAGCGACCGGTACCTTGTGCTTCGCCAATTTCTAGAGGCTCCTGTTCGTGGTTGGAGGAAATGGAGGTTCTCCGGCTTTCTCTTTTGGCGGCCATAGCCGCCTCTGTTGGATGTTGTGCCCGCAGATGTCTCCACATTCCCGTGGTGCTGCCCTGTTCGTGTTTGTACAGTAAGTTTTTACAGAGGAGGCACGCAACCGATTCGGGACAGACGTCATTGAAATAATCCCAAACGACACTTCTTTTGCGCGTCATGTTTGTCGTACAACCTCAAATTAGTTCTCCTTTAACTGTTCAAACTCTTCGTTTAATGGCGTCTCTTTATTGTCGAGTAGGTTAGGCTGCGACGGACACCGTCGACTTCTTCTGTTCACTCTATGCTGACAAATAACACGAAAAGGTCTACACTGCTTCTTAGTGGCCATGTAAAGAACCGACCGGCCAATCCCCGTTCCAGATGAGCCAGGCTGCAAAGGAATGCCGGTTGGGTAAATGTTCATCACACGATAGGCACGTGAATGTTGGTTTAAACATCTTGAGAGTCCATTCAATGAAAATAAATGCATACGGTTCCAGGGAAATGCTCTTTCTGAGGTTCCGGTCGGTTGATGCAGAATCCTCATAGCAACTCTCACCCTCTCTCCAAGCAGAAGAGGAAGTGGAGAATAGAAAAGGGATGCGGTAGTAAAGCAAACCAAACCAAACCCCAGATGACAAACTGTTTCAACGCATTTATTTAAAATAAAAGTATAGAAATGGAATGTTCAGAAGCCGTTGGTGCAATTTTCTGCAGTTCCACACTAGGGGTCAACAAAGTACACCGGCAAAAAAATTAAGAAAAACTTACTTGTTCGCCGTTTTGATTACCTGCCACATTGAAACAGCTTTTCTTCCTAAAAATAATTGTATCTTATTAGCAGGAATCAATAAAAACACTGACATGAATACAACTGTATTTATTAAAGGTAATGTCTGTCAGATGAACAGTTCCCCGATTTAAACACAACACACTGTGCTCAATGAGGCTTGGCCTGAATTCAACAAACAAAAAAATAAATATTTCGTTTTCAAAAGAAATTCACAGATTGACTGACAAAAGGGAACAGACCAAACACAAGAAATTATTTTCCACACCAAAACATAAATAAACAATCTTCCTTATATTGACAAACGTTAAACTGATTTTGCAGTGTGTCGGCTAGTCGAGGAAGCACACCGTGTGCTAATTAATTTTACAGTATCAGTGCAAAAAAGATGATGATTAAACTAAGTCAGATATTTGTAATGCTTTTTTTTAATTTACTGAAAGGACTTTGAGCATCACTGCTGGGAAATATGACGTATATCATGTAAACTTAATTTTATAGTACAGTAATGCACTGTCACGGTCAAAAATGGGGGATACTACAGTAATAACAAATAATCCTAAATGTTGTTATCAGTGACTACTGTACGACAACTATGACATCATCCTAGTCAAACCGCATCTAAGGGTTCAAATATTACAATTACAATAAAGGCTGTATTTGAGGCATCACTTAATATGCTTTTGCAACCAATTAAAAGTCTTATAAAAAGGACAACAAATGTAAACAACTGAGTTTCACCCCATTTGGTTTTCAAATAGGTCAACTAAAACAATATTAAAATGTTGCTCCACGGCAGATTTGATAAACTTTGTTTCATCTGGTGCAAGATTAAGATGGAAGGGAGAAAATATATGAACTGTGCACGCTTTGTATGTTTCACACATTCAAAGCGGCTTGGGCCCTTCTTTAGAGTAAACATCAATGTGTAACAGATAGGGGAAAAAAACTTGTCAAATGTGCTGTTTCACACAACCACATATTTGCTTGTTATTTTTAATCACAACTTGATGGAATTAGTCTGTTTTCCAGCATGAGATAGCTGCAGGGAAAATGTGATTTTCCCCGAACCATCCACTGCTTTTTAAAGGAGACCGCAAATTGCTGACAGCCTCTTTTGTTTGGTGGATTGAAGCCACTTTGACCGAGAACACATATCTACCTTGAGATCACTTTTCTGACATAGCTTATTAAACACAGCCCGTAGCATTCCAGATATAATTTACACCCTCGTCTATCAATGGCATGGCATCAAAATTCATTTTCTAAACTGTTTGAGGTCACTGGTGAGCTCGAGCCAGTGAATCGCAGGGCACATATAGTCAACTATTCACACTCATACTTATGACAATTTACAGTCTTCAATTAACCTAACATGCATGTTTTGGGAAAGTGGGGTAAAGCCAGAGTAAATTACACACGGGAGGGCCTGAGTCGAGAACCTCATGACTGTGAGGCAGACACGCTAGCCACTTGCACCACCATGCTGCCCAAAACCTACAACTGTCCTATAAAATGAAAACACATACGAAACTCTCTGCACAACGGCATTATTCCGCTTGTAAATTCAAAAAAGCTGAGCACTGTCAATGGAGCATCAGTAGAATTCTGCCAGTGTTTACAAATGCAATTTCTTTTGTCAAATCACAGCATTGCTTTCAAATAAGGTGCCATTGGACTTGGATGCATAATAATGGTTTTCAAACAGCACAATCTAAAAACAAAAAAAAGTTTTAAGCCCAAGTATTTAGAGGCAATAGGTCTTAAAAAAAAGTTTTCAATAGAGAAACAAAATAGTGAAGAGGAGCACCCTCATGCAAGCACAACATTCTATTCAACAGGTGGCAAAAAACAAACAAAAACCAAAAGCTCCAAGTAGTCGTGTGGTGTAAACTGCGGCTGAAGTGAAAACATTCAGGCCCCTGTTGCATCAGACATGTTTAGTAGTAGCACTCTTAAAATACTCACAAGTTAGCAATATTGGGCTTTCATTGGCAATTTTAGGATTCATCAAAAAAATGCTCTTTAACTTTATAGGTGAACTTCATTTGAACTTCTCTCAACTTTAATCAACATGCCCATTTTGCCAATGTTTATGTACTTCATACTGTTTTCTAAAAAAGAGCTCAATCGAACAAGTGTTGCGAATGTTGCCATTCAGCGCCTTGCTTGGCCTGCCACACACTGAGTGACACTGCCGGAGGCGACTGAGTTAGACGATTGGTAAATTAGTTGGTGAGTCTCAACTCATACATTTGGTGACAGAGACTCTCCACGCCTTGCTTTTGAGTCATAACTATATAATGAAATTATGAATATATTGTAGAAGGGGAACTCAAGGAAAATTTTGTGCCTCCTCTAGGCCAAACACAATATTCTGATTAGTACTACGTTTGTGAAGTAAGAATTAAGCGGAGTAATCCATCCAGTCATCAATATCAGGGCACTGACATTTTGTCTTCTCTGCTGTTGACCTAAATTGAAATCAAAGGACCCTTGGGCTTGCATTGTGAACGTCACAGCTCGCCTGTTTTTTGACACGTGACGTTCAGTCAGTTTTACGTCGCTGTGAAGCCCCGGTGGGCCTTAGAGAACAGCGCATTGCGCAAACAGGACTGAAATATTGAACAATTGGACAAGTGCGTTCAAAAGTTGAGAGAAGGTCAAATTAAGTTCACCTGTAAACGTGAAAGGGCATTTTAGGGCCATCCAGAAATATCAGCCGAAAGCCTAATATCCAAATATTAGTTCTTATTTCTCTGCAGAGCCTCACACATGTTGTGATTGGGATCGGGCTCTTTATTCATGATCTCAACACACTCCCACTCTCCGCTAAAGCTGGACCGCTTCACGGCCTCCACTACCGTCTGTACGTAGAGGCCGTCTTCAAAGGTGGGTGCCATGGCAACCGGACCACGCGCCCACAACCTGCGCTCCTGGTGTGCCTGGAAGGACTGTCTCAGGGCCTTGACCATGGCGCCCAGCCCCAGCAGGTGCGGCAAAGGTATGTCTTTCACATCAGGTCCAGCCCAGCTGCCGTCGCTAAGCAATAGCTCCTCACGTTTACTGCCGTTGCGCTGACCGTACAGTTGCGTCCCTCTCGCCACCAATCTCCCCGTGGATCCAACGACCATCACCTCATGCAAAAAGGAACCTGGCATGTTGAAGTTCAGGGTCACCGTGCAGCACACGCCGCCCGTGCACGGCCCCATTAACATTTGAAAGAAACAAAAGTCGTCACTGGTGACTCGTCGGATGCCTCTGATGGTGTCATTTTGCTGTACGAAGGTGCGCAGCAAGCCATGAACACGCTGGGCCCGTGTCCCGGTCAGGTAACTTAAAAGGTCGATGATGGCCGAGCCCACCGTGTGCAGGCCCCCGCCTCCCATCAGGTCTTCACAAGTCCAGCCGTACGACTGGTCCAGAAGGCTGGGCCCGTACACACGCACGTCACATACTTGCACTTCACCTACGTATCCCTCCATCAGCAGCTGCCGCATCGCCGCAAAAGTGGGAAGGAAACGCAGTGTGTTACCCATGATGCTGAGCAGCTGCGGGTAATACCTGGCTGCATTTACCATCTGGAAAGAATCCACAGCAGTCGCAGCTTTCTCACTGACAACGTTTTTACCTATGCCTACAGAGAGACAAAAGGCAGAGTGTATTCTTATTATTATTCAGATAATAACCCAACGCAAATGGATGAATCACAATTTACCGGGAAGGCAGTGAGAAAGCAGAGTTTTTAAAAAAAAATTTTTTAATCAAGTATGAATCGATCAAGGCTCGACTCTCAGCTTTTAGACAGTGAGAGTAACATTCATCAGGTACGAAATGAATTAGCCAAATGTTCAACTTCCTGCAACAAGAGATGTGGTGCAGAGATAATCAAATACACAGACAAGAAGGCTTCCGAGCATAGGACCTCCACGCTGGGTGGGACACCCTCAGCCAGGATGTTGCAACTATAAGAGGAAGCCGAGGTCAATGCTCAGGAATTCCATTAGATAACTCGATACAGTAGCTCTATTTCGTATTGAGCATGCTGGTCATCTGGCCATCTTGAGTATAGCTTTCCTTTTGTTTGTCTTATTTAAATCTATTACGAGTCAATGCGGTCGCATAGTTGATGGGTGAGGGATCGATTCCACTCATCTACATACAACACCTTTGATTAATAGCCTGATCAAACGCGACCAGCATGGCACAAGTTTGCTTGTCACAAATTAATTCACACTTCCATTTGAAGGGAAGTCGTATAAATGTGACACATTTGCTAACCTTTGAGATGCCTTTCAGCAAGTTGGCTGACCACATCGTATGTTATAACAGGCTTTGGGGACTTACTTGTAATGTATTTCAGTTTTGAGGTTGCCTCACTGTTTGCTGTGGAAGTAAAATGCTTCCACATCTGACTCT
Source organism: Hippocampus guttulatus (assembly GCF_054856545.1). Lineage (NCBI taxonomy): Eukaryota > Metazoa > Chordata > Actinopteri > Syngnathiformes > Syngnathidae > Hippocampus > Hippocampus guttulatus. The sequence goes on from NC_141263.1 coordinate 15,384,982, forward strand.
ACGCCTCTTTTACCTTAGCAGGCTTTGGGAAAGCTTGAAGTCCGAACTCATGTCCTGGGGAAGGATGCTCTTTGGGAGACGCCGCTCACCACAGAGAGCGCTGTGGCTGGCTGTAGACACGCTGATGCTTTGTCACTGTCAGTCTTAAATTACCGGTGCTACAAAAAACCCTGAGGCATTACATTGTTTAACATAAAACGAAGCCACTGCTCTTTTATTTGGAAAGATCTTTTGGCCCCTGGATTATTTTGTCACATTGTGATGTTTGAAAGTGAATACAATTTAAGAAAATCCCATCTTCTTCAACCAAACAATCATATGAAAATTACGTGATTGGCCCTGATTTCCTATGATGTGAGTGGATTGCAACAACTCTTAATTACAACACCTAAACTGCAGCTGCCATGCTACCGTTCAGAAGTGTTGCGTGTGTGTTTCTGACCTCTTACCCAGTGCTTTGACAGCAATCTGCCGTGTCATTGAGGGTGGAATATAGATGCAAACAAGGTCAACGTCTTGGTGTAGCAGGACGTCATCAGATCGACTTGTGTGAAACGGGATACTGAGCTCTTTTGCCAGGCTGCACGCTTCCTCTTCGCTCCTCCCCCAGAGCGCATGGACCTCAAAGCCCTCCGCTTTCAGCATAGGGACGAGCACCCGAGCTGTGCTTCCTGTCCCAAACACACCGACTCCTGGCAGCATGACGGCGCAGCTTGCTGCAGCCTTACGTCAAAATCATGGCGGTGCAAACATACATCGTGATTGTAAAGTCACCAATGTGCCAGTATCCTCTGTGGTCCCTGGAAGTGAGACTTTCCCCCTGAAAAACAAAAAAAGGCAACTGAAATGTAAATACTTTAGTAGGGAGCCCCATTTCTGCTTACAGTCCTCTCTCACCAGCTTGAAGGACAAGTGAGAGGAAACAAGTATTTTTTCTAATAGCTTTATTTTATTTTTGGGGGAGGGGCCGGAGTCGGTTTTACCCTCCAATATCCACTTAATGAATGTTTATTAGTCTGTTTGGGAGAATATTCCAGGTTGAATCGTTATTTTTTCCCAATGCATTTCAATGGGTGCCAATTATACGTGGATTTAGCCTATATTTGGGCTGAGACGGTCCGAATCAAATAACAGGTCAAATAAAAGGGTTCGACTGTACAGTAAACAAATAAGTTGTTCAATTAAAGAGATTGGGAAGTTTATTCCATATTCTGATCAGATCGCTGATCATTTATGGGGAATTTTTCCCCAACTTGCTGATCTGCGGCAAAATCCTGATTTTGTAAAGCCTGGCGCAAAGTGCATCAGGCATATTTATTTGATAAGATAAATGTAAATTCCGTTTCTCTTGAGGCCGTTTCAGGGCCAATTTTCATGGCTCAGGTCAAATATGTCAACTGTGGAGCCAGCACTTGGAATGTGGCAGGAGCACCTGACAACAACGTTATTCCTTGCGGGAGGCTTAGCTGAAACCTCCCTAAACCTTTCGCATTAACTGCTCACTCTTGGTTGTGTTCTGAGGAGGGGGGAAAACAGGGTTCATTTAAGCTATTTATGTTTGTTTTGCTACCTACCATATACGCAGCATAGTGGGCACCAGACGCCCTCTTGTTCACGAATAACTACAAGTGAACGCGGCAGTGTATTTCAATGATTAACATGACAAGGCGGACCTCATACACAGACGAGTCAGTGAGCATTGTGATAAGGTTTGCTAGCACGTTTACCAGCTAACAAGCTAGCCGCGACAAAAACATTTCAAACAGAGTACGAGCAAAGTTACGACTGAACTCTTAAAAAATATAGCCCCTTGACATATGTCAATTTATGTAAATATCCACACGTAACTTTTGCTACCTACTGTTTTTATGCAGGCGACTTCCCCGACAACAGCAGTAAGTGCTCAGCCGGGCGCTGCCCTGTTGCTAATGGTAACTTCAGCATAGACCATGGAAGTGAATTCTCAACCAGAGATGTTAAAAAAGTGAAGATGCTTGCAAAGAAGGAACCCCTTCGAGCAAGACTACAAATCATTATCTTCCTCGTCATCGTTTATATTCAAGATGTATATTATTAACACGTTTATTAAATTAATGATAGAAAATGATTAATGGTAGAAAATCAATATGTGTTCTAAGTATCCAAGTGAGGTTTGTTCACAGGGGCGTTGACGTCGTTGTGTCACTCGGGATCGTTCCCCGGAAGTACCAATAACAAGCTATTTCAAAAGTTCATTTAAAAACACAACCAATGCTGCAAAATCATTTTATTTCTAGCTTAAGTTGTAATTAAGACGTTGAGATAGATACAATTATCAATTTATGAGTACGATTGAAAAACGCATGTAATAGCACAAAATGACCAGCAGTGGCAGTAGTTTTTTGTCAGTCGTGGTCATGAAACCCAAAGCATTATGGGATTTTTAGTCCTAAATGGCGGGCTGCCGTGTTGACATCGTACAAAATAAAAATAACTAAGCGTTTTTTTTTTTTTACAAACCATAGGCCTCGAATATACTACACCTGTAGGTTTTATTTGCGCTTATTCCAGATGAAGTCGCACAGAGTTAAGATCTGGGCCAGCAGATTTTTCACCACGTTCGCCCTAAAACAAAACAGGAAGTGGTTAGCGTTGTGGGACGTGTAGTTCCGGCTACAGGCCGCTGAAGAAGATACCGCGCACAATAAAGAAAGTGCAATAAAAGCGTCGCAATTAGCCGTGCGCATTGACTTTGAGGGCGATAGGCGTCGGTGTTACCATGCCTGGATTCACGTGCTGTGTCCCCGGCTGCTACAGCAATTCGCATCGCGACCGGGACTTGCGCTTCTACACGTTTCCGAAGGACACTACACTCCGAGAGCTGTGGCTGAGGAACATCTCCCGGGCCGGGGTCAGCGGCTGTTTTAGCACCTTCCAGCCCACCACTGGGCACCGGGTTTGCAGCGTGCACTTCGTGGGCGGAAGGAAAACCTACAGTATCCGAGTGCCGTCGCTTTTTCCCCTGAGGGGTGTGAACGAGCGCAGGAGTCGGCGGGGCAGAGGTAAGAAGTTGTCCACGACGGCGGCTGCAGCCCCCGCCGGAGCCACCACCGGGGTCGTCATCAACACCGTGCTGGGGAACACGGCCGAGGGCGCCGAGGCCAACGCCGGCGGCGAGGCCATCGACGACAGCATCACGGTGGTGCAGATCGGCCAAAACGGAGAATATCTGGGTACGGCACGGCTGCCCGTGGCGACGGAGGCGCCGTTCACCGCGCCTGTCGGCGCGTCCGCCGAACTCAGCACCGTTACCGTCGCCGTGGACTCCTCCTCCTCGGCAGAGGCGAAGCAGACGGTCGTGCAGTACGTCAGCGTGACCAGCAGCCCGCTGGACCACTCGTACTCGCTGACCACCGGCACCACGTCGGCTGAGCTGCTGCGCAAACTCAACGAGCAGCGGGACATCATCGCCCTCATGGAGGTGAAGATGAAGGAGATGAAGGCCACCATCCGCCAGCTGCGGGTGATGGAGGCCAAACTGCAGGAGGAGGTGCGGGAGCGGGACAGGTTGCTGGGCGGCCACCCGGTGCCTCTGAACGTCAACAAGAAAATCTAGCCGGAGACGAGGGAGTGCAGACGAACTGAGGAACATTCAGCCTTTGTACACAATTGTATTTTCAATAACCGCAGATCTGATTTTCGTAGACCTGATCATGTATAAAGATGTTTAGCTGTAGTTGTATAACTGGTAGTGTCATATGAAAAGCTTTTTGAGCATGTTATTCAATTTACACTCGAAGGTCCATGTACTAGTACAAACTTTGTCCTAACTATAGACAATTCAGCGCACTAGAACAACAGTTGTCTCACTTTTTGCCCCCTACTACTCTCGGACATTTCGGCACACTAACAGCAAAACTTTGGTTTACCAAGAGGACAACTACATATTACTGGTGAGGCAAAACTGCACTCGTTGACATGTGGGTGCACATATCAAGGATTGAGCCTAGATTATCCAGTATAGATTATCAGTGTACTAGTACGTTCTTTGTCCTCGCAAGTAAGACAATTGAATACACTAGTAGAACGACTGTGTCTCTTAATTTTATTTATTTAGTGCTTTCACAACAGCTGCAGCTGTTGCAGAGCACATGGTAAAACATTAACAATGATACAAACATAAACCAATTAAATGTTTTCCTTTTTGTCGCATGTTTGCCTTCACTGCCTTTCACTACTACAGTATATGACATTTTTGCACACCAGTAGAACAACTACTTGTTGTTAGTGAGGCAGCTAGGCACTTGTTGAAATCTGTGTGCCACTCATACTACAGTTGAAATGCAAGATGTTAAATAGTACAATTTTATAAAGTCAATAGTAGTGAGTAGTACTTGGCCCGCTTTCCATAAAGCGTTTTGATGAATAATTATTCGATATCCTGATGCTCAGCTAAAAGACCAGGTACAAGTATGGTCTTTGACCTTCCTGAAAAGACAATTCAGTGCACTGGAAGAATGACCATGGAGTACTTGTAGCTCTCAGTTGTCAACAAGTGCACAGTTTTGTCTCACTGATATCATGTGGTTGTCCTCGTATGCAAAAGTTCTCAAATTTATGAGGACAAAGGACTAAGAAAATTCAGTGCACTTGTAGAATGACTGTTTTACTTGCAGTGGTTTTTTGGGGGGGGGGGCGGTTCACCACCATCTTTGTCGATGACTGTTTGACATGTCTACACACCAATTACTACACAGTTTTGGAACAACATTTTACTAGTGAGCATTTTGATGCTGCTAGTAAGTTCCAGGAGGCGACTACTGCATGACCTATTTGGGCCGAGTACTGTTACGAGTTCAGCACAGTAGTTTAGTTGTAACATTTCAGTTCTAGTGCGCGGAATTGGCTTACTAGTACACAGAATTTATGATGGATTTGAAGAATGTCGAGTAAATGCTTAAATGACATTCTATAGTGTCATCTCTAACAGTTGTTTGATCCACTTTACAGTCATAGTTAGCCTTTACAAGATAGATGACTTTAAATATGAGAGTTGGGAAGGAATATTTTTAGTCCAGGATGTTCATTATTCTTGAGTGGATAGAAATTAGAAGTGTTTGGTGACAGATTACCATGCCGAGAAATAGATTTGGCTATATGCCTACGGAGGCATTTATGCAGGCTTTTTCAAAAAACATTTCAGCTCAATACCCAGATTTGAAATTTGGAAACCTCTCGGTACTACTACATGACATCTTTTATTGCCATAATGTTGACCCGTTGGACTGTACATAATGTGATGCAAAACAACCGACATTAATGTATTACAACAAACTTTGTGTGCCTGATCAATAAAATATTTTACAGCATTTAATAATTAAAAATAAACTTTGACCCTTCTTCAAAGCAATGAATCCATATCAAACTTCAATGTCATCTTGTTTTAAAATTTTATTTCTGAATATATAAAACAAAACAAAAAAAAAACAGTGCTTGAACACATGACTATTTTGTTCACTTACGGATGTCAAGACTACAGCGCATTTAAGTTGCATCATGTTAACTTTCTGCTTTCGTCTTTCATAAGCGCATGTTTGTGTGCAATTGATGGATTGAACGTCCCTGTTTATGATGAGGTGTTTCTCGACTCACAATTTGATTTGTGGCTGCCTCACAAGTGCTCTATGCACAATATGTTACAGACATTTCTGATCTTTGGACTGATATTTATGTCATTAAATGACATTTTGAAGTGCATCTGTTTAACTTATTTTGGCTCTTCCAGTAGGTATCAAGACACAAACCTACAGATTAACTGCTTTTGGTAATTGCACATTTATAGTCCCATTGGCTTTATAAATCAGGAAGAACCTGTATTAGTAATCCTTTCTTCAGCATGCAGAGTAAATGATTGAAGCATCCTTTTGAGGTAGCAGCCATCATTCGGCTGATTTTATGGTTTGACCTCAGAGCAAAAATTATTGCTTTGAGCACCATGCAGTGGATGTGAACTTAACTCTCTTGACGAGAAAAGAAATCTTGAAAAATGAGATTTCAAATTGTTTAATGCCCCTCCCGTTGTAAATTTATTTTCAAACTACACATGAAACAAAGAGAATTACATGTTGTGTATTTAAAATAAGCAACAAATACATGCTAACAGTTAGCATTGATCGTTGCGGTTTTACGTACACCGGTAGAAGAAGCACAATGGTTTAATCAACAGAAGTGTCTTTATTGGCCAAGCATGTTTGTTTGTTTATTGAACATAAAACATATATACAGTAATAATTTGACAGAAAATAAGGTAGATAAAAAAAGTAAAAAGAAAGAAATCAATCTTCATTCAACACAGTTATGTTCAAGGGAGTAGGAAGAAGTAAAAAACTTATCTAGTCCTACCCCGTTATGTGTTTATATCTAATAAATCATTTTTATATCAATCAGAAAAGAAGAAAGAAGTACTGTGAATCACACAAGGAATTTGTCTCCAGCACTATGAGTTACACTAGTTTGTAGCAACAAGCAACTACGACAAAGATATGACACATATCTCCCCTCATGTGGCCCCCCTCCGAGCGCAGATTACGCAGTCGTGCCGAGTCGCCGACGCGAAAGGTGGAACAAAAGCGGGTGATTTAACATTCTAGTCGGACCCTTTAGTGCGCTGCGCCATTTAAAAATGAGCGGGAAAAGGAGAAGCAGTCCGCAGAGAAGGAAATTACCACGACACGAGTGCTATTTGCGCGTGTGCGTGCGTGCGTGTGTGCGTGTCTCTGTGTGTGTGTGTGCGTGTCTGTGTGTGTGTGCGTGTCTCTGTGTGTGTGAGTGTGCGTGTCTGTGTGTGTATGCGTGTGTTTGTGTGCGCGCGTGTGTGTGCGTGTAACTTTTTTAGTCTCCCTTTTTATTTTAATTTTTATTTAACAGGATCAATATATAAGACATTGCCTTTTAAAATTTGGATAATTATATGCATGTAAAACATCAGCTTCAGTGTATTTGCAATTTTTGTCCCAGGCAGGCTGGTACCATATCATCCCCTGGCTTGAATATTCTCAACAGACGTATTGTTACGCTTGCAGACATTTTAGCCCTCCTAATAATAATAATAATAATAATACATTTTATTTATAAGCGCCTTTCAAGACACCCAAATCTGAAGAAATAAAAAGTCAAATAAGATTTCGAATCTGTCTTTTTAGCCCTGGGTTGAATGTGCCCCCCCATCAAAACCCCTGGCCCCAGCCCGGCCCCCTCAGTGAAATTGATCCAGAACCGCCCCTGTGTGGGTCGATAGTGTCATGACAATCACAACAAAGTAATGATGATGACGTCAAGGGTAAGGTTGAATGCACGGGCGGTGAGTATTCCACAGAGTGAGGTCCCAGACTCTAATCTCATCTGGATTTTTTTTTCTGATTCTGTGTTACATAATGCTCTAATCCAGGCCTGTCAATCAAATTTACCCAACTAGCTTCCTTTTCAAAAGCTGCCATTATTACAACGCAAACCTTTTACATCCAGACCAAGGACCTGCTCATGCACAATTTTTTTATTGGAAAATCTTTTAGTTACAGTACGATATGTTATTTATCCTCTGTGAAGAACAACTAATATTACTGCGGAGGAGTTTTGCCTGGATCCCACGTGTATCCATATATCTGTATTACACTGCTTTGCTGTGTGCAGAAGTAACTGCACAATGTTCATTGAATTGAAGCAGAAAATGCAGCAACAACTGTTTAATTCTTTTTTTAAAGAAACTTATTTAATGATGGCATTATTGTATGTTCTTGTAGAGTACAATATTATAGAGTGCAAAAAAAGCACATTGCAATTTTGGGGTCATGAAGGCGTTTTAAATAAAACAGTTTTGAGAAATGAACGTGCTGACAGAATGAAGTAAGCTCTTACCTCAAGGCCCCATTGCAATTTTGAAGTTTCCACTTTGTTGAGGTATACGTTTTAAGTCTGAATGAATTACAGAGTGGCACCAAATATTGTGGCTGATGAGTGGAAAAGTTCTTATCCATACCTTTTTGTTGAAGTTTGACCTTTCACATATAAATATCAGTACATGCTTATGATTGTGATTTTATATGGAAGCAGAAAAAAACCCACAATTAAAAAAAGCCTAAAGTAAGATTAGCTCAAATTCCTGAGAATGTTAATGATGCAACATACTTCATAAATGTGTCTTAAGCATATGTTCAAAGTGACAATGTGAAAATGTGTCTGCCAAACTAACAGCTGCTGCTGAAGTAGCTTCCATGATGATGTATTGATTTAGGCCAGCAACGTCAGACACAGACAGATTAGTCTTCAGTTAATGGTTGTATTAAACCGCAGATTAACAATGGGCTCCCATTTCTCCTCTGTCAGTGTACAGATGTGAACCAGGATTTACACTAATGCACAGTGTGAGCCATCTGTAGATGGGTGTAGCACATGATTTGGACGCCAACAGGTATAGAGGAAGAGGATGTCAAGCCCAGGTAAAGGCAATGCATCATTAGGACCCTGTTAAGTGAATTCAGAGTCTTGGTTTTAAACATATGACACATGTTTGAAGACAATTGCTGAAAGTGTACTGTAGTACTCAGCTGTAGAGATAACGCATTTCTCCATTTTCCTGATTTTTATGGGCTGTGGCTAAAAACGGGTCCCTAGTGATGCACTTAGCATAAGTCGTCCACCTCCCACTATCTTTCCCTCAGATAGTGCGCTGGTGTGGCGGCGTAAGAGCGCCTCGCTGTCAGCCATGAGTGTTCCCTAGTCACGCAGAGAACGACAAAAGAGCAGGAGGGGGTGGAGGCTTTAGAGCGCCTCGTTGTTATAGTGAGGGATGTCCAGTATTCCATTATTCCATCCACTGGATGTATTAAGGTGGTATTGTATATTTATTGGCTCAAACATGTCATTATGTGTAGGCATAATAATGAAGCAACCATTTTCCAGGTCATAGTACCGGTAATATCATTTGATTGGCAGTTGACAGCGGTACATGGTTTCAACACTTTCAGTGGACATGACCACAGCGTTTGGCAACGCGAGCTTGATTTCTAACGATTTTGAAGTCTTAATTGAAATAAATTTCAGTGTTCACGAGCAAATTTGATTCAGAGATTGCATTCCGTATTCCCAAAACGTATTTTTGATGCTGATTTAAAAATGTCTTTACCTTTGTCTTAAATATTATTTGATTGGTTGGGCAGATTTGAAATCGCCCCTCCCGCCCCCCAAAAAAAGTATTTAAAAACATTTACTTGCATCACTGGTTAGAAAAATTGTAAATATTTGTTAACCAGTACATTTAAAATCACTGGCAAGGTATTTTAACAACTCTCTTCTCTGTAGAACGTCAAATGTAAAAGATATATTAAATATCACTTTACGGCGACATCAGCGTAGAGTGTCTTTTTTGCCCTCTTCAAATAACTTATGACCAACACATTATGGCTTTGCATGACGCCCACTGGATTGGTACTATACTCTCAAAGGGTGCTGTGCTGCCACATCCTCTCATCTGCATTGGGACACCATCTGTTCACTTGGAAAAAAAAAACGTACTCATCATCATGTTTCTATTTTACATCTCCCATGTCACACTTGTGAAAGAAGGATTCTGCTCCAGGTCAGTGTTTGTTGGACACATTATTATAGTTTCTCATAATATGTATTTATGTGTGTGTGTGTTTGTGTGTGTGTGTGTGCAATAAAGGTTCTAAATACTAAAGACCGGAAATTAGAATGCTTTAATCTAGTGTGCTGCGCTAGGATGTGTTGGTCCAACCCTCTCATGACACGCACACACACACACACATATGCACGCTAATCCAGCAGGCTCATGCCTCTGCGCATTCTGTGCTTTTGCAATCTCATGAATTCCCAACGGATGGTGGAAGGACGCTTCACATTTTGTGGATTTCCATTCATCAAGAGCATCACATTAGATCTTCTGTGTTGTAAGAGGGACTCATCTCCCCGGGACTCTGCTGAGCCCAATGATGAAGTCGCGGGCAGGCGCCATGGCTCTACTGCTGCCCATCATCTTCTCCATCAGTAAGATCGTTTCTGTTTGGTCTTTGTGAGTGTGTGTGCATTGTGTGCAAGTTTCCAGAACTTTGTTGTAATTTTCTTCCATTTTGGAGGGTTGTTTTCACGTTTCTATTTGGACCTCATGTTTAGATGGGCATTTACCTTGTTCACAAAACTCACAAAATTGTCTGACATGGGTTAAAAACAGATGGCCTCTCCTATCATTTGTACACACATGTATGTGTGTAAAATTTCCCATTTATGATCGGTTGAAATGCCATTTGTTTACCATAACTTTACATTGAATTACCATGTGTGTAAAATTTCCCATTTATGATCGGTTGAAATGCCATTTGTTTACCATAACTTTACATTGAATTACATGTTAAGAATGATGTCATGTGGATTACAGTGAGTCTACATATTTGTGGACATACAGGTATGTGCGATTTAGACATAGTTCAGCAGGGACTATGCTGTTTGTTGGGGACCAAGACAAAGGATGTTATAAAACATTGCCAAGATAATACTTTCTTTAGATTGGCACGATACGGAAACTCTACAGTATGTAAAGGAATTTGCCCATTTGTGGATTTTTTTTGGTTGTGCAACCTATTCCCTGTTATTTGCTGAAAAATGGCAATGTCTAACATGAAAATGTTAGACATATCACAAACCTTTTTGGGTGGTCACTATTTATGGCAGGGTTCTGCCCCCATGCACCTCCCATGGATAGTGAGAGGACACTATATTGTTATCTTCCTGACTCTAACAAGATTTTGCAAATGGTTAAATTAACAACAAAAAAAAAAGTCTGAGATTGAATGGAATACTTTTGAACATTTTTGTTAAATTAATGAGATTATGGTACCACATCAGATAGACTCTGTTCCCTGCTGCCACCCTGAGCAGGTTAGGGGCTAGAAAATTGCTTAGTAGAATGTGGGACACTGTCAGCAGTATGGGGTCTGGTAGTAGCCCATTTATACTGTCTTGTGCTTTTGAACTTGAGGGTTTCCTTTCAAGGCCCTCTGTGGACCCCCCCCCCCCCCGACTTTTCAAGATACAAGCTATCGTATCCGCAGTCCCACTCGCATCTTGGGACTATTTAGAGTCTTCCATTAACCTGCCACGCATGTTTTTGGAATGTGGGAGGAAACTGGACAACCCGGAGAAAAACCACGCAGGCACGCGGAGAACATGCAAACTCCACACAGGAATGTGGGCGCTGAAATCGAACCCTGCACCTCTGTACTGTGAAGCGCAAGTGCTAACCAGTCGCCCAGCCACCGTGCCTCACAAAATGCAACACAATGACGATTAATTTTTTGGGGGGGGGGGGGGGGGGCTGTAACAGATACCATTTCAACTGGTTTCAATGAGGAAAGATAATTTGGGATGCAATTCACATATTTTGAGTCATGATGGTGCACATAGAACAAATTAAAATGACAAGGCACCACTGTAACTGCAATTTGTGGTTTGAGGATTGCTCATCTGCTTTCTTACTGCTGTCAGGGTGCTCATCAGGATAATGCTGACCCCCCACATCCCCTAACCTCAAGAAATCTAACATTTTTTTAATGTATTTTTCAATCTGATATCTGTACTTCTTTGCTAGAGTACAGCGGCATATACAGTGCAGTGTATCTTGAATATCCTTTCGAGGGACAATAATCAGCATAATAAATAAAAAAAATAATCGAATGAAAGATTTCCACATTTCATGTTTTTCATCCATCCATCCATCCATCCATTTTCCGAACCGCTTGATCCTCACTGGGGTCGCGGGGGGTGCTGGAGGCTATCCCAGCCGTCTCCGGGCAATAGGCGGGGGACACCCTGAATTGGTTGCCAGCCAATCACAGGGCACACAGAGACGAACAACCATACCTAGGGGTAATTTTGAGTGTTCAATCAGCCTGCCATGCATGTTTTTGGAATGTGGGAGGAAACCGGAGCACCCGGAGAAAACCCACGCAGGCCCGGGGAGAACATGCAAACTCCACACAGGGATGCCGGAGCTGGAATCGAACCCGGTACCTCTGCACTGTGAAGCCGACGTGCTAACCACTGGACTACTGGGCCGCCCCATGTTTTTCATGTGTCTTGAAAATGAGTCAGTTTGGTGGGGAGGAAATTGACCAACACCAACCGTAGTAACCCCACTAACCCACTAGAAGTGGAACACATCCTGATGGCTCGGCCTTGTTCTATTAAACGGCGCTACTAAATAGCACCAAAACCCACTAGCCAGATAGCAAAATTGTGAGTAGATAAATCTTTCCAGAGGGTTGTGTTTTGTGTCTTATGTAAGGCTACAATGACTGAGGCTTTCACAATGTGTAATCCTTCCAGATGAATACAACACACCATATTTTTGCATCTATTTGATCCTTACAAGCATATGGACATTGCATTTTACGAAACTACATGAACTCTCCCTACCATCCATGTGAAGATACTGTATATTGTTTTGACCCCAAGGGTACAGTCTGCATGCGTTGTTCAGTACATATTGTAATGCACTTTTATTGCAACATTTTCCTTTTCTCCAGGTTTGGTCCAAGTGTGTCATGGAGCTGCAATTGCTGTTTCATGTGGTTCCATCTACAAGAGTTTTGCGCAGTGTTTGCTGACACTCGGGGACAGTTTGGTGGTAACACAAAAAGACCAGGACACGCAGGACATTGACACAATCTGCAGGTGAGAATCAGCCTCTCACCATCAAAACCGAGGGATGAGCGAGTGCTGATAGCAAGTATCTGTTTCGGACTCATACCTACCTTATTGTAAGGCAGCCACTTGTGGAGGCTGTCGATACCAGACACTGATACCTAAGACAAAACAAATTACAAAGAACCAACCACGCTCTCACCTAGGGACAAATCAGAGTGTTCAATCAACCTGCCATGCATGTTTTTGGAATGTGGAAGGAAACCGGAGTACAAAAACCCACGCAGGCACTGGGAGAACATGCAAACTCCACATCGGAAAGCCAAAGCTGGAATCGAACCCGGTACCTCTGCACTGTGAGGTCAACACACTAACTACTCGACCATAAGGCCGCCCTGATTGGCAGCCTGTCTTTTGTTATTAGTTAAATTTGTTAGTGGCCTAACCCTTAACATAACCCGAATTTGAAGGAATTATGAACAGCTCATAATAACATTCAGCGTTAGCACAAAACCATCAGGCTTCTGCAAGAAAGCAAAAAAAAATAAATTAAAAAATCTGAAAAGCCTACTAGAACATCTGAACTTTATCTGGGGTTACTCAGAGGCACTCTATATGGTGGCACGTGTTAACTGATTCCCATTCAACACGAGTCTGAATGTGAATTATTAATTCTGTGTACAGTCGCATCCCCAGTTAAAAGAGGGTGTGTACACTTGTGCAACCACATTATGTCACTTGTTTATTTTTTACATTCTCTCTTGAAAAGATTGTATTTTCTCCCAATTGAATTGTACAGGGTATAGGTTACACAAATGGTGGGAAAAGTTTTGAAATTATTTATCTTGGGCTCATACTTGTACATCAGAAAAACCTAGCATTTAAACTGGACTGTGTCGACATTTAAAAAAAAAAAAAAATCAGGTGTATGTCACAATAAGTGATGGCTTCATTCCACACCAAATGATCTTCACCTCTTCATTCCTTGAAGGTCCTGGAATGACTTCCATAATTGTGCCAATGCGGCCATGTCTGACTGTCCCAGAGAAGCAGCGACTGTGTGGGAGTCTCTCAGACAAGAATCCAGGAAGGCTGAGTTTTCGGGAAACCTCTACAACATGTGCGCCAGCCTCACCACCCTCGCACCCAGCACTGTGCCTGCACCCCTGACTCCTCCCACCTCGGATCAGACCAACCAGGAAACACTGAAGGGGAGAACATACCAATGGGTCCCATCTCTTACCACAATGATCTTTCCAACATGCAGCACTTTGTTAGTGCTGCTCAGGAACTAGCAATGGATTCAAATGTGGGAATTTTCTTACTTTTGCTAAGAGACATTAGTATGACCACTTGTTATACCAACAGACTGTACATTATAGTATATTTACTGTATATTCTGACCCGAGTGCTGACAAAAATGTAATTGTGAAGCTGCTCAGGAACATGTAGGTGACCAGATCAGGAGAAGAATAATACCAGCTTCGGAGAGAGGATCCAAACACTTGAGCAGGTCAGGAGCATTCGTGATTAGGTCTCAATCCCAGAATCTGAATTTCCGAGAGCGAGTCAGGAAGACTTATTGTTACTTTTGTTTCGGCTTTAAAATGTACTTCAGTACGATCAGATTAAATGTCTCCTTCTCAGAGAGAAGCCGACCCAATTGAAAGAGTTTTGCTCAAGATAAATGGACTGCAAACAGTTGCCAGCCTTTGACTGAACTGACTCTTTTCTGCCTGATATGCTCACAATGAAAAAAGTGAATGTCAGTACAAACACTTTATATATATTATTATTATTGTTCATATTTATTGACACATTTATTTTAATTTATCCAGTCGATGACGAATCTCATTTTGACCCTTTCAGGGACAGAGGTTACTACAGTGGACAGTTTATCATGTTATCAGGTTACAGGGTGCATGAAAGGGTTAAAATACTCCCCCGCCCCGAAACACGCACAATACCGAGTCGGTTCCATTTGCTTGTTGTAAATCTTGCAATGATAAATCTGATAACACACAGAATAAACTACTCAAAATGTGCATTGCCCCATCTCAGGCAACTTTTTTGCGTCATTGTTTTATTGTACTTAAACTATTTCTTAGAGCAAGAGGCATTGAAAGTAAAACTAGTGAGCTGAGAGCTTTGAACATGAACTATAGCCACATATGAATGTGTGTCAACTCAGCACCATGCAATGATTGAACAACAACAAATATATATTTTAAGGTTACAGGAGTGTAACTAGTATTTAATCCGCCAACCTGGGTCTCACATTTTTCAGAGGGGGTAATGTGTTCGTTAAACAGGACTGAGGTAAAATCCAGGAGGCATGACCGAAGTGTAAATTGAACCCCCACAATTTTTTTTGTGTACTTGGGATATTAAAAAAACAAAACAACAAATATATATCTATATATCTATATATATATAGATACAGGTATATATAATGTTTAGCATTTAAATGATTATATTTTATTTTAAATTCAAATTTTAGGAAACGGGAAGAGGCAATAAATTTTTCTTGTGTTCAAGGTAGTTTAAAAGACCACTTTAATTTATATGTATTAAATATGCAAAAAAATACAATGTGCAGTATACTTTGCTTCATAAAAATAGTATTATTTTTTTTATCATGCATCTATACATTTAATTTCCTGTGAATACAAATGGCACCGATTCATTGGAATGTCTCATATAAGGTATTGTAGATAGCAGTAATAATATCTGATATTTTTGTGTTTCACAGGTATCAAATGTATAAACACAATTAATGTTTTTTTTTTTTGCTGTTTTTTTCCAAATAGAGATTTTAGTTTTCTAAAATAGAGCTTTTTCAGCTAGTGAGTGCTGGGAGTATTTGCACATCTGTGTGCGTAATCTTAATACCCTTAAACGGTTTCATAACAATCACGGCATGAGTATATTAATCTTGCCTGTCTTTATTCATTCGCTCTTGCATCCGCCTCCAAACATTTGAAAGACTCTTAGAGCCCTGAGAGAAAATTTATAACGAACGGAGAGTGAGGTGGACCGCTCACGTGACATCTAAAAAAAAAAAAGTCAGAGGTCAGGTGTCAAGGCAGCATCACTGCAGCATGATGAATATTAAGAAGCAGCAGCTGCTGAGCCAGCCATTGTGTTATATAAAAGATTACTGTATTAAACTTATATTCAAGTTAATATTTATAATATGTAATCTTATATACAGTACTGCACAAACGATCACGAATGAGTGTCATTAAATGATGGCAGTGTTGATATGAAATAAGACTGATTACATGTTCAAGGTCGTTGGTTTGTCTGCTGTTTCAGTCACTCATTTGACAATGGCCTTTTTTTCAGTATCCAGCGTCAGCATGTAGAAAGGAAAACGTCTCCTGAATATGAATGCATTGATCAATGTGCAGGCCATTATTGTGGAATATTATGAGATCCAGTTAAGTATGCCTGTTATGTTGAAATCATTACTGTGTTGTAAAAGAAAAACTGGAATCGCATTGCCAATGCTAGGGGTGTTAAACACATTTTTTCGTGGGCCACATTGTAGTTAAGGTTTCCAACAGGGGGCCATTCTGACAAGGAACCCAATTAAATGTATCATTGCCACATATGACATATGCACAGCAAACTGATGAAAAACTCGTTTTGAAATCAGAGGATAGTAACAAAAAATGTCTGCAATATCCTAATATTTTTATAAGTGAAGACAACTTGCAAGTTTAGTATTTTAGCAAGTAACATGAGCTTGATGCACATCATTAGCTTCTGACGGGCCACATAAAATGATGTGGTGGGCCAGATCAGGCCCTCGAGCCTTTCGTTTGAGACCAGCAACTTTACGCACCACTGCTTCCAATGTTCAGGAAATTACTGTATGTTGAGTATTAGTGCTAAGCTCAAATTTAGGTAGAGCCATAAAGGTGAGACTTCAAAATTGACTTTTTTTTTCCATTGTGAGATTAGGCATTTTTCAACACATTCTTAATTTCTCAAGGAACAATGATATCCATCCATCCATTCAGCTATCCATCAATCCATCCATCCATCCAACCATCCTCTTCCACCACATAGCCTGCTCAGGGTTGAATAAAGATGAAACCTTTCCCACCAAGTGAAAGTCCGGTTATACACTGAACTGGTTGCCAGTCAGTCACTGCAATGAATAACACATGAATATTCAGAACAAAATGTATGAATCTGCCTAAATCTGTTTGACGCCAAAATTAGGATTGTTTGCCCTCAGTAGATGTCTTTGTTCTGCTGAAAAGTATTTTTGTTGTACAGTAGGTGAAATATTGCAATTATACATTTTGTCCAAGTCTTACAATCATGGTGTTAAAAACAGTGAGTAGCACGCAAGGTTTGGATTTCTCTCTCTCTCTTGTGGACAACAGATGGTGTGCAACGTCAAACAAGTTCAGGATTACAGAGTGCCATGTACCAGATTGTTTTCTCTGTTCTATAGGACCAGGGCATCAACAAATGCAAACATTTAATAGGCCTACTTCATCACAATGTCACTGACAGTCAGTAATTCATAGGCTTGTACAGTTGTAACCATGAGTTGATTAAAAACAAACAAAAAAAACCAACAAAAGAAAGAAATGTGAAGGAGTGATTGTGTCTAAAGAGAAAAAATTGGAAAACAGGACACTGGACATGGGCGGCCCGGTAGTCCAGTGGTTAGCACGTCGGCTTCACAGTGCGGAGGTACCGGGTTCGATTCCAGCTCCGGCCTCCCTGTGTGGAGTTTGCATGTTCTCCCCGGGCTTGCGTGGGTTTTCTCCGGGTGCTCCGGTTTCCTCCCACATTCCAAAAACATGCATGTCAGGCTGATTGGACGCTCTAAATTGTCCCTGGGTGTGAGTGTGGGCGTGGATGGTTGTTCGTCTCTGTGTGCCCTGCGATTGGCTGGCAACTGATTCAGGGTGTCCCCCGCCTGCTGCCCGGAGACGGCTGGGATAGGCTCCGGCACCCCCCGCGACCCTAGTGAGGGTCAAGCGGTTCGGAAAATGGATGGATGGATGGACACTGGACATCATTATTTTGATGAAGTCACTGATCTGCTTTGTCTTCCACTTGAAGTTTTTTGCCAACATCACCAGTCTCCATTATCATTTTCTAAAACACTCACTAAACATATGATTTTGCATTTCAGCAGAAAATAATTACTCATACAATATTTACTGTACCTATTCTGAAGAATCCATCTTTTTTCCCCCAGTGGCAGGCCTTCAAAATAAAATAAACGCTAGGCATAACTTACGTTATGTCAGATCTATGAAGTTCTAATGCAGAGTTCGAGTGTACGAGGTGACAGAAGATACAAAAAAATAAAAATAGCTCTCTCTGACATTGTACATAATAAAACCATACATTCATGACATAATTAAAATGAATATAAACGAAACAGTTTTTGCCACATTTTTTTTGCGTCAATTCAATCGACATTATGTTGCTCCTTCTAGTATGCCTGTTTTGGCCACCTGGGGGCAGTATAATATAGTCATACTGTACAGACACACTATTCAAGAGTCTCACAATGGACCTATTAAACTGCAATCATATTCGTCTTTTCTTTTTTAGGAGAAAGTATATGGGCCTGTAAGTGTAGCTGTATGGATTGTTTACATGTGCTGCTCCACAGTTCGTGCTTAAATAATCATTGCTTAAAGCATAGGTCAAGTCAAGTCAAGTCAACAGTATTTATAGAGCACTTTCAAACAGCCATCGCTGCATACAAAGTGCTGTACATGGAGCAATTTAACATGCACAATAAACAGTAAGACAAATCGGTAATAAAGGCGGTAGAAAGCACCAAACAGTAAAACCAAGAACAAATCTAAGTCATGCTGAGTCGAATGCCAAAGAATACAAGTGAGTTTTGAGGAGGGTTTTGAAGATGGGCAGCGAGGAGGCTTGCCGAATGTTTAGTGGGAGGTCATTCCAGAGAGAGGGACCAGCAACAGAAAAGGCTCGATCCCCTCTGAGCCTCAGTTTAGTTCTTGGTACTTCTAATAAAGTCTGGTCCACAGACCTGAGGCGCCGGGCAGGTGTGTAGGGGCGGATGAGCTCAGAGAGGTAAGGTGGCGCGAGATTATTCAGAGATTTGAAAACAAATAAGAGGATCTTGAAAATAACTCTAAAATGAATGGGGAGCCAGTGAAGGGATGCCAGAGGAGGAGTTATGTGCTCCCTCTTACGAGTACCAGTCAAGAGGCGAGCGGCGGCATTCTGGACCAGCTGAAGGCGCTTAATGGAGGACTGGCTGACTCCAAAGTAAAGGGCATTGCAGTAATCGAGCCGGGATGTGACAAAGGCATGAATTACCATCTCAAAGTGTTCATGTGAGAGGAGAGGTTTTATTTTGGCCAGCTGTCTAAGGTGAAAGAAGCTGGATTTAACAACGGCACCAATTTGCCGATCGAGTTTGAAATCACTGTCCAGTTTAAGGCCCAAGTTTGAGACTGTTGACTTAAGATAAGGAGACAGGGGGCCCAAGTCTACAGGATGGAATGTACAAGGGCCACTGGGACCAAACAATATCACCTCTGTCTTCTTTTCATTGAATCTCAAGAAATTTTGTGCCATCCAGGTTTTTTTTTCTTCCAGACAGGATAGGAGTGGCCTTAATGAGAAGGCGTCTTTCTTGCTCAGTGGGACATAGATCTGGCAGTCATCTGCATAGCAGTGGAAGGGAATACCATGTTTCCTTAAGATGGAACCCAATGGGAGCAGATACAGCGAGAACAGCAGAGGCCCCAGAATTGAGCCCTGTGGAACACCACATGACAGGGGAGCAGTGCGTGACTCAGAGCAGCCAAGGCTGACACAGAAGGTTCTGTCAGCTAAATAGGACCTAAACCACTCAAGAGCACTGCCGCCAATGCCCAACAAGTGCTGCAAACGAGACAGCAGAATACTGTGATCCACTGTATCAAATGCTGCAGTTAAGTCCAATAAAACTAGACACACGTGGTCTCCAGAGTCATTTGCCAGGAGGATGTCATTAGAAACGCGTAACAGGGCTGACTCCGTGCTATGCATCGTCTTGAAACCTGACTGGAAGACCTCCAAGATGTTATGTTCATCCAAGAAAATTTTCAACTGCATGTGCACCACTTTTTCCAGAATTTTGGAAATGAAAGGCAGCTTGGAAATGGGCCTGAAACTTGACAGCACATCTGGATCAAGGCCAGCTTTCTTGATCAAGGGTTGGACCACAGCATGTTTAAACTGTTGGGGAACTACACCAGAAGAGAGGCTGCTGTTGATGATATCCAAGACTGATGCGCCAACACTCGGGAGAACCTCCTGAAAGAAGTGCGGGGGAAGAGAGTCGCAAGGGGAGCCAGATGGCTTTGTCTGGCGAACTACATCCTCCAAAAGCGCCAAGGACACAGTTTCAAAAGAATTTAGCACAGCTGAACATGGAACATGGACAGAGGGGTCAGATGCGGTATTTGAGACCGGAGTCCTAGCTGTAGAGACCTTACCAATGAAAAACTGAAGGAATCTGTTGCACATCTCGGGTGAAGAATCCGAGCAAGTAGGCAGAGGGGGTTTGAGTACAGAATCTATTGTTTTAAATAGTGCGCGTGGGTTGTGACGGTTAGCTTGAATAAGGTCCGACAGATATTCTCTTTTGGCCTCTTTTACTGTGAGCTGTGATGTGAGGTTCAATGTCAGGCTTGCACAGAGCTTGCTGATGATCTGATCATTTGAATCAGGTGTGTTGCAACAGGGAGACTTGGAAAACATGCAGGACAGCGGCCCTCCAGGACCTGAGTTTGACACCTATGACTTAAAGGGTTATAACGCCACATAAATTTACTGACTGTATGCGTTTTTAAGAGACAGCTAAAGCCCTCTCAACACTTTTTACCTTCTAAATAATGTGCAAGTCAATCTGAGGTGGACAGTATAGAAATGCTGTGCATCTCCAATGAGCTCAGTCAAAATTTAAGCTTCAGGCTAACCTAAACGAGAGGAAGACGAGGTAGACACCTAAGTGTCACATTTGTCACCTCGGAGTGAAATGTTTAATAGTCAAACTGTTCAATTAGACCATGTGGCCCCTTTAGGATCACTTGAAAAGTAGTTCAGAATGACCAAGACAGCAAGTGGACCAGAGCGAAGAAATTAGTTCAGCCTCGAGGAAGTGTGAGTGAGTGTCGGTGAAGACAGAGCATCATGGAGGAACTTGCTCGGGAGAGCATCAGCCTGCTGGCTCGGTCTGCGTCCCATTCAGATCCCCCGCGGTTGGGATCCTTCGGTGCCGTGTTCATTATGCTGAAGTCAGCGCTTGGTGCTGGACTGCTAAACTTCCCCTGGGCCTTCCAGAAAGCCGGGGGAGTGACTACTGCTGTTAGCGTGGAGCTGGTAGGTGAACACAGAAGTAGCAATGAAGTGATATAGGCCGGTGCATATTGGTAAGATAACATTCACAATGTAGAGAATTTAATTGAGTCTTCATAAAAATATAATTAGGCATGGGTTGATATCAGATTCTGACGTGATTGTAACTGAGCTGTTTCATGGTATGACAGCGTTGCCATTGCAGCTCTAAAATGTATCATTTTGAAATATTTGGATAAACAATGGCATTTTTTCTCCCGATTGAACATGTGCTATAGGTACATTACTATATGTAAAAAGAAAATAAACAGAACTTTTCTCAATAAAATGTACATGTTGTCCGATAGATAAAGTACTTGAAGATGAGGAGCAACTCCTCTGCTCTTCTCCCCTTTACATGGTCAACCAATTAACTCATTCAGTACCAGCCATTTCTGGACCAAGTCTGAAAAGACGTTTAAAAACGTCTTTGGGAGTGAATGAGTTAACCAATGATCGTCTTTCTAGTAAACCGTTTAACGTATCTGCTGCAGCTACAGTATTTTTTGTCGACATTCTAACCTCCGAAGCTGGTGCTAAAAATTCTTTTGAATACAGCATTATAATAATATACTCACGTTACCTTGAATTTGTTGAAGAGTGATGAGTGGCGCACTTGTAAATGTGATATCGTACCGGAAATACAATATCACCATTTTCTAACCCGCTTATTCTCATGAGGGTCGCGGGGTAACAACATACACAACAATATTCAAATTTTTGTTTGCACTAAATGTGAAAATTATAATTCAATGTTCACTTTTTCATGCCCACTCGAATCCCCATTTGAATCACAGTTGATTCATGCACAGCTGTAACTTTTATTATAGACACAGCTTTGGCTTGAGCCTCCAAACAGTGAAGAACAGAGGACAGATCCCTCGGCCCCGCCAAAAATTTGTGAATATGTAAATTTGTAAGTAGAGAATCACAAAAACGAGGGGGAACAATTTACATACACACGCACACACACACACACACACACATACACACACACACACACAATTCTTTGTCTCCCCGGTGTGAAAGAGGCCCAAGCTTTTCACGGGTGAGTTCTAATATAGCCACCACTCGAGGCCTTCAGCTGTCACGGCACTGCTTCCAACTGACACTGCATGAGGTTTCCAGGTCAACCAGGGGGCCCGACCGGTTCAGAATAAGTTGAGGATTTCCCAATTTAGAATGGAACCCAAGCTGGGAAAAATAAATCATTCACGTATGACAGTAACATCATCATACAAATTATACATAAAGCAAAAAAATAGTTATGAAGGTGCTAAATCACTTTAAAATAACACATGGACACGCAGAGGAAATGAAACAAAACAAGAAGTTAAAGGAGCTGCCTGAGGAGGTCACCATCAGAATTTTGTCAAGGTGCACTGCTTGGGAAAAGTTTTTAAATAACAGCACTGTCAGCCAGTATCCTTGCATCTCCAAGACCTCTACTTTCAGGAAATCAAAAAAAGAAAGCCATCTCTCTTGAGTTACTGAACGCTGCATCATTAAAGTTGGTATCATAGCTTATGTTGCTATCATATACTATTGTGCACGAACAACAACCCAACACCTCCCAATAAAAAAGCGAATTAATCCCATTCTCATTGATTAAATGCTACCTGCCTGCCTACAAGAAAAAAAACCTTGGATAATAAAAGCATATAGCTGTGGTTACATCATCTTTCAAAATGTTTTCAAAGGAATATTGTAATAATTACAAAAGACTCAATGAGCTCACTGTGCGAATTTTACTCTGCATGCAAACGTAACTTCATAGCTAATTGGCTTCCTTCTGCTAGTGATCCGTTTATAATAAGGCCAAAATAAATGGTCTCTTAGGCTCTTTTCAACACTTTGGATTGGTTAATAATTTGTATGGACTGATTCTTAGTATCGATTTGTTGTTGGCAACAAAGTCTGGTCTACTCGTGCAGGTATCTCTGGTGTTCCTCATCAGCGGACTGGTCATCCTTGGCTACGCCTCATCTGTCAGCAGACAAAAGACGTACCAGGATGTGGTCCGAGAAGTGTGTGGAAGAGCCATTGGCCAACTGTGTGAGGTCTGTTTCTGCTTCAACCTCTTCATGATATGCGTGGCCTTTCTGGTAGTGGTGCAGGACCAGCTGGAGAAATGTGAGTCCACCCTCCATGAAAGATGGAGTTGAGCGGGTCAGTTGTGATAACATATATTTGGAGGCTCTTGTGGACATAAGTGTCTCCGATGTTGGGGTTGTTAATTCACCTGACTTAGGATAAATGGGCTAACAATTGGAAGTTATGTGAAATAAAGTAAAAAACGGTATAAAAATACTTACAGCCATATATCCTTTATGCTCTGCAGAAAAAAATAACTAATATTGCCTCACTGCAGACTACAGTAGTGAGCATAGTTGCAATCGTCTCCATGACTAATATTCGTGTGGCTTACTGAGGAGTTGTGACAGGCTCCATGGATTGCTCCATGTCTGCAATATACTGCTTCCTGGTGGCCAAGGCAAGTACATCAGAAAGATCAACAACCTGTATCATTTTTTATATTATTTATTGAATTGTTTTCTTTTTTATTATTTTATTACTTAGGTACCATGTCATAGAGTTCTATTTTCCCATTATAAAATTCTTCTTTTTGAATTGATGAACATGAAAAGCCTCTTTAAAATATTTTGTTTAATTTTAACAATTTTTTTTGTGTTTGTAGATTTATAGGTACTAGTAGTAGTAATAATCCATTTTCGATCATCTACACTTGGATTTTTATTGTATCTAGTATTATGATAAATATGTGCTTGGGAAGCATGACCGCAACCTGCTTTTCAATTTTCTTTTTGTCATTTTGTCCATCGGACATCATTCTAATCCCTTTATTGTTTTTGCTGTCTAAATTTTAAACAGAGAATTTGATTTTCAAACCCACGCCCAACATCCATTTTGATCCGAAACACTGCGGATGGGCTCAAACACTCAGCCTGATGAGATTTCGATGAACGCCTATTTTGAAAATGGCTTCTGCTGTACATATGCACGATTCACGTTTTTTTTTCTTTAGCAAATATTAATTCTTTATTTATGGAACAAATAATTCTATTTTTGTGTTCTCCAGTGTGTATTTCTTTGTATGAGACTGTGACGGGTTCCGGTGAAGGGGAAGTGCCGTATCACTGGTACACTGACCAGCGCTTTGCACTGTTCGTCATGTGTCTCATCATCATTCTTCCGCTGTCAATCCCCAAAGAAATTGGCATTCAGAAATACACAAGGTTTGTGCAAGTGTACATTGGAATGACATCCTATTGCTGTCATTGAACGTTTTTCTCCTCACCGCAGTGTGCTGGGGACATTGGCTGCGACCTATCTGTGTGTGGCCGTGATTGTCAAATACTACATGATGGACAACCACATGGCCATCCTAACGCCACAGCACCCCCAAGGGTCAGTCACAATGGTTTTTTGTGCTTCATAAAACGTGCCATTTGTCAGTCACAATGGTTTTTGTATTTCATAAAAAATGCAGCATGGCACAATAAATATGCTACATTTTTTTTTGTTTTGATTCATTGGATATTGTACTACTCCTTCTGGTGTGTGCACCTTGGCCACATGGACACAAAATAATGCGGACATAAAGAAGTAAAGTAAAGGAAAAATGGGTTCCATCCGGCCGTGGAGAGGATTTTCTCCTTTTCTTTTTTTTTTGCAGCGTAAAACTCACTAATTCTAATTGGACAATTAAACTAACTGTTGTTGCTAATTTTATCCATCAGAGGTCACACTGACGCTACATTTGATTTCTGTGAAACTTGAATACCAACTGTGAAAATATTTGGAGACATTGAATACCGGTACTCCAAAACGTCTTCTTGCAAAATGTCTGTCAACAATTGCAGTTCACAAGAGGTTTATTTGATGGAACTCATTTGTGTTTTGTTCAAACTTGTGTCAGTTATCATGAATTCACCGTCACCCGAATTGATTATGGTGTTTGTTTAATTTTGTCTTGGTCTGCAAATGATGGCGGTATCTTTACAGCTTGGGCTCGTGGGCATCCATGTTCAGTGTTGTGCCGACCATCTGCTTTGGTTTCCAGGTAGTTTGTCATATTTAGAATGTCTTGAATGCAGGATTTATTATTTGTGTCCTCTAATTAATTGCCGCATATTGATTTCATCGCCTCCTTATATGAAATCAGAGTGACTGTAAATGTGGAATGAAATAAACAACCAAACGCACACATGAAGTGCATTTTCTCACTCAACCAAATTAAACACATTGTACAAACTAGAATGGAGATTTGGAGCCATCAGGCCCTCTTTCAATTATAATATGAGTGGCTTTGACTCTGACTTCACAAATGGACAACATTTCCCACAGACATCTTGTAGAAATTGTATTGGAGTACTGCTTGTGTGCACAGTGTCACGAGGCCTGTATAGCAATCTACAGCAGCATGGAGAACCAGAAGCTTACGCACTGGGTGGTCATCTCCGTCATCTCCATGCTCTTCTGTTTGCTCATCTACACTCTCACCGGTGGGTTGACCTCCCTAAATCATCAAGTTCTTTGCATCGTCAACTGAAAACTGTAAAATGTGTCCACTTTTTCTATCTCCAGGAGTGTATGGCTTCATGACATTTGGTCAAGAAGTTGCTTCCGATATCTTGATGTCATTTCCAGGAAATGATGTTGTCATGATCATTTCCAGACTGCTTTTTGGAATATCAATTATTACTATTTATCCAATTATTCTTCTTCTCGGGAGGTATGTAATACCAAAATTGTTGCCTGCACACGTAGCAAAGGTTTTAGCTTTGGTTAGCGAACATTTACATACATTGAGGGGGGGAATTGGGCTTTTAGGTAAAATTTCAGGATAAACCTAAAATGCACTACGCATAACCAATACAAGTGAACTTACTTTTTACCAATACAAGTGAACTTACTTTGACCTTCTCTAAACCTTTGAATGCACATGTCCATCCTGATGATTTGCCAGTAATGTACGGCATCTGACTTGTGTGTTTGCTACACTGCAAAAGAAAGTCTGCGTGTCTCACAGATCCGTCATCCTGAACCTGATGGTGCGAATCCAAAGGCGTCGTCGAGGAATCGTCACAAGCTCCTTTGAGAGTCGCTGCAGGGCACTTCTCACTGTGATCTGGATTAGCATTACTCTTCTCATTGCCATGTTTGTCCCTGACATGGGTGAGGTCATCAGTGTCATTGGAGGAATCAGTGCCTTCTTCATCTTTATCTTTCCCGGTACATGTTTTTGTAAAGATGCACAAGTACATGAAAAGTAGCCAATCTCTAATCTAGTCATTCCAGAATTGGAGCACAATTTAGATACCAGATTTTCTTTTTTTGGGGGAGGGGGGGGGGGGGGGCTTTTACTTCACCATTTTTTGGTTGTGATTTCAAGGAAAACAAGTAACAGGCAATCACATGATTTGATTTGTCTTCCTCAACTATCCTTGGTACAAATGATAATTTCAGTATTACTGCACTAACAGTAGTGTACACAGTATTACTCTAATAACAGTAGCATGGCCATGGCCCAGCAAGACCTGCTCGCCGTGTTAGCTGCTATGCTAACTGGTCAGGAACGAATGTAGCTACTGTATATAATAAGGAAAACGAAAACGTTTACCGGTATATTGATTTGTATTGTTCCAATCATACATTGTATTCACTCCCGTAAGGCTGAAAACATGAAAAACAGAGAAATGGAAAAGATGCTTTACCTTGGGTTTACAGCCATAGCAGGTAGTTTGATGTCATTTTTGAAAAATGAGGTTATTTTCCCCCTCTTTCTCCAGATGTCTCAGGAACAGGGTTGCATATATGTTGAATGACAAAAATTACATTCAGAGGTAGTACAAGGGTGAGAAAAAAGTCATTTGAAGGCGTTGTCAAAAGCTATTTTATGGGAGCTACAGTTAAAGGTTGTCTCAATAACACTGTAATTTTCCACAACGCGTGCATGTTCCTGCATTTTGTGCACAGATTAGGCCCTACTTGAAATATCATAGGCAGAAAGAAAATGTCCTCCAAATCTGGAATGAATGACCTCATTTACAAAACCTTCATCGACATCCCTTGACAAATCTACATTAACTGAGTGAGAATGTTTTGATACAGATCGTAGATTACCCTGTAGATCGTCAATGTGTATGTTATCCTGTGGAGAACTGAGGCTGCATTGCTGAAATAAATTCTAAGAAGTTTTGCTTGTCTTGTAACGCAGGTCTTTGCTTAGTGTTCATCATGCAAAATGAACCCGTGAGCCCGAGAGTACGGTGAGTATCACTAAAGTGTATGACCAATCATTTCGACACTGAACATACAGGATCTCTCTCTTTCTCTCTCTCTCTCTCTCTCTCTCTCTCTCTCTCTCTCTCTCTCTCTCTCTCTCTCTCTCTCTCTCTCTCTCTCTATATATATATACATGTGTGTATAAATATATTGTTTCTTTCGTATTTGATAAAAGTAATTTAAAATTAACATTACCATTACCATTACCTATACTACATTGTTTCTAACAGGCAAATACAGTAACTGCATACATTTTAAAAGTAAAACTCAGAACCCTGGAGATTTATAGATTTTCTTGACAAAAGAGAAGTCCTCTCCAACACAGATTTAGTCAGATTTGCAAGCAAAGTTTGATCACATTTTAAAGTTTTGTTCTGTATTTGTTGGGACACTGCATGAATATGTTGTTGATACTTTTAGTAATACATTTGTCACATTTTGCAGAGTCGTTTTAACAGTTTGGGGAATCATAACCATTGTTGTTGGAGCCTTCATCTTTGGACAGAGTACGACTATTGCTGTCATGGAGCTTCTTGATAAATTCTGATTGTCTTATCGATCGTCATCATCAATATAATCATCTCGGTGCTCCACTGTGACTCCTGGGCGTTTGAGAATCTGAATTTACATTTTTTTCCTCTTTTTTTTAAACGTGTGTGATTCTCATCCAGGTCGTTCATGACCTTGATTTTTAATTTTTATTTTTATTATTTTGTGTGAGTGTTATTGCTTTGTGATGTAATTTAAACAGGCCTAAGTCAAACAATATCAAATAAATAATTAGTTGGATGTGATTATTTAAGCATACAGTCTGAAAATAATGCTGAAATGTTTATTCTGTGTGAATATACGTCTCTCTTCTAATGTGCGCAGCAAAATGCGTTTATCTCACAGCTGACAGGGGGCAGTAGTGCATGTTTTATAAATTATATTTTTATTGGAGGACGGCACGGTCCGTCATTCATTTGGTGAAGTGAAAATTGCAATTTTGCAACTGAAATCTATATATGGCACGTATGACCGTTTTTACATCATCTCCAAGTCTTCATGCAATTAGAATGTTCACCTCTCTCTACTAGTGAATTGCCATTCTTCCTCTCGTGGGCAAATTACATATTTTTCTGTGCCTTGGTGCTGAATCATCCAGAGGTTGATTTTAGTCTATAACTGTCCCCTTTCAAGACTGATGGCTGAGGTATGGTGAATAGAATTCCTAAAGTGAATTTAAATGTGCCTGAATGCCTCTGTTTATGAGCATTAACTGAGCACATGGCAAAGAAAGACAAAAGATCTCTCCCTCTGGGTGCATGTACTGTGGATAATCCATCGATCCATTTTCCGAACCGCTTGATCCTCACTAGGGTCGCGGGGAGTGCTGGAGCCTATCCCAGCCATCTTCGGACAGTAGGCGGGGGACACCCTGAATCAGTTGCCAGCCAATCGCAGGGCACACAGAGACGAACAACCATCCACGCCCACACTCACACCTAGGGACAATTTAGAGCGTCGAATCAGCCTGCCATGCATGTTTTTGGAATGTGGGAGGAAACCGGAGCACCCGGAGAAAACCCACGCAGGCCCGGGGAGAACATGCAAACTCCACACAGGGAGGGCGGAGCTGGAATCGAACCCGGTACCTCTGCACTGTGAAGCCGATGTGCTAACCACTGGACTACCGGGCCGCCCACTGTGGATAATGAATGTAATTAAACTATAAACCATCAGGAAACAACAGTTAATTTCTGTAATGTTTTTGTCCCACCCATCCAGTGCAGTTCTCAACCTCCAGAGATTGGAATACTGCTTGAGCCCATGGGAGATTATACAGTATTTCAACCTGCTGGCGAAATGACTTAATCCAGCAAATGGGGTTGGGGGAGGGCTGGTGGGGGGAGCCCTGAAAATTAACATCAATTCTCTTAGCTGCTTTTCTGTGAACCTATGTAAGAGAAACTCAAAGGAACAATTACTGTATTAGGAAGAGTCGGATCAAAGTCAGTCCTGCCAATATGATGAAACAGCCCGAGGTGTATTAACTATTGCAAGTTCTTTCTTACCGGTATTTAGAAGGCTCCTCATCACATTAAAAAGTGTTGTGCAAAAAAAAAAAAAAGTTTTTGATTTTAGACCAATACTGAAGGATTCCATTCATTTAAAAAACTTTTACATATGATTCTAAAATATTTTAAACAGAGACAATTTGACAAAATACAAAACAACAACAACAATCAATCAAAATCTAGTTTTTCTCATTTTAGTGTAGAGCAGGCGTGTCAAACTCATTTCACATGGTGGGCCACATACGGCCTCGGAAGATGTCAAGTGGGCCGGACCATTAAAATGATACCATACTTTGCTATAAATAACCAAAATGTTATGTCTTTCCTTTGTTTTGGTATAAAGAAGCACAAGAACATTTGGAAAATGTTGAAATTTAATGAACATATCTTTTACAAAACATTTCATGAAGCACCTTAAATTTCCTTCGACAAATGTACAATTTACTTTTATCATTCCCATATATGCATTGCAACTGATCCCACTGATTGTACAAACTTTAACAAGTAATTGGTATTGAAAAATATAGTAATGCACTTTAAGATTAAACGAGATTTATAAAGAAAGGACGTTTTAAACCATTTACACGTGCATATAAAATCTAAATGTAATCCCTGCCTACACCTTACAAACTAAGGAGAGGGCTATTTTTCACAGCCCCACTTTGTTCAGCGGAGAGATCGGTGCTGTTGAACGGTCTGCGGCTGGATGGATGTAAGGCTTGAGGAGCCGACGATGAGAAGAAAGGAGCGTTAGCGCGGAGCGCCGATGCGGATGTGGAACTGGGAGTCACGGCTTGGAATTGAAGTGGATTTACATGGGACAGGAGATGTGAGGCAATCTCTTTTTCGTTAATGGACGCTACAGCTTCGTGTTTGCTTTCAAAACTTAGCTTGTGGCAGACGTGTGCACATTTTCAGCATGACGTCTCTGATCCACTGGTGAAAGGACACTTTGATCCTCTCCTCTTTCATCTATAACTGCTTCAGACAACAAAGTGTATGCAGAAAAGTGGTGAAGATTGCACGAATGTCCGTGTCCTATGTGTTGTGTTGTGTTATTTTTGTTATTTTGACTTCAAAATGGCGCCGCGTGAGTGGCTGCCTTTCCAGCAGCTCCTATATTTTGTTGTTCTACTTCTTCCTCTCATAACTTTGCTGCTGTGAATTAGGAATTTCTCCATTGCGAGACTAATAAAGGTTTTTCTTCTTTTCTTATCTTATTAAATGTGTAAATGTGAGAGTGCTATTGATAGCGTCTGCTGTCATGGGTCTGTCTCAGTGACGGACTGAGGCTGCTGTTGTCTTCTTCTCTGCGCAAAACACTGTCCCCTAGCGGATACTCGATGAATTGCATCTTATTAAAATATTAATTCTGTCTTTTATGCATTTCTTTCACTTTTAAATTATCCTGCGGGACTGAATTGAACCTCCTTGCGGGCCGGTTCCGGCCCGGGGGCCGTATGTTTGACACCCCTGGACAAATCTGGAAGTCCTTGAAAATGGGATTTCTGATCACATGGCAGTTTTATTTGACATAGTCTTATCGCATGCTGCTGTGAAATCTGCCGCTCCTAGTTTTAAACGCCGAATTTTTAACCCTCGCACTGCTGGTCGTTTCTCTGATGCCTTTAATAACCTTTGCGTACCCTCGTCTAACACAGAGGAACTCACCTCTTGGTTCAACTCATCATGCCGTGCCATCCTGGATTTGGTGGCTCCTTCAAAAACTGTGCTCCCAAAACCTAAACCCGAGCCATGGTTTAACGACATTACCCGCGCAGCTAGGCAGGGGTGTCGCAAAGCCGAACGCAAGTGGAAAAATGACAAATTGCATGTCTCTTATCAAATTTGGAAAGACTGCTGGCGTAACTACCAGCTCACAGTAAAAGAGGCCAAAAGAGAATATCTGTCGGACCTTATTCAAGCTAACCGTCACAACCCACGCGCACTATTTAAAACAATAGATTCTGTACTCAAAACCCCTCTGCCTACTTGCTCGGATTCTTCACCCGAGATGTGCAACAGATTCCTTCAGTTTTTCATTGATAAGGTCTCTACAGGTAGGACTCCGGTCTCAAATACCGCATCTGACCCCTCTGTCCATGTTCCATGTTCAACTGTGCTAAATTCTTTTGAAACTGTGTCCTTGGCGCTTTTGGAGGATGTAGTTCGCCAGACAAAGCCATCTGGCTCCCCTTGCGACTCTCTTCCCCCGCACTTCTTTCAGGAGGTTCTCCCGAGTGTTGGCGCATCAGTCTTGGATATCATCAACAGCAGCCTCTCTTCTGGTGTAGTTCCCCAACAGTTTAAACATGCTGTGGTCCAACCCTTGATCAAGAAAGCTGGCCTTGATCCAGATGTGCTGTCAAGTTTCAGGCCCATTTCCAAGCTGCCTTTCATTTCCAAAATTCTGGAAAAAGTGGTGCACATGCAGTTGAAAATTTTCTTGGATGAACATAACATCTTGGAGGTCTTCCAGTCAGGTTTCAAGACGATGCATAGCACGGAGTCAGCCCTGTTACGCGTTTCTAATGACATCCTCCTGGCAAATGACTCTGGAGACCACGTGTGTCTAGTTTTATTGGACTTAACTGCAGCATTTGATACAGTGGATCACAGTATTCTGCTGTCTCGTTTGCAGCACTTGTTGGGCATTGGCGGCAGTGCTCTTGAGTGGTTTAGGTCCTATTTAGCTGACAGAACCTTCTGTGTGTGGCGGCCCGGTAGTCCAGTGGTTAGCACGTCGGCTTCACAGTGCAGAGGTGCCGGGTTCGATTCCAGCTCCGGCCTCCCTGTGTGGAGTTTGCATGTTCTCCCCGGGCCTGCGTGGGTTTTCTCCGGGTGCTCCGGTTTCCTCCCACATTCCAAAAACATGCATGGCAGGTTGATTGGAAGCTCTAAATTGTCCCTAGGCGTGAGTGTGGGCGTGGATGGTTGTTCGTCTCTGTGTGCCCTGTGATTGGCTGGCAACTGATTCAGGGTGTCCCCCGCCTACTGCCCGAAGACGGCTGGGATAGGCTCCAGCACCCCCCGCGACCCTAGTGAGGATCAAGCGGTTCGGAGTGAGGAACCTTCTGTGTCAGCCTTGGCTGCTCTGAGTCACGCACTGCTCCCCTGTCATGTGGTGTTCCACAGGGCTCAATTCTGGGGCCTCTGCTGTTCTCGCTGTATCTGCTCCCATTGGGTTCCATCTTAAGGAAACATGGTATTCCCTTCCACTGCTATGCAGATGACTGCCAGATCTATGTCCCACTGAGCAAGAAAGACGCCTTCTCATTAAGGCCACTCCTATCCTGTCTGGAAGAAAAAAAAACCTGGATGGCACAAAATTTCTTGAGATTCAATGAAAAGAAGACAGAGGTGATATTGTTTGGTCCCAGTGGCCCTTGTACATTCCATCCTGTAGACTTGGGCCCCCTGTCTCCTTATCTTAAGTCAACAGTCTCAAACTTGGGCCTTAAACTGGACAGTGATTTCAAACTCGATCGGCAAATTGGTGCCGTTGTTAAATCCAGCTTCTTTCACCTTAGACAGCTGGCCAAAATAAAACCTCTCCTCTCACATGAACACTTTGAGACGGTAATTCATGCCTTTGTCACATCCCGGCTCGATTACTGCAATGCCCTTTACTTTGGAGTCAGCCAGTCCTCCATTAAGCGCCTTCAGCTGGTCCAGAATGCCGCCGCTCGCCTCTTGACTGGTACTCGTAAGAGGGAGCACATAACTCCTACTCTGGCATCCCTTCACTGGCTCCCCATTCATTTTAGAGTTATTTTCAAGATCCTCTTATTTGTTTTCAAATCTCTGAATAATCTCGCGCCACCTTATCTCTCTGAGCTCATCCGCCCCTACACACCTGCCCGGCGCCTCAGGTCTGTGGACCAGACTTTATTAGAAGTACCAAGAACTAAACTGAGGCTCAGAGGGGATCGAGCCTTTTCTGTTGCTGGTCCCTCTCTCTGGAATGACCTCCCACTAAACATTCGGCAAGCCTCCTCGCTGCCCATCTTCAAAACCCTCCTCAAAACTCACTTGTATTCTTTGGCATTCGAGTCAGCATGACTTAGATTTGTTCTTGGTTTTACTGTTTGGTGCTTTCTACCGCCTTTATTACCGATTTGTCTTACTGTTTATTGTGCATGTTAAATTGCTCCATGTACAGCACTTTGTATGCAGCGATGGCTGTTTGAAAGTGCTCTATAAATACTGTTGACTTGACTTGACTTGTTGTTGACCCCTGGTGTAGAGGTCCGGGGTTCAATTACAGGCCCCGGTTTTCCTGTGTGAAGTTTGCGGTCCAATTTCCTCCCACATTCTCAAAACATTCATGGTAGGTTAATTGAGTGTAAATGCATGTTTGTCTCTGTGTGCCCTGCAATTGACTGGCAACCAGTTTAGGGCGTACCTCGCCTACTGCTCAAAGACTGCTGGGATAGGCTCCAGCATGCCCTCGGCCCTCATGAGAATAAAGCGGTTCAGATAATGGATGGATGGATGAGTGGATGGATCTGACCTTTACTTGATGTCCATACGTCTCTGCCTCAGAAAAATATCACTGACGAGCCCGACTATAGAAAATCAGAGTGTAATTTACTACTTATTATATTACCTAGAAATCGATATAATTATTATTTTGGAGTCATGAGCGACAGAACAGTCTCTTGCCAATCCCCCCCTCTGTTGGAACAAAGTAGTTTTACCAATATATGAAGGCGTTGCTCTGGTAGTTTTGCTTTTTTGCAAGAGATCGCAATCTGAGGTGAAGCTGGCTGCTCGCTGCCACACTTGTCATCATACCCATAAATTTCAACAGAAAATATGCATGGTAGCATTTCAAGGATGAAAACATTTTGACGATTAAAAAAGAAAATCAATATAAAGCAGACACAAGATAGCTGAAATGCATTATTTTTTTTAATGCAATCATTGTTTATTTTCTTTTACACTCCACATGCAGGTGATGTGCCAATAAAGCACCATTCTGGTGATGGAGGAAGATGCAGATAAAAGAATGCTGCGAGAACTGTAATGGCACCATGCCTCCCATTTGTTCATCTTCATCTGCAAACCAAGAACTAGTTTGCTCACAAACAGATGGACAAACTAAAATCAGTCTTGGCAGAGGTCTGTCATAAGGCCATTACAGCAAAACTAATGGTGGCTTACTTACATTCCGGTATATCATCTCGAACTAAAAACATACCAGATAAATGAACAATAATCCATGACATTAAGATTCAACATCTCAACTGGAATCAAACATCTGTTAAGATACTTTAACCAAAGTGGCCGGGCGGACAGACAGGCCATTAGCATCTCGCAGCAAAACCGCCTAAAACATTCTTCATTCTCTACATTAGATTATGTTTTCATTTTCCGTTGCGACATTCATTACTGCGCTGTCCCCTTTAGCAGTATTCTCAGTGTTATCGAGAAATTACTCGTAATGTCCGCCTCTTGTGGTGCTAATTTGTGGCGCTGTGTCTCTTAAATGTTTAATTGTTCCTGATAAGAATGTCAGAAAAAGGGGCTGGATTGTAATTGATGTGGCTACAGTCCTTTACTATGTATGTATATGTGTGCGTGTGTGTGTGTGTGTGTGTGTGTGTGCGTGTGTGTGTGTGTAATTAGATAAAAAGCAAGCTATTTTTTGAGATTGCTGGATACATGGCACGTTAGTTCTGTATGATATTACTGTGTAACATGTATCTGTACACAGTCCCTATATGCCTTTTTGATTATGCATCAAGGTTATGGTTGGCAGAATGAGGTCATCATGGATGGAGATAGCGTGCGTCCATCACTGTGAGGCTGGCCTGCAGGGTAAGCCTTGCATGGTAATAACTGTGTATATGAAGAAGAGACTTCTTTCATCACATTTGTGTGAAGCATGATCAAATGTGATGCACGGATGGTGTTCGTTTTACTCATAATGTCGACATAATCTGTATCTGGACGAGTTTCTGGCTCCTTGTGATTTTTGTCATCTTTATAATACAGTGCAGTATGGTGGCAGTGAACTCAAATCACCACTCTTGACAATAAGTATCAATTTGGCAAACAGTGATCAATACATAATAAAAGAGGCTTTAAGCTGTATAGTGCCACCCACAGTACAAGTTTACTATCCACCTAAAGATAAAACAAAGAGAATTTCACAGTATGTATTTAAAACAACCACCTTCAGTCTGCTAGCATGAAGCTTATGTTAATTAGCATCTATGTTATGGTGATTTAAACATTAATGAAACAGATTGAGTACAACCAGTCCAGAAACACATGTATACAGATAATATAGCAGTTGTTCCAGCCTTACTGTATATTCTTTATCCTCTGCATAGAATGCTTAATCTTAGGGCTGTACACATAAACTGAGAGGTGTTGGTATGTCTCACTGAACAGTATATATTTTTCCCAGTTTATTTATAAAATACATTTTATGAAGAAAAAATATGAATTAGATACATGATAAAATTGCCACAAGCAATGTCGTAAATGAGTAATAGCAGATGGAGTAGCATTGATGCAATGACGTTAAGCTTCATTGATTTTTCATATGATGGTAGTGTAGCTTGTCTGAAGTCACTCCTGTCACACAAAAACTCAGGAACTCATGTGTCATCCAGCAACAGTCCTGCCTGAGGCTCAAATCTACATCCCTCGGGTGAACGTTGAGTGCACTGACTAGCAGGCTAAGAGCCTAAGCTGCTAGCCCACCGGCTAGCACTTTTTTTTAAGGCTCTCGAGGAGTTAAGCTTGACTTGCGTGACATGAGGGAGCTGGCATCTGCTACACAGGCACACTGCATGGACTGTGTCTATTGAACTCAGTTCTCAAGCGACTGATGTGTAACAGTGACTAAACAATTTATACTCAATCCAACTGTAAAACTATGTAACAGTTGGATTAAGCGTGGGTTGATTGGTCATGACTCGAAAATGAGACACAAGAAAAATATGCACAAAATAGGAAGCAAATAAGTTTCCAATGTCCAATGTGAAGATTCAGAATGCATAGGAGAAATAGGGCGCACTGTCCAATCATGATTCATTAATTTATTGACAATAATTGGCCACTCACAAGTTAATCAGGCAACCACGTGATTGAGCTGTGACTAAGGTCTTGCAAATGACAGAATCCATTTTCAATACAAGCAACAACACCAACTTCATTGATCATCAGAACACTGGATAATTAAATCTCTTCTATTGGTATTAATTTCTCAGATCAAAAGGATGAGAAAAAAATTGATTTGCACAAATTAAGACAATTTTTTTTTTTTACTATTCTGAAGACACCACATGGAATCAGGACAGTGGGAGCAGGGTTGCTCCGACAAGACTTGTCCCAGCAGAATGGAGGTTGTTCACTGGATGATGCTGAGGGGGCTGCAGTCGTTGCTATGCTGTAATAATCCACACAGAGTATAGAATACATGCAACCACTCCTCAGATTGGCAGAATACATTTAATCTTTTTTTATAGTCACGCATGACCTTTAAAACCTCAACCTCCTCATAATACAACAGTTGTTGCACAAGCACATATACACAGACACATGCACATACAGGTTTTTCCCACATATTATTATCATTTGGAGGGTTTTTCTTTTTTGGTTGTAAAGTAATATCATTTTAAAATCGATTAGCCGATTGATGATTCCATCGACTATTGGTATAATCGGATGAATGTCTTCAACTGTTCTGTATGTAAATGCTTGAAGGTGTTGTGATTTTGGTTGTGTAAAGCACATTGAGCCACCTTGAAATGAAATACTGTATGTGAATCAAGTTTGCACATGCTGTAATCTATTGCAGAATGGTGCACTCGAATTGACCATGATATATTGCACATTTTGATGTGTCTTTAATTGAACAAAACAATATTAAGACAATTACAACTACTTTAAATTGAAGTAAATTTCATGAATCAATTTTTATGAGGCCCCCTCAATTTTTTTGGGGGGGGCACCCAGGCAATTGACTGTTTTTGCCTAATAGGTTTGCCCTGATTTGCACAATACTTGTCTTGTGAAAGGGGCAACCAAGTGTACTCCATAATGCACTCATTAATATTACAAAAGGTTCCAGTGGTTTAGCTGCAAATAGAAATACAAAATTTTTACAGCTACCATTTTGGAAATCCTAATTGCACCTGTATATCCCTGAGGTCCATTATTTATGAATAAGGCTCCCTCTGTGGGTGTCCTGCTTTTGCTTTAAGCCCTCCACTCCCCCATTTCTTACAAAACCTAATTTATCCTCATGGAACATGCTGAATGTACAGTATATGTACTATATATATATAGGAAATGGCCCCTAAGTAGAGAAAATAAACATCCATGCATAATGGTCATTCTTTGCTAAACTATATGGCAAAAGTCAGATTGGATCATCTCACATGCCAGACAGCTCTTATAATTATAAGGTACAGATCAGTATGTTGTCTAAAAAGATGCTCATGCAAGCCAGCTCAGTATAAAAAGAGCGTAGTCTACGTTAGAAATGTTCGAAGAGACATCTTAAATTGGATTATTTGCATGTCTGACATATTGTGAACAATGTGATTTGTCAAAGTGACATCACATTGCAGAGCATTCACGATTTATGTTAATGAATGTGCAACTCAGTGAAGCTCTGAAGACAAATGTCTAGAGGCATATTTAAAAGGCTATAAGCAAGCAGATGTTTTATGATTCATTTGGTAATTGTGTCTAAAACTGTTCTTGTGGAACTGGTTCAATGAACTACTTTGTATCTTGCATCTCAAATAAATGCAAAATGTACATGACATTGTCAAACTTAATTAGAGTACCGGTACCTGTATATACTTTTCTTTAAAATGTTCAAAGATTTGTACATTTTAAAGTACAATCAAATACTCCAAAAAAAAAGACAAAATATTACTGCAGTTTACTGGGTCACTTATAGTAGTTGTGACATTTTTCTTTGCTTGTGGATACATGACTGTACAGGTATTGTCTCTCGTGGCCAAGGAATTTGTTGTCACCGAAGAGGCTGCAATTAATTCATCAGGGTGCACAAACGATTTAATTGTTTACATTCTGTTTAGTTGCAGTTTTAAAAAATAAAAATAAATAAATGAATACAAATAATATTCAACAATGATTTTGCTAAATGTGCTTTTGAAGAAATTTACACAACGCCCCCAAATACAGTACCGCATATATTGTCCTTCAAAATGCCAGTGTTTACGCATGCGTAATGTGGGTCTGATAGATCACATGACTCGTTCATAAGCCTACATAATCACGTGACTGGGTGTCTTCCGGGGTCTGTGCTGCGGCTTGTCCGGTGAGTTTTTAACGCTTTGCGGCTGTTTTACATCTGTACTTAACTATACGTGTTGTTAAAAAAAACATTGCACTGAAAACATTTCCTAATATTAGACGGTTAGAATGTCCATAATTGGTTGTTTGGCTCTTTTAAAAGGTTACTTTTTACGCGATTTCTCTGTTGATAACGAAGTTTTGCTCTCAATTATCCCTGGTTTAAAATGAGTGTACCGTGACGACGAATGGTTCGTAACTCAACAATTCAGACCAGTTTACATCTTTTCAATAGAGGTTTTCATGTGTGGAGATCATTCCAGAATTATAAGCACCGCCATTTTTGGCAAAGTGGACCACTTATTATATCAATTTAATTATGTTCTCAAGAAAAATGGGCAATAAACCCACATACAGAAAGATCGGTTAACTGTACACTTTTTATGAGGTATCTGTCATTTATATTTTGCTGTACCTGGAGCAACCCTGATTTTGATACTGAGGCACCGATAAACATGTTTAAAAAAATAATTAGGGAACTGACAACAACATTAATTAAATATTTTTGAAAACAAAATGGTGTTTGCATTTAGTCAATATGTTAGGAATTTAGGAAGTTATGTATTTTAAAAGCTTCAAAGAGCAGGCAAAAATGAAGGTACGGTCACTTTCTCCATTGGTACATTGGCCAATGACTTGGCCAATTGGCCAATGAGTGTCTGCAAAGCGGTGTGAGGCTGTTAGGAACAAGTCAGAGCAAAGAAAGCATTTTGAGTCGCGATGCGCTTAGGGAATGGCATGTGCCGTGAAAGCCAGTTATGTCTGTTATTTGTTTGGCTACAGGAGAGTCCCACACCATCACCGAATGCTCATTTAATATTAGTATTAGTCCAATCTTAACAAGAGGGTTGCAAATTCAATACTAAAGGACTAGTTTTTGCTCAAGAGTAGATGCAAAGCTATGTTAGCTGCTGGTCAAAACTAGGCTAGGTTCACACTGCAGGTACATCTGACCCAGATCGGATGTTGTCGCCTATGTGCGACCTGCATCTGATTTTATTTTATTTTTTTAATGACCATTATTATTTTTTAAATGACAGTCTGACGGCTCAATTCAGAATTTTTTCTAATCCGACCTGGGCCACTTTCATATGTGGTCGTAGATCAGATAGATACATATGGATGTCTTTTTTTTTTTTGCAATGGGACTGCAGTCTGAATGACCAAGTCGCATATGTCTAACCTATATGTCACCAGAAGCCCAAGGTGCGCTCCAAGCAGGCAGGGGAAAAAGCGCTTGGGAGTGAGATTGACTATTTGATTGTCCA
Organism: Hippocampus guttulatus; assembly: GCF_054856545.1. Classification (NCBI taxonomy): domain Eukaryota; kingdom Metazoa; phylum Chordata; class Actinopteri; order Syngnathiformes; family Syngnathidae; genus Hippocampus; species Hippocampus guttulatus. Next base: position 15,425,063 of record NC_141263.1, read on the forward strand.
CGAATCTGCAGTTGGATTGAATAGCAGTGTTATTTTACTCTCTATAGTTGACTTTAATTTCCCCCCACTTGAAACATGAAGCATCAAGTGGACATTTGTGGTGATAGTAGCAATTCACCTACACAGACAGACGGTTCATTTATTACGCACGGCAATGACATGACGTCATCTTTTGTAGAGATCTCCGGAAATCAAAAGCCTCTCCCCATTTCCCTAAAAATATTTATACCTCCTCTCGCATCCCTCCTCTGGAGATGATTAAAAAGATGAGCCGATACTCACTGGACCCCATTTACTTATGTAAACACGACATTGTGAGTGACGTTGTCTCTTCTTCTGCGCATGCGAGTCACTTCGGGGATGCACTAGACAGACTGAGCTCGTATTTGATACGTAATTTGAGATTTTGTTCTGGTCCGATGAAACCAAGGTAGAAATTCCTGGCCATAAACACAACCTGGGTTCATCGTAAATGCCAAGATGATTTATCTTGGTCACTTTTTTGTCATTTGGACTTGGGTTTATGTAGACTTTTTGTGTCCACCACATTTTGTGTCTTTTTGATTTGACCAAACACCTTTGTCTACCACAGCAGGTTATGAGGATGATTTCAGGCAATGGAACGAGGAAGAAAGTCTGCAGGCAGCAACTGCAAGTGAGCAGCGTTTCATCTTGTGATGCTGACGCATCGACTGAGATTAAAAGCCTATTCAGTAAATTTAGAACCTATCTCAAGCCGTCCAATGAGGAATGGCGCAGCCCTAGTGCCAATGTCGCCCTCAGACCACACGCAAAAGTAGAAAACTGCCGCCTTCAGGCCCTAAAGGTGTCCCTCAATGCTGTGAAGAACCAGCTCAGTGACAAGAACATCGAAGTGTGGCATAACCACACCAACTCCACCAACCGGGCTGGGAAGGTCATCGCCACAGTGCGCTCTGCCGCCAACGCGGAAATCTGCACTCAGGCATGGTGTAAGTTCTATGAGATCTTGGGAACATTTAATCTTCTTTCTGAGGAGGCACTGCACTCTGGGGAGCTCAACACTGTTCACCTATGCGAAGCTCCCGGGGCTTTTATAAGCGCCTTGAACCACTACGTCAAAACGTGCGAACGCACGCGCTATTGCGACTGGAGCTGGGCCGCCAACACGCTCAACCCGTACCATGAGGCCAACACGGGTGGCACGACCATCGCGGATGATCGGTTAATCGCCAACACTCTGCCGTGGTGGTTTTTCGGGTCCGACAACACTGGCGACATCATGCTCCAAAAGCACCTACTGGAGCTGCAGACGTTTGTGGCAAACATGCGGCGAGTGGATCTGGTGACGGCGGATGGGAGCTTCGACTGTCAGGAGAACCCTGATGAGCAGGAGGCGCTGGTGTCGCCGCTGCATTATTGCGAGGTGACCGCCGCGCTGCTGCTCCTCAGCTGTGGCGGCTCCTTCGTACTCAAAATGTTCACTCTGTACGAACACTCCTCCGTCTGTTTGCTCTACCTGCTCAACTGCTGCTTCCATTCCGTGAGCGTCTTCAAACCGGCCACAAGCAAGGCGGGCAATTCCGAGGTTTACGTCGTGTGCCTCCACTACGATCACAAGGAGGCCGTGAGGCCTCTGCTCTCCAAGCTCATCCGAAATTACGGACCGCATCTGGCGGAGAGAGAGGCGCTCTTCCCGGAATCCTCGATCCCGCCATCGTTCCTCGCACAGCATGAAGAGCTGTGCACATACTTTCATACCCTGCAGGTGGAGACCATCACAGAAAACTTGAGATTGTTTGAAGGAATGAGCACCGAGCAGAGGGAGAGGCTCGACTACATAAGGGATTGTGCCGCTCAGGAATACTTGCAACGTTTCCAGGTAGGAAGTCGCATCATTTTACTGCAGCGCTCCAAATATTTTTAAAAATTGATTAGTTTGTTGATATATGAATGAATCGGATTTTTTAAAATAGTTTTAATTTCCATCGCTATATACAAATCAGGAAAAAAAAAAAGCGTAAACGTGAATAAAAATCAAGTGCTGGTCTGTAACATGTCAGGAAATAGGTTAAAGTGTTGATCATTGTTTTTCAAAGTAAAAGCAGATGTTTGCAAATGTTTTATTTTGATTCTACGCAAAAATAATTAGTCTGCTTTCATGAAGGACGACAGAAGTAGGCACTACAACAGAGAATATTGAGTGTTTTATTATTTCTGTTTACTACACAGTAGGTGTCAGGGTTCACTCTGGATGAATTTCTGTCTCCGTGCTCAGGTGAGATTCCTTCCCCGGAGTCGCTGGATCTCCCGCAGCGCCATCAGCCCCGCCTACTGCCACGGCTCGGTGGGCCGACCTCTGGGACCGAAGAAGCAAGCGGCAGGCTCCTTCAACGAGCGCCGGGAATTGCAGACCCTCAGCTGGAAGGAGCGCGTCGAAAGAAGTTGCCATGCCGACTGGATACAGCGGCACTGCCGTGAGACAGATGGGACGGACTGCGTGCTGCGAGGACCCCTGTCCGGGTGTCACGTGGATTCCTGGTACATTGTCGTCGGCGCAGTACTGCCCGTGGTCAGAAACTCTGCGTTCTGTGCTGGAGTCTTGTTAAACTATCTGACTGAAGCACAGCTGGCGTCAGCTCAGAGAGACTTGAATCAAGTGCTTCCGTGTGACGCATGCCACACGGTTAGCGCCGCGTCCATCTTGTCAGACGTTGCGGGTCTTTGCACTGATAATAACGGGACGAAAACGAAAAGGCAGTGTATGGTGTTCGGTAGCCGCTCGGAGTGGGACGCCAGTGGGAGCCAAATCGAAGAGCTGCTTCTCACATTTCCTTCGGAGAGTTTGTATCCTCAAGGAGGCCACGGCGCGTCGCACGACGGAGCGCCGGCGTACCAGCATCTGTTGGTCAGCCGTGTCGTGATGTCCCTGCAGAGGCTGACCTCTGGAGATGCCCTGTTGCTGCTCGTGCCATCCGCGCTCACCCGTGTCTCGGCTGCGTTGGTGCTCTGCTTGCACGCTTGTTTTCGCTCAGTCAAGTTCAGGTGCCCGCCCCCGTCAGGCGGCGTCGGGGCAGTGCTCGTATGTGCTGGCTTTTGCCCTTCAGCTGCGGCCCAAATGCTGCCGGCTTTGACAGAAGTCCAAAACTGTATCGGTGAATTGCTGAAAGGCGAGGACTCAAGTCAACGCCAGCGAGCTTGTGATAAACAGGTGCTCCAATTTGTGCCCATGGAGGAACTCCTTAATGGAGGCTTGACTGACTTCCTGCGGACCATGAACGCTGAAATCATGCGACACACACTGCATTTGCTCATGCAGACATAGAACGGGCGCGACTATACCAGTTAATGCCTTAAGAAGCGTTATTTTATATTCATATGGATTTTTTTTTTAAATTAAGAATTTCTGTTTTTTGCATCCTTGAGTATTTTTGAGGGTGCTGTCATATGTGGAAATATACTGTATTGTGTTATCAGAAGGCGGTCCGGTGTATGAGTGGTTAGTGCGTCGACATCACAGTGCAGAGGTACTGGGTTCGATTCCAGCTCTGGCCTTCCTGTGTAGAGTTTGCATGTTCTCCCGGTGCCTGTGTGGGTTTTCTCTGGGTTCTCCGGTTTCCTCCCACGTTCCAAAAACATGCTTGACAGGTTGATGGAAATACTCTAAATTGTCCCTGGGTGTGAGTGTGAGCGTGGATGGTTGTTCATCTCTGTGTGCCCTGCGATTAGCTGGCACCCGGTTCAGGGTGTCCCCCGCCTACTGCCTGAAGATAGCTGGGATGGGCTCCAGCACCCCCCGCGACCCATGTGAGGATAAGCAGATCAGAAAATGGATGGATGGATTTGTGTCATCAGATTCAGAATCTGATTTACTAATACTGAATGTTATTACCCTCAAAACATAAAGCAGCGTCTTTTTAGTTTAAAAAAAAAAAAGGAAATCAGCCTTCAGCTGCTGATTCAACATTCATGTTAAAATTCTGCAAAATATCACTTGTCGGTCACCAGGAGAAAGAAGCCTGGCCAAAGCAATCATTGGAGCCGTCATCCAACGTAAGCCAACAAAGGAAGTTTATATGATTGACTGGCATTGGAACCTGCTGCCTCGACTGCTTTGGTCTGGTGAATCTCAAGTTAGGTTTTGAAGCTGAATGGTGAATTTGATTGCAGCTGGATTTTGATTGTTTTTTTTTTCTCCCTCTTTAAGATGAAAGTGTTTATAGAATATTTTGATGGTAATAAAATTCAGTCTTAGTGATTCAAAATCTGTCGGCATAGATTTACTTAAATAATCACGTTACATATTACGCAGAATGGGTCCCAATTACCTGGAGCAATAAACCTTAAAGCTCTGAATTTTTTTTTTTTTTTTTTTTGTCATATTTGCTGAGACTGTCAGTATAAACCTGACAATAGTACATTTGTAAAATACGCGAGGGGGGAAAAGATCATCCCACTACGGCTCCATCGTTTACCCTTAAATTGATTATTAAGACACCACTGTGCCTGGGTAAGAATAACCAACCGGACAGAAAGCGTAACCGACAAGGTTACATTTGTAGGTCTCTCATTGGTCATTGACAAGCCACACCCCCTGCAGCCTTATGCTGACATGTTAGTTTGGGATCAGTGAAGTGAGGTTTCATTCAAATCTTCCTAAGTGTTTTAAAACGGCAAATTCCTTTACATAGAACTGCAGAAGTTGTTCCTGCATACGACTTTCTTTTTCTTTGAAGTTGTGGGCTTTTCTTTCTCTCTCTCATTATTTGCACTTTCCCCTCCAGCTCTTGAAATGAATGTTTTTTTAATAAATTTTTGATAGCTTGTAAGTTTCGTTTTTCCCCATATGTGACCTAGACGAGCGGTCAACAGAGCAGTTACCTTTTTCAGACTTTATTTTTCTTCCACTCATTTGTGGTTGGGAACGCTGTGACAAATGATTGACACCTCCTAAGTCATGCCTTCTGTCTCTGATAGGTTGTTTTTCCTCGGGCGTGCTTGTTTCTTGCATATCAAATTAGAGGCACAAAATGGGGCCATCAACAGCAATTTCTTTTTATGGATCATATTTATAATTTATGAATTACTTTCAAGTAATAATGACTGTTTTAACAAATGTGACAAAAATAATTTAGATGGTCTTCTGTGATAGTTGGGGTTTCCCCCAAAGACTTGACATTGTTTCAAACCTTTGGGTAACTATTTCATCGGCAAACTCGGTTAATTTATTTTTAACCTGCCTTTTTGAAATACTATATTTATTTCTAATATAAATTGTGAGACAGAGCTGAGACGTCAAAGAACAAATTGTTAAGCGTAAAGAAGGCAGAATGTTAGTTTGTTGTCATGTTCTCCCGGATTGTCGCAGTCCAAATTAAACTATTCATCTTGCCATTGTATGTTTATTTTTTGTGGGTGGGATAAACAACAACAAAATGAAAACATTTCGAAAATAAACGGATGTGGCTCTTGAGCCGATCGTTAGGTACTTCAACTCAGTGAAGATCCTTTCAATATGCTTTTAATTCAAATGTGTCAAAAAAGGCTATATAGTGGAATGATTGTCCTCAAATTCTCATCCTCAGATGATTCTCCATTGTGAGACAAATAAAGGTTTTCTGATCTTATCTCCTGCAAGTTTTTTTGCAACTGTCCTTGTCAGTTATAAATTACAATGTATAGCAGCATATTTAGCCGGCAAATACCATATATCTTCATGGACTCAAATAACACACCTCATGTGGCCGCCATCAAAAGCAGCAACATTTTCTTATGTTTTGTTTTATTTACGATTTGTAAGAGCTTCTCCATGTCAAAAGCTAAAGGATTAGACATGCATGCATCAAATTCTTTTGCATCCGTACGGCACACAACTGAAAGTTGCTTTCAGTATAACTCATGCATAGCTGTAGTCACTAGGGGTTTTTAGGGGAGATTTGAACAACCAAAATGTCCCCCGTGCAGAGTGTCGAGCCTCCTGTCAGTCACAGATGGCTAGTGAGCCACTATGGCTTACCCTAGAGTGCTGGTCGTCTCCAGCAAATGCATTATTTCGTCCCAGGACGCGCTGATGCTTTTTTTGTCTTTTGGCCATTGTTACGGTTTGACGCCGGGTTTACCGTTTTATTTCTTCATTTTCAGGAAAGTGATGAATATAGCATGGGTACTTTACAGTGGATAGGAAAGTCTACATACCCATTTTTGAATTGCCAGGATTGTGTGATGTGGAAAAAAAAGAGAAATCATGAAAAAAAAATCTTTTCAATTTTAGGGACCCACAAGTTGCAGCTTGCAGGACCAATATGAGAATTACTGAAATAGAGTATGCAGATAAAAATAAATAACATTTGGACAGAACAGAGGATAAACAATACAGCGAGCAGCATGGAGGAAAAAGAGCAGAGACTATAAGATGGAATGTAGGGAAGTTGAGAGCAGGTTATTAGATGCATATTGATTCTGAACTGAACTGCTCAAAATACCTGGCACAGTTGTATGCATTTATATTGCATTTTTGTCTTGTATTGATGGTTTCTATAATTGCGGCAGCATAGGAGTGCCATCAAGAGGAGAATTGAGAGTCTGGTCGGTCCCCACTGAAGGAAAATACCAAATGCACAGCTCGTCACTGTGTAAAGGTTTGAACACCAGTAAGAAGAGGCTTGGAATAATCCAGTCGGGATTGACGAGGATGGCAAAAACTGCCGCGTGAGAGATAAACAAAAGTTCAAAGTATAACTATTTTTAATCTTGGGAAGTTCCAGAATGGATGTTTTTATGACATTGAGTACATGTATTAATTGTGACATAATGGCGCACGGTGGGGAGAACGCGCCACTGAGCAATCCCGAGCCACCATCCACTATCTGTCACAGCAACACGAGGCACGCCAGCAAGTCCCTCTCTCCTCGTGCAGCTGTTGTCTGACAAAACCTTTTTGTTTCATCGAAGAAAAATGGATCCTGTGAACGGAGCGATGGGAGATCAATCTTCATATTAGGGGAGAAAGATATGAGGCCGGTGCCATCTGGCTTAGGAGATCCACGCAATGCTTTTACATTAAAAGCAGGGCTATAAATGAAATGAACAGCTCTATTTTCACTTGTTTTGAACAGGACCGTAGAATGGCTGCTGAGACAGCAGAGCTTCACAGTTTTACAGTGCAGCTAACATTTGTTTGTTCCAAGGGTCCTTTTACAGTTGTCAAAACTGACTTTAAAGATATCTTTGAATATTCGCATTTCTCATTCATCCAGGTCATCGTATTCTCAGGGTACTGAATTGAATAGGCTGCATCGTGCTGTGATAGTGTTTGACTGTGTTTTGGCTTAGGGCTTTGTTGTTTTCATGCTGTCACCTTTATTGTCTCAGATAGGATCGGGCATGGCCTGATGTCTCTCAGTATACAAGATGGAGTTGCTCAGTGACACGTCAGAAAGTTAAGCTTCCTTGAATCCCTTCTACATCTAGCCCTACTTTCGATTCTTACTTTGTACATTTATATACCGACCCCGCTCTCTTTTATTAATTTGTATTTTTGTATATAAATGCCCAATTCCAATACCCTACACTACACCCTACAGTCCTCATTGAAGTGTACACGTAGTGGAAGTGCACATAGTGTTCCAGAGCGCGAAAGAAAGAGAAAGAAAGAAAATTGCAAAAGCAAGCGAAAGAAAATTGCAGAATTGTGACAGTGTGTGTGTGATTTACAACACATTCCAGATTTGAAGGTAAAAACTACTTTGTGTTGCTGCTATAAATGATAGCTGATGAACTCAGCTATTTTCCATAGTGTTGTGAGAAATGTGAAAATAGAAGGCACTAAAAAGCCTCTTTAAAAGCCATAATCCAAAGAAGCGGGAATGGTGTGCTGCTGTATCATCTGTGGTAACACAGTCCTGCATTTAAACCGATAGATAATGTCACACACTCTTCTGTATGTTAATCCCTAAGACTCCCGTATGAAAAATAAGGACAGTAGATGAGGCTCGTTCAATACAATTCAACCAATCCCAATATCGTATGTGTTTATAAACATACCTGTCAACTCATACGGTTTAGCCATAGTTCATACGGATTTTGTGGTGAATCTTACGTATATGGCCGCATCGCACAAATCATACGGATTCTGAAAATTTCTGTCTACTCGAATGCTTTCATTTCCGGTAACTTTCCAGTAAATCACGTGGTTCCTAGTTGAAAACAGCAGAGTATTCATTGCATACTTCGGTAGTGTACAAGCAAGTTCTACAAGGAAACAAATATATCATTCATGTTGCGCAATGGAACCAACAAGAAAGAGAAGTAAAACAAAGCACAGTGGAAGGTTTCTTCAAGAATGGATATCGCAGTTTAATGGCGCAATAATGCCTGGTAAGACTGATCGCTTGCACCAGAAACACTGACAGCATTATTGCAGTGCAAAGTAAATATGAATGGATGCTGTAACTTCGAGCCGATGGGTCAGCATTTGGAGTTGGTGAAAAAAGTAACGCAGGAATACAACTCTGAACACCGTAATGCCACTAAGTTGAATGATGATTAGACATTAACCAGACATTGTATTATGGAGATCTACAATAAATATCATTGAAAATTTCATGGGTTTTTTTCTGCCGTTATTTTGACATATAAAATGCTTTGGTATGTTATAAGGATTTTTTGCCCTTTATAAGGATTTTTTTGGTAGTTTATACAGGTTGGCGCTCCGAAACGTTGACAGGTATGTATAAAGAGCATCATTCTTGGAATCTGAAGGCTGTGGTTACAGCTTAATGTATGCAGTGGGGCAAACGGGGGACTGAAAGTCATCAATCTGTCAATGTGACGGATATTTTCTGTTCATAGACAGCAACAAGCAATTAACCTCTGACACCTGACCTGAATCGAAGAGTCAATTGGTGGAAATATTGCAGTTAAGTGCCGTGTTTCCCCGACCAGGTTTGTGGCCTCTGTATTAAATCATGTTGGATGATATCAGATTGACGTCAACGTTTTCTGGGTTTGTCTTCATAAAGCGCTAATTGGTTGAACTCTCCTCGGGCCTTCTTGCTTGGCACGACAAGGCGTGTCATGAAACTCAGGCATTCGCTGGCCTCATGGCTGACACTGACTAAATGTGTGGCTCAGCTGTATGAAAGAATCCCACAAGGCTTTAAGCTAATTGTATAAACTATATCATATGTTATCTGTATCATGTCATGGTCATTTTGTCACATCATTGACCCCAAAACCAAACAAACTGATTACAATGAGTTTGATGGATATCTTAAATTAATTAATGAATCAATGACTTATTTCACCTGAGACATTTCAGACACCTTTTGTAGGAATGCTTTGGGAGGAGGCTCCTGATTGTACTCCAGTGCACTAAACAAGGCCAAGCATGCCTATTAGAAAACCGATTCCATTTGCTTTTGGTATTCCTGGTATACGAACGACCTAATCAATACGTTCAAACGACTTTATCAATACATTCAAATGACTTCGCAGTATGTTCAAACAACTTAAGCAACTTGTTCGAACGACTTTACAGAAGGTTCGAATGACAGCCCAGTCAAAAATGTTTATTCCACATTGGCAGTTCCACACTTGTACCTGCTTGTACTTTGAATCTGTTTTGCATTTTATCTCATGAAACCATGACGGTGGATGGTCTGGCCAACAGAGACTTCTCAACCATGTTATTCGCTTCCAATGGTGTGGAAGTAATAAAAGTGAGTTTTTGCTCAGTGGGACACAGATCTGACAGTCATCCGCATAGCAGTGGAAGGAAATACCATGTTTCCTTAAGATGGAACCCAATGGGAGCAGATACAGTGAGAGCAGCAGAGGCCCCAGAATTGAGCCATGTGGAACACTGCATGATACTGGGGCAGTACGTGACTCAGAGCAGGCTAACACAAAAGGTTCTGTCAGCTAAATAAGACCTAAACCACGCAAGGGCACTACCGCCAATGTCCACCAAGTGCTGCAAACAAGTTAACAGAATACTGTGATCCACTGTATCAAATGCTGCAGTTGAATCCAATAAAACCAGACACACATAGTCTCCAGTGTCATTTGCCAGGAAGGTGTCATTAGAAACGCGTAACAGTGAGTAACTTGTTGTATTACTTTGTTACTGCCTAAACATATCTTACTGTAACACGTTACCCCAACACTGCTGGTAGGTTAGCCAATGTAGTGCCGTGTCCAGTAAATCTATAGTATGAAGCAAATAGAGGAATGTATGTCTAAAATTACTTGTCTATTTTTCCTCACCATGTCTAATTGTGCTGCAGTTAGACAATGGGTGTTGAGCTTTGTCATGTTTGTTTGGTCACATGGTAGCTCATTAGATAGGCCCTGGATTGGATTTCTTTTCATTTGATTACCGGTAATTTATATCTCCATTTGCAACACGGTGACTCATTCCATTGACAGCACTTTCTGTCGTCCACATTACGAAGCAGGCAAATCAATAGCTGATAGAGTAACTCCTTACATCCGTATTTTTCTCGCATTCTCCTCACAGGCATGTCAATGACCTCGCATGAACCTCTATATTGAACTGAGGTGATTGCAAGGACAGTGGTGGATGAGAGACCACAAATCAGGCTACCGATTCGCTTGTTTTCGTCGTTCAATTTTCGTAGCGTGCACTCACGTACAGTACACGGAAAGCACATTTACTGGACTTTATGTTTATGTGCTTGTCATCCCTCGGGGCATTTGTTTTGGGTGGAGCTTGGCAAACGTCAATTATTCATCTTACTTCTTGGTATTAGGTGCGCGGTGTGTGGGAGTTGGGAGATGCGACACCTTCCTGAATACAAATGTACCTTTCCCATCTTCGGTTCGATTAAATACAATAATGTAGCATGAATTATCGATATTTTTGTCTGATTGGTTGTCAGAGAGGTGTTAACCTAACAACATATTGCATATTTTGACCCTAATATTCCTATGCAATCCAAATCCCAACAAATTTTAGTCATGGTACAGATCAGTAGTCAGTCACCAGCGCTTGCAAACATTCTGAACAGGTCTGCTGTATCTTTTATTGCAATGTGAATGATCAGTCAGCTTTACCACCCGTTACTCAAGAGCACAGCGATCGGGCACACCTGACTGAGTCCATGACCAAAAAAAGGGTATTCCGAAAGTTTATGGAAAAAGATGACCTACTGAGAGGCGCCAGTTCAATTGTTCTCTACCTTTTAGACTTCTATCTGTTATCTTGTTGCCATATTGTGTGGTAGAACCCCACAATTGTTGCATCATGGCAGCAAATAATCACTTCTTGTCTCTGGTGACTTTACTATGAGAGGTCAGGTTGTTTTTTGCACATCAGAGATGTGCACTCTGGAGGTTTAACAACGTAATTGTTCCCTGCAGAGGGAAGGGCCGAAGGACAACGATCCCTGCCTGCATTCGGGGAATCATATTGCTCGTAGGTGGTTAGCACACTCGACTGTCAGCAAAAGCCCTTTGCAGATCATACTGTGTGTGGTTATGTCTCGTGCGCAGGATTATGATAGCGTTCTTTTTTTTTTTTTTTAACAGTTCATGAGTGTATTTTGGTCTAAAGCTTGTTTACATTGCGTTTTTGTTGATAATTATTGAGTGACATGGACTGTAATCTTGCTTTTTAAGATTGCAGAAAGCACGGTTATATGTTACTTTTATAATGTACATCTTTGGACATGCTTATTGATGTATATTGTGAGATATACTGTAAGTTAGGTTTGTTAGTTTGGAGGAAAAAAAAGGATTTCTTTCCTGTAAACATATAAAGGGATCACTGCATGCATGTTACACTGTCCAATCTCTGTGTTATCCCTTGCTCTTGCTCTTCATATAGTCAAGGTTTTGAATTGTGTTTCCATTATTTTGAATGTGTAGTTGGCGACACGCTATTGTATTTAACACAGTACATTTGAAAGCAGAAGGGTGAAAACAGGACGTATTTGAAGCTCATACTCATTTGTGAGAGAATATGAACGTTAAAGCCTATCCCGTTCGGTGTTCTACGCGCCCAGAAAGCAACGGCTGTTGGTTTATTTTATAATGTACACGATCGTAAAGCGTCGCTGTAATCAGTTGCCGCGAAAAAATGACATAACTGGGAGAACGGATTGGAAACTGTGTTTTGCTTTATCAGTTTCCAGCATTCTCCCTGAGTCCAACTACTTGTTATCAGTCTGCATTGTGTCGCCAATGAAATGGCTGATTACTGCAATGAGGCAATCTGTCACTCTCACTTACACAAATGGTACACTCCCACTCTGATTGCTGCTCCAGCGCATTAATGCCGGAGCAAATGTCTCTGGCACTCAAGCCCACAAAGCCTAATTTGATCTGTGTGCACACTTCCACACAAGTAAACCCACTCTGGGATTTTCATTCTACCCAACAATATGCACATTGGGGGTATTTATTGCCTATCTGAGCATATAATTATGCAATTTTAGATGGTGTGCACCAGAAAAAGATGACTGTGGTGTGTGTGTGTGTTTGTTATTGTGTGATGCTTCTCAGCCGACTTTCCTCATTATCTGCGTGATGAGACTAGCATGAAGAAGAAGCGAAAGGAGGGATTAAAGGCCTCCTGGTAATTAGCAAACGCATTAATTTGAACTACTCTGGAGTTAAAAGATGTCCGGCGGGTGAGACAAACAATCCCTTGGGTCACATCCTGGCTTGATTGGACGTCCTCCTGGCTATCCAGAAGACGGATTGCCTGCTGGATTGAATGTGCCTTTATGGGCCCTGAACATGAATGTTTTAAATAGCAGGCAGCGGCATGTCTGTAAGTGCTCGGCGCCTGAAACTTGTTTCTTGCACATCTGTTTTGTGCGATGCTCTCTTGTAACCGTTTCTTTCGGCCGTTTCCCTGACACTTGATTGATTAAGGTCACTAAACATTGGTGTTACTTTTGCGCCAAGTCCTTTGTTTTCTGGGATATCAGTGTCCAGTAAAGATATCTCCCGGAGTAGCGCTAAATTTGGCTTCAGATGCGAGGGAGACAAAAACTTTAACCCTTTCAGGGACAGCGGTTACTACCGTGGACAGCTTATCATGTTATCAGGTTACTGGGTGTATAAAAGTGTTAAATACGCCCATTAGCCACATTTAATAAACCAGTACAATCTCACGAGATCCATTGCAGGAGTATAAATTGGGATTTATAAATATATTCCCTCACTGACAAATATATATTTATTCAGTCATGCTTTTACCGTGGTTGTAATTTCCATTGGTTTAAACATTCACTGCGAGCTATGTTATGTAATAACCACTAAATAATGGATGCAGATGTTAGCTTCGTGGTCTGTGATTGCCACAGTCAGGATTGTTTATTGATTGATGATGGCACGGAAATATCAGGGATAAACACGGTAGCATTGTAAGGACCCATCCCAAATTAATTCCTCTCACCCCATAAGTTGTTTTTCTAACACATCTGTTCTTAAAGCCGTGGTTGAGTTGCAGTGTAACATCCGAGAAAATTAATCTGGGAATGCGGATGCTTGTTCTTGAAGTTAAACATTCATGTTCGCTATTTACAGGGTTTCCCAAAAGGCGAGTGCAAAATTGCTGCCCAGCAAGAGCTTTTTTTTTTTTCCTGACTGCAGTTCAGCACCAGTACGAGAAGCTTTATAGTCGTGCACACTGCTTCAACCCGAAGTACAATTGACTTCAGGTCAGTGAACATCGTCATCTGCTGCTTTAGGTCGATGTCAGTAAAGCGTTAGCACTTTTCGAAGAATCCGCGAAACGGCGCTTCTGTTGATGCTTATAGTTCTGGACTGACATTTTCTAAATTTGCACAAATGACTTCTCTGGGAGTTCAGTGTTTACTGCAAAAGTGGTAAGAGCAGGCCTTTTCCCTTGATATCAAGAACAGATCGTGTTTTAAGAAACTGGATCTGAAACTGGACATTTTAAAGCTTTAACTTTGCAAAACAATTTCACATGTTGCATCAGCTCTTGCACCAATCACCCACTTGTCCATTCCGCTGGCAACGCATGATTGTGATTTATATCTTCAGGTTTTGCCCCCAGGACATACGCGGGCGGCACAGCCAAGTGAATCACATGGACACATATCTGACAATGTGCAAATCAGGTAAGCAATCAGGAGGGCATGTGCAATTGATTTCATCCATCCATTTTCTATACCACTTATTAGGGTAGTAGCGGGTGAGGTGGAGTCTAACCCAGCTGAATTTGACCATTCACATTCACATATACAGTACTCTAAGAATCTTCTTTGAACCTCAACTAACATGCATGTTTTGGGAAGAAACCCGGGTAAGCATGGGTAGAATATGTCAACACAGGAAGCCCGGAGCTCTGATTCGAACCGCCGAGCTTGAAACTGTAAGGCAAATGCGCGAAACGATTTCAGCAGAAAGCAGTGAAGCAGGATGGTGACCCATGATTGAAAAGGACAAACATCCAAACACAGAAATACAAAATGAAACCACTCGCAAGATGCATGGAGCAGATGTGGGAAAAATGTCTCTTGTACATTGTACTGTTTTGTTTGATGTGAGGACAAGCAGTTTGTAAAATGGATGGATGGGTGGAAAAATGTGGTGGTTTTTTTCAGTCTTGAGCGGATTAATGAATTTTCAATTCCTTTTAATGGCGTAAAATGTATTTGTTATACAATTAAGTTTTAGTCTTTGCACGGCGCAAAGAACAGCAAAGGCAAACCATTTGTTATCCATGTTTGTTTATTATGTCAACTGACACTTTGTCGAGCGTTAGCGAGAATTTGATTAATTTAATTAGCATCACTTGGTTTGACAAATCATGTTAATCCGTGATCACTTTAATTAGGCAGAGTAGTTAATTGGTGTTGTCAGTCTTTCGGTTGTCATTAAAATATCTTCTCAAAACAGATGCATACTGTCTTTTCAAAATTGGCAATGGCTGGTAAAATTGTGTCGTGTGTCCCCATGTGACTTATTGTCACCTCTGAACTTTGCCGCTTGTTGTGATAATGAGGAATACGTTATTGAGAAGACATTCGTTTTAACATAATGTGCTTTTGTTCTGAACACAAAAAGAAGGCATATCAGATATCATACGCGGTGTCCCAGAAAACAAAATGAAAAGAAACCCAAAAAATATCCTTTGGCGACATTTGCTTCATTTTTGGCAGTTTCAAAAAATTGCCTCTATTTGATTTAAACATTAACGTCTGTACAAAAGGAGGCTCATCCTTGGTGGCTATAGCAAAACGTTATTATTAGCTGCTCCGACAATACAAGATTTATAAAACTTTTTTTTTAATGCATGCTGCAATAGGATAGTTCATATATTAAACATACGGTAAATTGTAGTTCTTAAAGAAAAAGTTAGAAATGTTTAAATTGTCATTTTTTTCCCTCTGACTTGAAAGCATAAACTTAAGATACGAGCGCTGTGTGGTGGACTTGAACTCAATTCAACTCACTTCACAATTAACAACACTCTGGTAAACAATTCTGAAAAAAAAACAAAAAAGCAAAAAAACTTTAAACTATTCATTGTCACTCAATATTTAAATTTAATATCAAACTAAACATAAAACAAAGAGAATTGCACATAGCAATTTAAAACAACGAAACAACTGCTTGAAGAAAGGCCCAAATAGTTTCATGCTAGCATGCAATGGCTGCGAACATACACACTGAAGATTAGCATCTAGAGTCAGTTTTAGAACCCTGTTAGCAATGTATGTTTGAATATAAAATGTCCCATAACACATAGAGGTGTGCGATATGAACAAATCCTAGCACTGGTAATTTTACATCCTGTTAACGAAATACATAGTATTTAAAATTACTTGAAGTGCAAATAAATGAAGTGACTGAAAAAAGAAATCTGGGTGAGCACAATTATTTTACTTTATTTCCTCGGTAGCAACGAGGAAAATGTAAATATCTTTCTGCTAAATCTGGTGCAAGCGTCTCTTCATGTCCTTTGATGTTGATTAATGTATGTACAAATTGTCCATGAATTTGAAAACCCCCCCTCAAATAATACAAACAACGTATTGTTATATCGTGCAATCGACTTTTTTTTAAGCACATCTACTATATACATATATTGTTGTATTGCAAAGACAGCCTACAGAAAGACTTGAAATGAAGCATTAAATAATAATGCAATAACTTTTGAATTATTTTACATTCTATTTACCATTAATTTTTTTTGGTACGAGTAAATGTTTTTGATTCCAATCTTTATAAAGTGCAATATTATTTTCCTTATTTTAAAAAACACATTGCAAAACAGTGTTCATAATTTCTGGGTGATGGCCCCTGTGGTTTATTGTTTGTTATTGTAAAGTGTCCTTGGGTGTCTTGAATGGCGCTTATAAATAAAATGTATTATTATGTATTATTATTACTGCATATCATTTCAACCAGCATGGTCATTCACATTTGTTATCACCACTGTACTCATCTGTTCTCACCACTGCTTATTCCTGCCAATCTCATTAAAATGTTTAAATCTGTTTATATATATTCAATCCGCACTGCACAATTAGGTTTTGCCTAATTCGACATAATCCCAAACCCACTTTATTATGCGTGCATTTGAGAAAATGACCATGGATGGTAAAGCTTCGACAACACCTGGCCGCCCTTCAACATTTCATCCTTTAATTTCCGTGTTAATTATGCATATTGTGTAGCATGGGCTCATCTTCATTTTAATAAAGCATTAACTCGATTGCACAATTCTCCGTAGTCAGTGACCTACAACCTGTGTCTGGATTGGCATGCAAGACCAACACAGGCGGTTTCAAATTCAAACTGCAGTCATGCATGTGCACACATATGCATGAATATGTACACGTCTTTGTACAGTACTTGTCTTTGTATTTGATGCAAAGTTGATAATTTAATTTATTTTTTATTTAGCTTTCATCACTCCCAGCCAGGGTTGGGGAGTCACTAATTACCGGTATATGTAATGATATTACGTCATCTACATATTTAGGTGGGTTAAAAATAACTCAATATTTGTGAACAAAATTGCCTAATGTGGGTCAAATATTGTTTTAAGAGTGTATTTACAAAATGTATGTAACTGTAATGTTACTGGGGGAAAACATAATTAGATTAGATTTGATTTGACTTTTTATTAGGTCTCCCATAGGAGAAACTTGTCACGGAGGACATTGCAGTTGCTTTTGGACAATTTAATGATTAAAATGTAGTTACCTTTGGAGAAAATTACCTCAGAAACTCAGATTATCCCCACCACCCAAAATAAATAAATAAAATCCAAGACTTGCAAATCACAGGTTGTGAATGGCTGTCTCTGGTCTTGTACCATTAGGCCGTACTCAATCAACTTGTTATTGTACAACAATCGGCTGCAAGTTTGCGATAATGTCGCAGGCGCCCTAAACTTTTCCGAGTTGGAAATACAGTAAGCGATTCAGACATTCAATAGATAAATGTCCCAACAGCGCAACAATTGTAGGTGCTGTCAACGTTAAAACAGTCAATATAGAGTCATGATATTTTTGTCAATTTTTGCACTGGATAGCCCTCCTGATACAACCCATGCATGTTCCATCACCCCAGACCAGGATGTGAACCCCAATTTCAATGTCTGAAACCCAGTGAGCCATCCAGCCACTACCGACTTTTTCTAAGAATCCATCCATCCATTCATTCTCTGAGCCACTTATGTGTACTCTCAGTTCAGTACGCTTGTCTCAAATCGCTACCAGCTTCAGTCTGCTCAAATCCATTCTTAAAACGAATCTGGTGGGTCACCCAAGCTTGGGTAAATATAACCCAATCTGTTCAAAATCCACATCTACTCAGTGAGATGTTTGGGAAAACAACGCAACATTTTTATTTATTTATTTTTGCATGTGTACACGTACTGTCGATTTCTGCCCTAACAGAAAAACACAAGTAACTCAAATGGAATCTTGTGTTGTGTTTTAGTATATTGCCTGTGTGCCTTATGCTGTATTATTGATGAAAATTTTTAACACTATCAGGGTATTAAAATGTGAAAAACAGTCGAGAACGTTGATTCAAAATGAGTTAAAAAAGTAATCAAAATGTAATCAAATGGAATTAGTTATGTTACTTTTCGGACAGTAATTGAAACACGAGTAGTTGCACGACTATTACATTGTCAAAGGGTAACTTGTAGCTGTAAGGAATTTCATTTCCAAAGCAATCATCCCGCCGCTAGTGCCAGCAAATAGCAAGAGGTTAACGATGCCTGCACTTGGGGAACGCGAGTGTTCATAATCACGTGATCAGGCGCTCCATTAATGAACATGTCCCTCATCTATCCTTGTCCTCTTCCCACATCCCGCGCTGCTCTGGGATTGATCCCATCGCTTTGCCTCCATCATTAAAATGAGAGTAATCAGGCCTCGGCAAACATTCTGTAATTATTGTTCGTACACCTTTCATGTTGCAAGCGCCTATAAATGTGGGTATTCTTTGTCACACGAGCACACATTTGCACATTCAAAATCATAAACGTGGACACTAGCCTGGCCAATTATCTCTGTTTTTGTTTTCTTCGTTTCTCTGATACCAGCGTGCTGCCTGGAGGGAGGAGATAAAGTGTCTTCGTCTTCTTCTTCGGCTTCTGCAGTTTTTTCCCCCCCATCCCTTTCACCCACCCCCACCGCGAGCGCCCATCCTTTACACCAGCTTCCAGAGACCAAACCACGGAACAGAGTTTTTAATGAGAAAGGAGATTAGGAAAAGATAGGAGCTGGGGCTCACACAACAAACAGAACAAAGGCATGTTGATTTAGCAGATATGCGAGAGCGGCCGTTTGGATTTACGTCCTGAGTGGGTTCGATTGAGCGCGGAGAATCAGGCTCTCTGACCCGAGCAGGCCAGGAAGAGTGATGGAGAGTGTGAGAAGAGCGTTGAAGGAGGGTGGAAAGTAGAAGCAAGATGGAGGCAGAGTGTCGGCCCAGCTGCGAGACAGCTCAAATCAAAAGTCAGCAGAGGAGAGAAGCAAGTGAAGTGGAAGACAATGTGCCTATAAATGGAACAGGGGTGATGCATTGAAGGCATAATGGAATCTTCTAGTTTGTCCTCGCCAGATGTTTGGGCCTCTTGGGTGACACAAGGTCAGTTTGGAGGGTGATTGAATGCTGCACTTTCACAACTTTTTTGATGGTTGAACTGCAGTCTGCACCGCTGGTATATCGAATCATTTTTTTCTCATTGAAAGAAATGGAAATGTGTTAGAGGAATCTATGAGCAAAATTGTATCATGTTTAAAGTTTCATTTAATTTGGGCACATCGAAGCGTTTGGGTGCGTATCCAGCACCCCCAAATGCCTGCACACAAAGGCGCCGGCCGTCTGGCCGGGGGACTGTTGAAGTCCACAATTAGCACGTCAATACAGGTGGACAACCACAGGGGAGAAGGCGACACTCGGTCATAAAAGGGGAATGAATAATTCGGGAACAGCGGTTGAGCAACAAAAGACGAGTTGAGAACACCCGTCGCGCCCAGACGACATTGACCATCCGCAAAGTCTACAACATGCTAATTCGATGTAGACCAGCCAGAAAAGGCGCCAATGTACTGGTGGTTCAAGTTGGAAAAACAGGTAACCAATCACTACCGAGGAGCCGGACCGGGGTGCGGCATGCAAACATCGGGGGCAGTGTTTTTCTTGTATTTTGCATATGTTACAATAAAATGTCGAACTCGCGGTGGCGGGACTGAGAGTGTGATCGCGGAGCAACTAACCGTCGTTCGCTCTCAGAGATCCGCTCCCGCCGATATTGAAGACAATTTTCCTGTGTGCCGAGTCATTTCTTTAACTTTGTCCGAGAAAATCTCTGACAAAATGTCATTCATTCATTTGTTCCAGCGACACCCCCCCCCCTCCCAAAAACCAAAACAAAACCAAAACAACACATTTTTTAATGTATTTTTTAGAAAGGAAAATAACACCCTAAAATATTGCACTTTGTACAAGCAAATAGTAATCAGATGTCTCATTAAAATGTGAGGAATTAATGTGCATCATGGTTAATTCATTGTAGCTTCTTCTGGTGTGCGCAACCTGGCCTCCTGGAGGGCAGTATAATATAGTCATACAGACAGGATAAAGACTATATGCTTGCAAGCAGTATTCTGTCTACATGTGTTTCTGCACTGTTTGTGTTCAAATACTCGATGTGTTGCTGAAAGGCGCAAAACACAGCAACTATGCATGCCATTAGGTAGCTTGTCCATGACATTTTGTATTATGTGCTAGCAGTAAGCTAGCAGACATCCCAAATGGCAAAACATTGTTCTAAATACATACCCTGTAATATCATTTGTTTTATAATTACAGTAAAGTTCAACTAGGAGTGGCAATACAATGATTTAACAACAGATTAATATCAATATGCAACATTTGATTTGGTCTCATTTTTTTTATATCCGAAAAACCTGGCATTTGAACAGATGTGACTTTTTATATCCATTGTATCTGTGAGATAATCACATTTGTCTCAAGTTTTTGTAAAAACTCGCATGTAATGAACACGTTTGTGTAAAAGCCGACTGTTAACGCATGTTCTCTGTCTTTATTTGATTAGGGAGAGAGAGAGAGAGAGAGAGGTGCTCTGGCTTGTTTTTCACATCATGAACAACAAAATCATCTCAGCAGGCAGCATCTTGTGCATCCTTTCGTGGCAACTCATAAGCAATGCCCAGGAGAAACCCCCGCCCCACTCCTCCTGCCCTGCAGCGAAAGTGGTCCCTGGCTCCCGTGGGGGTCGGGGTCGGGGGGGGGGGGGGGGCTGCCTTCACGGCCGAAGCGCTCCCTGGTGGCAGGAAGGAGAAGTGCGGCCGACGCGGGGGGGGGGGGGGGGGGGTTTAAAAGCAGCGAGTGAGGAGCGGCAAGCAAAAGCGAGGATCTACACAGGCAAAGTTGATCTTTCATCCAGCTTGCGAGTGCATCCATTCGAAGGAGGAGAAACGAAATGGCAGCCCAGACTCAACAACCTCACCTGCACCTGGCCGAGCTTACCGCAGCTCAGTTCATCGACATCTGGAAACATTTTGATGCAGACGGTCAGTGGCTCTTCTTCTTTTCTCTGCGTTCAAAAGTTCATCACATTAAAATAAATCATTTAATGACTCACTTTGTATTCACATTTCATGCATTGAAGCACAAATGAGTGAAACTTAAGTGAATATTTTTAAAAAATGTTTGCACTCCTGCTGGTGTAAATTGTGGTATTAGATGTTGATTTTTTATTTTTTTCGTCCCTTGATATTTAAATTGGTTTGTGTGCAATTTCAATTCACAAAAAAAGGTTATATGCTAATCTTGCATTTTTTATATGTTAGCCATGGGGAAAGATTAATAGACCATCATTATTTCTTAAGTTTACTGTCCATTTTAAATACCCAGTAGACTTTAAGGTATATTTTTTTGGGCCAATATATGAAAAACAGCTCATAAGAGTTGAATTTAAGAGCTGATTGAGATTTTCTTGATAATCACTAAAATCACTTCACAAGTTCTTATAACTACATGCCAAAAGCAGTGTTTTTGTGTTATTTTTTGTCAGTTAATCACTTGACACAGTTTTAGTGGTATTAGACATTAAAATGAACAAGAAATTGAAGAAAACCCCGGCAGTCTCTTATATATGTAGTATACCACCTAAAGTGGTATACTCCACCTAAATTGGTATACTATAATAGTTTCCGACTATCTTTAATGTTATTTATTTTGTTATTTATTTATTTAGGCGTCTTATAAATGGCTGTTTTACCCTATACTGCTTCATCACCTGAATTTCCCCTTTGGGGATCATTGAAGGATTATTATCTTATTTTATAATGTGGTTAGAATATGCGCTTTGGTCGATAAGGAGTTGTGGGGGTGGGGGTGGGGGGTTTGTCATAATATTTATAAAGAAGCAGAGTAAGTGAAGAGGGAGTGTAAAGGAGAGAGAGAAAGGGAGGGAGAGAGAGAGAGAGAGAGGGAGGGAGAGAGAGCTCACGAGTGACAGCTAGAGAGAAGGGGGATGGGGTAGGTGCATCATGTAAACTGATGGAGGATGGATTTAAATTAAAGAAGGGAAATGAGATGATGGCGCTAAAGTGGAACCATGCAACTCTAATGGGGAAATGGTCCGAAAATGATAAAAGAAGTACAATAAATATATGTTTACAGATGCCTAATGAAAACATCTTTGACTCTTGACTGATCATGACTAATTCTAAGACAAAACACAAATTAATGTCAACGTTAGTCTGTGTTAAAATTAAAACAGGGCTTCTTAAATGCATGTATCACTTTTCTATTGAATAAAAAGTGATCAACAAACCCTGCCAATAGGTAAATACACAATACATGTACAGAAAAGTAAATATCGGTAGGCCAGAGAAAGGCTGAACATCACGAAGCATCTTTGCCACCCTTACCATATTCATTTTTCAGTTTTAATTGAAGGATAATCTCCAGTCATTCCAAAAAACAACAACAACAAAATCCATGACCTCTACTGTTACACCAAACCGTAACCTAATTCTGCGGTAGTATTAAAGCTCACCGATACAGCTTTGTCTGATAACATCCAGTTGCTTTCATACACGGATGGGTAGTGCTGAAGGCTCAACAGGACCCCCTAAACCTCCCCTAATCTTCTTACACATTCCATGAATCTAATAGTCTTTTGAAAATTTGTTGACAGACTTGTGTCAATCTGCCCTTCGATCAAGAATGAGTTGAATCAAGGCCCGATTGGCATCCAGCGGACTCATAAATCCAATTTTAATTCTTTATTGAGACAAGACCAACATAGCTTACAAAATGGTCTGAAGCCAGGTCTGAGCAACATAATGTAATGGGTGACTCACTGTTGCAGGGTTCAGTATGAGCCCTTTTTACAATGATATTTCCCCAAAATGTTGAAATTACAAACAATGGAGAAGTCAATCTAGAAAAGCATGTTTGCATTCTGGATAAAACCAAAAGCAGAGTGTATCCAGATCAAGGCTCACGTGACCCTAAACAACAAAATACTGGACACGATCATATACAGTGTACAGTGGTACCTTGACTTATGAATAACATTACTTTCAAATTTTTTTGAGACACGAACCTCAACTGATTCTTTAGCTCATACACACACACACACACACGCACACACAAATCTGCTAGCCTAATGCTAACAGACAATGGATTGGAAAACACCATGGATGGGAAAACAAACCTTGCATTGTATTTGTGGTGTTCTAACCCGTTAGGTCACGTATAAGTAATGGATATTTGAACACAAATGGTGGTGCAACACATGTAGACAGACAATAAAATAATACCCATAGGCATATATTCATTATTCTCTGTGAAAAACAACTCTTTTTGCTATATATATATATATATATATATATATATATATATATAGAGAGAGAGAGATTATAGCGTTTCCTGATAGGCAAGTTGTGCACACTGGAAAAGGAAAAACAATCCTTTATATTCTATACTTCCTAAACCAACTCCATTTGGAATGACCCTTGAAATGACAATGACTACAAATTAATTTAAATATTTTGCTAATCACACGTGGACTGTACTTTAGTGGTTGCATCACTTTCCATGAGGACACTTCCTCATTGGGGGACAGATAAAAATGTTAAAAGCTTCTTCACTTGGTGGGAAGAACAAATTACATCTTTTTGACTGATAGAGTGCGGCTTGCAGAAGATCAATGCAAACTAGATTCACCATAAATCAACAGCCGGGCTTTAAACTAGCTCCAGTGCGCACAAGATTCATTACAAGGGCAGTTTATTCTCTATCAATAATCAAGGCGTGTATGCAGTATAGTCTAGTATAATTGCATCAAAAGCTTTTTCTGTAGTTGGAGGACAAAGTGGTCAGCTTCTTGTCAAGCTTGTGGACACCACCATCACAGCTGTGACACAGATGCCACCGAAATGGATTGTGGATGATAACTGGGGCAAAAAGAACAAGAGTTTGCATGCTGCATGGACCAACCAACTCGTCAGCCATTCTGAGACAAGTTATGTAACTGAGGGGGTTACATCTGCACTCAAGTGTGCTGTATCCTAATGCACATTTGTATTGCAACTCATACTTGACACTTGGGATGGAATGGGACAGTACTTGGTACACCTGGCATGTGTCAGTAAGCCCATACGTACACTGTTTTTATTCCGTTTCGTGATTCCCTTTGCATTGACATTATGGGCCCTATTTTTGTAGACGGGCATCCGTGTGCTCGTAAAAAATGCTACATCTTCATTTTCGTGGGGCAAATCTAGTTTACCCTGTTTGGGAATTTGGCAGACCGCCACACCTTGAAGGGTGTTCCAGTGGCCCAAGGGCGTTTTTGATTCCCTGCCCCCGACGCATCTGACAATTTGGTGGCAGAAAATATACTCAACTTTCGACCAGGTGAAGTAGCCAACAGCTTTGACATTCAATCATCTTTTTTTCTAATCTTTCAAAAATGAGGATCCACTTGAAATACTTCCTGTTTGTACTCTTCGTCTTTCACACTTACAATGTTAACACAATAGTGTGCCACCATCTAGTGGCCAACAGTGGAATCACACCCGAATAAACAACAAGATTTAATTATAACCAGACACACACAAAATGAAATAGCGGGACTGGGAAACCTCTATTTTGGTTTCACGTTAAATACGACGACAAGGGACTGAAAACAATTGATTTTAATGTCTACAAATGAGTTATGGCACGTACCATGGGTTACTACTATCGCCCCACCCTGACTTTAAACCATTTAGGAGCTACTGACATTTTACTCAGAACGTTTGAATATTCTTGTCTGAGATAATTGTCACCTCTGATCACAAAACTTTCACAATCTAATCAGATGCAATGCAAAATATCAGATGCAATACAAAATATAAAAAAATCTATTTTTACAAAGATAATGCTCAGTGTTGATTGATGATCCACATGAGAGAGGCCAAACATTAGAAACTTCTATCCGTAGCAGTGCAGTTATATATTGCAACCAAAAACCACAAAATCAAATGAATACAGAATTTATCAAATGAATACCTCTCTGACATCGTCAGTCAAAACAAGATATTACCTTTGTTGACTTTTAGATGCACCTGTTGTATTGCTTTTCCCTCTGCACCATGAGTATAAAGAGTGAAATACGTTTCATACTCCCCGTGTTTGAGTGTGAGAAAAATAGAGCACAAATCCGAGATGAAACCTGGCCAGGGATTTAGGGCTTGCATATTGCCTTCTCAATCATAGAAAAGAACATGAAAACATTCTAATCAGTGGAAATAGAATGCATTGTCCTTCACTTCAGCCCACCTCCCTGATGTATATGTATCCTGTGAGATCACAGCTGATCTTCTAGTCTCACTCCACTGGATCCAGCTGCAAAACGTGCTAATGAGGCCCTCAGGGGTCACAAGGTATGAAAACTTCCATGGTACGGTGTCTCCCCCCACTCCCCCAGTCTCCCATTAACTGTTTTGATTAGCCAGTCAATTCCCATTCAAAGCCAACCCATAGTGAAATTAACAACTGCTACAGAAATGTATTTCATGTGATTACTGTGATGTAATAAATTTGGCAGACACTTTATGAGCACAATCTAACCCAGTTGTTCGATTTTGGGCCTCCTGTTGGCTGCTTCATAAAGTTGCTGTGTCTTTACTGGGACGGGGGTGGCTCCTCAATCATATACGTATAAAATTGAGCACCTCATTGTTTTCTTGAATTGGGTTGGATTGAGGGTTGGACTCCGCAAAGGTTGACCTTTATCGCCGATTCTGTTCATAACCTTTATGGACAGAATTTCTAGGCGCAGCTGATGCGTTGAGAGGGTCTGGTTTGGTAGCCTCAGTGTTGCATCTCTGCTTTTGGCAGATGATGAGGTACTGTTGGCTGCTTCAAGTCGGGCTCTCCAACTCTCACTAGAGCGTTGGATAGATAAGTGGTAAAAAATGGATGGATGGATCTGGTGCTTAGAGAGCAGGAATGCTACAAGATGAAATATATAATAAAATAAAAATGTATCGGATTCCATAGCTACAAGCCACAGTCTGGTATGTTTGATTGTATATTCGGTTTTCAATTTTATTTGCATTTTCAAATATTGAGTACCGGTAATTTTTTTTTCATAAATGAAGTACAAAGAGAGACTTTACTTGGTTGGACTCAAGCATGCCTACGAAGCAAAGTATGAAACTAACACTACTTCCTACAAATAAACTAAACATCAAGCTTAACCTTTTCATGCACTCTGTAACCTGATAACATGATAAGCTGCCCCCGAAAGGGTTAAATACCATTGAAGAGAGTTCCTAATTTGTTATTTCAGACAATTACAGAAAAATAAAACTATTGTGTGAGATCAAGATACAGCAATGAGAGAGAAATTATGAATTTCACAAACGTCCAAGTGACTTTTTAATATTTTTGTGTCTGTAGTCTTCCATCAGAGATTTGTTTATATCTGAAAGCGCAGATGGTGACACGGGCCACCTATGACATCGTGTGCAGCTGAAGCAGTGAGGTTCGGATAAAGCAGGAGGGAGGTGAAGAGGAGAATGATCGCAAAGAAATTGAGATCAGATCAAGAGCCGAAGATAGAGGGGGCGTGGCTACATCTTGACATTGTATTGCGTGCATTGTAATGACATGCATGCTCATTTTTCTTGTTTGTTACTCGCGGGCAAACCAGAACAGTAAATGATGTATGATCCTCGGTCATTTGACTCATTCTCACAATAATGTAGAAAGAGGGACAGAATGCTCCAATAAGCATCAGTCGAACTGCCCACTTTCACTCTCTTAGTCAAGAAAACACTCATTACACACTCCAACTGCTCCCAAGTGCTGGGATTCATTTCTTCCGCTCCAGCAAATCCTGCTGCTGAAAATGTCACTTTGGGATGAAATATCCCATTCTGAACACATGAGAAGATTCTCTTCATGTCATCACTTTTAAGAAGCGGCTGCGGCGGGCCTTGCATTACCAGGGCATTCAATGGTGGTTTAGATCTGTTGAGAAAAAAAAAAGTGACATTTGCCAAATTGAAGTACTGGCCCAACAACAGCGATATAGAATAAAATGCGGAGGTGACAAAACTGTTACATGGTTTCACTACCGGCCTTCCGAGGGGAATTCGGAACTACAATGTGTCCTACACAGAGCCTGAAATCTGATTGGACAAAAAATAAAAATAAAATAAAATAATAATAATAATAAAAAAAGAACATCCACATACACAAACTGGAAGCATTGCAGCCAAAAGAAATGCAAAGAAATGAAGAGAATTGTTATTTATTATTATGTGAATATAATTTGATGGGACAAATAGTAGAATTTATATTAATTTCTTTTTTTGTAGGTCAGTGATTCTGATCGTGTTTGGGCCTTTCTGAAGCTGAACTTCAACTACTTTTTGTAAATAGCTGATAGATTGTGTAAATCATTTCCCCTGGTGATATAGTAATACTGTAGTGATTTAACACCAGACATGAATATTAATGCTTCGGGAGACAAATTAACATAAAAGATGCATGCTCTGTGATAGACTGCATGTTGTACGCTCTGATAGACACCCGTGCCACAATTAGTCACCGGGTGAGGCGTTCACTTGAAATTGATGCCTCGTTAATTTCACGTCAGGGGGGAAAAAAAGCACTTGGTACCAGGTGGAGCGTACTAGCACAGAAAGCCAGAGGTCAAATATAAAACAAACAAAAAAGCCTTGAAAATCGGGTTAAAATGAACAAATCACAATTAAGTACACTTCAGCTAGTGCAAAGTAGAATATACAGTACATATCACCATTATCGTATTCAATGTACAGTAATTCATCATTAAAGTGTTTCAGAAATACCTCACGTGTTGCGTGATATTTTGGTGTGGACTATTTGCATTGGCCAAGATATAGAGGAAAGTGTGTTTTGCAAAATGTGACGTCGAAACAGGAAAAAAAAAGTTCTACCTCCAATTACGCTGCATTATTGGAAGCAAGAAAAAAGGACAATGAACAAAAAAAATTCTCACTGTCGTGTTACCCAAACACAAGTGTTTGTACACCCACATAAATAATTTTCCACGGCTGGAATATGCTTTTTTTTTTTTTTTTTAAATAAATCAAATCTTCTGCAAGCCATTTATTTTTAAGGGCATTGTAGTAGCATCAATTTGAAATGATATTAAAGTGTTTGGACCTTATAGTTTGTGGTATATTTACAATTTAATTGATAAATTCAAGCAACTATGAACATTTCCAGCAGCGACATGAAATACTCTGTTCTCTGTTCACAGTAGGGCTCAGTCCTTATCCCCACGAATAGTGAGGGTGTGGGTGGGGGTACAATACTTTTATGAAATGTGATCTGTAATTCTATTTATTTAGAGTACAAATCGCAGGGCTTTGGGGATAGCTAAACACAAAGTGTGTCTGCTCTAAAGTGGAAACACTTCCGTATCATTTAAATGTATCAAACAAATTAGCGAGACTTGAAGCTTTCGAAAAGTTTCATAAAACTTAATTTGTCCCTCTTGCATTGTGCAGGAAATGGCTACATTGAAGGGAAGGAATTGGAAAACTTCATTCGAGAGCTGGAGCTGGCAAGACGGGGAGCAGGCGTGGTGAGTGCTCGGGGTGCATTTCCCGAAAAGCGGCTCATCCTCTAGGTTTTCACAATAAATTGTCCAGGCCTTGAACAATTTTATTTTATTTTTTTCACAACAAAGACACGACTGTTTACGAACACCATATTGAAAACCTCCCGCTTTGAATCCCTAGCAAGACCCCACTTTTAGTGTCCCATGTTTAGTGGACTGCAATATCAAGTAAATTAGCCAGTTCTCTCAATAACTGAGCAGGATTGTGTACAAAAACGAATACACTTTCTCAGTAGAAAAGTAAATTCAACGTAAAACAAAGATAATTACACTTTGTGTATTTGAAACAACCACATGACGTTTCCTCAGAGTCCACGAGCTTAATGCTAACACACGTCAGGTGGAAAATTTATTTACCCAAATAGGGTCTATTTCATTTTTTTTTTCACTAATCAATACTGTTGGCCTGACCCCACTTCATCAGATATTTTTATGCATTATTCACCAATTTTAAGTGTTCATAATAGTCTGAGAAAAAAACATCTCTTCAGTCTCTTGAACACCCCACTGTCTAAAAAGTGTCATCAAACTCCGCCTCTTCCTGCACGCCACAGGAGCTCTGTGGAATTTTGTGTCTTTACCCTTTTAAGCAGTGACAGCATAATACATTAGTGTTTTTTGTTGTTGTTGTGTAACTGTATTAAATTTGTGACCGAATATGATTTTGGGGTGCTGTTGTGTTGATGTTGTTGCACAACGGTATATGATAGCAATACTGTATAAGGCATTATACCCGGTACTTAGTAAGATGACATTTTTTTAATTTCCTGAAAAATAGTCATTTGGGAGATGTGAGGATTCCGCTCAATGGCAATGATATGAGGCCCATTTTGCATGTTTTTACTTTATTGCCTTTGCAGGATCCTTCACATGCTGCATTCAAGGAGAAGATGAGGGAGTTTATGGCCAGTTTCGACAAGAATTCTGATGGCAGGATTGAGATGACAGAGGTGAAGAGCGTGAGGAAATATGACTTGATTTCACTGGGACACACTTGCCTTATAAATGCATCTCTGGTGGAGTGCATCTGAAGAAGATAACACTCAAAGGTCACAAAAAAACCCCCAACTAATCTATCTCTCATTTTCTCTCTCACTCTTCAGCTGGCTCAGCTTCTGCCCACAGAAGAAAACTTCCTCTTGTGTTTCAGAGAGTTTGTGGGATCCAGCACTGAATTCATGGCTGTAAGTTAGTGTCAATCAAATCTGGATTTATCGGCATATGTATTACATTTGGACAGAAGTCTCGGGGTACAGCTATTTATCATTTAAGTTGTTACTGCTGGTTGATGTGAATCTTAGTTCATCTGACTGAAGTATTTTGGACAATTCCACTGTGTATGCAAACAGTTTGGTGAAGGCCTTTTTCTGCTCTCGCTTACATGGGCGTTTACAACATGATGTCACGTGTACTTCCAGTGAGCAAAAGACCCAGCTTTCTCCAATGGCACCACTAGCAAACAAACCCTTACATGTCATTTGACCATGGCAGTGCGAATAAGAAAAAAGGCTAAATAGCTTCAATGATGATTTTGACTTTTTGGTCGTCACTGCAGTTTGAATATGTAAATTGCCAGTGGAAAGTATTTGAGAGAATTTGCTTACACTGCTTGTAATTGACATTTCAACAGGTAAATTAAAATAGACTTGGTGCTAATTCAGACACACCGGTAGTTGACATGCTAGTTTAGGGACTGGCATTAGCCAGTTGACGTTTTTGTTGCGGCAACTAATGGCATGCAGGCGCCCTGTTTTGACGCTGAAATGATTAGCACACAAGCACGATAGCACGGTCTTCTCTGTACAAGTACTTATGAGGTCCACACATTTATCCTCCGAACAAATTCCGCTGAGTCGTTTAGGGTAACACCAAGCACAAGTTTTTGTCTTTGTTTCAGTTCAGATTAGCGGCCGTCAAACGTTTTCTACCACCCAGAACTACCTCGGATTCTATTGTTTACAAACATTATGAAATTAATAACACACATCATTGCAGCAAGAATCATTCCAATTGTGATCTATTATTATACTTATAGTTAAATGATATATATTAAATGTATGATAGTAGTGATATATTATTATGACTTTGAATGCAGTGATTTTGCTTGCCTTTCTTGTACCTAAAGAGCTATACCTACAGACATTCTTGTGGTACCAATATGTCCACAATAGCCATATTCACACTGTAGTCGAATAGGCTACTTTTATGTATCAAAATCGTGGCTCATAAAGCCACTTTGATATCTTGAGGTTTTTTTTCTTCCAAATACTGTACTACAAACAAATCTCATCTAAGTTGCAATGCGAAATCTGATCTTTGCCTCATGTCCATTCAGCTCAATGCGAAAAACGAGTGAACAAATAGCATCCGTGTCGTAGTGTTGTAGCCCTTTAAGCGATGGATATTTAAACACAAACTGTGCTGCAACCCAATGTAGACAGATGATATCGCAATACCCAAAGATATTCCTTATCCTCTGCAAAGAATGACCTATATTACTGCATCTTACTGAGAGGGTGTAACCGTCTGCATATACAGTAGCTGTTTAGCTGTTTTATCCAGGTAACCATTACATGTAGATCTGAAGGAGCAGCACAATATCCATTGAACTGTAGCAAATTTGACAAAAACGTGAATTGTTTGCATTTGCTTTAATGAAGTCATTGCTGGTAACATAGTGGTACTGTTGGTAAGGTTTCCTTCTTTAGTGTGCAGTTCGATGTTCACGCTGCCTGGTGCAGTCGCAGCATTAAAGCCTATTCTGAGACAACCATACATTATGGATGAAGAACAGCCTTCAGCAGAGGAAAGGCATTTAGTGTGGGCGCTTTTAGTATCCGTCTTGGAGGAACTCTATATTTACACAATATCTAGTGGCTGCCAAGCTTTTCTTTTACAAGTTAGTTTCTTAGTTATTTGAAGTATGATTTATGATGTTGTCATGTTTGCAGCTTGTGTAACCTCCCTTTTTCTCTTTTCCTTCCCGCAGGCTTGGAGAAGGTATGACACCGACCGTAGTGGATACATTGAGTCGAATGAACTGAAGGTATGATCTGTCATTGCGAAAACCTCTCTATGTTGTTATTCGTAATCAGAATATGACGGATTGTGTGACACTAAAAAGCCTGCTTACGTTATAAACGCTTTAATATCTTGAATTTCTTTCCACTCAACACAATACAACAAGTGAATCAAATCGAAGCTGTGAGGGGAATGATCTTTGTTTAAATCTCATTATTTGTACAGAAATCATTAATTATGATGAAGCCAGCATTCTCATCAAACATTTTTATCCTTAATATAATCCCAGCGTAGTGCTAATGCAATTTATACAACATGTATTCGCTCACCTTGCCAACTCTTGTCAGGGCTTCCTGACAGACCTGCTGAAGAAAGCCAACACGAGCTATGATGATAAGAAGCTCAATGAGTACACGCAGACGATTGTGAGTATTTGTCAAACACTTGCTGTTTTCACATTTCACACTTTCTGCTTGGGGAAAATAAGATAACGAATTCTTCCTATCTCAACATTTATATGCAATGTTGAATGTACTTATTGGTTTCTGTTTCATCATGTTTATACAAAAAAGAAATTATAGGCTACTTGAGAGGCAAAAAGAACCTTTTCGGAGCAATGACATTGCGTTACGTCTTTACTTTGAAATATAAAGATGTTGCCATTTGTTTTTTACTGTTAAATTTATCTGCTCAATTGTTGCATTTACAT
The DNA here is from genome assembly GCF_054856545.1 of Hippocampus guttulatus. Taxonomy (NCBI): domain Eukaryota; kingdom Metazoa; phylum Chordata; class Actinopteri; order Syngnathiformes; family Syngnathidae; genus Hippocampus; species Hippocampus guttulatus. The sequence continues at coordinate 15,457,447 of NC_141263.1, forward strand.
GTAGTAATCTTGAATTTGTATTTGTTTGTTTGTGTTGTGTGTGAAGGAATTTGTGTATGTGTGTGTGTGTGTGGGTGTGCACGTGTGTGTGTGTGTGTGTGTTTGGGGTTAGGATGACAGATTTTTAGGTGGACTTTTGTGAGATATTTTTGTGTGAGTGTTTTTGGGTGGCCATAAAAGTGTTTTTTTTTTTTGGTGTGTGAGAGATTTTCTGGGTTGTGCAGTTGATTTTTTATGTAAATGTGACAAACACATTGGTGTGGGGCCTTTTTTGTGCCTGTGAGAGTTTTTTGTGTGTGTGAGGTGTTTTTAACGTGTGTGCACATGCATGTGTAGGAGAGTTTTTTTTTCCTGTGTGAGAGGTAAACGATGTAAATGTAACATACATGTGCATGTATACTTGAAGCCCTGCTGATGAACGTGTTAATCCTCTTTCTCTGTAGCTTAGGATGTTTGATCTGAACGGCGATGGGAAGCTCGGTCTCTCGGAGATGGCAAGGTATGTCTCCAATTCATAAATATTCCGCGTTTCCCCTACAAACGACAATTTGTACTTCAAAACTTTGTGTCTTACCCAGGCTCTTGCCCGTACAGGAGAATTTCTTGATGAAGTTTCAGGTAGGAAGACACACAAATTAGGAGCCTGACTAATACATTTTGGTATAAAATACTGCAGGTGTATGTTTTGGAGTAACTCAAGTCATGTGTGAGATGAGACCCATGGCAGACAGTGCAATTCAGCAGAACTGGAGTCACTATACAAGAGGATTACAGTATATGGCCTTAAAGTGCGAATGGACATATGGCACATTGACACAAATACACGGCTACTTTAAGTCTTGTGGTAATCACGTTTCATAATATTACATCTGCCAGGGAGGTTGTGGTTTTCCCTTGGCTAGTGAGATGATGCAATCATGATTTTTACTCTCGTACAGTATCTGAACACTACAAGCCATGTTTAAAGGCAGAAACAGTGATGCTTTTCTGTTTTATTGACATTGTGAGACAATTGGTGAAGCTCCGACATGCTAAGCAGCCGTGCTGCCCAGAAAATAAAAAATAAAAGAAATAAAATAAAAGAAATGTAAAAAAATTAATAAAATCAGGTCATTGCCGTAGAAGCCGGAAAAAGTCCATTTCAGGGAAGGCGTGATAGCTGGGGATCATATCAATACCCCTGAGTAAAGCAGGGAAAAGTTCAGTCATACTCAGCTTTCAAGATTTTTTGCATGAGTAAAATCCCATTAAAAATATCTACTCAAATTACAAACAGATACACTATGTAATCCACGGGCAGTTATATTTGGCGATGACAATGATAAAAGTTTGTAGCACAGATACTATTTTAATCTTCCCGAAAGGCCTACCGCACGTACTGTTTGTTCCCATATATGCAGTCCAGTTTTTGGAACCAGATCAACAATTCCTTTCCGTCAAAGGATTAGCTAGTCTGGTCAGGATTAATTCAACACTAGGCCCTGTTATCATAATCTGCATGGATTAATATCAGATGTGGCTTTGCAAGGGCTTTTTTTTTTTTTTACTGCTCTCTAGAAATGTCCCACAGCTTCTAACAATTTTCTTGCTCCTATGCGCGCAGGGTATCAGGCTCACAGTCAAGGAATTTGACTCCCTCTTCACACTCTATGATAAGGTGAAAAACACTTGCTTGTTTTTTGTTTAGTTTTTTGTGTGTGCGTCTTGAATTTCTGACGAGATACATGCACGATTCTCAAATATGAGTGTTCATAATGACGTGCCGATGAAATACTGTTGATAGTCACAGAAAACGCATACCCACTACAAAATAGCAGCCGATGTTAGCCACGGATGCATTGTCCACTTTTACAGTCAATTACATACAATTTTGTGACGCTATCATAGCAGACCCGAAAAGAAAAACTTTTTTTAAATTGATATTGACCCAATAAACATGAAATCCTGCATTATGACAACCCACGTTATCTATTCTCTATTTCTCAGGACGGTAATGGTTACATTGATGAGCAGGAGCTGGATGCTTTGCTGAAGGACCTGTCTGATAAGAACAAAATGGTAATATCGACATTAAAGTGCAATCTGGATCCAAGTGTAAACTTTTCTGACCGAGAAACTGCATTTTGGTAGGATGTGGACATCACAGGGCTCTCGGGGTACAAGAAGAGCATCATGGCTTTGTCAGACGGAGGAAAACTGTTTCGCACTGAGCTGGAAATCGTCCTCTGTCGGGACTCGGAGCTGTGAGACCCCCCTTCTGCCTCCTTCCTACCTCCCGTTGCAACCTGTTGCATGTATGACCTGCTTACACTGCTAGAAAGAAAACTAAAAGTGCTCCTAAAAGCACTCGGTCAACTGCTGTCCCTTAACATTTAATCTTTTTATCATGATGCTTCCATGGTGAAATAGCCCTAGCAATTAAATACAGTATATTGTGTAATCACCTTTTTCTTTTTTCCAAACGTTTCCATTTTAATATACATTTGCAGTTTTCTGTTCATGTATTCTATTTATTTTAGTCTAAACTAATTTGATCTTATTTATTTGATGAAGCTTGTACTCTTCTATTAAATATATTACTGACAGAATGAATAAATATAACATAAGACTTTTGCTCCACTTATTCCCTCCACATTAAAGAACTCTTCCTCCCCTCCAAACAGCAGGAGGATTATTTCACCTTGCAACAATGCAATGTGAGAGAAAATAATTTCATTCCGCTGGAGCGGAGGGAAGATTACATACCGGGACCGGAAAGGTAACCGCAGCAGCTGGAGTGATACAACTTCTCTGTCCAATCTCTTGGTAACAGAAAGCTTGATGTAGGAGCTCCTCCATTTTTCATGCCAAGGCTTTTGTGTCGCTTTTAGATAATAAAAAAAAGAGTCGAGTTGGCAAAACACAGAGGAAGAGGAGATTGTCTCACTCCTGCTGCATGAAAACAAACAAAGTGGCAACAAAATCTGAGGAAACTGTCAGGTATTTTTGCATGCGTTTATACAAGCTTTTAAATGACATAAAATATACCACAGGTATGTCCTATTTTCTCGATTAACCTACACATACCAAAAAATAATGCTGGATTGTTTTCCTAACCCACTCGCTGGTAAGCTGTGGATTTCTTATAGCTCATTGTTACTTTTACCCAAAGTTGTGTGAATTATTTTGGCCCAACAGATTGGGTTGTAGGAGTTGGGGGGTGACGGGCTTTAAAGAACTAAAGTTGGTCGCCACTTTAGGGTACTTAAAGTCAATTTAGTGTAACATTCTTCATAAATGTTGGCGGCTGCTGGATGTTTCAGTGGGTAAAACCACTGACTATATGGGCACAGGGATTAGTAATCAAATTCTGGCCAGCGTGGACAACCCACCCAAAGAAAATGATTTGTGGTAACCCTTTTACAACAGGAAGATGCTTCTTCCTCTTAGAAAATGTTGGTAATGAAATGTGTTCTTTTTAACCACAGCTATACTAATAACCTGGTAACCCTCATCAATATGGGTAGTTTTTACCCCTTATTGGATCAAAAGCTTGTATAGGGTCAACTCCTCAACTCAACGTGGTGGGTATTAATAACCCAGCGTTGGCTCAGTCCCTTTTAGACATATCATTGGGTGAAGTATTTCAACCAAGTTTTCAGACTGTAATCTGGAATTCAGATATGAGCAGTTGCTCTTTTCACCCACAATTTTCTTAATTTCCACGTAGAAAGACGCGACCCCCTCCTTATGTATACCCCCATTGTGGAACATTCTATTTCCATCAGTTAATCATCAGCATTTTCATTTTTAATTAACTCACTATCTTTGAAGCCAATCTCTTCACACACCATTGCAGCGCTACACACACGTACACACTCATTCTCGCTTAAAAACAACAACAACAAGAGGGCACACCCGTACAATTGCACACAAAAACAAATACACTAGGGAGTTGGGGGGGGGGGGGTTGGGTGACACAAGGCAGTGTAAAGTCAAAGCTGTTAACTGCTGACAGCGACGAAAGAGAGTTTTATCCGCTCTGATTCCTTCACACACATCAGACGCTTGCAGTGAGGGAGATGAGAAGACGAGTGAAACACAAATGATGAGATTCCCTCTGTGAAACCCCCCCCCCGCCCCCCACCCTGACACATACATGTAGGCATACTCACTGGGCCAAACAAAGAGGGGATATAATCGTTGTAAATGTGCAAGAAGGCACTGCTGATTCCTAAAGTGCTCCAAGTCACATGCAGTATAGATATGCAGTATGTAAATATATTACACCAGATTCTTTATTTATTTACAAGGGAACATTTTTTATTTATTTATAAAGGAGTCTCTTTGACCCATTTTGACATTTGACAGCATTTTAAAAAGTACCGCCAGAGTCACTCTTTCACTGTGTGTGTTCAATGTGAGGACTTGTCCTATACTCAAAATACACAAAAATGAATAGACAGTGTTGCCTTGACATGCAAGTTTCATTCCAGGATGACGGCCGTAACTCAAAATGCTTGTGTCTCAAATCACCTTTTCTTGATGAATAGACATATCCTCAATTCATTGCAGCCCCCAAAAACAACAACAACAACAAAAAAAATATCACACTTTATAAAAACATACACTAAACACATAATTTATTATAATGTAAAGAAATTAAATAATTGATTGCCACATTTTTGTTTCGTTTCAATGAACATTGTGCTTGCTCCTACTAGATTGCACACTTTTGCCATCTGGGGCCAGTAAAATCCAGACATACAGATGTTCAGTACATGCAGATGTCACTGCTAAACTCAATAAGCCAGAATAATATTATATATAACAATAATTCCTTGCATAGGATGAGGACAATATACCTTTGAGTATTGTCATATTATCTGTCTAACTGTCTTGCGTCACCATTTGTGTTCAACTATTACTCTCTGTTGCTTAAAGGCTTAAAACATTGCTCCATTGATGCTATGTGAGCCCATCTTTTATGACGTTATTTTTTTATTGTTGATGTCTTAAGGCAAAGCTATGTGGTTTGTTTAAATACACAAGATGTAATTCTCTTTGTTTGATGTTTAGTTTGACAGTAAACGTTTGTGTGTTCACTGAGACCGTTCTGGGTCAATGCAAATAAATGTAAGATATAACAGTGTATTAAATCAAGGAAACTGGTCGAACGATGTTAATACACAGTTCATCATTTGACAGTTAGATCCAACTGATTGATGGACAGAATTCTTAGTGATCAGAAACATATTACTGATACGTGATATTTTAAATTTTGTCTACCTTTTAGCTGGCAACAAATGTAAGAAGAACACGTACGCAACTGACAACCAATATCCCTGCGCTGAAATGAAAAAAGGTGTGATGTTGCACTTCACAAACTCTAATTAGGAGGAAAAATAAATAAATCAGAGACCCAAGTGCTACTACAAGACTACTAGTGCAATTGGGTTGTATTGGTTTAAAAACAACATCAGTACATTGTCAAAGCTGTATGCTGTCACTGCAACCATTAGGTATACTCTGCACTTGGAAAAATATCACAGGCATCGTTGTCAGGAGAGAAGCTGCATTTATTACGTCTTAATCCGAGTGTTGGTGCCGAAATCAATCATCTTTCTAAAGATAATGCTAAGTCATGGCTTTTAGCAACACACCCACACACACAAGCATGCACAAGTTGAGAAACATCCCCTGGCATTAGTTCGTACCCCTTCCCTTTTTATCACTTTGTCCTCATTTCTTTTTGCAGCACCGTCATTTTTTCAGCCCTGCTTCAAAAGATCAAATTTCTTCAAAACGTATTCCCAATTTGTGGTTTTAGGGGAACACATTTGGAACATAAGTACCTTTGATCAAAGTTTCTGTTCATATTAATGTTGACTAAGCTTACACACAGCCAAGTAATATGAGGTAGTGTACATTCAAATTCTGTAGGCTTAAAAGGCTAGCCAGAAAATACTTAGTGTCAGGATTTTAGAGAATAAATCTTCTGGATGCATTGAAGGTATTTGCAGTTGTCTGAATGTGGGAGGGGAAAAGGGAGGACAACATCTGTGCTCTCCTGTTGGCCTGAGTAGTGAACAAAATAAAACAGTGACCTTTGCATGATCCCACACTGCAGACCTCAGCTGCAGACTTTAACTCAGTCTGGAACAACTTTAAAAAAACTAACCACCTCAAAACACGGTGCTGTTTGTGTCATAGTTTAAACTGCAAAAGCTCACAGCCTCAAGATTGTGCTGCTCTACCACATAATATAAGATGAGATAAGATAACCTTTATTTGTCCCACACTGGGGAAATTTGCAGTCTACAGCAGCAAAATTGGGGGGGCGGGGGAGAGAAAAAAACAAAGTGTTTCATTGCACAAAATAAATGTTTCAGAAAGAACTGTACACAGTTCAATAAAATGCAATATAAAATATAGCATTAGCAATATATTTGTAGAATAAATATAATAAATTAGCAATAGCATAGAAAACACAGCATAAGGTGGCTGTGCTATTTACAATGGTCACGGGTTTTCAGCAGTCGGTAGGAATGAGCGGCGGTATCTCTCCTTCTTGCAGCACGGGTGGAACAGTCTCCGGCTGAAGGAGCTACCCAGTGCTGTCAGGGCGGGCTGGAAGGGGTGGGAGGGACTGTCCATCATTGCTTTTAGTTTAGCGAGCATCCTCCTGTTGCCCACCTCCTCCAGAGTGTCCAGGGAGCAGCCCAGGACAGAACTGGCCCTCCTGACCAGTCGCTGGTCAGGAGGGCCAGAAGCCTCAAATAGGAACAATGTGGAGGTCACTTCCAAATTCCTGGGAAAAACAGGTAAAAAATTGAGTTCAAACCATCAACATCAGCGTGCCATCCAAGGTGTAACGACAATATTTCCCTTAATCTCACAGTGCAAAGGTGTAGGGTTCGATTCCTTCCCCTGTGGGGGTTGCATATTCCCGTGCCGTACTCTGGTTTCCTCCCACATTCCAAAAACATGCATGACAGGTTAATGGAACACTTTAAATTGTCCCGAGGTGTAAGTGTATATTTTAATATTGAACAAGATGGTGGTACTGTATTTGGAGAGCATTTTTTGAGGCGGCACTGATCAACAATCACTGCTGTATTAGTGTGTTGGATTGCGACATCTAGTGGACAAATCCTGTCACTATATAAAAATGAGGCAAAGAACGTTACTTTTTCATTTTTACCGTACAGAAAATATCATAATATTAAAATGGATTGCAGTGGCTGGTATACATAGTTGATGCTGTTAGTGCGCACACTAAAATATGCTATAATAATTAGGTCCCTTCATTCATCAAATCACATTACAGTATTTCAAGAGCGTACTTGCCACGTGACCAACAACATCCGGCGTCCTTACGTCATCGTGGCGTCATTACGTCCTCGGAGCTTCTCATCGTGGCCGTGACTGCCCTTCATCCGTCCACATCCTCCCAGACTTGACCCCACCAGGCACGCAGAAATGGCCCTGCTGAAGTCCAACAAATTGTTCGTGTGTTTTGGAAACATGACTCCGTCACTTGGGGTTATGTCCGCCCGAAACAGGTAAAAAGCGATATTGTGTTAGAATACTAACTACAGTCGTATATTTTATGTTTTAGCCACAGAAGTAGTTGTCGCTCATGCTAGCCTGTTTGCCTGCAGTTGAATACAATATACTTAGTCACATTGACAGAAGCTTGCTTACCCCGAGGAGCTAATGTTAGCCGCACAAACTGGCTAGCAAGCGCAATCAGGGGTCATTGGTTGACAGCAGGCCTTGGCAGAGGAAGCGTTTCCTTGTTTGCGCCAGGCGCTTTTGGCGTCTTTCTACACGAGCCCGAATGACACCTGTTGTGCCAATTTGGTATTTAAAATCAGCAATGTTTTTGAATACATTCATAAATCAATGCCACTTCCTGTAAAGCTTGTATGCATGGATTAGGGTTTTAGCTAAAATGTCTGCATGAAGATGTTTTAGTGCAAAATGCAAATAAAAATGCTAACATGACTTGTTCCAATCTGATGTGTTTAGTTGCTCAAAAGTCTTAAACATGGCGTCTTTTAAAAATGTATTTTAGTGAAGACAAATTTTTTGATTTTATTTTGAGCGAAACTCCTTGTCGGCAAATTCGCGGGCGCTGATTGGCTGTTGTGGGTCTCTTTCCGTTGTTGATTGGTTTAATTGTCGATGCGTTGTTCACGCAAGTGGCGCATTTGCGGATTTTTTTCTCGTGCAAATGTAATCATAGTGGGTTACGTGTGTGTGTATATATATATATATATATAGTCACGTATTTATTGTATACATAAAATGGGTTTTGTTTATACAATATTTCTTCTCTGAATATACTAGGTTTCTTTAATTTTGGAATTTCCATTATAGCTATTTTTTTCGTTTAGAGTTTAGTTTAATTTGTTTTTCAGGATGTTCGTTTATTTCATTTCCTTTTAATGCTTAGTAGTTTCGTTTTTTATTAGTTTTAGTATTACTTTTCATTTTGAACAATTGTGTATTAAAAATTCAACAAAAATATAATTTTAAAAGCTGTCCATCCACAAAACAAAAATCAATTACGATATAACAGTCCACAGACTATCGATCAGTGCAGTACATAATAGTGCTTCTCCTGTTAAAATCACCACAACTTCATATATACTGTCTATATTTTTTTTCATGTATGAACCAAAAAAGAAAAGCACTGTTTAAGACTGAGTTAAATGGCAAAAGCAGAGGAGGCATTCCAGCTAAGAGTCAAACATGCAAAGCTGTTGCCAAGGAGCGACGTCATGTGGGGACACTTTTTTTATTGGTTGCTGCTCAATGATAATTTTTTTGTTTGACACACATTATTGAAAGGACCACAACTCTCAGACAACTGTTCCAATGTCCTTCTTCTGGTTTATACCAAAATAAATACATTTAAATTCCACCACAAAGGCTCATGTATTAATTTCTGAAGACAAAAACAAGTGAAATTTTTGCTATATTTATAGTTAGTTTTGTAAATACAAAATGTTGTTTCAGTGTATTTAAAAAAAAAAAAAAGCATTTTAGTTTTATTTCCTTCCCAAAAATGTTTTTTTTCTTTCAAAGACAGTTTTAGTTAGTTTATTAGGTTTCGTTCACTAAAATAACCTTGGAATTTACAATTTTACATTACTCAGGACTCTGCTGGTTTCTGTGGGTGTATTTTCTCCAGCTTTAATATTGTTCTACTTAATTTAGTTTAAATGCTTAGAAAGATGATCTTGCTTTGCAGTAGATCTCAGACGTGTGATTATTATTTTTATTTTTTGTAGATGTTTGTAGCAAGAGAAAGGACCGCAGGGTGGCCTTTGTGCTATTGATCCCTGATAACTTGTGTGTTTATAAGCCAGGGTTCAAGTGTGCAAAGGTTCTATGTGTATGTAAACTATAATGCATCACTTAAAATTTTAGTTATTATCCTTTCTGGATTCTCATGAATGCTATTGAGAAAGCCCTGACAAAATATTTAAAAGCTGAAAAGACAAGTGCTTTTTTTATGTAGTTAATAGAGTTTGAAATTGATTATGTACTCAGGCTTTGACAGGGATTTAGCTTACAATTACATTCTTCCACATTATTATTTTGCTAATTTATTGTTATGAGGATATGCTTGAACTGCCCTTTGCAGAGATTTCAATTCTAATTTTAGCTGCAACGTTAGAGGGTTTACAAAGCGGAAGAAACTTGAGACCAATGTTAGCCTCAGCCATCTTAACAGAACTGCACCTATTTCTTTTGAAAAAAAATATTCATGTCGATACATACCTAATGCTGTGGTTTTGAAAAAGTTGACTTTTATTTCACTTCAGTACCATTTTACTCTAACTTTTCAGGATAAAAAAAGCGTAATATTTCTGAAATTCTTGTGCCTGTCACTCACATGATGTTCATGTGCTTCTACGTAAGCGCGGTCTCCTCGGTTCCCCTGATTTGTTAATCTCAAGCATCACAGGCCGCACTTACTACATTAGCATGGCCCGTGTGACTTAAGGCCCTCAAATACTTACGGTTGGACTTTGTATGCTTGCATTAGTGCTCCTGTTCATAATAGATATTTTGTCCTGTGCCTGAGCAGTTCATGGTGGGGTGGAGTGCAGATGGGCCCGCCTGATCCCATCCTGGGGGTGACGGAAGCCTTCAAGAAGGACACCAACCCGAAGAAGATGAACCTAGGGGTGGGAGCTTACAGGGATGATCAGGGCAAGCCCTTCGTCCTCAGCTGTGTTCGTAAGGTAAGACTGCACCCAAACACACGGCACTGCCTTGTTATCACGAGTGAAGTTTCAATGTTTTGTATTTGTGAATGTAACCCCCACCCGGGCATGTTTTCCAGGCAGAGGCCTTGATTGCAGCGAAACAGCTGGACAAGGAATATCTTCCCATTGGCGGTTTAGGGGAATTTAGCAAGGCTTGTGCCCAACTTGCTCTTGGAGCTGACAATGAGGTCTTGAAGAGTGGCAGGGTAAGTTGGTGTTGGTGCACAAATTCACCATTGAGATGTTTCAAGTTGCAAACTAGTGGTCTCCCAACAGAACATCACTGTACAGACCATCTCTGGAACTGGATCGCTGCGTATTGGAGCTAACTTTTTGGTAATACACTCTTGTACGGTGTAGTAGGTCTATCGGTCCAAATGAACAGGAAGGCAAGAGTGGATTTTCTCACTTGTTTCTTTTTTCTTGGTCCAGTCTCGGTTCCATGGAGGTCCTCGTGACGTGTACTTGCCCAAACCCTCTTGGGGTAACCACACACCCATCTTCAGAGACGCTGGAATGCAGCTCAAAGCATACCGCTACTATGACCCATCCACATGTGGCTTTGATTTCAACGGCGCTCTGGAGGACATCTCTGTAAGACACGAAAAGTCGCTTGGGTGGGCTTTATGAGAGGAACATTTTGAAAGTGGATCGTGTTATGTGACACTACTAACTGACTTTTTTTTCCTTCTTAATGTTGTTGTGAAATAAAATGCCGGTACCATACATTTCTAGTCATATCCAAAACAGTGCTTCGATACTAATCCACTGATACCACTTTACTAGCCTGACATGTAACTTCGGGGTAGGTGCAGTCAACCGTGTGGAGAGGCTTTTAAGCCAAACACATAAGCAGCATTCTGTTATCTGCCTACAAATGATCTCCGGCGCTAAGATGGGCTCATGGCTTTGGTAGCACTGCTCATCTCCGTCCAAGGCAGCGGCGCCTGCGTCACAAAGCCTCTGTAGAGTGACACATTGAGTAAAGAGAAGTCAGCGATGGTGTGAGAAAGTAGCACTTCGGTTGTCCTGTCAAATGTAATTTGTGGCACTCTCAAAAAGTCATCAAGCATTTGTATTTTGTAGTTAACGCAGAGAGGTAACTTGGCATCCATGATCCGAGTTGTATAGCCACCAAACTCCACATTCTTCTCCCTCTCTTTTTTTTGTCCGTCTTTTGTTTACTGCAGTTCCCCGAGTGTTCCGTCTGACACTGCATAACTGAAATGCCTTGTTACAGATTACATTTAAGTGACATACATGGCAAGACTCTTCAGTGCACTGTTCGAGAACATTTTTATGTTCTCAACTGGGTTTGATGAAATCAAACATGTTCTCATCACAACTGCAAGTCATAATTGTGTTCTGAAGTATCTGTAATCTTTGTTGGCGAATACTCAGTCTTAAAAAAAAAAGTGGTATCGGTGGATTCTCAGTTTGGTCGTTTTTCTTTTTTTTCCCTTGAATGTGTGGACCATTTTTGGTAGGAATTTAAACATTTGGAAATCAAGATGCAAGATTTTAAGATTAAAAAGTGACCAGGGAGGAGTGATAAGGTGCATGACCTCTTTAAAGTGCAAGTAATCTTCATTGGTTGATTGTTTTTCCACAGAAAATCCCAGAGCAGAGTGTGATCTTGTTGCATGCCTGTGCCCATAATCCCACCGGTGTGGACCCCAAGCCTGAACAGTGGAAGGAGATAGCTGACATTGTGAAGGTTTGTCTTTTCTGCCACGCACGTCACGCAATCAGAATTTGTGATTGTTCCAATGGCAGTGTAGATTACCACACTGTTCACTTTGATTGGCTCCTCTCCTATCTATCACCCCCCCCCCCCCCCCTTTTTCTTATTCACCTTACAGAAGCGCAACCTGCTGGCGTTCTTCGACATGGCCTACCAGGGCTTTGCAAGTGGAGACATTGATCGCGATGCCTGGGCAGTGCGCTACTTTATTGAGCAGGGCCACAACATTGTGCTGTCCCAGTCCTTTGCTAAGAACATGGGTCTCTATGGTCAGTGTCAATCTTTTTTTTTTCACAATAGTGTTTACTTAAGCCATTGATGGACAATTTCTTTATGCAGAACATTACACTTTTTACTGCAGTAGGAGTTGGCCACCTTTTCCTTGTAATCCACCGGATGTTGCAGCGCCACGGTCGTCCTTGCCCATTTGGATAGATGACGCCGGTTCATTAAACAAAAGCACCAAGCATCATAGATTAGTTGAGCTTGAATTCTCTCGCTCGATTCCCTTGGTCCTCCACATAACTGATAGCTTGCAGTTTAAACTGTCCTTCGTAGGTGCCATTCTCGGGATGTTGTTTTGGACAATGCACGTACCGGCACCTACTGGGGGCATGCCTTTCGCGTCCTCTTTCAGGCTCACCCTTCCCACTTTAACGTCCACATGCTGTCCTCAGTTACCTCTGCTTTTCCTCTACATAAGCAACGTGTCGGCACAACCTAAGTATGACAATTGGACCTGTCATCAACGTCACACAACAGCAAGGTTGTTTAAGTTGTATGGAAGTGGTGGAATTAATTTTTCATTCATCAGACTTCACATTCACCAGAAAACAATATACTACTGTATAGGACAATGGGTGATTTTTAAGATCTATCTTAGTCTTATCACCTCCTAGTGGTTAAATCTATTCACAGAAGATAGTTAGAATCAAAAATGTATTCCATCTCAAAGTAGCAATAAGAGTTTTTTATGGTCTCTTTCCATTTTTTGTGGTGTTATTTTCAAGCCACTGTGGTGAACAGGTATGGCAATATAACATTCAATGTGAAGTTTATAAAAGCACTTCCCTCGACCCTGATGTTACCATCGATGCTCGTAGTAACAAAACATGCTAAATCCCTTTGCATGCCCATTACTTTGTAAGAATGCTGAAGTGCCCGCAAGTGTTCCTTCAAAACGAGGCTGACATGCTGAAACAAGTTGATCTTGCGGTGGTGTTTTTGTGTTGCCAGGCGAACGTGTGGGAGGCTTCACTGTGGTGTGTAAGGACAGCGAAGAGGCGAAGAGGGTGGAGTCTCAGCTCAAGATCCTCATCAGGCCCATTTATTCCAACCCGCCAATGAACGGAGCAAGAATCGCCGCCACTATTCTCAACTCGCCAGATCTGCGTGCTCTTTGGTAAAAGTAGTTAAGTCATCGTGCAGAAATCATATGCCACAAGTCTTTGATTGTGTTTCTTCAATGCGAGCGCCACAGCTGATTGCTGTCATCAATCTGTGTGGCAGGCTGGAGGAGGTCCATGGGATGGCCAATCGCATCATCAAGATGAGAGAACAGCTGGCGGCTGGCTTGAAAAAGAATGGTTCCACCCACAACTGGCAGCATGTCATTGACCAGATCGGCATGTTCTGTTTCACAGGCCTGAAACCGGAACAGGTACACAAACGAGTTCAGACGGGCATTTGATTATAAAAGTTGATGGCGTCCCAAAAAAACTAACAATGAAATTAAGAGGTCCACAAGCTCATCTTTCTCTCAAAAGCATTATTTGTCACCATTATGGAAGACTGCAATTGAAGAAATTACATGTATGAAAATGGCTTGAGACTGAACTCTGAGTCATAAGATAAGAAACCCTTTATTTGTCTCACAATGGAGAAATTCCCAATTTACAGGAGCAAAATTATGAAGGGGAGAAAGACAAAAAGTATATAAATATAAATATAAGCATATTAAAAATGGGTGAGTGGGGGTGAGTCCAGGTTTTCAGGACCCTCTATTCAATAGCCTGACAGCAGTCGGCAGGAACGCGTGGCGGTACCTCTACTTCTTGCAGCGCGGGTGTATCAATCCCTGCTGAAGGAGCTGCCCAGTGCTGTTAGGGTGACCTGTTTATTGTGGTTTTGATTCAAAATGTATGGTATCAAATTAAATCGCAAACCTGAAGAAAAAAAATCCGTTACATTCGTTTTCGAAATCATTCAACCCTAGTATTAATCAATGATGGGAGTAGAAATGTAACATTGCTAAATGTTGGACTGTAGTTCATTAAATTAGTCATTTTAATACATTTAGATAATGGGTGTATAAATACTACAGTGACTCCCATTTTTATTTTTATACTTCACATTAAGAAATAAAAGTTAAGTTCATATTTTATATTTTATTAATTTAATATTTTACACATTCATTAATTTAGTCCTAATCGAATTTGACCTTGTTGTTACAAGATAAGATAAGATATCCCTTTATTTGTCCCGCAATGGGGAAATTACAGTCAGAATTCAGAAAGGAAAACGCTGGGTAGGGAGAGGGAAAAAAAACCACGCTCGAACTATCCTCTTCTGAGGATAATTTAAGTCCAGGATAAAAAAAGACCCTAGCACATAAATAAGCATATGACAGTTACAACAAGTCACAAGACATAACATGTAATAAGGGGGAGGATGAATGGGAAGGGGGGGAGGAGAGGGGTGACCGCGACGCGGCCGTCCTGACCAGCTGCACGGACAACACGAGCGCTCTGCAGATCGAACCACGTCATGGGGGAAAAAGAATCGGAGCGATGAAGACGGTGATAATAAGGATGTGTATGCGCGTGTGGTTGTCCAGTTGTGTATGTGTATGCGTGGACAGGTCGATCGTACGGAGTCGCTCCAAAACCGCATCAAATTGCGGTTGAGCTCAGTCACCGCTTGAGTCTGAGTGTTGGACACTTGCGGCAAGCCATCCAGAGTGACCGGCAGCTTCTTCCCTTCCAATAAAGCCGCTCCCGTCGGTTGAATTTTGCGATAGAACAGAAAGCTGCCAACACCAAACAGCAGCATACCTGTTATCAAAAGGCCGATAATGTAGATGTCTTCCACATCCTCAACGGACAGTATTGACGGGCACGCCATTCTCCACTTTCTCCATGGATCAAGGGCGTATCCGGCAGCAAATGTCCCCGGGGGGCAAGCAGGCTCCCCACTGCCTGCTCTTTTCGTCAGCCAACTAATTCCATGGTTAGTTCTTCGGATGAAAATACGGTAGGAGGCTAGGAAAAGTTAGACAAAGACTAAGTGGCGAGCAAGGAGAGGGTGGGGGTGAGGGCAGGAGCTGAGCAAAAAAGCGTCCGCCTTCGTCGAGAGCCAAGCAGAAAGCTTCATTATGCATCTTATAGATGCATAAAGCAGGTGTTCATCATGACCTACTGTTGTACTTTCCATAATGCATCACCACTGCAAATGTTCTTTTCCAGGTGGAACGCATAACGAAAGAGTATTCGGTGTACATGACCAAGGATGGCAGAATCTCCATGGCTGGCGTGTCCTCCGGGAATGTGGAATACCTGGCCGAGGCCATCCACGCCGTTTCAAAGTAGAGCGGATCCCGCTGGTAGAGCAACAAGAGCCATGGGGCAGAGTTGAAAAGATTTGACACGTCACTTGTCTCCTCTATTCATTTCTAGTACCCAGTTCGAAATTTTTCTTGGACGTCATCGGTCTACTGTCCAACTCGTTGCGGTTAAAATAGTTCACTTTATTTTGTTTGTTTTTGTTTCAAAACAATGTCACTCAACCACAGTTTCCCCTGCTAAATTGTTCAATGTAGTCACTTTGAGCTGACTGAGATATCTATTGTAATCTTGTCTTATTTATTGTGTGGAACAAACCCATCTGCTGTTCTTTTGCTTTTGACTCACTCAATGTTTAACCATCAGGGTAATATTTAGACAGTGGT
Organism: Hippocampus guttulatus; assembly: GCF_054856545.1. NCBI lineage: Eukaryota > Metazoa > Chordata > Actinopteri > Syngnathiformes > Syngnathidae > Hippocampus > Hippocampus guttulatus. The sequence continues at coordinate 15,473,402 of NC_141263.1, forward strand.
TTCAAGTACAAGTGAACAAATGTCTGGCTTTGGGAAAACGTGCATTTTTGTTGGTTTTTACAGCACTTTATGACTTCATTCAAACTGAAGCACTGAGACTTTCAGGATTATCCTGATGCTCTTTGTCATTGGTAAGAAAATTATCTTTTGCCTGATTAGTTCTTCACCTGACCTAATCAGTCATTCAGTAGTTTTTTGTAGTATCACTCTTCTTTTACGTCTTTATTCAAATACTGTAGTAACTTTGAGTGTCATCAGTTGCTGAGCAGCAGGTTCTCAGTCAGTTGTGTCAGGTTGTCCTCACAACAGTCATGCGAGTCAAAATAGAGTTGGTAGAGGATTTTTTTTTTTTTTTAAACTACAAAGGTGGTTTATTTTCGTTTTTCCAAAATAGGGTTTTACATCAAGTATTGGTACAGTTGTCAGAGTTTGGGTTGTAAAAGGTGAAGTGTCAGTCTATTCATAAGACATGATGACCACTGAGGGTGTTCGAATGTCAAACGTTACCATTTGCCTCTGTATTCTGCATATTAAAAGATCAGTCATGTGCATTACAGAAATACAATAAATCATTACAGAATACGTCTGCTTCTGTGATTGTTTTGTTTTCTGTACTACTATGAAATGTGATCAAATACCGGTTACTGCAATACCGTATTACATCTTTAAAAGCCCAGTTGTTTTATACAGCTGACATGTGGTTATAAATTTGATCAGCAGTGTTATGCAATATAGCGGGCAGGAAACAATCCGATACTGTAATCATAGTTTCTGTTGCTCAGTAGACACCAACATGCAATTTCTGTAATATTTTAAGTAAAATACTGTACAGGGTATCCACAAAATTGGTGATTTAAAACAACGTTTTTTAAACATTGCATCCATTTCCTTTAATAAAAGTATTATAGAGATGATAAGGACATCGTGTTAGTGTTCTCATTAAATATAACAATTATATATAACTTTTTTTTTTCATTGTAAAACCTCCAGTATCACAGTAAAATTATTACATTGTATTATTTTGTTATTTGTATATAAAGCTTTCCAGAGTTTCCTAAGGTTTAAATTGCTTCCTAGTAGGCCAGAAATGCCACTCGTAGTTGAAGAAAACATTACTAGTAAGACCCACACATCATCCTTGTGTGCTTTATTGTCTTACTAGTGAGGGCAAAGAGCGTTCTATGACATAGACCTTAATAAAATCTTGAACGACTTTCCATAGTTTTTACTTAAGTTTAAATTGCGTACGAGAAAGCCAAAAGTGGCACAAGAAGTCGGAGTTGGGGTGGATAAAGGGATCGAAGTGATATAAAATACTTTACTACATTTCCCACAATCCCTGGTCACGTGACCAAGCATCACGTGCTCCTCAATTCTTTATGAAGGTACCCCACAGTCTATTTGCCAAGTAAGATGCAGCAGTTGCAGCAGAGACACCTGGATGATCGAAGGTTTTCTTTCATATTTTCCCCTTAATCTGTCATTGACACGCCGCTGGCGATTGTGACAATTAGCGCAGACAACTATTGTTTTAGGTGGGGGTTTTTCTAGGTGAATGAACGTAAAGTCAACAAGGTAGCTAGGTTCGCTAATACGAGACGAGTGGTTTTGAGAAACAAAAGATTGAGTGCACTGACAGTCATGCATTGTGTTTGTTAACCTTATTCGACAAATTTACGTCTAATCAATTACGTCAGCCTGGTTGAATCACTCATAACCTCCATTTAATGCCACGAACGCAGGAGTTTCTTTTTCGATGCAAACAGTATAGATTGATTTGAGGTCCTCAGTCTAACCCTTCGCTTGTCCTCTACAGACTCTGCAAACATCACTGACTGGATATCCACTAGTTTATGGAGGTAACATTTATCGTTTTTGTCAGTTTGTTTTATTATCTTACTCTTATGCTTGTTAAATAAAATATATCTGGGGAACAATGAAGAAATCTGCAAAAAACGAACAGTTTATCAGATTAATTCGACCATTCATAAGATTTATTTTACAATGTATAAATTAATATTTGAGCAAAATGAGCATTTTTGTTTTATTTAGGAATGTCCCGATCACGCTATTTTGAGTCCAAGTTTTAGGTAACTGCTGATACCGAGTCCCGATCCAACACCGCGGCAATGCATTAAGAAAAAAAGAGCGTGCATCCGATTTTTCTCACGTTCATATAGACATGCACATACATGTATGTTTCATGTTTTGACCATTCCACCAAATCAGTGCCAAATGCAATTTGTAAAACAGTAATCCCTCGCTATAACACGTTTCAACTTTCACCGCAGCATCGCTGTATCACGGTTTTTTCATGCAGTTTTTTAATAGTGCGTTGTATTCTGCATCCTGATTGGCTAAAGGACTGAAACCTAATGTCAACAACCTCCGCGTTTCATCGCTGTACAGCTTGTCAAATTTTCTCCATGACAAAACCTCCAATGTTGACCAAAGGTTCTGTGCAATATTTCTAAAAACCGTCAGTTGTTTCTATGAAAATGAACGAGGGACTACTGTACTCTCAAAATAAACTAAAAATAAAGTGTTTTCAAGAGCATTTAACATAAATGGCACCAATTTGGTTGAATGGCCCATGTAAGCATTACCATCGAATGACGGATTTCCCTTTTTTAAAATAAAATTTATTTATCTAATGTTAAACAATACTTTTACATCGGTACGTGTAGGATTGTGTGGGGTAAAATGACAAGTCCGCGCAGTCACATATTTGTTGAGCACATGTGTGACTTCTCTCGAAATGACACGAGTGGTGTGACCTCGTTAAATGCAGTGGGGAACAAGCTCGCTTGTCACCAAATAATTTACACTCCTTAAACTTCTGTTTGAAGTTATGTCGCTTGGACGTTTTTACAATCGCCAAACCTGTCTGTCGCACTCTCAGGCTCTCTCAACCCTTTTACGATGCCATTTAGCAAGGAGGCTTCTTTATATCAGGCAAGGCAGACTTATTTAGGCTTTCTTCTCCCTCCAAACAAGCTAGGAAGACAAACCCATTGCTCTGTCTCTGCCTGCAGGAGAGCTGTGCTAGCAGAAGAAATGTGCATGTTGGTGTGTGCGTATCACACTAACTGGATTGTTCCTTAAAAAACAAACAAACAAAAAACATTGTGAAATATAAGCCATTACTGGTACTGTTCTATTTAGCATCCTTAGTTTTATTTTGTTTCCTACTATAAACAGGTTACTCTGTTTACTACTGCAGAAGTCCTAAATCCACGTCATTTCGAACATTTATTTATTTGCAGAAAATGAAAAATTGCCAAAATACCTAATACGTTTTTTTTCAGTTAAATTCAAATTCTGATCTGTAGTACAGACCCTTGTTTTTTTGTGTATGCAAAATAAGAGAAAAACTATCTTTCAGTTTTAATTTTATTCGTCTTAATTTAACTACTATTGCTTAACCAAATATCAAAGAAATGTACAGTATGTTGGACCAATTTTTCATCCTAGACTTGGGACTAGACTTGAGGTATGGCAGCAAAGTCTTACAGCTAGTGGAAAAAAAAAGGAAACAAACTTCAATTTGTATATTGCCACTCCCAGTTAATGTTTACTGTCAAACTAAGCAAAATAAAAAGAATGCCACCTTGTGTATTTAAAACGACCACATATCCTTGCCTTTCAACCTTTTTTTTGTGTGTATAACTATGTTATTACTCCAGCATACCCACAACCTTAACAAGGAAAAGAAATGAAGGGATGAATCAACTTTATGAACATGAAATTGTCTCAAACTTTTTAAATTTGTTTTTTTTTTATCAAATGAATGTGTGCCATTGCTTCAAAATGTGACATTTTGCACCCATGAAACAACCCTGCTGTACTGTAGAGATTTGTACGTAATCCCTACAGTCACTGTGCTTTGGTTTATTTACTTGTTGATCTCCGAGTCTAACTGTAAACTGTATTGAATTCCAGATTACCAAATGGATCCACCTGCTAACCAATACTAATTACACCCCAAAATTGGCTAGTTCCCAAACCCTGTGGAAAAATTCAAGATTTATCCATCCTCTCCCAATCAATATTCATATTCTTCAAAAGCTGGATTCAGATAGTCTGAGATTTGGCTGTGTGGTACGCCTGCCAATTAGCTCATGGCCATTAACACTGACATGGACGACTGGGGAGGAGTTAGCAGCAATGACTCGGGAGAGCGAGCGCGGCTCTTGCAGAGTCCCAGCATGGACTCGGCGCAGCTTATGGAGTCGGAGAGGAGGCCGAGTGGCAGCGTGTCATCGTTGGGAGCGGTCTTCATCGTGGTCAATGCAGCTTTGGGAGCCGGTCTGCTCAACTTTCCGGCAGCCTTCAATATGGCAGGTGGCGTCACGGCTGGAGTCATGCTTCAAATGGTGAGGCGGCAACAACACGGCTCCCTTTCATGACTTCATGCAACCCCATTTTTGTAAATGAATGACGTACATGAAGTTTATTTGGTTCTCCAGTGACCGTCTTCATAGTCTTTCGGGCTGTGATTTGAGTGGAAATACACCAAATATTTGCAAAAAATAAAATAAAAAAAAATAATAATAATTTCTTCAGACTCTATATCCGTATAAATCCTAATACAGGTACACGACAATATCAGTAGTACGAAACAAAAAGTTGAACTCGTATATTGCACAGATTCACTACACACACAGTTAAATAATTCACGATTGTATATTTATCATTTTGATTAAAAAACTGGGCTCCCAGATAACAGAAACTCCGAATTAACCATCTCAAGACTTTGGAATATTGAATAAGAAACAATCACCCTTATTTTAAATGCAGAAATTGGGTAGGAAATTGGTGGTCTCAAAAAGTTCCTGTGTGATGATTGTGTCAGCGTCACTTGAAAGTGCCTTTGGTGTCCTCATCAGAACCATTTAGTCACTTGGAAAATGTGACGGAATAATGAAACGCTTGAGTTCTTGTTGTATATAGTATATATTGTGTATATATATATATATGTGTGTATGTATATATATATGTATGTATATATTTGCGCACATCACAGCCCAATGTTCAATTTCTTAAAATGTCTCTCCTTCATTTTATAACCCCCCCCCCAAACTTCATTGGACATACATGATTTTGATCCCACACGCTGCTCCGCTAACTACAGTGTATAAGTGGCTAAATGGTACAAATATTTAAAAAATTGTTTCTACGTCATTTTATCGTTCACTGCAAGTTATTTGATGAGTCCATTTTATCATCCGTATTCTATTTTTATCATCATATCAACTTCTGTCATTGTGAAATATCAACAAAAAAACTTTCTGAGATGCCAAATATATTTGTTAAAGACCACACAGTCCGCTTGCTAACTGAATCATATTGCCCAGTAAAAGTCCAGCGTGTGTTCATAAAATGCTAACATTGGCCAAACTCTTCAGTGTGTCAGTAAGCTCGATTATTTTGCCGTTTGCTTGTACAAAGCACGTTGTCTAATTGCAGTTAACTCATTGAAAACAAAGAAAAGGATGGAATCTTGACCCATAAGCAATCTCTCACCGCATAACAGCTACTTAATATAATAACTATGACTTTCAATGGAAAATCGAAACTTTTGGGGGGCAAAATTGTGACACCCGAAAGGCATTTTATGTTGACATTGACTCAAAATTGTATAAAACTGAGTTTCACTTTTTGAATTGAGCTCCTTTTCAAGAATTGTCAGTAGACTACGATATTTAATCTAATTTATTGAGTGCCCAAATAAAAAATAGATATATTTATAATGTCTGGCTGAAATTCTTTGATGATATTTGACAACACAAAAATATTAAGCAACGATGAATTAGGATGTGAGGCTGCCTTTCTTTATTTTTCAGTTCATGCTGATCTTTATTATCAGTGGTCTGGTGATTCTGGGTTACTGCTGTCAGGTTAGTATGATTAAAGCCCTTTCATTCACTGTAGTCTTTCTGGTCATCTCAGTCACTCGTTCTCTCTTGTGCTTCCATCTGCAAGTACATGATTTTAAATTTTTTCCAAAAAGTTGTAGTCGTAGTAGCAGAATGCTTGGATCAGCACTGTGCACTCAGACTTTCACTTCCTAAATGGCATATTGACTCAGCTGATGTTTTAGTGTTTCCTTTGTTACATTTACTTACATTTGAGCCACATCAGCATATTAGCTTAAAAAGAACATATCAGTTGGGGCCCAGCAATATTTAATAGCACTTATTTAGAGGATAAAGAATATACACATGTGAGCATTGTATTATATGTCCACGTGTGTTGTTGCACCATTTGTGTTCAAATAACTGTGATTTAAGGCGTGACAACACCGCGGCTTAGATGCTTTTCATTAGTTCGTCTACGGCATGTCTCCATGTTTGGCCTTAAAATCTTGTTAATCGAATTGACATTGCTGACTCCATCGCGTCAGCTGCTTTGGTTTCCCTCAGGTCAGTAACGAGAGCACCTATCAGGAGGTGGTGCGAGCCACTTGCGGAAAAGTCACGGGAGTCTTGTGCGAGGTCGCCATCGCCGTGTACACTTTTGGCACTTGCATTGCTTTCCTCATCGTCATTGGGGACCAGCTGGATTTCTGTGAGTATGCTCGCTAGTTTATCAGAGGACTGTCACGCCTGCCCTTGCTGCATCGGCTGCTCTGACAAATCTTGTCAAGATTCTCGCGGTATGAATGCACATTCCCAAATTGGTCCGAACAGAAAACGTGACAGCCGATCTGATCACATGACTAAACATACCTCCATATTGATGATAAATGGGCGAGTGCATGTGTGAAGTCTACCAAGCTACTGTTAACAGTCCTTATGTCACTGAGGCCTGCCCTGCTTTGCCGTTGCTATTAGCTGGTTCAATTCAAGGTCCATGACTGCTATAAGTTACGAATGAGGCAAAACTGATCGCTGGGTGACATCTGTATGCTACTAGTATACAGTTACAGTATACTAGTATGCAGTTTACTAGTTATTATTAACTAGTCGAATTGAATCATCTCACTTGTGTTACTAATGGCACGCAGTTGTCAATTAGTGCAGTGGTTTTCAAACTTTTGACACCTCCTAAAAAAAATACATGACCAACATTAAAATAGAGTAGGCCCAAGTGTTCATCAAAAATGAGATGCTTTTTTAAATCACGTTTCTGATGATTCTGATTCTGATTTATTTCTAAGGTATACATTTCGTATTGTAATCAAGCCACTGTAACATTTCACACAATTTGAACATTAAAATTTTTTTTTTCCCTCTCCCTACCCAGTGTTTTCCTTTCTGAATTCTGACTGTAATTTCCCCATTGCGGGACAAATAAAGGATATCTTAATCTTAACAATGTATTTACGGTAAATGGGGGGCGGGGGGTGGTTAAATAAATGATTCAGTAAAAATATGTTGTACAAAATAAACACAAATTTTACCTATAAGTTAAAGTAAAAAAAAAACAGTTCTCAACAATTGAGTGTAAAAATATTGTACTAGTTATGAGTTAAATCTAACTGAATTGTATAGGCAGGCATTATTTTGCATACCACAAAACTTTGAAAACCACTGAACTAATGCAGCATAATTTTGCCTCACAAATATGCACCTACCCAATATTGGGGCCGAAGAGTGTATTAATACATGGATAGACCTTACATTGGATCATTATTATTATTATTTTTTTAATGTTCCGAATCTGGAAAGCAGTTTTTAATTCAATATTGGATACACATCTTTCATTGTACAACTTAGTTAGGTTTAATTGTTTATTAGCGGACCAAAAGCAACATTAGTAGTGGACAAAATAATGAGTGAGACAATTGTTGTACTTGTATACCCTGGTTGTTCCATTAGTAGGCAGAAGCGGCATGCTAGTGAGGGCACACTTGTACATACATTGAAATGTGTCATTATTCCACATGTAGTACTTACAACTACATGTAACTAGTATGGCAAAACTATGTACTCGTTCGTGAACAAGACACTTGTAGAGCTGCTGGAGTGGTGGCCATAATAATGCGGTAGTTCCCAAGCTGGAAAGTCAATATTAGTATTAATTTTATTACATGCAAATTTAAAAGTGCCGTGTACCAGTGTTGATAACCTCTAGCAAAAATATGGGGCTTTAGCTGGTGAAGACAAAGGGTGCACAGGATGACAGAAGTGCCCCTCATGTGACCGTGTCATGTGCCGCGTCGTTCCAATATGCTGACAGCGACTAAATTTGTCTCCCGCTCGGGTCTGAAATTTACACTTTGGCCTTGTGTAGCTCTCGTACTCCGTGTGATTTTTTTAAAATCTACTCATCCATCAGATATACTGTAAATCTTTACAAATGTTTTTTTTTTTTTTTGGGGGGGGGGGTCACAGTGATTGCGGTGGCATTTCAGGATGGCTCTTTTAGCGGCTTGTGGTACACCGACCGCAAGTTTACCATCACGTTGACTGCAGTTTTGGTCATTCTGCCTTTGTCCATCCCAAAAGAGATTGGCTTCCAAAAATATGCCAGGTATTGCACAACACACAACAAAAATCGCACGTCATAAATTGATGACCTCAGTCAAAGAGATGACATGCTTTTCACTAAATCGATTGTGGAGGAAGGACATCACCTTCTGCTTGAGTCTGTAACTGTAATTTCAATTTTGTTATTGAAAAATATCCTCAATCTTATAGTTTTCTTTTATTTCTCACCGAATCATGCAATTTATTGGCTAGTTTATCCACGGTGATCCAAATTTATTTATTTTGATGTGGCCAGATAAAATTGTGATTTTCTTTTTTCAAAATATTCTGTAATTGTCTATTTTTCCGTGTTTAAAAAAAAACAATACGCTGCAGTTTAGAAGATTTACAAATATATTATTTCAGAATAAAAATGAGTTTTGTGTGATTTTTTTATTTATATTTTTTAACAAGCTCCTCGATGAATCATGCATGAAAATGAATTGATGCACAATATCTTGGAATTATTTGAGGTTTCAAAAGAACCAGAAACTGTCTAACATTTCTCATAAAATATTTTTCAGAATATCGGTTTGTTTAATAATATTTAACAATAAAACATTCTACAATATAGTTTTTTTAAATTGAAAAAATAAGTTTTCCTAAATTTAAAAGCGAATTGGAGGATTCAAAACTTTCAGAAAAATATTTTCCAAACTATGCTGAAATTGCTTAAAATGTTCCCGTTTTATTTACTTATTTGAAACTCCGTAATCTTAAGATACTTGACAATAAAACATTAAAGAAACTAAAGAAATTTTAGCATATATTTTCCTCATGATGTCTGCATGAAAACTTGAAGCTTTTTCATAAAACCTGTTTTTTTCTAACCATAACAAATGCCAATAAAACATTAGAGGAAAGGTTTTGAGATTCTCTTTTTTTGGAAAAATGTTTTCCTAAATTCCTGAGTCAAGCGGCTATGAAAGCATATGCTCGGGTAGATTATCTATGGAGCGTCACAATTTCGTGTGCATGAAAATGACTGTTCTTTATCCTTGAAAGAGCCTTGCCAAAGCGAGGTTCTCTACTGAGAGAGAATCTATTGAACAGTGTCCATCTCCCTTTTTGCAGTGCTCTGAGTGTGATGGGTACCTGGTACGTTACCATTGTGGTGATTGTGAAATACATCTGGCCTGATGCAGAGGTCATGCCAGGGGTTGTTCCGAGCAGGTGAGGGCGTCACACGCTTCATTCCTGGTCAAGTCCTTGCTCATATTAATCATCGGTAAAAAATACTGTTAAACTCAACCTCTGTTTAGCGAAGGGGGATTTGTTCCAGACCAGAAAAACTATTCAAAAAGAAAAAAACAATTGATTAATTAAATGGTTTTATCCACTCCACATGCTTGAAACACATTTTAACTCACTAAAGTGCACTTCAACTGCGTTCCACCTGTCTAAATCTTTTTTATTTATTTATTTATACACAAACCTCCCCAGAACGCTCATAAACATTAAATCTACATTTTCCACGAAAATTTCGCAGGGGAAAAAAATAACTAAATATAATATATATTATAATGTAAGTGGTCTGGTGGTCGACTGGTTAGCGCATCGGCCTCACAGTACGGAGGCGCAGGGTTCGATTCTGGCTCCGGCCCCCCTGTGTGGAGTTTGCATGTTCCCCCCATACCTGCGTGGGTTTTCTCCGGGTGCTGCGGTTTCCTCCCACATTCCAAAAACATGCACGGCAGGTTGATGGGACACTCTAAATTATCCCGAGGTGTGAGTGTGAGCACAAATGGTTGTTCGACTCTGTGTGCCCTGCGGTTGGCTGGCGACCGGTTCAGGGTGTCCTCCGCCTGCTGCCCGCAGACAGCTGGGATAGGCGCCAGCACCCGCCGCGACCCTTGTGAGAATAAAGCAGATCAGAAAATGGACGGATGGAGAGAGATGAAAAGAGAAGAAAAAAACTTGACGTCAGCGCTCCAGGGCATGTTGTGTAGTGTCACGACGTGGTACTAAACTGACTGCACGCAACTCGAAATTCAGACTTTTCCTGTACTGCATACTGTAAAAACCCATTAAAAAAAGTGTCCTTTTTTTACCATTTCATTTATTAATTTATTTTGACACATTTGCTTTGTTCCAGTTCCACCTGGACTGCAGTTTTCAATGCGATGCCAACCATATGCTTTGGCTTCCAGGTACTAATTTAGTTGTCATTTTAGCTCAAACTGTTCTGCCTTTCTGCAAATTCTCCGAATTTTTTTCTTCGCAGTGCCACGTCAGTTGCGTACCAGTGTTCAACAGCATGAGCAAGAAAGCGCTCAAACCCTGGGGGCTTGTTGTTACACTCAGCATGATTATCTGCCTTTTTGTTTACACAGGGACAGGTACTATTTGCTCTAACCATGTTGAGGCGTATAACTATTGACATGGTAAACAGTAATGATTAGCATTGTCAATATGTGACTGATGTCATTTTCTACACATTTGAAATTGATTAAAAGTGAGACTGAAAAAAATCTTTACATTATGTTCTGTGTAGCCCCACTTGTTTGATTGGTATTCATTTGTGGAATATGAGTTAGTTAGTTAAAAACAAAAAGTGGATTTTGCCTCGAAACTCGTATTGCACAAACACAATATTCATCCGAATGATGTGTTTAGACTAATGGAGGCACATAGAACATATTTATTGTCAATACTTTTTTTGTGTTGACCTCCCCTTTAAATGTATAGTTTTTTTGGTGTAATTTCACCACTATGTTCAGTGTTAGGGCGCTGAGATGTGTCATTTTTATACCTCTCCCATTTCATCAGGTGTCTGCGGCTTCCTGACGTTTGGTTCCAATGTCAGCCAGGACGTGCTGATGTCATATCCTCCGAATGACATCGCAGTGGCCATCGCCAGAGCGTTCATTGTCATCTGCGTGGTCACCTCATACCCTATTTTGCATTTCTGTGGGAGGTAAAAACTGTGGTTATCTTAATGCTTCTCCGTTACGTTTACAGACGTTGTAATATGTACCTCTGGAAGAGAGAGGCTCAGAGACAATAATTTTCTAGACATACAAAAGTTGACATCAACACTTCAGTTTCTTTGCATCTCAATCATAATTTGTTGGTATAAATTGCTAATTTTGCAGTGGTCTTACATTTTTTCTGGAGTTGTGGATATTTTAGACCACACCTTTATTTTAAAAAATGAGAACAATTATATAATTTCATTGAAATCAAGTTTTTCAATCTATCAAATGAAAATGATCATGATGAATGAAATGGGGAATTTTGAGGATATTTCAACAAGATTTGCCAAAATTATTTGCCTGTGAAATGTCCATTTTAAGGGGGGGGGGGGATTGCAATTACCGTATTTTCCACATTATAAGGCAAATCGGAGTATAAGGCGCAACTTCAATGAATGGCCTATTTTAAAACTGTTTTCATATATCGGGTGCACCATTATAAGGTTCATAGGATGGACGCTACAAAAGTGGCTGCGGTTGATTATGCATCCACTAGATAAAGCTATGCTAAAGGAATACAATATAATATAGCTTTATTTATATAGAGCCTTCACAACAAAGCGTTTTACAGAACATTTAAAATACTACGTCCAAGAAATCAGATCCATATCTAAGGTGCATTGGATTACAGTATAAGGCGCACTGTTGGCGTTTTGAGAAAATTGAATGCTTTTAGGTGTGCCTTATAGTGTGGAAAATACGGTAGATTAAAAAAAAATCTTAAAGCTATTCAGTCCTACCTCCAGATGTTTTTGTTTCATTTCTCTGGTAAACCATTAAAATGGCTCTTTTAGTTTTTAAGGTTCAGTTTTTGCTGAACCTCTAGCACGAGTAGGCACTTATCCATCATTGTGTTGATTATTGACAATCATTCCAGTTTCACCGTGTGTTTGCAGGGCCGTCATTGAGGGACTGTGGTTGCGCTGGCAAGGCGAGCATGTGGAGGTGTGCGTGCGCCGCGAGCAGAAGCGGCGAATCGTGCAGACACTCCTATGGTTCGTCCTCACGCTCGTACTCGCGCTCTTCACACCGGATATCGGGCGCGTCATCTCGCTCATAGGGGGATTGGCGGCCTGCTTTATTTTCATCTTTCCAGGTATCTTCCCCTCCTTGTTTGTCTATGCGCAGTTGTTGTGTGGCTTAGTAGCGTACAGTCATGTTTGCGGACGATCTGTGTTTGATTTGAAAGGTGTGTGTTTAATCCAAGCCAAACTGTTGGAGACAGAGAGACGATCTGCCAGGTGAGCGCTTCAATCTTTCACTCATATCATTAGTACACAAACACACATGATTAAATTACCTCTGTGTCTTGCACTGTTGACTCCCCTTGCCATTATCTTATATTTAAAAAAAAAAAAAAATCAACTTATTTCACCAAGAAATCGCCACGTTTGGGAAGACTCTTTTTCTCTTACAGATCAATTACGGTACCCCACCCTACCCTTTGTTTTGGGCCAGGTAAAAGCTCTGTAATGATTCTGTATCGTCACTTAAATATAAAACATCTCAACTCAATATGGCATGAATATTAGTTGCTCTTTGCAGAGGATAAAGAATACAGGGCTGAGCGAACTGTTAAATTGTGTTCGACTGTGTTCAATCTGTGAGTGTAAAGGGTTATTGCACCACAACATAGATGCAATTTAGCCTTAGCATTCAGCTAGTGGACTGAAAGGCTAAGCTTTGTGGTCATTTTGAATAATAAGGTGGGGCACCCATGACAAATGTGATTCGATAGTTTTTTTTTTTTTTTAAAGCAGTAATTAGGAGTGGCCTTAAATAACCCTAAAATGATGCCCGATTGGTGTTTTCATTCCCAGCTGGCATGGACTGGTGGCCTTTGGTATCGTCATGGTTACACTTGGAGCCTTCATCTTTGGCGTCACCACGACCAATTCCATCTATCAGGATGTCACCAATTAAAGGGGAACATTTCTGTCCCGGCTTGTGGAAATGGTTCTGCACTAAATAAGACTTGAGCAGTTTCTCATTTAATCAGCCCCAATCGCCACCTGATTGCACATCTATACTACAGAACCAGGAGTAAAGTGCAGACAGCCCAAACTATCAAGTCAACCTCGGGCACTTTATCCTTCATGTGTAATGTTTTGCATGTTCTCTGTTTATTTTGTTGATGCTTTTAATCTACAGCTAAAGCAGTATTGTGACTGCAGTCAGTCTACAACTGCTCACCCTGTGACCATGTACAGGTTTACAAGCGCTAAGGGACTTTGTATGGAAAACCTCACAATGAAATAGTTTGGTTAATGGCTTAGTACCAATCTGTACATTTTGAATTGTCAATGTTAATCATTGAGGAACAAGTGCAATGGTTCACAGCCAATGAATCAAAGTCCAGGCTAGTGACTGTTTACAATGCAGAATTGACATTTGATGATTTGCACCTTTTGATGTTGAAACTGGGTAAGAAATGTGTGAAATGACTCTAAATTCTATCAGATTTAGGCAGTTTTAGCACAGGACTAAATCAATGTACAGAACTGTTGGCTGGTTGGGGTTTGCCAATGTTTCTCTGAAGGGATACAGAATGTATGAAGCCATAAGAGCGTGTGCAAGATAAACCAAAGTTTGACATTTGTCGTTCTGAGCTCCCGTGGCAAACACTTAATACTACTGCCAGACGAGTCAGGATGTATTTTCTCAAAAGCAATATTTAAGGTTGCATGTATGGACTTAAAGGGATTTTCTTTAAATACAATGTATCCCAAGGGATAAAGCAGGAATATTCATTTCTGTTCTTAGAACTTGAAATATAACATTTGTGTCAGGTGTTTTGGTTATGATTTTTCTTTCTGGTGCTGCTGTTCCTTGAATCACATGAATAAATAGATGCATTCGTTATTTGACTTGTTTTCTGCCCAAAATGCACATCAGATCGCGATCGACCGGCAGCTTGTGGACTGGTCCCAAGTCGATGGGTGTAGTGTAAAAACAAACGAAAATTTGTGTGTCTCTGTACATGCTAGTAACATATTTTTATGTTAATCCCCACTGTACCCTAATAATCCTAACAGCCTCACTTTCACAAAAAGTATAATAGTAATAAAAACAAGTCCCCTTTAACTTCCGGTGTCGGGTGACTGCGTCACCGGAAATTGTTAGCGCTCAGCAATTTGCAATTGCACATTGCAATCAGAGCTGTCGCGATATAGCTTTTATTATAATTATCAGTCAAAGTTCGTTTCGTGTAAAATTCACCGATGGCACTGGCAAAGAATGGCAATCTGGAGGATCGAGAGAAGCATTTTAAAACGGTACGCCTGAGCTACGACAGTTAACAGGCTGCAAAAGTGCGTCCCATACCTCCGCGCCTGGTCTCCCACGAAGGTAGGCAGTGATTTCCTTTTAACAAACTCCAAGTCTTGTGTCTACTTTATTTGTCTGTTCATCTTAGCGGCCGGTATGGCTGTTGTTCATCATGGCATGCGTGTATAAGTTCGGGCGTGCGCGATAACGGGAGGAGGTTGGTTGATCGAAAAGTAGATCTTGCGTCCAAAAGGTTTGGGCACCGCTGATGTACATGTTGTCCACCCCAGATTAGTAAATAAACTTCAGAATGTAATATATTTCCAACATATTTTATTTAAAATACAGTTTTAATGAATTCAACTTCATTATTGACAAGTCACCTGGCATAAGTGAAAAGTGCAAACTGATTGCAGTGTTTTGATTCATTTCGGCAAACAATGACATTGAGTCATTTCTGAGAACCATTTTTTTTTCTTTGCACTGTGCCAAAATTGAACAAAGTGGAAAAGGTCATTTAAGTTTTCTTTATAATTAAGCTCAAACACTGCAGCTTGGACAAATAAAAAAAGCAAAATTAATTCCAAATTGTCTTTTCCCTCAAAATCCCAAATCCCTGATTTAAAAAAATACGCTATATGTCAATGAATGCACATTAACCTAAGCACAGTACCCACGATTCAGTAGGAGCCATTTGTTATGAAGGACTGGAACATGTGAAGAGCTGGACCTGGAGCCCACTGTGGAACCATGTGACCTGCACCCTGGAAACAATTATTCAGTACATTTAAGTAAAACTAAATGGAGTAAAACTATTTTGATTTACCTTCACTGTCAGGAAGGTAACGTTTCCATACTGCTGGTAGAATCCTGCGACCTGGTTGTCAAGGTGCCAGGGTTGATACATAGTGGTGGCCTGGGAACAACATGAAGACATTAGATTTGACTATCTCTGTGCAAACCTCAAATATCACTGGCCTCTGGTGGCATGTTTGTTCAACCATTAACTTGACATCCTCATAGATTGATCATCATCAAGATTGGCCACTAAAGTGGAAAAATAACAAGCATGTTGACTGACCAATAGTATAGATTTGTGAAAAAATAAGAAACTTCCAAAATTGTTAGCCTGATGCCATGGCAGCGTCCTCTACCTTCTGGCTTGATGCTAATATGCCAGCTAATACTCTTCATGAGCCTCATGTGTGGGTGGTTCGTTTGTGTAGAATAGCTTCACTACTTCATAAACATGTAAGGTAATTTGGTTTTATACGTGCAATAGAGTTGATGCTTTAGTTTATGGTGTTTTGCCACCATCTTTGCACAATTACAAACTCTGGAGGGAGTGGTACTGAAACCTGCACGTTGTGAAGAAGAAGAAAAAAAATAACAGTGAGCGACTGGTTAGCACGTTTGCCTTCTATTGCTGAGGTGCAGGGTTCGATTCCGGCTTTGGCCTTCCTGTGTTGGAGTGTTTGCATGTACTCCCGCGCCTGCGTGGGTTTTCTCTGGGAACTCCGGTGTCCTCCCACATTTCAAAAACATGCATGGCAGGGTAATGGAACACTCTAAATTGTCCCTAAGTGTGATTGTGAGCACAAATGGTTGTTTGTCTATGTGTGCCCTGTGATTGGATATAACCAGCCTACTGCCTGAAGTCAGCTGGGATAGGCTCCAGCACGCTCGCGACAAGAAGCGGATTATAAAGTGGATGAATGAAAAATCAAACAAGGGTTAGGGATCAATAGTCAGGCGCTACCTCTATGCCCAGGTCTTCCACAAACCACTGATCTCCCAGGAAGTTGCAGGCCATGTCCGTGTCCCCGTTGTAGACGAGTGCTCGAAGGCCAAACGAAAGCAACTTAAGATACACATCTTTCACTGATGCGTACAGGCTGGTGTAACCCTGCCCGACAGTCTCACTACAGAAGAGACAAGAAGCGTTAATGAGTTAATACAAGACATGCATGGAACAGGACAATGAGTGGACCATTGGATCCTTATTTCTGTGACTATCACGTGACAGCTGATCATGAGGTTATAAGAGTCACATTCAAGCAACCATGTAGAAAACGTACTCCCATTTACAACAACATAAAACATTTTAGAAAAGGCCCTATTATTGTTCCGCATCAAGCAAACAAAGCTCAGATTTGGTTATGAACTGTTCGGTACATTTAAAAATGTTAGGATGGACACTGCCAGCACAAATTGATGTTTCAGATTTTTATCCAATTGCTGTTTTGCTACTTAAAATAAATCGATTGGATGAATCAAATGTTTGTATCGGTGAGGTTATTTTTGTGCCCTTCCCTATGGCTGGAAACATCAGTATCCTACTACTACCCGGTACTACTAAGCCGCAACCAGCAGGGGGCACTCTTAACTACAAAGTAAACCGAGGGGGACTCCATATTCAGTATACTGTATATAGTCGTTCTTCTAAACAACAAAGTATTTTCTGAAGTTTTTAATATTCTGTGTACTCCAATACATTGTGAATTTAGAACATTTTAATTTATTAAGACGTGCCTGTATGTATAGGCATACAACACAAGACAAGTACAGAGTAAATGGAGTGAGAGTCCCTTGTGTGTGTGTTTTGTCGCATGTTTTAACAAAACGAAATCACGAAGCCACAACTACTTTCATTTTGTTACAGTTTAGCACGCAGTGGCCCAGTTCGTTCGCACTGCTGCCTCACACCCATTCAGAGAAAATAGATTGATTGTTACCATGGAGACATTGGCTCTGCTGTCACAATTCCGTGAATGTAACTGGTCAAATAAATTGTGGTCTCGAAATTAAACCACACTCTTTAGTAACACCACGCACACCATCCAAAATTAATGACAACAAAGAACTTGTCGTGCAGAGTGTTGGCGTTCGAACATACCTGCACAGGTCCCATGGTGGCAGCGTGTCCGGAATATGCAAGGCTTTCCTGACATCGCCCCTGTTGAGCCAGTTGACTTGAGCCGTGCTATTAATGCAGGGGGGGACTTTGCCCAGAGAGACGGAGAATGACGGCCCATCTGAAAGCTTCCCGCAAAGACATTGGTCAACATCCCTTTTGCTTTTCCTGTGTGGTGAATAAGAGTGTGGGCTCTCACTTACATTGTAGCTACGTTTGCGGTAGTTCTTGAACAGGTGACTCATTGCCCTCTCGTAGGCTGGGTGAAAACCACCGCGACCCTCACAGTTCAAGTAAAGCGCATACTCGTTAAGACCACTGTTGTACACGATATTAAAGGCCACGCCGACCTGCAGGGAGATCAAAACAGAGGCAGACATTGCTCACCTGGGTGGTGAGATGAACAATGTACATGCAGGTACACGTACATACCAGCGTCTGGCATTTCTGCGAAGTGGAGTTGGAGAAGTCACATCTTTGCTTCTCGCAGCAATAAAGGTTGAGATCACGCCACAAGCTGCGCATAACGCACAACGTTACAATTGCAACCACAGCAGGAAAAAGCCTGACTCCGGATGCAGGATCTCTGCTGATACTGTACATCTGTCTTCATGCTCAAAATACTCTTGATAGTACAACACATACGTTAAGGTACAGGTGTCAAACTCAAGGTCCGGGGACAGATCCACCCCATAAGATCATTTTTACATAGCCTGCGAAGGCAAATAGGCTTCACTTGTAACAACAGTGAGATATTGCAAGATTTTTTTGTGACCAACCCCCCCACACCACCTTTTTTTTTTTAAATAAATTGAAAACATTTGAACTGACTTCTGATTTCAAAACTAGTTATCCATCCATTTGTTGTGTATATGTGATAACATATCTTGAATATACTGTTATACCAGACTTGGCATTCTTCTTCATCTCTTAGCCATCTACCGTTTACTCTATTTACTCTTGTCATAGTGTCCCCCAGTGTTGACATTGACTCACCACATGTGAAATGCTTTTGTACTACATTTCAGTGAAATGTTTGGCAAGATTGTTCACATACCTGCTAAAATGCGAGTAGTAAAAAAAATAAAAATAAAAAAATCAAAGGAAACTGCCGCCATGTATTAGAAGTGTTTTTGAACAATATTTGATTAAAATAAAACATTTTCATCATAATTTTAAGCTCGATGGCCTGATCAAGAAGAGGTTGTTGGTGAGTACTCAAATGCAAGTTTAAGCTGTCTGAATATTTACATCAAAGCCAATTCTGACTTTACTTCTGCAATCATGTGTTTGTGATAGTTCAACTATTCGGAAGCTATTCATCTATCCATTATTTGAGCCGCTTATCCTCATGGGGGACGTGGACGTGCTGGAGACGGTCCTACACTGTAAATTACAACCGCAATAATTAACCCCATTAACTTATGTCCTATTTTACAGTGTCAATCAAAACTGGGCATTTTCACCTCAGTGCAGGCAGAATTTTAGACACAGCATCATCAGAAGTGCTGAGGTGAACGTTCAAAGACTGTACACGTTTATAAAATAAAGTTCCTTCATCGAAAAGTAACTTACTCTTCTCCAAAGAGGCCGTGGTAGTAGGCAAAATATATTAAAGTCTGGTCATTGAGTGCAAAGCTGCTGAGACCGTTTCCCACAGCAAATCCCTTAAAGAAAAAAAACAAATAAAAATTAACATACAGTTGACAGTGTAGCACAGTTTACACCAACCACTTAGCGTGCCACAAGAAATGGTCCAGTTTTATCTAATTGATCCAAAAATGATTACTTAGGGAAAATAAAACTCATTGTTGTCCTCTTTCTTTGCAAGCGACATAGTGACAGGCAGAACAATTAACGTATGCGTCTATTCACACAACAGAATATAGTGTTCAACTAAACAGGCTCAGATTTCAGACGGAATACGCACATCTGCGTGAAACGTAAGACGGGATATCATCATTTTTTAGTATACACGGAACTTTTTTTGGGGGGGGGCCCTCTCCATTGCAAAGTAACATCAACTGTATCATGCATTTTAGCTTAAGAATCTCACCTTAAATTTGATTTTGTCATCTCCTGTAGCAATGCGTAAACTGAGGGTTGGCACGTAAATTCCACCATAACTTTCTCCAACGATGAAAAAGTCATTCCGTGTGAAGCTCGGAAACTTGGCAAAAAAACTCTGCAGCGCTTTGTAATTGTCCTCGGCAACCTAAACAGGAGACGTGAATTTATTTATTTTTTAGCTTCACGCAACAAGTCAATCAATCATAGAATATATCACCTGATCATCATCCGTTGTGTAGTCGCCATCATTGGCGTAGGAGTAGCCGACTCCTGCGGGAGATTCTAAATATAGAACGTTTGCAATCTTGTTCCAGCTGAAAGTGTTCTCGTACAAAGTGGCTCCATCATCTCTTACCTGAGAGGAAATTAACAATGAAAGTCACGTCAACGGGGTGTTGTTGCCACTTTTGCAAACTGTGGGCACACCCACATGGAAGGGTCCGTTCTCGGATAGGAATCCATCCAGCGAGCTGCAGCCTGGGCCTCCGTTGAGCCACAATACCAGCGGGTCTTTGACCGGATCCCTCTGAGAGGTCACAAACCTGCACGAGACCCAAACCACCAATAAGAAGCAAACGTGCCGAGTACAAATATTTCATACCACTCTTCCCCCCCCCCCCCCCCCCCCGGACTGATATCAGTAAGTGTTCTCAGCCCAATACCAAAAGTAGGCCTACTTTTGAGACATGACATTTCTATTAAACCAGTGACCGATAATTTTAAAGAAATATCTTTCATTTATTTCTGACAAAAGGCAGAAGGCAGTTACTCTGCAACACGGAATGTAAGTTAAAATAAAAACACAAACAAATCCCTCTGATTTAGAATTTATTAGTAATAAATTCACAAATGTGCAAGGACAAAACAAATCTGACAACTCCTGATTTTTTGTGTTTGATCAAATTAGAATGCCAATTACACCTCCTCCAACCCAACTAG
Organism: Hippocampus guttulatus; assembly: GCF_054856545.1. Classification (NCBI taxonomy): domain Eukaryota; kingdom Metazoa; phylum Chordata; class Actinopteri; order Syngnathiformes; family Syngnathidae; genus Hippocampus; species Hippocampus guttulatus. The sequence goes on from NC_141263.1 coordinate 15,494,041, forward strand.
ACATATACTGTAGACATAGTTCTGTTTCTCACTGGAGAAAGGGTTGTGTACTTTTAATAGGAGCAGGGAGAAAAGCAATATGCAATTCATGAGTCGCACTTCGGCAGCACAGTGAACAACTGATTAGCACATACGCCTCACGGTCCAGAGGTGCCGGGTTTGTTTCTGGCTCGGGCCTTTCTGTGTGGAGTTTGCATGCTCTCCCCGTGCCTGTCGATGTTTTTTTTCAACTGAATACTTGGGTCTACTTGCTCTTACTCTAGTAATTATGCACAGCACCACTTTTTACTTATCCTTGAGTCACATCATTTTCAAATGACAGTTTTATAGGAATATAATTTTTGTCTACTCAACCCACTTCTGATGAGCACAATGAAAATAAACCTCCGCACATAATTGTCCTTTTTTATTCCCTCTACGCTATCAAACTTGTGCCTTTGATTTGCTAACGTTGTGATCAGAATGACAAACGCTAAACTGGCTAATAACTGAATATAGACAGTAGATTTTTTCAAATGTAAGGAGTTAAAAAAAGTCGTCAGAAATATTAATACTCAAGTGTACGTACCTTGAAAAAAAAATCTAAGCACATTTTATTTAAAAAAATAGTTACTTGCTATCACTGAGACTGATTGACTTCAAAACAAGATAGTAAAACGAATGCAATCACGTGATCACTACGAGTACAGTACTTATTCTCAAGTGTGTTTTTCATGTCGCTCACCAATAATGCAGAAATTTGCCGGGTCTGGCCTGGACGTGTCCCGACCACTGACGGAAGTTGGGTTTGAAAGTCATGCCGGGGAGATTGCTCACCTCGTCGGGGGCATAATGAGCCCAAGAGCCACGCCAGAAGACGGCTAATACGGATAAAAACAAGACCGACGGGCGACCCTCGGCATACATCTTCTGACCTCAACGATCAGCTAACTGATGGGGATGATAACTGATGAAGCGAGGCTCGTTTTTTATATCCTGGCGCGTGACTTCCTTGCAAAACAAGTCACGTGACGGCGCTTGTTCGTCACGTGCACAGATGCCAATCGCACATGCTTGATTTTGCAACTTTTCACCAACACATTAACCTACTTTTAAAATCGATTTCAAAACCTTTAGCAACTTTTTAAAAGTGAATTGAACTATTACTAAAATGGGGTCATTTTCCTCGATGGCACACAAAGAATTTGTGTCACGCAGCCTGAGTGATACTGTTTTTGACTTTCGAAATGCATTATGCACCTCTACCGTTTCATACGCTGTACATACTGGGTGTGTTGTAATTTATCACGAGTACTACTGAGCTTTTTCCTTAGCCACTGTTGAGTAAAATCTGGGTTCTGCAGCTTTTCCAGCTCACCTGCGGCGGCGGGTCTCCGTCAGGGATCGCCTCTGAGCCCTCTCTTGTTTTCTGTGGTGTGATGGACAGATCAGGAGTCTCCTTTGACTATCATGTTTGCAGGTAACATTCTGATCTGTGGTGAGTGTAGGGGGCTGGTGTAAGAGGAAATAGAAAGGTGCGAACAGCCATCTTGTATGGTTTAGAGACGGCAGCAATGACCAGTTGATGTTACTGGTTATAATCTGCGGGGGGAAAAAGACTCTCACCCAATCCCCAAACAATTCTTTTCGTTGTAACTGTTGAACTGTCCAAGACTGTAATCAGTTCCAGTTCTTGGAGTGGAGAACTGCCTTCTATTGGCGGGTTTGCACACCGAGGAAAACCTTATCCCGTTGCCATAGCAACACTTGTTTGATGCAGCTCGGAATTACGCTTCCAGATATCTGCAAACGACATTACGAACCATGGTGAGCTAAAGTTTGTTTATCCCGAGTTTGCCTTTCGAATTCTAATGAGGTGGATGAATGAGTTGTATTAGCTTTACAGCATTGACTCGAAATGTTTTGGCTAACGTGCTAACTTTGAACAGTCGCCTAAAAAGAAGAGCTCGGGGAAAAAGTCAGCCAAGGTCAAGTCTGCTGCACTCATAGATGGACTCACCAAGGACGAGCTGTCCAAGGAGCAGGTCGGAATGAAAACGATGCCGCAATAAATAAATACATAATCTATAAGGTTTTGGGGTTTTAGATCAGCTTGACAACTTGAGTAAAGAGAGTTTGCAGCGCAGGACGCCCTCTCATTTGACTATACAAGTGATTCAAAACCGTGATATATAGTGAATATTTTATTTACTCAATTGGATTGATCTGAGCGATAAGGTTTCAACTTTGTCAAGTTACAGTTTTTAGGGTGTTTCGGAGCTACCATTGTTGAATGTCGTTCAATTCGTGCAGTGTTCTCTGAAAAATACACAAAAAAGACCAAAAATGATCCAAATGTGGGAACATTTCAGACTGAAATGGGCACCGGTGTCGTGTAATCTTTGTCACCCAGACCTTCCTTGCTCCAAGATGCCCACTTAGTTAATTTCTTCCCTGTGATATTAATGTTGATGTACCTTACTAATATAACGTTACCTCCGCGCAGGGCCTGGTCTCTGTATGTGTCAACCGTCTAGTTGTGGCTTGTTAATTTCATCCATGGTGACAAGTGCAGAATTAATGCCAGGAGCACTTTTTACTCAGGATTAAAAAAAACAGGTGAAATTGCTCAAGCAGGTTGAAAATTACCAAAAACATAGTTGCGATGTGTTTGACAACATGCCAATTGTAGACGCGGCGTTGTTCAGCGTTTGTGCACGTTACATGGGTGTACAGTGAGTCTCTTAGACTCCGCGAGTATTATGCACCGCAACCTAGAACACATTTTTAGGTACCGGTACATTGTTAAATTAATATCTCTCTGACAGTCAATAAGCTAATCATTATTTTGGAAGGCACATCTGTTGTGTGTATTGTTGTGGGTAGAAATTACGTGACGCTACGGCAATAAAATTGATTTCTAAATTCTAGATGATAGAGCACATTGCCATCCTGCGAGAGCAGCTGGACAGAGAACGGGAAGAGAGGAACTACTTCCAGCTGGAGCGAGATAAGATCCACTCCTTTTGGGATGTGACCAAGAAGCAACTGAAGGAGGCCGTGGCCCAACTCAGAAATGAAGAAAAGAAGATTGAGGAGGATGAGGGACGCCACCTTGTAGAGATTAAAGTAGGTAATTAAAAATCTTTTGCACAGCTCGATGGAGAAGTCAAGCAAGTATCCTGTTCAGAGTCGTGGATGAGCTGCTGTCCATTTCAGCTGACTTTGGGCATATCCTAACTTCCTGTGGAAGTTTACTGGAAACTTTGCACCTATTTCCTACTCTGCCTCACTGCAAAGTGTATTCGCAATCACTTATAAAACGAACCGCATCTTTCCGTGACATTAGGTGTATAAGCAGAAAATGAAGCACCTGTTGCGTGAGCACAACAACACCATCTCCGAGTTGGAAGCAGACCGTGTCACAACTGCTGAGGTGAGAGAGAAAGAACAAGCCCAGCTGGAGAGGGAGCTTCATAAGAGGACGGCAGCCATCAGGAACGACATACACCAGCTCGACATTGAAAATCTTGTCAGTGAGCTGGAGAAGGTGAGGACATCGATTAATTTTTTTTAACGCATCTATTTTCAACGCAATGGATGCTAATATGCATCTCATTGAGATATACTTTTTCTCTGCTATCCCAAAAGGAAAGGAAAACAAATTCCTTGTGTGTTTTAGATACTTGGCCAATAAAGATGATTCTGATTCTGAAATGACTGGTTTGATTGACCCATTTGTCAACAGGGACACAATGAAGAAGTGGCCAAAACAAAGAAGAACTGGGAGGACCAACTGGCAGGTAGACCTCTAATCCTCCAAGGGCATTTTTGTTTACCTGTACAGTGACAATCGGTTTTCGCCAGGAATAGGGATCAGTGAAAGCCCACAATAATTGCCGTAACTCTTTGTTGTTGCATATAGATGCCACAATTGACAACATAGCACTTAAAATGAAGATAATAAAACATGCAGCTGTCCGTCAGCCCAATCAGCAAGCGAGTCTTTTCTCGATCGGGGCTTCACATTTTTTTTGCAGATGGGTGTCCTCAGACACCATGTTAAGTAATTTTACACCATAAAAGCTATGCCCAATTAAACACAACATCAGTTGCAAGATCAGGACAAATTACAGTCAACCATATACCTGTACTGTCTTTTTTTTTTCTATAAGTGCAAAGAAGTCACCTTGTTTCAATTGCCGCAGACTGTAATCCAAGATTAAAGATCTTAGTTTTATTTCTTTTTTTTTGTGTTACATTAATCTTTCGTTCGTACTTGAGAATCAGGTTGTTCCTTCATGTCGAAAAGCTCCTGTCTCCCCAAGTCAGTAGCATCTAAGCCCACAACTTACTTCTATGTGACACCATGCTTCGAGGTCCAGGTCGCGGGCAGTTGGAACCTGTCCCCGGTGACTCTGGGCAAAAGGTGGACTATACCCTGGACAGTTAACCAGTCAGTCGCAGGGGACACATAGAGACAACCGTTCTTACTGACATTCAAATGGTCAGTGAGTGAGAATTCGACCTACGGTACCTGCACTGAAGTCCGGTCAATGTACCATGACACAATTTGTGGCTCACAATCATGAACCGATGTTGTGTATTGTATTCGGTAGTTATATTGTTCAAGCACAAACTACCTTCACATGAGGCTCATCAATTGTATGAGCTAGCAAACTAGCCTAAAGAACAAACTAGTAAACAGACGAGATATCACACACGTGGAAACAAATAATGCGCACAAATGATAGAAATAATTAAAATAATCTCGAGATATTTACCCACAACAACACAAATTGGATGGCAAATTAGACGACGCGTGCTATAAATAACTTCATAGGAACAGAAGCAAAACCATACTTTCGATTTCACTTTTGACTATCTAGTGCCAACAACAATCTCCAAACATTTTAAACAAGATGGAAAAACACGATCAATGCATTAAATTTAACCACGACATCAAGATTCCACTAGATGGTGCCAAAGGAATAATTTAATTCCTTTGGCCTGAACAAAAAATGCGTGTAACCAAGATGTTTGACAGAGGATTGGTTTAAAATATATATATACAGTATATATATGTGTGTGTGTGTGTGTGTGTGTATGCATGTATATATATATATATGTATATATATATATATATATATATATATATATATATATGCACGAATTTGCCACTGCTGTAACATGAATCTACAAGCGTTAACTCTATGTCATTTTGTGCGCACATTTGAGTAGGAACAGAGGCCCACTACAAGGAAAAGCTGGGGCTGCTGCAACAGGAGCTGGTCAACATGAGGAAAATGGAAGTCCTCAAACAAGAGGATCAGTGGAACAGTCACATCAACGCTCTTACCAGAGACCACGAACAAATATTTGGTGACACACTCACTCTCCTCAATCAAACCATGGAACGAGATTTGTATCACAATGATTCAATGAAGGTAAGAATGCTACCTTCTGAAAAAAGACTAAAAATACTCAGGCATACAAAATACGAAATGTTCGTGTGATGTGCTTCAGTTCAACGGCAAAAACGACAATACTAGCAAAACAGCGTTACTATCCTAATACCGGTATTAAGATTTTTGCAGAATTTTTGATTTCGATATATTTTTTTAGATCCTGTGAAGGTGTGAAGCCTAATATAGTGGTCATTAACCGTTTAAGTAATTATTTAAATGTATTCACCTTTAACGTTCAACATTTGTTCACAAATTATTTGTTTTAAAAAAGGAACTATTTCCTCATAAATAATTAACCACCTACCCTTTATTCTTCATGCTGTTTCCTAGAAACAAATAGAAGCCCTAAAGATGAAACAAAAAGAAAAGGAAAAGAACCTGACTCGCCTTCTAGCAGAAAACGAGCATCTCAGTAAGCTCCTCCTCGACGTGCAGCACAAAGCTGCTGAAATTGAGCGAAAGATGAAGAACCCGATCCGGAAAGAGGTTGCCTTTTAATACTGTGCTTATTGTGTGTGGATATTTCATATTGTGTGGGTTTTATATGTTACAACCAGCGGCTTGATGTTGAGCTTTCAACAGGACACCAAAGAAAAGAGAAAAGAAAAGGAGCTCAGTGATCAGAAACAAGAATTAGAGCAACTGAAGCAGAAATTCAGCGAGGTAAACGTAATCATAAATAATGTATTGCATTTAGCACCCTTCTGATAATCCGCTCTCACGTGAATGTGACTCTAGCTTCAGCGGGAACGAGACGAGCTGCGCTTGACCCTCACTCGGAACGTTGAGAGTGTTCAGAGGGAAGAGGATGAGAAGAATGCAAAGACGGAAGCGAAAGTGAGGGATATGATGGACAGCTTGGCAGCGACGGAGGCCAAGCTCTCCGCTGTGCTCTTGGTCTCTAATGTGGACCAAACTGCACTCAAAAGCAGCAGAGACAGTGCCATGGTACCACTTTTTCCCTTAAGGGCCTATGCACAGTGGTGTTAGAGTAACAGAGTGAATTTCCAAATGCAACCTAGGGAACAGGGATTTTATTCAAATTTTAATATACGTACGGTATATAAATCGCACCTGAGTAGAAGTTGTAGGACCAGCCTTACTCTGCAAAAAGTCTCATTTATAATCCCCAAAATAGGTACTGTTACATTCGTGGATTAAGTGTCGAGCAAATTCATCCATCCATTTTCATCCATTTTGAGCGGTCGCCATTTTGGGGCCGTCTACTGCCAACTGAAATGGATGTCAAATGTCTTCGGGCTCGCATTGCAATCACTGAACATAACGGGCCACGCGCTGCAGCGTGGCTGCAGGAGCTATCCCTTCACAAAACGAGCTATGTTAGGTATGTGTCAATTTCTTTCCAATTTCCACTTTTTGTTGATCTAACAAACATTCACGTTTGCGGATGTGACGTGACAAATTGTGGAAAAAGGGGTATAAATACTTTGGCGAGCCACTGTAGATGGAGGGATAGATGGTGGAATTTAAATCTGACAGTGAATATTTCCAATATTTTAATGGGGTTTTTTTTCCTCTTACAGGATATGATAGACTCCAACAATCAATCCGTGAAGGATTTACAATACAACATCTCTCGGGCTTCCAAGGTTTGTTGATCTTTTGCCTGTTTGCTAAAAGTGATACATGTAACAAAATAAGTAATGCGTGTTTTCTGTGTCTCCTGTATGTTGAAACATCGGTTCCTCTGGCAGGCCCATCAGGATTTATTCCTGAAGGATGAGGCAAAGCAAAGAGCTCTTGGTGTCTCTGTGGAGGAACCTTACGTGACATATTCCACATTTAGGAATAAATATTGGGTGTATGATGAACTTTAGATGAAATGACTGAATCTGTGATAGGTGATCTCACTTAGTCTGGTTTTGCTTGACTTGGTGAATCGAACTAAATTGAATACTATTGAACTATCAGGTGTACCCTTTGTGCACTCGGAAGACAAAAGGCAGTAGGGGGCATGGAATTGTGCAAAATGTCTCTGTGATATAAAATAATAAGGATTCAGGGCAATGGTCTACAAATTGGTGTTTCTCAGCTTTTATTCAACCAGGTGCATATTTTACATTAATTTACATTACATTTACATTATTACAAATCTCACAACACACTCCCAACCCAAAAATGTGACAAAAATTATATTTGTAGTAAATTATACAATTGTACTTTCAGATAGAAGTGAACTGACTTACGAGTTTGTTTGTTTTTTTAGATGCAAGCAATTGTTGGGCTTGGAAATTTTTTTACATTTATTTTTTGCTTTGATATGCGAGGACAAACTTGAGATACTATCGGTTATTGCTGGCAGTGACTCAACATACTTCTCAATAAGCAGCAAGTTTGGCAGATAGCATTAGTAAACAATTCTTTTTAAAAAAAAGTTTCAATCTGTTAATTGCCACTCCCAGTTGAAGTTTCCTGTCAAACCAAACATAAAACAAAGAGAATTACACTGGTATTTTTAAAACAATTAGTGCCTTAGGAATTCCCCGGCTAGCTTAATGTTAACACATAATGACAGACTCGATAGACTTTCTAATGGGTGGCATCTTATCCTTTATTTTAATCTTAATCTATGTCGCAGTGTTATAACTCTTTAAACAACAGGCATCCGAACATAAAAGGTGGAGCAGCACATGTAGACAGATAATACAACACCACTCAATCATATATTCCTTATCCTCAGCGAAGAACTAATATTAGTGGCCTGCTGAGGAGCTGTAGACCGTCTCCACGTACAATCTGTCTGTTTATTCTGCCCCCCACGTTTTACACGGACCGCTGAAAAAGTGGGACATTCAAATGATGCAGTATGACAAAACCTGTCTCATTGTATTTATTTGTGTCGTTACTTTTTTTTTCTAAGGTACAATATGATAGAGTGCTATTTTGTCATTAAAAAATGGGGGGGGGCTGTAATGGATAAATAGCGTTTCAATTCATTTCAATGGGGAAAAGAGTTGAGCGTGGTCATAGAATGAACTAAACTCATATCTTAAGGCACCGCTGTACTGAAATAACAAACAGCATATTTTCATTTCCTTACAAAATGACACTATGGAGTGTGAACCTATTCAGTGAAATGCAAAGCTATTATTATTTTGTGTGGTGAGCCACTGCTTAATTGTACCTTTTAAGATTAACCCCTGATTGATTCATTCATTGTCGAAGAAGTGTGTCTTTTTTTCTTAATAAAGTACAAAGAAGAATGATAATGATATGGTTGTCCGCTCACCAGCGTCCAGCTTTCTAAATCTCCGGAGACTCGTTGGCTTTTTGATGTAGCCTCCTGTCCCCTCTGTAGATGACATCATGTTTTAGTAAAATCATGTTCCCCGACTTTACAACAGTCACGTGTTGCTTTAATCTCCATGGAAGTGCTACGTGTTGGCTGATGGCAGTCACAAGTTCTTTGAAGATACATCTATTAATAACGTGTCATAAATACAGTGATGGTTCGGTAGACATCGCTGGGACTTAAAACGAACCCAAGTACCGGTATTCCAATCTCAACATCTAGTTGTCAGTAGAGCACCAGGCGGGGTGGATCCAGTTGCTCATTCTATACACCTGCAGTGAAACGAGCGCTGGTGCATCGAGTGATTGCTGTTCCTTTTAGTATTAATAATACAGGAGAAAGTTATTGTCCCAGTGAAACACAGTATCATGCTATGACAGGAAGCAGAGTGAGGTGTCCTCTCAGGTTTCGGAACCCTGCAGACGTTTGGACTCGGGGGAGCCGGCTGCTCTTACCTTTGCACAGGGCTCAATTGTAAGATTGTTAACTGAGTCCAAGCGTCGACAACCTGCTTAGTCCTGCTGGCCCATGCCACTCAGGTCAATACTACACCCCCGACAAAGCCAAACTCCCACGGTGAGCCCCCCACTGAGAGACAACACAATGGGGCATTAGTCAGTCGGCGACCGAAGACAGATAGACAGAAATTGCCGTCCTGATTCACTTCAACCAGATTTTCACTCCTTCGGTGACCTCACAACCTTTTCTGTTCAGAACTGGGGGAGGCCGAGAATTTGTTGTCCATCAAAATACGACGGCAGAAATATCGATGCCATAGATGAAAGTAAACACTGGTATCAAGTGGGAGGGTTGAAGGGGAGTGAAAGCTAAAGGACACAGTATGGTGATAGCACCACACTGAAGATGATGCAACTCACTTGATACCTCAACAACTGAACGGGTCGAGGGTGAGTTCTTTCATTTCTATTTCATAATCGTTTTAACACACAATTCTGTTTGCTCTCACGTGAATGTGAGATCTGAATCAGGCAAACCGTGTTTGTTTCAATGAATTTGAGTGATAATTCAACATGATTTCCACATTATAAAATGTATTGTATCCATTACGTACATAATAGCTATCACACTATACCGAAGTATTAGACAGAACCTGAAAAGGTTGACCAGAGACAACTGGACTCCAAAAGGCTTCTTCAATTCTGTATTTTAGATGTGCAGTGTGAAGCCTTCTGGATAAAAGGTAAAAGCACCTTCGACAAACAAGAAAAAGTCGAGTTGTCTCTATTCACGTTTCCTATCACCTGGACGGCTGAGAATCTACACAGGAAAATGTGAATTTCCGTATCATGATCGTCAGTGTTGACGTAATTCCTGCGTGGGTTTGAAATGTTTTTGAAAACCCTATTTAAGTGAATTTAGGAATTTGTTTCAAAATACATTATGCAGTACATTTGAAGAACAAGAATAACACAGAACAAGAACGGCCGGGCTGCTGGTCAAACAACCAAATAAGGTATTAATTCACTTAATCGTTGTTATATTGTATATTTGCGATTTATTATATATTCGCTTATTATTGATGACTATTCATTATTATTTATTGTAATTCTAAAAATTCATTGAATTCATGATCTGCTGTTACCCACCACCTATTTCACCTGGCAACAGTGATTTTTTTTCCCTCACTTAAAGAACTGACATTAATTATTTAACCATTTAAGAATAAACAGTATTTAAGAGTAGCTTGGCTCACATATAGTCAAGTTTCGCCATCCATACAGTAAATTTCATCTGGACTTTGCTTCAATGTCCAGAATACAATCTTCCAATTGGTGTCAGTGAGTCATAGCAGCAAGCAACATATTTTGCACGAGCTTGCCGAGAGAAATTTACAGTCGATCATGTGATGCCATCATATGGCACATTTCGTGACAAAATAAGTCCTGGTTTTGATAACATAACATTACAACAATAAGAGGTATCGTCCGATTGCTGATACGAGCTTTATTAGTCATGCTTTGCAAGTCTAAGGTGATGTGGAGACCAGTCATTAAGGTTTGATGTCCTTCTCTTTTACATCTCAGGTTAATCCTTCCAGTGAAAGTGAACAGACTTCCATTGTTTTCCAAAATCAATCGGAATTCATCCTGAGGAGCGATATATTTTTTTCACAGGAATGAATTAAAGACTGCAGACAAAAGGCCGGGCATGGCTACTCTTCGATTTACAAGCGTTCTAGTTTGTGCTATTTTACTCGGACAAGGACCCTCTGAGAAAACAGGTTAGTGCAATGTCAATATAACTGAAATGTGTGTTTTATTCCCACATTTATCTAATTAACACTCCTTTCTCTTGCTGCCCTGAATGGCAATCATTCAGCAAGCGGTAGAGAACAGCGAAGAGATGTCATTCTTAAGGAGCTTCTATCCAAACTGAATAAAGAAGGTACTCGGAACCCGCAAAAGGGCTCTCGGGAAACAAACAAGGATGTAGTTATGCTCCCTTGGGTGAATAGCGTTCTGGGGGGCCTTCAAACGTTGAGTGGATTATTTCCTGGTACGAACCTGGCTTCACTAAACCAGCCGATTGATCGTCGTCGTCTCTCGGGCTTCCTCTACAACATCTCACAATACCTCCAAGAAATGAGTTCGGGGCTGGAGGAGGCACCCTTTGATTTGGATGATGAACATCTGTGGGAGAAAGTGCTCTATTTTTTTCTCCAATCCGAAGGCAGCGCTGCACACAGCCAGTGGAACGGCCGAGTGCCGCCTCGACCCAGCATCCAAGTGAAAGACTGGTTTCTGTCCCTGAGAGGTAGCCCCCACTGGGACTGGCTTCTCGGGCTCCTGCAGAGCCTCACGACCCTCCTGCAGCGTCAGCCTCACAAGCCCATTCTGACTTTGTTATCGCAGAACTGGAGGACGGTGAGCGCTGTGCTGGAGGCCGCTTTCCAGGCGCTGATAAGCGGGACTTACGGACAAGCCAGCGCTGGCCTGCAGGGTTTCATTTGCGCACTGAAAGGTCACGCCGACTGCCCTTTCGGCGTCGGCTGGCTTCAGTACGTGCTCCGCTTCTTGCAAACACACAGATGGACTCCCGTGGTCAGTTTGCACCCGGCGGGGGCTGATGCTGAACACAACAGGAGAGGCTCGGCTGGACGTATCAAGCCCTTCAGCTTGCCCCCTGAAGTCCTGAAGCAGGACGCGTCACTAAAAAATCATTTTCAGGATGACGTAAGCGCAACGCAGGATGATCCAGATTCTATGCGAAACGTATTCCTGCAAGCGCTGACACGCTCAAGTGGAGGCAATTTGGCCCAGGAAAATCTAGCACTTGTGCAAAGTTTGGATAGGCTCAGGATGGGGCTTCTGCGCAGAGTGGGCAGTTCTGTTTATGGTAACTTGAGGAAGAAAGTGTCGCAGCTTACCATGGCAATGCTCGATGATGTCAACAATGTGGCGGACGGACCCCGGTCCAGTAGAAGGGGACAATGCTCAGTTGGTGAGTGTGTAGGGCGGTTCACATTAGAGTTAAATGGACGTGGTTGAGGATGTTAACACTCTATTATATTTTTTTCATTGAGAAATACAGTGCTCAACAAAAACGAGGGCACCCCATATAAATCGATTAGAAATCCTTCACTTTCCTGGCACGCTGCTCTACAAAACACTCGCAAAATTGCTTTACTGCAAATAAACATTTGTCAATGTCATTGGAAACAAGTCTAGAATTTAGCTGAAAAAAGTCAACCACTGTTTGTTATCACAAATGCTCTTGTATTCACTGAGAAATGGATAAAGATGATTTTTTTATGTTCTCATTTATGTTGAGCACTGTGTGCAGTCCCATAATAACATCGAAATGAACTGCTGTCGATGCCTAGTCTCCTTCAGTCGCACGGGTAGACCATGTTTTGTCAATTTTATTTAACGGTTGCGTTCTCAACTCAGTTTTATTTTTAGAGCACTTTAAAAGCAACCACAGCTGCAATACAAAATAAAACTCGAACATAAAACATGAACGCTTGAACATAACAATTTAAAAACAATAAAACAAATAAATCACTTAAAGGCTAAAGTCTCATGCCGATTTGAATGCCAAGGTATAAAAATTCGTTTTAAGGCCAGTTTAAAAAAAATGGACAGTGAAGGGGGTTGTCTAATGTGCCTCGGGAGGTCTTTTCAAAGTTTGGGGCCAGCCACACTAAAACCCCTTTGCCCTTCCACCCAGACTTTGGTACCTCGTACAATTAAAAAGATCTTTAACTTACTTTTTAATTATGTTCCTACTTTCTGTTTTTATAAAGAACAATATTTTAGAGTGATGGGGAATATAACATTTTTTGTTTGGGTTTTTCTTGGGGTGGGGGCTGGAACAAATGAATGGCATTTCCCATTTACTTCAATGTGGAAAGTTGATCTGAGATATGAATGTTTTGTGTTACAAAAGTTGTCACAAGATAAATTAGCATTTGTAGGGACCAAAGAAGAATGGATTATTACTCTTTAGTTACCTTTAATATTGCTTCAGTACCTTTAAAAGCTACATGTATTAGACAACAATTGCGGATGTCTCTCACTGCTTTAGGTCAACCTGCTCCTTTGAGTATCTTTTGTGGATTAAGATTATAGCTTTGCCCTTTCATTGTTATCAGTAATATTATATCAAGGGATTTGCGGGATTTGCCGGCGGAACTGTTATGTCGCATCTGATATGGTCGTTTGTGTGTGCGTGTGTGTTGGAGGTGTCAAGTTGCTTTTTCCTACTCGCATTCATGATATTTGTTTTCATGTCTCTCCTAAGGCGACCTGAGGAAGTTAATCTTATGGTAAGATCTTTGAAACGGTATACTGTACTTCCCATTGCCGGCGAATTGTCTGTAAATCTAAGTGAGATAACGCGATGCGTCTCTTGTGTTTGCGCAAATGTAGGGGAATAAGACATAATGTGACCTGGAACACGCAAGCTTTGGGCGTTAGCACCCAGCGTATCCCAAGCTTACTGTCATTCCTGTCCTGCCCCCCCGGTGATGAAAATAGCTTCGGACAAACAACTCCCCACTCACCTCTGAAATCCTCACCTTCCCATCATATCGATTCAAAAGGCCTTCATGATCAGCGCAATCAGCATCAACCAAGAAGTGAGAGTGACCTCCAAAAAGAGATGGAGGACTCAAGCACTGCAGAAATTCTGGAGGCGGCGTGCAATGAATCCATTCCAGGACTGAGTGGTGTCTCCAACTTCACAGTGTTCCTCTACTGTAAACTTTTGGAATGGGAAAACGGGTCAGTGAGTCCCGCTGATGGTGAAATGGGTCTGGACCTGCACGCCGCATGCTCTGATGCTGCTTGGTACCTGGCTGCGGCTGAGGAGGATTTCCTGTGGTTTCATTTGTGCAGTGAGTTCTTTGCATATGAATTCAACAACACGGTCTGTGCCAATTCCACTTTCTGGCTCCACAAAGCACCTCAGGTGAGGCCAACTTGATTTGATGTTTCAAATCAAAACATACACCCACTGGCCACATGTACTGTATATGAGTGGTTATTATTTTGTCTGTCACATAGTTTATGAGTCGAGTGTGCCGTGAGAAATTATCGTAGTCCACCTGTCTACAAAGTTTCTATTCCAGCGACATATAGTGACAGGCAGAGCAATTAAATGCTCTCCTATTCAATGGCAGAAGGAACGTCATGAACCCTAAGCCATGTAAAAAAAAAAGGCTGGGCATCCTTTATCAATGGTTGAGTCAATGTCATGTGGATTTTGGATGCCATGTGTTGAACCAGTGTCTGCACTATGGCTATATTTACAGTTTAGGCACGTGGTAGCTTCAGTCAGTTTTTGGTCTTTTGTGAGTGAATTTGGGGGGATTTTCGGCATAAGAGTTTGTTGTCTGGTATTTTGGTGCACTTCCAGTTCACTTCTGTTCAGTTAGATGGCAAATGACTTACTCAGAGATTTCCGCTTTCGCTGCAGAGCTCGGTCCCCATCCCCCGCGATTTGCAGAGGAACACTGTTGAGCATTCTCTCTGCTAAAATCGCACTTTCAACACAGCGGGTCTGCCATGTTTTTGTCATGCGTCTCTGTGGGGCATTTGTGTACAAAGTACACACACGCAGAGTACGTGGGTGTAGCGATGCTCAATTTGCAAACGCATTGGGGAGCCTCTTTGCTTTATGTTAACCTGCAGTATTTATTCCTTAATCACAGGCTACCAGGACACACAACTATAATGCGTTTAACCAGACAAGTATAAAGCAGCTGTGCGTGCACCTATCAAGCGGTACAACAGGAAGTCCAGCGCCTGTGGAAGGCTGTCTACCTCAGTCGGGCAGCAGGTTTGTGAGTGCCCAGGCTTTCCGGCGTTGCTTCCTACCCAACAGTTCAGCCCTTATCTCATCGTTGTGTGGGAGAGAACACCCAGATTCCCACCGCTCCTTCCCAGAGGGCAGCTGGGCCGCGATGTACTGCTTTCGACAACACAACCTCTCCCGTTTCGATGCCACAGAGGAAGCGTGTGAGTACAACGAGTGGGCTGTGACGACATTCCTCAATGTGACCATGCTGGAGGCGTGTTGGCAGACACGCGGACTGAGAGAGCACATGTGCTTGAATGCATCGCTCTACCAACAGCTGCTGAAATCAATGCCCAGCTTGTATGACGTTTGTGCTGATCTGCAAGCAGAGGTAGAGGACAGTAAGTGCTTACTCCAGAGGTTTTTTGACATGCTCCCAGCCCAGTATGCCTTCGACACATCGCAGCTGTGCGTGAACCCGGCCCCTCTGATGTTGGATGTCTTACACAAGCTCAGTGTGTGTCAAGTTGAAGGAGGGGAGAACCAATGGTTTTTTGTGACCCTCGGATATGTGTTGAGAGTACTGGACTTCATGGTCGGCCTCTCTTCGGGTCTGGATGAAGGGGAGGGAGAGGCCAGGCAAGGTTTGGGTCAAGCCATCCTCCTCTCCAGTCTCCTTGACAACGCATCCTGGAGTGCGATGCAGCCGGAGGCTTCCACCAGTGTACTTCACACTGTGGGAGTCTTCCTGCTTCGGGAGCAGAACATGAGCCTCAAAGAGGACCTGCTGAGCTGTTTCAGTGTAAGACGAAGCACACGCATACACACACAATCTCTGCTAGGAGGGTGAATTTTTGCTTTTGCTCACCAGCCTGTCTTGTGGGACCTCATTGAGCAGAACAACAACTCATCAGCTCTCAGGGTTCTGTTGCAGGTACGGTGAGGCTTCCGTATCTACAGTACATTTGATTAGACAGTGGTTCCCAAGCACCTTAGCATGCGCTGAAGTATCAGGAGTGCCACAAGAAGTTAAACATTTTCAATTCATTGGTCCAAAATTATTTATTTTCTCCAAATAATTTATCTGACTTCATTTATCAATGCCAGTGACATATATTGTCAGGCAGAACAATTAATTGCTCTTCCACCAGATGGCAGAAGGTACTATATCTGCACCTATTGCCATTATGCAACATAACAACTCATGGCTACCTGTACATCAGCTTTGTGTTCAACTAAACAGAGCCAAGTTTCAACCGAGTAAGTACATTTGTTTTTTGTACATGTATATTGAGACCCCCCACCCCCAATTTAAGATCCGAGTGGTGTTCTGTTATTGGACTTATATTAATTTCAAAAGACTATTTCAGATATGAGTGTTTTGGGTTACAAGTGTTGTCACGGAAAGAATGAATCTCAAGTCACTGCTGTACAGTAAAAATCTGGAGTAATTGACAACCGTTTTGAGAAGGTTTGTAATTGTGTTTAGATGCCACAAGATGACAGCAAAGCGCACCGTTTTACATTTTCATTGATTGCTCTCCAGGAATACCTCCAGATGCCTGAAAATAGCATTCACACTCTTGTGATGGCCGCTGAGAAAGATGCCGTCAAGAGGTTCCTCTCTCATATGCATCAAAGCTGGGATCACCTTCAAGTTGAAACAAGCCGGGTTTGTTCGAACGACACCACAAAATCTATCTCCTCTTTTTTGTCCTGATATGGGAGTTGTGAAAGTTCAAAAAAAAAATTTTCATTCCTTTCATGGCGGAATTACAGTTGTGTCGGACATATACAGCAGATGTTCTCACGTGATATGTGCAATCAACTGTGAATGTATAACGGATGATCTGTTTGAACCAACATCTGTTTTTGTCCCATCAATCTTTTTTCCCGATCTCAGGCTTCCCAAAAAGAGCTGCAGGCCATGGAAACAATGACTGCTGCTTTTATCCATAAATTCCCCAGAGTGACTCCAGAACTCTTTGTGGACCTGTCCCAGTTCCTCCCGTTCATGTCTGTCTCTGACATTATGAGCTTCCCAGCCTCCGTCATTGTGAATGACAGCGTGTGAGTTGCTGACGAGTAAAGAATCAAATGCAGGTGACAGCGTCCTGATACTAGACTTTTGGCTTTGGTTGAAGATTGGCTGCCATCCGCGACCACAGCTCAGAGATGAAGTCATCGCAGAAAAAGGCATTTGTCAAAAGACTTCTACAGTCAAGTGTGGTGGGTGATGTCCCCACCTGGCCACCGTACTTCCTCAGCTCCATCCTACCGCTACTGCCTTTCCTTCCAGTCAGTCGTTTTCAGCAGCTGACATCACGACAGGTTGTAGTGATATTTTTTTTGTTTTTATAATCATTAAAAACGGTGAACCTCAGCTCGTCTGAGCTGATAGGAAATGAGCCCTGCAAAAATCCGCGAGTATTTAAAGCACAATTAAAAAGGTTTTTAATTGCCTATAGCTCCGTTTTAGCATTTTTTTCTCTCAGGCCCACGGCACACTGAGCAACGTAGGCAAACACAATGAAGTGGGGCATCGCAAAAAATTACAGTAGGTGACTGGAACGGATAAACATCCACCCTGTACATTTTTTTAACGAACCACAAAAGCATGAGGCAATTGTCAGGGAAGAAGCCGATGACCACAAAGAAGAGGAAAGGGCCGACAATAACACATCAATGAATATTTAGGGAGGTTGTTGGCAATAATAAAGCTCTTCTGCACTCATGCCTGCACTCAGTAACAGAGACTCTCCATGCTTTGCTTTCTTGCCACAGGTACATTCAATTCGAAATATAGTTCAGTATTCATGTTTGAAACAATATCACCATCGATTCAAATTTTTAATCACTGAAAAATCGAGTGGCAACGGTTGACCGCTGATGAAAAGTAGTGACTAAAAGCGGCCCATTGTGTGACAGTTCCAACTCTTTCAAGCTACTGCAGACAAAACTACAGCCAGACTATAAGAAGTGCCTTCCCTCAGTTCAACATAGTTATTTGGCAGCAAGATATCACCCACGCAATAATTTTAGTTGAGAAATGGCTTTGGTCTGAAAACAAAAAGAGGTGAGTTTTTGTTACGAGTAATGGGGAGCATATTCCACAAATAGGCAACTTTGCGATTGCTGAATCATGAGTATGCAGGCATTCACTTCAGTCATTTCATGCTAAATAATATTCTTACGGATGTTATCTCATTTAGCTTACCCCTCTGTTGGAGTTGCTGGGCAATAGCAGCCTGGATGGTGTGAGAGGACGCCATGTTATACGAACCATTTTCACCAAGAACAACAATGTCACTGGTGATAACATATCAAGGTGGGACAGTTCAGTCTTTGAGCTGTTATGGTTTTTATTTCACGCATGTTGATAAATAAATAAATGTAGATCATTGTACATTTTGGGAGACAATGGTTTGTAAAGAAGCTTGTATCCTCAAAGGTAAAACCTTTTTGGCCACTAATATTTTTTACAACGTACAGTACATGCACTGTAAACCACTTTGCCTGCCTTTCTGAGTGACTGCAAATTTGGTCTATATTATTCATGATGATAATTCTTGCTTACTGTTTTCAATTATTATGGAAAGCCTTTTAAATAAATATTTAATAATAAATATTTGATTTCCAGCTTAAACGTCCATGTACTAGTGCAGTCTTTGTCCTCAATAGTAAGGCAATTCAGCACATAATAAGCAGAATGATTGTGTCTTACAAGTAATGTTTTTTTTTCCACTACCTGTGACACTTTTGACCAGGTAGTACCCGATTACTAGTAAATGGCTATGCTGCACTATGCCACTACTAGCCCTAACTATTAGGCATGTGTCATGTGCTCGTATTTTTGCCTCACTAGAAACAAGTTATTGTCAAAGTAGTGTGCGAAAGCTGTCTTATTATTGTGCAAAACTGTCATACAGTAGTGGAATGCATTACTGGAAAAAAAAATCGGACTAGTAAGACAGATGTCCTACTAGCTTTATGGAAAGCAATTTGAATATTTATTCCATATCTTTGATATCATGCTAAGATCCATGTACGAGTAGCTATGCGATCTTTGTCTTCGCTAGTTGGACAAAGGTCATATTAGTACATGGACGGTAAGGTGTATATCGATGATATAGAAGAGGTACCTTTTTCTGAATGATATTCTACAAAAAAAATACATGTTTGCTTTGTGAGGATAGTAAAGGGCTACAATGTTGTTTTGCAGGCTAGGTGTCCTTTCGTGTTACTTAGATCCACATGACCTGCAGTCATTTCTTTCGGACTCAGCTCTGTGGTCCACTCTTCATAGGCAGCTGGTCAAGTGTGTGTCCAAGGGCTTCATTAGTGCTAGTGGCAGGGTGAGACACACTTGTTCACATCATAAAACCTTCCAAGAATTGTAATGACCTTCTTTCATATTTTTGTCTCTTTTTTTGTACAGCTTTCATACTGGTTGGTCCCAGCTATGCGAACCTTGAATGCCAGCAGCATGGCTCCGGCAGAGCTGACTGGCCTCAGCGCTCTCCTCCCACAGCTAGGAGCGTCCTTCTTACTTTCGCTTTCTTCACAGCAGCTGCTGGAGCTCCTCTCCAAACCAGGAATAGACAGATATTCTCCAGCACAGGTCAGCAGGAGGGTTGTTCATTCCCCACATGGTTGAAACCCCGCTGTCACGTTGTCACAATTCATAGCACTGTATAAAAAAAATAACCGGCTTGTATGAAAGTAAAATTAATACTCCTAAATTACTGTCTGTAAAATATGTAAGCTTAGCATTGAACCCTATATTCTACATGGACTACTTTTGTACTGAGTCAGATTTAATCAGACCTAGTCCTCCTTTCGCACCATTTCACGAGAGCGCCCCTGCCACCTACTGTAGTGGAAGTGCAATTACACTTTATTTTAGTTCCCCAACCCCCTCCAAAAAATGTATCCCATGTATCCTTTTTTGATACAGTCCTTGTATTGGAACTTGTTATATTATTTAGTTAGAACAAATATTGTGGCTTACCTCTGTAAAGGTAGCTTGATATGAAAGACTCTCAACCGCCCCTGCAACATAGCATAATAACTACTAAAAGGATGTGAGCAATTAACAACAAGAGTTGTTGCGCTAATGAATTAGGAGAAGTGCTGAGTTTAATAATGCGATGGATAAATGGATTTAGCCCACTCTGGTTCTCATTGGTTTGTTTCTTTCCTATCTGATTCCTTTTCCCCTCCAGGCCTTTCAAATGTTGTCCAAGATTTCAAAAGACACCAATGTAAGTTAAAATTTGGAAGAATATGCTCACCGAATATGGGTCAACCTCACTCTAACCTCAATGTGTGTTTCTTCCTGGCAGCTCACAGCGGAAAAACTGTGCCGACTGAAGCCATTACACTCTGGTCTCTCTCCCACTGTGCTCAGAAGCCTCCACTGGTCTGAGATCAGTGAAACTGCCAACTGTCAATGTTGGAGAAGCATGCTGACAGAGCTGAAGCCTGGCCACAAAGCAATGCTGTACGATGCAATGCAAGAGGTGATGGAGCTACTTACTATAACTTATTATTCATTTAACATAAAATGCAATTGTCCGTATTTCCTTTTTCATTTTTTGTTACTCTTCTTTTGTAATCACATTTGAAGCAGGAAATACTTTGGGAGAGGGAGATACCAAAGTACATACATAACAATGGCCTTCAATCATGTTTTCTGTCATTAGGCATTGCAAAGAGACACACCCAACATCACTCAGCATGTAAACTGTCTCCTGTCATTAATCCCCCTGAGGAAGTTGACAGAGGCTCTGAAGAGGGAAGGCGTCTCGAGGGACATAAGCGTGTACAAACACATCAGCTGGTCACCGCAGCAGGTGCGTATCTCACTTCACCAACACTTTTTCCCCATTAGCGTGACAACAATAAGTTGTCAGGATCTCTCACAAAGAAAAAAAAGAAAGAAAAGCGCCAACCATTAATCATCATTGCTTCCCTCCCATTAATCTGCAAAGTCATTGGATATGCTTCAGATGAGCCTTTCAGAATATTAATGCATCGTACAGGCCAACCTCCATCAGGCTAATTAGTTTGGCTCTGACATAGTGATGTGGAGGAATGCCGTTTAAATTAATAATAGGTACATTAAAGGGCTTTTGTCACAGACAGGGGTTTATTAAGTTGCCTCCAACGTGTAAGAAGTCCGAACAGCTGCAAGAGAGTCTTCAAATCAAAGGTGGTGGCAATTTGAACCTACTGGTCCTATGCGACTACACATATGGTTTAATATTTGTCTAACACAGCGATCTTGTATTATGTTGTGGATGTTGTGTCCAATGTTTATATCATATTAAAGAACATTGCAAAGTTAGTTATTGGTGATGATGTTATTTTGGCCCTGACAAAGCAGTGGCTGTTTCGACCATGTGCAGTATGTGCGGCCTCACAGCACCGTATATCTGACGGCCAGACCCCCACTTAACCGGTTATGCCAGTTTATACTGGTACAAATAATTTACTCAACAAATACATTTTAATTGTCCAAGTTCATGAAACAACAGCTAAATTAATGCAACAAATCTTACACACTCTTGATAATGTCAATGCTGTGTGGGACAGATCAAAGAACAGGCCATACTTTGCCCACCATTGGTCTATATACAATCCATTCTTGTAACTAGAGTTCTTTCAGGTTTTGTGACCAATTTTTTATTTTATTTTATTTTATTTTGTCTGTACAGGCTCAGCTTTTGTTTAAGTGGATACACAACTCGAAAAACATCACCAGCAACATGGTGAGGTAAGTCAAATATGTTACAACAGGAAAGTTGGATAATATACTAGTGTGATGTAATGTAGAGACCAGAAGTCACTCACCTTTTTGAATCTGAGAGCTGCTTCATGCACACCAATTTGGCTGAAAAGGTCTACCAGTCTGATACGCACCTTGTAAATAACGCATTTGCCCAAATTACCTTTATGTTATTATTAATAATGAATGGTATTTGCCAACATGAGAACACCGATCATGCTTAGGATATCTCACAAAAATTACTAACCGTGATTCACCACGGTAGGAATGAGATAACTCTCAATGTGCAACAATTTATTTCTTTAAGTCGGTGCCTGGTGAAGACAGTAACTGGTTTTCAGGCATCTATAAATCCAGCCTGCCGAATTTGTTTTATATAATGACTTGTGTGTTTGTAGAGACATGGGCCAGGTTGCAGTTGGAATGACATGTGACTTTTTGAGGTTTTGGAGCAATGACACTGATTTTGCAGAGCTGCTTCAGTATCTCACTTTGTTGCCAGGAAACTTGAGACCTGCTCTGGTGAGAAGTTAATGCTCCAAAAGTGCTGTCTCAAACTATTTTCCAGTTTGATTACTTTCAGATTTGCAGGCAAGTGTCTCCAGAAATATCTTTAGTTCTAACCTTTGTTTTTTCTTTTTTGCTTTTTTAATATGACAAGCGAAACTGTATCGTAGAGGGAGTGAGAAATTATCCTCAACTTGATGTCAGCACTTTAAGCCCTTGGTTTTCTGCAACCTTACCGCAAGTATCTCCTTTTTTTGTCATGTAAATGGTTTCTTCATCAAAAAATCATTTACAATTCTGCCAAAAAGTCATACTTCTGCTCTGTTCTCTCTCAGAGCGACAATGATAGATGACCTTTCCAACACATCCCTCAGGGCTGTTCTGGACCACGTTCAGGCACACTTCACTGATTTCCTCCAACTACCACATTACAAGCAGACAAATATCGCTGAGAAGGCTGTAAGTGAACGCATGGACCGGTTCTTAGTAATTGTCATTTAAACATTATTATCTTTGTAAAGTCAAGAGTTTTTGATTCCTTTCTTGTATAATAACTAGTTAGACTGTGCAGATCCATCGTGTCCATTGTTGGGGGCAAGGCCCCTTATACGCTGTGTGGATCTAATTAGAGCCAATAGAGGGACTGCATGAAATGTTGTGAAAGCGCGTAGTGGTGATAAATAGTCAGAGAACACATTTAAAACTTCAATATAATAGTAGCGCTAACAATACCACGCTTGCATTAGTACTGTAAACAAGCTGACGTTAACCATGGTGGCTACACTGGTAGACTGTAGACGGCGCATGCCAGGTCAGTCTGTATTTAATGAGCGTACCCGCTTACATTGTCTGTTGCCACACCAGCCAAGAGCAGTGAAAAGGCTCTACACACAAATTGCACAAATTGCTGCATCCTTTTCTGCATTGTGGTGTCTCTCTGTAGAATGTGAATGCTCGAATGCTTTAAAGTGAAGGAGAGGACTTGATTTGATTGACAGCAAAGGGAATCTGCTGTTTACCCCCACAGCGGTGCTAATCACGTTTTTTTTTAACACACTGGCTCGTGTGCATCTGTGAAATTCCCAACATATGTTCCATGCATATGGACGCCAATTTGTGCCCTTAATGTTATTGTTAAGTTGTTGTGTGGAGGTACTGTACAAGCAATTAATGTACAAGCAATTAAAAATCAAAAAGTGGGAATAAACCTACCTCTCAAGCAGAAATAAAAACAAATAGAATAAAGAGATTTTTTTTGGATCCGCATGAAAAATATGTGAAGCCATTTCTGATGGCCATTTGCTCTTGAGTAGTGTATTTATTGTATCAGCATATGCTGCTTTGCAGGGTTCCTCTTCCCATAATGTGGGTGAGATTGATGGCCCCACTCTGGACTTTCTGGGTCCTCTTCTGCCTTTCCTGGATAGAGACAGTTTGTCTCTGGTAGACAAAGGTGCTCTGGCTTTGCGGCTGGAGGACATGAGGAGCTTCTGCCTTCCCAAAGAAGCTCTGAGAGACATCAGTGCCCTGCTCACACAGAAAGACTTCATGGGGTAAATGAAGTGTGAACAGGTTTTGATAATCATGTCAAGAGATCATTTTAAAATAAATGCAAACCTTCCGAGACAACAATCTCCTACGCTTCATAAGTAATTGCACTTCAAAATCTGGATTTTGTTTTACAAAGGAAAATACACTACATCATTACAAACCTCTTCTCATGTTTTTTTTTTTTTTTTTTGTTCTTTTCATTGTGATTTTGGTACCCTTCAATAATATGACTGCTCATTTTCTAGGGAACCATCCAAGTGGCAAACTGGAGACATTGAACATTTGGGAAGGCTGGTGTTCTCCCTGTCAACAAAAGAGATGAACTCCATCCCAGTGGTGAGCACCCATCAAAAAAAGACCAAGTATACAGCAATTATACATTTCATTTTGCAACATGGCTGTCCAAAATGAGTGTTATTAAACATTATCCCCCTGTTTAGAAAGTCTTGAATAAAGACACAGTGGAACAGGTTCTCTTGAGTCAAAAGCGCTGGGAGGAGAGCGCGGTGGGTGTCATCTGTTTGAAGTGGCGCATGGACCAACGTCGTCAGCGAGAGAAGACCCAAAGTCTCATAAGAGGGATGGTAAAAGTCCAAGGGAGTGGCGCAAAAAGTTCAGTATTCTCTACACTTAATGTCGTGTGGCTGTGATTATGTACAACTACTATCAGCATACAAGACCAAATTACTATAATTTTATGGTTGTAGTTTGCAATGCGCTTGTGAAAGCCACTAGATGATTTCAACTTCAAAATAAAAGTAAAACAAGTGATGTACATGGATATCAATGTCTTATTTAGCTTTTATTTAAAAGTTAGCATTCGAAAGCAGTCATTATGGGGGCTGACTTGACTTTGAAATGAAGCTGGCCTGACCTCTTCTTAACGCGCAAAAGAGCAGTGACGGACTTGAACTGGAGGGCAATATTACATTTTCAGTCCCCATGTGCAACTGCGCAGCACTGATGGGCACCCCTGGTTATACTAGTCTATCTCCTTCAAAGTCACCTGGAATAGGTTGCAGCTCACGCATAAACCTAATTAGGACGAACTATAAAAATGGCCCCACACTAAATTTGGAAAACCTCATTAACCCTTTCATGCACCCTGGAAGCTGGTAACAGGATAAGCTGTCCACTGTAGTAACCGCTGTCCCTGTAAGGGTTAAAGACTGATAAAAAAAATAAAATAATAATAATCAAGTGCAAGTCAAACGATTTTATTTCAGTGATTTTAATTAGTGTCAATGTGTGCCTTCTCCTTTCAGTCCCTAGCTGCGAAGACATCAGAGGTACGTTCCCCTCCGCATGGACATCGTCTCAATTGAGCCGCATGTCACAAGTCGACCTCAAAGAGTGTGTAGAAGTCTTCAGCCGGGATATGTCATTAAGCTCCGAGCAGCGCCGGGCGCTCTGGGTCAAACTTAGGCAGGTCAGTAGTGATGAGCAGAGGCAAAACAGGAGTATAAGTTCTGGTTTTGTTCATGTGATTTGAATTTGAGTGTGTGGTGGAGTATTTTTGGCTGGGTAAATAAAACTCAACTGAACCATCTCTCCGTGAGCCGTCACCTTACCGTGGTGGAGGGGTTTGTGTGTCCCAATGATCCTAGGAGCTAAGTTGTCTGGGGCTTTATGCCCCTGGCAGGGTCACCCATGGCAAACAGGTTCTAGGTGAGGGACCAGACAAAGCACGGCTCCAAGACCCCTTATGATAAAAAAAATTAAAGGATCTCAGTTTCCCTTGCCCGGACGCGGGTCACCGGGGCCCCCCTCTGGAGCCAGGCCTGGAGGTGGGGCTCGTTGGCGAGCGCCTGGTGGCCGGGCCTACACCCATGGGGCCCGGCCGGGCTCAGCCCGAAGAGGCAACGTGGGTCCCCCTTCTCATGGTCTCACCACCCGTGGGAGGGGTCAAAGGGGTCGGGTGCAATGCGAGCTGGGCGGCAGCCAAAGGCGGGGACCCTGGCGGTCCGATCCTCGGCTGCAGAAGCTAGCTCTTGGGACATGGAATGTCACCTCTCTGGCAGGGAAGGAGCCCGAGCTGGTGTGTGAGGTAGAGAAGTTCCGACTGGATATAGTCGGACTTGCCTCCACACACAGCCTGGGTTCTGGTACTAGTTCTCTCGAGAGGGGTTGGACTCTCTTCCACTCTGGAGTTGCTCATGGTGAGAGGCGCAGAGCAGGTGTGGGCATACTCATTGCCCCCCGGCTCAGTGCCTGTACATTGGGGTTCACACCGGTAGACGAGAGGGTTGCTTCCCTCCGCCTTCGGGTGGGGGGACGGGTCCTGACTGTTGTTTGTGCATATGCACCAAACGGCAGCTCAGCATACCCACCCTTTTTGGAGTCCTTGGAGGGTGTGCTGGAGAGTACTCCTGCTGGGGACTCCCTTGTTCTGCTGGGGGACTTCAATGCTCACGTGGGCAATGACAGTGAGACCTGGAGGGGCGTGATTGGGAGGAACGGCCCCCCCGATCAGAACTCGAGTGGTGTTTTGTTATTGGACTTCTGTGCTCGCCACGGATTGTCCATAACGAACACCTTGTTCAAACATAAGGGTGTCCATATGTGCACTTGGCACCAGGACACCCTAGGCCGTAGTTCGATGATCGACCTTGTGGTTGTATCATCGGATTTGCGGCCGCATGTTTTGGACACTCGGGTGAAGAGAGGGGCGGAGCTGTCAACTGATCACCACCTGGTGGTGAGTAGGCTCCGATGGTGGGGGAAGATGCCGGTCCGTCCTGGCAGACCCAAACGTATTGTGAGGGTTTGTTGGGAGCGTCTGGCAGAATCCCCTGTCAGAAGGAGTTTCAACTCCCACCTCCGACAGAGCTTTTCCCATGTTCCGGGGGAGATGGGGGACATTGAGTCCGAGTGGACCATGTTCCGTGCCTCTATTGTTGAGGCGGCCAATCTGAGTTGTGGCCGTAAGGTGGTTGGTGCCTGTCGTGGCGGCAACCCTCGTACTCGCTGGTGGACACCAGCAGTAAGGGATGCCGTCAAGCTGAAGAAGGAGTCCTATCGAGCCTTTATGGCCTGTGGGACCCCAGAGGCAGCTGACGGGTATCGACTGGCCAAGCGGAACGCAGCTTCGGTGGTCGCCGAGGCAAAAACCCGAGCGTGGGAAGAGTTCGGTGAGGCCATGGAAGCCGACTTCCGGACGGCTTCGAGGAAATTCTGGTCCACCATCCGACGTCTCAGGAGGGGGAAGCAGTGCACCACTAACACTGTGTACAGTGGGGATGGGGCGCTGCTGACTTCGACTCGGGACGTTGTGAACCGGTGGGCAGAGTACTTCGAAGACCTCCAACTACAGAGGGATCACACTCCTCAGCCTCCCTGGTAAGGTCTATTCAGGGGTGCTGGAGAGGAGGGTCCGTCAGGAAGTCGAGCCTCAGATTGAGGAGGAGCAGTGTGGTTTTCGTCCCGGCCGTGGAACAGTGGACCAGCTCTACACCCTTAGCAGGGTCCTCGAGGGTATGTGGGAATTCGCCCAACCAGTCTACATGTGTTTTGTGGACTTGGAGAAGGCGTTTGACCGTGTCCCTCGGGGAGTTCTGTGGGGGGTGCTTCGTGGGTATGGGGTACCGAACCCCCTGATACGGGCTATTCGGTCACTATACCACCGATGTCAGAGTTTGGTTCGCATTGCCGGCAGTAAGTCGGAATCGTTTCCAGTGAGGGTAGGACTCCGCCAAGGCTGCCCTTTGTCGCCGATTCTGTTCATAATCTTTATGGACAGAATTTCTAGGCGCAGCCGAAGCGTTGAGGGCGTCCGTTTTGGTGGCCTCAGTATTGCATCCCTGCTTTTTGCAGATGATGTGGTGCTGTTGGCTCCTTCAAACGGGGCTCTCCAACTCTCACTGGAGCGTTTCGCAGCTGAGTGTGAAGCGGTTGGGATGAAAATCAGCACCTCCAAATCTGAAACCATGGTCCTCAGTCGGAAAAGGGTGGAGTGCCCCCTCCGGGTCGGGGGAGAGATCTTGCCCCAAGTGGAGGAGTTTAAGTATCTTGGGGTCTTGTTCACGAGTGAGGGCAGGAGGGAGCGAGAGATCGACAGGCGGATCGGTGCAGCGTCTGCTGTGATGCGGACGTTGTATCGGTCTGTCGTGGTGAAGAAGGAGCTGAGCCAAAGGGCGAAGCTCTCAATTTACCGGTCGATCTACGTTCCAACCCTCATCTATGGTCACGAGCTATGGGTCGTGACCGAAAGAACGAGATCCCGGATACAAGCGGCCGAAATGAGTTTTCTCCGCAGGGTGTCCGGGCTCTCCCTTAGAGATAAGGTGAGAAGCTCGGTCATCCGGGAGGGGCTCAGAGTCGAGCCGCTTCTCCTCCACATCGAGAGGAGCCAGATGAGGTGGCTTGGGCATCTGATTCGGATGCCTCCTGAACGCCTCCCTGGTGAGGTGTTCCGGGCATGTCCCACCGGGAGGAGACCCCGGGGAAGACCCAGGACACGCTGGAGTGACTATGTCACCCAGCTGGCCTGGGAACGCCTCGGGATCCCCCGGGGAGAGCTGGAAGAAGTAGCTAGGGAGAGGGAAGTCTGGGCTTCCCTGCTAAAGCTGTTGCCCCCGCGACCCGGCCCCGGATAAGCGGTAGAAGATGGATGGATGGATGGATGAACCATCTTCTTGTCCCCAAAAAAGCGACACAATGCTTGACTTTAGCCAGCTTTATTTATATAGAACATTTCATATACAAGGCAACTCAGTGTGCTTCACACAAACAAAGACATCTTGAAGTATTTACAAACAGTTAATGACATTCAGAATCAAAACAGAGAAAATAAAAGTAGCTTACCAAAATTACCTAAATGTACATTGACACCATTTAAATACATAAACAGAAAACTTTTAAAACATTTAAAAGGAAATAAATGACACACACACACACTTACACACTAAAAAAAGAGAAAATCTGATTTAAATTAGTTTAGAGGACCTTAATCAAAGGTATGGGAATCAAAGCAAAGTTTTTAAACCTGGATTTAAAAGCAATTCACTCAGGGATGACTTTGCTTCTGTTGTCAACGTATTCCATTTGTGTGCAGCATAACAGCTAAAAGCAGCTTCACCGTGTTGACTTTGAACTCTGGGCTCCACTCAATGACCCCAAGTCTGCGAGTCCCAGAAACCTAGAACATTTATATTCAATCATCAGGAAGGCCTTAGCCTGGATTCAAATCCGAAACTTGCACACTGTGATCCAAACATGCTAACCAGTTTTCCACCGTGTTGCCCGCATTTTTGCCATGTTGAGATTAAATCATACATACATGATTCTTATATTGCATATTTTTCTATATAACAGGATTTGGTGGTGGTCATTTTTCAACAAGGACTAATGTTAATGCAGATTCACAATTCAAAGAGCACTTACAAACAAAATCTATACAACACCAGGAATAAACCACGGTATAGTGGGAGTTTACTCTTGACACCTTTCTGACACTGTCTGTCAAAACTTGCTCTTGGATTGGATCTCAGTGCATTTTGCAGGTGTACCTAAAGAGTGTTGAAGGTGGCAGTTCACTTAGCCTCCATCAATGACAGCCAAAAATGGTTCATAGCATGGCCCCAACCTGTGTGAGGTGTAATTATCAGCTTCTGTCTCTGATTGAACTATTTTGCTGTTTTCTGTGCACTGCAGGCATTCAGCCCAGTGAGTGAGCTGAGAACAGAGGAGATTTTGGTTCTCGGTTCTCTGGTGACTGAGATGACGGTTAGAGAACTGCATGACATCTCTTTGAGTGACCTGGCTGTTTTGGCCCATTTGGGGACAGTGTCATCCTGGCGCCCGAAGAAGGTGAATTGAATTTGAACTTGAAGTTGACCAACACTGACTTATCAACTAGCGAATGTGCCGACAACATTTGTCTTTTCAGATGAGAGCGGTAATTTTGGGCGTGTTGCGCAAGTGCAACCTGAAAATCGAAGAGTTATCTGCTGTCGATTTGGCAACATTTGGCCATCTGATCTGTGGACTGTATCCCTCAGAGATTAAAAGAATGAATGCTTACAACCTCAGGTGAGTGAATTAATGAGTCTCTGCTTTTCAAGTTATTGTCGATCAATTCTTACAAAGTAAAAGGCCACTCAGTACAGTCCAGACCTGTGCCAAGGTGGTAAAACATTGTGGTCTGCTTAGCGATGCAAATTACAAAGTATTTTTATTCAAAGCTGTGATGTGTGTCAAAGTGAAAAGTATTCATTAACTCATTTCCTGCCAGTCATTTTCGAAGCAGCCATTTTACATCATTTGGAGTGATCTTTCAAAACCCACAGAATTTTGTGTTTTCTGAAAAAGTAGATCTTCTTCTTTCACCATCAGTCCTTTTCCGTACTTGAAAAGTCAGCAGAAAAACGTGGGTTGATTAAACCACAAACATTGGTTTATGACCAAAAAAGAGAAAACAAGCTTTTTGTCAAAAATAACATGTCAAGCACAACCGTGACATTGATGAACATCATTTTTTTCTCTTTTTTTTAACTTCGAATTATAAAATATAAAAAACAAGGGCTTTTGTCGGCAAAATAGTAATTCATTTAGAGATACCCAACTATGAAACATCAGTGGCTTTTTTGCATGGTCATTAACTCCATGCCATCTTTTCTCACAAAAGCGAGTTTATACCTTACATAATACACTGTTTTTGAATGTGAAAAGGATGCTTTTGTCGGACTTCCAACGTGCTGGCATTTCTCTCGCTCTTACTCGGCGTGACAAGTTTATGTTCTCCCCCTCATCTTTATCTTCGACTCAAAAGTAGTGCTAAATCCAACACGATGCAACACCACCATCAACATGTATGTGTTAGTCACTACAGTAGCTTCAAAACCTGAATTTCACAAACTGTGCATATCCCTAGTTCACGCCTTCCTCTTTGAAATTCTACTTGACGTATCATTTGTGTCAGTAAATAGTTGGATTCCAGTCGACAGCAATAACAGAGGGACAATTCAGTAGAGTCCTCTTGAAAATACAGTCTAATTCTTGGAGGATGTAAGAAATAACTTTCTATGTGGTTGCAGTTGAAGTTACAAATGTGCAACACACCAACTAACAGATGCAACTAGAAAGTGGCTGCACACATATTGAAGTGTTCTGTAAACATTTTGCATATGCTCTGAGGAGTAAATCTGGAATCTTTTTTCCTGAAATGGCAGCATGGCCGTCCGGTTCCTGCGGGAAATGTCCTTGCCATGCAAAGAAGAGCAGATGGAAGCTTTGACAAGTCGTTTGTCCAGACCTGAGGCCTTTGGTCCAGTCAGTGCTTGGGGATCTGAAGTTTTCACAGAAATTGGGACACTGGCAGGTACGGATGGATGTAATATCCCCAACGATCTGTTGTTGCCAACATTTTATTGTCCCTCATCCAGAGTGAGGAAGGACAATTCTTGATGGATTGGAACAATTTAAAAAAAAATCTCCTTGGGGTTTGAGAGGAGAGCTGAAAAAGTTAGGAAAATCTCTATTTTGAGCTACACTAATGATCTCACTACAATGTTTGTGGAACTTCTGTATGCTCAGCGGGCCTGGAAGACATTGTTTTGTCAGCTCTGACACGAGAACAAGTGGAAGGCATCACCATTGAAGCAATCGGCCTGCTGTCACCCAAAAAGATGGCAGTAAGTTTTGTCTTTGATTTCATGTGAGCGGTTTATGTCAAGCCGATTGCAACTGAATCTTAAGACTCAAGTCTTTTTTTTTTATACACTAAAATATTCCCTTTTAACTCCATATTGGAGCAACTCACATTGATGGCACAACATCAGCCGGGGGTTCATACTCATAACGTTGAATAAAAAAAACAACAAGAAGACATTTTAGGAATTCGTAGCTTTCTTTGTGGAGGTGCTTTTTTTTTTTTTTGTGTGTCCTTTTCTCACTCGCTCCCCCTCACTGTCCAAAGAATAAAACCTGTTAGGTTGAACACAAGGCATTACAGACACTAGTCAACCTCCAGTTTGGTTGAATTTTGAAAAATTGAAATCTTTTGTCATCGGGCAGGCAAGTCTAAAGCGAGTGAGCGACATAGCAGGCAATATTTTAAACAATACCTGTATAAAATTAAGTGGCATGATGATGATTTGTTTGCATCACAGTTCTGAGGTTGGGGGTTGAATTTGAGCACAGGTGTTTGCGTGTCATCTGGGCTCCTCTGGTTAAAACGTGCATGTTCGGTTCAGTGAAGACTCTAAATTGTTTTCTAGGTGAGAGTGTGAATGGATGTTTGTCGACACGGTGAGCATAAAAATACTACAAACCCTTGTTCAAATGCCACGTTTCTATGATACAATAAAAGAGACTAACATTAATCATTTCGCGACCTCTGCACTGTGAGACGGACATGCTAAAGAGTCGACCACCGTGCTACCCGCTGTTCACACGAGTGCAACCAAGCTATTTGTTTATTTTTACCTATCTTCTCAAAATCCATTCTTTTTCAATTGAGTTGTGCAGGTCATAGGTTGGTGGAAATAGTTTTAATATGACATATCCTCTTTTTATTTCACAAAAACCTGGTGCTTGAACAGGGGTGTGGACCTTTTACTTCCGTTGTTGTGCCCTGCGATTGGCTCGACCAGTTCAAGACGTATTCCGCCTCTCACCCAAACTCAGCTGGGAGAGGCTCCAGCTCACGCAGGGCCATGATGAGGATAAGTGCTGTTGAAAGTGGATGCGTGGATGGATTCTGGAGTTGTATTCATGTTCTACTTCCCAAAGAGTCCTACATTAGTAGGTTTTACATTGACTTTGCCAGGTGGTGTTCAGTGCCATTCAGTTGTCCTGGTTGAGTGCTGAGCAGGCGTGGGCCATCACTGAGGACCAATGGGCGGAGCTGGACAACGAGCAGAGACACGCTGTCGGACTTGCTCGTTATGAAGGAGATGTAGAGCTTGAGCTGAGAGGTTGGTACTGACGCAACAATGGTGACTGAAGTTAATTTAATGTTGTACTAAGGGCGCTTCTATAATCCAATGATTTATGTCAGTGATTCTCAAGGTGTGGTGTGCGCACCACCGGTAGCGCGCGAGGCTTCTTCTGGTGGCACGTGAAATAATGATTCAATATTTTCACACTCGGATCATTGCAGGTTCAAGGGCAAGGCAACGCAACTTGATTTATATAATGCATTTCATGCACAAGGTAACTCAATGTGCTTCACGTAATTCAAAATGCAACATTTAAAAGAATTTACAAACAAATAATTTAAGACATTTAAAAGTAATGAAAAGGCACACGTATAGAAGAATAGTACAGAAATAAAAAATAGTTGTGTTGCACATTAGCTCTGTAATTTCCAATTTACTTTCCAAAGTCAACCGATTCAGATTTGTGATTGGCTGAGGGAAGTGGAGAGGCGGGAAGCGAGCTCAGAAGCTTAGAGAGAGTTCATTGAGACACGCAGGCAGACGATTGCGGGTAATACAATACGAACAATATAGGGCTGCACGATATTCGAAAAGCAATATGTGATATGGGTGCGGAATGTTGCAGTACCGATAACGCGATCATGTACTGATGGAATGCCATCTTTATTATCTAATGAAAGAAATGCATTTTTTCATCTGGCAAAATATGAATACTTTGGGACTTTCAGTGGGTATTTAGTGACCTAATTCACCACTTAATCATGCCATCACGTCACAAAAAACCAAACCAAAAAAAAAAAACCACTATACAACTATGGTTACAATTACACTGTACATAGCGTGTTATCAAACTGCTACTTAATACAACATGGCTGATTCATAGACAAATCTGACTCGTCTCAACTTCCAAGCACTCTCATCCACCCTCATTGCATACATATCTGATTTATAGCCGCTTATTGAAGTTTTGGATGCAGAGATGATTTTATAGCACCTATTTACTGTATATGTTAAAAATAAGTAGAAATATAAATTAATATATCATGATAATATATCTGTGTTTTTATATCCTTGGAAATTTTTTGAGTGTTGCGGTTTGAGAGAATTATTATTGTTCAAACTGCATGTTAGTGTCTTGCATTCCTTACAATAAGATTAAATATATATTTTTTACAAATAAAACCTCAGCTTTGTATTTATTTATTTATTATTATTATTTTTTTTTGTGAACATTTGGGCATTCAATGCTACCGTATTTTAATGTTGGTCACCATGATGGTACTTGGAGTGCTGAATAATATTTGGGCGGCACTTGGTGTAAAAAGAACCAACCATTGATATCATTTTGTTGAATGGTAACGTTTGTTTCTAAGCAACGCCGGTGATTCTTATATTGTGAAGACAGCACACGTGAATGTTCTTCTGCCCCCACAGGGAGAAACTCGGCTGCAGCAGGCCTGAACACATACTGCTTTGCTTTCAGCTTTGTGGCTCCAAGTCTCTGGTTCTGGCATCTCATCTAAAATGCTTCCAAATGGTTCAGTAGAATTTGACCTCCATTTTCATCCACACATTTGTGCATAAAATAAACATCATGATCTGTTTTATTGCTTCTCTGATTTGATTCCTTCCAATAACAATGTGCGAGATTCAGTCTAATTGAATTTTCACAAAGTGTAAATTATTAAATGTTTGATACTAATTTTGAGATCAATTACTATTCAGAAAAAAATATAGCTTTGGCCCATGTTGCAAATGTGGTTAGAGAAATATGACTTGATATGCTTTGAAGATTAAAATTAAAATGCGAGCTTTGACTCGAGCTTTACTAATTGCTCCCCGCCTTAAGCTATTTCTAATAAGACTACTAGATAGCTATAGTTACTGCATTGGAGATAAAATGTCTGTTTTTTTAATGTTAAAATGAAAATAAACCCAGATACATCATTTCAAATTATTTTGACCATAAATAATTTCCCAAATTATGAAAGGTCCTCCCGCCAAAAAAACATTCTAAAAGCTTCTGCAAGAAAGCAAAATAGACTACTGGAACAGCTGCATTTTTTTTTGTAGTTAAATACAGGCACAATGGATGATGGGAGGTGTGGGCTGACTCCCATTCAACATGACTTTTCTGCAATGTCTCTCTGAAGTAGAAGGATAAATGCTGACTTGAAAGTTCCATTTATCTTTTTCCTAGAATATCGCCTGACGCAACTACTATTGTGTTGAGTTTGTGTTTGTGAGTCACGACTTATTTCCTCCCTGAGCATACATGTGATTGAGCATGTGATCCCATTGCTGTAGCACTCGGTTGCTTTAGTCCTGCGCTGTAACTTTTTAAGGAACATTTAAAAGCACATTTAACCTTTAAGGCCCTTACTTGGTTTGCGTGGCACCCGCCGTGGAGTCGGGCGCAGGGTGGCACAGCGCAAGCTTGCTCGTATCAACTGGTTGCTGAGCAACATTTGCCTTTTCCAACTGGTTTTAATGTAAAGTAGGCTGCAGTTCAGCAGAATGTGTTTATTTAACAGTGACAACAAAAATGCCTGGCTTCGCTCATGATAGCGAAGGAGAAGACGTGATACGAGTGAAGCTTGCGTTGTACGAGTACTACTATGCAGGTACAGTTGCCTTTAGTGGAACACAAAAGAATCACTGCTGAAGTGCAGTCCAGTTGTACAGTATGTGTTTATTTTTTGGATTGTACAAACCCTTTGTTTTTGAAGGCTGGATTATTTATACAAGCATTGAGCAGGAAATATATTGATACTGTGATATACATTGGCTCAATAAAAAAGATGTGGACGCCTTTTGTGCCATATTTAAAATGGCATTTTGAAAGTGAGAGGTATTATGTGCCCCCTCCCATCCCCGCGCCAGTAGCGCTGAAGAAAATATGTGACCTCCTCCGTCATTGAAGTTGCCATTCCCTGATGTAGAATGTGCAACAAGAGGGAATAAAATTGGAGTGTGTTGGAGCTCCTCTATATTTGAATTAGAAAATATTTTTTAAATTATTTTAGGTATTGCGGTTAATGCATTGTTAGATCTTATGTAGGCTACACACATTGTTACAGCTGCAGTTGTTAACACTCTCATTAAAGTTGAGTTGAGATAACGGATGCATTTGTCTGTCTTTGTTTTATAGTAGTGATCTTTACAGGACAGTTTATGGTCGAGTATGACAAGAAAATTATGTCTATGTGCTCTGTTTCTTCATGATATAGTTGGACTCATGTGTGTACATTTCATTTACGGGACATTAAAAAAAGTGCCCTTTTTAAGATTAAGTGATCATTTGTACATTGAACAGGAAAAGCAGTATAGATGTACTTTATAGGGGTTGTAAAATACATTTAATGTTGATCATGATGGTGGGGTTAAGAATATTTTTAGGTGATGCCGTTTGAGAGAACCACTGGTACATCTACCACTGCTCGTGGGAGCGGTTGTCCAAAAAGCAATAAAATCTTGACGTGCCATAACATCTCCGTGAAGCAGTACGCCCCATGACATCAATTCATCATTTCCCTCTCCACGTTTTATTAAACCTTATGTCTATATTTAAAAGCACCGTGACCTAAGACGAAACGGGGCATGTGTGAGTAGCCTGCGAACCACAAAGGATAGCGCTTGCTACGCCATTCGGGATCAAGAGGTGGTGCTGCCGCCGCGTTATACGAGTGGGTGTCTCTGAACGTCCTCACTCCGTCCACGGCTCGTGACGTATTTCCTGGGGCTTGTGCGGACCTCTCCGGCACACCACGGAGGGATATCATGACTATTTATAACCAGCAAGTCGCACTTATCAAATGTTCCGAGGTTTTTCTGCGCCGTCCTCGTTTCTAGCACCGCTGGGTGCGAGACAACACGCCGGGTCGTGCAGCATGTAAACGGAAGCTGGTAAGTTGAGCCCTTCGTAAGTTTGCCGTTAGCTCTGACACACACACATTCGGACTTGTTTTGTTAAATGCTCAGCTTTTGGCTTCCCCGGTACCAAGGGGACGGCGAACCCGGGTGGAGTATTGTGGTCTTGTCGAGCCAGGTGGCTGTCAGTGGCTCTGGACTAGGAGCTCACACACGCCGAGGTGACGTCGACCGTGTCCGGTTTGATTGGGTGATGACCCGCGGCTTTACTGGATTTGTTTAAAAACAAACGTGATACGTTTCAGCAAGGAAATGTAAAAAGGGGGAAAAAGGTGGTGGGGTGGCGGGTGTCTGTAAAGTCAAGATCGTCAACCGGCCGTGGAAGTCAAGTTTACCGTCCACTTTCTGGTAAATTTCGTCAAGCACTCGTAGATCGCTGCCCGATA
Organism: Hippocampus guttulatus; assembly: GCF_054856545.1. Lineage (NCBI taxonomy): Eukaryota > Metazoa > Chordata > Actinopteri > Syngnathiformes > Syngnathidae > Hippocampus > Hippocampus guttulatus. The sequence goes on from NC_141263.1 coordinate 15,531,105, forward strand.
GATGACTACGTGGTGGTGTCACGGGCTTGACGCGTGAGGTGAGATCAACAACTCGCTCCTCTCGGTGGATCGAGAGTAAACGTTTCACTTGAGGTGTTTATGAGTGTACAGGCCAGATAAGTTTGCCCGCAATCCATATCAAGCACGCAGTGTTTTAGTGATTACAGCCAAAGCGGTCACATTTGTTATTGTTTTTGTTCCATAAGAATTCACTGCGTGGATCCAATAAACAAATAAACATTCGATTTCGCTGATTTACATCTGTTTATTTCTCATTTTTAATAGTCATAACATCTGTTCTTGCTTACGCTAACCATAGTTTTTGTTATTTACTGATTGTAGCCAATGTGAACTAAAGGTGGGACACTTAACCCTCGATTTTTGGGACACGTTCCGTTACATTTTATGCACGGGTTTCCTAAATAAGAGAACAACTTTCTGTTTCAAAATGTCTTAATTTTGCTTGACATCAATTTTTTAGATTACTGCATATATAATTTATTTGAAGCAAACAGTTATTTAAACACAACTTTTGAATGGTAAACTGCCTTTTGTTCCTTCGCTATTTGTATATGTGTGTAGTGACAAAAACCATAGTAAAAAAATGTGTACTATAAATTCAAATTTTAAAAATGTAAACCAAAACATGACTTATGTAATGGTTACATTACGCATGGGTTCATTGGTCATGCCTGCACCCCACTTTGAAGGCTTGACAAGTTGACTGGTGCTTAATCTAGATATGTAATTGTAAAGCAGTCATTGTGGTTCTGATTTAAAACCTCACTCGGGGCACAACGCAATGTACGTCAAATCATTTTCATTAAGTGCCCAAACAACACATCTTAAACCACAGAGAAGGGCTCTAAATCTTAACCAATAAATGCTCCCATGGCACAGTTTTTTTTTAATATGGCATGGTTGTTGCATTTAAAAGCATTCATAAAAAACACTCGTTGTTTTCGCTGGCGTTGCCCTTTTGAGTTCAATTTTCCGGTGTCTACATTCAAGAGTCTCTCGACTTTCATGTGTTCAGTGAGCATTGTATAAGGATTCAAACGCAGGAGATGCTCGGCTCATATTGCTTATGTTTCCTTAAAAAGAATGAGACATGCTTCAAGTGTAGCTTTCCTGTCAACAGTTTTCACTCCCTCGCTGTTGTATTCAGCAATGAAACCGAAGTCAATCGGGAGATTTGGCTCATATGAGGTTGGCGCTTTGTTTTTTTGTCTCTGATTTCCTCTGCTCGTACGAGTGGTCATGTTTTGCATTTTACTGCACTTTGAGGAGTACTCTGTGTTTCTTGCACTCATGGTAGCCTCTCACTTTCATCTGGGCACAAATGTTCTCAAATGGAAACCCCCACCCCCCACCCCCGCTAAAGCTCGGAGTAAAGCGAAAACAATTTATAACAGGCAAAATGACTTTACAACGTAACTATTCTATTTTGATGTCATACTCTCAAGCACACTCAAACGTGCGCCCTGGGGAACATTGACCCTGGGGTCACAGATTCTGATAGGTCGCAGACACTGTTACAACTCGACTAACCATCCATTTATCCAATTTCACCATAAAAACAGCCCCCAGTGGGTGACCGTGATGACAGTGTGACCCACAATAAAACCAAGTTTGACATCCCTGCTCTATCTCAACCCATTTGGTCAAGGCAAACAATTGCTCTGCATCGAGTCTCGAGTTTGTAGGGGGTTTCTTCCTTGGAGGGGGAGTTTTGCCTTTGTCACCTTTTGCTTCCTCTTGCAAGATTTGATTGTTCTCTTGCTGTATGAGGAGCATGACCCTCGACCTGCTCCATATCGTTAGCCTAATGTAAATTCCCAAGTCTTGTTTGAATGTACATACGTATTCAGAAAACAACTAAAAACAGCACAAGCAGCATGCAAGAAGATTGCAGTTTCCTTCATTCAGCCGAAGTGGATGGTTGTGATCCGAATGACTTAGAATAGTTCACTATCAGGCTAATGATATGTAAAGTGCTTCGAGATAACTTCGGCGGTGAATTGACACTATACAAATAAAATGATGATGGATAAATGTAGACTTAAGCGATCGTTCCTTTTTTCCGCTCCAAAAATACGGCCTACGATTTAGATGGTTAGCCTAATAGCCTATTTGCCCAAATCAATTTTAACTGTGACAATATCAATAAAATATCCCAGTGTGCTTTCTAAAATTGTTTTTTCCCCTTTTGTCTGTGTAAATTCTCATTCATCTTGGTAGTGGGAATCCAAAAAAGTGAATCAAGGCAACTGGACGTTGTTCTGTTTGTTTGTGGAGTGTGGAGAAAATGGATGGATGGTTCTTGGGATTTGGACAGAATGGCTGACTGTGAGATTTCATAAAACAGAACCAGGAATGATCATTTAAATCCGCAATAATAAACTCATTAATCTGAAAGAGAACATTCTTCTGTATAAATGGAATTTGGATGGTTTGGAAGCGTGTGGAGCCACAGTTGCCTGTTTGTTACGCCTATGGAGCTCCTAAATTTGCCATTTTATAAAATCTGGCTAAAATGTGTTTGTTCAACAGGAACCATGACTATGAAGGAAAATCAATGGTGAGGGAGTCATTCCAAACCTGATTTTGCACTCAGATTTTGCATAGTTGCTTGTACTGTGCTCCTGTTATTGTATTTGATCGCTTGAGTTGGAGTGGATTGGAAATTGAACAATTTGATTATTGTCGGGCCGCAATGTTTAATTAAAAACAATCACAAAAAAAAAGCTGAAAGCGAAATCTGGATCTTAAATGAACGAATGTTGTTTCCGTCAAGTAAGTTATCGCAAAGGCAGCCAGCCAAGAGGAAATAGTTCAAGGCAGAGACTATCCAAAGTTAAGTTGAGGGTTAACTGTTTACCATTGCTATGTTATGTCTTGTGACTTGTTGTAACTGGCATATGCTTATTTTTGTGCTAGGGTCTTTTTTTATTTTTTATCCTGGACTTAAATTATCCTCAGAAGAGGATAGTTCAAGCGTGTTTTTTTATTTTCCCTCTCCCTACCTTGTGGTTTCCTTTCTGAGCTCTGACTGTAAATTTCCCCATTGCGGGACAAATAAAGGATATCTTAGATCGCTATGTAATGCCCCCACAAGTGGTAAAGGATAGGGACATCTGCTGGTAAATTGCGTTATTGAACAAACAAGAAAGAAACAAACACGTGATAAACGCATTCATCCATGAGCTGCCGATGGCCAAAGCTCACGCTGAGTCATTCAGCAGCCTGCCAACTCTACCTGCTCATGTACTGATACCCAGGTCACTCACCGATTCCTCGTGTAATCAATGGGATAACTGGTAGGATTTGAAAAAAAATATTTGACAGCTTCAGCCCTAATGTGGTTGTGGTTAATACTGCGATTGGCCATATTATTTGTGCTGTAACCGCAATTCATGCGGGATGGGGACTCAGCATCGCATTTTGTAACCCCCCCCCCCAAAAATGCTAAAAAAACATTCATTTTTCTTTTTCCATGAAAAATGATGGTGGGATAGGGCTGATACAACCCCAGAGAATAAAAAAATATTGAAAAGAAATTGGAGGAAAAAAAGAAATCTGTGAATATGCAAATCCACTGGTGCTGAACTGTGAGTATGCCACGGTCCACTATGTAAGTGTACACATAGCCAGAGAATAGCCAAATTACATAATAAAATAGAAACCTTATCTGGTGTGTAAATTAGGACTGAACGATTTAGTAAAATAATCAGATTGCGATTCTTTTTTTTTCTTTAATCCTCTTCAATAAATACAGCAATATGTTTGTTTAAAGGCTCTCTTCACATGTAGGATTTAACAAGTACATGCAACGCCAAAATAAAGGCAAATGAATCATGAATTTTTGTGAAAGACAATTTATCTACTTCAGTCTTTTAAGTGTTCACTATGACAACTTCACAAAACTCAAGTGTGGTTAAACCCAAGTCATAAATCATATTACGTTAATAATCAAAAAACAAATCTGTGACTTCAGCCACTTCAACTTTTCACGTTTCATGAAACGATGGTATGTACACATGCCAACTGCACTTCTTAAGCACTGGAGTTAGCTACTGACCGATTAATCGAAAAGAAGCACAGATTTTTTTTGTTTTTGTTTTTGTTCTCTCAAATTGCAACTTTTGCCATTTGTAAATCACATTTTACTCCATTGGAATGCGGATTTGAATGTGATTAATTGTTCAGCCCTAATATAAATTGTGGCAGTTCTTTTGATGTCAAATCTTAAGAGCCTAGATCCTTTCAAAGCACCTTTTAACATTAAGTAAAAAGGACTGTTTACATTATTTAAGAAATGAGACAAAATGTTAAACACCGTAAACATCATTTAAGGAAATACGAAATAAAAGCCTTGTTTTCACGAGCTGTCAGTAAAACACTGCACTTAACATCTATCTCACGGGTGGTACTTTTTGTTGGCGTTTAAAACGACTTCTGCTGGCATACACTTGCGTTGATATACTAGTTCAGTGTCTTCGGTAAGTAAATGTCAGATAAACAGCATAGAATGATGTTTTTCCTACTTCTCCGTAAGGTAAATACTGTCACTTTAAGTCATGCGATAATATGAAATGTCCCAATTTTTGTAAGGTTAGCATTCTCCTTGTAGTTTAATCAGACTCATTATGATTTCCTGTATTTGCTCGACTACAAGTTGACTGTCTGACATGTGGTATCATTTACTGTGCTCCAACACGAGACCACTCGCAATGAGAACTCTGAGCGCCTTTGCCTCATGTCTCTGGTGAATAGCAAACTAGTTCCTGTACACGCCAGTGCTTCGTGTGTGTGCGTGTGTGTGCGAGCGCGCCTGCGCGTGTTTTATCCTTGCTGTTGGGCAACTGAATGGCTGAGCTTGTAGGTGAGGTCACAGACATCTGTATTTAAAGTCAGCTCATACTAACCTCAAACAGAGATTTGGAAACATGTTTACCAGCTGTACCAAAGGATAGAGGACAAAGTCGAGTAAGTTAGGCTGCAAATTTTACTTGTGCTCCCCCCCCCCCCCCCCCTCCTGAATATTATGTGTTTGTTTTATTTTATTACATTTCTCCTGTGCTTTTTTTCCCCCTCTGTATAAGTGTGTGTGTGTGTGTGTGTCTGTGTTTATTTTAGTTTGACTGATGATTTATTGTCCTGACAAAAATTTGACGAATAGCGACCGTTGAAGTCATCATTCTGAGCAAGACCTCAGGTGATAGATGGCAAACTATTAAAACAACAATAATAATAATAATAATAATAATAATAATAATCAGATGTGGTTGATTTCTCTTCCTTTGGTTTCTGGTTTTCATAGGAGGCATATGGCTGAGATATAGTTACAGACATTGGTCGAGGAATTTAAATGTTTGACTTTGCATGGTTTTCAAAACAAACGAACAAACAAAAAAAGTGCTACATTTTGGCCACTAAATTTTATTCTTGCCTTCTGTATTTTATTTAAAAAATGGTTCCCGGATTTTTGGTTGTGTCTTTGTGAAATTCAAAATGTATTTATCAGTAATGCATAATGTTCTTACCAGTATAAGACTGTTTTCAACACGTCCATTGATCATTTGCTACTAGTGTTATTTTCACAATAGGCTGGGTGACTTTTGATGATAGACAAGTCAAATGCTCCGGGATACCTTTGTGTACACTGAGCATGAACTGAACAATGGTATCAGATCAACAATGTATGTGGGCAAGATGTTTTTAAACTTCCTCAATCAACCCTGCTAGTGAGACAATAAAATATATCAGATGGACGTCAGACTGGGTGAAGGACAACATGAAAAACCCCCCCAATAACATTTCCCCTCAGCAGAATAACAGTCACTTTACCCAAAACAAGTTTTTGTTTTGTCATTGGACTGACTTAGAAGATTGATTTTGTTTTTTGTAAAGAAAGCCGAAATGTTATTTCACCCCTCTATTTTTAATAAAAGGAAGTATTAACATTTTGGATAATTTACTGGAAAATCATTTGACCAAGGCATTGCTCATCGAATTTTAATTAATTTATTTTTTGCTGAATGAACCATTCAACCAGGGAATTTTTTGCATTCTAGCAACACTGGTGACTCTCATATTTGAGCACACTTTAAGCTCAAACTGTACTCGGAAAGTAATTACCAGAAATGATTATGCAAGTTGTCCAGACAATTTTCAATACTCCTCGACAACGACCAAGTAACGTGATGCGCATTGAATGTGCTGCGAGGGCATAAAGAAAAGCCATTTCATTTAACCTTTGGGGCGAGGCCCCCCTGGAGACGAGCGCCATTCTTTGAAGAACAGAATGAGAAGGCTGGAACGAGGTAAACACGTTTGGCCACTTGAAGCAGGAAGGAGTGAATTTGAGCAGTTCTATTCAAAGCCTGGCAATCAGCCCGTGTTCAGTGCAGCTCCACGACTTTAAAAATGCAACCGCCACCCAAAAGATGTTTCTCATTTCACTGCTGCTTTCGACTCTTTTGACGAGACCACAAAATCCGCCATGTTGTCAGGGAAATCGGTTTACTCGAGTATTTCATGTGTCCTTCTTCATGCAAAGTCTTGCCTATTAGAGTTTCAAAGGTGTGTCTCAAAACAATAACGGGTCTGATCGTGACTTGACATTTGTCTGCTGAAAGTCGTCTTTATCGTTCTGCCTTGTGGCAATACAGACGGATGCTTCAAAATTGAAAATTTCATCCACTAAACCCAACTGAATCCACGTAAAAAACAAAACAAAACAGAAGGAGAAATGAACCGTTTGTTATTTCTTTTGGCCACTTGATTGTAAGGCTGAAGCTATGCAATGTTTGAATCAGTTATTCGATTGATTAATCCAAAAATCTGAATGAAATGCCTTCAAGTTTATTGCAGGTCTTTTTCCCCCCACATTACTGTTCATTAACTGATTATCGATGTTTATTTTATGCTCTTTAAAGTTGAAAAAAGGCCGAAGCAATGTCAACATGAGAGGGTGTGAAGTACTCGTCAATTTTGAAACAGAGCTACCTCTTCGCTACTGATTAATGCAAAGGGCTGCTACCGGTAGTTTGATTTGCATTTCTAAAGCTGCCTCAGTTTCAACTACCTGCCACTTATTAATATTCTTACTACGGCTGAACCTAATGATTTTTGCAACAGATGAAATTGACAATTTTCCCCCCACCCATAAATTGTTCATGATTGTTTTCCGTAGTAAAGCAGATGTTGGCAAATGTCTCATCTTGACACACACAAAATAGGGAATATAAACTTTTGAGAGGCTGAAATCAATTAGGATTGGGCAATTTTAATTTGAAGTAGTGGCTCTGAAGGATCAATTGATTATCCAAATATTTAATATTTTATAATCGATTAATTTTATTGTGTGGTACTTGTCCTTCTTGCAGGTATGTCAACTTGTATTTATTCTTCCCGTGTTTTCCATCAGGTAAGCTGTGACCTTCCCTCTCGTAGTCTCTCCCATGCACTGGCAAGCATCGCGGGCAGCCCTGGCGTGGCGGAAAGGTGCAATGCTCATTGATTGTGCTGCTTCTGGAGACCCCATGGCCGCTGGCCCAACACCTCCCTCTGCGAGCAGCCGTAGGCTCACATTGCTGAAGTTGATATTATGCTCCCTGTTGATCTTGCTGGTTTCTGGGCTGCAGCCGGCATTGGGTCAAAAAGTCTACACAAACACATGGGCTGTCCACATACCTGGAGGTCGGGAGGAAGCGGAGCAAATTGCCAGTAAACACGGCTTCATCAACTACGGACATGTGAGTTTCCCATTTTTGCTCCTAGTGTTCATGTAGTTGCGTGCGTAGTTGTACATGAGAAGTGTAAGAACACAAAATGGCATGAGGTTGTGTTTAGACATCTGCTGAATTGCCATGCTGTTGCAAGTTATACGATTTAGTGGAACCAAAGAGAATTTACTTTCCATTAGTTCCTGGCTGGCTCAGTATCAGCTGTAAGCACTAATAGGCACATTGCTCAGCAATAGCGATATACAGTATTTGTGCATGTGTCCCCTGGGTCCAATTTAATCAGTTTACCATGATGTTTTATAGTGCGTCTGCGTCCGCCTGTTCAGAAAGCCCCACTTGACTCTCAAAGCAACGTATAGTAAATCTGATCATGTGGCCAAGGAATGACAGTTCCTTTGTGCTTCGGTTACATCTTTATTGTTATTTGGGCTTGATTTCATATAAGAGCTCATCACGTTTAGATACCGTAAATTCCGGATTACAAGCCGCTACTTTTTTCCACACTTTCAACACTGCGGCGTGTGATATGAAGCGGCTTTTTAATTTTTATTTTTCCATCGCGGGAAAAACATGGACCAATAAAATGAATGAGTCTTTCACTGAGGTCCAATGAGATTGTATGATACTAATGCAGCGTTTATACCGGAGACAAATTCCTTGTGTGTTCTACATACTTGGCCAATAAAGATGACTCTGATTCTGATGACTAATCACAACTTCCGCTCTTTTTGCCGTAGCGGGGGGAAAAGATGTGTCACCCGGCAACAGTCGACCAATAAAATGAATGAGTAGTACACAGGGGTCCAATGAAATTGTATGATTACCGGTAATCACGACTTGCTTATTTCAATCTTTCTTCTAACCCTGATCAACATGGAGAATACCAGACGAAAAGCATATGATGCAGCTTTTAAACTAAAAGCGATCACTCTGGCAGTTAAAGAAGGAAATCGAGCTGCTGCCCGTAGTCTTGGCAAAGACGGTGGAGGCTCCGGCAAGAAGAACTGAGCCAGTGTAAAAAGACAACCAAAGCTTTTAAAGGTGGGCCGTCGTGGTGTTATAGATTCATGAAATGGAAGCCTGTCTATTAGGGTACGCACAACGTTATGTCAGCAGCTCCCTCCCAATTACAAGGACAAACTTGCTTCGTTCCGCACATTCACACAAACAAAGATAGCGGAGAATTCCATCAGCCCAGATGAAATAATAAATATGGACAAAGACCCTCTGACATTTGATTTGCCTCTCACTCGGACTGTAAATAAAAAAAGTGACTCCTCCGTCATACTGAAAACAAGCGGCCACGAGAGAACACATTTTACTTGTGTTTTGAGCCGCGCAGCATTAGGCCTAAAGCTGCCAACGATGATCATTTTTAAGCGGCTGACTATAGAAATAATTTCATATATCTTTTCCCATTTATATGATTTGCATTATTCTATTTAAAGGCTAGTGGGCTGCAGTATTTCTCCTCGTAATTACGCAGATGCGCATCAAGATCTCTTTGTCTGGCCTCTTATTATGTGTTTCAGCGTCATTTCGTTGTGCAAATGCATTTATCATGCTCATAAAAATATGGAGATTATTTTCACTTTAAGAAATTTTGCGTTTTTTTTCTGCGGGGGTTCAGCGGGGGACCGCACCCGGAGGCGCTCCACGGCAGCAGGGACGCAGAAGCAAACCCCCGCTTACTCATTGGCCAGCGGTTTATAGTTCGGTGCGGCGCATATAATTACAAAATTGATTTTTCTTCATAAATCTGAGCATGCGGCTCTTAATCAGGTGCGGTCTCTAGCCCGGAATTTACGGTATATCCAGTGGTTTTCGGCAGCACAACAACTCTCAGGTCTCTAAAATAACGACTACAAAATCACGGCATGGCAGGTTCCAGTGGGTTGGGGAAAAAAGACAATGAAAAGAAATGACGTCACGTACAATAAGTAGCTTGTGTTTTTGCCACGGTAAATTAGAACCAGTTTGACAGCCTTAGAATTAGACTAGTATGACTTCCTTGAGATATGATCTTATGATGCGATCTCCATTTTTTTTTTTGGATAACCCAGGAATCATTTTATGTCATATATTCATGTCTATATATTTTTTTTGCCACTGATAAACAAGTTCTCCTATTTATTCACAGTTTATGATTATAGCATATTTGCTGTATGTTACACATACAGTACATTTACAATAAAGTTTATCCAATCCAATCCAATAGCAGTATGTTCTACAGCATCTTGATTACAGTCTAGAATGCTACTGCTGTTTGACTTAAACCGAGCCTTTTTTTTTTTTTTTTTTTTAAGCTTTGCGCAAACAAACATTTGAAACCTTTGCTTATGGTGTCTGTGGTTTGTGAGTAATGTGTGGTCAGACAGCCTTGTATGTGTATGACGCTGCTGTTTTGTGCATGAGTGTGTTGGAATGAGGAAGGAAAGGATAGTTGCAATTGGCCAGTTTTTTTCCCAGTCTTATTATCAGGTAATTTTGGAGTGTTGACTTGATCATTTTACAGATTTGGAAAAGTCATTCCATGAATTTTCTAAAGTGCTTGTCTTCACGAGATTCATGGAGCCAACCCCAGTTGACTTTGGGCGACAGGCGGGGTACACCTTGAACCGGTCGCCAGCCAATCGATAATTAATCACATATGTATATATATACTCACCCTGTTGATGGATGCATTATGTGTTTATTCGTTGTTTCCATGTTCGAAAAAACAAAAAGAAAGAAAAAAAAAAGTCCCTGGATGGTAGGGAGAGGGCGGTATGAACTGTCTATTCTCCAAAAAGAACTTGAGGTAACATTTGTTTGATGCTAATCAGCTACTAGTTATAGCAAACATAGCATGAGTTGAAATGATCCGTATACTTTCCAATATTTTGTTCAAGTCACTTTTAAAATACTGTACACCGCATTGTGATTGTGTGTGCCACGTCAGCGTCTCCTCATAAGTAGGAGAGCACTGTCTTCCTATTGGTCAATGTCGAAGAACCGATTGAGGAAGGGGAAGTGCAGTGAAGGACACATGCACAGTGGACAAATGTAGCTTTTCTGAATAATTTAGTGATCTACATATTGTCACATTATTATAAAAGGACAGTCAAAACGGACCAATGTTAAAAAAGGTCTTGAGTCCATGGTACCGATTAGATGGCTCTTAACCGAGGCCTTTCATGGTCGGTTGAACAATGAAGCCCAAGAATCACTTCAAGATGTGGTTGAGTCGCCATTCGCATTCACGTCATAATGTGGTGGAATTTCATTATCAAAAGCTTTGTCCGAACTGGTCAATCAAGGTATATAGTCAATGTAAAAGTCATTTATGTCAGTGAAAAAAGTCATGATTCACCGAATATGCTGGCTAGGCACTGTGTATTAGCCGTCAAATGCTGACAGTACCATCTCTTATCATCTAATTTGCCTTTTTCCATTTGAACTGTAATTGTGTGACGGACAGAATATCAATATTTATATTCCTCAAATGAAGAAGACTTTCAAAGAAAGCCTTATGGACATTGCCTGCACTGTCAAATTATCAGTTCGTTTTGGAGCAGGGGAATAATGAAAAGAAAGTGAAAGTAATTCAATTAAGAAATCGGCTGACTCGCACGGCTTGATATTGGGATTAACTGCCAGCTTGCTTCTACGAATGGTTGTTTTACATTTTAAAGACTCTTTCTTACCCTCATCATCAAACTTGCTCTGCTTCTCAAATGGAAATAAGATGTGGTTGAGTCGCCGTTCCATTCGGATGGCATTCACGTCATAATGTAGCATTTTAGTACTGTATACGTTAACATCAGCAAGAGGTGCCGAGAATGACACATTAAATTAATGAAGGGGGGAAAAATCAATTGAGCTGTCTGAGAATAGGATCAAAGTTGACACGGGATGAAAAACTTTACATGCTCAAAAAGTACCGGAGATCTGTTGAGATTGACTTCTCTTTAAAGACCTCGGATTTCTTGCATTTTTGAAGCAATTCTTCTTCCTGATGCTGACGTGAGGCTTTTTTTTTGTTACATCATCGATTCAGTCTTGTACACAGCTCATTAATCTTTTGTGGTCAAGGGAGTGTCACTATGTAATATGCTGCATAGCAGGATTAACCTGTGGCCCTACCTACATATGCTGACAATTTAATGACTCAACAGTACGTTTCACAACTAATATATTTTTTTCCAATGAAATACCAAATGTCTTCAGCTTGAAGAAACAAATTGAAGGAATTAAAAGGGTTCGTTTTAGAGTTTATACTTATTGGTTGAGTCTGCTTTAAAATGGCGCTTCATAAATGCTATTGTACGATGCTAAAAATAACGTCGCAACCCTTCATGACAAAATGATTAAAGGTGTTTTGGGACCTTTTTTCTATTCTGCTTGAATCCTATTTTTAATAGTTTTATCTGGAGACCTTAAATGATGAGACACCATGCAAAAAATGCTTTGTTGTGTAAAAAAAATAAAAAATAAATAATAATAATCATCTTCGTTGCCACTGAAATGTCGTATGAAGTTGTGACTTTTTAAAGTTGGAGTAGCTCTTCCAGACAACTCTGCAGTGTGCTTGCCATTATGTTGAGGGACGGCGTCAAATGCTCTGTCACAAAACTATGATCATGGGGATCCAGAACCTCTCGAGCCATGGGGACATTTATCCCTCATCCTGCATATAGTGGTATAATGTCGCAGTCCTGTTAAAAAACAGGTATGTCCAATTTTTATGTCCATGGGGTGTTTGATCCATTCCATGAATGTATTTTATTAAGTTTAAATTCTAAAAAAAAATGTTCATGGAGTCTTTCAGATATCCCATGAATTTAAACATGTTTTAAAATGACAAATGTTTTTCACAGGACATTGACGATATGCTTGTCACCATTATTGTATTATTGGTTATCGCAAGCTCAATTTTACTGCATCTGCACCATAGAACATGACATCAAAGGCTGTCTGTTCGCTTTTATTCACTCTGCGCAGCTCTTTGTAGGTGTGTTTGTTTTTGTGCTCTGTAAACCAAGTTGAGTCGAGCCTTTCAAAGAGGCCACGCAAGTCAATGTCCACGCTCACCTGAATGTACACTGAATGGCTCATTTAGTCAGACATGCTCTTTTGATTGCGTCACCGTCGCTTGGATAACTGGAACAATTAGAACGGTAACATCATTCTTGGAGACAGCAGATATATTTTCAAGAGTTTGATGCTGTAATTGCTACATAAAATAATTGCTTGAATCACAAAAGAAATGCCAGATGACAAAGCATCTGATTGAAACTAGTTAACTTTTTTTGTCTTGAAATTTTAATTGTTGAATGGCTGATTCAGTATTTATGATGTAATTATAAATACAGAATCAGAACAGAACCCTTCATTGATCTACTGGTGGTCTATTCACGAAAACATTCTCGACGGTGTAAAATGTTTTATATTGGCCACAACTGGCATGTTTCGAAAGAGACTGACAGCAAGAAATCCATAATTGGACTCTGGAGAATTGGAACTATGAACTGGGTTGTGGTGGGGGTGTTTGAGAAAAATAGCTGGAAAGACATCTAACCAGAGATTTTGGGTGAAGACTGAGCCTGCTGAGCGCTGCAAGGAGCTACTCTGCACGAATCCCAAAGGGGTTTCCTCTGTTTTATTGCATTGCAACCAAATGCAATTCATCTCACTGAAAAGGACATTATGTACATACTGTATGTATGGAATTAACTTGTTCAACATGCCCTTTTTGGAGATTTAAAGTCCATTAAGATGGACTAGGATATAAGAATGGTTATCAAAATTTCCCTGATCGACTGCGGCGGGGGTGATGAAGTCACCGATAGATGCCTATAATGCTATTTGTAGAGAGCATCTCTGCTGGTTGCAGCCAAATGTGCGCATATATTTTGCCTCAATTTTGTTGTATTACCGTCAGGCCTTCCAGGTTCCTCAACTCGACCGTATATAACTTAATGTCGACAGCGATAGATTTCCACCGTTTAATATTTGATTTTCGTATAAAGCGTGTTTTGTAAAATGTATTTACTCGGGCAGTATCATCATCCATTTTTGATGGACCACTCCATACTCAACCTTTTCTAGCTCACTTTAACAAATGGACTGCGCAGCCATGTATAAAACAAGTAGTCTGTGCCTTGGTCATGGTGCGATTGTGAAATGGCTACTACATTGGGTCGAGGCCTTTATTGTTATGCTCTGCTTACACCATCCCGTCAGTGATGCCTACAGCAATGTCTACGGTGTCTTTGGTCCGAGGGTCACTGTGAGAGTGCCTGCTTTTATTCCTTCTTTTGGCCTCTCCTGAAGCAACCCTGCATTTCACTTCATCGCAGTGCAGCTGCTCTTCTTTGAAAGTTAATGAACTGCAGAGATTGACTGATCCGGTCTACTCCAGTGGAAACAACAGTCGAGAGAATATGGAGTTAAAACACCTGAATTAATATACCTCAACCGTATTGGCCATAAAACAATTGAATGGCTAGTAGTGCAGTTGATTCGTTTTTATTAAGCCAAAGTGTAGATATGATAATGCAAAATTAGTGTATTCAACAAACCAGCAGAGAAAGACACAGATATTGAGTTGGATTATTTGTAAATCTCCCACGAGGTTTAATTAAACCATGAAAAAGTGAGGAGTTAATAAGCGCAAGTCTCGTAAAAGTGAATGCCGTCATTGCATCCCACATGTAAAGTATAACTTTTCAGCATCAACTTTGAATGGGAACATATTGCAATGCTGGGCTGATTTCACTGAAACGATATTTTAATAACTTTACGCAGAAGGAGTTTTGCTCGAACTGAAATGACTCCTCAATGAAATCATTCTCTTAGTCATAGAGCAAACGTTGACAACTTCGGGGCTCAAAAAGGCTACAATAACCTGGAATAAAGGGGAGGTTTTATTTTCCGGTAGTATCGTGCTTTGTAAGCCAAACAAAAATAAAATGAATTCAGACAAGCAGATCCAAAGAAGACATCTAAAGGATTACCTTTAATTTGATCCATCTTAGTGCTGTTGTTCTAAACATAGGGTGACTAAGCTCGGTCTCAACATGCGACAGTAAGATGCTTCATACCTCTTCATTCCACTAATTTTGATGCAAAAGTGGCCTTAAATTACAGCCTGTCTTACAGAACCTGTATTTCTTTGTCATATCAATGGTGAAACATCCGAAAAAGGCTTCTTTTCATGGTTGGCAGTTTTTCTAGCAATTAATTACCTCTAATAAGTTACCTCTAGACAAACCAATATTTGTCTTCAAGTACCTGCCACCAGTCTAGTTGTAGTCCCACCCCCAAAAAGATTATTTTTTCCCAGTCTAAAGACAGCTTTAATGACTGAGAAGTCGATTTGATTGTTGACGGATCACATCTTGAGAAATAGTAAATAGTAAGGTTCATTCTTTATTAACTATGTTGTGGCCTCTGTGTGGCATTATTCTGCTCAGTATAGAAGTTATCATAAAAACAGAAGTTTCCCAGAGCTGCCAACTGTTATGGATTATCCGTAATTTGTCACGGAAATTATTCAACGTTGTTACAGCCATAAGACTTGTCTGTTACGGATATTAAAAACAAAACAAAACAATAATAATAACTAAAATAAAATCATGGGTCAGAATGCTCAGACAAGTTGAAAACAAGCAAGGATACTTGCTATACTGCAGTGTTCTTCTGCCCGTGGCGTTGCTGATGTCTTGCATCACTGCTCACTCATGGACAGTGGAAGCAAGCAGAGTCGGACATGAACCGAAAGCTACTTGAGGGTAATCGTAATGGTTGCGAGTCTTAATAGATTCATATCAGCCGCGAGGAACAAAGGCAGCGGCATCAAAGTGGAGATTCATTGCCAAATTACTGTTCCCATTAATACGTAGACGACAACTGTGTGCTAACGACAACTTTATTTATCATAGAATAAATACAGTGACGCTGCACTGTGTCGTGAATGTCATAATATTAGTAGTACTTGGAGGAATACAAACGACCACGGCTCCTTGAATTGTAGCTCATGGTGAAGTGATATATGTAATCACTTTTTTCCCCTAATAACAAATAAACACCTCTCAACTCTGATGTCCCAACCAAACTTTAGAATGAACTAAACCTTTAGTCTTACTCTTTGGTACACAATAACTAAAGAACAGATGAAAATAAACAAAACAGCAAGCTCATCTGCGAGAGACTGCCTCCAGCCAACAGCAATAAAGTGAACACCCATATTGCCAGGGGTCTTGAGAACCGCATCGACACTCACTCTATTACTCAGCTCTCCCCCACCGCGCGGTGATGGGAAGGCTTGGATGGAGCAGACACACACACACACAGGTCACAGGGCTATAATAAGAGCCAGATGTGCTGCGGGGATATGGAAGTACATAGACAGGCACCTTTTCAGCTTTCAAGAATGTGCATGTATGCACAGGCGTGGAGTCGGTTGAGGTATTTGTGGAATTTCTGTCGGAATGAAAAGTAGCTACTTTTTTCGCTAAGCTCCAATATGGTGGTCATACCTTTCATTGTATGATATATAAGTGCAAATATGCTATTTGAGAAATATATTTATTTCTTGTCGAATATGTATCATAGGGTTGACATGATCAGAATTATGGGGCCAATCAGCGAATTAATAAACGAAAAAAAACCAGCATTGATCACTGATCTGAGATGGAGCAATATATTTATTCAAACAACTTATTTACCCCCGATATTTGCAGGGACAGGGGACTGGCCCGACCCACAAATAGCGAATATAGAATGTATGCCTATTGAAATGTATTTCGAAGAAAAACAAAATTTGCCCAAAAATTCTTCCAAAAACACTAATAAACATTCAGTATGTTGAAAATGGGCATACATGTCACTTGTGTTTCTCTGGTGACTTTGATTGCAGGATACAAATGTAGCTGACAAAGGCATGAACATCGCCAGTCAATAAGCTGACCGATTCCAGCGAGAACTCTGTGATGTGTATTCCGTCACCCATAGGGATGGGAATTGAAAACCAGTTCTAGCTGAGAACTGGTTCCCAGAGTTTCAATTCCAAATGATGTCACTACGCGCGTTGCATCGCGTAGCAAACAAGAAACATGGCGCCAGCTCACAGTCAAAAGTTTGGTTACATTTTACAAGAAAGGATAAAATACAGGGCAACTTGCAATACATGTAAATTCAATATTTTGTCCTAAGGAGGAAACACTACCAATATCCAAAAGCTTTTCAATGACCCTCCCGCTTTTGAACCGTTACTCTCCAGAGTGCTCTACCAGCATGAAGACATTCAGCAGCAGCGGCAACGTAACCATGTCCTCTCCTGTCAATATTCCAGGTCTATGTTTGTGCTGTTTCAACATAATTGTAGAATCTGGTGCAGGGCGAGAGACAGTCTGACTCCTTATGAGGTTGGCAACACTCGCACCAGTCCACCGCTAGCTTCTTCTTTCATCGAGGCAGGGAACGGTCAGTTCTTAGATCACAGTTGGAATTCATTGTATTTGTCTGTCACTCGCTGACGTAGTTATACTGTATTTATATCCTATGAATGTTGACATTTAACTGGATATATGAGATTCTAGCCGATCACATATTTTGCATAAAATGTCAGCAGATCTGAGTGGTGTCAAGGCTAAAGCAAAGTGTACTAATATTCCCCATCAACCCCTGCCTTTACTGATGAGAACTTGAGTCAATGAATTCTAATTTAAAAAATAAAACGGGACTCATGAATTACATTTGACTCATCCAAACTCAATTTTAATTTCCTTAGTATTTGCCTCCATGGTTGTTTCTATTCCAGCGACAGAAGGTCCTGAATGTGAACCCTGACTAAAAGCATAAATCTGGGTGGAGGTAACAAGCTCATCACTTCGAGGAAGGAAGCAAATTCACTGGGCTAAACTGAACTGACTCATATGCCCCAGTTGCAGTGAGATAAGAGCGTTGTTAGCCAATTTCTTAAAGGGAAAACCAACCCAAATTTGTTTTCTTCACAAGAACATGTTCTGTATGCCTTCACTTGTCTAAACACGGCATTCTGATTCATATTGCGTTTGTGGAATGAGTTAAGCAATAAAATCCGCCCGTTTTTGTCCATCTCAGGGGGTAGTCGTCCGTTCTGCCACTTGCTGTTGACTGAAAATGACATCACAGGGCAGGTGAGCCATTATTGGTGTCATTTTCAGTCGACAGCAAGCGGCAAAATGGCTGCCCCCTGAGATGGACAAAAACGGGTGGATTTTACTGCTTAACACATATTCCGCAAATGCAGTATTAATCAGAATGCCGTGTTTAGACTAATGGGGCTTCAAAGAACGTATTCTTGTAAAGATTGTTTTGGGGTTGACTTCCCCTTTTTAATGCTAATGAGTTGTGTTATTACTGTAGAAGATTTTGGCCCCGGACTCACATGAGTAAGAAAGAAATGCAACAAATGTCGACTTAAATTCAGAAGATCCAAATCTTCTGGCCTTGTACTATCTGATATGGAGCGTCTGGGGTGTTGAAATAAGAACTGTAATGACCCATCCTCCCTCTTGCATGTAAACACATACATCACCACAGCCTCCTTGGGGAGGTGGGGCAGTCGTTTGAGGTGCAATTTAAACAGGGCCTCCATCTGATAAGCCTTTTACAATGAAAACAATGAAGTGAATGTTGAAAATCCTGTGTGAAGGAGCACTTTAGAAGGAATGGACTATTTGGGTGGAGCAGTTTATGATGGCTGAAAATGTTTGTTTTTTTTCCCCCTATGTAACAGGAATCCTCAATTGTATTATATTGTTGATGTTGTGCTATAGGGTAACATGTTTTAAATTTCAGATGAGGTGTCGTGCTGATCGAAGGGGAAAACAGGTTTATGCCCAATCAAATAGATGTTTTATATTTTTGCACTGTATGGTAAAAGAACAGCAATCATCCGGCTGCATTAGACAGTGAAAATAATGACCAAACACCCATATAAAGGGCGGTTTACAAACAGAAGAAGCACATGCATTTATGAAAGTCGATCAAATAATGAGAAGTTGAATGTTTTGGGTTTTTTAAAAATGTCACTCAGCCATCATTTTGTTGTTGTTGTTTTTTTCAATCAAGTTAGACTTTATTGCACCTTGAATGGATTTTTCTTATCAAACCATGTTCAAGGCTGTTCTCACTTCCTTAAACAGCACAGGATGCTTACCGGTATTTAGTTTTAATTGTTTCTACAGTAATGTCTTTGGTAACCTGCCAAGTTGGCAGAAATGGTTGCTCAATGTGCTAGTGGTCCAATTGTTTTGCCAAACATGTATACCTTGTGTTTTGTTATCAGTGTAAATGACGTGACAAATTCATCAGGTGAGTTGAGTGTCTTTTCACAGTTACTGTATATGATTGCCCATATTTACTTCCTTAAACACTCTGTACCACATGAGTTGTTTCCTTGAGCATGCCTGTGACTTCACGGAAGCATTCCGTTCACATTAGAAGTGGTATTTGTTTTGATAATGTGAACTACTACAAACCCAGTTCCGATGAAGTTGGGGTGTTGTGTTAAACATAAATTGAAACCAGAATGCAATGATTTGCAAATAATGTTCAACCTATATTTAATTGAATTCACTACAAGCTATTTAGCAAACAATCATTAACTTTGAATTTTATGGCTGTGATACGTTCCCCAAAAATTGGAACAAGTGGCAAAAAAAAAAGAGAAATTTGAGGAATGCTCATCAAACACCTGTTTGGAACGCCCCACAGGTGAGCAGGCTAACTGGGAACAGGCCGGTATCATGATTGGGTACAAAATGAGCATCCTGAATTGCTCAGTCGTTCCCAAGCAAAGATGGTTTGAGGTTCACCTCTTTGTGAACAAATGTTTCAGAAAATAGTCAAACAATTTGAGGGCGATGGTCCTCAGTGTGCATTTGTAACGAATTTAGGGATTTCATCATATTTTAGCATGTAAATGACATTTTCCATTACATGTTTGCGTTCAGCAAAACGGACTCGTAAGGCACAGTTCTGTTAAACTACATAATAGGTACTTTTCTTTGTTTAATGTTTTATTTGACCATAAACCTGAAAGAACAGTGCAATTAAACAGTTTGAAGCCTCTTTTTGATGAGTTGTTCACTAATACCCAGGATGCTTATTGTGAGGTGAGTTGAATTGAGTTCACTGCCAGTATGCAGCACTTGTATCTCAAGTTTGCGCTCTCAAGTCAAAGCAAAAAAATCTGCCAAATGACTCGTATCAAGAAAAACTCCTATTTGGGGTCTCTTATATCTCGGCACCACGTTATACAAAACGGAAATGCAAATTCAGGATGTGTGTTACTGTGAAGCTGATGTAGGAAAGAATCAGTAAATAATTCCATAGCACACCACCCCCAGTGTGGCTGCAATATTGAATCCCTGGATGGCTGTTGGAGAACAGAGCCCATCTTCTATATTGTGAATAATGAGGTTGCTGATCGAGAACTGCCGCGGATGGAATTTGGTGCCTTATTTCGTCAATTTCTAACAGCTGCAGTTTGTTGCCGCAGAGTGGTCGGATTGGGAAGATATGAATATTGCCTTTGAGATCATTACTCTATATTGTGAATTATAAACACCATTTGGTGCACCTTTCTGACATGGCAGTTTGGTTCCTAAATCTTATTTCCTTCATACATTGAAGTTTGCTTTGTTGGATACTCCGAAGAGTTCATATTGGGAATAAGAATAGATAGTGTTCTTTTCTTGGTATGCTTGTTAACTTCGATGTACCTTGCCAAAAAGATCCAGTTTAATCTCATCTGTCCAAAGGACATTTCACCCAAAAAACGTGGTGGTTTGTCTACGCATTGTGGCAAATTCCACTCTGGCTTTTTTTCTGATTTGCTATTAACGGTAGTGTCCTGCTATGAAGTCCACTTGGGCTCAAACACCAAAAGATTAGCTGTTTATTATTTAAGCCTTTGGGGAGTGTAAAACTCATTGAATGTTTTTCATCCCAAACACTAGACTGACGAATGGAAGCCCAGTGGTTTGATCAGGAAGTGTAACATAAGTAACTAAACGGACCATTGATGGCAATTAAGTAAAATAGCAACGTGAGCCCAACCACGTCATTCTTCTTAATGTATGTCAGTGTTTATAGCTTGATGGAAAGCCCACATTATACAGAGATTTTAAGCTATTGAAATGTATTGCATCAAATGACTTTTTTCTGTTTGAATTGGAAATGCCCGACTGTGTTTGAATTCACTTCGCATCTCGCCGAATGTGAGAGGTGTCAATTATTATTAATGGTATAAATATTCTGTCACAACCATCTAGCTATTACGCAGGACGAGTCACCCCACACGTTAAATCCGTTCCCGCGTTTTAAGCGAGTGGGGGCTGAATACAAGTTAATAGTTCGAGATCCCAAGCAAACCCATATGCATATTGTCTTTTACACCAATCGTACCAACAGTATTTTTGATTCCACGTGTCACTTAAATGTGCTCTCTCCGTAAAAATGAGGAGGAGGTCGTCAGCACCTCAGTGAATGGCAAAGAGCTGAATGGGAAGCTGTCCTTTATAACGCAAATATTGCTAGTTAAGTTAGATGTCTGTTAACGTGGCAAGGTGCACATCCAGACTTATAATTATTTCATTTATACGGGAAGGATTTAACATGACGCGCATTCTGCCTTCTGTGGGCCGTCTGACACAGGCTGAATCGGAGCGCCTTCGCTGTATAAACCAGTGTGCGAATAAAAACAAGCACTCGCGCTATGCAGCCAAATTACATTTTTACCGGCACAACATTGAAGAATTGGGAGCATTTGCAAGCATCATGGTCACATTTTCAAGCCCTGCAAATCATTTGCAGAGATGGCATACTAACTTTGCTAGCAAACCTCTGTTTTTACTTTTTTACAAGCCTTTGCAATCGATTGATGGGAGAATCCCTCAGAAAGATCTAAATGTCTGTTTCAATTAGATTTTTGTTGTTGTTCAGTTCCGTAATGCTTCCTGCGGAATGTTCTGCAATATGGCTGGCTCGTAATAGAATGCATTTTTCCTCTATTGCTCAAAGATTTAACTGCTGTCGGTTACATTGTAATTTGTTTATAACCGTCATATTCTCTTCTATAATTAAAGGACTAGTAATGATTCGCAAATCTTAAAAGGGGTAGTAATATCATGTTGTATTAGAAAGTGATGGCATGAGTAAAGTGAAGTTGAAATGAGGATGACTGCAGCTCAGAAAGAGCAAGGTGAGGGAATCGTGTCAAGGCGTATCTTCAGCTAAGCATGTTTAATTGAAATCATGTGTTTAAAAAAAACTTGCCTTTGAAATGCTTCACGTATGGCTGACAGTCAAATAATGGCCCATATCATATTATTCTTTTTTGTTTTGTTTTCAGACAACATGAGAAACTGAACCAAATGCTGAATATATTTCGTAATTTTATGTCAGAGGTAGAATTGAATGATCTGTTTATTTAAAAATTTTAACAGTGGTGACCAGTATCATGAGATGTTTAAGGCAAAAAGGTTTTCCGACAAAATATGACTGGGGCCATTATTTTATAAGATCAAGATGACAATATCACATTTACCTAATGTTTAGGCACCTTTTGTCTATGAACCAAGCCAATAGGCTTCCTACTCTTCCTACTCAGGAAACTGAGGTCTTTTGGGGTTCAGGGGTCGCTCCTTAAGACTTTCTATAACTCGGTGGTGGCCTCGGCCATCCATTATGACATTGTCTGCTGGTCAGGTAGCATCTCAGCCCGGGACAGAAAGAGACTGGAGCGACTGGTCAGGAAGGCCAGTTCTGTCCTGGGCTGCTCCCTTGAAACTCTGGAGGAGGTGGGCAACAGAAGGATGCTAACTAAGCTAAAAGCTATGATGGACAGTCCCTCCCACCCTCTCCAGCCCGCCCTGACAGCACTAGGTAGCTCCTTCAGCCAGAGACTGTTACAACCGCGCTGCAAGAAGGAGAGATACCGACGCTCGTTCCTACCAACTGCTGTCAGGCTGCTGAATAAAAAATAGCAACAATAATATTAATAATAATTAATGATGTGGAAAACAACTGTAAATAGCACTGCGATTTATCCATTTTGTATTTATATTGCACTTAGGTAATTGAACGGTGTTTGTTTGTTTTTTTCTTCTTCTTTCTGCCTACACTCTTGCTGCTGGAGGCTGTAAATTTCCCCAGTGTGGGACAAATAAAGGATATCTTAATATCATGCCTATCATTTTACCGGGGAAAAGATCCAATGAATCCCTTGTAATATCAATAATAAGTGCATCTGAATCCTTGTAATCACGCACATGAAGATAATCAAGCTTGAGTCTCTTTGGGATTTGAGAACGATGCTGATTGTGTTGTCAGACTCAAGGAAATAGCTGCGGTCCGCTTCCTTGAAATTGTCCCAGCCACCATGCAGTCGTGTGGTTTTGCATCCAGTGAGATGAATCCAGCAGCTGTGTTCGCCGTTTAGACTGAACTGCAGGCAGATGTTCCCCTCATTGATGTTGTGTCCCCGGAAGACCGCCCCAGGTCCTAAACACTATTATGAAAAAGAAGGCACACAAAGAAGGGGATGCAGCTTTTTGTTGATATCAAGGAGTTTCAATTAACCTGTTGGGCTGGGTCACCAAGTGAGTGGCATATTCAAATTCAATTTACAAAGGTTCTTTCCCACCTGTAGTTCACTTTGTCCTGTTCCACTCAGTTTGCAAACGTTATTAACACGATAATTGCATACATGCAAAACCAAAGCTATTTTGTAATCCATTTTTGTAAAGCAAAGCATGCCAGAAAACAAATCAAGTGACGGTTATCAGTACAGGTATGTTTTTTGCGCCTAAAAAGATATCTGCGGCCGTGAATTCATATTTTGGGTTTCACAATATCTTAATTCTGCGATTGGCTGGCAACCGGGTCAGGGTGTCCCCCGCCTACTGCCCGAAGACGGCTGGGATAGGCTCCAGCACCCCCCGTGACCCTTGTGAGGATTAAGTGGATCGGAAAATGGATGGATGGATGGATGAATATCTTAATTGTATTCTTTTCATAATAAATGAAATGTGTATGGGGAACCCAATTAAAAAGTATCTGAAATTATTTCAGGATTATATTTTCTCAATTTTAGCAAATTTGAACAATCTCATTGTTGATCATGTTATGGTTTTTGTTCCAATCAAAATCAGTGTTTTAGCTCAACTTTTAGAATGAAGGAGATTATCAAGTTTGTTCATAAATGAGTTTTCGATTTACCGTATGTTGTCCCTTTTTTGGGAAAAGTCAATCCTGAGACAAATGAGTACCGGTACTTTATTTTCACAACCAAAAAGTGCACTTAAAAGTATTACATTTTCTCCAAAATGAACGGAACATCTAATAATGCGGGCCTTGTGTATGCAGTTCTAAAATCTGTCAATGTTGTTGTGTGACTTCGCTGAGGGGTCCGCTTGACCGACTGACTGATGTTGTGCCTATAAACCTGTGCAAGCATGTGATTTTTCACATGCCCAAGTTCACACAGAAAATTCCAAGCTGGGATTTCTGAACCATACATTTTAAAGGTGTATGAAAAACTCTTCGCTTTGTGGTCAACGCTCAGGTACTCACCGTTGATTGCAACACCCTCTAAATAAAGATGTTCTACTTTTACAGCTGGATCGAGTAATGCGTTCTCTCCATTTTAGCTTTTTCCAAATGGTAAGCTGTGTAAGATCTGTCCCAAGTTGTACATATTGTTTTATTCTTATAAAGTATGCAATTAAGCCTTGGAAATTTTCAGGGTAAAGATTTTTGCCAGAATAAATTGTGTTTTCCTATAATGTTCTAACAATAGGAATGCTGTTACATCATTATTTTCCTCAAGGAAGAGACTGGTTCTTGAAAAAGTTTTGTTATAATTTATTAATGTGTGGAAACTTTTGGTTGTTTTTGCCACTAAATGTGTCAAAACTGACAAAGCAGCCGGACGTCAGCTATATTTCTTTGAAATGTACTTTCTATCATCAATCCGTCGTATCATCTTAATGGAGGCATTATGGCCCATGTGACATTTTTCTCAGTCACAACTCTCAACGTCACTCCTGGGCATCTCGGAGAGAGTTTCATAACAGTCCATTAAATTCAGGTGCAGTGGTTTTGGCCTCCCCATTGTGGATACGAGACAAAAGTGCGCATTCCTCTGTGGAGAGAGGAGATGATGGAAATGTTACAAACTGAAGCTTACAGGGAAATGTAGTGAAATTGGATTCCTCAAATAACCCCAGTGGTCCTCCACCAGGGTCAGAGGAACTTGTTTGCTATTCCTGTCCAGTCGCAGTGCTCCATCATTGCTCTAAAGAGAGATAAAATTAGGCACCAGAGTTAAATCTTATTAGCTGTCATCCCACTGGCAGTCCCGCTCGGTGCAGTGTTCTGTGTGTCCCTGAGAACTAGGGTTGGGAACAAAATGTCGTCCAACTCGGTTGTCAACCACAAAAATCGGTCGACACAAAAATGCAAGCCATGAAAGTGTTTTTTTAAAAACAATTTTAAAAGCATATTTGTGGCACCCCGAACCAATGTTTGGCCACTTTTGTGTTTCCACATGGGCATTTATTGCTGATGGGCGCAATCTTGAAGTAGCAAAGCTAGAATAAAATGATGCCTAGTGTTTGTGGTTGCTTTAGACTGAAAAGGGAGAAAAATCTGAATGGATGTATTACTGAAAAGAGGAGTTGGCGGAGATTGGAGACTTAAACACGAGCCAACGGCTGCTTCTCTGGCCACTCGGTGGACAACCGCTGCTAGATGTAACAACAACAAAGCTTTAAATTTGTGTTTTTAAGTGAGTTAACGCTGAACAGACTTAAACTTCATCACAGTACAACCCATCACTGTCTTCCACTGAATTGTCGTGACTGCTTGATGCCTGATAAAGCCTCTCCAGCCAACTTAGCTTAGCATCACTTGCTCCTTGTGTCTCATCACAGCGTCGAGCAGTGATGAGTGTGAGTGTAAAGTACGTGATTATTGTCGGAAATGCGAATGAAAAATAAAGACGAGGCGAGCGTGACGGTCATGGCTGCATCTTTTATCATTTGGCATGCGCCGCAGGCCATCGAAGCAGCCTTCACGATCATGAGAAGCACTTTACCCGGCAAGTGAGAGAGCAAAACAACAGACAATGGCTTGTACGAAAAGTAACATAGTTTTAAATCGGAATAATGTTAATATACTGTACATCAACCTTGGCAACCTTAAGCGTTATTTGTAAATGCGAGCTTAACACTGTGAAACAGAAAACAATAATTGTCAACTGGGAAGTATGTGCGTGAGGAGCCGGGGTGGATTGATTACTCTAGTAATCGATGGAATAATCGAGGAGGTAATAAATTCTAAAAAGATTAATTTGTCACATCCCTACTGCGAACCAATTGTGAATCTCAAGCCATATTAAAATTTGTCAGGTGGGTGGGACAGTTTGTTTTTAAAGTTTTTAATCTGATCTCAAATATAACTCTCATTCTGTCCACCATAGATAGCTTTGTCTGCATGCAATACCAGCACTTGGAATCCAGCAGAAGCCCACCCTGGGGTCCACAAAGCAATTTACCTTAACTGAAATGTCAGTCAATTCATTTCAAATATCCTCTGTCTTTTCTTCCATCGGGGGAACTTTAAGGGCACTCTTGAAAAATGCACTACGCTGAACCCGTTTTATTGCAGGCAATTAGTTCCAGAACCATCTGGAAAATCACAGCCATACCATTATTTACCTGAGTGTTGTGTTTTAAGCAGGAGTTTCTCCAAAATATGCATTAATACTGTAACTTCCTGTGTTGTGTTTTAAGCTGGGTTTTAATTTAAAAAAATCATTTCCAGAATGCAGATTAAAATCTGAAGATTTTATAATGATGACACTCACAGTTCTACTTGGTTATCCAAACCAAATTCATCTCCAGAATCACAAACTGCGTTGGAAGTGTTTTACTGGGCTGTTAAAGAGAGGAAACTGTCATTATCTCTTGTCATGTCAAACGCAGCGATACACTTTGTGCCCATGTGACAGGGCTGCCTCACTTGGGATGAAGCCGGCTTCCTGCCTGACCCTCTTCAATTTCCTCCATCTCAGTTTAACTTGCCCTCCCTCTTGGACGCCCCTTTCCTCCCCACAGCAAACTCTGAACACACCAGACACATAGACATTAACACACATACTTTCTCCGACAGGCTTAACAGCAATGAATGCAGTTGAATTCCTCCACTAATGAGGATGAGCTCATTAAGGCAGCTGCATGAGAGTCTACAACACGTTTGAATGAGATAATCCTTCAGCTGTTAATATGACTCTAATGGGGCAAACTTTGATCTCCAGCGAACTGAACATCAAACGTTGTTTCTGACTCCGTTTGACAGACAATTATTGCTTGGCCCATTAATGATGTCGTTTTTGTTAAATCATACAAAACGCTTTGTAAAACCTAAACTCATTTTCTGTACAATACTGCTCCTTTTAACTCTTTGAAGATGAATGTCGAATTTAAATAGGTCAGAGCAAGCGCAGTCATTGCATAACCAGCATTCTCTTTGTGATATGTAAATGTAATCTTTAAATTATGTACTGTATATCGAATCACAACATAATTGTGTGATCTTAGGAGTCGAAATTTCGTTTTTGGGGGATGTGAGGACCTATGAATCAAATTTTATTTACAATATTTATTTATTTATTTTTTACAAATACTTGTTTCACAGTCATTTAGATGCTACTTAGGAATTGACCAAAAATGGACATTGTCGCCCTCTGATTGACCGAGTTTTACGAAGACTTGGACCAATTTATATGCCTGAATTTCCTGAGTAAAATTAAATAAATTGATAATTTTAATAAAATTGTCTTCACTATGGGATACTTTGTAAACATTAATAGCTCAAGGTTTTCCTTTTATGTATATGTGGAGGGCGAGAAACACTTGATGTTAGTAACGCTCATGAGACCCAAGTTGGTTGTTTCGTTGCTGTTATGTAAGAGGGAATGATGAAATGCATTGGAGTGTTGGATAGTACCCTTCACAAACCTAAAAAAAAAACCTTTTTAGAATTTATGATTTTCATAACCTTGAATTTTGGGTAGAAGGGGAGTTATCTGCACTGAATGAAATAATAAATGCAACACTTCGTTTTGCTCCCGTTTTCATCATCTGAGCTCAAAGATGTAAGGATTTTTCGACAAAAAGCCCATTTCTCTCAAATATTCTTCACAAATCTGATGAAATCTGTTCGTAAGCATGTTTACTTTGCGAGAGAATCCATCCATAACAGATGTAGCATATCAAGATGCTGATTAGGCAGAATGAATAATGCACAATACAGTACAACTGCACAATTTAGAATGACCCTTTATTGTCGGCAGCTGGAGGCGCACGTGTGCAATATTCTTGCTGCCTCTATAATCAGCAACTCTGTATGTTATACTAGTGGGGCAGATGGATTATCTCGGCCAAGCAGAAGCACTCGCTAACACAGACTTTAGACAGATTTGTGAACCAGAAATAGACCTTTTGTGTTCATCGGAAAGTCTTCGATCTTTGAGGTGTTGCAATTATATTGTTCAATCAGTACATATGTGCATATTGTCTTTTACTGCCATGACCATCTAACTTGTTCATAAATAACCTTGCTGTGAAGAGGGTTCTCATTGACCTGTGAGGTGACAATACTGCAGCAGTTCTGCCATAACTCTGTAAACTATTTTTCAACCTCTTCGACTCTCCAAAGTAAAGGTCTGCTGTAGTGGACAAAAATCCCATTTGATGATGCACACAAAACTATGGCCGTTAAAACTCATGTTTATATAATTTAATATAATTAAATCGATTCACATTGTGTTGTTAGTCATGTCTGTCAGTATCTGGTTGTTGACGAAGAATTAATCAGTTTACCAATAAACATGGTTGGGCGCGTCAGTAAATTTTGCTGGTCCGTCATTTTTTCACTCACCAGCGGCCGGGCCAAACGTCCGTCATCATCAGTCCGTCATTATGTAAAGCCAAACTCAAACTGCAGTCACTGTCGTTGTTACTTGAGGCACGCTTCCATCATCGCTTAATTACAGTTTATCACCGCTATTTTAGGACAGTCAGTCAGTCTGTCGTCATCAGTCCGTCACAGTGTCATCAGTCATTCATCCGGCTCTCTGTCACAGGACAGTTGCTCTGTCAGATTATCAGATAAACTTGAGTCCAGCGGAAGGCCCTGCTGAATGGCCTGATGCTGAGCCCTGATTATGGGGACCGCCAGATCATCGCGTGCTGCCGCCAAGAGCACAGTACATTGGCATGGGTCGTCAGGAAGGCAGGACCGCGAAGCACAGGTGCGGGTCCGTGCTGGAGCTGCATGGGCTCTTAACTCATTCAGTACCAGCCATTTTACAGACCCTTTTTTACCTTACGTCTTAGAATATACAGTAGATAAGAACCTGGGATTGAATGTGTGGAGTCTGACAAGACATAAATTTGTCTTTGGCAGTGAATTAACAATGAATGCATGGCGCGCAGCTTTATTCCCGCACAGCAGGAGCAGTATCACAGGTGCTTTCATGCATCCTGTTGTCACCATTACCCATGCCACTTCATCGAATATCCATACAAAAAAAGCATGAATGAGAATAGACAATGTACGTTGCAAAACAATGAATTTAAACAATGAGCCGCAAACATAAAATAGCTACCATATATGTCGTTTAATTCAAATGCCTGCAAACCTGTTTTGAAGACTTGCTCTTCGCTTGTTTTGTTCCAGCTTCTTTTCTGCACAACACAACTAATCTTGGAGGGCAATTTTAAAGTCTCATTTTCTCAATTAATCACAAGCCACTGAGGCGCAAACAAAATATGGTAATGCGCCACATTCTGTATGCTTGAATAAACGATTAAGCTACCCAATACAATGTAGTAAAATACGTCACGCGTCGTTGCTCTAGTTTTACTGCACTAATGGTCTTCCGTCCATGGAATTAACCAGAATCCACAAGTGTAACCCATCACTCCATTTTCATATCACTCTAATGCAGCCCTAAAACCCCTTCCCCCATTTACCTTCAACTCGTGTTTTGTTGTTTACATTTTCCAATCTACTTATCCTCACGAAGGTCATGGACGTGCCGGAGCCTCTGCCAGGTGTCATCGGGCAATAGGCGGCGTCCACCCTGAACTGGTTGCCGGGCAATTGCAAGGCACACATAGGCGAACAACCATCCGCGCTCACACTCACACCTTGGGACAATTTAGAGTGTTCCATGAACCTGCCATGCATGTTTTTGGAATGTGGGAGGAAACTGGAGTACTCGGAGAAAACCCATGCAGGCATGGGGAGAACATGCAAACTCCAGAAAGGAAGGCTGGAACCGGAATCAAACCCTGCACCTCTGCACTGTGAGACAGATAAAGCTAAACAGTCGCCCACTGTGCCGCTTGTTTTGTCTTTTTTGTAAAACATAATTGTTTGCCAGCAAATGAGGCGTAAGACCTTTGGATGCATGGATTCTCATTATTTTTTTTTCTCGCAGAGACTGCACAAAAATAAACAAAAACGTGAATTTTAATGAACTCAATGGAATAATGCCTCTGTTCAGTAATGCACTACTCAGAGAGACCCTGATAAGCCTTTTCAGCTCTTATCTGTGACCAGTTTACTGGCTTCGTAATGGTCAATCTCAAATTCTGAATCCCCATTTTCCAGCTGTCGTAAATGGTCTTTCTTGCCAAGTGGAAAGTAGTTAAAACCTCAGAAACAATGTGGTCTGAATTAAATGGCCGAAATCATTACCCCTTAAGCGTGTGTACTGATTGCCAGATGATGGTTGTGCTGCAATGCTGGAATGGACATTCTCGAGGGTAATGTGGCAAGTCTGCATGTGTGAATATTTTGGTAACAGTTGAGTTGTTCTTAATGAGAGGCGACCTCCGGAACACGCTTAAATAGTCGCAATAATGTGGCTTTGTTTGTTTCCCTTGAAACATATTGCTGCTGAGAATGTTGTTTATGTGCTTGTGCAAGGCACAATGGTGCTAATTTTTCAAAATACTTGAAACATACCAACACAGAATGGATATTATTGGGTTATATGTTTTGTTTAATGTATCAAACCCAATTCCAATGAAGTTGGGATGTTGGATTTAACATATATAAAAACAGAATACAATAATATGCAAATCATGTTCAACCAATACTTAATTGAATACGCAAAGACAAGATATTTTATGTTCAAACTGATAAACTTTGTTGTATTTTTTATGTATTTGTTTATTTATTTATTAGCAAATAATCGTTAATGTAGAATCTTATGGTTCCAAAAAAAAGCTTGGACAGGGTCATGTGTTCACATCACCTTTTCTTTCAACGACATTCAAATTTGGGAACTAACGACGCTCATTTTTGAAGCTGTGTAGGTAGACTTCTTTGCCATTCTGTCTTGATGTGCAGCTTCAGCTGTTCAATACTCCAGGGCCTCCGTTTGTTGTATTTTCCGCCACATAATGCGCCACACATTTTGTTGTTTGTAACTTGTTCAAGTTGGTACATCCCTTATGTGTTGGTTGTTTTTTTTTTAAACTGCATTTTAGATGTCTGAAATACTCAACAAAACACTTCACAGCAAGACTGAATATAGCCCAAAATTTAGAACACTCTAGCCGCAGCTGTTTTTTGTTTGACACATTCTCTTTGAAGTCATGAGCTCAATGGATGAATTGATCACTTCATTGTTTCTTGATACCACTTAATGGACCTCACCCACCCTCCGTGCATATCTTTGATCAGTCCCACCTCCCAAGAGCATATCTCAGCCAACACAATAGACAATCTGCTCCTATTTTCTTGGCTTGGCTCGTGCCTTTTCAGTATAAGCACTTTTCCACATTCATACCTCTGTTTTTCCTTCCTTTGAGCTTGTTCTTTAATGGATTTTTATACCCATACAACTCACAGACATTCCGTATCATTGTGTGGTTATGACTAGCACAGAGCTGAATATCACGATTTAAAGTGTATACCATCCCTCTTGGCTGTTGCATCTCTCCCAACCTTTGGCTTTCCGTAGGGGCTTATAATACGTCAGACTGGCTGAATTTGATCTATTTACTTTGATTTAAAACATGATTCAGGCATGGGTTGTGCTTCTTTTGGATGGAAGCAGTGCTGCGACACAGGTAGGGGATGCGTATTGTGTCGTCATCATCGGTGTGTACAGACAGAAAGAAATTAATCAAACAGCTTTTGGGAAGAGACTGGATGAACTGGCCATTTTAAAGTTCACAAAATACATGCAGTAAAATACATATGGAATTAGCATTATATCAGGAGACATTTTCAGCGCTGGTCTTTCCTATCGATGCAGGCTTAGTGAAACAAAAGCCCCGAATTCACTCAGCACTAAGTCTTTCTAGGCGTTGACTGAGGGAGGTGAAGCTTGACCATGAGCGATAACAACAGCTCTAGCTGGCACAGACTGGTTATAATCACTCTGGTCAAATACGTGATGTTCAAGCTGCCTTGTTGGCCCCACACTCTGCATGCCTCTCACAGTATCCGTTCAGTATTTTGCAGTAATCAAAATAAATCATTTGCAACCATCTGCTTTGGCTTTTGAGAACAACGATCAACATTTTTCCCTATTTCCTGACATGTTACCAAACAAACCAGTCACTGAAATATAAACAGGTGGATTTTTTTTCCGACAACATCATAGCTATAAATTACAACACATGGTAAAGATCCATACTGTGCAAGCTTTCATTGGTCCAACTTAAAAACAAAAAAGGAAAATATCTCCAAACCCTGATGTGTTAGAAAAAGAGTAAAGACAGAGTGTGCATGGGCAGTATTAGTTTTGAGTTGTAGTTTTTCTTTTCTTTTTGTCCTCCCACCCACAACATCGAGCATGTACACACACAGCACAGAGCAGGAGATATGAAGTGCAGTGAACAAACCCCTAGGAGACACCCTGGTAAAATATTTAACAGGAATGAAAAGAAAGGTGTGCAAAGACACATAAAATAAAACGATGTCAATACTTATTCTGTGTTGTAAGATGTTCCGTGTTAATCTATTGATTCAACTTTGTTTTCGTAAAAGTTAATAAGTATACAATGATACGCAGAGGTGTACAGTACTTACAACAGTTTTATAGACAAGTGATGCTATTTATAGTCGTCGCTGCGATTTGAGGGCTGCAAATTGTTTTCTTGATCCTCTGTGGAGGGGGAGCATAACAGAAAAAAACTCGAGAAGCAATGGTTTAGGGACAAATAAAGCCATCTCTTATTAAAATTTGCTCTTTGACCGGTGTATTCAAATAAAAAAAATTGGAATAAACTTAAATGCAAAGTAATTGTTTTATCCTATTAATCGATGGAATAATTGATTCCATTATGAACAAATTTGATCTTGACAGCCTTAGAACATTCTCTGAATGTTCTTAATTCCCGCCTTTGAATCAGCAGTGCCTCTGCTGGTTGCTGCCAAGGCATGCACTCCATTCGTCCAATTGAAGGTTTTAAATCCGCATCCTACTGAGGGATGAACGTTTGCATCGGTTGGCTAAGGTAGCTTAATGTTGAGTTTTGTAAACAATTTCTTGCAGAAGTAAGAAAAACTTTGCAAACAACTGGAGAAAATGGATGTTCATGCTCCACCCCAGGGGCATTTGAATGTATTACTCTTGTATAACCGCATGCACTGGTTTGTTTTTAGCATGAACTTAACTCTTCTGTCATTGTATTGCAGGTTTTTGGGGATTATTACCACTTCAAGCATCGTGCAGTGGCAAAGCGATCGCTGTCTGATCACAGGAGCTCACAAGTCCGTCTACTTAAAGATCCCAAGGTAAGAGGTTTAAAATTGTGAGTCTTTTTTTATTATTATTGTATTGGGAGAAGAAACTCATTGTCGCCAGTTAATAAAAGGAAGATTGACATTATTTACTAATATTAATTAGGCGGCGCGGTGGTTGACTGGTTAGCACGTCGGCCACACGGTGCAAAGGTAGAGGGTTCGATTCCAGCTGCGGCCTTCCTGTGTGAAGTTTTCATGTTCTCCCCGTGCCTGCGTGGGTTTTCTCCGGTTACTCCGGTTTCCTCCCACATTCCAAAAACATGCATGGCAGGTTAATGGAACACCCTAAATTGTCGCAAGGTGTGTGTGTGAGTGCGGATGGTTGTTCGTCTATGTGTGCCCTGTGATTGGCTGGCAACCGCCTACTGCCCGAAGACGGCTGGGATAGGCTCCAGCATGCACCGCGGCCCTTGTGAGGATAAGCGGATCAGAAAATGGATAACATTAATTATGAATATTATTTGTTGCACATCTCTCATCTAGACTGATAACCCGAAGGCTCGTTCACAGCCCTTAGTATGATTAATATAAGTAGTAGAAGTGAAACACAGACAGCTTGACGGGCAAATGCATATCCTTCGACTGTGTTATTTTAAATGTCAGAAATGCCTCAGCATCCAGATGGGCTGTTGTCATAAGAGTGATGAAAGCCGACCAGGCTCTTCCCCGAGGAGACCCTGCAAGTCATAAACACTCCTCTGTCGACCTCTAAAATTCAGTTCATTTCACTCATCTTGACTGATCCTAATGGAAATTTCACATTTCTGTATTTTCCAGTAGTTTTGAAAGTCAATTTGAGGTTAGCTTGAAAATGAGCTTGTGCCCTGCTCCACTGGGAAAGACAAAGTGAAAATGTGTGTGAAATTAATATTGATAGCAATGGGAAATGATGCATTATGAAGCTAGACACACGGGGAACGAGTCTAAAACTTTTTTTTAATTGTTGTAAATTGAATTACTAAAATAACTAAATGGAAGAAAGCCAAGACATCGATAATAACATAGCACATATGTTTGTTTGCTGTTTGAGACAGTCATAGTTACCTCTGACGTTTTAACCAGTCACACTATTTTTGCATCGGGTGGATAAAATAATAATCCAGCAGATGTTTGAGATGAGTAAGGTTTTTGATTTTCCACTGTTGAGTCCAAAATTATTTTTGAGTGAATTTTTATTTTTGTGGTCAAGTAGGTTTTAACTGGAAATGACACAGAGAAAGGGGCGGAAGTCGTTTCATTTACAACAATAATAACAGACAAACAAACTCAAACTCAAAAAAAAGATTATTCAGAATGGCGCTAAAGATCTTTCCCTCAATTTCAGGGATACTATTTGAAATGAAAATGGCCAGTAATTTTCATTCGTATATCTTACCCAGTGTCTTCAAGACAGTCTTTGGAGACTTTCTTATATAATTTCCCAGCCATTTACTTGTAATGCCCGTTGTACACTTTCTTGTTGTGCGGCACAGGTGCAGGCTTGGAAAAAGTGCAATCATCTGCTGCTCTTGTGGGAGCTAAAGCCACCTCCCTCTCTATTTGGGGTTTCCTTTACCACTGGGCCGCCATTTCCTGTTGTTGAATTCCTCTGTTCTCCGCAGCACCTCAGAGAATGTGAAGAATTACCCTTTCGTATATCCCCCTGGAAAGTTCACCATGGGTCGCAAAGATGCCTCTGAGCAATTATTTTGTTTGAACACTTCAAAATCTAATCAGTTGTTTTAAATAAATTCATTTTTTTGCATAGTCTTTTTTTTAGATCTGTTTTTCACACGTTAAAACGAACAAAAAATATCAAAAACTCAAACCATCCCAAAACAACACTCAGCAATGCAAAAATATATAACCGACCAGATATCTACTCGTATGTATATTAATCGATATAAACACATAACTTCATATACACGTACAATTAAACATACGTGTATCCATCCATCCATTATCTGATCTGCTTATCCTCACAGGGGGGCACATGCAGTATGTACATACATGTATCTACAAAGTATAAACAGAATTGAAAAAACAAAACAAAAAGAATGCGGTTCATTATGGAGAATAGTTGCTACAAAATCAAAAGGGACTGCACAGCAGTCGCTGCTCGTGCCCCAAATGAAATAATTAAATGAATAAATACAAATCAAATGGGTGGGTCCATTCCTAATTGCATCTATAAACAAATGTGAAAGCTATAATCAACTGAAAAAGAGAAGCCTATCATCCTGCTGAAAGATATAACCATGGATTCCTTTAGATTTTGAATTCACAAGTTCACACGATAATTGTATTTTTACAAAATGTAAAAAGGGTGTCCACATTTTGTTCAACTTTTCCCCTTACAGTATACAATACGTTTATTTTTCTAATGCAAGAGTGTAGAACGTTTCTCTAATCCCTTGTGTTGAGTTTGGTCTGTCATTTTCCTACCACCTCAAAGCTGTTAATTCTTTTTTAAAAAAAAAAGTAGATGAGTTCACGTTTCTTTGCATTAAAAAGAAAAACTTCAGGGGACATTTGTCAAAGACAAAGTTCAGGATGTAACGGTATCATGATACCTGAATTTTTTTTCCAGTTCACAGCCAGCTTGTTAACTAGCCACGAAGGGATTTGAATGAATTGTGTTTCCAGCTTGCTGTGTGTTCAATCGCGGGCAAGATCTAGCCCTCGCCCAGATCTCATATGCTGGCTAACAGGAAACCCTTTAAAAGGGGCCCAGTGAGGACCTGACGCTTGGCTGTATTTGTTATCTTCATGCCTATTTACTTCATCCCACATTTTTGTCGGTTATTGAATGAGAAGAAATGTAAATATTTTGTTGATTTGTTTTTGATTGTTGTTTTGCAAACATACCAATGCAGCTGATGTCAGCTATCTATTATTTTTGTTGTTATTGTTATTGTTATTAATTTTTCATTGGTTGGGCTTTGCGCCCTTTAATTAATAACAGACATTGACAGAATTGCAACACTGGTCATCGAAAAGAGACAAAACTAATAATCCACAAATCTTTACCAAAAATCAACTAATCAAACTCAGGCATTGTTTTTGTTGTTCAGGAGAATTATATTAAAAACAAGATCATTGATCAGCTCCTGGACAAAAATGACGACACCCTGAACTTAATATTTTATTGCACAACTTCCTGAGTCATCAAACAATTTCTGTAGCTCAATTTATTCACTGCCAGCTGTTTTCAAAGCAAAGTTCCCCACATTGCCAGCTGTTTTTGATCATGTTGACTGATCTTTCAAGACCCATAGAATATTGTTTCCTATGACAATTTATGTATCAAACCTATCAAAAGAAAGAGGCTCTTCTCTTCTTGATGAGAAAAAAAAATCCAATCTTTTTGCTCTCTTTTGTAATCAGTGACTCAGAGGCTAGTCCTTTTTTTTCTGCGACACCTCAAACTGCAAAGAACAAAAACAGGGCTGAAAAAGGGCTTTTGATGACAAACTAATTGATTTATTGATACAAATCTAGGAACCGCGTTACTTGAATGTCAGTCGCTTTCTTACATTGGGGCTCATCATTCACTCAATGAACTTCCTCAACCTCCCAATCTAACCTAACGATCGTGACAGCATCCAAGTCCGAATGTACATATATATCAATCGCTATTTGACAGAGGGGACAGTCGGTGTAATTTTAACACCAGACATGAGCAATAGAACAGCGTGTGAAGTGACTATCTTCTTGAAACCTCCTCAATGTGTAAGGGCATTAAAACACTTTATCTGCAGGCTGCCACAACTGAACTGTGTCTTGCCGTCCGCATCCTAGAAAGGAGAAAATACATCTCAGTCGAAGCATCTCCCCCACTCAGACTGTGATACTAAAGTAAACCTCTGTGCAATTAAAACTAACTAATTCATTAATACATGAGATGATGGTATCACTGAATTAACCGCACATCAGTGTAGAAGGTTTCATCTACTGTAGTGATTTTTCATTTTCTGCACAACACAATTTTTCTTGTAAAATGCAGGTTTATTTTCACTGAAAACATCCCAATACGTTTAACTCTTTGAAACATTGCTTGCAGCAGACTGGCCTACTGTAGGTTGTTATAAGGGATGGGCAGATACTGATACCCATACTAGTATTGGTGTCGGGGCCAATACTGTTTGAACTCATACTCATACCCTAGGGATTTTTGTCTTAAGTGTATGTGGGTACCAGCATGTTTAAAATATGCAAACAGTGATTATACATAGGGCGGCCCGGTAGTCCAGTGGTTAGCACGTCGACTTCACAGTGCAGAGGTACCGGGTTCAATTCCAGCTCCGGCCTCCCTGTGTGGAGTTTGCATGTTCTCCCCGGGCCTGCGTGGGTTTTCTCCGGGTACTCCGGTTTCCTCCCACGTTCCAAAAACATGCATGGCAGGCTGATTGAACACGCTAAATTGTCCCTAGGTGTGAGTGTGAGTGTGCATGGTTGTTCGTCTCTGTGTGCCCTACGATTGGCTGGCAACCGGTTCAGGGTGTCCCCCGCCTACTGCCCGAAGACGGCTGGGATAGGCTCCAGCACCCCCCGCGACCCTAGTGAGGATTAAGCGGTTCGGAAAATGAATGAATGAATGATTATACATATTTGAGACAAAGATTACAGCAGTTACACCTATTTAATTAAATTATTCGCAAACACAACAGAAGAGAGTATGCCAGAGAGAGGCAGGCGAACCATCAGAAAGTCAACAGCGTGACGACACACCGATCACAGAGCCAACAGCGTGACAAGACACAACGGAAGGTGATGGGCGGGGCTGCAAAGATGCGCAGCCAATCAGCTCACGGGATAAATCCACTCGCGCTATCATCGGTCAACGTCGCGTCGGGAACCAATCATGCGTGCAGTCATGTACAAAACCTCTGAGTCATTCGTCATTTTTTTTTTCTGAATACAGTACTTTGGGGGGAGGGGAAACGTGATGTACTGAAGCTGCGATAAATGAAGCACGATATATTGAGGGATCACTGTATTGTGCTTTTGTTTTCAATATCGTGATTTTTTATACAGACCTCAAGCAGAGCTTGTTTTTTATATTGCCCACTTCCCTTCAATGTCGTCATAATTATCATATTGTGAAATTCATGTCGTGATATTGTATCGTGATGTTTGGATAGTACAACAGGTACATCCTTCTTTTCCTTGATGCTATTGTTGACCGACATCTCACTGTCATTTTTGTCTGCTCACTTCTGTGTTTAGGTAACCTGGGCAGAGCAACAGGTGGTCAAACAGAGGAAAAAACGAGATATCTACGCAGAACCTTTTGATCCGAAATTCAAGTACCAGTGGTACTTGGTGAGTTTCACTTGTACTAAACTCGGATTCAGTAAAACTGTATGAATGTGTATTTTCTGTGTTTTTGAATTTGTCACTGCACACCAGTTGAGCTTTTTATTCACTCAAATGCCAACAATTGAACATCGAAAAGTGATTGTTCCCGTCATTGAAAAATGTAATCCTGTGTGAATCTATTAGGATGCACTTTTACAGTGAAAACAAAGAAGCTTCTGTATGATCTTAGTGCTTTTTAAATGCGAGTCCTTAAATCCGCATATCAGTAGCTCAAGTAGAAGTGCAACAATTGACAATGAATCAATTATGAAAGTGATAATTTTTTTGATAATCGATTCATCGTTTGGATTCGTTTGTGCATTTTCTGCACTGTCAATTTGAAAAAAATAATAATAAAATTATTTTTCCAAGAAAAATACTATGACATTATTGAATCCAAATTTTCAGGGTGTCTGACACCAGTTTTTATCGGTCCCGGTCAGCATTGTCACATCTTACCACTAAATTCCCTTGATGGTGTTCGTGCCAATGGCATGACTGCACTTACAATGCCTGCCATCTGCACTGAGTGGTAGATCAGACACGATATTTGTAGCTATCTGTGACTTAAAGGATAGCTTTGAAGCGGATGAAAGCCGCAGCTTTGAAAAGGTCAGATTGAATGTCAACAGCAAATCAAACGGCATACAAAATGATTTGTGAGCCATTGTCAAAGTCTCCAGTGTTTTGGTCCGCATTAATGACAAAGCCCATTTGTTGTACTGGCACTTAATGACAGAATAACATGCTTGCCTTATTGCTTTCCTTGCTATTTTCCTCTCACCAAAAAGTATTTCCGCTCATGTTTCTGTGAATGAACCTTTGAAAAGTGCCATTTTGCCGCTTTTTGCTGTGTCACAATGAAGTAGAATCAAGAGATGGTCAATAATTATTTTTCTCCATCCTCAGTACAACACCAACCACCATGACTTGAATGCCAAAGCTGCTTGGCAGTTGGGTTACACAGGTAAAGGAGTGGTGGTGTCCATTCTGGATGATGGAATAGAAAAGAACCATCCAGACCTCAGTCAGAACTATGTAAGTATATATCCTCACTGTCCTAAAAAAACAAAACAACAACAACAACAACAAAAAAACATTGCTCCACTTATTGAAACATTTTGAATCATATTCATTTTTGAAACATAAATAGCCTTGAATAGTCTGCACGCTTGGCATGTTATGTCACAGGACCCAGATGCCAGCTATGATGTGAATGATGGCGACCCAGACCCTCAGCCAAGATATACACAGCTTAATGATAACAGGTATGTGCAACCAAATCAACATGGGGGAGACCGAACGAGAAGCCTGTTTTTCATTGCTCATTGTAGCGAAATGCATTTTCCTTTGCATTCTTCAGTCGAGCTAAACAATTCTGGTAGTCTTTCATATTTTCCTGTGGCTAGTCATTCCTCAAAGCATGTCCAATTGAAGGCGCCAAGATATTTTTAACTTTTTACGCCTCACACGTTCCGAAAATGCGCATTTGCTCCCTGTAATGAGCCCAGTGCTCATTTCCATAATTGTAGTGACCTTTTTTTCTCTCTCTGCAGCTACGACGTTAATACCGTATAGCTTGCATAAGAAGAGTAAATATGCCCTCGGATAAAAGAAGTGTGTGAAGAAAACGGATTTGTTGAAGTGGCCTCTGCAAGGTGGCATTAGAGGTTGTTGCAGCGATGTCTTGCAGAGAATTGATTGAATTTAGTCATCAGAATTAATGAAAGCGAGCCAATCCTTTGGCTCTGAATGAACCCACTTACAGTCCATCCTCTGTACAACTTGCGACTCGCCCTTGCCCGAGGTAATTTCATTTTTGCTTGAAATGATGGCAATAGGCAAGATAGTGCTCAAACATGTCACGTCTTTGCAAACAGAAGGCCTCAACTTGAAAATAAAACACCAAA
The DNA here is from genome assembly GCF_054856545.1 of Hippocampus guttulatus. Taxonomy (NCBI): domain Eukaryota; kingdom Metazoa; phylum Chordata; class Actinopteri; order Syngnathiformes; family Syngnathidae; genus Hippocampus; species Hippocampus guttulatus. Next base: position 15,571,978 of record NC_141263.1, read on the forward strand.
AGAGGATCTTTGGTTGTATTTAGTCAATGTGTTTTAAATAACACAATTTCAGCCATTTTTCCAAATTCACTGCCAGCTGCTTTAAAGCATTTCTGACGGATATTTTGAGACTGACGGAATATTGGGTTCTGTGACAATATAAACACTTGTCTGTGTTTTGGGTCTGTATGCATATGGGCTGTGTCTGCTGTTCAGTAAATATAGGCAAAAATAGTGAAAGAGACACACATTTGCCTCTTAAAGCATTTTTACACTTCTTTTTGTCAATATAATTGTTGATGGGAACTGGAAACGATTCCCCATCTGTCGTTGTCACAATCCAAAACACTGGATCTCGGAAAAATGTGGGTGAGCCTCGCGCTGAAGGAGCCGCATACTTTGACATTCCTGCCAAGGCAGACTTAAGTACCTCTTATGGCTTAAAGTGGCCCACAGCCCAGCTAAGACACTTACTATTGATGTTTCTCACTTGCGGCATCACTGCTTAACCTTGGCTCATCTCAGGCCTTATCTCTTGCCACCCAGCTTCCCTATGCCTTCCCCGTGGCAAGACCAAACGCAAGACACCATGTTTGTGGTGCGTTCATTTCTCTTGCCTTACAGTGGGCCGATGCAGATGCAAGTGTAAACAACCAGTGGGCAGGAAAACTGTGCAAGTTTGCGTTAGACTGAACGTGTCTGTTCCCCTTGCAGAAAGGCCAACTGTTCACCTCCATAAAGCGGTCTTTCTTTCCCAACATATGGGCTGCATTGAGGATTGCTCGGGAGTGTGTGACCATTCACCCTCTTGTTTATGTTTCTTTTGCGTCGCGTCAGGGTGGTTTACAAACGTGCATTTTCTGAATTTATTTAAGTATTCCTCAACTACTTGGCTCATCTCTTCCGTGATTTGACTGCAGAGGTTGTCAATGTGATTTAAAAGAACGATATTCATTATTCATGTTTTATTACCATGCAGAGTTCTTCTTGATGAATCTAATCAAAAAATGTTGTGATTTTCCAAATTCAGACGTGCAGTGCATGTCATATGTATCCTTAATTGACCCTATACCGGCTCTCTAATGTTCCCACAGCCTGATAAACATCAAGACCCATTGGTTTAAAAAAAAAAAAAGATTTTCACATAGCCTAAATAGCCTGCAGGATTTTTTGAATAAGTTGGTGTTGGATTTAGAAATATGTATGATGAGCTCTCTGCGGGAAATAGAGACAAGACATGACAAGTTTAAACACAAATGCCGACAAGCGCCGTTGAGACAAAAATAGAGCCATGCCAGCAGCTATCCCAACATCGTTCAATGTTGCATTTACTAACCTTGAAAAATCAACCACCTGTTTGCCTGCAACTGCTTGTAAGTACAGGTTTCATTTCAGAAAAAAAAGTGCATTTCGTTAATACAGCAGCGGTGAAGCCAGTCACAAGCCCATACGTATTGGCACCCATCACGTCCATCCTCGTTAACTCGCTGCTCATAGAGCTTTTACTGTGCTTGAAAGTGAGCATAAAATATGATGCGTGGGTGAAACATTCCGAGAAAGATGATGTCATGAAAGTTGGTGAAATTGGTGTTTGTGTTCAGTTCCATTTTTTCCATGAGGAAGCCTTTGCTGAAGTCGGTCTTTGAGCATGTCGGTCGACAGGATTTTGAGGATAGCAGCAAAAAACACTTCTGAGCAAGGTGACTTGTCACTCCCTCTGAGGAGTTTGGATTAATAAGGGTTATTTTAAGAGTTAGTACAAGACTAGGGTCTAGTACACTCAAATGCTACTTGTCTTTATTGACAAAATACATGTCAGCGTCATTTTATAGTCAAGTAAAAATGTGTGAGATTTTGCTGGCCTTCTGGTGTTTTTTCATTTTGATATTTAATCACAGCAAATAACTTTTTGAAAAGCTTTTTTCAATAACACAGATTTTTGCTTTTTTTTCAAACTTGCCTTAATTTATATCACAATAAAAACAATGGAGTAGTCTTAGTGTTAAACTGGAAACCGGCAATCCAACATTTTATGAATGTTGCTGAATGTTGTGGAGCCCAACGGGTGACCAAATTATCGTCCAGCACTTCTGACATGTTCTCTTACAACTGCACATTTGTCTGCAAACAATGTCTTTTCTCAGTAGTTTATCTACAACCAGTTTTGAATATATTTGGATGACAGGAGCCTTTCCCAAGCAAATCTGCGGATTGTGCAGTCATGATGGTCTTGCCAGTTGCGGAGATGAAGACTGCGATGTGATACAAGTTTGTATCACTAATTCGACCTTGCCATGGGCTTCTTGCTATCATCAAAACATGATTTCTGTGTTAGTCGCAATCTCTTAATGAATGCCACTTTTTCAGTTGAATACGCATTCATCACCCAATGCAAAAGATGAAAAAAGAGCTCCTGTACAGATTTGACAAATCGCAGATTTCTATATTTTGGCGGCCTGTATTTGTGGTATACAAGCACACCGGAATGGCTTGCTAAAATTTCGCTGGTTGTTTTCATATAAGTAGCTCATTCATTTATGGTTATCTGACTACATCCCGCTACAGATATCAGTTGTGTCACTTCACTGTGAGTTTTGTGACATTCTTTGCAGCTAATGCTCCACAAGATAGAAATGATCAAAAACGTATTTTGCAAAACTAACATTGTGAAGATTCTGCAGACAAATGCAAATCATGTTTCACAGCTGACCCTGTTGGTATGTTAAATGCTGATTATTACATGAACATCTTTTAAATTTTGTTTGCTAAATGTAAACTTCATTCTTGAGCATTGTCTTATTAATTCTAATTAAACATGAAAATATGTTGTCGTCAAAATGAAGGAGTTAAAAAAAAAAGAATCAAAATAAATATCTAACTTGGCTTTGTTGTATGTAACTCTTGCATCAATTACCACAAAATAAGGGCACACCTTTGAATAAAAGGGACACTATTATTAATAGGCATTTCAACTTTAAAAATATCAGGAACAAAACACTGGACAAAAATAATTCAGAGCCGCTGTAGCAGATTTGCTTCCTTTTTAACAGTCATCTGAGCATAATTGAGACGCATTGCCATGCAGATTTTGCTTTGGCTGTGCCATATCTTATTGAATTAGGAAATTATGAAATGTTCCCATGTGTCCCTCCGCAATGTGCTCACATACCCCGAAGGTACACAGATATAGACAACAACTAAAGATGTGATATTTATTCATTTTTTAAATCAAACATGTTATAAATGTATCCGTACCAAAGGAGGACCTGAAACGCTTTATGTGAAACGTGCCTTCATTGAAGCTTGGTACTAAGAAAGTGCCCTTGTGGTTATCCTGAAATAAAAGAATGTGACTATGTGATGGGTTCCTTTGACAGATCAGTGGTGTTTTAATGTTGTGCATACTGGTACTGTATGCAAATCTGGAGAAAGTAGTTCTTGTCTTTTCTTAATCAGATTCCTAAACCAAGAAACGAATCTATCTCTCTGATAGCATTTGTATTCCATGAAACCATCTATCATGTCCATGTCTGTAATGAATGTGTCAAAAGCTGAGTTTGAAAAGGCTTGCTTGAATGGTTATCATTTATCTGCTTTTCATCAGCTACATCCCAAGCATGTATGCTGCACCACTGCAGCAGTGCCCCGGCAGAATGGATTTCAGGAAGTGCTTAAGATAAAATATTCTGAGAAATTGCCAAGATGATGTGTGTAGGTTTACTTTGGTCTTTTTATTTATTTTTTTAATTTGGTGCTTTGTGTGTGTTACCATCCTGCATTCCTCCCGCTATGTAGCAAAAGTAATTGCCTGTGACTGAAAATGGCAGACATCCGCTCCCTTAGCTCGCATAATACAAATAAAACATTCAAATAGTCTAAAATAAAGTTAGGGTTTGTGATCATTTTAACCTGAAATGCTGCAATATTTATGATTTGTGTGTCAAGTCATCAAGTTGGCCTAATGTGTCTGGATGACATTTTGCTTGTACAGTAGTTTCCCTTTTGTCCTGCTTGATTTGGCACATCGACTTGGTCTTTCTGTTTTGGGCTGATTAAACGGCAACAGGCGTCTGTGATATTTTGAAGGGCATTTGGAATATGTGTGCATCTGGCCGTCAAAGGGAATGCACCTGACTGGAATGTGCTGATCAGCCAGTCTGTTGGACCTCGGAACATTGCAGGGCCTCGAGCGAAATATATCACAACAGAGGCTTGGGAATAATGAAGGACGCGGTGTGTTAAAATGGGAAAAGGTATTCACAGAAATCCATCTCACATGCGCAGGAGATGTTTTTATTCTGCCTTTGACCGATTTTGTGCTCGCACACGCTCCAAGGTTAACATTTCTGGTGGGTTGTAAATGTATAGTGCAGGCAGTCAGTGGTTTAATGTTTTCGTCTTGTTGTTTTTTTTGAAAAATAGGAATATAGGTTTGTTTGAAGAAATCAAAGCCAAGAATTTTTCCTCATACGTTTGTTTTGTCTCAGTGTACCCCTTTTGCCATATTTCTTAAATGGCGCATACTCTCACAAGCAACATTATTAGCTGAGTGCATTACTTGGCCCTATAAATCTCCCAAACAAGCAAGTAATCACTCAATCAAAACTTTATTGATAGAGCATTTTTCATACACCCTCTCTAAGATCACACACACGCACAAAACTAAACTTACAAGCATATAGACATAATGCTGGGTTCGGATCACGAGAGGAAACACAACCACCAGGGCTGCACCAAGGTGCGGGAGGAATACTCATGCACATTGTACAATAAAATGCTATAATTTTAGATGAAATGTGAAAATATATATATATATTTTTAAACGTCTTTTCTTCTTCTCAACCCAATTTTTTTTTTTTTTTTTAGGCATGGAACACGCTGTGCAGGAGAGGTAGCGGCAGTAGCCAACAATGGCATCTGTGGAGTTGGTGTGGCTTACAATGCCAAGATTGGAGGTATGTTCTGTGGAGCCAGTCGTCAGCACTTGGTTGTGATAAACTTGAGCAAGTACTGACCACCTTGTTTGATGAACATAATGGTTTCAGCGGACTAATGATTACAGTGGCCGACAGGGGCAAGCGCTCCGCAAACACAGGGGGGTCTGCCAAAAAAAAAAAAAAAAAAAAGAATCACATGCAAATAAAAAAACACACACAACTGCAAAACAATAACGCTGGAAGTAAAAAAAAAAAAATAATGCCGCAAACGGCCAAATGCTGCAAACACAGGATTGACGTAAACAAAAAAGAAACACATAACTGCAGAAATGCACAAACACAAGCAAGAAATGCTGCAATCACAGTAACAAAGTGGAAGCAAGCATTACAATCCACAAAACAAATGCAAAAAAAAGCTGCGGAAATCCAATAATCAAAAACGATGGCAAGAAAAAAATTATGCAAGTTCACGCCACTAAATGGAAGTTTGCCAGGCCACTAGGGGGCACTGCAGGACCAATGTTCTTTTTGGGGGAGGGTTGTTTTGTTTTGGGTGTTTTTTGGCATTTGTTTTGGAGTGTTTAATGTTTGTTTCCACTTTGTTGCTGTGATTGCAGCATTTCTCTAGTTTGTGTTTGGATTTTGTTTGCATTTATGTGCTTATGATTTTTGTTTGCAGCGGGTTTGCCCCTGTCGGCCACCGTAGATTATCATAATTTTGTGTAAATATTACCTCGATGAATGGATCCAAATCAAAATCAGATGATTCAATTCTTGGTTGAACTGCTTTATGTGGAATTGAATATAACCTATCAAAGCCTTGTTTTGTCAACCAAAATGAATATTCATGAAATTAACTTTGCATCTATTGTTAAACTGTTGTAAAAGCTGAAACATAACTCAAGGCTTACCTGGCATTTCCCCTAAAGTTCATTTTTACAAATGATTTTAATATAATTGAGTGCATTGTTGTATTAAATGTTTCCTTTTTTTTGTTTGTTTGCTGTGAAGACTGAAGCATTGTCTTCTACGTTCACAGCTATTGTGATGTATCGTCAAATGTTTTCGACTCCCAGCCGCTGTAGGCAAAATGTCAACGATGATATTCTATCCTGAGTTATTCAGCAATTCCCCACAGCTAGTTTGCATATATTTTAATGACACTGGGTCATCAAATAGTGGAAATATTGTACAGATGTCTGATCTAAAACAAAATCTGAAATAATTGTCACTTGATGTGAACAGACATGGCAGTGCCGCCGTTGTCTCTAACTCATAACAGAAGGACTTTGGAGAGTTCTAACTAACAACAGAAGGGCTTTGGTTTTTTTGATGCCACATCACAGACTGGGGTGACGTCTAGTCAACAGAAAACACATTTATACAAAGTTGCTAATGCTCTGCTCTGATGTCTACAACACAACCACGACGAGAACATGGCCCGGCTGCTTGAAACGGGCGCTATAATTGATGCATGCACTGGTGGTGAGTGGTGCCAGACACAAAGACACAAACATGTAGTCATTGCTTTTATCAATGATTACAATTTTTCTGTGGATTTCATGTTAGTTTAATTTCTCTTCTGACAATCTTATTCCGTCATTAGTTTGAAACAATTTCTTCCTATTCATAGCCGGTTAGTTAGGTGGCGTAAAAGTTACATGATGCTAAAATGGGTCGGTGGCATGATCATTCATCTTAAGTAGCAGCAGTTCACTGTTGTCTGGAAATGAATTTCAGACTGTTAACTTGGTTTTACATAAATTTGTAAGATGCATAAAGCGGCAGCGACTTTTCATATGCATTGGTTCGAAATAGGTTTTTGTAGCCTTCTTCAGTGTTATTTTCCTTCTACCTGATTTCTTGATAGGATGTCTCCCCACCGACCTTTTTTCCTTTTTCAGCGTAAATCAAAAATAGAACCATGTTAAGATAGTCAGCCGCCTCTAATGCATGTGTTTATAGGATATCTTCAATTGTAGCTTACAGGCGTTGCTTATATGCCCGTCCGTGCTTGTTCTGTCATTTCATCTCTGCTGATCTGTCCTGCATGCCACTTTCAGCCGTCATGTCAAATTTGGACCTTTCACTGAAGAACGACATCCAGCTCATCTTTATGATCATTCTAGGTGCCTTGCGGGAATATCACATACACTCTCATGAAGATAAAAAGGTGCGCTGTGTGTGGTCTCATAAGTGGAGGAGCCTTCACAAGTGTATCAGCTGCGAAGTCGTGTTTTGAACAGCTGAGTTAGGATTAGTTGAAACAAAACGCATACATGTACGTGTTCACTTTTGCCAGCCATTTAACCTCCCAGACTCTTAAGTCAAATGAGAGAAACTACAGTCTCAGCGGTCTTCTATCCCCTCTTAACTTTCAAAGTTGTTCTTGGCACTGAAGAATGCATTCCTAGCTCAATAAAAATGTTTCACAATAAACCCATTTTTAGAATCTAACATATTATTGCCAAGTTTGGGGTCCAAGTATGAAATTTGTCCTGGCACAGGCTACAGTGGCATGCCACGCATTCACTGAACATTAAACTGATGAAGGCATACACTGTCCAAAAAGCTTTAAAGTCTAATAATAGACAAATAATGTTCCCCAGAAAGAACATTTTCAAAAGCTGGAATAGTAATTTGACATAATTTCTTCAAAATAGTGCGTAGACACGCGTACATGAAACCGCAATGGCTTATTTCTGACATTTTTGGGGGTCTGGGGATACTTTGAAGCTACTTTGTGCATTCTAAAACATTTGCACAGAAGTTGACACGACCACAGAAATGCTTCAAAGTTCCGTTTGATGCTTCTGCAGTATGTGGTGGCCCTTGCTTCCTCGGAAGAGAGCAGCATTTTGTCAAGGAGAGAATATGCCAAATTTGTTTTGGAATTTTCTTGCATTTCCTACGACTAATAGTTAATTTGAAATATCACTGATACAAACAATAAGATGTAGGAGATGGATGTAAACATGGACATATAAGCATTTTGGAGACACGAGTCATTTTCTGCGTCCCTTATCTACAATCATTTGTTTGATCAATGCTTATTTGATCCATGTGCATTTCTGTCCGATTTACTTTCTGTAATTCTTATCAAAATGTTTTTGTGTCTCATTTATTCATGTTTCAGTTGAAGCACTTTCGTTTCGAAGTCCTCGTGATGAATCCTTTCATCTTTCTGTTCGAATATTCTGTATTAGAAATTGAGTTTCAGCTCCAATGCATCTTTTCTGAACTATTTTGAGCACAGCAGCAATGAATTTGTCCTTAGTGTTGATGGTGAGGCCATCTCAACATTAGGATCCACAAATCATCTGTTGCAAGCTGACAGCCTGCTCACACGGCACACACACCCAAAAGGCGCACAATGAACTGCACTCGAATTATGCAAATAAGCAACACCACAGTAGTAGGTCTGTGTGCCTTTGAGTTACACCTCCCCTAATAGAGGAAGTACAATGGAGTCATTGGGTTGCACAATCGAAACATAAAACACAACAAACTTAAACCACTGCTGCAGTGAAAAGGACATTACCTTCTCCAAACAGTGGATCTAAAGTCACCCCCCCCCCCCCATTCAAATGTCAAGTTTTTGGGATGTAAAAATCAAACCAAGACATTTCACTTTTTCCACCATGCATGTTATTTCAAACATAGTTTTTTTTTTTTTACAAGGATAATTAAACAACATGAGAATGTGGTTGCGCAAGTGCACACACCCGCTTATAACCTGGGAAGTGGCTGTGTTCAAGATCAACAAATCATTCAAACTCATTAAATGGGTATAGGCACACCCGTGCTACTATTTTACAGTCCCTCTAAAGTTGTGCTGTTCAAGTAGGCTTTTTTTTTGACTGTTTAAAGTCCCTTTTAAAGTTCCGTTATCCAAGTATGCTTTTCTTGACATTTTGTTTGCTATCTAGAAGAAGCATGAAGGTCGTGTCTTAACAAGGATCGTCCCAGCTTTTTTTGGGAACGTGTTGCAGCTATAAAATTCAAACTTAATGATTATTTGCTAAAATCAATCAAGTGTATTAGTTTTCACATTAAATGTAGTGTATTTAATTGAATATAAATTTAACATGATTAGCAAATCTTAATCTTCTGTCTCTTGTATATCTACAGTGTTTCGCTACAATCTTGTCATTGCAATTCAAATGATTTAATTAAAATAGCTCATTAGAATTATCTGTGCTGCGGAGCTCAGCCTTGCAGTGACATCCCATTACCTAAAATAATGTCCGTATACTCGAGCATAACAAAGTTCCAAAGTAAGCGTGTTGTACTTGTGTATGTTAACACGAATGCAGGTGTGCGCATGCTGGATGGTGAGGTGACAGACATGGTGGAGGCCCAGTCTCTCAGCCTGAACCCCCAACACATTCACATCTACAGCGCTAGCTGGGGCCCAGAGGACGATGGCAAAACTGTGGATGGGCCTGCGAAACTCGCCAAAGAGGCCTTTCTGCGTGGAGTTACTGAGGTGTGTATTTGTGGGTGGGTGAGTCGGTGCGGGGGTTGTCATTTGTCTGAGAGAAATAATATACTGCTTGTGTGTGGCTTCCTTTCAACGGTCTAATAGAACTGTTCAAGCATAAGAGGACAAAAGCGCAAGGAACAAAGCTGTATTTGACCCTGACAATTTATGAATGGAAGGGAATGTGCTCTGAAAGCCACCAGTCAGGAAAATTATGAAAATTAAATCTGAACTGAAGGAAATTAAATGTGGTTTGATGAGGAAATGTTGTATGAACATTTATTTTAAATTAATTGATTGAAGCTGTATTCCTTTTTACTTCAAAACTCTCATAGCAAGTACATGTTGACATAAAGGTGCCCTTGCATTAGCATTCTTTTTTTTCCCCCCACCGTTTTATGCATAACACGTCAAAATGAATCTGATTCAGTTTGTGGATTGGAAGCAATAGCTGATAAAAGCCAAGGCTTGCAAAACGCTCATATTTTTATTTGCCGCCGTTGTGATGTCGAATCGTGATGCATTATTTAAGCACGTACCCATTTTTGCGGTTGCTACATGCCCACTCAACTCGGGGAAAAAATGACAGCCGGTAAGAAGTTACAGCTTCTAAAACTTTGCATCAGCTGCCAGTCTCACAGGAGCAACAACTTGGCATTTCAGAACCAGCAGTGTGCTGTTTTTGGTGACATTTCATGAAGGATGACTTCCTAAACATTCACACGTGCTACAAGTACATCTGCTCGTTTTAAGTCACTCACACACACATCGAGTCCTCTTTTGGTGGCTGCTAGGTCATGCAGTGTCGCCATGTAGGTGACTTTAACCCCGAGGGAGGGAAGTAGGTGTCCTGCTCTTGGCAAACCTGATAAAAAGACATGAAACATTATTTAAAAAATGTGATAAAAGAACAAAAAAATGGGGGGGGGGGTCCAATTTGTTTTGTCTTCCTACCTGAAGCAACAAATCAAGACTTCAGATTTGCAGTTGGTCCTCTATGACTTGTAAACAGGCCTGTACTTGGTAGCCCCTCTTGTTTTACTGCATTGGATTGTTATGTGTAAAAAGAGATTGATAAGCCAACAACAGATCGCACCCGAGGCTCTCACATATGCACGCCATGCATAAATACAGTCAAGCAACTACCCACGGCCTCGTTATGAACTGTGGGATTCGAAGCATGTGCCATAAAACTGATTTGGGACTGCTGCTGACAGACTACTTTGGTGATTGCTGCAGTGACTGCACTCTCAGTTGGCAGTGGGTGGCGCATGTACACGTTGGATCAATGCACAGGAACGGTGCCACTCAATACAATAAAGATGAATGATTGCACTTCAAGCACTGAGAGTTTGGATGGTATATTACTGGAACTGGTCACTCCTGCTTGTCGTCTGATTTTTACCGGCTTTTAATTTTCCGAAACGACCTTCTTAATATCTTCATTTTGAATAGGCAATGATTTGATGGAATTTCTACCTTTTTTGTTGATGGTCAAAGAAAGACTTATGTTTCTCTCTATATGTCTTCTCCAACCTTCAGGGCCGTGGCGGTTTGGGCTCGATCTTTGTGTGGGCATCCGGCAATGGCGGGAGAGATAAGGACAGCTGTAACTGTGACGGCTACACCAACAGCATCTACACCTTATCCATCAGCAGCTCCACACAGAATGGCCTCATCCCCTGGTACAGCGAGGCTTGCTCTTCGACCCTCGCAACCACCTACAGCTCGGGCAACATCAACGAGAAGCAAATAGTATGTTTTTTCACCCCCTTTCATCGACTCTGCAAAAACTTTTGGCTTTCAAAATTTAGGGTCAGATAGATCAAATCGCAGGTGTTGCCATCCATAGTTAAATTTATAGTCAACCGGATGATCATGTGAAATGCGCAAACAATCTCACAATCTATGTGCTGCACTCTCATTTATAGATCTCGAAACGCATTTCATTTCCCTAATATTCAAGGTAGACTGCGTGGCCATGTGCTTAGTTTTTAAATGGTTATGGGCTTCACTTTTCAAGTGCTTTTCCACCTTTAAGCACTTGTATTATTTGCAACGTCACCTCATTCAAATATTCACTCAGTGATTATTAATGGCGGCATGTGTTGCAGCAGAAGGAACATGAACAGAACCTTTGAAGCAGCAACAGCTGTGGTGTCAAGATTGCCAAAATGGGACTAAATGCAACAAATGAAGTGAAGAACCCATTTCCCCCCGTGCCCCCATCAAGTATACAGTGTGTGATTCCACATTTGAACGACTGCTCAGAATGTCTTCCTTGTGTCTTATCCTTACATCTCAATATTTGTGCACGATGAGAAACGTTATCGCAGTGCAGTTGTTGCACAATAATTGGTTATTGATTAATTTGAAATGCATGGTCTGGGGGTTGCAGCTGCATGACTCCCTGATCATCTTCCTGATCTGCCCTCTTTTTGTTTCATCTATTAATTCACTTTTAGCCCTTTGATATGATCATGAATCAGTAAATCCTCCAGGCAAGCTGCTGCTGAACATTCCTATCACAAACAGAATCATTTCAGTCTACACTCTGACAGTCACATTCTCTGGGTGGGCGGTTGTTGCTGCAACAGGAAAACCTGTTATCTGCGAGGGTCAATTGTGCACACGGGTGTGATTCGCCGACCGTTCATTGAGATTGTTTAGTTTAGTCACATCGGGCTGCGTCGCTTGATGTGCGTAATTGGCTTGGAGCTTCCCTCATTTTAGTTTCCTGACCTGCATCCTTTCCGAGATTGCTGGCCTCTTGCTTCATATTACTGCACATTTTGTAAATCACACCCGAAGCTGCCTTGTGTAAACCCTCTGCCGTTGAACATGAAGTCGGTATTCTGCAAAGGGTTAATCGAAAAAGGCACATGGGTCGAAGAAAAGGGACAGCGGATCCTTGTTTCCCCACATCTTTAATATTTCAACAGTGTTCACTTCCAGCAGATGCACTTCCATGATAATAAGATAATACGTGGCAATTAACACGTCAAAAGAATTATCCTCTTTGTCCTAGCAGGCTTAGGTAGGCTAATGTAATTATTTTTCTTTTTCAGATCACAACAGATCTTAAGGCTGAATGCACAGACTCCCACACAGGGACCTCCGCCTCTGCACCACTGGCCGCTGGGATCATCGCTCTGGCTCTTGAGGCAAAGTAAGGGCTAAACAATCATTTTCAAATTCCGACATCGCCGGCAGCTTTGTCCTAAGATTTATACGCTAAAAATGTCCTTGTGTCCACTGATCTAAATATACACTGTACTGCGCACCTGGCAGTTTTTTTTTCTGCTGAACTTGACATTTTGAGCACATTGACGAGTCACAGGAATTTATCGCTGCTTTTATGATGATTGCAGACAGTAGTTGTCCACAATGTCCAACAATCTTCAGTCATCTGGCTTGAGAATGTCAACATTATTATGCATGTGAGGGTGTGGGGTGTGTGTGCGCGTGTACAAATGTGCTTGCATTTTGTTCCAGTAAAAATTTGACCTGGAGGGACATGCAACATCTGGTTGTGCGAACTTCTCGCCCTGCCCACCTGGCCACCAACGACTGGAACACCAACGGGGTTGGACGCAAAGGTACATCACTAAAATTGACTGTCGCTACGTCCGTATTATTCTACATCCATTTCTGAAGCTAAATTGAAATCAAGACAAGCAGGGCCGTGGTTATGAACAAAGAATTCAATTTCTTGAAGTGGCACGTGTTCCGGAGCTTGAGTTGAGGTTATTTTGTTCGGAAGGCCAGCTTTCATTTCCATCTCATCTCTTCTCTCTCATTTCCTGCAGTCAGCCATTCCTACGGATACGGTCTACTTGATGCCAGTGCAATGGTAGCACTGGCAAAGACATGGACTAGCGTGGGACCACAACGAATATGTGTGATCACCATGGTCGACGAGCCAAAGTTTGTGCAACACACACTGTTCATGTTCATGTCAACTTTATTGTCAAATGTGCTACATGTGCAACATGCAGCACAAATGAAATTTCTTTCCTCAGGAGAGAGAGGAAGGAAATACTGCTCACTGTATTTCAAAGCCAATGATAATCCTCCCGATCTTCAACTATTTAGAACAGATTACGTCCTAAATGTGCATCTTTTAAGCAGTGTTAGTTTGAATTGAGTGGCAGGCAAACGACAGAAGGTCCGATCAGCCAAGCATCACTTGCTTGTTTTTGTCCACCGCAGTAGTGTCTGTCAAACTTAACTTTCCAAACAAGTTAACAAAAGTTCTACTGGGAGGAAGAAAACAAAACGGATGTATTTTTTTTTCCTATGGCTATTTTATATACAGTACTTTAAACAGTCTGACATCTCACGCAGTTATTATGCACTTGTTGCAGTTTGACTGTGTGGGTGTGAGCATCCACAGCTTTGGGCTGTTCTGAGCAGACGGTTTAAGCATCTGGGAGCAGCAATCAGGGCAGTCGAATTCATTCAAGGGTTAGCCTCATCCAGACTGACTTGAACCAAGGGGAGCAATTAGGGATTCGGCGTCTCTCTGTTGCAATCTGTCAAAATGAGAACAACCAAATGTACAGTACATCAGACAGTTTACAGTATGCAGTTTTCCTAACATATTACACCACATAATCAGTATTATCAAAATGTAAAAATGAAATAATGTTTTCTGCAATAGATGCATACAATTGCAAGAGAAATTAGCAATATTCAGTAAAAAGGTTAAAGGTAAGATGTCGTCTTTGCACAGCATCCCACGCGTGCTGCACGATATAGCACAGCTGCGAATGTATGAACACTACCATGGGACTATTATCGCTGTGTGTGTGTGTGGGTGTGCGTGTGTGTGTGTGTGTGTGTGTGTGTGTGTGTGTGTGTGTGTGTGTGTGTGTGTGTGTGTGTGTGTGTGTGTGACTATTAGGATATTTCACGTGTATAACAAGTCAGCATTCAGTGTTTTCCATCACAAAATACGGGCAATCCCGTAACAGTTGGCAGCTCCGGTAATGGTTCTGATGGCACACTCGACTTACTTGAAATGACACACCTCTGACTTCATTTGGCATCTTTTGACAGGAACATTGGCGGCCATTTATCAGTTAACAAGAGTGTGGATGCCTGCTTTGGAAGCGACAATCACGTGACCTCACTGGAGCACGTCCAAGCTCGGCTCACCCTGTCATACAACCGGAGGGGCAACCTGGCTATCCACCTCATTAGTCCTGCTGGCACGCGTTCCACATTGCTCCACCCCAGGTACAAACAAAACCGTTGGACACGTACACACTGACACAAACTGGTCAGTTCAATCTGTTAACACACCCGTGATGATTTCCCTCCAGGCCTCATGACTACTCATCAGAAGGTTTTAATGACTGGGCTTTCATGACCACCCACTCCTGGGATGAGAACCCCTCTGGGAAGTGGACGCTGGAGATTGAGAATGTAGCGGGGGCCAGTGACTACGGTAAAGTCTCTTTGCAAGATGTGACGCCATGTTTGTTTTCTTGGGATTGTTCGCATTTTGTGTGTTTATAACAGTACCGTATTGGCCCGAATATAAAACGGCCCTGATTATAAAACGAAAGAAAAAAGACTTTTTGAACACCAAATTAATTTTTATACAGAAAATATTTACAGTACATCTGAAAAAATGATGATAACAAAATATTTGAGAGAAAAGGTTTTGCCTCATTCAAAGCTTAATATCTGAACATTTAAATATGTAAACTAAAGTGCAATCACATTCGTAAATGAATGGCTTCTGGTTTTTGAAATGTAAATTACATAGCTTCTCCTCTGCCGGTTAACCTGGACGATCTTCGAACCACTTTTCTCCGCATTGTCGCTACGTTTCTTAGTTTTCTGTTATATCTTCTATTATTTTCTTCTCTTTTCTTTCTTACCGCTATTTTTTTTTCTTCTTCATACTACCGCTATTTTTATTTTTATTCTTTGTGACAGGGATTCACTTTGGCCTGGGGAGTCAAATTCAGCATTCGCTTCAATGATATCTGGCGCCATCTAGCGTCGTGAATGGGTATAATGTCTAGACCCCGAATATAAGACTACCCCCACTTTTTCAGTCTTATTTCAATGCAAAAAACATCATCTTATATTCAGGCCAATACTGTACTTGAAATCTCAACACAAAACAAAAACAGCGTGTCCTTCAAGAATGATGATGTTTCTTACCAAATATTGTCGGTCGTGAAACTTCACTTAACCATCTGACGGATACCATGAGGGATACACTGCAGTTAAAGCTTAAAAAATGGGAAAGAGAGTAAATTTGAGATTTGTCCGCTCTGTCCCCTCAGTCAGAAAACTTGCAGTCAACACACACACACATTTCTTTTGCACTCAGTTATTAGACACAAAGGGACATCCGGGCGTCTTAAAATCGCTGCTCTTTTCAAAGTGTCATTTTCTGTCACTTCGTGGCAAAGATCTGAGAGTCTTCTAAAGAATATGCTTGAACAAAATCTACCCTCGGGAGCTTAAGCTCTGATTGACGGGCCTACTTTTTTTTCCATGAACACTTTTTTTTCTTTTCCTGAAAGCTTGATATAAATATATATATAAAATAACTATCAGTTGGCTCATCACTCTTCTCAGGCACTCTAACCCAGTTCACTCTGGTGCTGTATGGCACCGGCTCCCCTGATGACTCTCAGGCTGGAAGCAGCAACTGCAAGATGATGGACCTCAAACAGAGATGCCTTGGTAAGACTGTGTCTCTTCCCAGTGCTATATGAAGACTGCGAGTGTGAAAAGTGTGTCTGGTGTTGTGGGCCGAAGATGAAACTTGTTGGTTTAGCTCAGCTTTTTGCATCGCGTCAAACAACAGTACATTATTTTCACACGCTTGTCTTCAACACTATACGAAGAAAACATCTTTCATACTTGTAAAATATCATTCGGGGCGGCATGGTAGAGTGGTCGTTTCCCAACCCCAAAATCCCTTCCGCCCAACCCCACTCTCTGACTGCCATTCCTTAGCCATCACACACCCCCTGTCCCATGTTGTAAAAGCCGTTGTAGTCTAAGAAGATGATTCAAGTACATGACATGGCTGAGAACTGACAGAACCGTAAGGAGCCGCCCCGCCCCAGGCAGATGAAGAAGTTATGACCACAGCCACAAACTATTGTTGATAGCTTCAAGCAGTTCATCAGATTATTCTAATCAATTCCATATTGCTGTCTCATAGCTAATCCAAATACTCGAACTGAAAACAAGCTACATTTGACACAGTGACAGTGTGGCCCCTCCAGGCGGACATGGGAAGTGAAATAATGACAGCAGGCCCAAAGCCATTCACAGGGTTATTTATGGGTTTAGATGTTGGCCTCCGGAAACCGAATATGAATGTTTTGTATTTGAATTTGAATCGCTAAACTTGAACAAGTGTATTGAAAAACCGAATCTGAATTACAGCAACAGAATTTGCATTGTTTAATTAGAATCTCTACTCTGAAAGTCCAAATCTGAATTGTACAATTTAAATTCCTCATTGAAAATTAAGTTCTGTATATTTTTTCCACAATGTTTTACGATAAAAAATTCGGTTTGTTTGACATTTCTCAGTTTTACAACAAAAAAATCTTCAAAGCGCAAATTCAGTTCGCGTGTCGAACATCCGGGTACTTGAGCCTTAGCATTCCATCGCAGAACTCGGACCTCCTCCGTGTCCAATCAGCACCTTTGATTTGAGCACGTGACACAAGCTCGCCGGGAAAAAATGTTATCTCCTAAGCGGCTCTTAACCTTTTTGACACCTTTCTTTAACATTTGTGGTACAATCCATCGGGTCACGGAGGGATGAAGGGATACTTCCTTTAGAATGATGGAAAGAACTGGATATTTTGCAACGTATCAAAACGAAATTTGTAGTTGGTTTTTCACGATTTTCGCCCTCACAAATCATATCATGGGCTCATTGAAGTCCATTCCTTAAGCATTACTGACACCCAGGGGTAGAAAAAGGGAAAGACACATTTTGTTTTTGTGATTGAAGCATTTCTTGCTTGCAGCCGTTTTCTTGGAATATGATCACATTTTGGTTTTCTTTGCATTTATCTGTTTGATTTGATTTTTTTCATCATTCCTGCGTTTTAAGTATTTGACCGTTTTCAGCGCGTTTTTGGTATTCAAAGTCAACCGAATGCAACTAGCCACATGTATAGATAAAAAAATTAATATTGAAAGTAATATTTGCCCACTGAACATTTAAGTGCAAAACTAAGACACAAGCGTAAGCTTAATGTAAAAAGAAATCGAATCTGGCCATGAGTTTTGCTATCTCTATTTGTATATTATTGCACAGACATATTTTACATCACTCACAGCAACGGCATTGTGCCGTTCGGTAATGTCATTATTTTACTTTGCTCCTGAAAAATGAACGCCGTTAGTCTCGCCATTATTCCCAACACTGGTAAAAAGTCTGCCTAATTATCTTTAGAAAGAGACATTTTGACACAATTATTTTATTCGGCCAGTGGTAATACTGTATGTGTAAAAGTCATTCTGTACTGTCTTAGCTCGCTTTTTCCATCTCACATAGCCTAGATTCATCTCAAAATGTCACGCTGTAGCTTGCTGTTGATCTGTTTTTTCTGTGCGTTTCTGCAGAATGTAATGCCGGCTACTACTTCCACATGCAAAGGTGTGTGAAAGCATGTCCAACAGGCTTCACTGTGGGTTCGCAGCCCCTCAACTACACAGTGGGCAACATCATTGCCCCGGCCTACATCCCAGCCTGCATGCCGTGCTTGCCGCCGTGCCTGACGTGCAGCAGGCTGAGCGCAGAGGCCTGCCTGTCCTGCCCTCCTCACAGATCGCTGAATCCCATCACTAACACCTGCGATCGCATCACCCAGTACATGCGCGAGTCCCCCGGCGGGTTCATGGTGGGTCAGGGGGACTCCGGGTTGCAGCCCCAGCTCAGCTCACGGCTGCCTGCGACGGTGGCCATTCTCAGCTGCATGGCCATCATGGCCGTCTTCGCCGGCATCTTCCTCCTCCTGCAGATGCGCTCGGGAGCTCTCGTCAAGCTCCCGTCGCTGGAAGCCGGCGGCGGCATCGCGGGCAGCTTCAGCCTGGGCGGCAATCGGGTGGTGTCATACCGCGGCATTCCGACAGTGTGGGGGGATGACGGCGTCAACACGGACTCGGAAAACGAAGAGTTTGATGTCCAAAACGAGAGGACTGCCTTTATCAAAACACAAAGTGCTCTTTAATACATTCCTTTTCTGCCCTGCTTTTTTTTTTACTTTCCAGATCCACACCACCAATTGTTGAATGAATCGGGGCCGGGGTGTCTGCTATCATGCTCTTCTCTGGTTTCATCTTTCATCCTGACTTCGGCTTCCATTTCAGTGGGTTCCTATCATCCTGCACTTCGTCGTAAGAGACCTGACAGGAAGTCTCTGCTCGCTGGGAGCTAAGTTAGGATGGCGGGCGTGTTCGCACATCTCTTCGACCAAGTGTCTTCCGCCCCCTCCTTTTTCCCCTCGGATCACTCGCAATGTGTGTCGGTCCCGCCCTCCTCTCCAGTTCCTATTGTTCCACTAAAAAGACAATTACTGGTTTGCTTTTCTTGCTTCCTTCCCTCTTCTATCAGTCTCTGTGCAGTAACCGGATGAGATTATTTTGATGTGAGGAACACGAGCGTGCCAGTGTCCATGTCCTGCACGTGACTGTTGAGTCGGTCCGACGTCAGTTAGTGAGGTGTTTTTCATAGCATCTGCTGCATTTTTTAAGGGAGGAAATCTATTTGGAAACACTAAGTCTCTCGCCAGTATCAACATCCCAAATACCTCACGTTCATTTTTTTTGGGGGTTTGTTTGTTTTGTTATTTGGGGGGGGGGGCACAATTGTTGGTTTTCTTATTTGGGGCGGTGGGGGGGGCACCTATCAACGATTGTGGCATCTGTGCGGCTTTGACAGGGGCTTCTTTTACAACTCCTCACAGATGTGTCAACTACAGTGCAAGCCACAGTTGTCTGAATTCAGTTGGAAACAAAATATGCGGCCCACAAATTTTTCCAACCTGTATCTAATCAACCCTGGAGCAGCTGCGTAGCTATTACTTGTGATTCATCAGCAGAAGGATTGGACTCATTACCGATACACCAATATATTCCCTTGGTCCGGGCATATTAGCACTACAAAGACAAATTTCACATGCCTCAAATCAGCAATGACACTAATGTACTTGTCTCTGTCATTGATTGTGAAAGAGAAACATACATCTTCCTTGTACGGGGACATTTCTCTCCCCCGATTCACATTTCTGCTCTCTCGAGTTGAAACTGCACATCATCACCATGTCTGCATCAAGTTCAAATTTAAGTGGATCTTTTCTATGAGCCCCTCCAACAATGTAGCTGGATTCTGTCTGATGCTGCTTTGTTGTTTTCTTTTTTTGTTTGGGTTTCTTTTTTTTTGACCTGAGGGGAAGGGTTGTTTTTAAGTCTTTGTTTCTCCCTTGCTGCATTTCAAATATGCATCTTCGGATTGAATCCAAATCAATTGATCTCTTTTCACCAGCTTCATAGAATTGATTTTTTCCCCCCCATCTGGCACTCGAAACACTGCTGAGAGAGGTTGTCATGTTGGTGATGACACGCATACAAAACCGCAGCTGCTCACCCTCTACATCTACCTCTCATCACTCAGCATGGTTTCATACAGCGACGCGTGCCAAAGCTGGAAATATTCTGAACTACAGTATAGGCTTTGCATTTCATTTGCTGCTTAGGATGCTGTGTCAATCTGTCACCTTTCCAATCAGCATTCACAGGCAGGGCTGTAAACGCTGGTTTTGGAAATAGGATGGGTCAAAGGATTGACTTTTTTTGTTCAGTTGGGCTGAACAAAATTGAAAAAACTGAAAAAAACATTTTTTTTCTCGCATGTTAAATTGAAATTGCCAACCAGACGTTTGTGCTCTTTGTACTCCCATCCTCCCTCGATAGTTCCTCTTGAGGTTACGACTTTTTGTTCTGACGCTGACAATCAATTTCCCTGTTTAGAGAGCAAGTGGCAGGCACAGAAAATGAATCCTTTTAAACCTAACCATTTGTGTCGAGAAGCCCTCTCAAAGTCTTTTTGGGTAATGTGCAAACGCAGATGTGATTACAGAGATGTTTGTCCTTGTGGCTGCACGGGACTAGTTGTGGATCTACATTATTGTGCCTACTGTCGTTTGGGCTTTAAGTAGGAAACTATTTTAAAAAAGTCATTCTGGCCTCATGTGACACGTCTACAAATCTTAATATCCTAATGCGGCACCAAAATTGCTTGCTTTAGTTCTTTTAGAATTACAACGTGAGGTGATGCATTGAATAGCAGTCATAGTCGAGCGTGTGCAAATGGTAAGATGTGCAACGTCGTTTTGAGTACGTAGTTGTCTGCCTGCTCGAGTGGGTGCTTTTGAGTGCTCAGGTTGCAAACGCACGAGGAGCCTTTTCAAACGCTCGCTGACAACTCTGAAACAAAGAACGTCATACAAGTGATTTGGAATATTTGGCTAAATGTGCTATATTGTCTTTTCTGAGCTTTCAAGATGTAAATATGGAAATAGAGGCTCTTGTGTAATTGCAATCAAATGGAGCTTGAGGAGTCTGGCGTGTCCGATTCAAATTAAAAGGAGCAATATGTTGGCAGAACCAAAGACAATCATTTTGTCAGTATCTTGTCTTAGGTTGTTTTGCTCGTCACTTGCCAATCCCCCCCCCCCCCCCCATCAAGTCCTTTTCACCTTGTCGTGTGTGCGTGTGTGTGTGTGAGTGTTTGATTGGTTATCATGCGTCATCTCTGTTGCGACACCCTCTATTGTTGAGCTGCTGTGAAGGAAGGGGCAAGAATGTATTCCATCTTCTTAAACTTAAGGGCTGAAGTCTGTTGTGCGCATGCCCGTGTGCTCCCATGCCTGGTCAGTATACATTAAATGAGTCAGGGGGAGTGAGGGGGCAGCATCACATGACCCCTGTCCGGCCCCTTGGCTGCACACAGTACCTTAAACATGTGACCGATGGATACCGAACACGGATGACTTGGCTTATCTGGGACAAAACTCTAAATAAGGCCTATTTTTGTACTATATGAATGGTGCAGTGTAATTATCTTGTAATTTAAAGATTTGTTTGCTTTTGGTTTCTTCTTTTTATTTAATTGATGTCAACTATAGATTCTACTAAAATAAAGATCTATGCAAATTTCAAGATGTTTTGCTTGATTTCACCTCACAACTGCATTTCAGTGTCTTGAGCGTAGTTCGACTAAGTAGATTTCATTAAAAACGACTTTGTTCAAAACAATTCGAAAAATATTGGCTCTACCGATGTTTTGAGGTAAATGATCTAAAGGGCAAATCTTTGTTCCCTGCAAACAGTTTGCAACATGCTGCATTATTCACCTCGCTCACTCCAGTGAGACTATTTGATGTATTGCCGGTCTAATTAAGACGATGGCTTTACACCGACTGTGTCATAAATCCAAATAATGAAGTGAGAGTGGCTCTGCGCTGGGCAATAAAGCAAACCATTGTTTTATGCATCAATAGCTCACATGAAAAGACTTGAGCATCTCAAGCTCTTAATAAAACTATAAAAAGGGATGTTTAACTCATATTTATATGTTCTCCAGGCCGTGTCAGACAACTTTCTGGAGTCTGAGCCACGATGCCCCAACGTAATTAGTGTTACCTTGTCGTGTTTGCGTCTCAAATCTTTCCCCATCGAAGTGAATAGAAATGCCATTAATTTGTTGCAGCCTCGGAAAATATATATATTTAAATCCTTTTTTATTGTAAAGTTTTCAACAGTAAATAGTATTGACAAATCTAATGTAAATGAACCGAACAGTTTTTTTTACCACTTTTTTTTTTTGCTTTAGTTCGATGGATATTATGCTGCTCCTTCTGTTGTGCATGCCTTAACCACCTGGGGGCAGTATAGTACAGACATACGACGATACAATTCATAGAGATGTCACAACTAAGCTCAGGAAGCCACGGTAATATTAACAGTCCCATTATTTGTTCAATTTTCTGTTCCTTTAAGGGTTAAACCATAATACTGTGACAGATGTCATTTAATCGCCCAACTATGACATTTGCCATCACGTGTTAGTATGAAGCTAAACATACTTGCTCACTGAAGCTGAAACTATGTAGTGTTCCTGAAGTAAAAGTGAAATGAGTCTTGCAAGCAAAACTCCTGCCGAATGAGGAAGTGCTACTTCACATGAACAAGAAGCAGGGAAGTAACCTATCTTTGACAAATGCAGCTGCTGCAACAGCACACCACTTTGTTTCCGTCTCACTTGCAGGGAGAATACAAAGCTCTTGTCGGGACACAATCCGAGTTTAAAAAAAATTCTCCAAATGGGATTTGGGGAGGAATTGCGAGGCCCTCAGGCTCATGCAGCTGTGCTGAGGCTGCTAGACTCTGAGCTTCACATGATGGAGGTCATGAAGAAATGGATGGGCCAGAGGGCCAAGAGTGACAGGGAGTTTGCGGTACAGCTGCATCACATGGCCGTCATGGTGGACAAGCAGGAGCGGCCTCAGCCTGAAGCTGGAATGGACCACATCAGCCAGATCAACAAGGTCAGACCACACAAAATTTGTAATGTGTCTTTCAATTGGGGAATATAGCCCTCTGCAATATTGCACAAAAAATATATAGTTAGGCCAGAGTTACGTAGAATGGATAAGATTGATCAGGATTGCAGTAAAATACAGTCATGTGAATTGGGAATTTCTCCATTGCGAGACTAATAAAGGGTTTCTTATCTTATCTTAGAGAAACTCTACTCAGAGACTCAGTTGCCTGAGCTGCAAAAATTCTTAACTTGAAGGGTCGTACTCAGCGGCGGTTCTGGATCAATTTCACTGAGGGGGCCGGGCTGGGGCCAGGGGTTTTGATGGGGGGGGGGCACATTCAACCCAGGGCTAAAAAGACAGATTCGAAATCTTATTTGACTTTTTATTTCTTCAGACTTTGAAATTGTAGTCATAACATTACAGTGATGAGAAAAAAACAGTATTAGGCGGGCTAAAATGTCTGCAAGCGTAACAATACGTCTGTTGAGAATATTCAAGCCAGGGGATGATTTGGTACCAGCCTGCCGGGGACATAAATTGCAAATACACTGAAGCTAGATGTTTTACATGCATATAATTATCCAAATTTTAAAAGGCAATGTCTTATATATTGATCCTGTTAAATAAAAATTCAAATAAAAAGGGAGACTAAAAAAGTTACACACACACCACACCACAGTTAACAGCGTGAAGGCTCTTGTTTTGAAGAATTGTCACTAACTGCCAAATTGCTGCTTGTTGTAAATTGAGTTGGATTTGTTGCCACCATACAGCCTTTGTATCTTCTATCGATGTGCACAAGTCAAAGCAACAAATAAACATACTGATAGCTTGTATCTCAAAGACTCGAAGTTATTGTACGTGCACTTGAGTATTTTTCTGGTGACTTAACATTCACTCCCTGCATTTATAAACCGAAATCTGCACATTCTACCCCTTATTTTGTCAAAACAGGTTCATAACTTTTTCAACATACGCAGATGACGGGAGTAGTCAGCCATGCTTGAAATGTACAGCAGATGGAAAAGTCTACACACCCCTGTTTACAATGCCGTGGTCTTGTGATATATAAATGACACCAATACATTTTCAACACCATTTAAGTGACCTCTTACCTACACCATAGTAAAATTGCTGCAATGCTGCAAAATCTAGCCTGCCCAGAAACTACGCTACCGTCGCTAATCTGTTGAAAATTTTCTTCTAAACTATCCCGGTTGTAGATGCAATGTCGTAATCCTACTTTTGCTTATCTGCCCTCAGTCCTGGGTGGCTCTGGTGTCTCAGACAGACCTTCTGAGCCAGCTGATGAGGAGGTGTTCTGAAGAGCTGCTAAACGGACCCGTCAGCAAATTGACGCTGCTCATCCGAGACAAACAGCAGCTCCGCAAAAACTTCACAGAGCAGTGGAGCCTCCTGAGGCAGGAGCTCAGCAAGGTGGATGACAGACACTCAAGTCAAACACATGTATCAGGGTCAGAATCCCGATCAAAATCATCATTATTGGCCAAGTATTTTCAAAACACGCAAGGCATTTGGCTCCGGTAGCTAGTCACTCTCATACAAGGGGAGTAACACACAACTCCTTTGTTAGCATTAGCATTACTGTATTACTTGTTGAACCAGAATGCATTATTATAGTGTTTTACGTGATGGTTATTAGTTATGAGCATGGATCAGTAAGCTACTTCACTACCGGAAAGTGCTATGCTTTGTCTTTCAGAATAAGAGCATACTACGGGTAGTGATGTGTGAACTATGTCAATGTTGCTTAACAGAAACTTAACATTGTTCATTCTTTTGTAAGTCTGCTCATTGCATTCTTATTATTTATCCCATGTTTTGGTTCACTTACCAATTTGTATTTGATTACTTTTTTCTCTCGCTTCACACGTGACCTGACCGACTTCGATAAACAGACCTTTAACTCCTTGAAAAATGTGTCAGTGATTTGTGACTTTAGGCGTTGTATTGAGTACCCCTGCTGTACTACTGTAGCAAAACTAACAAAATAGACATTTAGGGTAAACACAAATGTATAATACGCAGAGCCATTAGCAATATAATGTGTGCAATCATGCGGTAATCCCGATCAAATTGAACTCCCATCCATCCATTTTCTAAACCGCTTACCCTCACGAGGGGCACGGATGTGCTGGAGCCTATCCCAGCTGTCTTTGGGCAGTAGGCGTGGGACACCCTGAACTGATTGCCAGTCAATCACACATAGACGAACAACTATTCGCGCTCACAATCACACCTAGGGACAATTTAGAGTGTGCCGTTAACCTGCCGTGCATCTTTATGGAATGTGTGAGGAAACCGGAGTATCCAGAGAAAACCTACACTGGCACGAGGAGAACATGCAAAGTCCACACGGGAAGATCTCTGCACTGTGAGGCGGATGTGCTAACCAGTCGCCCATCGGGCAGCCTTCGAAATGGAACTGTATTGTGTAAATGATACACAGTGACAACGATGACAACACTTATAATGGCACTTCAGTGACACGCAAGATAGCTAAAGTGTCACTATGAACTCAAGAGTCAACCTTTTAAGAAGTTAACGACAAATGGAAAGAAGCTGTTGGAATGATTTAATTCCAAGGCGTCACCTTTGGTACTGTACACGCAGACTACATTTGTAAACTTGCAAAAGCAACTGAGTGAACATGCTGATGGGTATCAGATGGTCTGAGCATTTCCTCTTATCGCTCACATTTCATGCCTCACCACCGCGGCCGTGTTGCCCGCTTCCTGAGTCATATCACACTCATGCTCCCTCTTTTAAACTGCATGAATCTTCTCAAATACTTATGATTTGTATTGAATGAATTTGATGTAAGGCTGAGCAGCAATCCAGTGAATCTATGCTATTGATGAGGAATAGGAACAAGCCGTGATGCAAATATCGAAAATCTGTGAATAATTGATGCCTTTTCTTTAAGGGGCTTTGTTATTGGGTACAGATGCCACGAGATGATGGCAAAGCAATTAAAACAAAGGGGATCACATAGCATCAACACCATGCATCTCGCATGTACACAATTATTTCCCCATGTTACAAACATGGCTGCATTCAGTCGTTAAATCATTCAACACAAAAAATACATTTAGCTATGTATTTGCTAGCACACTGACATCACATATGGTCAAAAAAAAGGTACACTTTACATAATATTTATTCAGTCATTAAATTCACCTATTCGCATTTACACACAAAAATAAATGGTGGGAAATACACTCAAATCGTAATGGCAAAGTGGAGTACCCGATCTATCAGTAGCTGCATCCGATGAGAGGCATAAATATACTTCCACTTTTGGTCCACTACCTTATCAGATTTCAAACGCAGAATACACTATTGATTAATCAAACCTAACAATAATGCCATTACCATACTGGATAGCCTTAAAGTTATACTTTATTTGCTTCGGCTTCAGCAAAATAAAGTGCCGATACCTGAAAACACTCTTCGGTACAGTACCTCTTCTGGCTCGAAGTTCTTGCAGAGACTATACTTTTTAGTGCCCCACTCTTCCATTTATTTTGCTCCCGATTTTCTATTGCACTCCAATCATACATCACTGCACTGAAGAGCATAGACAAGAAATTGTATTCATGACCTGTTATGAAATGTCTCAAAGGAAATCCAGTTTTGCCTTGCTCGGGGCTGGAATGATAGAGATCAACGCAATTATTTTTCCTGGTCACACCACTTATTTGTGAGACCATTATTTGCTATCCACCATTTTGCCACTACAATCATTTGTGCCCATCAAACCCCCTTAAAAAAAAGAAAGAAAGAATGAAAGAAAGAAAGAATTATCCATGCTGTGCCTTTTGCAAGACGGGGCAAACAACAACAATAGCAATAAAACAATAAACACCAAACAGATGTACACCAAAAATAGATATTTTACTCACGCTTTATGCTCACTCTACTACTCCTGATACTGAACATACAACAAACAGAATTACAAGTTGTAGATTCCAAACAATAACTTTGCCTGAGAAATGTCCTTGCTTAATGCGAACACATAATAGAAAAGGCCATGGCCAAGCTAACGGATAGCTTTGGCATTCACCGTGTTTAAATCCTTTTTAGAAACAAATATTTGAACACAAACGGTGAAGCAACACACGTAGGCAGACAATATCACAATACATGTACAATAATAATATATTCAATCTAAATTCCTTTTTGTCGCAGCACCTCCTGTTGGATCTCACTAAAATCTCAGCATTAACTAAGATCTACAGTACTAGAGCCTGAACTCGTAGGTCAAATCTCCATCTGCATATTTGTTGACCATTTAACCACCAAATCCCGAATCCATTCAAATAGTTGAATTGTACTTTTGTTGAAAATCACCTCATAATAGTCCACAAATTGTCCATATTTCCAAGTCCAATTTGATCAAAATGGTAAATGGCAAATGGAGTTGACTTGGATCGCACTTTAGCTAAACAAAATGTTGTCCAAAGTGGTTAATCAAGCCTCATATTCGCTTTTTGAAAACATATTTGTTCTTGTTTTTAACTGCTTAGCACAAGATGCAACCAGGCGGTGCATTTTATATTAATATGGCGGAAGTTTTTTCAGCAAATAACGGTGGATAGGTTAGAAAAATAAAAGCATATCATGAACTCACGAATGCTGTGTTACGAATATTCGAGAGGAGAGTATTTTAAGTTATTCTCATACATACAGAAATTTATACAACTCTCGTTTTGGATCTCATTGTATTGTGCTGAATGCCGTGGTCAGTGAATGTATTTTCTTGCTGTGTTTGAGTGTTTAAAAGATGTTGTTTGGTTGCTGCAGGCCACTGAAACAGAGCTGGACAGGCTGAAGTGCAGCTACAGACAGGCGGCAAGAGACGCTGCTCAGGCAAAGAGGAAGTTCCAGGATGCCAGTAAAGGTCAACACTTTTATTTTGCCTTCGCCTCTCATACCATTCACAGTGTGTCAAAAAATTGATACACGAGCCGTCATTTGGATGATTGTTTTCGATATGAGCACTTAATGGTGGTAGTGAACTCATCTTTTTTCACAACAAGCAGCAGTCTGGTCGAAAATGAACAATTCTTGTTAAAAAAGGCTTCAAGATATAAACAAATGTATTTGAGAGTGCAATAGTTTTTTGGGGGGAGGGGGGTTTGAGTGTGATATTTTTTGTGCATTTGAAAGGTATCTTGGTTTGAGCAAAAGGTATTTTGGTGAATGTTTGAGCTAATTTGGCATGTGTGAGAGGTTTTGGGTAAGTAAGAGATTTATTTTTGAGTGTGTGAGGTTTGTGAGTGAGAGTAGTTTTTTTGGTGAATGCCTGATATATTTTTTAAGATGTTTGAGAATTATTTTGGTCTGTGTGTTTTTGATGTTTTGTGAGAGGTATTTTTGGTGAATGTGAGAGGATTTTTGTGATAGAAGTTTGTGTGTGTGTGTGTGTGTGTGTGTGTTTCTGTGTCTGCGTGGGCAGTGGGTGAGAGAGAGAGAGAGGTTTTTTTTGCGTGTTTTTTTTAGCGTGTATGAGTTTTTGTTGAAGAGAGTTTGCGTGTGAGTTTGAATTTGGTGAGTGAGAAATATTCCCGTTAAGTGTGAGAGGTTTTTTTGTATTGTGTGTGGTTTTTTTCATTGTATGTAAGATTTTTGTTGTTGTTGAGTGTTCGTCATGTAGTGAACAATTCTTCAAAAAAGAGGGTTCAATCTATTTAATGCTACTCACGGTTGAAGTATACTGTCAAAGTAAACATAGAACAAAGAAGGCATAACTTTGCCTTCACATCTTTTAGCTTAATGCTATTGCATAATGGGAAATACCATAGACAGGCTAGCAAGCAACAAAGCCATGAATCTCATGGCACCGCTGTATTTGTACGCTTTCAGATAGGGAGCGTGACAGAGCAAAGGAGCGATGTGTCAAGGCCACGATGAAACTGCACAAAGTGCACAATGAATATGTGCTGTCAGTGCGTGCCGCTCAAGTCTACCAGCAGCAGCACCACGCTCACATCCAGCCGGATCTGCTGAATGCACTGCAAACTCTGCAGCAGGAGATGGTGCTGATCATGTAAGATATTTGTCATTCTCTCCCACCCTGTTTGCAGCAAATGCACAATCTGAAAATGATGGTCTAGGCTGCCTTTTTCAGCTTCTTTTCACACACACACACCATTAACTCTCACATGATTTTCTCACTTAGACAAAAATGCAATCTTTTTTCCTCCTGTGACAGAGTATTTCTTTTTCTTTTTGTCAGAAGATTTTGTGATGTGTGTGAGATGTTTTTGATACCTGTGAGAGATTTTGTAGGGGTAAGTGTAAGGTTCTTTTGATTTTGCTATGAGAGGTTTTTTT
Organism: Hippocampus guttulatus; assembly: GCF_054856545.1. Taxonomy (NCBI): domain Eukaryota; kingdom Metazoa; phylum Chordata; class Actinopteri; order Syngnathiformes; family Syngnathidae; genus Hippocampus; species Hippocampus guttulatus. The sequence goes on from NC_141263.1 coordinate 15,601,341, forward strand.
TTAGTGTGAGAGTTTTAGTGTGTGTGTGTGTGAGAGAGAGTGAGAGTGAGAGAGAGGGGTATTTTGGTGAGTGTGAGAGGTTTTTGAATGGGAGAGATTTTTTGTGGGTATGGGTTTTTTGGTGAGTGTCATACGTTTTTGACTGTGTGTGAGTTTATTTCATTATTGTGTAAGGTGTTTTACTTTGAGAAAAATGCTTTTGGTGTATGTGTAGGCTTTTGTATGAATATGAGAGGATTTTGGATTTTTGGTAAATTTAAGAGTTTTTCATTGAATGTGACCGGTTTTATATTTTATGTGAGAAGGATTTTTTTTGGTGAACATGAGACGTTTTTTGACAAGACTGAAGATGTTTTAGTGTGTTAGAGTATTTTAGTGATTTTTATTTTGGAGGGGTGAGTGAGAGAATGTTTGGTGAGCATGAGAGTTGATGTTGTTGTTGGTGGCGACATGAGACGTTTGTTTCATAAAAGTGTTTTGGGGATCACAGAGATTATTTTGTTGTGTGTGACAATTTTTTTGGGGGGGGGGGGGGTGATTGTGGCGGGGAGCACATCAAAAATCTTGTTTTATGGTAGAAAGGAGATCCTGCAGGAATATTTTGACATTTCCTCCTTGCTTCATGGAGAAGTGGTACACATCCACCGGGAAATGTCCACCGCCATTACATCCATCGATCCTCTCACAGAGTACGAGAGCTTCATCCAACAGAACAGGTACTGCCTGGGGATTTTTTTTAACTATAAAGTGGGCACACAAACAAGCCTGGCAACAGCGAAATTCACGTGTGTGTGTGTGTGTGTGTGTGTGTGTGTGTGTCTGTGTGTGTGTGTGTGTGTGTGTGCGTGTGTGTGTGTGTGTGTGCGTGCGTGTGTGTGTGTGTGTGTGTGTGTGTGTTTGTTTTTACAGTTCTACCGGGGAGGTACCTGTTTGTGCGGAATTCGACTGCAGTCTTTTAGAGAACACGGAGAATTTAAATCCTCACCAAGTCCAGTTGAACGACTTGACACTGGAGACCATCCAGCACAAGTAAATATTCACAGGCACACAGACTGGACATTTATCACATTTATTACGATCCATTAACATCTCATATGTTTAAACATTTGACTATGCATTCTCATACACACACGTGCACACACACGAACGCAAAAAAAAGACAATGTCTGCTTATTTATTCAAAATATCTAAAAAAAGCAAAAAAAGTTGAGTATCCATTCACAGAAACGCAAATGTTAACATTCTACTCTTTCTGATTCGGGTCGTCTGTCTGTTTCCTGGGTCGCAGGCAGACGACAGTGGAGGAGGAGCTGCTGGAGCTGAGCCGTTCACTGAGCTGCCAGCAGGTTTCGGTGGAACAGCTGGAGCTTGAGTTGGAAGTGGAGAGAGGAGTGGTCAGGAAGGGCCAGAGGTGAGTGGACCGCAGGTGAGGGTGAACTCTCACGTCGTTTGCTTGCCGCAAAGACAAATCCTGTACACATTGCGCTGGCCACTATCAGAGTTCGGTGAGCTCACAGGAACTTATTAACTGTGATCCCAGGAGCTGTCAGCGCTTCATTGATTACAATAAAGCAATGCTGTTAATGTGATGAAGTACTATATTGCTGGCTTCCGCCATGATCAAGTTCTCAACTGACCTCATGGATGTATTTAAAGACGGGCAAAATGTATCGTAAATATGTAAGTGGATATGTCATTTCAATACAACAGAGTAAAGGTTTTTTTTTTGTTCTTGTTTTTTTTTCTGGTTTTATTTCCTAATTCCATGAACATAATTATACCACGGCTACACAATGGCATCTTATTCATATTTAACAGAATTTAATTGAATTGTAAACTATATGAGACAGAATTTGCTTTTATAATACAGCATATCATAGACCTGATCATGTTTTTTTATAGTATTAGCGCTTGAACACTAATGATGGAAATATCCCAAACAGTAGCGGAACTTTATGCTTCGGGGTCTGCAGCATGTTGAAGTTGTGAAGCTGCAGCCAAAGCAGAAGCCTCTTTTATTGATCCCACTTGTCAATAGAACATATGGATGTCTGCGTAGTCCTGTCTTGTGTGGCTCATTCGTCCTGTAAATTGTTTCCAATAGACAATGAATTACCTCCTAGAGAGCGCTGAGAGTTTATGTTTGGAGAGGGAGATCACATACAGTAAACTGCATAACTGATTATGACAAAACTTTGTGGTCGAGGAACCCATAAAGCAGTGCGGATCAAGCAATTCTATTACAGTATTTCTACACTAGCTGAATAGAACCAGAAATTGAAGGGGATAATATTTTATCAATTGTATTTTCAAATAAATCTAGAGTTGAGCAACTCTAGCGTGATGTTAACAGAAATGAATCCACAATAAGTAGCCCTTTCTTTCCCTTCATGGGAAAAAAATGCAAGTGTAATGTCCAGGGGCTGCAGCGTTCCTGCATTTCACATTTCAGTCACTTCTTTTGCTGCATTTTCTCTGTTAGTCCATTTTAATAAGAAAAATAATATTGTACTTCATAAAATCATGACGTCTTTAAATAGAATGTAAAGAAATCAATTTTTTTTTCTTCAATTCATTGGGCAGTGTGCTTCTTCTGGTGCCCTAGCCGCCTGGGGGCGCTGTAATACACACATACAAATACAGTATACATGGAGATGGTCTCAGACCCTCGGTAAACTACAGTAATGTTAGTTGTTCTTTGCAGGTGATAAGGAATACATGCCTGCAAGTATTGTTAGATAGTGGACACCCATGTATTTGTGCTTCAGCATTTTCAGATTCACCTATACGCTGATTTAAAAAGATTTTTTTGGGGGGGGGGGTTGATCCTTTGTCGTTATTCATGAAACCCCTTGCATATTCGAAGTATTTATTCTGAACCCAATTGCCCCCGTTTTGCCTTTTTATCTGGAAAAAAAATGTCATTGCATTTTTAATAAGCGTCAGTATTTTCAAGTTTTTACTTTTTTCCCGGGGGGCACAGCATTGTCTGTCTGCATGTGTTGCACCACTGTTTGTGATGAAATACTCGTTGCTTAAATACTTGTAATCCACATCACTGAAGCTATTCACTTGCCACTTTCCCACTTTTGTTAGCATTAAGATAGCAGACTTCAAGGCAAATTGATGTGGTTTCTTCATTCATTCATTCATCTTCCGAACCGCTTGATCCTCACTAGGGTCGCGGGGGGTGCTGGAGCCTATCCCAGCTGTCTCCGGGCAGTAGGCGGGGGACACCCTGAATCAGTTGCCAGCCAATCGCAGGGCACACAGAGACGAACAACCATCCACGCTCACACTCACACCTAGGGACAATATAGAGTGTTCAATCAGCCTGCCACGCATATTTTTTTTGGAATGTGGGAGGAAACCGGAGCACCCGGAGAAAACCCACGCAGGCCCGGGGAGAACATGCAAACTCCACACAGGGAGGCCGGAGCTGGAATCGAACCCGGTACCTCTGCACTTTATTTGACCGAAAATTTCAACTGATAGTGCCATTAAACATCTTGAAGCCGCTTTTTTAGGGAAGATTTTTTAGTAACCGCCAAATTGCTGCTTGTTGTGTGTTGTGAAGTGAATTGAGCTGAGTAAGTGGGGGCACTCATAATTTCTTTTTTAATTGCCACAGATGAAAATAAATGTGTGGAAAGGTGCATGACAACTGCTGATATAACCCACTGGATGCTTTTGGGCTTTTTTTTTTTTTTTTTACACTTTTACCCTCATTTTAGGTTCCCAACAGATCAAATTACCAAGGAAAAGATCAAACTAGTCCCCCTTCACTTTCTGTAGATCGCATTGTCTCATGGCATTCACGTCTTTATCCCATTTAAGTATTATTCATTTTCTATTCATTAAATCCACTGCGATATTACATGCAGAGTGTACCAGCTGAGCAAGAGACAAGCTCTGGAGGAGTTTCGGCAGCAGGTAGCGCTGTCTCAAGGCAGGAGGGCCAAGCTGGAGATCCAGAGGTTGATTCTGAAGACAGCGTTGGAGCAGCTGGGCTCCCAAGAACCTCCTCCTGCTCTGCAGCTGGACAAAGACACACTTTCCATTTCATCCAATACCAGCAACGTATGTTCTTCTGCAAATGTTCTGTTTTGCGGCTGTTAATGTCCAAAACTTAGACAAGAATGTCGCAATGTGTCTTCCCATCAGAATCGATTGGGATTACGTTGGGCTGCTTCCAGATGCTGATGTGTTTTAATAGTCTTATCTCTTATGGCAATGAAAGTACTTAACCTGAGGGAAGTTTTATAAATTTACTTTTTATGGAGGTTTTTCAATATCTTAAAATATATCCAGCCATTTTCAAGCAACCATAAATAATTTTTGGTTATTTCATCTTAGACACATATGTGTTAGACTCTCTTTAGTATCTGCAATATGAGAAATGTTAAATCCATCAAAAGAGTAACCCTTAAAGCCTTCTGCTGCTGCAATGCCATCGACTTGGCTGCAATGGATGTTTTCTTTTTTTCCAAATAGTTCAGTACTACTTATGTTTAGATATGTCTAACGACATTTCACTACCTTATCTTAAGTTTGCAGTCAGTTCACGTCATTTAACCGGTAGTGATAATGATGAGCAATTTGACTTTCACTGTTATTTATTTTTTCACATTTGTTACTTACTAAATCCAACAACTTCCTTAGTCGAAGGAAGACATTTTATTGGACCATAAATGTGACAAGCTATAAAACTCTAACTGTTAACTATAATTGATAAGCCATTTAGTGCTGACTTACTACCCCAATAAATAATCTACTTAATAAACAAATTATGCATAAATTAAGACTTCATGAACCTGCATGCTTTTCTCTGTGATTGTTTTTCAGGACCACAAACAGTCAGCAATCAAGCTACTCGGCAACGGGATCATGAAGAGTTTTTTTCCAGCCAAAAGTGATGTAAATTAAACACTAGAAACTGATTGCCCAAACACACATGCGCACACACACACACACACACACACACACACACACACACACACACATATAATGAGAAAATGAACCTGCAGCTGTTGCTTTCTGTAGGCATAAAAAGCAGGATGGGAGAGGATCATGATGTTCACTAATCTCTTCCTTTCACACTTGTTTCAAATTTACAGTGTTCAACCCAATAGTGGGCCATCATGTAGTAGCCGACAGTGGAATTACTCCAATTAAACAGAACAAAACTGATTAATAACTGGACAAAATCGATCAGCAAACTAGTAGAACAGCAAACCCTTAACACATGATGGAAGAAGGTTGATTGCACATCCAATGAAAAAATATGCTATGAAAGGAGAAGGAAACACAATGTAAGAGAATGTGTGCAACTATTTGTCCACTTCTAATATGACCTCTGAGTTTTCATTTTTCTGATACATTATCATGGTGACTGAGTGATTCTGATACGGACACCCATGGCACTATACTGCATTTGAAGGAGAACTGATCACACTGAGACAAACACAGTAAAACTTCTCTCCACATAGTAAACAATCCATCACATTTTGATGGTAAAAGTGCCAGAGTTACCAACAGAACTCTCTCGTCAGTCTCTGGAGTGCTAGGGGACTTTTAAGGATTCTACCAAACAAAAAGCCATGTTGTACTGAACATAAACTTAAAAAAAAGTCATACTAATGGTCATTTTGTTTTTTATGCTGAATTTTTTGGGTGTAGGGCATTCATTTTTGTAGTGTCGCATGGCCTAGGAAAAGTATGAAAACCACTCTTTAGCTATGTTACGTTAAATTCTAAATTTGTGCTCATTTGCTCTTGCGCAGAGCATAACTGCTCCTTGTGATACATTTTCAGGTTTTTTTTATTTTATTTTAACCAAAAATGGCACTGTGCTGTGCCAAGGCTGATCAATCTCAATTTGGATCAGCACCAAACTGCACATTTTAATTGAACGCCACCTTCTGTATATGCTTGACTACTGTCATTCAGATTTATGCATTAATCGATAAAAAAAAAAAAAAAACTAAGTGCCTGTAAAGTGAAGATAAATGTCTTGTAAATTTGAGACACCACAAGAACTGTTGTTAGCTGTAAAACTAAACACACAACAAAAAGAATGACACACATTGCTTATTTAAATAAGCGACATACAGTACTTTGTGGGTGCTAATGCTAACGATCTAGTCAAAATACCATTGATATGCAAATAGGAAATTAGCATCGAGTTGTGAAAGTGATAGTACTTCAAATAACAAATGTTCCCACACAAAGCTGTGGTAACACAATCAGACAGGTGATGTAACAATACTCAAAGATTGTTCTGAATCAGTGAAACCTGAGTCACAATAATGAAACTCAAAACGCTTTTCTACTTTTTTTAAAATCTTAATTTAAGTGTACATCTATGCATGCATGACACCACACTGCCCCTAAGTGGCCAAATTGTGCATAGCAAGAACAGCCAGCATTTCTTTGACTGGATTCCCATCATAACTGAATATGATCCCCTTACACATCCAGGGAAAAACAAATCAAAACAAAACAATACCTCTCACCCTTTCTCACTTGGCAGAGGTAACAAACACTACCAAAAACGTGCTTGGCAGAGCCAAACATGACAGCTTCCCTTGCCAAGCATCTCCATTCATTTTCCTCAAAATCATGCCAGCTGTTTCCAATTTTCTCTTCTCCTCTGTGTTCCAGCTACAGGAGGTGGATCGTCCTCTGGACCAGCAGGACTGGTACCACGGAGCTGTTCCGAGGCCAGAGGTTCAGCAGCTGCTGCAGTGTGATGGAGATTTCTTGGTGAGGAAGAGTCAAGAAAAACAAGGTTATGTGCTCTCTGTCCACTGGGATGGCTCCTGCAAGCATTTCCTCATTCAGAGCCTAAACGTAAGCGAAGCTCCCTTCACACTCTGCAACATTTTTGCAATTTCACTCCCAAAGTATCTTTTGTCTGTTTTATCACCTTTGCGAATGCTTTTGTGGATGCGATGGAGAATGAGTACCGCCTGGATGGGGAGAGCTTCAGCAGCATCCCTCATATGATCCATCATATGCTCTCCTCCCGACAACATATCACTCGCAAGTGTGATATAGAGCTGAGGAAACCTGTTCTCAAGGTAGCGCATCATTTGCTCCGTTTCCTCCATGCGATCACTCACTTAACTCGTCCATTCGGATAAAATAGGACCCACTCACTGCTAAACGACTGTCTTGCTTTTTCTCCTTGGATAGGACAAATGGGTCCTGGAACATGACGGTGTTATATTAGGAAACATCATCGGGCGGGTGGGTAAGATTTAAATATTTTTTTTAATCAAAACTTTAGATCAGTCACCCATCCATCCATCCATTGTCTCCCGACTACCTTGTTGTGGGTCTTGCATGAGTGAAGTCTAATCCACATTTTTGGTGAGACGTAGGGTATATCCTGGCCTGGACTGCCCCCCTCAAAACAAACAACCAAACAAAAAACAATCACACACATTTTCGCACCAATTTAGAACAAGAGTTGCCAACCGTTTTTAAATTGAGAGGTACTTCTTGGGTATTCATTAATGCCACTTTTATACACACTTCTGAAACAAAGTATTTGCTCAAACTACCATTAATTATTTGTGATTATTATTCATGAGTAATGTTGATCTGCATGAAGACACTTAGAATGTGAACGATTTCTCACCAAAAAGTAGTATCAGTAAGCAGCACTTGATTTCTATCAAAATGATGACTTGCAAATCTTGGACTTTAAATGACATGTATTTCTATTAATTCAAACTGTTAGGCAGTGCAGGATGTGAAAGAAAAGTATGTCCCCTCTCTTGGGCCCGGTGGTCCAGCAAGTCCGCCTCGCATAGGCCAGGGTTCAATTCCAACCTTCCTGTGTAGGGTTTGCATGTTCTTTCCATGCCTGCGTGGGTTTCCTCCGGGTACTCCGGTTTCCTGTCACATTCTAAAAATGTGCATGACAGGTTAATGGAACACTCCAAACTGTCCCTAGGTGTTAGTGTGAGCGCGGATGGTTGTTTGTCTGTGTGTGCCCTGCGATTGGCTGGCAACCGGTTCAGGGTAAATCCTGATTAGCTTATATATGGAAGCTTAACATAGTATCCACTATTACTATATTTGAGCGCATTTGACTTCTTCCATTGTGTAAAAAAAACTAAACGCATTTATCATCTATCACTTTTTTTTAAAGCGTGCGTCTTAATTAAATCTATAGAGAGTCGAAGCAGCTGTGTACTTGGTGGCTAAGTGGTCCACTTGCTCATCTACAACCAACACACTGATTAATTGCTTCATCAAATGCAACCAGTGTTGCACAAGGTTGCGTGTCGCAAAATAATTCACACTCATGAGACTTCTATTTGAACGGGAGCCGTTTAAATGCGTTTTTTTGGACCACACAGGGTAACTTTGGGGAGGTGTACAGAGGGACTCTGTGCTGCGATAACACCCTTGTGGCAGTGAAGACTTGTAAAGAGAACCTGGCACCGGAACACAAGAATAAATTCCTGATGGAGGCCAGGTTAGTTATGACCACATGCTCACATGCACATCACATACACCCAATCCCCCAACAGCCACCTTATATCATCCTGTTGCTGTGTCGTGCAGGATCCTGAAGCAGTACGACCATCCCAACATTGTGAAACTGATCGGTGTGTGCACTCAGAAACATCCCATCTATATCGTAATGGAGCTTGTCAAAGGTGTGTCAAAAATCTAGGCCTCTTCTTCTTGCTCTTAAATATAATAATAATCTACCAGTGCATCATATTGAGCTCAGTGCTACCGCGCATGTTGTGGCACAACTTGCTGACTACATAGATGTGCTACTCCAAATTTGGACTTGCCTGTACACTGTAAAACCCGACAACCCCCCGCCCCTCCAAAATTGCTTAAAAATGATAAAAATTAATTTCTCATGGTCATGAAAGTTAAAATGCATAATAGTAAGAGAAAAATTGATATCAAATATTAGTACGCTGTGCCTGGCTTGTTTATTTCATCTTTACTGTTTCCCCACTTTGTTTCTTTGTAATTGAACTGATATAGTATGTGTCCACATTTGAAAAGGTGGAGATTTCCTGTCCTTCTTGCGTCTGGACGGTCCGAGTCTGTCCCACAAGATGCTAATCAGAATGACAGAAAATGTCGCGGCCGGCATGGAGTACCTGGAGAGAAGGAAGTGCATTCACAGGTAATACTTGTATTCTATGTAGTTTTTTAGGCATAGTTTGGTTACATGGCAACAGAGTTAAAAAACAAAAACAAAAAAAACTAAAACACTGTACAGACAAAATCAAGCGATGTCGATATAAAAAGATGCACCAAAACAATTTTTATTATTTCTTAATGGTAGAAATAGAATACAGAAACTACTGTAGCCTTTCCCCTTAAAATGTTCTTGTCTATAATTTTCTTTCGACTCGCTTTCACTTCCTCTAGTCTATGTTTAATGTGGTACACATAATTTCTCCAAACAGCACAGTGACTATTTGCCACCCTTTAAATAGGACGACTGACTGACAAGTTTGAAGACTCTTGCGATGCTAATTAGAGCAGATACCTTGGTTGAACATGTCAATGTATTTTCAGGTTGTTTTTTTTAAAAGTATCATTACTTTAGTCAGATTCAAGTTATTTCTGTGACCACTGTGTGTTTTTATTTCCTGAACAGAGGGGCACCAACAGTTTTCTCAACTTGTGTATGTTTGCTCTACAACATTCACAGTTTACTTGTACAAATTTATGGGTACGACTCAAGGACAAGCTCAAGCTCTGGAGTGTTAATAATGATCAGCGCTGCATTTAAAAACGTTCTGAATAATTCAGTCTTGTTGGGGATCAAATTGAATTTGGTTGAGTGGTTTGGAAAGTGCCACTAAGAGCCACAGCAAGTATGTTAAATCATATGTAACTGGATATAAGCAGCACAGTGGCAATTTATCCATTTGTCAGCAGTCAAAAGGCGTGTCTGTGAGACAAAGAGCATATCAAAATTGATAGAAATATGAAAAATGGTGTGTGTTGCAAATGTTGAAACCGCTAATGAGAGGAGTGTGAGGTGGACTGTGTGGCACATCAAAGGAGGCAGCTGGTAAGGTCAAAGTGCCTCGCATGTGCTATGTGTGATACGGTATAACACAAGCACCTGCTCTCCATCTGAATCCTTCCCGTTTTGTGTTTGGCCCTCATCTTGTGTGTATACAGCAGCTCGCATCTGTCTTGTCTGTTTCCAGAGATCTGGCAGCCCGAAACTGTCTAGTGACGGAGCAGCGCGTCATCAAGATCAGTGATTTTGGGATGTCGCGGCAGCAGGATGATGGCGTCTATTCAGCGGAGGGCAGTCTCAGACAGATTCCAATCAAATGGACGGCTCCCGAAGCACTGAACTACGGTATTACACGTCTGCAAACACACACACAAGAAGATTTCCGCATTCATCCTCAAGTAGACAAACTGTGTCAGAGGTTTTCTCGGACAAAGTTAAAGAAATGACTCGGCACACAGGAAAATTGTCTTCAATATCGGCGGGAGCGGATCTCAGAGAGCGAACGATGGTTAGTTGCTCCGCGATCACACTCTCAGTCCCGCCACCGCGAGTTCGACATTTTATTGTAACATATGCAAAATACAAGAAAAACACTGCCCCCGATGTTTGCATGCCGCACCCCGGTCCGGCTCCTCGGTAGTGATTGGTTACCTGTTTTTCCAACTTGAACCACCAGTACATTGGCGCCTTTTCTGGCTGGTCTACATCGAATTAGCATGTTGTAGACTTTGCGGATGGTCAATGTCGTCTGGGCGCGACGGGTGTTCTCAACTCGTCTTTTGTTGCTCAACCGCTGTTCCCGAATTATTCATTCCCCTTTTGTGACCGAGTGTCGCCTTCTCCCCTGTGGTTGTCCACCTGTATTGACGTGCTAATTGTGGACTTCAACAGTCCCCTGGCCAGATGCCTTTGTGTGCAGGCATTTGGGGGTGCTGGATACGCACCCAAACGCTTCGATGTGCCCAAATTAAATGAAACTTTAAACATGATACAATTTTGCTCATAGATTCCCCTAACAAACTGTGATTCAGAAATAGATTTTCGAATTAATTTAGGCTTATACATCATGCCTGCTGGGCCCGCGATTGCTCTTATTTTAGTTTTTGGTTGTACAACCTTTTGAGGCAACCACTGCGCCAGCTGTTTCATGTTTGAAGGGTGCCTTTTCCAGATTGCATGTTTCAGCTCCTTCCACAGATGTGAAATAGCATGGTTCACATCAGGGCTGTTCAAAGTAGTCCAATGTTTGGTTCTTAGCCATTCTTGTATTTTTGTTTTCCTTTTAAAGCAGCCCCAGAACATTACCGAACCTCCTCCATGTTTCATTCTTAATACTGCGTTCTTTTCTTAGTGCAAGGCATAGACCAGGGGTGTCAAACTCATTTTTGCCTCGGGACACATGATAATTGCCGTTTCACTTGGAGGGCCATGATAACTGAAACTATATAAAGAAGACTAACGTTTTATTCAACGATTGTTTAAGTAACTGTAATGAGAGCTTTGGTAACAAGAAAATGCTTACAATATGTCACAGATTTATTACATATGAAAATTTGAATTTCTGGTACAGATTTTAGCGAGCATTGTGGAAGTTGTCATCTTTGATTTGCTTTCGCGGGCCACTTAAAATGATGTGGTGTCACTGAAATAAATGACATTGATAGGAAAGAAAAATCTTATGCAGATGAGACAAGACTGGAGCCTTTTCGCAAGTCACAACAGCTCTATGTTTACAGACGCAAAAAAAAAAAGACGCAATAGGGTATTAGCCGTAATGACGGAGGTAGTACTTTTGAACATTACGATCAGTTGAGTCAGATGGTTCGATAAAAATAATGATTCATTGTGACCAAAGTCATTCCTGGTTATAAGTAAAGGTTTAAATGAAAGGATAAGCCTCCGATAGACCCCCTACTCACTCAATATTTAAATTATAATTATATTGTTATTGTTATTGTTATCAGTCAGAACGCCTCTCTCTGATGTTGTTTTGCCCAGAAACTTTCCTTTGTCAACACTGCCCCCTACCGCTTATTTTGCAGGTCGTTATACCACCGAGAGTGACGTCTGGAGCTTTGGTGTGCTGCTGTGGGAGGTTTTCTCCATGGGAATGATCCCTTACACCAGCATGAGCAACCAGCAGGCCAGAGAGCAAGTGGAGAAAGGTAAAGACACAAGTGCTGTAGTCAATACCTGAAAATGATTTTCAGTGATTTCATCAATAAAAAAAAATGTAATGTTAATGCACATTTTAACCAGTGTGCGTACCAATTTGTTTCAGGCTATCGTATGCCGGCTCCACACGACTGCCCGCCGGAAGTGTCCACGCTTATGAGCAGCTGCTGGCAGCATGAACCCAAAAATAGACCATCTTTTCAAACACTTAGGGCGGATCTAATTGACATCTTGAAGAATAAGACATAATACAAACCTTATTTGCTTGTGTGTCTGAATTAAAAAAAAAAACAAACAAAACAGACAGCATCAGCCCTGAAACTATATCTACAAATAACACAAAAGTGATTAATACTTGAACATGGTCATGTTTACACAGTTACAAATGTAGAATTACTGATCAGATGATGATGACGGCGGCCCGGCGGTCCAGTGGTGAGCGCGTTGACTTCACAGTGCAGAGGTACCGAGTTCAATTCCAGCTTCGGCCTCCCTGTGTGGAGTTTGCATGTTCTACCTGGGCCTGCGTGGGTGTTCTCTGGGTACCCTGGTTTCCTCCCACATTCCAAAAACATGTATGGCAGGCTGATTGCACACTCTAAATTGTCCCTAGGTGTGAGTGTGCAAATAATTGTTCCTCTCTGTGTGCCCAGCGATTGGCTGGCAACCGATTCAGGGTTTCCCCCGCCTACTCCCCGAAGACGGCTGGGATAGCCCCCCCCCCCCCCCGCGACCCTTGTGAGGATAAAGGGGATCGGAAAATGGATGGATGGATGATGATGACGACTGATTTTTCTTCATATTAGGGAGAAATGCCCCCTCAAAAATGGAAAACCATGAAAAAACGTTTTTTTCTACAGTTTACAAAAAAGTGCACAAAAAATGTAAAAGCCTGAGTATGAAAAACAATAAAAGCAATAAAAAAAAACAGATAGCCAGAAAGTAATATGCCAGACTTTTGTGATGTAAATCTGAACAAGGTAAACAATAATAAATAAAAATCAACCAGTTCATGACCTCATAACTGTACAGCTCAAATAAACAAACGAGCTAAACCTGTTGCAAGTGTGCACACCGGCCGATATCTCGGGATGTGTTTGTTCAGAATTCCAATCACATTCTAACTCATTTTAAATGAGCATTAACACTCATGTCACATTTTAAAGAGCCTATGATTACCACCCCACCCCCACCGCCACCACCTAAAGAGTTCAGATGTTCTTGTAGGCTTTTCTCTTTCATTTTGCATCACAAGCCATGGTCTGCAGAGAGCTTTCAACAGCCTCTGAGGGATGTCATTTTTCAAAGGTGTCAATCAGGAGAAGGGTACAAATGAATTTCCATGGCATGAAGTCTACCACTGATCACATCAAGTGGAGAAAATATGGATGGCCCCCTTCAAAATTGATGAAAAGATGGGAATAAAACTGGTCAGGGAGGCTGCCAAAAGGCCGACAGAATCATGGATTGGAGATGCATATTTGAAGGTGCAGATTCTCAACCCAGCTGCTTCACACTCGGCTGAGGACGCCCTGTCTCTCCACCCCCACCGCCCAATGACAAGATCACGGTGATAATGTGGATCAAGTTCTGACACTGGTCAGATCAGGGCTGAACAGCCCATATCAAAGGGTTCGGTATCCCATACCGTGAAGTATCCCCTCCTCCCCCCAGAACTCCTTGAGGGACATGGCTTTCTTCAAGTCCATAAAACACTTGCCGACTGGTTGGCCGAACTCCCACACACCCTCGAGGACCCTGGTGTAGAGCGGATTCCACTTTTCCATGGCACGAAAACCACAGTGCTCTATCTGAATGTGAGATTCGACCTTTTGACGGAGCCTCCTCTCCAGCACCCCTGAATCGACCTCTGGTAAAAAGAAGACCACCACCGTGGGCCTGCTGATCCAGATGCACTTTCCCCAACGTCCATGCAAAGTTTCAGAAGGGGGTCCCCTCAGGACAGCCTCACATGGTCCAAATGTCTCTAATCCAGGTCAACCACTCCCCATATCCACATACACAATGTTGATGGTGCACACCTTCCCACCTCCTGAGATACGCTGGACTAGAATTCCCTCAAAGCTATCCGGAATTCGTTCCGCGTGGCCTCACCAAACTTCTCAACAACATTCTCCCGGGTCTTTGCCTCAACGACCACCAAAGTTGCTTTCCGCTTGGCCGTCTGACCCGTCAACGGCCTACGGAGTCCCATTTGGCCAAAAGGACCTGATGAGATGTCTTCTTCAGCTTGACGGGGTTTCTCACCTTTGGTTCATATTCACGTGTTATTTATATGACCTTTAACTCATTCAGTACCAGCCAATTCTGGACCAAGTCTGAAAAGACGTTTAAAAACGTATTTGGGAGTGAATGAGTTAATCATTGTTACAAGTGCAATTTTTTCCCCCTCATATTTACACGTGCAATTTAACTCAAGATTGGTCACAAGAGTATCAGAATTGTTTACAAGAGCACCACTTGATTGCTCTGGACTTAATTGTGTTTAATTTGATTCATTTTTTAAATTATCATTCTAAATGATGTTTGACTGCAGTTTGCACACGATTTCATTGTTTTCCTTTTCATATTATTGTTATGTTTTCTTTATTTTTGTATCACGCAAAGGAGCAGCAGTCCAGTCTTGTGCACTGCAATGACAATAAAAGCTATTCTGCAAGTCTTCTCATCATCGTATTAGTACTTGCGTCAGTACAAAAAGTGTTGTCCTGTCTTGTGTGCAAACTTGTTGGTAATGTTAGTATTTAAATTCTGTTCATGTCGTTGAAGCACCCGAAACCCCACCAAACATTCTTTTCTTCACATTCGCATGCAAAGGGTCATTGCTGAGTTGTTTTGTTCACACCAGAGTTGACCTCAATTGCATGATGAGTTGGCTGCCCTTTGGGCATTCTACGTAGGCCAGCCAAGCCATTTGGCTGTGGTACTTCTCGTTTTTAATTGAACACTCAAAATTGTCCCTAAGTGTGATTGTGACCGTCGATGGTTGTTAATTTATGTGTGACCTGCGATTGGCTGGCAACCAATTCAGGGTGTACCCTGCCGACTGCCCAAAGATGGTTGGAATAGGCTCCACCACACCTGCGATTAGAAAATGGACGGATGGATGAATTCTGTGTGACAACAGTGACCAAAGAAAGTGAGTGGCATAATTTGACAACAAATTTGTTCTTCCTGTCCCTGCCTGAGATTTGAAGGCCCTAATTAGACGTCGTAACAAATCAGACACTTTCACTCGCTCTGCTGTCCCAGATGCATAAAGAGCTTGCCCACAGGACACTTGCTCAATAACTCACTCAACTAAGAAGTGAAGATGCATGCCGAGTATTGAGCATTGAGCTAATTCGCAACCCTTGTCCCTGGATGGGCTTTTCAGATAGAAAGCAGAGCTGAAAACATAGCATGTCATAGCCACAGTGTAAAAGCGCAGAAAGCACGTACATTAAAATATACAAACACGTTTACTTGTCCTCCACCAAACATTCTTTTCTTCACATTCGCATGCGAAGGGTCATTGCTGAGTTGTGTTGTTTACGCCTTTGCAGATCAATGGTGAAACTAATCCAGCCAGTTGGCTGCCCTTTGGACATTCTATGTAGGAAAGCCAAGCCATTCTAGTTTAATAGCTTTTGGAAAGTCATCAGACATTTTGTTTGAAGTTCATGACTAATAATTATTTTGGATAAAGTCATCGGACATCTGCAGGGATTGCTATCACACCTGCCTGAATATTTCAAACGAAAGATCGCAAGGCGTTTTGTTTTTTTCCCCCTTGATCTGTTAGTAGTCCCTCGTTTATCGCACTTTTTTTTAATCACCCGCGATAAACGAAAATCCGCGAAGTAGCGTCCAATTAACATAAACAGTTTTTGTTGTTTTTTTAAAGTCCGCAAACGGTCCGCGAGAAGCTGCAAAACAACAGCGAGTCACATAGAGCCACATATACAGTACTGTACTCCATGTGTATGTTAAAAAAAATTAATATGTTTGAAAAAATCCGCGATGCACTGACCCGCGTTAAACCGCAAAGTAGCGAGGGATCACTGTATTGCCCATTAAGAGTATATTATGGTGACTCTTGATTTCCAGAGCTTAGGTTTACATTTCGCAGCAAATATTTTTCCTGATGGGCTTTGTTTTCATTCAAGGTTCAACGACATCTTCTCGCCCTGTCGGCGAGGGTTTTCCCAGGAGTATTCCGATTTCCTCCCACATCCCAACAAGACGCACCGTAGGTTAATTGAACACTCAAAATTGTCCCTAAGTGTGATTGTGAGCGTCAATGGTTGTTAATTTATTTGTGCCCTCTGATTGTCTGTCAACCAGTTCAGGGTGTGCCGTGCCTACTGCCCGAAGATGGTTGGAATAGGCTCCAGCACGCCCGCGATTAGAAAATGGATGGATGGAGGAATCCTGTGTGACAACAGTGACAAAAGAAAGTGAGTGGCATATTTTGACAACAAATTTATTCTTCCGTACCTGACTGAGACTTGAAGGCTAATTAGATGTCATAACAGAGCAGACGCTTTCACCCGCTCTACTGTTTAACGATTCATGTTATTTTTTTGCTCCATGAAAAGTCGCCTCTTTATTTCTCAGCTGTATATTACGAGACTTTGTTTGCACAAAAAATGTTATTTTCAGAAATTGAGCCACTTCTGTCAGAACTACTTTTTAGTCATGTGCCACATGGATTGTGTCCTGCGTTCGCCTTGTTAATGGGGTTTTTTTGGTTTTGAGATTTGTTTGATAAAAGAAAAAAAGTAATTTGCTATGACATAATTTTTGATTCAAAATTGGAAAGTGTTTTTAATGCTAAATGCTGTTCTCGCTGTATCTGCTCCCATTGGGTTCCATCTTAAGGAAACATGGTATTCCCTTCCACTGCTATGCAGATGACTGCCAGATCTATGTCCCACTGAGCAAGAAAGACGCCTTCTCATTAAGGCCACTCCTATCCTGTCTGGAAGAAATCAAAACCTGGATGGCACAAAATTTCTTGAGATTCAATGAAAAGAAGACAGAGGTGATATTGTTTGGTCCCAGTGGCCCTTGTACATTCCATCCTGTAGACTTGGGCCCCCTGTCTCCTTATCTTAAGTCAACAGTCTCAAACTTGGGCCTTAAACTGGACAGTGATTTCAAACTCGATCGGCAAATTGGTGCCGTTGTTAAATCCAGCTTCTTTCACCTTAGACAGCTGGCCAAAATAAAACCTCTCCTCTCACATGAACACTTTGAGACGGTAATTCATGCCTTTGTCACATCCCGGCTCGATTACTGCAATGCCCTTTACTTTGGAGTCAGCCAGTCCTCCATTAAGCGCCTTCAGCTGGTCCAGAATGCCGCCGCTCGCCTCTTGACTGGTACTCGTAAGAGGGAGCACATAACTCCTCCTCTGGCATCCCTTCACTGGCTCCCCATTCATTTTAGAGTTATTTTCAAGATCCTCTTATTTGTTTTCAAATCTCTGAATAATCTCGCGCCACCTTACCTCTCTGAGCTCATCCGCCCCTACACACCTGCCCGGCGCCTCAGGTCTGTGGACCAGACTTTATTAGAAGTACCAAGAACTAAACTGAGGCTCAGAGGGGATCGAGACTTTTCTGTTGCTGGTCCCTCTCTCTGGAATGACCTCCCACTGAACATTCGGCAAGCCTCCTCAAAACTCACTTGTATTCTTTGGCATTCGACTCAGCGTGACTTAGATTTGTTCTTGGTTTTACTGTTTGGTGCTTTCTACCGCCTTTATTACCGATTTGTCTTACTGTTTATTGTGCATGTTAAATTGCTCCATGTACAGCACTTTGTATGCAGCGATGGCTGTTTGAAAGTGCTCTATAAATACTGTTGACTTGACTTGACTAAATGAGATCTTATGACAATGAGCATGTTGACTCCGCCGTGCTGAGAGAGGGAAATCCAAAGATGATCAGAATTCCTGTGTCATAATATCTTCAGGTTGAGGGAATAAACCCTGCATGGTAAGTAGTATATTAAAGCATCGCCATTTGTATTTGATTCCAAAGTCACGCTGTAAAACAAAGTTTAAATATGCAATTGTTGTGCCAAGTTAAACACGTTTTCTCGAGGTGTGGTGACATGTCGGTATGTTTCCACTAACCTTAATGAGAGGTGGTGTTCTTTTGACAACCCGTGACTCCTTCCCACAAAAAAATAAAATCAAACTAGGGGAAAATACCATTTCATATATTTTTGGAGACTAAACCAACATTTGAGCTGATATGGGGTTTTTTTGGTGGGGGGTTTTGTCTTTTTGACGGCAAACGTGTGTCACCAACAAGTCTCGCGATCATGGCGATGTTTGTGTTTGCTTGTCGTGCACACGTCACAGCAACCTTTCCCACCTTGCTGTGAAAACAGTGGCGCAGACCACTGTGTGACACCACCTCCACCCTCTAAAACTCAGTGCCTTACAAGTTCTGAAGGAATATTGCTCGTGCTCTGAAATAACATGAACGTTCCACTCTTTGTCCACCTGTGCGGGTGCCGTACCGAAGCTTAATCCCTCTCGTATTTCAGTGACGAAGAGATTTAAAATGTCACGACATATTTCATCCCAAAAGGAATGAAAACATTCAAGTCTTCATCTGAGTTGCTGTGAAAATAACTTTCTCTTATTGACTTTGACTCTGTGATTTAGAAGTACCAACATAAACACCAGAGTAGCTAAAATCAGCCAATTGAGTGTGATTTTAGTGATGGTTGAAGTCTGCATCCATCCATCCATTTTCTGATCCGCTTATCCTGACAAGGGTCAAAGGGCATGCCGGAGCCTATCTCAGCTGTCGTTGAGCTGTCTTTGACACCCTGAACTGGTTGCCAGCCAATCGCAGGGTTGAAGTATTGACTAAATAAATAAAAACAAGTAATATATATCAAGAACTGCCACGCTAGCATAAAATGTCATTGTCAGTAAAAAAAAAAAAAAAAAAAAAAAAAATCCCTCAGTCAATATAAATAACTTCAATCACAAATTCAACAGAGCACAAATCATAATGTGTAGTACATAATGAGAGTCCGTTTTTGACAAACTGCTGCTTGTGAAGTTAGTTGAGATCAGCTCACTGCTACTGTGCAGTGTTCATATCGAACATCTGTGTTCGCAAGTCAAAGCAAAAAACAAAAACTAGCCTAAAGACATCTCATATCTTGAAAGCCTCATAGGTCTGGATGCTTGTATCTCAAGGCACTCCCTTGTACATTCCAAAAATGTATTCCTCGCACCTCCACAAAGTTTCAATGATCTCAGATGTGTAGCTTTTGAACCAATCCTGCTGATAGTCACACAAGCAAATGGCATAGACTCAAACTTCCCCAGGGTTTTATGGACATTGTTGTTTTTTTTTTGTTTAGTTTTTTTTTTAAATGTCTATTTATGTTGCCTTAATCCTGCACAATAACTACAATGGGAGCACAACCGGCTTGGCGGCGACATCTCCTTCGTGTAAACACTTAATGTAAAACTTGCTGCGTTGAAGAGGGTGCGACCGTTGTCAGTCATCCATCACCATGTCTGTCATATAATTTAGTTTTTTTTTTTAACTTTTTGGCCTCCTGTCAAGTGGTTGTGCAATTTTTTTTTCATCATTGACACCAGCTGCATCTGCTCCGCTGTCGATTCTAACCCTGAACTCAGGTGGCCCTATTCCTGTTTATTTACTTCAACCCGCACTACAAGACTACAGACTACAATGTCTGTGAGAGTGGAGTACGAAGTCACTGTAAATTGTCTGGATAAAATAAACCATTTCATAAGACCACCTTTCATAAAAATCACAAAATGTAAATAGCCTTCTGATGTGCTGCGATGCAGACTTTTGAATGTGAACGTAACTACACGTTATTGTACGATGTGTTTCTGCTTCCTTGAGTGTTAAGAATGTTAATAAGTTTTAGGACGGCAAGATTTTAACTGATTTTGAATTTTTATCCAATATTATGGCAAAAGTGAAATTGAAATTTGAGCACATCTATACCGCATATCAGGCTTCAATCGCAGTTGTCGGGGACTCACTGCAAGGTACATCATACGGCAGATCAGTGTTCTGGGATCAACTACTGTATATGTTTGAAAATGTTTTGTCAGTATCTCCCACATCAGCACGCAAGCCTTTGAATCACAACACAAGATCATACGACTGACGGGACACAATGAACCAAAGGACACAAAAGCACTGTCATGACATCCATAGTGGAAAGATGTTGATTGACATGTTCAAGCACTTCCACATAGACTTCGTGAACAGCCCACCATGACATGCACACTGTGTACCGAAACATTGCAATTTCGTTTGAGACGTATCATTCTGAGACCAGCAGCTTTTGGCAGG
Organism: Hippocampus guttulatus; assembly: GCF_054856545.1. Lineage (NCBI taxonomy): Eukaryota > Metazoa > Chordata > Actinopteri > Syngnathiformes > Syngnathidae > Hippocampus > Hippocampus guttulatus. The sequence continues at coordinate 15,621,912 of NC_141263.1, forward strand.
TTATACTTTGTAGTTTTGGAAGCATACAATTTCCTTTCACACAGCTCCCAACTTGGCAGTGTGGCAACGTTGCAAAATTGCCAACATCACTTCTGTTGGCAGCCTATCCCATTTCAGTGCGGCACAACATCTCCATGCAGCTTCACCATGTTTACTTTGTCTTCTGGGCTGCACTTATTGACTCAAGTCTGCAGATCTCAGAGCCCTATCGGGCTTGTATTCAATTGACATTTGTTTCAGGTATTCAGGACACAAACCATTCACTTGTCTGTTGCAGTTGTCAAATGATTGTGAACGCTCTGTCCAGTGAAGAATATGTCGTACATTTGCAGAATGATTTTCTTGATAAAAAAAAAAAAAAAAACACATTTTTGCGGCAGAAAATAATTAATCTAAAACCACTTCAATAAAAGTTGTGAGTCTGCACTTCAATCACATGTGATTTCTTGTATTTTAAATACAAAAAATCATAAAAATGTACTGTCCAAACACTTCTGGACAATAACTTTTCTTGATTTTTTTTTTAGGACTTTTTTTCTTTATGTAATAGCCACTCTTCCACTTGATGTTATTTTTAGAGTCTGAAGTGGAAATAATGGTTGGTCCTAACAAAATAGACATATTCTAAATGTGATCTTTTCAAAGTGGTTAAAAATTCACATACACATTTATAAAATATATATTTATACACAAGTGCAAAAAATGATGTGTCGCAATGGCATTTTCCTAATAGTTTAGCAGGGAGAAAGAATAACAATAACAGTAGGAGGGTCACCTGTGTTTTGTCCTGACAAACGTGTGTGTGTCTGTGTGTGTGTGTGAGAGAGACCATGTGACATAATGAAAATCTCCTGTTCTGATCCTGACTGAGGTTATCGCCGTGTCACATCATCCTCGGTGAGTTCAGAGACATCCACATGACGCTCTCCTATCTCTGGCATCTGACTGCTACGTTCCTTTGCAAATTTCAACTTGCTTAGTCACTCTTGTCAGGACACCCGAAAAAAACAAAACAAAAAAACCCCCAAAACAAAACATGAGTGCCTCAATGCCTTCATTTTAATCAACCCAATCACGTAATGACGTATGGCCGTGGGATTTGCATTTTGGCTTGAGATGCAAAATTTCTGCATCCGAAACATATCAAGTCAAGTACAACTTTATTGTCAAATGCGCTGTATGTGCAACATAACAGCACAGATGAAATTTCTTCCCTCTCAACCAGACAACAAGAGGAGCCGCTGCGGGTGCCCGCGCTGCCATCAAAAGAACAGTTAACATAAAATGACAAAATAATACAACACAACACATAAGACACAGACAGTCGTGCAATCTCAACCACTTTTCCTGCATACATTTTGTTGTTTGAAACAGTTATGGATGAAAGAGGAGCGAATCAAAGTGTCCTTTTCACCAGTGGATCAAAAATGTCATGCTGAAAACGTGCACACGTCTGCTACAAGCTAGGTTTGAAAACAAATGGAAGGTGTAGCGTCCATTAACGAAAAAGAGATTGGCTCTCATCGCCTGTCCCATGTAAATCCGCTTCAATTACATTTCAGGTGTCACATGGTTGTGAAATAATGCCAACTCATTTGCATTAATTTTCAGAGGGAACCTTTAAGGTCAAGCACAATTGTTCTGTGACCTCCGCCCATCTAGAAGTATTTATTGTTGTTGTTGTTGCTGTTTTTTTTTAGAATCAACCGATCAAGAAAAGCCATGTCAGGGTCAACCAGTTGCTGTTGTCTTGTGCTGAAACTGTAGAGGCAATGACGTAACTGTCTTGTGTTTTCGTGCGTTTGAAAATGTTTTTAAAAATTATTAAAATAAAATATGATAACACTGAAGCTGCATGGTTGCTGAGTAGTTAGAAGTTAAAAACGTATAAAAAAAAACAACTGAGATTATGATAGATTGAATTTATTGCACCAAATTGTTTTGATGGTGCATTTTTATTTCTAAACAAACTACACCATTTCTAAAGAAAGAAAGAAAGAAAGAAAACCACTTTTAATGTTTCCTGGAACTTGTAAATGGACTTGCACTTGGATCGAGTGCTTTTCTACCTTCAAGATAAGCGCTTAATGCCGTCTCCTCATTCGCCAACTGATGATGTGGCGGCAGGAGCAACTGTGGGTTCGTTATCTTGCTCAAGGACACTTAGACATGGTTACAACGGCTGAGGATCGAAACCCGAATCTTTTTGGGTTGACAGACAACACTCGAGTACCTGAGTCATATACTACTCACATTGGGTACTGTACCGGTAATTATTACAACTATGTGTGCCCTGTGATTGGCCGGCAACCAGTTTTAGGGTGTAACCTGCCCGAAGATGGTCAGATAGGCTCCAACATGCCCCGTGGCCCTCGTGCGGGTAAGCGCTTCGGGTAATGAACGGATGGAATATGAAAATGAGTCACTCATCAGCAGCGACAGCAAACTAAAACTTCCATCCAGAGATTAACCGGCCATGTTTCTGTTGTCCCGCACTAGGCCACTCCCCCTAAAATACACAACGCACGATCAATTTAATCTGGTATGTCGTTTCATTCAGACAAACGTGAGGCCATTTGTAGATTTGTACTTTTGGTGAGCATATCACCCGTTGATCTCGGAATGACATTTTTGTCCACAACTGGAGTTCAGTTGCAGTTTTAACATTTTCATGGCTGTCACACTGCTCCACCTCATTGCACAACATACATTTTTTCTCAGAACTGGATTTTTTTTTCTTGACAAACCAGACAATGGAAAGCCTGTTGCTATCAGTCATTTTGGACTTCTCATATAGCGTTCATTCTGTTTTGTTTTTGAAATGTAGTTTGTTTTAAATTTAGTCTATTATAAAAATTGTCTATTTGTCAAGCATGTGATGGCAAGAAATAAGTATAACAATAAATCAATAAGTAAATACTAAATAAATAAGTAAACTCTCAACTGACAACGCCATTTAAATAAAACTGTAAACCAATCCACACAATATGAAGTGCAGTTATGCATCATGTTTATGGAATCGATTGACCAACAGAGCAAGAAATGTTTAAAATATTGATCCAATGTCTATGGGCGAGCAAACAATGGCAAGGCCAAAGCTGTCCCAATGAACCCTGAAAAGAAAGTTTCAAAAATCAAGTGGCTAGTGACTTTTGGGACACTCTGTAATTTGTCCTTTTATAACCTCTTATGTTTTTATACTGTTCTGTGCTATTTTTCATTATTAAAGTGGCTTTTGGAGGCTGGAACAGATGAATGGAATTTCAATTTAGCAGTTCAACTTGGAAGATTGATTTCATATACTTTGCACTCCTGCATACTCGTGGTTCGGTGTTTATTCAATGATTTTTTGCAAAATGTTCTTTTCATTTTTTTTCCTCCATATTCAAACCCTGTTTTTGTGGAAAACACTTATTGACGGTTCACCTTAGTGTATTTGATTTGATTTTTTCCCCCCCGAGAGTCTTTGGGGTTAAAAAAATAACTTGTTGATCAATTTTAGACAGATTTTTGCTATTCAAGAGAATATGCGCTATAGCTCAATAAAAGTTAAAAACATCAGTTTAGGGGGTCTATAAGCTGAAGTGTCAGAGGTTTGTTTGAGGTCACGAAGATGCCATCTACGCAACTCCCACGTAACACTGTGCATGAACCAAGATTTTAACCAAGGGTTGTTGTTTTTTTAATATGACTTCAAGCATTCCAATGCAGCCTAATTGACCATTTCTCAAGCTCCGTGATGATCATCATCATTAGACATCATGGCAACACCCAATACTAAAGTGGCGAATGAAAGGAACTAACATGCTTTGTCTCGTAATTGCTGAACTTCACTGGTGTGTGTCTTACTTCCAAGATGACTGACAGGTGCTGCTAATATCTCGAGAGGCATCATTCATCAGCCAATGCAAAGCACAGCAAGCCATGTGATGGAGAGCAAGGTTGGAATGTAAAACTGAAGATAACATCTGAAACCTCCATCGTGACTCACTGTCACATGCGCAAAGTCGCCAGCCCAGGGGAAATATTTCAAGGTGACTTTGTCTCATTTTCACACCTATTAGCATGAATAGTTGTCATGCCTGCTGAGGCCCTCCCTTGTGTTTTTCAATTTAAAGCAAAAAAAATATTGTCTGTTATCAGTCACCTTTCACTCGACAAAGTTCTACACATGGACAGAGGAAAATAGCAGCTCGTCCTTGCCGTGGCAACCTAATTCCCTGTCGTGTAGTGCTAGCATGACTCAGTTGAGTGTGCTTGTTCACTTTTTGCAAAGTAACATAATCAACGTTTATTTTTTTGAATCGATTTTATACCACAGAAAGTATTTTTCACAACAGAGCTCTGTACACAGAGGTTATAGAAGGTGAATGTATCAGCTGTAATACCAAAACAGCATGCCATTATTATGTGTAAAGCTAAATTAACAAGACAACTTGAAGATGAGGGGTCAAAAGGGATCAGTATTTAGAACTGTTCATAATTCTCCCTACCTTGATTAAGGTCCTAGTTCCATCTGGGTACTGCCACCACATTGTTTCATTCTGTTGTTGTGTTGAGCAAGCGTACTGAATACTGCATCTACATTGTTTCATTCTGAGTTGGGTTTGGCAATTGCACTAAATACTGCCACCACATTGTTTCATTCTTGGTTGTGTTGAGCAATCGCACTGAATACTGCCACCACATTATTTAATTCTGCGTCATGTTGAGCAATCGCATTCCGCAATTGCACCCTGGCGAAAGTCTTTTTCACGAGTAAAGGAAGTGACGCTGTTCCAAATATTTGTAATTTTGTCCACAAGCCTTCACGGCTGCTCTTGAAAGATGAAGAGAAAGTTTTGCAATTGTAAATGTGTGTCACCTGATGGGGGTCAAAACAAATGTGTTGCTTATTCAACTGTTCCATATTATAGTTAGCATTTTTTGTTTGTTTGTTATTTTTTTCAAAAAAAATATTTGCAATGACTTAGAGCCACTGCTCCTCCACTTTGAGAGGAGCCGGAGGAGGTGGCTCGGGTATCTGGTTAGAAAGCCTCCCGGATGTCTCCCTGGTGAGGTGGTGCGGGCAAGTCCAACCGGCAGGAGGTCCCGGTCATGACATATGGGACATGACACGCTGGACAGACAATGTCTTCCGTCTGGCCTTGGAACACCTTGGGATCCCTTTGGAAGAGTTGGAAGAAGTGGCTGGGGGGAGGGAAGTCTGGGATTATCTGCTGAAGCCGCTAACTCCGCGACCCAACCCCGGATAAGTGGTAGATAATGGATGGATTGATGCATAACTCACAGGCACAAGAGGTGCATAACTAGCACAAATAATGCAGCAGTCAAGTTGACAACACCTGAAAATGTTAATAAATGTAAAGCATTGAACAGCACATTATTATGTTCAATAATACATAGATAAGGTGCTCATGACAATTTATAACAAATGCTCACTGCACCGTGAGGTTCCTGTATGTGCAATAAAGCCTACCGTCACAGCTATGTGGACAACATTTATGGTTTGCTCACCCGTGCAAGAACTTAAACAGCTTGTTTAGATAAGATTTTGAAGTTTACACTCTGTAACCGTGCGCTTACAAA